>NW_026622852.1:12314422-13514422 GCF_023065955.2 Ursus arctos
CAGGGGACGATTGTTCTAATCGAGATCCTGGAGGAAATTGCTCTTGAAATGGCTGTGAACAGCCATACTGAAGATTGATTTGATTTTTCATTAACTTACAAAGCATAATTATTAGGTAAATTTTGCCATTGTAATTTACAAAGCAGCAAACTTCCCCGTTAATTTCAGCTTGTTCTATAGTGGGCGAGGTGATGTCTAGATAGTATTTTTCTTAAGATAACTGCCAACCAAATACAAGTCTTTATATCGAACCAAGTCCTGCAAACCTAAGAAGTCTTTTTATGTGACTTCAGAGGGCAGGATTGAATGTCTTTTTTCCTCTAATTTTATTTTTTTAAAATCAATAAAACAAGTTATAGATATGATATTCTCATTCCCCACATACACAGCTCCCTACGACTTTACAGAGTAAAAGCCTGATACCAACTAATTTCTGTTAGGATGTAACTCTTTAAGCCCTCAGAATTATACATGGCTTCTGCTCTATTATAGAATTGTTTGGCAAGATATGAATTTTCTTAACTTCTCAAGTTTCTTTTTTTTTATGCAGGCTAGTTGATGGACTTTTAAGCTTTCCGAGAACCACCCTTTGAAAGGTTTTGTTCCCTCTCACTATCAGTATTATTCAATAAATCATTCTCAACGACTATGTCAAATAAGGATATTAGTCTATGTGTTATATTTAAACAAGCCTATTAAACTGGCTGCATTTTGGCAGCGGGCCCAATTAAAGGTTGTCATAATGAATTTAGCTAGAATAGGAGTGAGGTTTCAAATGAAATGTCTGTTTTTGTATGAGTAACCTCTGAGGAGATCCAGCGCTGCAAATTGCCTAATGTGATAGGATAGTCACAGAAGCTCAGAAATTCAGGAAAATGAAGTGCAGCATAATCTTCCAAATGTGTCAGATATTAATCAAAATGGTTTAGTGTCAGCTTTTGCTTTTAAATTCCAGTGAATAAGCAGACAGCTTATTTTCATAAGGATATCATGATGTGTATGTGTATTTTAAGTGGAACGTTACAGGAATGAGTTACGCTTGTCCCACCAACTCCTTTTAATCCTTGACCATTTAAATGGAAAATCCATGTAAGCTGACTTTATTCCATGGAAGTCACTTTTCAAGGGGGGAGATTAGGAGCTGTCATTGCGACCGGCACACTCTTGTGCTTTACCCAGAGTGCTGTTATTATGCCTGTCTGAATTTTGTCCTTTATTTTGTTCATTAGAGTGGCTATTTCGGCCAGATTTCAAGCCAGGCTTTTATTGATTGTTCCCAAACAGGGAGAGAATTCAGCTATTTACAAGATAAGAATTAATTGCTGGCCTTGAGTCTAGGACAGCTTTCTCTAGATTTGAGTCCATTAAATAAATAAATCATGAGGATACTGCTGAAGAATTATAATCGTTATTTGAAATTTGACCCAAAGAATTTTTATTTCATATTAATTTTTTAAATGAATTTATTTTATTTGGTTTTCCCCAACCCATCTCTAGTTTAACAAACTGCTCGTTCTTCTCATTAGTGTTTATAAATGGAAGACTGGGAAGACTGGCTCTGACCATTCACCACAAGGTGGCGCTATAACTTCGTCATTCCACAGTAGTCGGTTGTGCTCTCACCCCAAAGGCAAATGAGCCCATGCCTTTTCTTGTTAACCTGCCTGCAGGTGTCAAAATAATCTAAATTTCCACATGAAATCTGGGCTGATGTTACAAATAAGCAGATGAAAATTATCATCTTAGAATAGTTTGTACAGTGGTAAAAGGAACAGGAGAGGACTCCAAAAGAAATACTTAGATCATATACTTCTGCTGGAAGGTGCCAGTTGGGGACTGGGTTCAGTGAGGAATGCTTATGAATAGGTCTTGATCTATTGCCTGGGTGGCTGCCGGCCAGGCACTCATCTGGCCTGACAGATGGGGATGAGGGGAAAAAGATATCAGCTTGTATTCTTGTCCCTCCCTACCATGACCCTCAGAAAATTGCTAGTAGAAGCTTCTGTGGATATGCCTCAGAGCTCCAGAGTCCCTACTATTATCAGGGCTGAGGAGGACAGACAACATGGCTGGAAGACTGGTGTCCTCTCCGCCAACAGAGAGTGCCCATCCTTGCCCACTCTTTTCCTTCATCCCTGGAGATAGAAACCTCAGTAAGGGGGCCTGACAGGTTCAGCCCACAGCTTGGAGAAAGTGGACCATTACCTGGGACAGGACAGGGCCTCTTTGCTGTGCATCACAACCCTGAGTTCAAAAAAGCTTTTTAAAGGCTCTGGCCTTGGCAGAAAGACCTCTTCATTGAATCTAATTACCAGCTTAAAATGCAGTTGCCAACACAGAGAACCACCTCCCATGAATTTCCAGGCCTGCTTATTAAGATGTCACTTAAGACTGCAAATAATTGTGGTAACTGGCATCAATTCTTAGAGGCTTTGTGAAGATTATTATTCCAGAGACTTGTCTTTCTTGAAATATTTTATTATACCCATATTCTCTCTCCATTTTTTGAAGTTATAATACCACAGTCGAAGGGAGGCCTTGAAAGAAGACAGTTATAAAAGAGATTCTTAGGATCTTGCAATGGAAATTTTATTGTTATTTGAGTCATCACTGCACAACTGACCCCATGAAAAATGCAATTAAGATCTGCTTGTGATGAGGGAAACTGGGTGTTAGAGTCATGATGTTTAATGTAGACAAGTTAATCTTCCCTGAAAATGGTGCACTTTTTGTGGTCATTTTGTTTTCTCACCTTGCTGTCTTTGTGTTTAAGTCTGTTTAATGTTTCTAATAGTAATACTTGGGTTCTTGGTTGCTGCCCTTTCTACTCTTACAATGACTTATTCTATTTCATCCTTCTATATTTTAATATATCTATAGCAGACCTGTTTCCTCAGACTTTGTTATTGAAAAGGCCACCACTTGGAGGCACCTGGGTGGCTCAGTCAATGAAGGGTCCAACTCTTGATTTAGGCTCAGGTCATGATCTCAGGATCATGAGATCAAGCCCCATGTGGGGTTCCATGCTCAGGACAGAGTCTGCTTGTCCCTCTCCCTCTGCTCCTCCCCTCCCCCACTCATACTTGCACGCTCTCTCTTTCTCAAATAAATAAATAAATAAATAAAATCTTTAAAAAGAAAAGGCCACCACTTGGAGCATATCAGGAAGACTAGATTCTAAATTGAGTTGTTTTCTGATGTGAGCAAGAACTAGTTATATTTCGGTTTCTTCAAGTGCACTAAAATGATATCAAGTTGACTGTCTGAATTATGATTATGAACGGGTCAAATGTTATACAACTTGAACATATGATGGGGTTGGTGCCCAGAAATTCATCCTATCATGTGTGTTTAATGTAGAGAATATGAAGCTTGCTGATCCTTTCGTGACTTGATTTTTATAATATTTTTTGGAGAAAAGAGATAAGATTTTGGAAGCTACAGTATTCTCCAAAGCTCTTCTATGGTAAATGATAGTGACCTATGGTTCTTGGAGAAGACAATTCTAAATTCCTTTCACTTGTATAATTTATGGATCACTCAATAAATGTTCAGTGCTATGTGTTTACTAGGGTAAGGAACCATTTAGAGGACTGTGTTGAAGAAGAATTGATACAGAAGAAAATTTGAAAACAAAGAAAAGTACTCAATGTGTGGTTTTAAAAAAAAAGGGGGAAAAAGCTTGGCCAACTTAGACCATTTATGTACCCCTGTTCCTAAGAGGTTTGATTTATTCAGCATGAATTTCTTAAGCAGCTTTTACTTCAAGCACTGTACTAAATATAAACACTCAAGGAGATGATTCCTGCTTTCTATAATTCCTATTTTAATTTTAGATGTAATATGTGCAGGAATTATTGAAGCATGGAAAGGAAAGATGTAATGAATATTTAGACCACATGTGTCAAAGAAATTAAGGAAGAATAAGGTCAGTGGCCAGGGAGTCATTGTGCCAGATCTGGATTGCCTTTTCCAGGGTTTCTTGTTGGGCAAAATAAATAACACTGCTGTGGTTGGGGTTTTCTCTTTCTCTCAGAGCACATTCCCAGCAGATGCAAGCTATTCTCAAGACTTTATTTGAACCTCAAGAGTCAGTGTAGATTTGTCCAGTCACTATAAGGTGAGTTTGGTTTTCAGTAGCTGAAAATGGTTTTTAGAAGGTGATCTTGTGAGTTGTGAGATGAAGACAGATAACTAGGAATTAACAATGACCTGCTTCAAGTGGGTGGGGTATTGTGGAAGACTCACAGAATCAGTGTCATGGCAGACAAAGCAAGGGGACATGGGACATAGCTATGAGGAACGGAAGGAATAGTGATGAGCAGTTCTGGTTTCCTGGGCCCCAGGAGGGGTGATGCGCCTTCGCCAGTAATGGAGCTGCTGGGAGAAACTTCTTTGCCTTAGATGAAGGTCCTCCCCCAGTCCTATACCCCACTCTCGTTCCTTTTATTTTCCTATTACAGTTCAGATGTCCAAATGTTGTTGAGAGGAACTAAAAGGAAGAGGGTCCAAAAAATAGAAGAGTGAAAAGATAAATGGAAGGAAAATCAGAATTACAGTTTGCCACAAACATCAAAAGAAGGAACAGGTCTGTTTGGACAGCCCTCTTCCATAGCAACTTACACAATTCTTTTACCATTGACTGAGACCCCCAGTATGGGATTTGAAAAGCAGCTCTCTCTGTATCATAACCCTGGGGGTTGTGCGAGGAGGACTAAATCTCCCTCTTCTTTTTCTACCAGCCCCTTACTGTTTCAGTCACTCTATTAAAATTGTTTGCATTCACTTAGCTTTTATCATCTTTCTTCTGTGAGGATGGAGAGTATGCTTCATAATTCCCTACTTGTCCCGTTTACTCAATGCACTGCATTGAATAGTATTCTCCAGTTAGCTACTTACTGCTATGGATCATAACAGCAGTCATAATTACAGTGGAGAAGAGCTATTGAATTTGGCAAAATGTGATTGATAAACCTAGTGAAGAGGATAATGGGTGAAGTGATTAAATTGTAATTGGGGGGAGAAAGGTGCTAAGAAGTGAGGTGTGTGGGAAGAAAAAAGAAGATTATTCATTTGAACTTAGGTACTAAAATGATGACCATAGGCTCCTCAGGCCAAGGAAAAAAGTGAAATAAACCCTGGCACAGAAAAGGAGTGGCAGAATCAGATGCTTTTTTTCAATAAGAAATTTCAACATATTATAAGGCAGAAGGCATCCTAGAGAAGACATTCAAAATGTCGGCAGGGGAGCAAATACTTATCATAGAGGGAGGTGAACAGAATAGAAATTTAGCAAAAGCAACCCTCTAAGGCACTGTTTTCTCCCTCTCACCCCATCCTGGTCCCCTCTACTGGTCCCCCTACTGGGGCTGGTAATGATGTTGGCACGTCTTGCTTTCACGCTCCAACTATCCCCTTCCCCGACTGCAAGTGGGTGGGACTTGATGAAGGTCTAGGCAGCATTGAGTTCCAGGGAATCTGAGAGTTCTGAAGAGCAATAATCTTGCTTTCCCTGCCAGAGAGGTCACCATCCCCATCCTCTTTCTCTTCCATGTTTTTCCACCAGCCCTGGCAGTGTATATGCCTCACCCCCCAGGTGTCAGGGACTGTGCAGAAATACTGTCTCTATAGCCCCAGCGCCTGAGCCAAATGGCAAAGGAAAAACAATGCTTCTCTTATCTGTCTCTTCACTCTTCCCCCTCCACCCCCCATTCCGTGCTGCTCACTCAGACTAGACTTATATCCAAGTTCTCCAGTGTGTATTCTGTTTACTTCATGCCAAGTTCGAATTTTCTATGATCACCTCAATGAGGGAGTAATCTGATTAAAGTACTTGATGCTAAGAAGTCGTGGGTGACACATAAACCTAATCTTCTGAGGAGTCACTGACATCACGACCTCTTCATAATGTCCAAGTTGAGAATGCATGGAATACTTGTAACCCGTTAATGCTTTTAAAATAATAGTATCTATAAATTGTAAGGATTAAATTAAATAATACATACAAACAATTAATATGGTGCCTGGCATATAGTAAGCACTTAATAAAAGTTAGCTGTTATTACTTATATTTTTTATGTTGTTGATTTTTGGAGAGGGGGGGTTGTAGCCACCAATGTCCATCAAAGAATGAAATATGTAGACCTCATACTTGAGTTCACCAGCTCTTCACCACTGAAGTGGCTCTACCCTCCAGGAGCTTGTGTCTCCTTCTTTCTGTGGAACAGACAGCATTTAAGTGTCAAGTGGTGAGGTCTCCAGGGCTATTCCTCCGTAGAGACTTGCCTTCAGTGGTAAGGATCAAGACTGCCTCTGGGAAGGCCTTCTATGTGGCAGGCTGCATTTCATTTCATCCTCCCAACAACCTGAAAAACAGGTCACCACTACCTCGTTTTAAGGATGAGAAACTAGGGTCGGAGGGCTAAGTGACACACTAGTAAGTAGCAGGATTTGGGAACATACACAAATTGTCTGAGTCCAAGTCTCACTACTTCTAGGGACATGGTTGAAAGTTTAAAAATTGGTTCTGAATAAGTAATGATGCATTTGCACAGAGATGTGTCTCCCAGGGGTGTTTTCTTTAGCCTTATAATTTCAAAACAGCTAGTACTGGTTGTCTTTATTGGATAGTTAAATCCATCAGTGTAAAACAACTTATGCACAGCAAATACCATGAGCCATGAGTCTTATTTGTATGGGGCATAAGACATTAGCTTCACACTTGAAAACTTGTTTATCTCAATGCCCTTTAAGGCTATTTCTATTTTCTTTGCTAAAATGGAAGTCATATGCTCATTTGGTAAGATGTTGAACAAAGCGTGAGTTAGATGTCCATCTAGGGTGATTTTCTCCATACGTTTCTCCTCTTATTCTTGGACATTATTTGAGCTGATTCCATTGTCCCATGAAAAGTGAAAACCACATTTTTGAACTTTAGGAGAAAAAAAGCAATTCCTGTATCATATGCCATTTTCTATTTAGGACCAGTCAAATACATTTGTGTATTTTGACATTAAATGTAACCTGCTCTGGGTCCAAGTTTTGTAACAAACTCAAATCCCAGGGCCTTTGCCATTCACCTACAGCGTAGAGCTTCAGTTCGGTTACATCTTGTGTCACGTCAGAGTTCTCCGGATTTACATTCTTCCTTCCATACCCCCCTCCCAAGACAAATTCAGTTGGCTGGGACATAGATGAACCACTGATCTGAGTAGCTTAAGAAACAGCATGAGCTTATTTGTATTTTCAGGTGTGTGCATGTGCACATGTGCATTTTATTCTTTGCCTCATTATAAAAGACGAGTTCCTGAAATTAGATTTCTGGGAGAGCTCAGAGATACTATTGGAATAGATGTATTCAAGCTCCATTGTAGAAACCTGGCCATTGAAGCCCATAAGAATAGATGGGCCACCTTAGAGATTTCTTGGATGCAGAAATCTGAGATGATGAAAAATATCTGCAGGAGTGATTTAGAGATGCTTTTGCTAAATCTTATTACAAAACATAAGTGTATGTTTAGCTTCAATTTCTTCAATGGTCAACATCTCTTTAATTGCTCCCTTTCAAAAGTCTACAGAGTATCATTGAAATATTGGTTAGTATTCACATATTATCATGAAGGTTAATTTTATGCTGGGAAGGCATCTACCCTAGAAGATAATGATCCAAAACCCCTAAAAGTTATACCAAGGAAAACAAGTCCTTTGTTGGTCTGTACTGTCACTTAACTTAGGGGTAGCAAACATTATTGTACACATCACTTGACTTTGAATGGTATGCTGTAGTAATTGTTTGCTCAGGTAACGTATTAGACTTCTCATGCTGTTACTCTTCAGGGAAACAATGCAACAGATTCATAGAGTACTGCTTCAGGGCACAGTTTCCAAACGAGTTCTGTTTAAGCTGAAAGTAACAGGTTCAATAATTACCTCTTTTTCCTCTTCTTCATGTGATCCTAGCAATAGAAACAGAAGGTACATAAGCCAGAAGAAGTAATTAAGGAGGAAGAGTCATGATGTCCATGATGTCTTCCAATGTGCTTTTCTTATTTTCCAGAAATAAACATAGTGGCCCTCAGAACTACATAATTTCATGAATTACAAATAAATTTATACTCTCTGATGCTGGATTTCTAGTCCTCACCTCTGCTGACCTTTTGCAACACTGAGAAACTTTTAAAGCTCTGAAATATTCAACCTGGAAAAAATCCTGATTGTGTCCCTCTGAAAATTCATCCATGTTGCTTGGTATACTTTCGCTTAAGATGTCAGTTTTTTTAACTGAAAGCATAGACAGTTTATCAAACAGTGTTTTGGAGTTTGAGAAAAGAAATTGATTTCCCACAGAGAGTCACATTTGGTCCAGGAATGAATTCAGCACATTGGCTTTTTAAAGGAAATGCTTGGCTGTATCCATTTGGGAATCTCCTTGAGCAATAAATTTGATGATTTAGGCATGTACCTTCCAGTGTGTCTACTGTGTTGGATAATGTTGAGTTATCTCTGATTAAGGGGAACATGTTTCGTTATGCTAAGTTGCTTTCATCATTATTCATTTTTTAGCTGCTTTCATGTATTCTCCTGATATTCTCACATTAATAATAAGAGTCAACTTGGATTTTGCCAGACATTTTTGGAAGGTTCCTAAGAACATTCCTCTTTCACTTTTTCTTTGCCCCTTTTTTCCCTACTAAAGACTGTACGATATTATGTCCTTAGAAGGAAAAATGGGCTCAAAAACCATTCATCTTGTTTTATCGAGGTAAGAGCAGGAATTTAAGGGACTAGCCAGGGCTTTATGTATGAAAACTTTAAGTACGTTTAATTCTGTATGTATGAAAACTTTAATTAAGTAATGGCAAGAATACAATCTTACCCTACTCTGGTCTTGTTCTTGTATATAATATGTAAGCACGTGGGGCTTGGGATCTTGAAGACCTCAGTATGAATGCTGGCTCTGCAACTTACTGTCTTTATGTCTCTGGTTATATTATAAGATGTACTTACTTTTAGTTTCTCCATCTGTGCAATAGGAATAATAATATCCATATCATTGTTTTGTTTCAAGAATTTGTTGTGGAAGATATCGGTGAAGCACTTGGTAATACCCGGCATGTATTAATTGATCAAAAGTGGATGTCTTCTTCTCAGATTTCATATATAAAATTGATACACTTCCTAAATAGACTATTTTATAAGAAAATCATTCAGTACGACTTGCTGTGACCATATTACTCGGGATTGTGATAGTGATTGTTATGATAGATGAAATAAGTAGGTTATAAATAAATAGATGAAATTCATGCACTTTCCAGACACACCAGATGTTACAGAGGAAAAACGTTAGTGTTGATTCAGATAGAACTGGCTTAAGATTTTACTTCTAAGATATTAAACCTGTTTGGTCAAGAGAAATTTAATTAAACAGTTTTCTTGGTTTCTTTAATAGGACAAAAAAAAGATGAAGTGATATGAAGGTGAAAGAACTGATTTGAAGGCAATCCATGTTAAATACTTAAACTAGTGTTTGGGCATTTATATAGAACTCAAAAGTTCACCTATAAGAAGATAGAAAAATATAAGAGAAAATCAAGGGCAGGAAAAGTACACACTGTCCTGAAAGGTTAGTCTAGGGGAAATGAGAATGAAGCAGGCCAGCAGATCAGAGGTGGTCAATGCAAGTGTGTCTCAGATTTGGCCCGAGCTTCACAGAAGAAGACCTCTGTGTCCTCCATGTCTTCCGCGTAACCAAAAGAAACACTGAGAAGTGATTTGGTGGGGGAGGGAGGAAAGACAGGAAAAAAATGAACTTACTGAATTATTCTGTAGCTGTAAATAGGAGAATCTGAGGTCCTCTCATTTTGAACTGGATGTTAAATATCATTTCTGAATCTTTCAATAAGAACACATAAAAATATTAATAATGTAATTTAGTGTCTCCTGCAGGCTAACTCCTGTCCGGAATTTTGTCGTGTATTCCTTAAACAACACTCTGTAATGGATACAACATGCACTTGAGAAAATTGAGAAGTCCAGTGACTTCTGTGCCTAGCAAGCAGAGGTACACAGATTTGTAAGACTCCTAAGCCTCCTTACTTAACCATCGTATCATACTGCTTCCGGGTAGACCCATCTGAACATCTAAAGATTGATTTGCCAGAAGTCTTCCATTACACAGCATGATGTGTTTGGGTTTAACCAGAAATTTACAAGGGAGGAGACTCTATTGGCTATGGTAAAGCAAGTGGTGTCCAAAGCCAGCAAGCTGACTACCCTGGATGATAACTCTAACACAGGACTTGAGAGGCACCATCTGTTCAGACTTGTTTGTTTGTTCTAGAGTAAGCTGGTGAGAACATCTCTGCTCATTTTTATCCACCGTATATTGAAGCACTGGGGTAATGAGTGTGATTGGGTTGATACTAGAATTAGGCATTACAACAGACAAAATGCCACAAGCATCGTTACCAAAATCATTTCATAAGGTTCCCATAGATGGAGGAGAATGGAACCAAACCCACATGGAGCCACCAACGGGAGTTGTGGACACGCCTTGCATCACGTCACAGGGCTCTCTTCCAAAAAGAGATCAAGCTCAGCCTTGTTTTGTTAATGAGATCTGACAGAATTATTGCCTAGGGTGGTATATAAACACTGATTTTACTCTTTTAAAACAATTAAAAAGTCCTCAAAAGACTTTAAGCATCAATTATAATTATATACACTATAGTACTCTTAGAAATATGATTTACCAGTTTAATTGATCTCAGAACTAAGAAAGGTGAAAATGAAAATACACAGTAATTGCATAGGATATGATTTTACAGTTCTCAGAATTTGTGTTTCCAAAACAAACTTATCTTTCATTGTTATTGCTTTTAAGTAAATACAATAATGGATTTGTGTCCTCTCATTCTATTTTGAGTTAGCCTCAAAAAAATGTTCCAGTGTCACTTATATTTCATCTCTGTTAGATGTTTTACAGTCACTGGGTTTAATTCTTTTAAAAATTATTATTTAAGTTATTATAATGTTATTGACTATGTTCCTTATGCAGTACATTACGTCCTTAATTTATTTTGTAAGTCGAAGTTTGTACCTCTTAATCGCTTAGTTTGCCTGCCCCCCTCCCCACCCTGCCCCGCCTTTGGTAACCAACAGTTGGTTTCTTACATCTGTGAGTCTGTTTCTGTTTTGCTTATTTGTTTTGTTTTTTAGATTCCACATATAAGTGAAATCATATGGTATTTTCCTCTGACCTATTTCATTTAGCATAATAACCTCCAGGTCCATCCATGTTGTCACAAATGGCAAGGTGTCATTCTTTTTTTATGGCGGAGAAATGTTCCATTGTGTATACACACCATATCTTCTTTATCAGTGCATCCGCTGATGGACACTTGGGTTGCTTCGTATGTAGACTATTATAAATAATGCTTCAATGAACATAGGTATGCATCTATCTCTGAATTGGTGTTTTGTTTGCTTTGGATAAATACCCAGAAGTAGAACTGCTAGATCGTATGGTAGTTCTAAAGACCTTTATTTTTAACCTAATTTTTTTTTGTAACTGGCCAAACCAATTTACATTCTTACCCCAAATGCAAAGTATAAGAGAGTGGTCCATGTAGCAAAAGTCTTTTGCATGTAGGTGTCCCGTTTTCCCAGCACCATTTATTAAAAAAACTGTCATTTCCCCATTGTATATTCTTGCCTCCTTTGTCATAGATTAGTTGACCATACACATGTGGATGTATTTCTGGGCTCCCAGTGCTGTACCACGGGTCTATGTGTCTGTCTTCATGCTAGTACTATACTGTTTTGATGACTGTAGCTTTGTAGTATTGTTTGAAATCAGGAAACATGATATCGCCAGCTTTGTTCTTCTTTCTCACGATTGCTTTGGCTCTTTGGGGTCTTTTGTGGTTCCACACAAATTTTAGAACTCTTTGTTCTAGTTGTGTGAAAAATACCATAGGTATTTTGTTGGCGATTGCATTGAATCTGTAGATTACTTTGGGTAGTATGGACAATATTCAGCAATATTCAACAATATTCTTCCAATTCATGAGCACAGTATATCTCTCCTTTTATTTGTGTCATTTTCAATTTCTTTCATCAAAAGTCTTAAAGTTTTTAGAGTACACTTATTTCACCTCCTCGGTTAAACTTAGGGGGTTAATTCTTATGTCAGCTTTGAGAGATCTGAGTCAGAGAGGAGTCAGGAAACCTGGTGAAGATTCCACAGGGAAAAACAGATAAAGATCTCTCTGGTTCTGAAGCCTGATCTCTCCCCATCCTCCATGTTCTTCTGTCCTGTGAATTCATTCACATTTTCCGGAGCAAGTAAATACTAGCTTCTTCTACTGAAATTCTAAGTCTTGTGAGATTTGGAATCAGGAGGCTTCTTCATAAAAGCCAAGTTCTCAGATTTTTACATGGAAACATCCCAGCATTAGGTTTGTGATAGCTTACTGCTCACTAAGGATCATCTTTCATTGCAGAAGCCAAAAGTTGGAACCTCAGGCCAGGAAGGTGTCCATTAGAGGCTGATATACTTTTTGTCCTTGACCCCTGCCTTCTTTGATTTGAGGCATTTGCCAGGTATACTATTCAATTTACTTTCTCAGAGCTGTGCAGGTGATTGACACAGAGCCAAGTTTGCTGGGTGTCCTGGAGTGTGTTTGCTGGCTGAATCCTGCACTGTCCTCTTTTTTCCTATCTCAATTTCCTTTCTCCTCCTTTCTCAAGCTGCTTCCCTTTAGTGAAGCTCTCAGTAAAAACAAAAACAAAACAAAAAAAAAACCTTCTTCTTTGTTCTCTTTTGATTTCATCAAGTTCAGATATTGTATTTTCTAATTGTTGTATGTTGTCCCTTTCATCTCCGTGCTCCTGAAACAATGTGTGTTCTAGTCCTGCAATCACCGTATAGTGCCAGAATGATCTCTTTACCAGTGCTTCCCTTTAACCTGCTTTATCCATTCTCCTGTCCCCAGCTTGCAGACATTAAAAATATATTTGTCTACTCTTTGTTAAGAATATGAATTCCTTAAAAACAGAAGTCATATTTACTTATTTTGCACCCTATCTTTTCCTTAGCCGGTACGCAGCTATCTCAGATAGCAATTTGGAGTTTATTCCTGAAGTATCTAGCAATCTCTTGACCTGGATGGGATTGAAATTAATCCTGGAGGTGACTACCCAAGAAGCAAAAGGAAGGGGGAGGAAGGAGGTGGGAGGGGGAGAGAGGAAAAAGAAGGCGAGGAGAGGAATAAAAGAAATAAAAGATTACAAGAATATTGTCATAATCACAGTAGCTATCAATTATTGAGTTCTTGCTAGGTTGTCACATAGTATACTTCACAGGACCATAGCTCATTCAGTGTTCTCAATCACTATGTGACAGAAGTACTACTTTATAGGTGTAAAAACTAAGCCTCGAGTTCAGTAACTGGGCTAAAATGACCCAGCTAGTGGCCAAATTGAGATTAGATAGTTCACTACCGCTCTATTCAAGAGGAACTAGTGTGGGCCTACACGTGCCCTGCATAGTCTTAATATTGTGTGCCTCTCCCACAGTAGAGGATAAGAAGTTAAACTCCTGAGTGCTGATGAGAAGTTGCATTCAGAGCTGGGTGCTGGTCATTTTAGCATGCCCTGAGAGCATGTGTTTCATACGCTAATTTTGTATCTGGCCTCCGCTCTGTATTCTCTTTTCTGATTTTCATCGTCTTTGAAAATTTCTATTCCATTTATATATTTGTGTAAGGAGTCTCAGGCCATTCTGAAGCCATACCGAGTATAAAACAAAACAGGATAAATTTGGTTTTGTTTTAGGATGATATGAGGTAGGATGAATAAATATCGCATGATTTGGCCCCAGGAGGAAGCTCTGTATGGTGTCATGGACATAGTTTTTGGAATTAGACAGCTCCTGTGAACCCACTGAAGTCTAGTTTTGCAACTTGCTGTGTATCTTTGAATAAATGAACTCCTCAGCGTCTCATTTATGAACTCGGTAGGGGGTACAAAAACTGAAAGCACTTAGCATGGTGTTTTACATCTAAGAGATGCTCAGTAAGTAGCAGCTGCTATTATTTACAATAAATTGAAATATAAAAGAATGTAACTTCTTTAAATATAAGATATGATTTTTACTCCAGTTAGAAAGAGGCTATGAGTTCCAAGTGGCAGAGTTCCTCCTCGTCCTTGGGTAGGATGCTCTGAAATTGCTTATCAAGATGTAGAGAAGGGAGCTCCCAGCCCCTTGGCAGCAGGCCTGGTGGACATCGATGCTGGAAGCTCATCTCACTGAAATGGGGGGGGGGGGTGCCTGTGCACCTGCAGCCCACAGATGGTCAGGTACATGGCCATCACCAAGTGTCCAGGCAGTCAGCCCTCAGGGCCAACGTGTTACTTTTTGAAGCTGAAATTTGAAGAATTTTAATTACTGTGTGCCAGTTTTAAGTGCTTCACAAATATTTTAATCCTTATGACAGTGCTAGGAGATAGGTGATATCATTAGCCCAAATTTATAGCCACCGAAATGGGCACAGAGAGGTTAAGTAACTTGATTAAGATCACATAGTAAATGGTAGAGTTGGGACTTGAAACCAGGCAGTAGGAATTGTTTTCATCGCAATAAATTAAGAAGATATCATAATAACTTTTATTTCACCTGGATAACTTATGTTCAGAGGATGAAACATGAAAATTAGAAACAGAAGAACTTGATTGATGTTTAACTTTGTGTTTTGGGCCACAAACAGACGTTGATTTCCTCATCTATAAAACGGGGATGATAGAAATGAATGACCTTGCGAGGGTGTTAGGAAGATAATGTACTCAGAGATGTTTTGTGAATTGTGACACACTATACAAAGGGAGGTATTACTTACTGCTTATGCTTTAGGCTTATATTATTCCAAGATGTGTGTGTGTGTGTGCGCGCGCTGCAGATTCAAATCTGCTTTGTACAAACTTGCAGCAACACTCTACAAGTTCCTTTTTTTCCTTTTTGAAATATTTCTTGTTGCTTACAGTTGGAAAAAAAATCCTTGTGATAGAAATTCATATAAATTTCATGGCGGACAGACTTGATTGTGGTGACTGAAGGAAACTACTTGGGTTTATTATTACGCATTAAGTATATCATCATTAGAAACTTCTCTATTGTTCTGAATATGGCGCATTTATGCATTTTATGTTACTGCTGGAATGTGTAGTATAATGCCTTTTTGTTATAGAATCAGTACCTATTATCAGAGTTATGCAAGCTTTCCTTTGAGAACTATTATAAATATTTAGACCATAGAATCAAAACCAAACTCTGTTCAAACTCTGTGTCCAGATTTAGTAAATAGAACTTAATTTTA
The DNA here is from genome assembly GCF_023065955.2 of Ursus arctos. Taxonomy (NCBI): domain Eukaryota; kingdom Metazoa; phylum Chordata; class Mammalia; order Carnivora; family Ursidae; genus Ursus; species Ursus arctos. The sequence continues at coordinate 12,329,797 of NW_026622852.1, forward strand.
TAAAACTATGGGGAAGCCCCGATTAACTTGATTCTTGCATCAAAATAAAGCACCTGAATTCAATTTAATTATCTTAAACCATTCTAGTAGGTTGGTGATCTTGAAGAAAGCAAATTTTAGCTGTGCTGATATAAGTGTTCTTTTTTCCTTTTTTTTTTTTGGTAACCGTTCTTATTGAAAGATACCCTTGTTCATTTAAACACACTTCCAATTGCTTTTTGCCAGATAATACTGACTTTTCTATTACTTCCCCGTCTGCTCTATTTGAGTGACATAGCATAATGGATAATTAGTTCTTTTTGTTAGTTGGTAATTTTGAAGGGACCTACATAGGACATCTGCCAGCTTGCATGTAGACGGTGGAAAAGTTGTAACTACTCTGAATTTTCTCTCTGAATCTATGTAAGCTTCTCTAGGCTGTGGATCGTAAATATAGAAATGCCTTCCTAGTACGGAATATATGGAAGGAACACGTATTGGTTTCCACATGTTATATCTATGTTTATGTCTCCCTTTAAAACAAATTCTGTTTTGGGACAGGCGGGTGTCTCAGATGGTTAAGCGTCTGCCTTTGGCTCAGGTCATGATCTCAGGGTCCTGGGATCGAGTCCCGATCTGGGCTCTCTGCTCAGCGGGGAGTCTGCTTCTCCCGCTCCCTCTGTCCCTACCCCTCTGCTCCTGCTCACTCTCTCTCTCTCTCTCTCAAATAAATAAAATCTTTTAAAAAAAAGAGAGAGAGAGAGAATCCAAAGAACATATACATAGAGGGAACCAGGAATGCTGAGATGAATTTATTAATAGATACAAAAGTAGTCAGTATCTCTTGGGTAATAATCAATTCCATATTCACCGAAAACATTTGCATTTCTGTAGATAAGAATCATTTGCACTACTGTCCGTTTTCTACAACTTACAGAATTGCAATAACTCTGTGAACTGCTCAGATTACCCAAAAGGGTGCACTAGACAGGACACCCAGGAGTCTTCATGCCAATCTTAAATTCTTTCCCAATTTCTCCCAATACTCTGTTCCTTAGATATGAATCAACTGCCTGGCCAGGCATTATGTCACCATTAACTACAGAAGAAAAACCTGCCACCACAGAGTTTAAAACCATTTAGAAACAGAAACAGAGGGACACCAATAAACATCTAATTACACATTGTGGTAAGTGCTATAAAGGAAAGGTGCAAGGCAGCATGAAAAATTATAACGAGAGGATCAACAAGGGACATCTGAGGGAGAGATACTGGAGCCATTTTTAGAACGAGCCAGAGCTGGCTATGCAGAGACAGAGAGGGCAACATCCCAGCTTCACAGACTAGTTAAATCAATCCAGAGGCTACACGTCTAAACCCTGGAATACTATTTGATGGTCCCCCATTTTTAAACCCTCTTCAGTTCATCTTTTATCTCCTTTTCTTCCAAGCAATGAATTGTTGATGTCACCAATATTTCCTTATTCTCAAAATGTCTTCAACTTTCTAATTGTGTAGCTTTTTTTGGTTAACTTCTGGGTCAGCATTTACTCCAAACATTTGCGATCATGACCAGCCACACAGTAAGAAACACATTGTTCCTTCTGCCCTCCATATGCAAAAACTAAAGCAGTTATTTCACAAAGTAACACCCTTAATACATGGGATATTCTCAGCTATTTTCTGTTTTGTTTTTCTTTCCTGTTTTATTTCATTCTAAAGATGCCAGTCTCATGACCCGCTAAATCGATTTCATAAGCCAAATGGGCAGCCATTTAAAATTTGAAAAGTATTGTTCCTAAAACCAGAAGTTTTGTTTACTTAGCTTTAGTATCTCCGTCGTACAACGTCCTATTAAAAAGCTGCAAATGAAACAGAAACCCCTTGGGAGTCCCATCCTGAACTCTGTCCTTGGGTTCAGGAATGGAGACTCTCTTGATCCTTTTCTGTGAAGCCCCAGCTTGGATTTCCAAACCAAACATTCAAGTACACATCACAATTCTATACCCTGAGACCAAATAGCTAAACTTGATGTAAAAAGACTCCCTCCCCCTTTTAACTTAGCTTCAGTTCCCAAGTATTCCACGTTTAATCACATGCTTGTGCATTTGGACATGCCCCTCCGGTCTCCCGTACCCTCTCTACCTGTCCTTCCTCTGGACAACTCCTGCTCCATCCTTCAAGTTGCAGCCTAGAAGACTCTCCCAGCAAGACTTGGGGCTCCCTCTCTGGTGCTTGTTCTGCCCTATTATAATAGCTATGGCCCTCAGGACCACTTTAATCTTGTACCCTAAATGTCTGTGGGCAAGTTGTCTCCCTGCTAAGAATTTAAGATTCCTGGGGGCAAGAATCAAATCTATCTTCTACTGTCATGGGAGAGTAGGGTGGGATGAAGGCCTCTTGGTCTACCCCTCACATGATCAAAGAGCTTCAAATGATATCATCCTCAACTAGGAAGTTCTATACACAGCCTCAGAGATACACTGAGAGAGCTGAAAGATGCTCGCTCATATGCGTCTGTAGATCTTTGTTTTTTTTAGTACGTCATATGACCTATAGGGTGCTATAAATTAATTTATTCATGTATTCCATCATTATCTACAAATAGCACAATCATATTGTATTGTGTTTTCACATTTTTAGTTTATAAAATGTAAAGACTTAAAATGTACCACAGTTTTGGCATTGTTGTTTTCTTGTTTCTTCATTTTTTTGAAAATAGTTGTGGAAGCTTAAAAAACAGAAGTGAGCTGTACCACTGTTTACCTCTTAATGGGGTAACTGTGGATATTGTCAACTAAATGAATGAATGATACATAGATCACGTCCGTCTGATGTTGGGCAGGAAAAATAAGGATTAGGGCAAGAGTTAAAAATTTTTCAAAACTAATTTTCATCCTTCTGTGAAGGCATTTCTGTGCGTTGAAGCCAAGAGTCGACCTCCTGGACCAAGATTTCTTGTGTGAGATGGCTAAATTCCAAGTGTGCCTAAGATTTTAAAATGAGTATCGATCATGTTTGGCAGTTGTATTTATGACTAGCTCATGTTGACCAACCAAAAAAAAAAAAAAAAAAACCTTTATAGAAGTAATATTTTACCTATCAATTTTGTCAAATAGGAGATTCATCTTGCTGGTCTTGGACAGAGACTGGACTGATCAGGCTGAAGTGTAATTTACAACGTTGTTACTGTAATCGCTTAGTACAGTCTTCTCTTTGTAAATTCATACACGAGAAAATACATATGCAAATTGTTGTTAGTCTTTTTTAAAAAATGTGTATAGATCAAAAGTACCAGAGGCTATTAAATTACACATTTTCTATAATACATAGAGTTTGAATTGTCTTCTATCCGAGGGCAAGACAACCTCTGTCTGTAGAGTGAGTTTCACCTCTATTGTATGGTTGCTGCCCCTCAGTCTAGGCAGTGAATGCTGAGACCAGGTGAGACATGCTTCAACATTCCCCCATGGCCCCCCCAAATTTTTTTCACATTAATCATAACGCTAAAATGATTTAGGACAGAATGACATCTGAAAGTCATACTTTAATTTTTACCATTTTTATAAAATTTGTGGCTGGTGGTCCTAAATGCACATTCATCTGCCCTTAGAGATATTATTATAATGAAATCTTGCATATTTATGCTAACAGTAGCTTAAAACATCAACTCAGCACACCTGGGTGACACAGCGATTAAGCGTCTGCCTTCGGCTCAGGGCGTGATCCCGGCGTTACAGGGTCGAGCCCCACATCAGGCTCCTCCGCTATGAGCCTGCTTCTTCCTCTCCCACTCCCCCTGCTTGTGTTCCCTCTCTCGCTGGCTGTCTCTCTCTCTGTCAAATAAATAAATAAAATCTTTAAAAAAATAAAATAAAATAAAACAGAACATCAACTCAGCCTGACTTTAAACAATGCAGTATGCGACCATTGGCAAACGGTTTTAAAGGAAAATGAGTGTTTGATATTTTGGCAGAAACTCTCACACACGCACTCACCACACCAAAAAATTCATCAATCTGCATGACTTGAACAACAGAAACTGTCAACTACAAGCTAGGTTCTTGCCCCAAAGCTCTGATTGGAATCTACTTGGTATCTTTTCCACCTGGTTAGATGATCAGCTGTGAGACTGCCTGAGCCAGCGAGGTTCTTCTCTCTTTCTGACTTCAGGGAAAACCCATTTACAGGTTCATGATCTTGTTTCACCGGAGCCATGATGGTAAGGGGCATTTTCAGGGACTGAATTCGAGTTGATGTCTGTGAGACAGAACACTGGGTTTTGCTGGGAAGTCTTTAAGTCGCAAACTGCTAGCGCCCTCTAGTGTTACTCTCCCCGGGCACTCGGCCAGCCCTGAAGCTTCTCAGATGCTTGTTGAAAAGGAGACAGAATGGAACTCTTGGGTCCAGTGATTTTTTTTTTAATGATTTTTTATTATATTATGTTAGTCACCATACAGTACATCCCCGGTTTGGGGTCCAGTGATTTGACAGTAAAGTATATGGGGGTCTTTTTATTTTCTGCTCCTCCATGTCCGTAACTAGAAAATGAGGGTATTCTATGTCCACTTTTTTGGGGATTCTAATAAGCAAAATAGTCTTCACTATGTCTGCAGGAACTTAGAGATTTTTAAGATACACATATGGGAACACCAAGGTTAAAGGAGGTTGTACCTGAAAGAGGTAAAAGACAGACTCTGGGTCCAAATAAATTTAGTTGTAATTTTTTAAATTTCATTTATTTAATATATCTAGATAATGTTTTAAGACACACAGTTAGCTTTTAGTGATCTGTAGGCTAACTTCTCATTGTCAAATCATCACCCCATATTCCCTTCTTCTCTAACAACTATATTTCTCTACTATATGTATCTATCCACTGGGAATCGTATTGATGAAGTAGACTTAAATTTTTCCTTTTTTTTAAATGGAAATCATGCTATGTGTAGTTATACTACAAGTCTCATTATAGATATTCCGAAATAAAATGTGATTTATTTTCAAGTGTCTTATCGGAAACTACTTACGGTATTTGTTATTAGGACATATAGCTTCCAATGTGCTCATAGCAACAACATCCTTTTGAACAATTCCAACATTATGTTTTTTGGATCTGTTCAAATGTAAACCATCTTGATGGAACAAAATTTGGTGAGACCAAAATTCACCTCATAGCCACTTTTGGACACCTGATGGCTGGAAATGCCAACTCAGTGTTATTGAAATATTTAGATTCATTTAAAAAATACACTTGCACAGTTATGTGACATCACAAAAGATCCATAAATGAAGCAAATCATGGTCTTTTGCAGAAATGTATTTTGAATTTGTGCTATCCACGGCCATTTGGTGTGACCTGTTCCTGGCTATTAACGATGTTCGCAAAACTTGTATTTCATAAAAACCCAGAAATATCAAAGTTTGTTTATTTTTATTTTTTTTTTTAAAGATTTTATTTATTTATGTGACAGAGAGACAGCCAGCGAGAGAGGGAACACAGCAGGGGGAGTGGGAGAGGAAGAAGCAGGCTCCCAGCGGAGGAGCCTGATGTGGGACTCGATCCCGGATCGCCAGGATCACGCCCTGAGCCGAAGGCAGACGCTTAACGACTGCGCTACCCAGGCGCCCCCTGTTTATTTTTTTTGATAAAGGACTTAAAAATATTTTAAAATGTTTCAGAGAAAATGGTTTTACTAAATAAGAAGAAACTCGGAAGCAACACAAGAAAAGTGATGTTCCATGAAAAATGTCATGCACATTGTAAAGGGGAAGATTTATATATATCTAACCCTGAAAGCAATTTCTAGAGACATTATTTTCTGGCTACCATGGATCAAGGAATAGTCTGGACTAAAAGATTTTAAGAAATTGAGCAACATACTGGTGGTTTTTGTTTTCTTTATAATAACTCTACATTGAAAATTTTGAAAAAAGAAAACCTAAATGCTTTATAGGTATAAGATATTACTTCAAGAGATAGTGTAAGTTAAATATGAGATGGTGGCTTGAATGATGAGATTTAAATATTATTCTGTTTTCTACAGAGATAAAAAAATTATGTGACTCCATTAAAGTAATTAAACATCAAATATTGGAACATTAAAGTAATATATAAAACTAAGGAGCCATTTTTAAATTTTCTTTAGGAATTTTATTGACAATTCTAGTGGTTATTGTCTCAACAAAAAGAAGTTTCTCTAAATTAAAATTAATGACAAATTATAAGAACTATGAGAGAGTATCTAATTCAACATTATTGTCAATTTAAGAAAATCTATGTGAAAATCTCAACTATAATAACCATTATTTTACAAATGAAAGCAAGGAAAATTAAGTGTTATGGAATAGACATAATGTCTATGAATTATATATGTGTTTATTTTATGACTCATCTAAACATTGCTGGTCTATCAACAGAACCCTGAGACATACACAGTAATAATTAACATTAGCTATCTTTGATGTCTCACTGACTATCATTCATGAAACACCCATAGCTTTACCCTTTTTCAACTTTATTGTCATGGAGGTTTATTCATCAAGGTGGGAAGGTAAAATATTTTGTGTAACAGTTTATTAGCTTGAATTATAACTTTTAAGTAGATTTGTGGAGTGAGAAGCCCCTATGTGTTCCCTTGTTCCTGCTCTTGCAGATGCTAGGGCTGACCTGCAGAGGGAGCTTCTGGGCACGACCCTAAGACGGGCACCAGCACCTGCGGTCCCCACCAAGAATTCTGATCTGTCCACATCAGTCAGATCAGCTGCTGCAAGAGTGAGAGGCAGGTCAGTTTTGTCAATGCACTGGATGAAGAGGGTTGTGAATCCTCTTATTCCCGACTGAGAGAGTCACTCATGAGAAAAGAGGATGTCAAACCTTCAAATAAACTGGGAAAGATTCTGCGGTAAAGTCCTGTGATAGCTCCCTTTGTAATACCACTACTCCTGGTGAGACATCCTCATTTCTTTTTAAATAACTTTTTTCCATGTATTTCATTGATTACTTGAACCAAGGTATGTCTCTTTTTAATAAAAGGTTCCTCAATATAACTGCATTAAAAAAAAAAAAAAACTCAGCTTGTGCTTAGTGAAATAATGAGACCCAACTTTCGTTCCTTTTCAGGACTCCTTACCCACCCTCGGGTGTGTCCTGATTTGGAGAAAAAGGTTGACTTTAATCTGAGGCTGAAGCAGAGCCTGAGGTGTAGTCGTAATATTTCATTTGAAACAATTTGCAGGTATGACTGGAGGTAGAAATTCTGCCAGGTTATTAGCTGTTGATTGGATGGCTTTCATCAAGACTAATTCTTTTACACTTGCATTGGATGCCTCCAAAAGAAACACGTGCAAGGGTATTAACAAGAGAAGAATTTAGGCGTGAGGTAGGAGGGGAGCAAACACTACCTCGTTTAGAAGGTTGGCGGCAACATCAAGCTCACCCTGACCGCAAGCCCCTAAGCGGAGTTAGTGAGGCAGGACGAGGCAGCACTTCCCCAGACTATCTGGGCGCGGAGCAGGAAGACATTACTTATGCCCCTTGGGTGGTAATCTTTCCTGCCCCCCTTTTATTTTTTTTTCTTTCAAGAAGGCAAGCATTTCATAATTCTCTTGCTTTTTCCTTTAGTCTTTTATCTCTCTCTTCTACCCCACCCTCTTGGTGAATGATGAATCCAGATAGTAACATTTTTGTCTTTGTTAATTTCATTTTGTTTATCACTGAAACTTTAGATTATGTAGTATAGCATGGGAGTTAAGAGCAAGGATGCTGGGACTACCCTGGCTTTGTTCACACTTGGCTTCGTTCACACTTGGCTTTATCCTCTATTAGCTGGGTGGCCTAAACTTGTCTTGGACTCCACTTTCTCATCTCTAAAATGGGAGTACTGTTAGTGCCACCTCATTAGGTGGTTGAGAGTTGACATGGGGCTGTGAGGAAAACCAATAAAAACCCAGCAGACACTTACTCTAGGTAGGTGACCAGGGAGGGTTTTCTAGGGAAGTGGCATTTAATCTGGGCTCTAAAGGAAGAGAGAAGGGGCCAGTAGCAAATCTGTCCTGAGAGGCATTCATGTCACATTGCCTGATATTTTTTACCCAATTAGAGAGTTAGTCACTGTGCTCCACGGTAATGCTAGTTATTAAGGTGCTTTCACGTATCGTATCTTTATACCTTGTGTTCTTCGTCACAGTCCTGTGAAGTTTACATGAGGAAACAGGCTCGGAGAAGTTCATGGCTTTGCTCATGTGTTGTTTCTATGACATCACCATGTCTTCTCATCCTGGATGCTCTCAAGCATCGCTTTTTAATAAAAGGATCCTCAATATAACTGCATTAAAAAAAAAAACTCAGCTTGTGCTTAGTGAAAAAAAATGAGACCCAACTTTCATTGTTCCTTTTCAGGACTCCTTACCTCTTTTGGTTTATATTTGTGCCAATATGACATTTCTCTAATTTGCTGTAGGTTCATTGAATGTCACTATATTACTGTTTCTCAAATTTGTCTCATCTCTTCGCTGTTCAATATGGATTAGACTTGGCCTTTTAAAAAACCCTGCTGAAATTAGAATGGCATGGGCCTTATAGATGAAGATATGGATAATTTATATCTTCATGATATTTTATTCTCCTATTAACTTAGCTTATATATCCTGCTAGTTAAAATACTGTTATGTCTTTTATTAAAGTTTCCTAGTTTTTCCCATAATGATTTTGAATACTTTGTTAGTTCTATGCCAAGGTTCTTTATAACTTGTAATATTATTATAAAGTATTGTTTGCTGGTAAATAGGACCACAATTGATATTATGATTATACTGATTTTATATCTAGAAATCCTGTTACACTGTTAGTTTTTTGTTTCTATATATTGCTTAGATTTTCTATATAGATAAGCATGATGTCTGAAAATAAGGATACTTTTGTATCTTCCTTTTCAGTCTTTCATTTTGTAGTTCATTCATTTTCATTTCATTGGTTAGGGCCATGAGCCTTAGTGGGCTCCTTTATTATTTTAATGGGAATGCTTTTAATATTTTCCCATTAAGTAGTTGTTTTCTGAGCATTTATTAGGTTAAAATGTTTCATGTCACTATTTGTCAAGATGAAATCTTCTATAACTTTACTAATATTTCATCTGCTGGATCAATCAGTTTTTGGTTAAGGTCTGATAATATTTTCCCTTATTATGATGAATTTATTGATTTTTTTTCTAAGACTCTTTTCCTCTATATTCAGAATTTGCTTTTTGTTTCTAAATGTAAATTCAGAATTCTTTATCTTCATGATGTTCAGAGGTTCAGAATTTTTGTCTTCATAATGGACTGTCCTTTTTACTATTAAGTAGCGACCCTCATATCCTGATAGTTGTTTTCCTTAAACTCTATACTGTCTGATATTTGTATAACTATACCAGCTTTTCAGTTGGTAAGATATAATTTTCAATACTCTACTTTCACCGTTTAGTGTTCCTATGTGTCTCATTTCTAGACACCATATTGGATTATTTTATTGTTTTTAAATCAAATAGGAGAATCTCTTATTCTTTAAGTGGTGAAATTTGTTGGGTTACGTTTGTGAATACTAACATTTTGATTTATTATTTTCTGTCTTACTTTGTACTTCCTATTTTTTTTAAAGATTTTATTTATTTTTTTTTAAAGATTTTATTTATTTATTTGACAGAGATAGAGACAGCCAGCGAGAGAGGGAACACAAGCAGGGGGAGTGGGAGAGGAAGAAGCAGGCTCACAGCGGAGGAGCCTGATGTGGGGCTCAATCCCATAACGCCAGGATCACGCCCTGAGCCAAAGGCAGACGCTTAACCGCTGTGCCACCCAGGCGCCCCAGTACTTCCTATTTTTTATACATTTTCTCCTTTCTTATCTGCTAATGTGTTGATCAGCTTTTCCTTTCCCATCTTTGCCTGCTCATTGTTTTTCAGCACTATGCTCTACTTCAACCGTTGAGTAGTTTCTTTCTCATTTTAGGCAGGCATACTTCTTTAGGGAAAATCTAAGTTAGTAAATACCATGCCCTCTTCTTTAAAAAGCCATAGAGTGCCTTAGTTGTAGCCTCATCACGGTTTAGTTTTTTAGTTGCGCTTTGTTTTTAAACTTCCCAAATTGGACACATTTTTTGCTGTTGCAGTATACAACAACGTGACCAGCTGTAAATTTATTTAATCTGCTGAAGTTTCATTGTGTTTCTTCAATACGAGGATTCTGTTCTTTTTTTCAGTTCTGGGGAAATCTCAGCCATTATGTGTTCAAATATTGTCTTCCTCATTCCATTCTCTTATTCTAGGACTCCTACTAGTTGTGTGTTGATATGTCTTATTTATCTTTCACATATTATAACCTAATTTGCGTATTTTTCTTATTTTTATTTCACTATACTACAGTAAGCTGAATTCTTTGTGCATTTGCTTTTAGGTTTATCTTTTTTAATAACGGAGTTGTCTATAGATTTCTCTTTAATAATTTTTGCTACATTTTACATGTTTTGATATGCAATTTTTTAAAGAATATTTTATTTATTTATTTGAGAGAGAGAGAGAGAGCATGTGTGCAGAACAGGGAGAGGGAAGTGGCAGAGGGAGAGGGAGAAGCAGACTCCCTGCTGGGCAGGGAGCCCAATGCTGACTTGATCCCAGGACCCTGAGATCGTGACCTGAGCCAAAGGCAGATGCTTAACTGACTGAGCCACCCCGGCGCCCTGATATGAGATATTTTATGATCATTTGATTCTAAGTATTCCCTGATTTTCATTATAACTTTTTATTTAGAAGTTTATAAATTTTTAAATATATTTAAGTAATCTTTTTGTTCATGTTCTAGTACAAGTTGAGTTATGTCTGTTATCTAGTTCTTGGTGCAGTGTTCTATATATGTCCCTTAGGTTAATGTTATTTTATAATTGGTATTGTTTTTATATTTATACCCTTGTTTTATTTTTGTCTACTTTATCAATTCGTTCAGGCATGGTAGACGTTCCTACCATGATGAAAAATTTATAATTTCCTTTTTCAATTTTTACTCACTGTTTTCTTTTTATATTATGGGCCATATTATTAAATGTGTACAAGTTTAAAATTATATCTCAAGACTTGTTTAAGTATTTTCTACCCTCTTTACTGCTAGTAATAATTTTACCTTGAAGTCTACTTTATTTCCCATTTCTTTTAGTAGTATTTTCCTGTTAAAATTTTACATACTTTAACTTTCAACACTTTGTTTCCTTTTGTGTTAAATGTGTCTCGTATACATAGTGTATGGTTAATTTTGTTTTTGCTTTTTCTTTGATCTAGTCTGATCAACTTTTTTTTAGCTATTAGTCTATTTATATTATTCTTATTGTCATTTTCATTCATTTATATTTTATAATTTATCTTTTCCTATTACTTTATATTATCTTTTTTTCATGCTTTATCTTCTTATTTGCTTCATTCTGTCTTCCTTCAAGATTTTTTATTTTTAATTAATCTTTATACCCAACATGGGCCTCGAAGTCACAACCATGAGATGAACGGTCACACTCTCCACCAACTGACCCAGCCATGTGCCCCAATCTGTGTCTTCCTTTAACAGTTTGGAATTTAAAGGTTCTATTCATTTTGTAGTTATCTTGGAAATTGTAACATGCATATTTGAATTCCCAGTGTTGAGAGTTACTAAATATCTTTAATCACCTTGCAAACAAGGCCATTTGAAATGCTTTACCCACAAGCATCCTCTGCCAATATGTTTTCTGTTTTTGTTTAGAATCTTAATCCTAGTCTATCTTGATTTTATTTTTACTCCATGAATTAGTTATTATTAGCATTATATACTGCAGTCAGTGTTTGTTTCAGCACGCTCATGTACCATTTTTTCTTGCCCTTTCTTCCTTCTTGAACTTTAATTCTGGAATCATTTTCATTTTCCATGAAATAGTTTAAAATTTCATGAATAGGCGCAGGAAATAAATATTTTCCTTATTAGTTTGCCTGCAAAGGTTTATGATGCACCCCAATTCTTGAAAAGTAGTTTTCCTTGATAGAGAATTGTGGGTTGACAGTTATTTTCTCTCTGTACCCTCCAAAATATACTACATTGTCTGATCTCCCATTGTGGCTGTTAAGAATACAGCTGCCATTTTAATTGACATTATTTCTCTCCACTTTTAAGTTTCCTCTTTGTCATTGTTGCTTTGCAGTCCCTCTGTGATGTATCTAGGTATAGATTTCATTTTTTATTCATTCTTTGTGAATTTTTTTTTTGAAATTTCAGTAGTTGAGGATCATTGTCCTTCATTAATTCTAGAAAATTTCCAGCCAATGTATTTTCAAAACTTACCTCTTCCTCAGTATCTCTGTGATATCCTTTAAGAACTGTGAGTATATAGGTCGAAACTTTTCACTTTATTCTCCATGTTTATCATGTTTTTGTTTCTTTTTGCTGCATTTGGTTTAATATACATTTATCTCTATCTCAGTTCATTAATTCTGCTCTTTAATATGTAGTCTGATTTGTGACTGTAAGTAGTTATTCTTCTCATCTCCAGAAGTTCTATTTGGTTATTTTTCAAATATGCTTGGTCAATTCTGAACATATCTTGTTACTTAATACCCCCAAGAATTTTACTTTATTCTTTTAAATATATTAAACATGCTTATTGTATATTTGTACCTGAAAATTCTAATATATACAGCATATCTAGCTCTAACTCTATACCTGTTGCTTGTGCTGACTCTCATTCATGGTAGCTTGTTTCCTCATGGGTTTTTGGTGATTTTTTTTTTTTTCCCCATTGTGAGTTAATTTTCTTTTGAATTTATCCATGGTAAATTTTGGAAGCTAGGGGGCGCCTGGGTAGCATAGGGGCGCCTGGGTAGTGCAGTCCTTAAGTGTCTGCCTTTGGCTCAGGGCAATCCCCGCATTCTGGGATCGAGTCCCACATCGGACTCCTCCGCTGGGAGCCTGCTTCTTCCTCTCCCACTCCCCTGCTGTGTTCCCTCTCTCGCTGGCTGTCTCTGTGTCACATAAATAAATAAAATCTTTAAAAAAATTTTTTTTTTGGAAGCTAGGTTTAAAGTGTGTTCCTCCATAGCGGTTGTATGTTTGTTTCCACTAGGCATCTAGCAGCATTACCAACCCAGGATTTTTTTGTATTAATTTTTTAACCACATAATTATTGTTAATCCAACTTCCTAACCAATATGAGTAAAAACTGTGGTCTCTTTACCCGCCCCCTCCCCACTCTTCCAGAGCCAGGACTGAATCTTGAGCATATCCTACTCCCTCCTCGGAAGCCAGGGATTTTCCCTGGTTCGTCTGTTGAGCGATTAGCCATCTGGGGACCCTGGAGTTATTTGAGTATCTCCAGTTCTCCAGTTCTCCAGTTTATTATCCTTGGGCCTCTAGTTTGGCCTTCCGTTACCAGAATGAATAGCTCAAATAAACAACAACAACAACACACACACACACACACACACACACACACACACACACACACACACTCAGACATAGAAACTCAGGGCTACTAGCAGATACCTACATAGTAAATACCAGCTTCAAAACTCACTTATTCCTTATAACCATGCTTTCTGAAGTTTCTGGGAAATTCTCTTTTTTTTAAAGCCAGGTCAGCCAAACAATGAAAATTTTTTTTCACTTGTGTTTGTCTAGTATTTTCTGGTTTTCTGTACTAGGACGATTTCTCTGAACATCATGTCCACCAAACTGTGGGAAGGGAAACCCCTATTCTCATAAATAGAATTGCTAAACATCCCTTGATTTTTGTGCACATGGGCTCTTGGTTACCAATACAAATATCTGTTACTGTATTGAGTCAAATACAGTGAGGCACCCAACACATAGTAGGTGCACAGTAAATGACAGTTGGAGAAATGTTAGTCTCAAGGTTGATTTATTTATATGAAGCTACTTTCCCTATATTACATCGTCCCGTATTTCTATGATCTTTGGTGCTCGTAGGATTGTTTGTCTACCTCCAATCATCAAGCTCCCTTTCTTGTGTCTCCCTAAAGGAACACCTCACTTCCTGACTCTAATATTTACCAACTTTTCCCCTTGAATGTGTTTAAAATAGCCTTCTATTCTACTTGTAAAAGTAACATATTTTGAAAAGAAGAAAATAGGTAGTACTTGAAATCCCATCTCCCAGATATAATCACTGTTTGTACTTTGACAATTCCCTCTTGCCTTTTTTGTCTGTGTGTGTCCCATCTACATGAGATTGTCCTGATGGGCCAGCAAAACGGAAGAGAGAGCACTTTACCCAGCAGGCTCAAGAGATTCCTCAGAGCTCCTGTCAGAGGACAAAGGGCATTGGGCAGATGGAGCTTCTCTCTTTCTGAAACCATGGTTCTCCCTAGAAAGCAATGCTAGTGAAAGAACGACTCAGTTAAACAATTGCGTTATTTATTCTTGTCATAGAATTTATCAGTCAGTGGCAAAAAAAAAAAAAAATTAAGTCAGGAATAGACTCATGCTGTCAGACGTTAAAGTGTGTTTTATATTTAATTCAAGTTCTCCAGCTTCATTACATCTTTCTTTGTAGTGTAAATAAATTTCTCAGATCTTCCCCTAATGTAGGCTACATAGGACATAAGTGGCCATCCCTCTAATTATTTCCTCATTTGCATGTAGATTTTCTCATTTTAATACTCTGACCATAGATGGGTGTAGAGCACATGTATGATGACATTTCTACTGTTGGACCCTGGATACGGTTGAGAGTTTACTATACTGACAATCTTATATCCTACTTTTTCATTTAATAACATACGACATTAAGACTATTACCATATAATGATTTTAATAAATGTACTGCCTTCTGTCCTATTGGTGTTCTGTGATTTATTTTCCATTATTTTTTTGTTGAATTTTTTCCCAATATTTTACTATTGCAGATACCTCATTCTGAACATCTTCATACATAAAGCTTTGTCTATGTTTCTGATCTTTTTAAAGTACATAAATCTGTTCCTATAAACTACTCATTTGCTGCTTCTAAACTGCCCTTGGATAGGAAACCTGATAAATAAGCTTGTTAGAAGTAAACTTAAGTTAAAAGTCAATAGGCTTTGAAGAAAGATTAAATCTGGGGACTTCGTGACTTTTTTTTTTTTTTGCTTTCCCCATAGCTTTTATTTTTTATTTAAATTCAATTTAATTAACATACAGGGGTAGAATTTAGTGATTCATCATTTGCATGTAACACCCAATGCTCATTACATCAAGTGCCCTCCTTAATGCCTGTCACCCAATTACCCCATCCTCCCACCCACCACCCCTCCAGCAACCCTCAGTTTGTTTCCTGTAGTTAAGAGTCTCTAACGGTTTGCCTCCCTCTCTGTTTTTATCTTATTTTTCTTTCCCTTCCCCATGTTCATGCTTTGTTTCTTAAACTCCACACATGAGTGAAATCATATGGTATTTATCTTTCTCTGACTGACTTATTTTGCTTAGCATAATACCCTCTAGTTCCATCCATATCATTGCAATGGCAAGATTTCATACTTTTTCATGGCTGAGTCATATTCCATTATATATATACATACATACGTCACCTCTTCTTTATCCATTCATCTGTCAATGGACATCTGGGCTCTTTCCATATTTTGGCTATGGTAGACATTGCTTCTGTAAACATTGGGGTGGAGGTGCCCCTTTGAATCACTATTTTTGTATCCTTTGGATAAATCCCTAGTAGTGAAATTGCTGGGTCATAGAGTAGCTCTATTGTTAACTTTATGAGGAACCTCCATACTGTTTTCCAGAGTGGTTACACCAATCTGCATTCCCACCAACAGTGTAAGAGCGTTCCCCTTTCTCTGCATCCTCACCAATGTCTGTTATTTCCTGAGTTATTAATTTTAGCTATTCTGACCAGTGGGAGGTCGTATCTCATTGTGGTTTTGATTTGTATTTCCCTTATGATGAGTGATGGTGAGCCTTTTTTTCATGTGTCTGTTGGCCATTTCTATGTCTTCTTTGGAGAAATGTCTCTTCATGTCTTCTGTCCATTTCTTGGCTGGTTCTTTTGTTTTTGGGGTGTTGAGTTTGATAAGATTTTTACAGATTTTATATATTCATCTCACCCATCAGGACTTTGTGAAGTTTTGATGTCACAAAAGCCTATTGTGTCCCATCTCCTCCACCCTTACGCCTCAGCCCCCATCCCCACTTCCACAATGGTCCATGTGTTGAGTGTGGCTTAATAAATGTCTTGCCCCAAAATGAGACACCGAATTGTTATAGACCTGTTTGAAAAGCAAAGGACATTTTGTAGCTCAAATTGTTAATGTGGTTCGAAAGAAGCCTAAACATAAAGATAAACCTCATTTGTGAAGATCCCATTGAGTCATTATTTATATATCATTATGCTAGGCAAAAACTTACTTTGTCCTAACAAGTATCTCCATAATGGAAATAAATAATGTGAGTAAGACTTTTTAAACCTTGGTGTTTACAAAAAGTACATATTTATCCATTAGATATATCTTTGATAAAAACCTTCTACTAGGCAACCTCTTGTTAGCACAGTGTACATTATTCTTTGTATTTGAAAGCAATAAAATCACATTTTTCTAAAATATTAAAAAATGCTGAACTATAACCCACTCAGATGATCCTCAATTATTCTAATTACTGAGTTTCTATAATATTAACTCCGTCGAAATATTGCTTTGTTCAGAAACATTTTTAATAATGCTAAGGATAATTAATGCAGAAAGACAAAAGTTGAGTTTGGCTCCTGGCCAGTTAAAATTAAATACTATCACTTATGGAATAATTATTATTTTGCATAGCTTAGGTAAAATCCCTAGATAATTGGCTTGCTTTATTCTCACCTAAGATATATATTAAAATATATATTTGTGAATGGAAGGCATATGTTTTGGTTATGTTTATGTCTGATTTATCTTCTTTTTCTCTCTATAATTATTTGCTACCCCAGATAGATGGGTACTGAGTTCATAGTAAAATTTATGTTTTGAGAATAAAGGTTTATGTTTGGTGGGCACACAGCTACGTTTTCTTTAGTTGTGCCTGCCTTTTGTAAAAAGAGTGGTAGTGAGGTCAAAGTAGCAGCAGAGAGCTCAAGAGAGCGTCTTTTTTTTTTTTTTTTGTAGTTGACTTGCAAAATTATATTAATTTCAGTTGTACAATGTGATTTGACACTTACCATACACTGGTGATAGGTTGTGGGATATCGGTGAGGTTCAGTGGGGTGGAGTCCGGAGCCGACAACCAAGAAAGAATTCTTGAGACTCTTTGGTGCAAAATTGGTGGTTTATTAAAGCACGGAGACAGGACCTGTGGGCAGAAAGAGCTGCTGTCCCGGGTTGTGAGGAGTGGCTGATTAGATACCTTGGGGTCTGGGGAGGTAAGGAAAAAGGGAGGTTTCAAGAGAGTACTTTCATATGTTAAAGAAGACTCACAGGATACCAGAGGCCTTGCTATTGTCAAGTTGGGGTTGTTCTTCCCTCCAGTAAGGCATTGACATGAAGATAATTGGGAACTTCCTGAAACCTGCAGATTATGAGGACATTTAATGGTATCTACATTTCCTTCGGAAAGCTAGGTTATTGATAGAAATGCTTTGTTCTTGTAAACTGCTAAGACATTTGTAAACGGAGGGGGACTTCAGTCTTGTAGGATTGTGGTCTCTATAGGTTAACTATCTTATTCCTTTAGGGCAGCCAGGAGTGCCTGAGGAATGTCACATACATCCCATGGAGGTGGGGGGGTGGGGTGGGGGGGTGTTGCGGGGTGTCAGTTTCTGCTTTGTCCTCAGCTTGCTTTCTGTTCCCTCATCACTGGGAAGTGATCACCACTATAAATCTAGCTACCATCTGTCTGTGTACAAAGTTGTTATAATATTATTGTCTCTATTCCCTGTGCTGCACATTGCATGCCCATGACTCATTTATTTTGTAATTGGAAGTTTGTACCTTTGCATCCCCTTCCCCTATTTCACCCATCCTCCCACCCCACCCCCTATGGCAACAACCAATTTATTGTCTGTGTTTACGAGTCTCTTTCTGTTTTGTTTGTTCATATTTTTTAGATTCCACATATAAATGAAATCGTATGGTATTTGTCTTTCTCTGTGTGGCTTATTTCACTTAGCATAATACCCTCTAGTCCAGAGATAGTAATTTTTGAGATAACGTTATGTTTAATATGTTTCTGATCTTGAAAATATATTCATACCCTTCACCTTGGTAGCCCATTTCTACCAAATCCACTCCCCCTCCTGCCCTTCTTCTCCTGGCCTTGCTGTTCTTCTGGCCACCCAGGCTGGAAATGAGAGTTCTTTTCTGCACACCCCCCCCCCCCCATTCAGTCTGGCTTCAGTTCTTATAGCTGCTTTAGTTCGTTCTCCTCAGGTTTCTACCAGCTAAGGGTCTTCTCCATCTTTCCTAGATGGTTGCAATCATATCCTGGTTAGTCTTTTGAGAGCCTCTCATCTCTTTCTGAACATTTTCATTTCTATTCTTTCTTCTAAGTATTCTAACCATGTCTCTCCCCTACTCGTTAATCTTTACCTGCTATGAGGCTTTTACCTGTCTTTTCAGACTTATCTCCTCCTGCTTCGTTTATCCATAGGGCCAACTTATCTACCAGGTATGACAGCACAGTACCTAGGGCCCAAAATATTCTTTGGGGTTCATGAAAATATTGTAATTTTAATGAATTATAAAATTAGAAGAAAAAAATAAATACAATGGTAATAATAATCATGAATTCAGCCTGAATATACTTAACTTTATAACACAGCTATAAAATATAGTTTTAAAATGGTTTCTGATGGAGGAATGGGTCCACAAATGCAAAAGTGCCTAGGGCCATGAAAGCAATAATGCATCCCTGTTTCCATACATTAAATTCTGGCCCCATTAGATTTCTCACTGTTCTTCACACACCATTCATACTTTCTTGTTTTCATCACTGTTATTCTTTGTACCTAGAAGTCATAGTCAGACTTAACCCATCCAGTTTTTCTTAAAAAAAAAAAAAAAAGTACCCGTACTTAAAAGCACAAATAGCTATTTTCCCCCTCATCTTCCCTACCTTCCATCTATTTTCTATCTATCATAAATCACATATTTTACATTGTCATCCGTTTTTAAACTCAGCAATGATTTACTGAACACCTACTATGTAGCAGGCTTTATATGGGAAGAGTGTAAGAGGAATCAAACACCCATTTTTCAATGGGTTCTCATCTCAATTGGAGCAAAATATAGGAAAGCAAATAATTACTAGATGATCCCATGATAACACTGTAGTGGATGTAGATCTGAGGTGTCCTCTCATGTTGTGTGTAGGTTGTAAACTCACTAGAGGTAAGCCCATCTTACTCATTCATGTGGCGATGGCCCTTAACCTAGAAATAAGTTGTGTTCCAAGTTATTTTTAAGTCCATAGCTCACTTACACACTAAGCCCAACCCTATGCAAGGTGGCGGTCCATTCCATAAATGGGCAGCAACTATGCCTATATGTTAAACTTCTGTGTCTTTTTCATGTAGGAGTTTATGCCTAAAATACTCTTCAGGTTCTCTGATGCCTACTAAAAACTTAACTTGATAGTGTCTTTTGAAACCTCCCCTAACACCCCAGGTAGCACCGATCAACTTATCTCCTCCATTCCCATAAGATGTTTAGATGGCATGTATTATATCATACACTATATTATAATTATTTCAGAATGAGACAATAAAAGGTGCATTTGGTAGTTCCTTGAGGATACTGTGTCTTCCTTCATTTTTGAATCACAGAGCCTGGCCTATAGAGCCTGGATTCAAGCCTTGTTTATTAAGTAAGTCACTGAAAGAATAATGAAGTCAGTTCTTTGGAACTCAGAACATATTTTTCCGTTTTATCATAGAAACACTGTGCAAGGAGTTAACTCTTCTAGTCCAGCTTACAAATGACTAACAAATAGCACAAATGAAATAAAATCCAATAGTCCCATTCCACCTAAAAACCATGGGTTGGGTAATAATGTTTCTCTGCAGAAATTATTCAAAATACCAGTGATGGATATAACAAATCCTTCTTTCTTTGACAGAGGATATTGGCTTCAGCTCTTATTGGCTGGAGAAAGTAGGAGAAAAGTGTTCCAGACCTTAAGATCTGATGATGGTACCTGTATGGCTTGGATTTCAAACTCTAGGAAGGTTGACTATGGGCACATAGATATAAAAGAACCAGAAAAATAGAACCTTGAGAAGGAGGAAATGGTGAGACTAGAGACTAGTTTATTTACCCCCCCAAAAAAAAAAAAATCCTGTCCCCAACCTTCACTACCACTCCTGACCAAGGCAAAGGCCTGAACCTGTGTTCTTATGTAGAGGCAAATTCTACTCTTTCTGTTCTCATCTCTCTCTCAAGAAACAGATGTAGAGTTAGAATTGAATAGCTCCATTGTTTATTCCTCTGTTCCCTTAAGATTCAAACATTGGCTTTAAACAGCAAGTGTTTGCCTCCTTACTGGGCTACTTCTTGATCTCAGCATAACAAACAACTACCTTTGGGGGGCGCCTGGGTGGCACCTGGGTGGCACAGCGGTTAAGCGTCTGCCTTCGGCTCAGGGCGTGATCCCGGCGTTGTGGGATCGAGTCCCACATCAGGCTCTTCCACTATGAGCCTGCTTCTTCCTCTCCCACTCCCCCTGCTTGTGTTCCCTCTCTCGCTGGCTGTCTCTATCTCTGTCGAATAAATAAATAAAATCTTTAAAAAAAAAAACAAAAAAAAATAAAAACCAAAAAACAAAAAACAACTACCTTTGAGTGTTTTTAGCACATTTGTGCCAATCTTAATGATCCCTTTGTGCTTACAGATCCTGTCTATTTTATATATTCATCCTTTATTATCCATCCCTCCTTCTATCTTTGTCATGGACCTTTTGTATTTAAATTCACCACTGCGTCTCAGGCCAGTAGGTCCTGGTTGACATCATCCTCAGAAAGCTGTCATTCATGACACACATATTAGTTGTCAGTGCTTTGCAAGGTGTTTCAAATGTATCATCTCATTTAATCTTCACCTCAAAGCACAAAAAAAATTGTCAGTTTCTGGGACAAATCTGGTTTCCCCCAAGCCTTCTCTAATCCCTTGTCTGCTTTATGTATGTATGTATCTATCTATTTATTTTTCTTGAAATATAATTGACATACACCATTATATTAGTTCCAGGTGTATAACATGATTCATTTTGTATATATTATGAAATGACACCATAATAAGTCTATTTATCCATCACCGAACAGTTGCAATTTTTTTTCCTTATGATGAGAACTTTCAAGACTCTCTTAGCAACTTTCAAATATACAATACAGTATTATTAACTCTAGTCGCCAGGCTGTACATTATATCTGTAGGGCTTATTTATTTTGTAACTGGGAATCTCTACCTTTTGACCTCCCATCTGCTTTACATTCATCTAAAGCACTTAAAATATTCCACATTGTCATCTGCCTTTGTAATGTCTTCCAGATTTAACACTTCATATGGTCTGGATCTCAAACTCTAGAAAAGTTGGTTGTGGGCACATACGAATAGAAGGACCAGAACTAACTACAGGGCTTTGGGAAGGAGTAGCTGATGCATATACCAGAGCCTCTTGTTGCTTTACACCCACATTTTTCTTCTCCATGCCAAGGGCAAATACTGTCATCCTGAACGAAACTTTCCAGAGATAGTGATGTCTCCACAGAGTTCAGAATGACAGTTGGAAGCTGACTGGGAGAAATGTGGAGAAACACCCCCCCCCCCCCCCGCCCCCCGGAGCAAGGAACAATGGGAGGAAAGATCTGGAAGCCGGAGAGATAATGGCATACTTGAGGAACAGCCCTCACCTGACCGGAACATAGAATCCAAAGGGGAAAACAGAGATGAATAGTGTCTGGGCATGTATGGGTGCTCAGTAAATACAGATATGTGAACATTTGAATGAGACTGAAGAGACATGTACATAAAATTCATCTTCCTTTAAATCTAGAGAGCACTTATTGCAAGAAAGGTCTGTAGAGCCATATGCATATCAGATGTCATCTGCAGACTAGAAAATGTTTCAAACGCATATGCACTACTTTTTTGTCAAACAGTATTATGACTAGTTCATAAAACACAAGTCCAAATAAAACTCATGTAGCCTTTGTCATAAATTTTAGGCAATAGATGTTAAAATTACATGTATTCTCCTGCAAGTGGCTGGGAATATAGTTTGTATTAAATTCGAGTTAAAAGGCTGAAATTTACTAATCTGTTGAAGTAATTTCCTTCTATACCTAGTTTGTTGAGAACCTTTAGGATGAAGAGGTGTTGAATTTTGTCAAGTGCTTTTGCTGCGTCTGTCATGATAATTGTGTGGCTTTTGTCCTTCAGACTGTTAATGTGGTATATCCCACCAATTCATTTTTGTATGTTGATGAAAATCACTTATCTGGAGTACACACTCATGTCTGATACACTCCTCCTCTGGGGCATTTTCCTATTCTCCAACCAGACACCATTTGTCAATTTTATCGAGCTCTCTATTAGTGTACCACATCCTTTCTTTGACCTCCTCCCCAGACGGGACAAAGCTTTCTCACACTGGACTTGTCATCACCAGCTCTACCTTCTTTGATGTCTTTTTCGTAACCCCAGGCAATTTTTCTGCTTTTCTTTCAGGAGAACTACTTAGAAATAACCATTGCCCACTCTTCCTACTGTCTCATTCTTGGTACTCTCTGATACCAAATCTTCCAAATATATTCTCTATCACTATTTCCATTTTTACTCATTGCTTTCTCTCTTAATCTCATTTTAGTCAGGCTTTCACTCTCACCATTCCACCAAAACTATCCTTGTCAAGGTCACCTACCAGGGGTTTCCACGTTGTTAAGCCCTATGACCAGTTGCCTATTCTGTGACCTGGCAGTAGCATTTGACCTGTTGACCAATAATCCTTCCTCCGAGGAATCCTTTTGCATTTGGCTTCCAGAATAACCATTCTCTTGGCTTTCCTTCCACTTCTCCGGCTGTTCTAAGTTTCTTTTGCTTGTTCCTTCTCACATCCAGGGCTCAAAACTTGGATTGTTTCTTTATTTACTTGCATGCCTTTGGGATCTCAGCCAGTCTTTTGGCTTGAAATATGATTAATGCACTGAGACTCGTAAAATTTCCCTCTGCTCTGAATCTTTCCCCTAAATTCCCAGCTGGTGTATCCACCTGTTTACCTGATAGCTACACTTGGACATCTATGAGGGATCTCCAACTGAACTTAAAGTGAACTCCTGACCCATGCCAGTTTGTGGCCACTATCCTTCCAGTTACTCCAGCTGAAATCCTTCAAGTCATATTTGATTCATTTTGGCCAGGCCTACAGCAAATTCTTTTGGTTCTACCTTCAACATATATCATAAATCTTGCCATCTTTACCCACACCACTACCACTCTGGTCTAAGCCGACAGCGCCTCTGCCGGGAGGCAGTAGTCTCCTGATGGGTTTCCATGCCTCCACCCTGACCTTCCCCCAGAGCTTGTTCTCGGGACAGTAGTCAGAGTGTAACAGAGCGATATTGTCCAAACACAAGTCAGATCATATCACCTCTTGGCTCTCCATTTTACTCAAAGTAAAAACCAAAGTTGGAACAGTGGTTATAGGGTCCTATGGAAGCTAGTCTCCTGTTTCCTCCCTGACTTTTTCCCCTTCTGCTCTTCCCCACCTCACTCTGCTCTAACCACACTGATTTGTTTAAAATTCCCCAGATTTTAGGGCAAGTACAAAGCCTGCCTGGTCCTTTGTCATTCCCTCTACTTAGACTGCTCTTCTCCAGATGTCCAAATAGTTTGCCCCCTTGTCCAATTGCAATCCTCTTTGGTAAGTTGCCGTTTTGACTGTTTGGCCCTCTCTGACGGCTGAATTTAAATCACGACTTCCTATTCTGGGTTGCAACTCTCCCATCTCCTTTGCTTGTTCTATATGTCCCCATTTATCACTTCTATATCATGTATTCCATTATTTTGTTTATTCCGTAAAGGTATTGTGCTTGTCCTTTTCTTTTCCACTGCTGTATATGCAGGGCCCAGAATAGTGCCTAGTGCCTAGTTGAAGCTCACTAAATGTTTGTTGGTTGAGTGAGTGAATTGGATGGAATACATACTTATAGTCAGACTGTGAGGGTTTGACTCACTCACATTCCTCCTGTTTCCACTATGAGTCATCCTGTCAAATACAATGTTTGAGTCACCAGGCCTATTTTTCTTTCTGAATTTCTATGACAGCAGTGCCACTATTATCCCAATGTTTTTTGTCATCTTTATTTAGAGAAACAGCATCTTGCTCAAGTGTACTGTAGGACCTGTTAGAAAAGCCACTGTGGTTACAGAGAAAAACTGCTTTCATATTTCCATATATTAATATATTTTATAAACAGAATATGTTCATCTCTTCGGGAAGGTTTTGGTAGCATACAGACGGGACTTGAGGATCATGACAACTAAATTTTTATGGTATTGTATAGTTCCCCAAAGACAAAGGCATCATGGACAGGCATTATGATTACCATTTCTGTTTCTCATCCAGGGAAACTCTGCAAGGTTTCTGTTTGTCGAACACAGAGCTGGTCCGTGCTGAAATTAAAACAGTGACTTCAGACTACAGAAAACAGGTATTTTTAATGGAATAAAGTAACAAGAACCTCCTCAGAGGGCAGCATACACGCACACAAAGGTTCATTTACCTAGAGAGCACCTTATTCTTTTTGTCGTGAATTCACCGTTCCGTATTTTAACGTAAAATAAAATTTCTTTTGTAGCATCACAGTAATACTCATTCTCACGGTAGAGAAAGTGGAAAATATAGAGATATGAAAAAATTAAAGTAACCTCTAACTCCATCAGTAAAAGGTAATAACCATAAACATTTTGGTGAAATTTGTCTTATTTCTATGTATCTATCCTATGATTTATTTAAATAAAATTGGAATTATGCTCTGAGTCTACCTTTTTATGGCGCTTTTCCAGAGAATTGAAAGACACCTTATTTACTGATTCATTCATTCAATAAATTGGGTACCTGCTGTATGCCAGGGAGTTTTCTAGACACTGAGTTTGTTTCAGTGAATAAAAAGACTTATTCTCTTCCCTCTGAAAGCTTAGAAAATTGTGAGGTGAGACAGACAGCAAACAAAGAGATAAAGCATTACAACATGTGAGCTGCTGTGAGGAAAATGAGCAAGGAACAATGAGAGAGGAAAAACAGCCCTTGAAAATACTATGAGAAAGGATGATGAGAGAGAGAAGCCATCAATCCTAAAGTTTGGGAAGTAGCCAGTTATGGGACATGCTAGGGAAATGGCATTCCCAAAAGAGGGAACGGCTCAAGAGGATGAGAATTGTCTGTATGGCACTGGATGGCCAGTGAGAGGAAGAGTGGTGTTCCAAGGGATGCCTGTAAGGCTCAGTTGGTTAAGCATCTGCCTTTGGCTCAGGTCATGATCTCAGGGTCCTGGGATCGAGCCCTGTATTGGGCTCCTTGCTCAGTGGGGAGCCTGCTTCTTCCTCTCCTCCCTGCTCCTGCTCTCTCTCGCTATCTCCTTTTCTCTCTCCAATAAATAAAGAAGATCTTTAAAGAAAAAAAAGAAGAGTGGTGTGCCATGGTGTAGGGATTTAACTTTATTCTAAAAATTATGAGAAGTCCTTGAAATCTGTTAAGAATGGAAATGACATGCCCTGATGAGTGCTTTTAAAGCTGTACTTGATTGTGATGGGCAGAACTGAGAAGACCCAGTCATGGCACTAGTGGCTTGGACTAGGCTGGTGGCAAGGCAGATGGAGAGAGGTAGACAGACCTGAGAAACATCTCACAGGTGGAGAGGACAAGACTTGCTGAAGGATTGGATGGGGAGGGTGAGAGTGAGAAAAACGAAGGAAACAAGGATGACTTCTACGTTTCTGGCATGAGCAACTGGGTGTCTGGTGGGCTGGCAATGCCATTTACTGAATTGGGGATGTCTGGGAGAAAAACGTGTTGGCAGGAGAAGGAGTGTGAGAAGGGGGTGTAAGATGAATCAGGAGTTTAGTTCGAAACCTGTTAAATTTGAGATATTTGGAAGACATCCAGGCAGAGGTCGGAGAGGTAGTTCGATGGTAGCAGTTGAAAATAGAAGTAGAAAGGGAGGAAACTGACATTTCTTGAGCATCAGTAAGACTTAGATACTGTGTATATGTGGTTTAGTACTCCCCAGGCATAAGTAAGCCTGTTTAATAGAGAAACCAAAAATCAGAGTGGTTCTAAATGTGAATACTGGGAATACAAGGCCAAGACTTGAATCCTCCTTTGCCTGGCTCCAAAATCCAGTTTCCACCCACCAAGACAACAGTTTTTCCCATCTGATTTAAGTTTTCACTGAGCTAGATTTGGCTAGATGGACAATCAATTAACCGTACGTTAGGAGTATTTAAGAATGTAGCGGTACACTTACTCATCTAATACAGCAGATTATAAAATGTCTGCCTGTGCATGATTGAGAAATAGAGCTGTCCTCAGGCAGTCCCATCACGGCACTTCCCAATCTTCTATGAAAGGTGTCAAATATGTTGCCACAATAGCTCAAATACCAAATTTTCCATGGAGCATATTTTTAAATAAATATGCTTTTACCTAGTTTTAGATTCATGAAAACATTGTAAAGTTAGTACAGAGTTCCCATATATACCCCACACCTAGATTCCCTTGTGGCTAACATCTTATATGACTGTGATACATTTGTCACAAATAAGGAACCAACATTAGTCCATTACTATTCATTAAATTCGAAACATGATTCAGATTCACAAGTTTTCCCCTAATGCCTTTTATGGATCCAGAAGCCCACCCAGGATACTTCATTATATTTAGGCATCACGTATCCTTTAGGATCCTTTTGGCTCGGAGAGATTCTCAGACTTTCCTTGTTTTTCATGACCTTGACAGTGTTGAGGAGTACTAGTCAGGTATTTTGTGAAATTTCTGCAGTTCGAGTTTGTCTGGTGATTTGATCATGGCCAGCCAGTAGGAGGACGACCACAGAGGGGCGTGGCCTCCCCTTAACCTCGTGTCAAGGGTACCTGCTATGGACAAGACATTACTCATGACGTTGACTTTGATCGCTAGGCTGAGGTGGTGCTTGCCGGGTTTCTTTGCCGTAAAGTTACTACGTCCATCTCATGGGGCATATTTTAAATGTCAGGGATGCCCTTCACGTGCTTCTAGAGCTGACATATTGTACCTACACAGGTATTCATTTTGACAATGAATGGAATATTGAGTACTTGCTAACTACCTTGAGACAACCCCATGTGTTGTAGTAGCATCTCCATTTTATACGTGAGGGAACAAAAACCTACTCAAGCTGAGAGGTTATGTAACTTGCCTCCAGTTGCACTGCTGTCCACTCCAGGCGGCATGATTCTCTGCCCATCTTTCGAGGGTGAAGCTGACCCCACGCTCTGCCTCCTGCTTGATTTCCGCAGAGCTCACGACAGAGTAGAAAGGCCCGGCTGAGGGCCCTGAAGACTTTGTCATCTTCCTTCTGGGAATTTCTCTCTGTCTTTGGGGTTTAGTTCTCTGTTCCCCTTGCTTTTAGCATTTGTTGTTGACGATCGTAACAATTAAGGAAGAAGCATATTTAGGGGTGGGATGATACTTTTGCCAGGTTTCAGCTCTTGGAAAGAAGTCCAGAGTCTTTAACTTTGATATCTTCAGATTCTAATGGAAATGATTTTTTCTGAAGCCCTCACAGTGATTGCTGTTTATCTGTTTATACTCCAAGTAATCAGCACCCTCACCCCACATTAATCAGCGGTGTTTTGTTTGTGCCACTGACACACTCTTGTGTCTAGCTACATCCGTACATGTCAGATTCCAGGGCCGGGTTGAGTAGCTCTCAATGAAAAGACTCATACTGTTCACATCAAATGCTATTTCCTCCTTAGCAGTACTCCGACCTGCTTCCCCTTCCTGTGATAATGATGGAAAATGTGTGTTTGCACTTTTCATCAAAGTTGGGGAGACATTCCATCCAATTGTTATTTTTAGGTTGCTAAAAGAGATAAGAAGCTACAAGTCTGTCTCCTAAATTCAATATGTATTCATACAGCCAAGATTAGATCTATCGAGTTAATTTATTTCAGAAGTACAGAAATTAAATTAAAACTTTGATATATTTTCAGGAGACTATGAAGAAAAATATACATATCATTCATATATATTCTTTTGGAAAATGCAAAACGCAATAGAAGCCATTGATATTCTTGACATCTCAGGACTATTCAGTTTCCCATAATGTAATACATCTTTTATCTTAAAGAATCATAAAGGGTATGGTTATGAAAATGTCATATTTATGTGCATCTACAGTTACAGAAGTAATCTCATGTTGTTAAAATTTTCATATTTACTCCAATGTGAGGGGCAGAATCTTTACATAAATTATCCTTCTTCCAGAGGCTGACTCTTGTCCTACAAATTTTCAAACAGCCTACTAAGTATTTAGTCACGTTTTTATGTCTCCACATGAAAGCAGACCCAGATATTAAACAAATACCACTTTGACTAGACATTGACTGACGTTGACGATAGCCCTCCACAGGAATTATCACCACACAGCTTTCTTTAGGAGATCTTCAATGAATAATTCTTATGATTGTGTGGCAATTCTCTGAGATGGTCAATCTCTTAATTTTATACCCTTCAGATTTCCAAAGAGATACCATGTGTCAGAAGATATGTCCTCCATGGCAGACCATGCTCCCTTCAATGTGGGAGGTGGGCCACCCAGGAATTCCATCCCTGGAATTAGCACCCTTTGCCTTATGTCACCATGTACCCAAGCAGAGTGATCTGACTTGGCATATCTGTTTACTAGCTCAGGAGTGACAACATGTCAGTGGTATTTAAAGACACGGTGTGCAGAAAGGATTGATTTATTCTACCCTGGCACTTTGAGATCCATTTGCATCAACATTTCTGTTCTTATTTTCCCACTCTTCTGATATTCTGTGCTCTACTGTTTACCTGAGTTGCTGTTGGCATTTTGAGAAGTGTTGGGTACTTTTTATATAAATGTGATGGAAAAAGCACTTTGAGCTCTTCAGAGGAAAATCACTACATAAATCTTACAAAACTAAAATATCCTCGTGTACAGAAACCTACTACAGACTGCCTCTGAGACACATACATTTGATTGACTTCTATGCCATGTAAATGAAATGTGGGTATTTAGAGAAACTTAAGTAATCAACTGAATCTTTTTGTTGTTGTTGTATTCTGCTGCGTTTGAGAAGATTTTGTAACCCCGATAAATTGTTCTATTTTACATAGAGCATGAATGCTCGAAACACTGTTTCTCCCTCTGTCACATTTTTATTTTAAATTTGTATTTGGTGCATCTTCTGGTTAAGACAAAGCAAGATTAAATGTAATGGTTCTACTAAAGGTTATGATTTTTTTTTTCATTCATTCCTTGAACCTTTCATGTACCAGGCCAGGCACGAGCCAGGCACCTAGAGCATACCCAGGAAATAGCCAGAACACCGGGATTCAGCCATTACTCGCACTTTATCGCCCTCTAGAGACCAACAGAAGGAGCTTCAATCACCTTCTCGGAAGAAAGACTTATCTGAAGAAAGCCACTTTTCTCCTACATTTCTTATTCAGATTCAGAGTTCTAGGAGACGTTGACTATAGCCCTCCATGGGAATAATTGCCACACGGCTTTCTTTAAGAGATAGTAAATGAGTAATTCCTATGAGTGTGTGGAAATTCTCTGAGATGTTCCAGATTCTCACGTGAAATTTTAAAATGGGGTAAATTTCAATAGAGAAAAAAAGAACTAGTGCTCAGCCATTATACTTACAGTGATTCCATTTCTATGGTTTTCAGTGAGCGAGTGACTCATTTAGAACTCAGGGAGGAGGACGTGCGTAGCTTGAACCAAACCCGATTGTGCGGGCAGCCCAGTACAGTGGAAGGAGCTGGGCTTTGGGGCCATACTTGGGTGCAAATCTTGCCTCTGCTCTCTGGCTGTTATTCAGTCTCTCTGAGTGTGTTTATTCGCCTGTAAAGTGGGGATGGAGTTGGATTACCAGCAATGTTAGACTATATTAGCACAGTGCTTGACTTGTAACAGGTACCCCAAAAAATGGATAACTCTTTCTCATCCTTTATCTCATATTACGCAAAGAAGGGAGGAGTAAAAGAAAAACAATGATAGAATTCTCTATTGAGGAGAAACCTTAAAAATTGTCTTGAGATTACAAGGGCTAGAAGTTTCCAGCAAGAAGCCACTATTTGGAAAATGGGTGTGATTCCCTCGAGTGATGGAAAATATTTGTTACTGATACATGTGATATATCAATATTGGTTCCTAATGCCTTGCTTGAGTTTTGGAACTACTCAAATAGTATGAAGTAATTAAGGAATATTTGGGGGGCGGTTCTTAATTAACTGAAACTTTAACATAATTCACTTTAGTTCGTTTTGTTTTGTTTTGTTTTGTTTTTACTATCTCCATGTCTGTCAGCCTCATTGATTTGGACAGAGCAAGAAAATATTTGTAAGTGGACAATTTACCTTTCTCAAGATGGTTCAACTACTAAATAGGAAGGTATTAACAGGATACTGATTTTTTTTTTTTTTAATAAAGGAGAAGAAAAAGCATGAATAGGGCCACTGGTGTGGGGATCTTTACCTGCCTCATCACTTTAATTCTTGATAGAAATAAGATAGGAATAAACCTGGGGCGCCTGGGTGGCTCAGTCGTTAAGCATCTGCCTTTGGCTCAGGGCGTGATCCCGGAGTCCTGGGATCGAGCCCCGCATCAGGTTCCTCCACTGGGAGCCTGCTTCTTCCTCTCCCATTCCCCTGCTTGTGTTCCCTCTCTTGCTGGCTGTCTCTCTCTGTCAAATAAATAAATAAAATCTTAAAAAAAAAAAAAAAAGGAATAAACCTTAATAGTCTAACATAAAGAAAATATAGAGGAATATTCTTGTTGAATTTAGGGAAACATTTAGAACATTGGTAATAAATTGGTAATAATGTTAGTGCTTTTTAATAGATCAATATGTTCTTGGGGCACCTTGGTGGCTCAGTCCGTTAAGTGTTGGCCTTTGGCTCAGGTCATGATCCCAGATCCTGGGATGGAGCCCTGTGGTGGGCTCCCTACTCTGCAGGGAATCTGCTTCTCCTTCTGCCTCCTCCCCACCCCGCCTCTCATGCTGTCTCTCTCTCAAATAAATAAATAAATAAATAAATAAAATCTTTAAAAAAAAATAGACCAGAATGTTCTCTGTTCTCTAGAGAAGCCAAGCAGTTAAAATAAAGTTGGTTAAGGCTACCTTGAGACCTAATGGAATAAGTAGTGATCCCTATAGAATTGATTTGATTTGATTTGATGATCCCTATAGACTCTAAGAGGACTGGATATGGCCTCTTTTTCCTATTATCTCCCCAACTTAGGTGTAAGAGTTATTTATATTAGAGAATCATGTCCATAATTGTCTCTCTTTAGCATACATTAAAAATGAAACAATACTAGTGGGCATTATTAAACTAAATTAGGTGTTACTGTTGGTAAGGTCTTTTCCAACTCACTTTCTTGTACAAAGGGAGATTGGGATTGGAAGGGGTGCAGAAGAGAAATAGATCATGGTGCTGCCTTTTGATTTCAGCTCAGGTCATAATCTCAGGGTGGTCGGATCAAGCCCCTCATCCAGCTCCGTGCTGGGCGGGGAGTCGGCTTGAGATTCTCTCTCCCTCTGCTCCTCCCCCCACTTGCACTCATTCTCTCTCTCTCTCTCTCAAATAAATATATCTTTAAAAAAAAAAAAGACAAATAGATCAAAAGACATCAAGATACCAAATTCAGAATGGGTTATAGAGAAATAGAGTAAGCTCCATGTAAATGGTCTGTTTTTACTCGTAAAAATGTTGCAAATAATTTCTCTTCCTTTGACTTGACAAGTTACATACTAAGTAATGTTTTTATTGCCAGTGAATTTTATTGTTTTTACTAAGAGAAGAATGTTTTATCCCAATACTTTTTGTAAATAGAGGATGGAAGAATTGAAGAGAAGGCTTTATTCTATTGTTTTAATTAAGCAGCCTTGAAAAGACTTTTTAATTAATAAATTTTCATTTTCACCACTCCTCCCTTTGCGAGCTATATGACAGTGGTGTTGGCACGAAAACTTGGGTAGTTACTGATATTAAAATAGTCTGGCAAAGTAAATATGGTGGTGAAAGATAGACCACAGATGTGGTGAATGAATACTGAGTCTTTTTTCACTCTAAGTTACTCTTTCATGTTATAGACCATACTTGAGTATCACAGGCTTTCTTTAATTCAATACACGAGTATGCCTCTCGCCCCACCCTTGAAAGCCTACGTCACACATGCTTGTGCTTGCCAGAAAGTCTCTTCACCCCGGCTATGTTCCGGGGTGTTGGCTGACCAGTGGGTGTGTGTTCCCACCCCATAGCCTGAATGGGACTGGAGCCTTGCACCAGACTGAAAAGCCAGCATTTTAGGTTGCTAGAGTGAGACACTATTAGAGAATGGTATTTCTAGTGACTGATAAACATGTTGCCCATTTTCTTACAGTTTCTACATATAAAGTATTGCACCATAGTAATTGATACAATGATCTGGTCACTCATTCATTTATGTATCCAGCAAACATTCAACCCTTTCTGTCTGTCAGGCGCTGTGACAGAGAATGCACTTTAAACCCCTAAAGACTGAGGGTAATGGCCATGACCCTGGGCTTTGAAGCCAGGCAGGCCTGGGCTAGACTCTTGGCTCCGGAGCTGGTACAGTGACTGGTGGTATTACTTACCGACCTTCCCTGAGTTGATGAATATTCCTATGTTTTTATTCACCCTCTTTCTTCCTCTCCTAATTTCACCCCACCTGTGCCCTTGATCACATTTTTCTTAAACTTCCTGTTTTCACTTCATCAGTGGTATCTTTTCCAGGTTATCGTAATCTTGCCCTTTTTGTGGCAAAGTTTTCTTTTCACCCTATTAATACCCATTTCCAGTTTTCTGTAGCCTGAATAAATCAAACCGCACTCCTTCTCTCTTGCAGGTCATACCCCTCCTTGTGCTGTTCTTCCCGTGCAGAGGGCTTCTGTGTTCTCGGTGGTGGGCTCACTTCATGGCAGACTTGCGTCCATCCCCACCGTCTCTCACCGTGAGGACCCTCTCAAAGATTACTAGTGATCCCACAATTAACAAATTTGATTATTTTTTTTTCAGCTCTAACCACTCTGAAGCAAAACACAGGCCTTCTTAAAATTCTCTCCTCCTTCTGTCTCTATGGCACTGCATTAGTTTGCTCTCCCTGGGCCTCTGTGGCCGTACGTACGCTACGCCCTCTCCTTTGTCTCGCCGCACAAACATAAGCATGCTCTAGTAACCTCTCCTCAGACCTTTCCACATCGTCCTCTAGACTTAAGCCCATGCCTTCAGCTATGACTTCTGGGTAAAAGAAGTCCCCATCAAGACCTTCTTACCCATCCTCTATCCATAGCCCCAGGCCTGCACATCCCAAGCCTTCCTGGGATTTTCTCTCCAAATTATCCACCACGGCTTCATAAGCAGCATGCCTGCAGTGAAATTCATCATCTTCCGAAGGAAGACCACCGTCTTGTGGAGCCTCTCAGTAGCACCAGTCCTATCCCAGTCAAGCAAGCGTGGGTGCCGAGTACAATCGTATCCCCATATTCCATCTTCAATGAGATGCCAGACGTATGTAGTCAACCTCTGGGATGATTTGGTAGTTTCTCTGTCTGCCAGTGTTGATGCCATCCTGATTAAGGGTCCTAACACTTTGGCTAAATAAAATATAGAAAATGAATTTTCTTTCATGTGCCAACGTATTGCTTCCTACAAACACGGTGTTAAGAATTCAGAGATCACATCTGGGAGAGAATGCCATGGTCAGCTGGTGATATTTACCAGGAGTATAGAAGGGAGAATGACAGTCTCTCTGGCATAGATGATTCGAAGAGTTTCCTAATTGGCCTTTTCACTTCTAGCATCTCTTTCATTTCATTGCAGCTATACACCATTATGATTATTCTTCCTAAAACTTAGCTGTAAGGGCTCACCATTGTCCATCACAGTAAGTAAAAACTCCCTGGCCCAGAATCCAGTGTTCTCACATTCGATGCCCCAACCTCTGTCTACCCCTCCAGGCTTTTGGCCTTTCTGCTGCAGCCAAACTCAATTACTCATCCTTCTCCTCCCTGCCTCCTTTGCTTTACTCAGAATATAGGATCCTTCACTCTTCCGCCTCAGCCCTCAAGCATGAATTCACTTATTTTTTTTCTTGAGACTTTTGCTGATTTTTCCACCTATCTGGATTTTCTCTCATTTCTAAGTCCCTGTGGTGCATTATAACTTTCTGATACAGACAAGCAGTGGTGATGAATTGGAGTGCTGTGTGAGAACCAAGGCACCCAGGGAACTCGTCTGCTCCTTCCTACTCAGTCATGCCCTCCCTTCTCTCTCATAGCTCCGCTCACTTGCCCCTCCCCTTCCACTGGACTGTCAGCTCATTGCCAGTAGCTCACTGCACCTGTCCCTTGCTTGCTTCCTTGCCGTCTACACATTGTCTTGCATAGTTTACTGCACAACGGCATCAGATCGAGCCATCATAACTATTATAAAATAGTGTGGTGCATTGCTTTTTATTGCATCTCATTTAGAAGTTCTGAAATAGAACTTATATCTGGCAAAAAGCCTGACCATCAACATAGGGGTGAAAAGCTGAAGTCAGGTGATCTCCTGCATGGCAGGAGTTGAATCAGGGAGTTCCTAACAGGGAAGTAAATGGCCTTAAACTATATGGAAAGCTGAAATCCAAAACATCATTAAGGGAGCCTAGCACAGTACTGTGCAATGGAAATACAGTGCAAGCCATATATGTAATTTAAAATTTTCTAGTTGGAATGGTTTTAAAAAATAAAAAGAAAGAGGTGAAATTGATTTTAATAGATTCTACTTAACCTAGTATATTAAAAATATCACTTTGACATTTAATCAATATACAAAAGTGTTATGAGCTAGTTTATAGTCTTTCTGTCATAGTAAATCTTAGGAATCTAGCGTGGGTTTTATACTCACAGCGCGTCTTCACTCAGACTAGTCATATTTCAAGTGCTCCATAGCCACGTGTGGCTTATGGCTACTCTGTTGAGCATTGCTGGTCTAGGACATCACCCAACCAAAGGCACTGTCGGTTCATACGGAAGCTGGAGTTCAGAACTCTGAACCCAGGAATTATGGGGATGAGAAAAAATGGGTCAGGATATAACTGGCACCCCAACTGGGAAATCAGAGTGGGAGAAGTGAGTGGAGCCTTACAGGCTCAGGCTTAGTATCTGCATAACAGTTTGTTCCAGAATTGGTATAGTGACCATACAAGAAGGTCATTCGAATTTTGAGAGCCCAAAACCAAAACCCACCCCGAGCACTGGTTCCTCAGGCTCATGAGTATGGCAGCACCTACCTTTTACTGGAAGGTTAAATTTGGTAGGTGATCATTTGAAGGTTTTTACGGGGACTTAGAACAAAGGATATTTACAAGGGCACTTGGCCAAATGTTTGGCTGGTTGGTTGAATTTTAAAAGAAGGACTTATGGGTGCCTGACTGGCTCAGTCAGTAGAACATGTGACTCTTGATCTTGGGTTGTGAGTCTAAGCCCCATGTTGGGTGTAGAGCTTGCTTTTAAAAAGAAAAAAAAAAGGAAGAATTTATATTTGTTCTTGTCATTTATTTTGGTGCAGATACATATTTATATATGACTAAAAATTAAGAGTAAAATCTCATTAAGGGAAGTGGAAAAACAAAACCTTCATTTTTGCTAATATCCCTTTCTCCCTTCTACGCCCTCCTCAGCAGGGGAACAGACAACGTAACCTCCCTGAGGGCAGACCATGTCTGTTTTGTTCTCCGTTGAGGCCCCAGGACCTAGACCAGTGTCAGGCACAAATTAGAGCACAGCCTTTCTTTAAAACATCATTATTAATTTTTAAAATTTTTTTTCATTAAAGAAATGAGATTAAAGAGCAAAGAATGTGGTCTGGAGTTCTTACTCAGACCATACTGGGAGTAGCAGCACAATTGGCCCCTCTGCGTTTTTAAACTTTATGCCGAGCACGTGCAAGGAAGAGTGCATTTCTTTCTTATCCTTTGACATTGTTTAGTCCCCACCTTAGGGATACGAGCATCGCCATTCGTTTTGTCTCCATTCAAATCTTCAAATCTTTTTAGACAAATTAGCAGAGAATTTTGTTCTCAGAAGAATTTTGTTCTCAGAAGAATGGCACGTTGTTGCCTTTACCATAAATTAGAGTTCAGTCCTGTGTCCCTCAGTTGGCTGCTGTGGATAAGTTACAGACACCGATGAGACACAGATTTTGCCCTTGGGGAAGCTGTAAACAATCAGGACTTTTTTAATAACCATGTCACCCTAGAGCCATCTGGTGTATATTTAGAGTAATGTAATTTCTACTCTCGCTTGATGATACTGATGTTTTACAGCAAATATATTGCCATTTTGAACAATAATTGGGTTAATTTCTGCATGTAATCCAACAGTGATTTAATCTTTCATTCTGTGTGAACCACAATAAATTCTGAATTAGTTCCATTTTTAGAAAAGGAGTCACAAAAAGAGTACACTCAAAGGCCAACGTGTATTACTATATGGAAACTCAAAATGATTTTCAAAATATGTCCATCTGGTAGGCTGGTCTTAAGGTACCCAAATAGAGGGAGAGGAGACCATCAGATAGAAGAAAATTGGTATTGAAACAAGATACTGATAGTTATCATTTGTTGTGTGCTTATCTATGCCAGCTGTGCAGCACCGAAGAGAATTTACCCGTGTCTTATTTAGTTTTTGTGACAGTGCTCTAAATTATATGTATGTTATTTTCCTTTTTCTTAAAGTAGGGAAAATGAATCAGAGAGAAGTTAAATGACTTGCCTGCATTTTGACAGCTCCAAGATGACATAATTGACACGCCAACCAAGATCTCCCATCACTTTTCTATATGTTTTAATGTGTGAGTCCTAGTGGGAACACACACACACACACACACACACACACACACACACAGACGCCACTACCATCAACAGCATCAAAATTAAAGTAAATAACTCCAGTAAAGGAATGAGTAATTCAGTAGGTCCAGCGTAACAAATGTTCGGTTGTGGACGGGAGACTTCCTAATTGATAATTCTGCAAGACAATACGTACGTAGCTCTTTCTAAAGCTCAATAATAGAAACTTCTTACCTAGGATGTGGTTAAGCTTAGAAGCATTCACAAACACACACATTTTCTAGAGCATTTAGGCATGTATGTATTTTTCTGGGTATGGGATCCCATAGATTTAATCCAAGTTAATCACATGACAACCCAAGTTAGGAGCAGAGAGTGTTGGAATCATGAGATGCACTGTATTTTCTTCATGAATAACAAAATACATCAATTATCCCATGTTCTGGTACTAATAGTAACCCATAACAACTATAGGATCTATAGCTTAAACTGGTTATCCATTTATGACGTTTATAAAATGCATTAAGATATCCTAATGAGAAGCAGGATATAATACTGATCATACTGACTTAAGTTTTGAAGAAAGGGGAACAATATTCCATTTATTCTTCCTTTTTCCCCTGTATTCATTTGTTGCATATATATCCGCAACATATGTATATGTATATGTATATGTATTGCATATGTGTTGCATATGTATATCATATATATCACATATATATCACATATATATCAAGCACTAACGTTCGGGTGTTTTGGACACAGCAGAGCTGAGTTCCTTCTCTTGTGGAGCTGACCTTGAGAGAAGGGCAAGTAAGGGAAACGAACACCTAATACGCATTTGGTGGGAAGAGCTCTAATGAAAATGGAACAAGTGTGATGGTTCCAACACGGTGGGTTGGTAAGGTCTGTCTGAGGAGAGGGGACATCTGAGCAGAGGTGTGGAGAGGGAGGGAAGGAACCCTGAGGACAGGAGCACAGGCTGTGAGGAGGTGGACGGGGCAGTTCTGGGGGAGTGGCCAGCACGGGTATCACAGAAGATAGAACACAAGCTCTCCGTGGGGCCTTTCGGGTTTCCTAAGAAATTGCGATCTTATATTAAGGAAGGGGATGGAGTGTTTTGTGCAGAAGAGTGACTTGACCTGTCAGACTAGATCATCATTTTCCTTTTCCATGGACTGGGGAAGATACGCCAAAGCTGATTTGCTTATGTTAAGTGGGTGATTTCAAAGCTTTCTCCTTTGTACAGTGGCTGAGTGCATTCTGGCCGCAAGGAAGAATCCCCCTTATTTAAGTTTTATTTTAATTGAGTACAAACTTTGAGGGATGAAACTTCAAACATTTTTAGATGTCATAATTTCAATATTTTCAAAAGTAGCAGATCTGAACACTTAACTAAACCAGTCTCTACGATGGCAGTGCAACCCGAAAGCTCTCGTGGTAACAGCTGGGTCGAGGGGGCTGGCACTGTATCCCACCTCTTCTTTCCAAAAGCAGCATCAGGCGGTCAGAGACCCCGGGCCATGGGTTACGTGGTCTATAAAAAGCTTGGCTACCCACATTTGCTACTCCAGGCTACTGCAGTGGGACTGGGAGGCCAAAGTGTATCCGCCTCAGGGCAGTTTCCAAATGCTGTTCTATCTTATATTAAAATTGCTAAGTCTGAACATTAAGTAATGACCTGCTTATCTGACAACATTGACCTTTAGTATAAAAAGAACTTAGTGGCAATTAAACTCTTCAATCAAAGAAGAGGAGAGCAAAAAAAGTAAAGCAGTAGGATATAAATATGACAAGCAGAAAATTTCGGAGCCACTACAGGACTTGGACTCTTTCAACCAAGTTCCTGAGATGCAGTAAAATCATCCTCCATTAGGGGGCCTCATAACTCTGCTTTGGTCTGTGGGCCTCGTCGCTCTAAAGAGTGACTGTTCTCTCCCTTTCTCTCTCCCCTTCAGTTTCTCTGTCTCTGTCTCTTTCAGGATATCCCTCTTTCTCATTGAAAAATGGATGAGTTAAAAATATGTTATGTGTATGTATTTTTCCTACACGGTTGCATAATTCTCAACATTTGGACAAAGAAAACAGTACATGTGACACAGGAAGGAAAAATCAAGAATATGTCACCTTTATGTACACAGTCTGAACACTTATATCATCAGTTTCGGGATAGTTCAGTGTGGATTGAGAAATAATGGGCTATCATAAGGTACCTTGGATATTTTATGGAAAGAGCTTTGTTCCCCTGAAGAGGCCTGTTGTCCTTTACCCTCTTCACTTCAGACACGGAAAAAGGAAGCCAACTAAGTGATTGTTTCATCAATCCTGAGGTAAGAAGAGTAACTTATAAGCAAAAAAAAAAAAAAAAAAAAGAAATGTTGGAGAAGATTGAGGATACTAAAAATATTCCCCATTGGTGCAAATCACAAATGCACATTCTAAACTTGCCAAGTGGAAATTAATGGCTTATAAGTGCATTTTTTAAAAACTGATCCTCAGGGGCGCCTGGGTGGCATAGCGGTTAAGCGTCTGCCTTTGGCTCAGGGCGTGATCCCGGCGATCTGGGATCGAGCCCCACATCAGGCTCCTCTGCTATGAGCCTGCTTCTTCCTCTCCCACTCCCCCTGCTTGTGTTTCCTCTCTCGCTGGCTGTCTCTATCTCTGTCGAATAAATAAATAAAAATCTTAAAAAAAAAACAAAAATAACCTGATCCTCAGCTTTTTACCTGAGTCTATAGAAGGGTATCACTTCTGTTATTAAGAGTCTTTTGAATTTAATACAAAATGCTTCAAATGTATAGAATGATATAAAGGGACGTTACAAAAATCAATGTGTCCATCCCTAAATTTAACGAATCTTAGCATTTTACCATATTTACTTTAGGTGTTCTTTTTCTAATAGGTCAAGATTTTAAGAAAAAAATTAGGCTAGTTTGGCCGACTGCTAATGTTTCATGCCTAGTTAGAAGATTTTATATTTAGTGGAAATTCTTATGCGGTATTGCTAAAGCACTATGAATCAAGAGTAATCAAACATGATATTTCTTGAAAACCCTAAGGATGCATAGCTCTCCAGGCTCCTCATGTTACCCTTAACCAAAAGCCAAAACCAAAACGCATGCTTCAGAAACTATTAGGCTGAAATATTCTTTGGAAGGACTAGCTCGGGGCAGAAAGGTTGGCCTGGGCTCAGTGGTTGACGAGGATGTGATTCACAGTCAGGGATGGGATTCTCTCAGGGGCATGCTGAGCTATTTGGAATCCCTGATCTATTTCCTGATGGATTCATTTATCGGGAGGCTTCTCAAAAACATATTCTTCTTGGAAATAAAATGACATACCTATATTTATTTACATTAAGTACTTACTATCCAATCTTCGGTCCCATTGTATAGAAGTGCAAAATAAACACAAAGTAGAAAAATGTTAACAGCTTAGCCTACATAAATTATCACTCACGTTCTCTGTGTCTGAAAAATAGCACAAATGTGTACTCTCTGCTCCATTCGAAGGTACTAATGGGATGTGTGGGGAAACAACTGAACGCCTGCCCTTGCTTCTCTCTTCAGGAAGGGCTGGAGGACACCTATGAGGGTGCAGTTCCCTTGGGACCTCCAGGGACTAAGCAGGTAGGGGCATGGTTGTTCCTGGTGCCCAGCGAGAGCCTGAGCAGAAAAGATTGTCCTTGGGACATCCGGGTGGCTCAGTCGGCTGGGTCAGGTCATGATTCCAGGGTCATGAGATGGAGTCCCACATCGGGCTCCTTGCTCAGCGGGGAACCTGCTTCTCCTTCTGTCTGCCCCTCCCCCTGCTTGTGCGTGCTCACTCTCTCTCTCTCTGACAGACAAACAAACAAACAAAGAAAAGACAGAAAGAAAGAAAGAAAAGATTGTCCTTTCCTAAGACAAAGCAAAAGCCAAGCCTTAGACACTACCCTCTGAACCCTGCAAAGCCTCGGGATCCCCTCCCCTCAAGGAGGATTCTGTGCTACCCAGTTCTTCCATGTGACCTGTTCCATGTCGTTAATGCCAGAGATGACTCCCGTGGGAAGGTAGACATGGTCCCAGGCCTTGCTAATGGAAAACACGGTTTCCTGTCCCAGGGAGGCTGGAAAGTTGCATGGCTTTTCTGCATGCACCGCAGAGGCTCTCCGTTCATAAACCAATTCCCTGGCAGATCGTAGAAGATGCTACTCGTCCACCACCCTTGCCTGCTTTGCCACTGCTCAAGGGACTTGAAAACCTAAGTTGTGTGCGTGCTGAAGGGATAGAAAACTCTCGTCAGGAGAGAATAATGATGAGTCGCTACAGAGAAAGGTAGTCTTGAGACGGAACCCATTCGAACATCTCAGAACAGCAGGTCTCAGTGAAGTAGAACTGAGGGCAGAAAGAGGAGAGGATCTTACCAAGAAATGCCAGACAACCAGCAGGAAGATGTAATTAGATGTAATTTAGTTTAGGGACTAAACTAAACTAAAGCGAGTTTATCGTCAACAACAAATAACCTGATCAGGAGAATGGTTATCGCAGCGAGCTGAATTTGGGATGCAGAAAACCAAGAGGAGAAATACCACAGCGTGGAGTGAAGGAAGCTAAAGTTGGGAGAGAACAGCAGACTGGAGGACGTATTTAGGAGACATAACGTGCAATAATAGAAGTTCTGGATCAAAGAAAAGAAAAATGGGGGTTGGAGTGTAGAAGGAGGAGAAGTAATCACAGAAAAAAGAGTTTTCCTGAGCTTCAGCATTTTGAACATTTTGAGTCTCCAGACGAGAAGTGGTTTATGGAATCGTGAGAGAAGACATACGTTTTGACACTTCCTGAGAATTTTCTAAACTCCAAGGAGGGTGAAAAAATTCTTACAATTGTCCAAACAGAAATCACAGGTTACTAACAAGGGATGTGTTCTTCTATGGCGGGAGATTTTTATAAGCAGTTACCCTTTCAAAATTATCATTTAAATTGAATCCTTTTTCTAGTAGAATGTCAATGGGGGTTTGGTTTTGTTTGTAGGAAGGGGCTGAATAACAGGATTTCAAGGCTCATATAAAGGAAAAAGGGTATGCGAAGAGCCAAGAAAATGATGAGAGAAGACCTGTGTGAGGAAAGTTGCCTTACTGGACATTAAATGTTTCTACAAAGCTACTGAAAACCCAAAGAAGAGAACTGGCACAGACAGAGACGTTAGCACAACGTAGTAAATGTCCAGAAATAGATGCAAACATATGTGAGAAATTACTTTTGACAAAGATGGAATTGCAGTCCAGTGGGAAAAGTTTGGTTCAGCTAGACAAACTTGGATAGCATTGCTGACATAATTGACTATCCAACATAGGGCAAAACAAAGCTAAATGTCAGTCCATATTACCAAATGAATTCCAGATCAATTAATGGTGTAAATATGAAATAAGAAATAATAAAAATATTAGAAAAAATTTCCAAGCAAGACAGGAAACCATGAAGCCAAAAGAAAAATCACAG
Source organism: Ursus arctos (assembly GCF_023065955.2). Classification (NCBI taxonomy): domain Eukaryota; kingdom Metazoa; phylum Chordata; class Mammalia; order Carnivora; family Ursidae; genus Ursus; species Ursus arctos. Next base: position 12,372,373 of record NW_026622852.1, read on the forward strand.
TAAACTAGAACTTTTTAAATTGGATGTTAAAAGATACTATAAAAAGAAAAAAAAAGAAAAAAATGAGAGAGTGGGGCAAAAGTTACAATGCAGTTGAAAGACAAGAGGGTAACATTGCTAGTATTAAAAGAATTTCTTGAATTTTAAAAAAGAACATATAATTCAATAGAAAAATGGGCAAAGAATATAGAAGTGGAATCCAAATTTCCTCTAGACATGCACATGCTCAACTTCATTTACTCGTCATTAGAAAAAATGTAAATTAAATTAAAAATGAGATATTTTAAAATCCATCACACTGACAAAACTTAAAGAAGAAAAGTATCCATTACTAGTAAGAATGTTAGGAAATGGGCAGTCATACACATTGCTGGCTGGATATCCGATTGCCATCATTTCTGAAAGTCATCTTGCAATAGCAAATAAAATTTAAAATATACATTTGCTTTGTCTTAGCCAATCAACTTTGGAGAATCTCTGGCAAGTATCGGGAGATAAAGATGCATGTTTCAGCTCATTTGCCTCAAAGTCTTCGAGTGCTCTACACTGGAAACCAAATCAGATTTTGCCAGCAGGGAGAGATTAATTATGTCACATCCATACTAGGGAATGCAGCTATTTAAAAAAATATTTTGTTGCTCTCTGCCAACTTGGAGAGGTGTCCATGATGCAGTGAGAAGCCAGAAAACCAAGTTGCAGGGGTGACATGTACAGTACATTTCATTTTCAATGATGAGATTTTGCATATGGCTGATATGTGAGTGTGCATGTCTGTATGGGTATAGAGAAGGCAGTGGAAGAATGGACCCTCAATGCTAATATTACCTTGGAATAAAAGGGACTCTGGGGAGATGGAGATGACTCACTTTTCTTTATACATCTTTTGATGATTTTACTGGTAACGATGACCATGTATGGGTTTAGTACTTAAGAAATTAAGAAATGAAAGAAAATAAATAAAATGAATCAAACAATTTTATAAAAATAATATAAAAAGCTAGGCCTGTATTTTCTGAAACGAAAGCTAAAACTCTAGCTTTCTCCATTACTAAAGGAACTGTCATCGATTTCTTTCTAAATCCCACACACAGAAGTGGCTCACCAAAAAAGTAGTATATTCTCAATGATCTGGGCCATGGTCTCTGGCTGCGCTGTGGTCAGTCCACAGAAAATGCCTTTTTCCAGAGGCTGTGAAACCTTTCTGTAGTTAGAGCTCCAGTTTTCTCAACAGGGGTCCAGCTGTCTTATGTCTCGTCGGAACTACTATTGAGGATTTTCATTTTAACCCGATTATAGGCTTGGAAAAAATGCTAGCAGAAGGGAGCAGCCCCAAAATTTTCAGAGAGATCTTCCCTTCAGTAACCAGTCCACTGGAATCTCTCCTTCAAGTGGAGTGTTGGGGGAAGAATCACAGCTCTAGGTCCCCAGTGGCAGACTACAGCAAAGCACTAGGATGCGTAACAGCACCCCCTTTCTTGGGTCAGTGTTCATAAGCAAACTTTCAAACACATTCCCATTCCCATCGTGGGTCCTGGGCAACACAATCACACACCAGTCCTTGGGCTGGCCCAGCTGTGTAACTTTCCCCTGGACACTCCCTGTGGCCTTACTGCGCTGGCCGGCAGCATATCCCAGAGTGATTCGGAGCTTGAGCTCCAGAGTCGGACTCCCTAGGTTTGCATCTTACCCCAGCTACCCCCATGAGCTGTGTGCCCTTAGACTCAGTTTCCTGCACTGTCAAATGGGGTAGATACTAATGCCTCTATCGCTGGTATGTCATGAGATAATCTCTATAGAACTCTTGATGGATGATGGATGAGTCATCGTCGTTGTCATTGTCACATCATCAACATCCTCATCGTCATTTGAGGGCTACATCCACTGAGCAGTAGTCAGCTTTTCTTCCTAGTATCTTAAACAGCCGTATCTGTGGACCTATGCTTGACACTCTGATTAATGGTCTTGCAAGGAGAAGACAGTACAGGAAGAAGTGTGAGAGCAGCATTTTATAATCTAGCAGCACGCCTCACTTTATAAATAAAAACAAACCACTTGGAAGATAGAATGTTGCAGCTATGTGACAAGAAGGGGGAAAGCTTGATCTGCTTTTAATACATTTAAATCCAATATAAAGGAGCTAAATTTAGTACATTAGGCAGAACAAGAATTAAATTAGCTCCCCTTATCCTGGCACCAGGGACCCAATTTTCAAAAGCCAACTTACCTTCCCCTGATATGTGAGTGTGCATGTCTGTACAGGTATAGAGAAGGTAGTGGAAGGATGGACACTGAAGGTTAATATTACCTTGGAATAGGTATATATGGTTCTATATTCCAAGTGTAACCTTACTGTACTTGCAAATGACTTTGCATTGTTCTGCACGGCAATACTGAAAGTTGTTTTTAAATTCTTGACTGACTTGTGTTAATTTTTCCTTTTAATAGAACTTCACACTGTTGGAAGCTTGGTTGGAAATTATAATGTCAACAATCCAGGCTTTTGGTATTTTTGTGTTCTGGCCATCTCTGGACAAAAACTAAAGGGTTCCATCCACTTGCGTGTCTGTGGGCTGTAACTGGAGGGAGTGAGCACTAGAGGGCGCTGCCACATTCTTTACCCTGTGCCAGGCGTGTCAGAAGGAGTTGGCTAGCATCTTTCAGCTTAAAGCATGATGTGTGTATGCACATACTTAGACAAAAAGAATGAGGCTTTCAGAGTAAAAACAGATGAAACTCTCAGCAGGTTTCACATGTCAGTACTTAATTTCTGCAAAGTCAGAAAGAAGGCTTTGTGTTTTAGGTTGTACTCCTGTGACTAACTACTTACGTTAACTTCTCCTAGAAAAGCTTTGAGCTTTTCTGTGAATCCCCAGTGCATTTAGCATTTCCTATGTAATAAGAAATAGGCCTTTTACATCACAAGATATGTATGAATAAAGGTGTGAAATATGAACCAATCATAAATACCGTGGTTTCCGCTCTAAAGGAAATATCTATGTTTGCAAATCCAGAGACAGGTGAAAATGAGGACTTTGTCTTTTCATACTCTGTTATTAAGTCTTATTTATTTGGATGCAATTCATCGTTCTGTCAAAAATCCCACCGTCTCCCTGCCCATTCTCCCACCTCCCTGCTTCGTTCCTGATTTCCAGCAGGCCCTTGGTAAGTCTTAGCATCTATCCTATTTGTCAGGAGACCCACGGAGTCTCTTTCACAATGAAATTGAGCAGGGGAGATAATAATCTGTTTCCAAAAGCGCTCGTGGTCTTGTTTCTCAGATGCCACTGACTTTTGCTTCATCAAAGGGCCCTAGTTTTGATTTTTCTTGTCTGCATAACTGTAACATTGTATTTGGCTGTTTTCCTTGTTCCCTGTCCTAAAATGTGCTTCCAACCAAAGTATAATTTCTCGTGATTTGATCATGAGATTTCATTTCTTAATACTTCCTTGCGGTCACTATACTTCTCTGAGCATTGACTGCATTTTTGCACCTTTGCGCTGAAGGCCCCATCCCCTTTCAGTCTTTCCCAACTTCTGTGATACCTCATAAGGGGCCTCAAGATGGTTTTTGTTGTGCTGGGACAAGGTCAAAGGGCAGCATGTAGGCCAGGAGGTTTAGCTGAGCATGAGGAGTTTGATAAATCTGGAAGATGCTAGGCAGGCAATGGATTGGTTGTCGTAAGAAGGAGCAACGTGGACACTTGAGGTCTTGACACAGTTGCTTGGAGTTCTTCAGAGGTGACTACAGGAAAGAAAGCCAAGTCCAAGGTCTCATGGGCCCTAGGGTTGAAGTATATATATGTGCTTGAGGAGGTTTCCAAAGGTTCACTGTAAATGTTTTCTTTCTAAAACACTATTCTAGAGGAGGGTAGTATAATGAAAAAAAATGGTGGGTAATGAAATGAGTAGAGGAAGACCAGAGAGTCGGTGCAGTAGAAGGAGAGGGCAGAGAAGGTTAGAGCTAATCCTGGAAGCTACTAGCCTCAGGCAGTTTTACTTCTAGCCCCAGGATTCATTGCTTACACGTGTACCAGATGAGACAGCAGTGTTGCCCAGCAACCGTAGTAATATACAGCCTGGGTGCTGGGATGGTGACATCCCCCTGTCAGCACTGCCTGTTCTCTGGGACCATTTCCTTTGATTCATTTTCCCAAGAAATTTCATTAAGGCATGTTCAAAGTAAGGAAGCTAACCCCCTACTGACTTCTAGGCCTCTTCTGCTCTTACACTTTCTCTGCCAGAGAAGTCCCAGAGACAGCCATACCTCTGTCCCAACCTCACTTACACATTTGATGAGACTGCATTTTTCAATTCATTAAAAAATCATTTCTTAATATCTGCCGCTTATTTTGAAATACACCCGTAGGATAAACATGACTGATAGGTCGAACATTGTCTAGATGATGGATAGGAATGAGATAAGTCCAATATAACACATTATTAAGTATGGAAACTTGATTTTAGGTATAGTGATGTTCACAATGTAATCCTTTCAACTTTACTAATGTTTGAAATTTTTCATAATAACCTCTTTGAAAAACAACAAAAAATCATTTCTTAATTCTTCTTTTTTTTAAGATTGTATTTATTTACTTGAGAGAGACAGTGATCAAGAGAGAGCACAAGCTGGGGGAGGGACGGAGCCAGAGGAGAAGCAGACTCCCCACTGAGCAGGGAGCCGGACATGGGCCTCGATCCCAGGACCTGAGCTGAAGGCAGACGCTTAACTGACTAAGCCATCCAGGCGCCCCAATTTCTTAATTCTTACATTTATCAAGAGTACCTTGCTGTGGACTAAAGGGGATCTAAAAAGATAAGGCAAAAGGCAAGGAATTCCACACACACACACACACACACACACACACACAAAATCCAGACAACTCAATTCAAAAATGGGCAATGGACTTGAAAAGACATTTTTCCAAAGAAGAAATGCAACTGGCCAATAAGCACATGAAAAGATGCTCAACACCATTAGTCATTAGAGAAATGCAAATCAAAACCACAGTGAGATACCATTTCACACGCATTATGATGGGTATTATCGAAAATAAGTAATAATAATGATAATAACAGGTTTGGGTGAGAATGCAGAGAAACTGGAACCCTCATGCATTGCGGGTGGGAATGTCAAGTGGTGCAGCTACTCCGAAAACTAGTTTAGCAGATTCTCAGAAACTTAAGCATAGAGTTACCATGGGATCCAGCTGTTCCTTTCCTGGGTATAATACCCCCAAGAACTGAAAGCAGGGATTCAACACATGCACATCCATGTTTCCAGCAGCAATATTCACAGTAGTTGAAAGGTGAAAACACCCCATGTGTCCATCAACAGATGAACGGAAAAACAAAATGTGGTATCTACATACAATGAAACATTATTTGCCCATAAAAAGAAATGAATTTTGGATGCATGCTATAATATGGATGAATTTTGAAAAAATTATGCTAAGTAAAAGAAGCCAGCTATGAAAGGACAAATGTGAGTCCACTTATATGAAGTATCTAGATTAGCCAAATTCAGAGAGATAGAAAGTAGAATCTAGGTTATTAGGGCTGGAGTTGGGGTGGGTAGGGATTATTGTTCAATGGGCACAGAGTTTCTGTTTGCAGTGATGACAGTTTCTGAAAATATGCAGTGGTGATTGTACAATACTGTGAATGAATGTACTTAATGTCACTGAATTGTGTACTTAAAAGTAGTTACAATTGTAAATTTCACGTTATGTATATTTTACCACAATTTTTTTTTAAAAGGCAAGAGTTCTTTCCCAAACAAAATGCATGCCTAAGAAAAACTTAAATGAAAAGACAAGGCAGTATGCTATTATGCAAAATGAGGTAAATTAGTAATTATCTGAAAGAAGAGAAAGAAAATAAGCTGGAGACAACAAAAGAACACTGTGGAGGAGGTGGGGCCTGTGCCAGATATCCAAGCAAAAGAATGGGGTTGGGAAATGCAGGGAGATTTGCCAAGTAAGCTTTTCATCTGCAGCTTTCCCAGCGTTCATCTGCCATCATCCCCCCCCCCCCTTGCCTCTTGCCATCTAAAGCAGAGGTCCCAGCTGGCAAAGTCAAGAACGTTTCACGTGTGGCCTGGATCTCCACACACCTTCCCTAGGACCTTGGACTCCTGGTGATCATCTCTGCATCATCCATCTCTCCTCCCTGGTTCGTGCGTTCTTCCAACAGCACTGAAGTGAGCTCAGACTGCCCTTTCAAATCAACCAACCAACAAAGTCTGCAAATCCTTCCTGGTCCTCTGTGCCCCTGCTTGTCTCTCCCCTCTTTCTCCTGCCCTTCATCACCAGACGTCTTCACTTGCCGTCTACACTTCCTTGAGTTTTCATGCAGCACTTAAGCTCTCCTAAACTGGTTTCTCTCCTGGTATGCAGTGGAATTACTACTGCCCAGGTCAGCAATGACCTTCTTCTCACTAAGCCCAGTGAACACCTCTGAATCCTTATCAGAATTGCCAAGAACAGCCAACATGATTGATGACCCCCTTCTTGAAATAGTCTCTATCCTTAGCTTCCAGTAAAGCTGCCCTTCACTCTGTCTTATTGCTGGTTTCTCTTTTCTGCACGTTTCTTCTGGCTCAGTATTATGTCGTCTTCTCTCTACATTCACCTTGTACGTAATTCATCCCCTCGTGGCTTAAACTACCATCTATATGCCTACCAAAGTCATAATCCCAGCCCAAATGTTTCTTAAGAATATGAGGCCCACTAGGCAAACTGACTACTACCCATCTCTATTCAGTTTTTTTTAAGATTTTATTTATTTATTTGTCGGAGAGAGAGAAAACACAAGCAGGGAGAGCAGGAGGCAGAGGGAGAAACAGGCTCCCCACTGAGCAAGGAGACTGGTGCGGAACTTGATCTCAGGACTCGGGGATCATGACCTGAGCCAAAGCAGATGAGTAACTGACTGAGCCACCCAGGCGCCCCTAACCATCTCTTTTTAAATTCCTCAGCCAGCATCACGAACTCAGGGCACTCCTGGAATGCAGCTTACAAGACTCTGAGTGAGCACAGCCCAACCCTTTCTACCTCACTTTGCCTCACTGGGTTTCTCCTGCCATGTCTTTTCTGATTCCCAAACGTGCCAAACTAGTTTTCTCGGTAAATGGAGCCTACCAGCACCTAACCCATAGAGTTTTATAGGATGCAACAAAATGTGAAATACTTAGAAAAGTGGGAAATGTTACAGTTGTTATTATCATCACTTCATTGTTACTCACACTGGTCTACTCAGGTCAGGAAAGGAAAGCAGAGCGATGATATCAAATCCATAATTATAGCTGTTTTGTAGTTACTGAAAGAACAAGATGTCTGTGGTAGTTGGCTACTTGGCATTTTTAACTCTTCAGGGAATTGGAACCCATTTGTTCATACTACCCCCTCTGGAAATCTTGGAAATCAGTTTTTGATCCATATTTTACAATTGAGAAAACTGAGGCTGGCAGTTATCAAAGGAATCCGCCAATTCAGGGCAAATAGTCCCACTATTATATATTGTTTAGCCTCGGGTAGAACTTTAATTCCATCTCAGCTTTCCAGCTAGCAATGCTGGCATTGTGTAGACACCACCATAGTTGCTAAAAATGGTGACTGGCCAATTAAAGCCCCCTGCTGAGTCTTCCGTCCACTGAATTCGATTCCTTACTCTTTCATGCAGGACAAAGCAAGAATGCTTCAAGTACCAAATCATTTGGCAGTCTTTGATGGCATGAAAAACAACTGTTTGTATAGCAAAATATTTTCCAGAACTAGAAGCCCATAAAGATTATTGCCTTCTCTTTGGCACACAGAAATAGTCGGCCAGCATGACTCTCTCGGCTTTCTGGAGCATGGCACCCAGAAGGGAGAAGAAGGTCCTGTCCTCCTCCATGGTGGCATTCTCTGCTTTGTCCCCACGTTGGGCTACCTGGCTCCGGGACCTTCCATGGTGCCTGCTCACTCCCTGCCCATCCTCCCACAGACTGGGCTCACTGTTGGCCATCGCAGTGTAAGGAGAGAGCAGATCCAACTGGGTGAGGCTGGCCCCTCCCTGCTGATGCCGGGGCCTTGGCATTGCTTTCGCTGCCAGTCTGGTTGCTTCCTTGTTGCCTTTGGAAGCCTGCACTTTCTCTGTGGCTTTTGTGGTCGTTTCCATCCGCCAGTGTGGTCCCTTTCAGAGGCACTAGCGTGCCAGACCAGCCTATTTGAATTGGTGCCAGGCCACTTATTGGGGAGGTGAGGCCAAATCCCATATATTTAAAACTGTAATGCTTTGCTTGTCCACCTAGCTCCTGTCTCCTGAAGTCATTAGTTGTGGTTTTACTTTACTGTTAAAACACTCTTCTTTTTTTCCTTTCTCTCCGCTCCGGCTATTTTCAGCTCTATGTATTTAGCAAGTTGTGTGTAGGTAGACATTCTGCCGTTCTACTTAAATCTCTTTATTTTTTTTCTGTGTGTGTATGTGTGTGTGTGTGCATGTGCGTGTGTCCGAAGGAAAGAGAATGTGTTTCTTATTAAATGGGGGAGGAGGAGGGGTGGGGGGAAGATAGGGAGACCCGACGTTTGACTAGAACAGAAAGTAAGGGAACAGTGGCAGCCTGTCTGCTAACACGGGGGTAGGGAGAAGCCCACTTACATGGCCGCAGGACAGATGTCCTCCTGATCTTACATTTCTTTGGGAAAACAGACCTTTGGTTGCTCGAGAGAGGCCTTTTGTGCTCTGTTTTGCTTGGCATATTTTAAGATCCTCAGAAAGTCACTGGGATCTCTTTTGCATCTTGCCACGTCTAAAGCTCTGCAGAGATCAAGCATGATTGTACAGTGTAAGGCAGATAAATAACAACAGTCCCATTTCTGTGGCTGAATTAGGGGAGTTAAGTGATTTTCCTGACATCCCTCAGGAAGCTAAAGACACATCCAGGAACACAACATGTGAATTCTCGTCTCGGACCTTGCACCCCTGGACACATCGCCCTGTCTCTATTTACTCTACAGTTCTGCACATATGTTTTTTGAGTAAATATTTGATTCTGGGGAGACTTAGGGTGAAACAATCTCCTAACCTTCATCAGTGAAAGGTGCTGGATTAACAGTGCTTTCGACCGAAGTCTGCCATCTATCAGTACGTAGCTGTGGTTTGAATAGCATCTGTCCTGCTTCTCCAGGGGGCCTACGCCACAGACCCTGCAGAACACATTTTTACCAAAAGCCAAAAGGGAGCCCTGAGAACTGGCAGTCATCAAAGATGTGTTTTCTGGAGGTGCCCTGAATCAAGAAAGCAGCACAAAGCACGGAAAAATACCTTTTGAAGGACGATAATGAAACAGCTTGCCCGTGATGGGTAGATGTGAGTGTTCCATGAAAGAAACATGGGTTAGTGAGTCTCTAACATGATGTCTATGAAACTCATCCTCTGAAAAATGTGAGTTTCCCGTCTGGCTTGAAAGATGCAGTTATAATATATGTGGTAGTTTTAGAACATGCCAGAATTTGTAAAAACTGAGAATTTGAGTAATGAATCATATGATAGAGTAGAGCAGACCCTACAACTTCATTTTAGATGGATCATTCTAGAGATAGCATCAAAATCCAAACTAGTTTAAGAGCCTGATAAGAAACAAACCGAGAGCAGTGCCCAGTGGGGTAGAAAGGAGCCATTAGCCATGTGTGAGGGAGGGGTGAGAACTGTGGGAAACTAAAGTGCCTATAATCCTTATAAAGGGTGTACTGCCCGCAGCTCTAACCAGTGCTCCTCAGGCAGGATTATAGGCACATTGTGGTCAGATGGTCTGATTTTTTTTTTTAAGAGACCATGGAAATCCCGTTTTTTTAGGTAAATATCCCAATATTAAAATGTTAGAAACGAATTTTTAAAAATTTACAACACTGTGTTAGCCAAAGAAAACATATCCTACAAGACACGTTCAATGCATAGGCTGCCAGTGAACATTTTTTTTTTTTAACTCTTAAAGGTGATGATTTATATGATGAAACACAGGAGCTTTTAGGGAGAGTTAGCAGAGAATATGAGAACCAGGGAAGGTGCAGGGAAATTTGGTACAAGCCAGAGATTCGCACATGACACCGACCAGAGCAGCACATTGACTCACAGATAACAAGTCTAACAAAAGTATTTCAGATAGGAGAGGAAAGGAAACCCAGGAGAGCTCATCAGGGTTTGTGGTCCTGGCTGAGTCGGACAGGTAGGGGAGCGAGAGACCACATGGAATATTCAGGTGACTACAGAGAGTATTTTCAACTTGCGCACCTGGGGTCCACACTGAAAGAACACCGTATTTGAGCAGGTTAAGAGCAAAAGTTGCAACTAGCAAGTGAAATGTAAGTAACAGCTTGTTACACATCTGATTAATGAGTTAGGCTGTGCCAGGATAGTTAAACGAAAGAGACTGGGCACCAGTACGCACAAGACTTGGAGCTCAGAGGTTTCGGACATCAGTGAAGTATTGTTTCGCTCTTAAGATCTTGGAAGACATATGTTATTTATCTTTTACATCACTGCCCCTTGCACAGCGGTTGGCACATGAGAAGTTTAGTGAATAAATGATGGCTCAATATGTTGGAAACCATAACCATAAGATAGCATGCGATATGCTAAAGGGGACACAGGTGAGGAATGGCCCACCAAATTTAATGGCTACTTCTCAGTGCACATACTACTCAGAGGTGCAGTTTTGATATCATTCCATCTCCAATTATCCTCTCCTTGTATCTCTTAGTATCCCTCTTTCCTGATCTTACCTTTACCTTTCTGGGATGCCCCCCCCCCACCCATTAATGTAAACTATTGGCTTCTGCAGCTTCCTCCTCATGCTTCTTCAATGTTGGTGTTACCTGGAGTGGTAGAGTTCTTTCTACAGCGTTCTGCAGTAATCTCATCAACACTTAGTGATCGCGGCTCTCATTTATGTGTTGACATCCCCGCATTCCAGCCTGAACCCAATTCCAAAATAAAATTTCCAGTTACTGTTATGGCTGTGTCCACCCCCCTGCCCAGTTCGTATTTTGAAGCCCTAACATCAAGGTGGCTGGATTTGGAGATGGAACCTCTAAGGAAGTAATTAAGGTTAAACGAGGTCATAAAGGTGAGTCCCTGATCTGAAGAAACTTAACATGAGGGGCGCCTGGGTGGCTCAGTCATTAAGCGTCTGCCTTCGGCCCAGGGTCCTGGGATCGAGCCCCGCATCGGGCTCCCTGCTCTGCTGGGAGCCTGCTTCTTCCTCTCCCACTCCCCCTGCTTGTGTTCCCTCTCTTCCTGGCTGTCTCTCTCTCTGTCTCTGTCAAGTAAGTAAATAAAATCTTAAAAAAAAAAAAAAGAAACTTAACATGAGATCTACCCTCTTGACAAATATTTAAGTGTACAATGCAGTATTGTCGACGATAGGTACAATGTTGTACAGCGGAGCCCTATAGCTTACTCACCTTGCTTAACTGAAATCCTTGCCTGTTGATTAGCAACTCCTCATTTTCCCTTCCCCCAGCCCCTGGAAAGCACTGTTCTATCCTTGATTCTCTGAATGTGACTATTTTAGATAGCTCATGTAAGTGGAATCATGCAGTATTTGTCTTTCTGTGACTTGCTTATTTCAGTTAGCATAATGCTCTCCCCGTTCATCCATGCTGTTGCGTAGTGCAGAATTGTCTTCTTTTTTAAGGCTGAATCGTATTCCATTATGTGTATTACCACATTGTCTTTATCCATTCATCCACCGATGGACGTTTAACTTAATGTCTGTCATAGCTTATTTCCCCATGATTAGCGAACATCCATGTCAAAATTGGCCTTGGCATACAAACGGCGGAAGTCGGCAAATTTTGAAGAACCTCCCTCTCTCTCTCTCTCTCTCTCTCACACACACACACACACACACACACACACTGAAGTATAGGATATTGGTTCATATTGGAGGCTCTAGATTTAGATTCAGATTCTAGATTTAAATTCTGGCTCCACGACCTACCATGTGTCCTCAGGCAAGTGACTATTTTGCCAAACCTTTGCTTCTCTGTTAAATGGTTATAATAATAGTTTGTGACTTGCTTTACAAAGTCGTCGTAAGGGCTAAGTAAGGTAAAGTGCTTAGCATAGTGCCCGGCTGATAGCAAGTACTCAGTAAGTGTTTATGCTGATATTAGCGGCAGCCACGATTATAGCGTTTTCTAAGGATTTTTTTGGTAAGGTGTTAACGAAAAGCACTTTAGAATTCTACGCTCTAGACATGCTGGCTCCTTGAATATGCCAGGCGACGTCCTACCTCAGGGCCTTTCCTCTTGCTTTTTCTTCCTCCTGGACGCACTGCTCTCAGATGTCTGCATCTCGTGCTCTCTTTTTTCATCCAGGTCTTTACTCAAGACTCACTTTCCCAGTGAGGTCTGCCCTGACCATCTTTCAGTAACACCCCCCAGCACCAAAGCTTTAGATCCCTCTTGATGATTCATGCCTTCTTTTGAATGCTTATTACCCGCACACTGTTTATTTTAGTGACTCATTCTGTGTCTCTTTCTTCTACTACATGAAACCAGAGAGTTTTATCTGTTTTGTTCCCTAGCACCAATAGATTTTCAGTAAATATTTATTGAATGACTGAATCAACAAGCTATCATAAAATACTCAACATAATGCTGTGCACTCTATGAACATGGTATGTTCATTTAACAAACTGCTAAGATTAAAGTGTTGACTATTTATTTTAAAAACATAGAAAGATGATAGTAGCTATTGTATTTATATGAGCGTTGAGAGATTTTCACAAAAATGCCTTATTAAAATAACCTAAAATAGAATGGTTTCGCATCTATGGTGTACAATTCTAAAACGGAGGACACTTAAATGTTTAAAAAATGAAATGGGAAAACTATGTTAAGCTACCAATTATTATTGTAGGTTTTCAGATATGGCACAGAACCAACCGTGTTACCTGAACCATAACCATCACCCAGAAGGAAAACCCATGCTGTGAAAGATAGACCCAGCAGCTGCCAGCAAGGGCACTGGGGAACTCACTATGTTTTTAGAGCAATATTTTTGACATTAAAGTGACATAATTTAAATTTAAAATAAAAAACAATTAAAATTGAAAGCAAAAATAATATATGAATTTCATCATTAAGAAAACATTGAAATTTAAAAAAGAACGGCCTGGCTTTAGCATTATTCTTATTAGGCATTGGTATTCTGAACACATAATTTACAAGGACAGTGAAAGCCACTCCTCTAATTGTGCACTTCTTTTTTTTTTTTTAAAGATTTTATTTATTTATTCGACAGAGATAGAGACAGCCAGCAAGAGAGGGAATACAAGCAGGGAGAGTGGGAGAGGAAGAAGCAGGCTCATAGCAGAAGAGCCTGATGTGGGGCTCGATCCCATAACGCTGGGATCACACCCCGAGCCGAAGGCAGACGCTCAACCGCTGTGCCACCCAGGCGCCCCTAATTGTGCACTTCTAATTGTCCTGTCTTCTGCCTAGAAAATATTATTTTCTCATTTTTATTTCTTTGCTAGCACAACTTTTCCACCTAGGCAAATTATGGTTTGGTGGGCAGGTTATTATAGCAAGCAGATGGGTCTAGTCTAGGGGGCCATCACCTTGGTGGAGTCACCAGGGACCAGGGTCTGGTCATCAGTCCAAAAGCAACTATGGTTTTATGATCCAGAATTGATTATTTGAGAGACTGACTATTGATTGACTGAATGAGACTTACCAGCCAAACTGACTTAAATAGATATGAATATGGGTATTCACTCATAATAAAGAATGATACTTCATGAGTTCCTGGTGCCATATATATTGGCAAGGAAAGGTCAGGCACTCTCTCCTCCCTATGGGTGAGCTCTGGGAATGTTAAAACTAGAATCAGAAGGGTTTTTTGGTTGAGTTTTTACATATATAAATTAAGAACAGAAGAATCAAGATGTTTCTAAGGGTCACCTTCAGGGAAGGTGACTTACATCCATCATCTTCACTATGGTGATGGTCTCACTTCAGGGACCATAGTGATTAACCCTACTGGCCATGATTGAGTAGACACGACCAACCTCTGGCTCTATGGACTTTTCCTATTTCTGTGCTTCACATCAGTGGTTCATTTTCTCTTTCCTTTTAAGCCTTTCTCTGGACAAGTGAAATACAATGGATTGGGCTTGAGTTTGCCAAATTGCAATCACATTCCAGGCCCAAGCTCCTTGAGATGACGACTTCTGGGTCCTCACCAATAGAATTGGATTGCCTCTAATCTTTTCAGTTCCTAACCTGCAGACACTGCCCAGCAGGAATGCATGTGCTCAGGCAGACGGTGTGCTGCAGGCCACAGCATCTTGCCACTACTTGATTTGATCTGACTTCTACGTGCTTTAACCGAAGAATTGCAATGACATCTCGCTGGCCTACCATGCAGGACTTTGTGATATCACTTTATACTACTCTTCTCCCAAGTGCATTGGAGCTATTTTGAATCATGTCTGGGTTCCCAGGGCCAAGTTAGGTGCAGTGTCATTTGGGGACTATTTTCAGAGGCAATATAGCCAGTCATGCAGTGATTTCTTACCTCATAGTATGGGTATCAGCCAAGCTCAGTTCCAGATGGTATTTAAAAGGTAACATTTCGAGCTTTTATCTTTTATAGTTCTTACAGGTGAGAGAGCTGGTAAACAGAAGACCTGAGTCTTGCAAGTGGGCAAATTGAATTCAGATTAGTTCGTACTCAGAAATTTATCAGAAACACATTTTTCTTGCCACCAGAAGAGAGGACAAATGGCAGGAAATGTAAAATTTGTGCATTACCATGCTTCAGCGCATGGCTTACAGAAATGAACCTGTCATTGTATTCAGGTCCACAGGATTTCTTAGTTAAGACGCAAGCACTCCATGAAAGCTAAAGAAAAGAATAGACAAAATTCAATCTATAAATGTCCTAGATGTAAAGAACTCAATTCTTAAACCATCTTTCTATTTTTTTTTCATCTTAAATTTAGAGAAGTAGTAGGAAATCAAGTTATGAATAATAAGCACTTTTGCTTTTCTCAGATTACTCAGAGGATATCAATTTACCCTGTTTTAAAAAAAAAAAATCTTAATCTCAGAAAAGTAAGACACTGCGTCCAGAAGCCAAGATATTTTCTTGTGATGCCTTTGATACATGCATTCCTCTTTGAATGAAAGATTCCTTAGATGTCTTCCTACTCCGAGATCTAGTTTCTCATCATCTCACTCACCTCTGTCAGCATGAACTCTGGAATCAATGTGTTTATTTCGATATCTCTTGTTTCCTGTCATCTGTATTCGGGAGTTTGGGGTTGGAGTCACCTGGTACCTGTACTGATTACAACCACATCACTTGCGAACAAAATAACCTCCTTTTGGTGTATATTAGTCCCAAGATCACGGATTTCTTTCCTTTTGCTAGTTTCTTTCTTTTGATTTAATTATCAGTTTTGACTCACAAAATTACAGTAGCTCCGCAAAAATACATGTGATGAGATTTCAGAAGTGCTCTTTTATGTCATTTGGTAAGATATTAGTCATTTAAAAATATTTCAGGGAAGAAAGAGGAGGGGACATTGGCAAGAACACTGTGACACATAGGTGAAGCATTCCTGTCCTCTCTGGGCTGACAATGCCTCCATTCATTTCTCTAGGCCCTGGGGAATGTGCTCTTCCTTTCTTCTAGCAGTGTGGGTTGGCCAGAGAGAAAGAGGAAGAGTGAAAGGCAGGAGAGTCCTCTGTAAATCACCACATACCTTTTCAGCTGACAGACCGACTCATTGTCAGTGTGTATTTTCAAATGAGGAAAGCCGAAATACATTCTTTTTCATAGCACATGGTGATTCCTTTCCTAGTAAGATCTTTTGTCTGTTCTTGACATTGGAACGCAAGGCAATTGAGTGACAGTTCACTGGATATTTTCTCACGTTCTTTTTCTGCTATGGTATATAAAATTGAGTATCGAGGTCCTTCAAAAATGAACATATATCCTTCAATAAGCTAAACTTTCAGGAGTATTTAAAATTTCATAGGACCCTATAGTGAGAAGAATATCCACCTACAAAATGGTGTTTCTTATAGTTCTGAGATTCTGTATAAGGCATTGTATATATCCTATTCTGTCTATATCATCACATAGATATAAGAGAGAAAGAAAACCAGATCTATGTTAAAATGTTTTCAGTCAACATTTATATAACAATGATAAATAATCCCTTCTCGTACTATGGAAAATATTCTATAGAATGAGGTAATGTGATGTGATATCATGCCAAATACAGTTTTTGGACTCTTGTTTTACAGTTATTTATATAAATATCATCTCTCTAGCTATATTATAAATTCCTTGAGGAAAAGGGTCATCACTGTTGTATACTTCAAAGAATTTAGCATAGGGTCTCTATGTCGTAAGTGCTTGATAAACTCATACCAAACGAAGAAATAATATTGTAGGGTCTTTTTGTGTGGATTTCTTTAGACCTCTCTAGGTTCTTCAAATAAACTTGAAACTTGGAATCCTGTAAAAGGACATAAAACATCAAATAAAAATAACTGACAAACGCCAGTGAAAAAACAAAAACAGAAGGAGAATATATAACGGTTTTCTAAGAACAAATAACGTGCTCTCGTTATTGATAACTTGGCAATAATTTTCCTTTAAAACATAGAAATAATTAGAGCACGATCATCTTGCTCACTAGTTGGTTTTATAAAAATGTCTCTTTTCATTTTATAACTAACCTACTTGAAGAAGGTGGTGAAGCATAGCGGGCCATTTTCTTAGAAGAGTATGGACAAGCCCCTTGCAGTTTTGTTTGGGTGCTGTTCAAGGCCAAACGCTAAACCTTTCCGAGAACTTGAAACAAATGGGAAGTGCTACCACAAACCAAAGTGGAGAAACTCGGAGGAGAGATTGTTTCCGCTTCCTCTTTTCTTTTTTTATTTGTGTCTCCCAGCTGCTTATTTACAAGTATCCTACTTTCTCACGGATGTACTGCTGGCTCTGCACGGTGAATCTCAGGGACAAGGATTTTGGAACAGCAGCTTTTGGGAGGTTTATATTTTGACACTGTCTGTACTAGACTCTTCCCCATAAGAAGCCAAAAGGACTTCCAGTGGAACGATTAAACTGGAATATTAACTTCCACAAAGACGGAATTATCTTATTATCCTTTCCTAGAGCCAGGAAACCTTTGTTGGGGAGCTGACTCCCTGATAAAGTCTTTATTGGGTGACAATTGAATGGAATGAATGCCAGCTGAGAAATATGAGTATTAATCTAAGGATGATTGACTCCTAGGTAAGCCTTATTAATATTTCTATCATAATCCAGTTGACATATTGCCTTATTGGGCCTTTTATTAAAAAATGCAAGATTATTTAGACATAATGCCCTAAACCATATATACTGTTTCGAGGTGCGGTAGGGACAGGTAGGTGACCATCAGAAGTTCACGTTTCCCTTCCACAATGTTGAGTTGTCATGGGGAAGTAAGTGTCTAGTGAGGCGCCACATTCTCCAGGCTCTAAAGGTATCTAATTAGGACACTGACTGGTTAATGAAAAGGAAAAATGAGCGGAAGTGGTGCATGTCCTTCTGGGAAGTACTGAAGAGGCAGATGTACCTTCCCTATGGTCTCTTTCCCTGCTCTTCCGAATGAGGAGATCTCCAAGACCCTAGAAAGGGGTGTGACTACAAGACGGAAAGACTCCGAGTTTCAGAATGACTCTGGTAGGGAAGTGGAAGGCCCCCCAACTGGGAACATCTGTAGTAGTCCGTCTCATGAACAGGATATAAATGTCTATTGTGTTAGTGGAATTTGGGGAGTTTATCTCTTCCAGCACCTAGCATCACTTTAACAAATATAGGAGGTAAATACAGATGTACCAAATAGAGGTCATTGTAAAATGGCAGATTTGTCCCGATTCTCTCTTGATGCTAAATGTTTAGAATTCATATAAGTGAAAGCATCTTTTGGGGGTCATATTAAAACGGCAGGATTTGTAGGTGTAGAAGGCACATGCACTCCCTGAATGCTGACCCATTCCTCTCCGCCTTTTCCTGGTGGTCGTGAAGGCCATCCTTAATGCTCATGTCTCTTTAATCTACCCGTCCCTCTCCTACCCATTTTCCCACCCAGTTCCCATCTCGTCCATGAAGCTTTCCCTTCTCACTAAAGGGCTCATTTCTTTTTTTTTTTTTTTTTTTTTGAGCTCAAAGCAATTAAAATCTGTACAAATTTTTGTAGTACGTCATATGCTTCCCAGTGAGAGCGCTCGCATTATGGTATTATTTTCAATGAGTAAAGGCATCATTTGTCTAAATTGTAAAATAATGGAGGGACAGAGAAGTTTTTTTAAGGAAATGGGATTAGGATACTGGAAATAGACACACTTATCCTTTTGTCTATACCAAGATGATTATGGAGGGTGGGGGTGAGGACAAAAGGTTCCAAGACATATACCTAACTGTGGTATTGACCTCTACAGTGGAATACTTTTAGTATTATATACCAGAAAGGATATAGCAGCCACTGAGCCTTTTACTTTCTCACAAAAATTAAGACATCTATTAATAAGCAAAGAAGTGGAAAATTGGTCGGGAGTAATGCCAGCATCTTTACTAATTTTGGCTATTACAGGCCTTCTGGTTACAGTCATCCTCCAAATTTAAGAATGTATTTCTAGCTGATTTAGTCCTTGGCATCATTCTTACTCTACCAGTGAGGGAGTCAATGGCAGCACCATTAAGATTGCAGGTTTTATATGTTGAACCCACCTGAAAGTTAAAACCAGATTCATTCCACCCGTGGTGCCAGCCACGTGGTAAACTCCATCCAGTTCCTTGGATGGGACATCGATTTCAATGGACAAAATGTAACGTGAAGGCTCCACAGCCTGTTACCCAATTCTGAGTGATCAGTCCTCCACAGTTGAGTATCGAATTTCTACATCTTAATCATTGTCAACTGTGCAGAAAGACCCTTCGAGATTTTTATATGCACTAAATCCAGGAAATTCTCAGGTATGCTTCTCTTAACAATGTAAGTCATGCCCCTTGTGTGCTCACAAATCATAATTTGAAAGAGCTGTTTAACATTAAGGCTTAAATAATTTGGAGGGTGGGTCCAAGATGAAGCCACAGAAGAGAAACCCTGAATGGAGAGTTTCAGGTATCTCACACTTGCATTGCAAAAGTAAAAACTACAAATTCTCTTGCAAGCAGTTCAGTCCAATTATTCCAAGTGGTAATGGAAAAGCTTGAATCATTAACCCAATCTCTAGACATGGTTTATTTGAGACATTTTAAAAAATAGTACATGATATCTAGTGTTCCTTCCTCTCACACATTAAGCTTCAGATTAACATATGGTAATAATGCAGCATTGTTTGGTTGGCCAATTCTTCATACAGCATGAAATATAGAGTACAAAAGCACACATGTGCAAACTGAGTTAATATTTCTTTCCTCGAAATAGGCAACAGTTATTCATCTAGATTCTTTTCAATTATAGAAATTGATGATATCTTCATGGAAGGAACTAGTAGTTTACCAAGAATTCTGCAATGTTTGAATTATTTCATAAGACAACAGAAATGGGTGAAATGAAAAGCAAGCTTGCACTTGATGCAAAAAAAACCAACGATTATACCAATGTTGGCAGAAAAAAAAAGTCTGAAAAATTTCAGCACCAAGGTTAATTTTTATTAGATAGTGAGTGCATAAAAACAGAGTTTGGAAAAGACGTGATTTTCAGCCACTTTTCTAGTATAATTCTGCAAAACGACAAAAATGAAAAGGAGTTGAATTGTTGCAAAGGAAGGAGACTATCATAAAGATAGTAAGTAGATTTACCTGTCATTTATTATATCATTCCTGTTTGCAGCCCTACATTTGAGATTGTGTCAGCACTTCCATTGTAAGCCTGTACTTAGAGGAATTTGGAATTTGGCCAACAAAAGATCATTCTGGACTAAAAGTTGGCACAGAAAGTTTCCTCCCATGAGCAAAAGTTGTTTTCATTATTTCTTCTTCATCGCCGTCTTCTTTTTTTTCCCTCCCTTTACAAAATTCCATAAAACTTCATCTGGTTGCTTTTAAACTTGGATATCTGAAGTAAAAGTTAAGTATAAGAGAGCCAACCCAGTGGTTTGAAGACAATACATCTTTTGTCCATCTGGGCAGAATTTGTATTTGGTATTTTACATGAAGGAACCGATACTATTCAGTTGGGAGTATTTAGAGAAAGAGTAAAAACTAATTTCAAAAGACCTCTTAGTCATAGCCTCTAACAATGAAGTTAAAAGCGGTGAAATGAGGGCAAGAGAGAGCTTAACCACTTACTTCCATTATTGTGCACATTACTTTATAGCTATTTATAAAAGCACTTCTTCATGGCCCTCTGGCATCATTTCATACCCATCTATTTTACAGGTTTTATTGATGTATAATTTACATACAAATAAAATGGACCCATTTTAAGTATATCCTTCTATGAGTTTGGGTCAATGTATGCGGTCTTCTAACTACCCCTAAGCCACAGTCAAGTTTCCGAACAATTTCATCACCATGAAAAGGGCTCTCAGTCCATTTGCAGTTGTTTTTCACACCCCAGGCCTACCCCAGCCCTAAGCAACTACTGCACTTCTTTCTGTTGCTACAGATTTGTCCTTTATAGAATTTTAAGGAAGTAGAACCAGACGATATATGATTTCTTGTGCCTCTGACTTCTTTCACGTAGCATGATGTTTTTGAAGGCCACCTGTGTTCTTGTATGTATCGGTAGTCCATTCCTTTTTTACTGCAGAGTAGTATTCCATCGTAGGAGTGTATCAGAATTTGTTAATCCATTTATAAGTCATGGGCATTTGAAGCCGGTTCCAGTTTGAGACTATTCCTAATAAAACTATATCTGTTCGTATCCAGGTCCTTAGGCGGGCGTGTTTTCATTTCTCTTGTATACATACATAGGAGGAGGATTGGGGGAGTCTCAAGACCCACAAATTTTGAGTTGATGTCTTATTTTCTGTCAATTTAATATATTTTATTATTTATTCTTTCACCCGTGTGTTATTTTGAATTGTGACACTAGATGGACATTTCTTAAATTTATTTCTGTCATTGACTTCTAATTAAATTCTGTGGTTGTTAACGTTATTCTCAACTCTTTTAAATATACTCAGGCTTATTTTCTGACCCAGTGCACGGTCTATGCTGGTGAATGTGCCATGTGCCCTTGACAAGGACATCTATTTGTTATCACCTGGAATTCTCTATAGATGTCAGGTCAGGTGCTTTATGAGTTTTAAAAATTTCTGTAGTTTTCCTGACTTTCTATCTTCTTGTCCTAATAATTGCTTATAGAGAATTTAAATCTTCATCTATAATTATTGACTTGTCTACTTTTGTTTTCAAATTCTGATTTTGGCCTTAGTTGCTTTGGAGTTCTAGTGTTAGGTACATAGGTGCATATACATGTATTATTGGTATATCTCTGGTTGGTTCTTTTATCTTTAAAAAATATTCCTCTTTTTCTCTAGCAGTATTTTTGTATTAATGCCTGTTTTGTGTGATACCAATATAGCTTCTCCAGCTATCTTGTGCTTATCATTTACATGGTATATTTTTCCATCTTTTTACTTAAAACGTATCTTTTTAAATATTTATAGTACATCTTTTGTAGGCAAAATACATACTTAGATCTTGGGGGGGTTGTTTTTTTTTTTTTAGATCTTGCTTTTTAAAAATCTAGCCTGACAATCTCTACTTTTTGGTTGGAGTGTTTACTCAATTCCCATTTTAATGTTGTTATTGGTATGATTAGAGTTAAGAATGTCACTTTGCTATTCTTGTTGTCCCTCTGTCCCTCCTTTATGTCACTGTTTTGTATTATACAAATTTTTTGAGTATGCTATTTTAACTATATTTCTTTGATTTTGTTTGTATGGTTGCTCTAGGAATTTAAGTTAACATCCTGTGCTTCTCATAATCTGCCTGAGGTTAACTGACTTCCGTTAAAATATAGGAACTATTTCTCAGTATAGCTCTTTCCCTCAGTTTGTGTTTTTTGTCATTTTTTACGTCTATATTAGGTGTAAGAAATACATATAATGTATGTAAAATGTACTAATAAATCCCATTACAGTGTTACAGTTAGGTTAAACAGAAACCTATCTTTTAAAGTAATTGAAAGAAGCAGATATTATATATACACGCACACATACACGTATATACATACGTACCGTCACGAGCGCGCGCACGCGCGCACACACACACACACACACACACACACACCATTTCTGGTGCTCTTTGTTCTTACCACTGAATCTAAGTTACAATCTGTTGTCATTTCCTTCCATTTTGAGAGATCTCTTCAACGTCTCTTGTAGCATAGATCTGCTAGTAACAAGTTCACTTAATCTCAAAATGTTTACACTTCACCTTCCACTTTCTAGAATAGATTCAGGGAATATAGAATTCCTGGTTGTTAGTTGTTTTATTTTTAAGCACTTGGAATGCATAAAACCAGTGTCTTTGGCCTCGCATCTGATGAAAAGTGAGCTGTTAGTTTTGTCCTTGTTTCTTGTATATGATATGTTGTTCTTCCCTTGATGCTCTCAAGAACCATTACATAATTTTTACTTTCAGTGTTTTAACTGAGATATCAAATTGTGTTTTTCTTTGATATGTCCCCCTTGGGGTCTGTTGAGCATCTTAGATAATATTAATTAACCTAGCCAGTTAATTAATATTAGTTAATTTCATTGGTTAATTTTTCATTAGTTACATTAGTTAATATTTTATAATAAATTTGGTAAGTTTTAGACATTATTTCTTCAAATATTGTTTTGCCCCTTTTTATATCTCTTCTCCTTTTGAGATTCCAATGACGTGTCTTGAGATGCCTCAGGGCCATGTTCATTTTTCTTTAATATTTTTTCTTTGTGTTTTTCAAGTTGAATATTTAGATGTTGCTTTATCTTCAAGTTTCCTGGTTCTTATTTCTTCTTAAATCTGTTGTTGAGCCCTTTTAGGTTCAAATTTATGGTTTCTGTTAGATTATTTTTATAATTTCTACTCCTTTGTTGGCCTTATCTGTCTTTACTTAGTAATAGTATATTTTTTCTTTAAGTATTTAAGCATATTTTTCTTTACATCTTTGAACATATTTATAATAGCTGCTTTAAAGTTTTTGCTAAATGCAACATATGGGCCAGCTTGGAGTGCATTGCTATTGAATATATTTTTTTCAATGAGTATGATCTCTCTTTATGTTTTCTTCAAATATCTAGTAATTTTTGGTTGAAATGTGGAAATTGTAGATAATATGCTGCAGCAATTCTGAAATCTATTTTATATTAGGAGGCTGGTAGTGGTGGCAGTTTTCCTTTGTTTTGTAGGTAAGTAAATTTCCTATATTGAAATGTGTCTGAAATGAAATCTCTTCTCCCTCATAATATGCAGCTGCTGCTCTCTCTGTTCTTTTTTTTTTTTTTTTTAAGGATGACTTCCTAAGCTTCTTCCTTGCATCTATGTAATTTAGTGGCCCGCCAACCAAAAATTGGACATAGGGTATGCTCACACAGTCAAGTCAGTAAAGTTACCATTCTTGTTATTAATCTGTGTGTGGGTTCAGAGTACACTCAATGGCACAACATATTCTTATGTGTCCCCAGGCTTTTAATTTTTGTCAGGCACAATTGGGTTAGCAGTCAGCCAGCATATATGGAGAATTTATTATCACAGCACTTCTGTAACTCTCACACTTCTAAAATCCTCTCTCCTTATATTTCTAGCTGCTCTGCCACTTGCCCCAAGTCAACTTCATCATCATCAACTGATAAAGCTCTTGGTTTTTGCTGCTCAAGCTTGAAGGGGATGGGAACACACTCACATAAGAAGGCTATAAAATCACAGTTCTTAATGAAATACGGTAGCGGTTTTTCATGAATAAACACTTACTAAACGGTTGCCAGCTTAGACTATTCCCAATCCCTAAAATGGCTGTTTTGCATAATTTCGTATAGTTTTATACTTATTTTCCATTGAGAGAAATTGCTCAGATTCTTTGCAGTGTCCATTCCCAGAGTCTGGACCTAGATCTATTTTAAAACATGAAGTAAATTAAAGTAAGCTTATCCTTTCCTTGATATTCTTAGATAATCATTAGACGCATACCTACTGTGGGTGAGAACGTGGGCAAAATAGTTATTATTGTACATAACTTTGACAAACTTTAAATTGTAAATCCCTTCGTCCTAGCTATTCTACTACTCTGCTTCCAGTAATTCTCCTAAAGAATAATTAGAAGCATGACCAAAATTACAAGTACAGACATACTCATTGAAGTAGTATTTATAACAGTGGAAAATGGGAAGAAAACCAAATGCCCAACAATAAGGTTTTAGCATATCTATAAAACGAAATACCACGCTTCCAGTATACGTAATGGTATAGGGCAGTAGATGTGTGTTTATTACTGTGTGAGCAAAGCAGGGCACAAAGCAATATAGCAATATAGTTCCACCACTCTCTCACTTTTTAGAGTTTGTGGGACCAGGGAAACTGGAACAAATGGAAGAGAACAACAGGGATGAGACTAGAAGAAGGGCTTGGTCGGCCATAGATGATCCAGCCTGGGTCAGGCCAGTGTCAGCTGGCTGAAGCATCACCTAAGTCAGAAACTGGTCATTTGACAAATGGCATATTAACCCAGATCCCTAAATAAAGGTTCAGGTATCGCCCAAGAACCATTGATTGAAATGTTTAGACCAAGTTCAGATCCCGGGCAGAGCTAGAGCAGGTGAACAGCAAGTAATCAGCAGAAGTCTGGTCCAGTTTGTCATCTTGGGGGTAGAATTCCCTGGAAGAAGTCAGGTGTATAGCAGTGGGGTCAAATGGTAAGCAAAGCTGTTAATAGGAAACTAGAGGAGCGGGTATGCTCTCAGCCTTTGGGATTCAAGGCCAGTCATGGTCATTGAGGAATTGGAGGTGTCAGGACTAGAGTAGAACCAGCTGGGACAAGAAGAAAAAGCATATATACTGAGAGAGTACTAAGTGCTGGATGTTCCCTCCTGACTTATCTCACCTTATCTCTCAGCAACTCTGTAAGGAAGGTGAGATCTTCTGTCTTCACGTTCTTTTTGAAACATGGCACAGCTATCTGCCAAGCACTTTCTTTAGGGACGAGCCAAAAGTCACAGAGCCAGAAAATTATAGAACCTGGAAGAGAATTCAGGTCTTTCCGAAGAACCAATTTTCCCCACTTCTTCATTCAGCCAAAAGACGAAAACAGGAAATAACTATCCCGTGGATTCTATGTGGATGAAAGGGCATCCAGAAATGGACTGGATCACACTCACAGAGGATAAGTTCATAGGACTGTATGGTCAGAAAGCAGTCAGGTTATTATAGTCAGATTATCACGGAAGCCTTAAAGGATGACTACACCTTTCTACCCTTGAAGTCACTCCTTTGTGTTGGGATATGGCAGGTGATGCCCAGATATGTTCATAGGGAAGATGCACCAGTAACAAAATGCCGGGCTGCTAGGGTTCTGTACAGCAAAAAGGAAGAGGGAGGTGCCTACTGTTTAGATCAGGGTTGCCAATTTCTTTTTTGTTAGTGGCCAGAAAGTAGGTATTCTAGGCTTTTCAGGCCATATGATACAGCATCTGACACAACTCCTCATCCCTGCCTTTGTAATGTGAAAGCAGCCATAGACAATTGACAAATAAATGGTGTTCCAATAAAACTTTATTCAAAAAGAAAAAGAGCTGCAAGCTGGATTTGGCCCACAGGTTATAGTTTACAATCTGCTTGTCTACAAAATACATAGTGTCTAGCACAGAGGGCGTGGATGTATTTAATAACTCGAGATTTGTTAACTTGTAAATCATGTTAATTGACTAGACAGGCGACCATCATCTTAAAAACAAGGTTTCCTAGGCCAGGCCAGTGTAGTGGGCCTCCTGGTAACCAGGGAACCCCAGGTGCCTGGTTCAGAGGAAAACACTGAAAGGTACACATAAAGGGCTCTGTGGTTATGAAGATGAACTCTGCTGACCTCACAGTTATTTTCAGGCTGTGCCAGAGTGAGTAAAGGAAGAATCATGGGGGAAAATCAGATACTGAGAATCCCATGTGACATTTGGTCTTTTTTTTTTTTTTTTTCCTCTGCAGGATTGTAATATGGGCTCTGGTCCATAGAGGAAGGAAAATAAACTTCTGCTTAACTAGTTATTGTCAGGATGCATTACCTTCTGCCCAGAGAGTGGCCTTAGTTCTAGACACTGCATGAGTTACTTACATAGACTATACAACTGAAGGATTTGCAAGTACTAAATAAGGAATATGGTGCTTCTAATCGGCCAAAAGTGGGTCGGGGGTAGAGTGGAGGAGGAGGTGATATATTGTAATAGCCATATTAAACTGTACTAAACTTGAAATAACAGGGAAAATATTTCCTTAAAGCTAATAGGAAAAATCAGTTACCAGACTCAGAACCATGAATCTAAGTTGTCATCCAGCTGCATGGGCTTACGGGGAGAGTTTCTGCACTGAGGTTTTCATTACAAAACACAGAGGCATTATTGGGGATAAATGAACCAATATGAATGAAATACCTATAATTGCCAACCTGAAATTTCACGCCAAAAATCATCCGAATCCCAGGTTGATGTGGAGTGGTTTTTCTTAAAGTTCAAAAAGAATCCACTTTATTAGTGGAGTGGGATACTTAGCAGGAGTATGTTTATAAACTTCAATTCTTCAGGTTTTCTCTAGTATTGGAAACAGAAGGGAAGGGAAGTTCTTCCTTGAATTGTTTTCCCTGAATCTACTTATTGTGGTCTTTTGTGTAATGTACTAAAGATAAAAGTAATAGCGCCCAGGCATGTGGGTGAGGAGAGCCAAGATCCTGCCAGGCTCTGGTGGCCAAGCTGGGAGTGTCTGACCAGGGTGGGTACCTTGTCTTATTCACCTGCCCGGACAGCTTGCCTTTCCCCACATTCGCACAAAGGAGCCACGTAGTCTAGTGGTGGCACTGTCTGGTGGCAGGGCTGAAAGTCTGGGCCCATCTTGGACTTGTTGGTAAGGGAGAACGCTGTGGTGCTGTTTGGGACCTTTCTAGCGAAATCTCCCAAGAGTCAGCGGGGTGCAGAGGGCAATCTGAGCAGAGATCACCCCCTTCTCCCCTGTCCCAAGAGCAGAAGTTTGCAGAATGGAGTCATATGATAAATAAGACCCAATAGAATACTAATAATAGGAGGAGGTCAGCTAAGCAAATGTTTTATGGGAATTCCCATGGGTTGTAAGAGAAGGAAGAAGGCTTGCCATGCTACTTCTCACTTGATATTAGATTTCTAATATTTCTAATATTTCCCCATCTTCTAACTTCTCTACTTCTCCTTCTCTCTTATCAATATCAAGATCTGCTTAGATCACAGATTTGGCCGACTCTCTCCCTGCCACACCTCCTCTCATACACTTGTTCCCTTCGCTACGTGTGTATGCCGTGCTCCTGTTTCAATAATGCTTTTCACATGTTGTTATGGTCACACTAACAATGGGTCATACGTACAGCTTTGCCATCCAAAGGTGATAAGTTCATTAATTGTGGCAATGAGGCCACATGCCAATAAATCATTAGCTTTATTGAGGGGCCCCAGGGTGGGGAACCCCAAAATGCCAGAGTAAAGAGAGCAAACTGGATGGCATTAAAATAGAATTCAAGAGGGCACCCGGATGGCTCAGTCAGTAGAGCATGAAACTCTTAATCTCAGGGTTGTGAGTTTGAGCCCCACGTTGGATGTAGAGCTTATTTAAAAATAGAATCTTTAGGGGCACCTGGGTGGCTGAGTCGGCTGAGCATCTGCCTCTTGATTTCATCTCAGGTCATGATCTCATCAGGGTCCTGGGATTGAGCCCGGCATTGGGTTCCCCGCTCAGCGGGAAGTCTGTTTGAGGATTCTCTTTCCCTCTGCCCCTCCTTCTGCTTGCACTCTCTCTCTCTCTCTAAAATAAATAAATCTTTAAAAAATAAAATAAAATCTTGAAAATAGAATTCAAGAATGAGCATTTTGACCTGCAACCATTGTTCTTAGTCACTTTTGTGCTTCATCTCTTTTGAAAACTTCATTGATTTCATCTTCTCTATGTATATGCATATACATAACATTTTGCAAGCAATTTTGAAGAGTTCCTGTACATTCTCCAAACTCACTCATGGATCTGAGGCTAATTCTTGAATGAGATGAATCTATAATGAGTTAAACACAATATATTAAGTAACATCAAATTTGCTATAGATTTTTAAATATAATAACAAAAAGGAGAAAATATATTTTACCACAAAGAGATCTGTCCCTAATCACCTTAATTAAGTGATTAAACTTAGCATTACCAATAGTGGGCCAACCTGGCATTATGCATTTCCTAATATTGATGCCATATAAAGTGAAATTCATAGTTGGTGAAGTATCCTGACTTACATTGAAACAAGTCTTTGAGTCTAACTTCTAATTTGACAGAAAATTCAGGAAATTAAGAAAAAAAACAAGTTAAATGGTATTTATTTCGAGGAAACAATAAGACAAATTCAAAACGTGAAACATTCCAAAAAGCAGCTAGTTCGGTCTTTTGAGATGGTCAAGGTCTTTAAAAACAAAACAAAACAAAACAGCTGGGAAGACTAATCTAGATTAAAATAAACTATATGAACATAACAGTCAAATGTGGAATGTGAACCTTGACCATAGTTTGGTTCAAATACACAAGCTATAAAAAAGGTTTTTGGGTAACAATTAACATATTTAATATGAGCTAGATGTTAGATGATATTGGGGAGTTATTGTTATTTTTCTCAGGTGTGATAATGGTATTTAATAAGTATATAGAAAATATATTTTTATGTTACATATTTTTATATGCGAAGGACATATGACAGAATCTTAATGTTGCACTGTATCATTCTTTCAATTTTTCCATATGTTTGAAATCCTCAAAATAAAAATAGAAAAAATGAATTAAAGTTAAACTTTTTTTTAAAGTATGGCATAAAAAGTTGTGTTCTTAGTCATGCATTTTATCAACTTCAGATTTTTCGCTGGACTTCCTGGTTCTGAATAATTCACGGGGCCAAGACTGAGCATTTTCTAACAGGTCACCATTGACCAAGAAATCACAGCAAAGCTTTTCGTTTCTCTCATTTATACTAGAGGTAAATGTAATTAAGGATCTGTACCTTTAACTAAAAATGCAGCATTGCTTTGGGAGACTTTGTATCTCTGAGGCTTAAGTAATGCTTTCTGGCAAACCCTGAAGTTGAATGCTTTTTAAGAGAAAACATACCAGAACTGCCACTGGCCACCACCTCTACCACCACCACCAGGCTTCTCTGATGTAATAAAAGGAGATACAAAGAAGTTAAGGAAATGTTATCACCTGAGATCATATTTTCCAACTGGAATTCATTGAGAACTAACAAAGTTGGACTTACAGAGTCATGATTTGCCGGCATCCCCAAGTCTAATTAAGTCAGCCCGTATTATCTCATGTCCCACCCGGTGCAGTACTGTGTAATGCTGCAGATTACTGGGGATTGCCAAGGACTTGCTGCACAGTATTAAATTGTATAGATAATGGCTTTTGGCATTTTTGTTAGAAGGGACTGGTTTCAATATGCAGTAAGGCAACATCGTTTTACTCTCAATGGTTAGTTCATCACCAGCTTTTTTCTTTTTCCTTTTTTTTAAGTCCCGAAAATAGCTTACCAAAGATTTGTCATTTCCTGCCTAGAGAAAGTTCTGGAGTATTTGTGTTTTTATAAATATCAGATGTGTAATCTCAGACATGAACTTATTATAACTAGCCCCAAGGCATCGTGAGCTGCAAGTTGCCACTCGAAAATTAAAGGGGTCAAATTCAAAAGGGATGTGTGTCAAAAGGCTCTGGAAAATGGCATGGGCTTAATAAGCATCCCTTAGATGAACCTGTGATTGCTGCGGAAACTGCCATCTGTCTTTTGCTGTTGGTTAGCTTTCTAAATGCCTTTTATAGCTCCCCCCCCAGTAGTGAATAGGGTCCCCTGAGCTCAATTGCTAGAAAAATATATTAAGTTGGCTCCTCTTAACTGAAGGGAAGGGGAGAGAAGTGTTTAAATGACTTACTATCTCTTGGGCTCTACTTACTCTGTTAAAAAATACTGTACCTAGTATTTCAGAAATGGGAACTCTTTGAACCTCAGTAAAAGTCTTTTGGGGGACATTTGGTATCCTTTTGGAGCAAGGGACTTGGTGCTATTGTTTTATTGGTAGCATTTATCATTCAGTCCCACTTCCTATGTTACCTCTTTCTCTAACAGGGTATGATAAAGCAGCACCATAAAAACAGACAGGCAGGTTCGACTTAGCCTCCACCCAGCGAAGCCATTGTTTCTCAATCAGAGTCTGCTCCGAGGGGGCCCAGATTCTCTGCGCCAGGATGCACTCCCGGGGCAGCCATGGGAGAAGACTTCACAAGTGGGATGAGGGTGATGATTAGACTGAAGAGGAAACTCCTGCGAGG
Source organism: Ursus arctos (assembly GCF_023065955.2). Taxonomy (NCBI): domain Eukaryota; kingdom Metazoa; phylum Chordata; class Mammalia; order Carnivora; family Ursidae; genus Ursus; species Ursus arctos. The sequence continues at coordinate 12,402,940 of NW_026622852.1, forward strand.
CTAGAATTAAGGCAAGGACATGGAACTCAGCAATGACGTGCAGGGAGCCAGAGACCAAATCCTAAAATTGCCCGAGACCAGTGAGGTGTAAAAACAAAGAAATACGGTCCAAGAGTCATAGAGAGAAAGAGTCTTCTTTCTTAATTGAAAGTGATGCCAGAAAACAAAATCAAGTGACGAATAATAAAAGGAGTGGGAGCTGCTCTGAATCCAGTAGCGGTAACCGTGGGGCAAAAGGCACTGTATTTTTTTTTTTTTTAAGATTTTATTTATTCATTTGACAGAGAGAGAGACAGCCAGTGAGAGAGGGAACACAAGCAGGGGGAGTGGGAGAGGAAGAAGCAGGCTCATAGCGGAGGAGCCTGATGTGGGGCTCGATCCCAGAACGCCGGGATCACGCCCTGAGCCGAAGGCAGACGCTTAACCGCTGTGCCACCCAGGCGCCCCAAGGCACTGTATTTTAACTCAGAAGACCGGGGTCGTTCAGCTCCAAACATCTGACTACAGAGTGATGCCTGTGGTGTGTGTCTGTGGCTAACTAACTTTTATTAAGTGCGTACCAGGTGCAGGCTGTCAGCAGGTGCTTTCTGATCCTTTAAGCATTTGTTCTTCGAAATCACCTTACGAAGCAAGTGCTCGAAAGATTTCTCATTGTCTGAGTGTAAAAAATAAGACTAGGGGTAAGCAGTTTGCTCTGGCACATACTTAGTGTCAGCCAAAGACAAGAGTCATGGCCACCATTTCTGTTAGGCAACCTGTGTACTCACCTTGTTTAGTAGTCCTCACGGTAACTGGGTGACAGTAGCACTATTGTCACCATTTTACAGATGGGGAAACTGAGGCTTGGAGGCGTTAGGTAAGTTTCACAAGATCCTGCAGCTAGTAAGGATGAGAGCCTGAATTCAAACCCAGGAAATCTCACTGCAGTGCTTGGCCTCTGAGCTGTCACACTTCTACCTGCCTGTGTAGTTTTTACTGTATACATTTGAATCTCTTCCCCCTCAACGTCTATCTGTATCTTCTCCATTAATAGGGAAAATGACTTAGTAAAAAGCATTCAATATGTCTAAAATCAGTTAGGTTTTAAACAGGTGCCATGAAACAGCTACTATTATCATTGGGAATGGCAGTTAATGTTGCTGTGTAGATAAAGGTATCAATAGTCTTGTTATTAACTAAGTTATCACTTAGAATTGAACTCCGGGATGAGAAGAGGGAACTCAGCGCTCAGGAACGGAGTGCTAGAAACCGGCTTGATTCTGGGTACAGCCGTGTTCCTTCTGGGGAAGGCAATCATGGGACCATGGTGCGCACTACTGTTTTCAAGTCTGGAACTCTTAGCTTGCCTCAAAATTGGCTGCAAAGCAGAGGCTGCCAAGCCCGGGTGATAGAACAGAGCGCAGGTGTGAGACTCTGCGGGAGTCACTGATGCCGGGAGCTGCAAAAGCAGGTGTGTGGACCTAGAGCGGGGCCGACAATGGCCGGAGAGGAAAAAAATCTGAAACCCACCAAATGAAAAAAGAGCCACACCAAAGCACACTTCAAAATGCTAGGGAAATTGGGACAATCCTCAAGTATTCCAGGCAACTTGGAATCGGCATTATATAGGTCTTCTCATAGCAACATTAGAAATTAGAAGGCAGTGAAACAAGGCCTTCAAAATTTTAAGTGAAAATGATTTCACTTAAATGAAAATGGAAAGGAAGCTGTTGGTGGATATACACCTAAAAACAGCATGAGATCCAGTGAGCAGATAACCCAACATAGGAGAAGAGCGAAGGGCATTTTTAAGATGAGGCAAAGAGGAATCCCAGGCTGGCAGCCAAAGAGCAAGCCTAGAGCATTCAGCCCAGCACAGCAGACGTGTGCAAGCAGGATGCTTACAAAAATTTAAACTAATGATGACCTGACAGTTTGGAACTGTGGAAGAAATGATACGAGGAGGCATTTTACAGATGTTTGGGATGAATTAGCTGTAGGTTAAAACATTTTTTAATTTAGAAAAATGGACAATTATTTCAGTGGAGATGAAAAATTCTAGAAGGAAAAAATGTAATCGATCACTACTTAACTCCATAGGAGTCATAATAATGAAGTAGGGAACATGGCTTTCATAAAAAATTAACCCGACCCCTTTAATTGGTAAGATGCACCATTATCTTATGTGCCAGTAAGAAAGAAAAAAAATATGACACACGTGCATTATAAAGTACATATCAATTTCAGAGATATTAAAATGTATAAAACAGTAGAACTTAGAACTGATAAAATACAGTTTATTAGAATACTGAGCTAGAAGTAGAAAAGAACTGAATTCCTAATCTAACATGATGAGAAGCCAACATATATTATTTTAATTTGATAAATCAAGAGATTGCAAACCCACATATCATTTAAAAAAGAGCAAATATCAGAAGAAATTGCTTTAAAAAAAGTGGTTGCTTTATTTCAGTGGAGTAGAGGATAGAGGGGAAACCATATGCTGGAGTCTACTGGTTTTGGTTATTAAGTCTGAGTATTTTTTGTCTTTTGAAATGGTCAGCAGACATTATTTCGATGAACATAAAAATTATTTAAATTTAAACTGTTTCGTATTCCACATACATGAAAAACAATGTCTTCCTCTGTGCTATTGGGAAGCCCTCTAAACTTGAGATACAAGGTTATAGAGGCCTCGGATCGTATTCCAAAGGAAAAGTATGAAAGATTGTACTTATTTCCAAGAATTAAGGCTATACCATCTTCAAAGTTTCAATGGAAGTCCCATTTCATTAAAGTTTGTCAGAAGTTCTGATTTATATGACCTCCCCCTTTCCTGAGTTCCTATTGTACTTCTTCAGCCCTTCCATCGACTCTCCTTGACCTGGGATAGCAGAGTTTGGGCAAAGGGGGAGGGACCACCCTGCTGGCAGAGGCTATCTGGTCACCTGTGGAGCAACTTCACATAACGCTGCCTTAATAAGATACCGATACTTTGCCAAGAGGAAATGCTCCCCCTATCCCACCCCACCCCACTCCACTCCACCTAGCCCATCCCATCAATGTCCTGAGCCATTGCCACGGTTATCGATGGAAGAATTTCATATTCCTTTAGTATGTTGTGGAAGAAAAATATTGACAGTCATTCATACTACTTCTCCCATCATTATATGGGTTTCCTACTTAGCTATATGAATAGGAAACTTTTTTTTTTCTTTTTCCACGACTGGGTCTTGCCTCTGCAGCAAAACTAAGTATTTGAGAGCCCAGACTCCTAATGTTCTGGTGCTAAATGGAGTGCTGGGCATAGAGCAGGGACACTGTAATTATTTGCTGGTAGATTTTAATGTGATTTAAACCCTTTTCTTTGCTTAAGGCTGGTAAATGATAGCTACACACCTAACAGTCTAATAATTATTTACTCATTTTGTCTTTTAATGCCTTTGTATAAGTTTCTTACTTAATAATTAAAGTTGGCATAGATTTATAGGAGTGTTTAAAATCCTGAGCTTGGAAGGTTTATAATGAGAGAATGCTCCTTGAAACAAGGCATTTTAATTTTTAACATTAAAATCTTGCCAAATGTTTCTATTTTGTTTTCACTTTTGTAGTTGAGTGTGTGTTATGTATATTAAGGAGATAGACCCACATGAATGAGACGTCTTGGGCTTGAAGTTATCTGAATACCATTCCCATAAAAGGAAGTCCAGGGCACCTGAGTGGCTCAGTTAGTTAAGCATCTACCTTCGGCTCAGGTCATGATCTCGGTCCTGGGATGGAGTCCCCGCATTGGGCTCCCTTTCTCCTGCTCCCTCTGCCTCTCTCTCTGCCCTTTCCCCCTGCTTGTGCTCTCTCTCGCTGTCTTGCTCTCTCAAATTAATAAGGGTGATTTAATTCGTAAGAACAGATAACATAGAAACTTACACTTTTGTCTTTTCCATTCATCACATATCCTCAAACAATGAAAAAGGATCGTGTATGGGAAGCATCTAGCATGCCCTGGGTAGTCCGTTGACACTTTAAACGCCAAGCAACAGGTCTGACATTTAAAGTAATCAACAACCAACCAAGGAATATTCATCTACAAAGTAAAAAACTGAAGATAAAAAAAAAATGTGCTAATTTCTTCTTTTGAGAGAGGCTTCCGACCTCAACTTGAATTGTTTACCTTAAAGACCTTTCTCTAGACTTTCACTCCTCTTGGGAAGCAGAGCCCATCTGGCCTTCCAGCCCCCGCTGGGGATGACATCGGCCTTCTTTCCCTCCCAAGCCTTTCCATGACCTCCTCAGTGTGGGATGCTCCACTGGGAGCTGGGAACATTGGCTGTTCCCTTTTGCCGCACATGCGGCCGTGGTTCATGCTACTCAGCTCAGCTCTGAGGCCCTGGACAGGCTTCCTCAGCTACCGAGAAGGTCAACAGAATCACCCCTGAGTGGGTTTCACAGTTAAGCGCCTCTTTGTACTTCCTGACACAGCCAGCTGAGGGCGCAAGGGAGCCCTAAGGGAAAGAGGAATGAAGAGCAGAAGGAATGTCTCTCCGGAAGAGAGCTCAAGAGAGGCAGTTGGGTGGGTGTCAAATAGCTGACATTGCTGAAACCAAAGAGAATAAAGAACAGCCCTGTCTAATGAGGAGAATGATGACTTTTTATGACCATTAATGGATTTAGCAGCAAGATTTCACTTTTTCATAATCATGGAGTCCATTTGCAGTTTTGACCTGGGCTTGAAATAGCCTGCTCTCCTCTCCCGCCCCCTGCCAAGCTGCTTTCCTTTCATCCCTCAGCCTTTTAGTTCTCCTTCCCCTGCAAGGCCTTCTAGGGGAGACCCACGGGCCAGGCCAACAGCTCCCTCCCCGTAGCCCTCTACCCATTTAGACAGTTACATTGCTCCACGCCAATAAAATGCATTTAACCTTGGCCTGCGGGAGATGTAAATCTTTCAGGGTCTGTTTATCTATCAGTGTAATATTTTTATTTCCCTGTCTAGATGTCCTCTACATGTCTTGTCATTGTTGTAAAACAGTGGCTTTCAAACTTTTTTCTCTGCTATAGAACACTTTGTTCAAACTTGTTCTCACATGAAACCCCGTGTGTCTGTAAAGCAACGTGAACCTGGGGAATCTTTGAAGTGATGGTGGGAAGAAGGGGTGTGGGTGTTGGCCCACTTCTCCCTCTCCCAGCCCCACCTCCAGCTGGCCTGAGGGGCCTCGAGGAGCAGAGTTTTGTAAAAGCTACTTTTTCAGAAAAGAACAGTTCATGACTCCTGAATGCTGCAAAGGTCTATTTTATTTCCCCCGTGCTATGCCCAGGACTGCTTGTCAACGTGATATTAATACAGTGAAACCTCAGTCGAAATTCAGAATCAATAATCCTTCCCAAGGGTTCAGGCTCCAGTTTACCTTGTATTATTACTGAAGTAAAGGATTTCCTCAAAAACGCACCTTAAAAAAAAAATACAAGCAGACTGTTTACCTTCATGAGATAAGAAACTACTTATAAACACAGTTGGTGCTGCTAATTTGAACAAGCTTGGTAACACAACTTTTATGTGTTTCAGGGAGGGAGGCTGTTAGGATGCTCATTCTGAATCTTTATTTTTCTTTCTAACAAATAGTATGATTCCAAAAACGTCCTATCTGTGTTACTCATATAGATTCTAGGCATATTCTGTAATTTATTGTTGCATTCATTCAAAATGACTCTCGTGAGTCTGAACTAGTGAAGTTTTACTGTAAATTACACTGATACAAAAAGATTGAGAAAAGTGTTACTCCTTTATGCCTCATAAATTACATACTTAAGAAGTATAATCTTCCAGAGTGATATGGTTTTATTATTCTGTTTTCCTTTCAGAACTAGTGGAATCATGTTTGTATGTTTCCCAGTCCAGAGTATGGGACTGCGGGAGGTGACTAGTGTGGCTGCTATCACAGTGCCTGGAAACAGTAGATGTTTTCAGAGTGGTAGCCCTTGCCCTCCTCTTCTTCAGACCCAACCCAGCTCCACTGTATTTATCCAACATTGACCTGTTCCCTCAGTGTTTCCCCAGGCCTGCAACGCTGAATGTCAGAGCCAGTTAAGAATTGGGATAGGCTGGTGATGGATAGTAAGGAGGGCACATATTGCATGGTGCACTGGGTGTTATATGCAACTAATGAATCATCGAACTTTACATCAGAAACCAGGGATGTACTGTATGGTGACTAACATAATATAATAAAAAAACATTAAAATAAAAAAAAAAAGAATTGGCCTTGAGTCTTGGAAAGGTCATAGACGATAGAATCCTAATCGGATCCCATGTTGGAATTATTCACCGAAGACATCATATTAATAGAGTTGATCCCTGACCTGAGGACCCTCCCAGTATAGTAGGGGAGGTTGAAAGGTGAATTCTTACAATAAAGCATTACAATAAAGGGCTGCAATAAAGAACTTTCTCTGCCTACATTGGGCTGTAACTGTGACCTACCAGCTAGGGAGGCATTTGCCAAGTATATGAGCGAGCACAGAACATCCCAGCGACAGAACAGAGTATGGAGAGACACAGAAAATTACATACTGTTTAAATACGTATTACATGCTGTCCTGGGCATTAAGGATAAAACTGCAATGAAAACCCAGGCCCGGTTCCCATGCAACTCACATCCGAGTATAATGGGAGAATGTGCAGTGTTCGGGTAATGGCCAGCGGTTTCATGTGAATGAGGGGATGCAGTGAAGATGAGGCTGAGGATTCCGGTTTCCATCTGAAGGGACTTGAAGGACAGATTTAGGAATTTGAACTTTAACCCGTAAGGTGGTTCCAGGGGTTGTCAACCAGTTCCGCCTCTGGAGGGCAGGATGGATTATGACTTCCTATGGCCAAAATTAAAACCGCATGTCGTGTCTACAAGTTCGACAGTGTTCATCCTGGCATTTGCTTGAGCCCAAGTCCGTGAGCTGATTCCATGTCCTCTGTTGGGTATGTGTGAAAATGCTACACTTCCGCTTGGAAGAGGATTTGAAGAGGAGAAAAATTCAAGTGAGAGCAAGGAAAAGACTGCAAAGTTGTGGCCCTGTGCACTGGCCTTGGACTTGGACCTGAACTCCTGCTGCCTGCCAGTGGCTTGAAGTGCGCACATGGCTTCACCTGAGGTAGCCAGATGGATAACAGCAAGCGCCGTGCCAAGATGTTCCCACTGGGTATTTTAACCTTTCCTGGAGCAAAACAAGGCTTCTGTGCACGGCCTGGAAATGTGTAATTTGGGAACACATTTTTCACCCTTAGTTTGAAAAGAGGAATCAAATCTGTTGACTCTTGTCTACCCCCCTCCCACTGCAGCCTCTCCCACTGTCTTCAAGTTTCTTGAAGGTTCCTCATGTACAAATTTCTGCAAGGATGATTGATTTTTTTTTAAATGGCAGTCACTCTAAGAGCTTATAAGTTCTCTAGCAGAAACTGAGTTTTAAATGATATTTAAATGAACGATATGCTGCTTCTGGCCACCACCCACCAAAGCATGCCGTTCTGTTCTTTAGAGTACTAATAAAGGGCACTGATTGATTCCACTGCCTTTGAGCAAAGGCCTGGATTAAAAGTGTAAATGCAGATTAACCCCCTGGCTTTGACCGGACCCAGCTCTCTATCCAGTAGTTCTCAAATTTTTGGTGTGTATCAGAATCCTATGAACGCTTTAAAATGCAGATGGCGGGGCTACACTCACAGCACTTCTGGTTCAGTGGGTCTGGCGTGGGGCCCAAGAATTTGCATTTTTAGCAAGCTCTCAGGCACTGCTGCTGCATCCATGGGCAACACTTTGCAAACCATCTTATATCCCAAATTTACCTGACCTACTGAAACAAATTCTTTAAGGGAGAGGCCCTCAGATGTTGATTGTTCGATCCCACCCCCCAGGTGCCTAGGCGATTCCAGTCATCAGGGAGATTTAGGAAAGACTGTTAACAACTCACCCCAGGTGAGACATGATCATTATGTCTAACTATTTTAGCAATCATTTAGAGCAATGGTTCTCAACTTTGGATGCGTATTAGAATCATTTGGTGAGCTTTTTAAAGCGCTGATCCCTGGGTCATACTCCCAGAGAGTCTGAGGCAACTGGTCAAATTCAGCCCAGCCATCTGTTTTTAAAAGCCCCCAAGGGGGCGCCTGGGTGGCTCAGTCAGTGAAGTGTCTGACTCTTGATTTTGGCTCAGGGCATGATCTCAGGGTTGGGAGATCGAGCCCCATGTTGGGCTCCATGCTGGGCGTGGAGCCTGCTTATGATTTTCTCTCTCCCCCTCTACTGCCCCCACTCCACTCACACTCTCTTTCTTAAAAAAAAAAAAAAAAAAAAAAGTCCCCCAGGTATTTTCCATGTGTATCCAGAGTTTGGCTGAAAGCCTGTTAGAAGGCCTTTAGCCCCTTTACCCAACTAATTACTCTAGCACCCAGCCCAAATCCCCTCCTGAGGAAGCCCTCCCTTGCACCCAGGGGGGTGAAGAGCTTCCCTGCAGAATGGATAATCCTGTCAAAACAATGGGCACAATGCTTGCAATCACTGGGGTCTTAGCACTTTCTCCTGGGAGAAGGTAAACCACTTGAGCACAGACAGCACGTCTGAATTTTCTCGGAATCCCAGTGCCTCGACAAGAGGATTCAGTCTGTTTCTGAAGAATGAGTAAAACTGTTTTGTTCTTGGTGACTCCTACTACAGCAGAGCGGAAGGCAGCCTTGGCTCTGCCACTTACCAGCCGTGGACATTGGACGTGTTATTTAGCTTTCACTGAGCCTCTGTTTCTCTGTCAAATGCACACCTCGTGGGGTGGTTGTGAGGTTTTGATGAGACTGATATAAAGCTCATCTCACAATGCGAAGCATGTAGTAAGCAATTCAGTCAGCGTTGGCTAGTTTCATGGTCTCTTCTGTTTGTTGTTTTAAGTCAAGCTGACTTGCATCCCCAGTTCCCTGGCCAAACGGGACTGCTGGCTTAGCTTTGCAGCCTCTCAGCTCTGCCCACCCTTCTGTCAGCTCAAGTCCTGCTGGGCTGCACAGCTTCCAGTTCTCACCAGCTCTCCTGGGCAGGTGGGGCATGAAGACACCCTCCACAGGGGCTGGGGGCTGTGATGCAGCACCTTGCTCGGGTGCGGGCAAATCCTGCTCTTGAGCAGGTAAAACTCCTCATTTGAGGATCCAAATCAGACAGGTGTGCATCCCGCCGAAGTCCCTGGTCCGGATGCACCCTTGACTTGGTTCTGCAGATGAGTGCATCTACAGGTTGGAATTACCACTTGGGCCCTCTAGGTATGAACGCCATCTGCCAAGATCCATGTGATGTTGTTACAAGCTTCCTCATCCCTTCTCTATCACACCCAGATTCCCAGTGGTTCAGTCCCACATGTTTCTCTGGTAATTCTTATGGTGTCAGATCGGAGTACAGTCTTCCACAAAGCAACCCCATTTTGGGGGGATGCTGGTTGTCTCACCTGGGTTCTCTGTCCCTACTGGAGGAAACGGTGGCTCAAGGGAAACCTCAGTGTGTGTTGTTGTGCTGGCCTGGGGGAGGGACAAGGTGGTCAACCTATAACCACTCCTCCTACCCTTCTAATGCAGTCTGTCTTGGTCTCTGAGCTGCAGGGGGGTGCTCCAGCCTCACCCTCTATGTTTTAGGATTCTCAAAGTGGTGTCTTAAACGGTTATTAGTTGTTCTTCTTGTGCAGGGGATCAAAGTCAGGAATAACATATGTTACCATCTTGATGACATCACTCCATGTCCCAATTTATTTTGAAGCCAGCATAACCTTGATACTAAAACCTGGAAAAAAAATTTAAGAAAAGGAAATTACAAATAAATATGTCTCATAAATAATGATGTAAAATTCTCTGACAACATATTAGCATATCAAATCCAGTGATATATATAAAAAGATTAATGCAATATTAGGAAAATTTATCCTAGGAATGCAAGGTTGGTTAGACTTTTAAAATCATTCAATGTAATACACCACAATAACGGAATAAGAGAGGAAAACTATATTGTCAGCTCAATAGATTCATGAAGAGCATTTGACAACATTAACACTCATTCACGATAAAAAAAACTTTCAGCAAATTGCAAAGAGAAAGATACTTCCTTAATCTGATAAAGGGCATCTATAAGAAACTGAAAATTAACAGCATTGTTAATCATGAAATATTGAATTTTTTTTCCTCCTTAGATCAGGAACAAATCAAAGATCTCCATACCTCTCTATATAGTATTTTACTATATAATCATAACAATAGAAAAAAAGACATAAAAATTGGAAAGGAAGAAGTAAAATTCTTTTTATTCACAGGCAACATAGATGTTTATCCTAAAGAATCTATGAAACACTACAAAATAACTCATAAGTGAATTTAGCAATGTCATAGGATACAAATTCAATATACAAAAATTGAGTTTATTTCTATATACCAGTAACAAACAATTGGAAATTGAAATTTGAAAAATACTTTTTTTATATAGCATTAAACATATGAAGTGCATAAAGGATATATTTAACAAAGTATGTGCAAAACCTATGCACTGAAAACCACACACATTGCTCAGAGAAATCAAATAAGGCCTAAAAATGTGAAAAGAAATGCCATGTGCATGGATTGGAAGATTCAATATTGTTAAAGATGCCAACTTTCTCCAAACTGATTTATAGATTCAGTGCAATTCCATTTAAAATTGCAGCAGGCTTCTTTGTAGATAGTGACAAGGTCAAAAATGCGAAGAGCCCTAAAGGGCCAAAAGAATTTTGAAAGAGCTGAGAAAAATTAAATAGGACTCACTACCTGATTTCAAGACTTACATTAAGGCCACAATAACAAAGTATAGTGTGGCCATAAAAATAGACATATAGATCAATGAAACAGAATTGGGACCAGAAATAGACCCACACATATGCTGACTTCTGATAACATTGCCGAGGCAATGAAATGGGGAAAGGAATGTCTATTTAACAGGTATGCTAGATAAATACAGGAGACAAAATAAACCTCAATCTCTACCTCACTATACATACAAAAATTAATTCAAAATGAATAATAGACCTAACCTTAAAAGCTAAAAGCATAAAGCTTCTAGTAACAACATGACAGAAAATCTTGAATGTCTTTATTGCCTGGAGTAGACAAAGATTTCTCAGACCCTCTAACACAGTATTAAATATAAAATAATAATAACAACAACAAACTATAGTTTATCAAAATTTGTAATTTATCCTCATCAAAAGACATCATTAAGAAAATGTTAAAGCAGGGGCGCCTGGGTGGCTCAGTTGCTAAGCGTCTGCCTCCAGCTCAGGGCGTGATCCCAGAGTCCTGGGATCGAGCCCCGCATCAGGCTCCTCCGCTGGGAGCCTGTTTCTTCCTCTCCCACTCCCCCTGCCTGTGTTCCCTCTCTCGCTGGCTGTCTCTCTGTCAAATAAATAAAAATAAAATCTTAAAAAAAATGTTAAAGCAAGCCACATACTAGGAGGAGATATTTGCAATACATATCTGTCAAAAGCCTTATATCTAGAACATCTAGAGAATTCCCACAAGTCAATAATAAAAAGGCAACTCAATTTTTTTGAAATGGGCAACAAGACTTGAACAAACACTTCACAGAGGATGATGTACAAATGGCCAATAAGCACACAAAGTTCTCAACATCATTATTTTTGAGGAAGATGCAAATTACAATCATAACAAAATACATTACGCACTCAGTAGAAAGGATAAAATTAAAGACTTTGATGACACCAAGAGTTGACAAGAATGTGGGGCAACCCGAATCATCATCTTTTGATGACCGTGTGAATCAGTACAAACGCTTGAGAAAAGGTGATGATTTTCTTATAAAATCAAGCATACACTACAGTACAATCCAGCAATCCTACTTTTGTGTATTGACCCAAGAGAAGTGAAAACATAAAATCCACAAAAAGACATGTACTAGTATGTTCATACAAACTTTATTCAAGCTCGTCTAACATTGAATCACCCCAAATGTCCATCAATAGTAAATCTGATAACCAAATTCTGATTGATTCATACTTTGCAATGGTACTTGGCAATTTTAAAAAGAACTAACAGTACATACAACAATATGGACAAATCTCAAGCCTGTTGAGAGAAAGAAGTCAGACACAAAATACTATCTCCTATACTTGCAAGAATAGTCAAATCTTATCTATAGTAATAGAAATCAGAACAGGGGCAAACTCTGAGGGGAGGGCTTAACTAGAAGGAGGTACTGGGGAATCTTCTGGGGTTTTATGGAAATGTTTCAATTTTGGTGATGGTTATATGGATATGTATTTTTTAAATCGAAACTCATTGTTTTTTTTTTAAATCAAAACTCATTGTATACTAAATATGCATGCGTTTTTTTCTATATGAAATTTTTCAACTCAAAAAAAAAGAGGCAACACTTTGAGACTGGTCACTAGATTATTTTTAAAAAGGTCATAGTGTGCCTTGAATTTTATGGACACTAATAAAATACATTTTATTCTATATTGGATATTTAATATAAATAAGGCATCTTATATATTAATCAAAAATTGATTTAGAAACATTCAAGTGTTAGCACATTCCTTCTGAGTAATACATATTCACACATTGGCCCTGCATGGTTCCACTCATCCCTTCTGCCTTAGTAAATGAAGGCTCTTGGGTATGGTTTGCAGATCAGAGCCCCACTTTCCATGTACTTGACCTCTTTATGGTAGTTGATTATTTCCCAGAATGTATTTTTCCTAATGTGAAACTTTTATGTGAGAATGTCTCTAATATAGGGCTACCTGCCATTATTTAAGTGAAATATGACCTGTTGCTTGCAGTCAGATTTCAATGCAAAGTTAACCTTGAGCAAAAAATTGAGACCAGTTAAATATTTTTTTCCAAAAGCTTATTTTTGCCAATACCAAGGAAAAAAAAATGAGCCAACAAAATTACATATTTAAGATCTGTTTAGCAAACAAAGAATGGTTATTTGGTTTGGAGTTGAGAGAAAACTTAGTAAAAGCTGAGAAACGCTTCAAATTACTGATCCTCGCTTTTATTGAGTTTCACAGTAGGTCATTTTTAATTACATACAACTTTTCTCTAAACAGCAGTGACGCTCCTGTTTCTGTAATAACTGACTGGGCAAAAACCTTTGCTCTTCTGGAATTGCAGTTTACAAAATCAACTGAAACATAAATAGAATTAGACTTATGGGTGTTTGGCATGATGTCATCGTGTGGTTGTGTTATTCTTGACTTAAATGACCTGTTCCAATGAATGAACTGAAGAGACCCGTTAATGACCCCACGTAGAGTCAGCCCCTGTGGGCATACTTTCTCTTTTTCTTTTGTGGATTTAGAAACTGACTCTCAACTCAAAGCAGGGGACTTTGAAGAGATCTTTCCTCCGCAGTCCTGAAAGTCAATCGGCACATGCAGGCATTCTCCCCTCCCCCGCCTTATCTACGGCGGGTGACAATGTGTCAGAGATTGTCTTCTCATTTATTGGTGTACATCCTAAGGCAGGTTTAAGACCACAGAATGAGGCAGAGATAGGCAACAATTAGAATTGCTTGGGTATTTTAATGTTCATTTTTCTAGGCAAATAGATTCTAATCTGTTGATATGAGTGCCTTTGGGCTAATGTTAAAACCATTATAAAAAGTCCTGACCTTGAGATTAAAAGATAAGGGGGAAAAGGTACGTTTTGAGTTCAAATAACTCAAAAGCAATCCAATTAGGTAAATACATGTTAGGAAGAAATATAACTTGCTTACCAATCTAGCCAAGTCTGCTTCTCATTCATTCATTCAACAAAGATTTTTAGTGTGGCTTTAGGGATTGTGGGAGTTTAAAGATATTTAAGATGATTTTCTTATTTTAAAGTAATTTACAATCTAGATGGAAGTACAAGATAATCGCAGTGGAAAACTTTTGAATAATAGTGTAAGGTTCAAATAAGAGAACACACCTGTAAAAGAAGTGTTCCAAGTAAAAAATTTGCAAAAGATCATCATTGAGATGATCATGCAAAATTTGAGGAGAAAATTGAATGTCTAAGAAGAATTGAATCTTGTTTTTAGCAAGTGCTTACCTGGGTGTCGGTTGAGCCAGTGAATGGCAGCCATGTGCTGGTTTTCACGTGGAGAGCACGTGTGTGTGCTCTCAGTTTATAATGAGCTATGATTCTCACTGAGGATGTCTATGTTTAACCAACAGAACTACCTATTGTAACTGATCACAGTGGGATTGTAATCAGTGAGTTTCCTCTTTCTCTACTCTGTGACCCTGAAGACACTAATTGTGACAACAATAACCAACATTTACTAAGCTTACCCTATGCCAGGTGTCATTTTAAATTTTAGGAACTTTCCATATATTAATTCATCTAGTCCTCCTAATAACCTGATAACATAGGTATTATCCCCATGTTAACAGATGAGGGGACTAAGGCACAGGAGCCTGAGAAACATACCCAGAAGGTATTTGTGACAGACCTGGGATATAAAAACAGGCAGTCTGGCTTTAAAGCTCCCGTGTTAATCCCTACACTGTACCACATCTTGTCTAGTATCATTGGTGCCTAAAATCATGGTTGATATGGTAACCCTGGCTAGATGAACACATGGATGATAAGTAATTTTTGTAATTATAAATTTTCTGGAAAGGTATATCAGCAATAATGCAAATATTAATGAGTAACTCCAGAAAGAGTCATTTGAGCTAAAGGATACACAACACAGAGATGTCCCCCAGAAATGGCAGTATGTCCCCAATCGCATGGATGTCTTAGGGATTTAGTCCCTCCTCTGTTCCCTTCTATAGCTGCTGCCTACATTTTAGCATGGATAATTGTCTGGTCAAAGCTCTTTGCAATAAACAGAAACCCCTCAAACTTGCTCAAGTATTAAGTGTATTAAGAGATACCTCATGGAAACAAAGGAAAGAAAATGTCCCAGGAGTAGAAAAGAGACACATTCCCAGGGAAAGTGGGCCAAGCAATCCCCTAAAATGCATCTGCTCAAGTATGTAGAGCTTAATACTTTTAAATTTTATAAGGCAACTGTTTATGGATTTCTTTATTTTTCTCTCATAGGCGATTAAACAGTACTCAAAGTGCAGGCAGTGCTTGAAACTGCTCCCGGAAATAGGCAGTGGCCCATCTTTATTAGCAATACTCATCCAGTCGTATGTCCCGAGGGCTCTGGTCTAAACCAAAGCTTTGTGCCTTTCCTTTACATGTGTTGTTCATTCATTCATTTGTTCATTTTCTTGTTTATGTATACATTCATTCATATGGAAGCTTTATTGTCTATTGCTTCCTGTTTGCCACACCTGGCACAGAGCAGGGGGTACACGGTGGTGAGCCCAAAGGCTCAGACCCTGACTCTTGCAGTTTACAGCTTAGTGGTGTCAGTATATGACCATACGTCTTAGTGTACTTGATCGCTACGTCCTGTTTCCTCATCTGTAAACAGGGTTACAAACTGGCCTGGCCTTTCTCATATGATGAAATGAGGATTAATGTACATGAAATTCTCTTCCAAGGTAAAAATTTAATCAGAATGCTGTCATTCGGTCGATTAACAGAAACATCATGATGGCAGCTAGGGCAGTTGACTGTTCCATGGCTTTTAGGAAGCAGTCTGGTATGGTACAAACAGCCTGGCTTTCAGAGACCGACATCTGACTTTCATTTCAGACATCACCACATCCTAGCCAAGTCTCCTTGGGCAACTTACATAACCTCATTGGGCCTCAATCTTTGCATCTCTAGGAAGACGCATCTCATGCCCGCGCTGCAGAGTATTTTTGTGGATCCGAGAGGGTTTGTAAACCAGCTGACTCAGCTCAGTCTTGAATAAATGCTGGCTGATATTTTCAGGATCCTGAGCTCTTCTGGAATCAGGTATCAGGACTTTTAGCTTTCCAAGATATCCCTTTCTACCTGACTGTCTTCTCTGTGACTCTGCCGCTCCCTGCATCTAGTCCACCTCCTGGCCTTACATTTACCACCCGCAGCCCATGTCCTGATGTGCCTTCCCAGGTAGCATCCCAGAGTCGGTGGTAGCCTTGTTCTCACCAGTGAAAACCCATGTCTCTCATACCATCCCCTTGGGGTCCCGCTTTCTGTGTGGGTGCTGGAGGCTTAATGCATCATCCCAGGAATGAGTTCTGTTGGTTCATTTGCAGAGTACCAGGTGTGTGCCAGGTATTTTATCCCAACAACAGTCCTGCAAGGCAAATACTCCCCGCCCCCTGCATTTTATAGACAGGTGGAATATTATCCCCATATCACACAGTAGAAAGTGCTGAAACAAGGATCTGAACTCTTTCTACTGAATCCAATATCTAGTGACTCCCTACAGACAAAGTAAATCTCAGTTGTAAAGAAATACAGCCCTTAGGAGTAGCACTAAGCAAGCAAACTGTTAGGGACTGTGTCCTAAGAAATGTGTGGCTTTCCTAGAAGCAAGTTCGTAAAATCAGTGATTAACCAATATTTATCAAGCACCAGTTGCATGCCAGTGACTATCCTGGATGTTCACCATACACGGATGGAGAGCCATGATCTTGTCCAAAGGCGCTCACGTAAACGAGGAAGCAGATGTAGGGAGGCTAGACGGGTGATCGCAAACACAAGGAAGAAATCATTAGTTCAGTCGGGATAGAGGATGGTATAGTCTGGACCCATTTTCCAGGTAGGTCTTGGTGGAGCGTGCTCACAGGCAGAGAGAGGAGAGGTCCATAAAAAATAAACAGCGTGACAAGTTGACAAAAGTGTGAGACTATAGGAGTTACTTGAAAAGACTACAAGAAGGAATGTGACTAGATGGAACAAAATATTCATGGAGAGAAATGAGAGATGAGCCTAAGAAAGTACATTGTGGTGAGTCAAGATGGTAGACGTGTCTTTGAGGCCATACTAAGGCATCCGGAAGTGAGCTATACCCAGTAGGCAGTCATAAAAAGTCTGTGTTCTAAAATAGTGACTCTGGTGATGGATATGTTAACTAACCTCATTGTGGTAATCATTTTACAATATATACAAATACCAAATCATCATGTTGTACTCCTTAAACTGATACAATGTTACGGGTCAGTTATATCTCATGAAGGCTGGAAAAGATCAAAATAAAACAATGACTCTGTGTGTCATTTGGCCCCATTGTGTTGGCTTATGGCTTCTAAGATACCACATGCCTTTCTCCTGGAGCTGCCGTAGGTAAAACCTTGGCGTAACCCAGTCAGAACGAACAATGGGACTTCGTCCTGAAACATGGCTTGGGGTTATAATATATCACACATGGTGATAAAGAATGCGCCCCCAAGGAACTGTAAACAACATGAATGAATTAATAAGGTCCCTATGCTAATTTTATCTCTGAGGTAAAAATTGAACTGTCCATTAAAGCAGTTCTAAGAAGAAAACCAAAAAAGCCACACTTGCCACAAAAACCCCACATTTGCTCCTCCACTGCCATTTTTTTCTACCATGAGCTCTATTTTAAACCGTAACTTTCCTAAATCAGACACTAGAGTTTTAGAAGCTAAGCAGCAGTAGCTCTGGCATGGCTCGGAATCTTCCTCAATCCAGCAATGGAACTAAAATGAAAATAAAATTATGGAAAGGGCAGATGCAGTATCTTATATCACTTTTATTACATTATATTTTAGCAGCTGAGACAGGAGGGGAGAATATTATAGAATCAGCTTGCTGCAGTCTCGCCTATAATTATATTTTTCCTTGATAAAGCATTGGCAAGAAGCCCACAAAAATATTGATGCGAAACTTGATCTCCTAGTGCTGTGGAATTTCTCCAGGCCCGGGATTGAGACTGAGAGGTTTTGGAAGTGTTTGGCAGCTATAGTAAATTCAGGAGCTAGAGGCAAGGAACAATTCTTCTCACACAAGCCCGAAGTCAATATATTATATAACTACGAAAGGCACATTCCTCATTGTACTTTCATGCTCTTGACTGGATCTCATCCCGCCCATGTACCCTATATGGGTGTAAACATACACTTCAAACAATATTGGGGGAGAAGGGTGGGAGCCCTATAAAGTTTTCATGGTTTTTTATTCAGAGATGAGTGTCTTACTTACAGGGATGCTGATCCTAAATTTCTCCAGAACCAAGTGGCAGTAAAAACTGGGTGCCCTTGCTATCACATAATTTGAGTTTTGCTCTCCCTTGCTGTCATTTTTATACGTATCAGTCCAATTCTTCTTTGCCAAAAAAATATTTGGTGCAGTGTACGCATACAGCATAAGTGGAGTTTGCTGAGGACTACACATTTGTAAGTAAAGTTATTTTAAATGAGAGCCTATACGGCTGTTCCCATAGACGAAGCTAGAAGGTATTGTATGCCCTGGCCCATTCGAAGACCTTTCAGCGCAACTCTAAGGAGACTGCTGGCAGAGTGAAAAGAACGCAAGCTTGGGAACCAGACACACCTGATTGTAAGAGCCCAGCTCAGGCACTTAGATGCTGCAGGAGCTCGGGGAGGATCTGAGTCTCTCATCATCTGTGAGGATGGGATGAATAAAATGGGGTTATGTACATGAAGCCCCCATATTTGGTACCTAGCAGGAGCTCAAGATCATGTTCTTTCCCCTATCTTCTTTTCTCTTTTCCACCTTAGACTATAATTATCTGTGCATGGAGCCAACAGAATGCAAGGAAACGTACCTCACAAATTATTTAACAAGGTATCTGGTTACTAAGGTTTTTAAATGGCTCCTAGTGTGATTTTTTTTTTAATGTTGCCGTCTATTTATACCATGCCACTTTTGCAAAAATGTTATGAGACAGCTTTTCAAATAAGATAAATGCATTAAGCATTTAATAGAAAAAGATAAGGACACAGGGACCAAATATTCTAACCCACTTGCTGTAACTGAGTATAACATTGGCCAGGGAAATCCTTGAAAATTTCTATTACACGTAGCTTCCATTATAAGAAAAAAGGAAAGATGACAGTTTATACGAGGAGACAGTTTTGCCTGGGATTCAAGAAATGTTCTTATTTGGGTAATTTTACTGGGACTGTTTAGAGGCTCTGTTGAGTTTAATGTGATAGGTGATTTTCTTATATCATACTCCCGAGATCCCAAGTAGTGTAGTTAGGCCTGGCCAAGGCAGGAGGATATCTGCAGGGTCGGTGCAGATCCCAGACTGGAGGCCTTACCTGTAAGATCAACTCGCTTCATCACCAGCCTGGGGAAGACACCGTGGTTGAGTGGAGACTTCTTAGGCTTTGAAGAGAAACCAACCCAGGCTCAGACCCAGCTCTGCTACTGACTATCCCCTGAAGCTGTGGGCAAGTTTGCTTAGCTCTCAAATCATTATAAAAAGGGAAAGAACTTAAAAAAAAAAAAAGGAAATAATTAACACTCCACTTCTTAGAGTGTTAGTAAGCATTTAATAGAATGAAATGTTTCATAAAGGGAGGGGATAATGCCTAAATGGTCTGCCTCTGGTCCCCAAGTGCCCTGGCATTCAACATCTAAGCACAATACCAGCGTGTGTTGTAAACCTCCTATTCAGGCTCCCCACATTCTTCTGTTGGAGATCCCTCAAGAGAGATGCTTGTGAACTCCTAGCTCCTTAACGAATCCTTGTGCAAATACATGCACACACATACATACATATGTACTCCCCTCCCCCCACAGGATTAGTCCTGGTATATTACTTCATCATTATAAAAAAAAAAATGATTCCTAGCCTGCCTGTTTAAAGTGCTGCTGTTTCCACTTTAATTCTGAAATTATATCCTACTTCATTGGCTAGTTTGTAAATTCGAAGTTCTCAGTCCTGATAGTGGTGTCATTCAGTCAATATGTTGTTTGTTTGTTCAACATTTAACATCCTTACAAATCATTTTCCAAATAAATCTGTTCATCCAGCTCTTTTCTACATTTCTTCCAAATTCACATGGCAGACAGAATAATCTTTAACAAATAAAGTCTGTTATCAATTTAGGTCACAAGACTGAGGCTTGGTAGAAATTCAATAGAATTATATGACTTCTCTCTTTTATTTATTATTTATTTATTCTTATTTTTTTAATTTTTTAATTTTTCTATTTTTTTATTTAAAGCTACTACCACTAAGTGTTTTTTCTCTAATTCTTTATATAAAATGTTGCCTATTGTTCCATTAGCCAAGACAAATCTACATGCGTATAACCATCTATAGTTCTTAAGTAATTATTTATGTTATATATAATAAAAGCTTTTGATGATTCAGATCCCTTAATAACCTGAAGATTGTATAGCACATTCTGAAAATATGTCAGCGTCTCAGTGTAATGACAATCAAAGGGGTGGTTGCCTTAACAGACCTGTGGAAAAAAATATTCTTCTTATCCATGGGGCTCTAGTCTAATGGGAAAGGAGCCATGCATTTACATACTTGGGTTTTTTTTGTTTTGTTTTGTTTTGTTTTGTTTTTTTGCTTTGAACACAGCCCTAAAGTTGTTAAGACAGGCTACAGGCTACTACAGCACAGTGAAAATATTCTAAGCAGATATTCAACTCATTTTGCTCTGGTTCCTTGTTTGCTGACAACCTACTGGCCATTGAAACTGGGAAGGCAGCGTATTCCAATCCGCATAATGGAATTTCCCTACACTGTAATCTATGTAGAGCCATATGCGGCTTTGGTTAATGTACCCAAATTTTCTGAGGATAGATGACCCTCAAATAAGGAGAACAGACTCCGGACCCTTCCTAGGCACTTCACACATTGTAAAGCCCAAATGCAAGACAATCTTACTATTATTCACTGTCACTATTAAATAACCTCATACTTTCTCACTTTAGAGCCAACTATTCCAGAAACAGACCTTCAAAAATGAAAAATCTGAACTCTATGTGCCATAGCTATGTGAAGTGGTATTAAAAATAGGTTAATATTGTTAGATTTTCAAAGTATTTGGACATCTGCCATATTTTTAAAAAATTTTTAAGTGCCTTCAGGCTTTCATAGAGTAACAAGATAGTTGAAGATTTGAGGGTTTACCCAATTGAATTTGGGAAGAAATGTTTCCACAAAGAGAAAAGAAAATTCTGGTTCCCCTGATGCTAGCATCTGTAGAAATAACTAAATCGACTGTAGATCTTAGTCTGTGGGGGAGACTAATGAACCTACCATTAGTGGAGGAGACCTGAAGCAAGTCTCCGAAGCTCAGTCTCAAGTGAGTAGACAGGTTCAGGTGGTTTTCCATCATGCACAACATGATTAAGTAGACTCAAACAATTTACCTAAACCTCGTCTCACAATTTATGCCATAGAGTTTAAGTAAATTCTGGTGATCTTCCTAAAGAATTTGTGCCCCAGATAGCTGGACCTAGGAAAGAACTCCGAGTTGCCTTTGGAGAGGTATTGTTTTGTTTTGTCCGTACAATAGGCTGTAACAAATTGTAAGCAGCTTGCAAGAATTATCATGATCTTGAAACATTTTGCTTTTAAAAGGAAGTAATAATTTCACTTTTTTTTTCTTTTTAACCACAGGCAACAGTTTTTCTGCCTAAAGAACTGTCAGCCTTGTGCACATGAATAAATCCAAGCAGAAATGGGGGGGAAATGGTGTGAATATTTGAAGTTACTCAAGAAAGATACTTAGGTTTTTTTTTTTTAAGTGTAGTAAAATTGCTCTAGAAGTGTCAGAGAAAAACTATTCAAGAAATGATCTTCTGGGCTAAATATTTAAAAGCAGAACCATGTGGTTTATATCAAATTCTGCAGATGCTATAGTCTTTTACACTTTTAATTTT
This sequence comes from Ursus arctos, assembly GCF_023065955.2. NCBI lineage: Eukaryota > Metazoa > Chordata > Mammalia > Carnivora > Ursidae > Ursus > Ursus arctos. The sequence goes on from NW_026622852.1 coordinate 12,424,703, forward strand.
TTTTAAAAGATTTTATTTATTTATTCGACAGAGATAGAGACAGCCAGCGAGAGAGGGAACACAAGCAGGGGAAGTGGGAGAGGAAGAAGCAGGCTCGTAGCGGAGGAGCCTGATGTGGGGCTCGATCCCATAACGCCGGGATCGTGCCCTGAGCTGAAGGCAGACGCCCAACTGCTGTGCCACCCAGGCACCCCTACACTTTTAATTTTTTTAAACTTTTAATTTTTAATGTAGCCTGAGAACTTTTAATTTTTAATGTAGCCTGAGATCTAGTTTTATAGATAGGTGAAGTGATTTGACCAGACTTGCAAGTTAATGCAAATATTGGACTAGATGTTAGATTGCTATTTTTGTCTATTCATAAATAAATATGACTGTGTTTCTAGCGATGTCCCTTTTGTCAGGAATACGTAGGAGCAGCAGAAGCCCTAATAATGATAACACCACCACTTACATAAATGTCACTGTGTGCCAGGCACTATACCAAGCCCTTTATTTTTATGAAGTAAGAGTTAATGCAAGAGTTAGTGTCCCCATTATCTCTCCCCTATTAGTGTCCTCATTTTACAGTTCCAGAAATTGAGGCACAGTGAGATTATATAGTTAACCCAAGGTCCTACTGCTCGAAAGTGGTTTAAAAAAAAAAGGACTTAGACCCAGTCAAGCAAATTCTAGAGTCCACAGCATGCTTAACTAACACAGTATGAGCCAAAGTTTAGACTCTTTGCTTTATAGGATGAATGTATTTAACAAGTAGATTTTAGTATGGTGCTAATCACTGGTGCTGCAGTTCCTAGAATACCTTCTCTCTGGATGATCTGCTGTGACTGTATCTTAGGCATCTGAAGACATCATCACGAAGACCGGTAGAAGTGCCGAATATGTTATTGAACCTTGGGAAGGGGCCAGACTCCTTCCCAGTGAAATAGGAAGGTATACTCCCCTGGCGCTGGGCTCTAGAAACTCTGATAGGTGTAGAGATGGACAAGCCTGGGATGGGTTTGGGAGTGGGGCAAAGATGAGGGCGCAAGAGGAAAGATTCTTCAAGATACTGAGGCCCAGTGGTGAAAACCATACAATTGTGCAGCCATTTTTACAATAAATGCATGGTTGACTATCTTAACAAGGCCCTCAATGCTACCTAGTCACTCTTCCATTTTTCACAGTTGTCTTTCTCTCCCTGGCATTCCACAGCGAATACTTCATTCTTTTTCTGATCTCTTCAAATCACTGACGACAACTTGTCCACCTCACTTTCTGAACAGAGAAAGTAATATTGACCAGAAAATCCCTTGGCCCCTCACCACCAAGCCAAGCATTTCCTGCATAAGCATCTACCGTTGGCTCCTTTCCTGCCTCAGTGGCCCCCGTCCTATCAGCACCTGGCTTTCTACTTCCATTCCGGATGCTCCTCCTTCCTGCCTCCCCAGAGCCCTCAGGTAATAGATTATCCCCTTGTTCTATCATCGGTCTCTTTTCTCCTCTGGCTCCTTTCCACCAGCATGTACAGATGTTTAAGGTGTCATCATTTGAAAAGCCATCTCTCCTTTCACGTCACATCCTTCCCCACCTTCTGCCCCGTGTTTCTCCTCTGCAATCAGACATCTTCAGAGAGTGGTCCTACCTACCGTCTCTGCTCCCCCATTTGCAGCCTGTCATCAACACCTTCCAGTTTGGAATTTCTCCCTTCCACATTACTGAAATCCTCTGAGTTAGGTCTGCAGTGCCCTCCAGGTCAATAAACCTGGTGAGTACGTCAGTGCTGATGTTAATCATCTTCCCTTCATGTTGTTGATCACTTCCTTCTCGAAATATATTAGTGACCTTGGAAGATAGAGTCAACAGCGGAAAGTTCTAGGCTTCCCCAACACCACTGGTTTCCTGATTGTATTATGGCTTTCTGGTTGCTTTTTTTCTCATCTTTTTGGCAGGTACTTTTTCCTTTGCCCCTTTCTGGAATACCAGAGTTGCTCAGATTCTGTCCTAGGGTACCTTCTCTTCTCACTGTGCACACTTTCTTCACGTCACTTTTATCAAGACTTTCACTGTTATCCGTGTGCTTATCATTTTCAAATCTATGTCTTTAATTCACATATTGATCTGAATTACAAATCTAAGCATATGTCCAACTATCTCACAGTCCTAGCTGTACTCCAAACTTACACATCCCAAACTGTACTCATAATTTTCTCTTACCTTTTTAGCCCTCTTCCTCTTCCTGTGTTTCCTATTCCCCAAGAATTCACCGAAAGCTCTCAAGTCTACTTATCTGTCATTCAAATGTGTTCACTTTGTCTTCATACCCACTGCCTTTGCTAATCCATACCAAACTCCGACCATTTCTCAAATATCTGACTACTACAGTCTCCTGACCAGTCTGCTGTGCTTAGAGTCTGTTCCAGTTCTTCCACCAGGATGATCTGTCTGACCTACAGAAATGATCATTCTACTTCCTCTTTCAAACACCATAGCACCTCCAAATTGTCCTCTGGATGAAACCTGGATTCCTTCCCTGATTTGCAAGGCTCTTCATGAGCAAGTTCCTGCTTATCTCCCACTTCTCATTCTCAGTACTCTTTCCTCAGGTTCAATGGTCCAGTCATACTTAAAATCTTTGCATCTTTGAAACTTGCATCTGTCTGTCTTGTCTGAACTACTACTTCTTATCTTCCCTTTGCCTCTGCGACGCTCTCCCCCATACTCTGTCTTCTTCTCATTCATCCTCCAGGTCCAGATTCTAAATGACTTCCTTTGGAGAGCATTTTCTGGCCTTCCACATCCAGAATAAATGGTCTTTCATAACGCTTTTGAATTCTTATATGATAGCACTTATCACACTGTTTCATCAGGCTTGAATGAATGATTTATAAGTATTTAAGAAATACTTAGTGGGATAACATAAATAATAACATTTTAATATTTTCTCTGATTATTTTAGAAATCAAGTCAGTTAAACCTGTCATCCACCACCTAAAAATCCTAAATCCATTGCAGTTTTGCATAATTTCACCTTGTAGTTCAGTGGACCTTAATGAATAATTGTTTCCCCACGGCTTTTGGAGATATAGAACAAAATATAGCAAAGAAAGAGAGGGAGAAAGAGCTGAACTAAGTGTGCATGAAAGCAAAGTATTATTTAAATGAAAAAGTACCTATGGATATGAGGGAATTATTTTGGTAAAGTATATACTTTGTTGATGTTCATTTTGGTTCAGTTAATATTTATTGAGTGTAAGACCATATGATGTTGCGTTCTCTTGATGCTGATCTCTTTAGTGTGAAACACATATTGTATGACAAAATAATGAATTAACTAAAATTCCATGCTGCCACACTCTTCCCCTTACTGCCCAAGCCCAATTTTACTTCCATGCCCTCCAATCCTACATAAATCTTCTTACTCCAGTGTCTACTCCGAAGGCAGGTCCCCAACGCAAAGAGAGAAGCCATGGGCGCACTGAAATGACAAGCTAATTATAACTTGGGAAGATCAGGATTCTTCTTCTTGATCTTCCTTTAAGCAAGTTTCAGAACTGTTCAGGCAGAGTGTAGATCATTCCTTCTATTTCTTATCTCTTAGTAAGTTTCAGACACTCTTCACAAACATCACATCAAACGGTAAGGAAGAAGGAGACTATGTGACAAAAGGGGCCAAGAGGGGAGGGTCTCCTAGTTTTGGAGCTCATCTCAGTATAGTTGCAGCTCTCTGACTTAGATATTTATATTAGAAAATACCACCACTTTTTACTTAGTAAATTATATGTATGTACTTTAAGCTTTCAGCCTTTAACCTTTTATCTTTTACACTTTAACAAAGCTGCTTATGGTTAAGTAAGCTATTTTGTAGAGTGAGGAGGTAGCAAACATGGCCAGTCCCGCCCAACCATCCTCTTCCAAGTGGGTTTGCATGTTTGGAGAAGTTGAGGACTTTGAAAATGTGTGTAGTTTTTTTTTTTTTCTGATCCTTCATTTGTTTGACGTTAAAATACTTAAGATTTTCTCAACCCTCTGAAACTGAGAAAGGCAAAGCTTGAGAGAAGGGGCTGTTCTGTTTCAGCGTTTTCTGTCCTTACTGTTGTATCTAGTATCAACTGAGGATCCCATCTCTCCCTGTCCTGAGTTTTTGAAAGGAATTGGACCCAAGGAACGTTTTATCCTGAGCTTCTGATGTCTGGACTTCTCCCTCCCAACAAGCCCTAGCATACCAATACTTCCTGTAATATGGCCACCGGACCACAGATAATAAGCTATACTTTGAGCTTAATGGAAGTGAGAGCATAATTCTCACTACTCTAAACATTTCTCATTCTTTTCAAATGGTGTTTCTGCTTTAATATGTACATCAGCTGGGTGGATGGTTGTGTAGGTCTTTGTAGTTCTCTTTTAGGAAAGCTTCTTCTGTCTAGATGTCTAAAGAAGTTTCCCTCCCTTTCATTTCTCAAACCTGGTCCTAAGTCTTACTTCTTTGCTTTCCTTCTCTTTTTCCCTCTCTCCTTTGCATGTTAGTATCTAAAACTGAGGTTTCCTGCTTCTGCATCTGAACCCCAGCAGTGATCAATGAAGTGAGTATCAATTACAAGCACTCATCCAGCAGGAGCCAGTTTGGCTTAAAATCAACCTTTGTCGGTAAACCAAGAGAAGACATAATCCTGATTGATTACTCCCAGAGAACATATTTGTGTCATTGGTAGTCAGTGCAATTGAAGTGAAAAGTTCTTCATTCTAAATCCTCCCTTGGATTTTACCTTCTCACATGTCTATGCCACAGGTAAACAGTTTGGGTAAAGAATGAGGAGATGAAAGCTTATTTCAAAGCTTTGTTACAGTAGTGAATGGGTAACACCATCTGAGGTCCGTAAGCTTCTTAGAATTTGTCTTGGAAGATGTGATAAACTGTGATGCTTTTGATCGAGCCCAGGATCCTTGTGTATTTAGGTTTGAAAAAAAATTTTTTCCATTTACTGAGTCCTTGACTCTAATACAGGTACTCCAAGTTCAATCTATCACAAAAACAGCTTTCCCTCTGAAGAATGTGGCAGGCATGTTGGCTTTCTTGGGAAACAAAGTTCATTATTCTCTGTATGGAAGTCTCTGCTGAGGTCCGACAGAAAGCCTCTTGCTGGGGTCCAACTTTATCTTTTCACCTTTAGTACAGAGTACTAAATTATCGTGTTATGCCCACAATTACTTCATCAAGTTGAAAGAAACATTGAACAATTGTCTTAAAGCATGTCTATGAAATCTAGAACCTACTGAAAATGTCCGAACTCGGGATTTTCCCCCTACATACTGAATTTTTTGTTGTTCAACTAAAATATCTTAGGTTCTAATGATTTATTTTTTATTTGTTCCCTGCATCCTTCTCGTAATACTTTAGATCCTTAGAGGAGTATTTCTAACTTTTCTTGACTTTCGCTGGTTTGTATCATTTTAATTATTTGTATGACATCTCCTGGATCATGTCTGTAGGTGTCTTTCAAATTTGGAACCTGTTATGGAAATGATGGGCATGTGAGATTTACAAATAGGTTTTGTTGATGGTAATGATAGAATAAAATTGGCATTTCACATGGAACCAGTCCTGAGTATTTGGGATGAGGAGGAATGGGGAGCTGTTGAACCCCAGACTTCCCTTTGGCCAATATCACTGATACATCAGTAGCAAGGTAAAAGCCTAGGGAGGGCATAGGTGGAGTAGGTAAATGAGGTGGGACCTACATCGCTAGCACCAGGCTCTGAGTCTGAGCACAGCACATACTTGAAAACCAACATCTGATACCTGATCTGACTACAAAGCCTAGAGGTTCAGGAGGAAGTTCAGCAGGGGAGTTTGGAAGCTCTCTTGTCATCCTTTAGGCACAGTTTTTTGTTTCTGTTTTTGTTTTTGTTTGTTTTTTTCCAGGGTGGCCTCTTTTGAGGTCCTGATGGACATGGCCCTACTAAGCTCAAAAGGTCCTGGCCTACTGAGCTCCTGGCTCCTTGACAGACATGATGAGAGTGACCAGGCAACTCAGACCTTCTTCTTCTGTCCCTGGAGGTTCGTCTGCTCGGCCAGAGGTCGTGCTGTACTTTCCTCACATACAGCTTCACTCCAACCGATTCCCTGGATGGACCAGGTCCCTGTCATGCATATTCACAGTCAGACAGCATATTGACCACCCTAAATAAGGACGACAAACAAGTCAGTGACCGTGCGTCTCAGAAGTGAGACCATCTGCTTCCATAGCAACTACCATTGGACTTCACATTGCAGACGCCATTGTCACTACACAGAACCAGGAGCAGGGGAATTGGCCCCTTACCATACACCCCGGGGCAGGTGAAACCCCAAATTGGTGATGAGGAAAGAAGCATCAAGTACTACATGTACAGCAAAAAAATACAATACCCTACCCTACCCTACACTACAGTACGACACAACACAATACGACACAACACAGTACAACACAACACACCTCAGGGACTTCAGACCACTTGATGACACTTGGCCTGGCCCTCTCACTTTGCTCCGTTTGTAGCTGTCTTCTCCTGCCCCGTTCCTGGACCCAGCCACCTTCCAGTCCCCCCCAGTATGGACCTTGCCTTGGGCTCTTGAAGACTACACACCCATTAGCTTGCTACTTCTTGGAGGTTCTTGTTTATTTGATCTCATCGAAGAAACACATTTGTAGTTATTATCATGTGCCGTACTGGTCTAACTGCATTACAAATATTAACTTCTACATTTTAGAGGGGACCCTATTGCTACCCCACTTTCTAAATGAGTTTGTCCTTACTTGTGGGTCTTCATGTTCCCACACCCAGCATGTGGCCAGCTCACTGGGAACCTGGTGTGGCCAGAGTCAGCATTATCAGTGCCCTGTCAATGGCTTCGTCAGAGCAGGGTAGACAGTGATCACCATGTGGCAGCAGAAGAACGTGAGCTCTTGGAGCTGGGCAGCTTGGGTTTTCATCCCAAGTCTGCCACTTACTAGCTGAGTGACTCTAGGCACGTGATAGTTTTCTCATCTGTAAAACGGGAATCACATCTGGCTTGGTAGGTTATGGAGGGGGTTTAGAAATCACATAGGGTAGGGGCGCCTGGGTGGCACAGTGGTTAAGCGTCTGCCTTTGGCTCAGGGTGTGATCCTGGCATTATGGGATCGAGCCCCACATCAGGCTCCTCTGCTATGAGCCTGCTTCTTCCTCTCCCACTCCCCCTGCTTGTGTTCCCTCTCTTGCTGGCTGTCTCTATCTCTGTCGAATAAATAAAAATAAAATCTTTAAAAAAAGGAAAAAAGAAATCACATAGGGAAAAGTTAGCACAGGTGCTGGAACAGATAACATCTAGGAAATGATAGCTACTGCTATTCCTTCTGATTCCTTTAGAAGTGTAGAAATCCTTCTGTTTCGTTAAATTGCACCTGGGAGAAACTTGAGAAGTGAAAGAGTGAAAGTGACCTTAGGTTTTGGCTAATTATAGCCTGTCTTTCTCTCTCTCTTCCTTCCTTCCTTCCTTCCTTCCTTCCTTCCTTCCTTCCTTTTCTTTCTCTCTCTCTCTCTCTCTCCCCCGCTTTCTGTTTTTGGTTATCTGTTTGTTTGTTTGTTTGTTTGTTTGTTTTTTGAGTAAGGAAAGTGTACGCAGAAAGCTTTAGATTTTCTTGAAGTTACCTAGCTAATGAACAAGAGAACAGGGTTCCAGAACGGAGGCTGCCTGCTTCCTCCTGAGTCTTCCCCCACTCCCACCCTCTGCCGCTGCCGATGTCCTGCACGGACTCCACTTCACACAGGCATGCCCGACACTGGAGATCATCTGTCAGAACAGAGACATTCTTCTACTTCTATTCATTTTCCAGTAGAAGCAGCCCCGCATCTCAGATCACTCCCTTCAGGTTTCTAGAATAAGAAAGCTATTGTTCAGAGGCAAACACACAAAGCCCCTCCACAGCAGCCTCCGTATGGCCTTGGCGGTTTCTTGACTCAATTCTTCCCAGCTTTGTGGAAGGTCATGTTGTTTAAAACAGAAACCACCCCAGTCTCTTTTTGTCCCGTGTGTGTAAGTGGTCATTCCTCTCTTCTAGGGCAAGCGGGTACATTCGATAGGACATATTACTTTAGCTTATATCACATTTGTTCTCTCCGGATAATAGAGAGATTGAAAATTACTGCTTAGAGACAAGAAAATATCCCTGGGTGTGGGGCTGAGGTTGGACTGTTTGATGTGTCTGGTAGCAGGCATTTGGCCATGGTGATATTGTTACCATATGGATGGATATGTAACTATTGAAAACTGGGATGAGAATTTCAGGGCATTTTCCTGGGACCACCAAGATGATGAATGACATATTTGATTCTAAGGAACTAAAGTGAAGAAGAATTTCACATTTCAAATTGGAGTATCATGTTGAAATGAAAACCTTATTATAAATAAAAGCACATATATAACAAAGCCTCTTTAGCTCTGGGAAGGATCTACAGGACACCGACATAGTTAGAATGTTTCAGAATTATTTAAAAAAACAATGAATCAGCAAAGCTGTCACCATCATTTATTCCTGTCTTCCCCTCTAACGTAGCACTGTTCTTTTTCCTCCCCTGAATGAAAATTGGATGGCCCTGCCTTGAAATATTGAACTATTTGGGGGTTTTCAGGCCTTTTTGCTCATGATATCATCACTGGGGCCACTGATTGGTGAAGTGGACCCATCTTACTCTGAGTAGCTTTTTGTTTCAAGCCCTGCTTTGTTTTAAACTAGGTGTTGAATGCAACATCAGAGGTAAGCAAGCAGACATTCAGAGGCAGATGTGGGCACATTCCCAAAAGTTCAGTGCCAAGGGCCTTGTGTTTCTTAACAGAGGTGACCTGGAAAGACTCCAAAAACAAGATGAAAAATACAAAGTTGAATTTAGTTAAAGGGAAGGAGAAAGGAAAGCATTGAAAGCTTGAATCCCGTTAACTTGAAAAGTTGAGTTCTGGCCTTTTAAAAGCTTCCTTCCAAAACAGTCCTGTGTTAGTTTAATCTCTGGCCAATTGTAGATTTAAATTGAGCTTCTCACACATATTAATCTTTTGAGGAGTGAAAATGGCCATTGTTGCTAATAGGGAACTGATTTAGTATTTTCTGTTCATAATGGACCTTTACTCACTTGGATGGTTAAAACAGAGACCACAGTTATTATTTTATTAATGGGTCCCTCGCCGAGCAGACTGGGAGTGGAACACAGCGACTGGGGCCAGCACGCGAAGTCAGACCTAAACACAACTCCTAGCACTCCTCGCCACTTGGAAACTCGGGCTGCAATATTCCCCCACCTAGGGGCGCCTGGGTGGCACAGTGGTTAAGCGTCTGCCTTCGGCTCAGGGCATGATCCCAGCGTTGTGGGATCGAGCCCCACATCAGGCTCCTCTGCTATGAGCCTGCTTCTTCCTCTCCCACTCCCCCTGCTTGTGTTCCCTCTCTCGCTGGCTGTCTCTATCTCTGTCAAATAAATAAATAAAATCTTTAAAAAAAAAAATATTCCCCCACCTAAACCTCACCGTCGTCATCTATCAAATGGGAATGTTTTTATGACATTTAAGAAGGCAAATGGATGTAAAGTCTAATGCTTGCAATGCAGTAGATAAATTCTATGTGTCATGGACACACTAAGTTGCATATCTTTAGGAAGATCTGGAAGTGGTATCAAGTCTAACTGCTTAGTTCATTTTACACACGAAAAAACTGAGATAAAGTAGGATGCCTCTCCCAGTATCACGGGGCCCGTAAGTTGCAGAGCCGAGGTAGGAACCCAGGTCTGTGTCTTCTTATCAGTGAAGCCACTCTGTATAAACAGATAAGGTTATTTTAAATTTAACTACTACAAAATAATTATTTTATAGCTATATAAAATATACAATATTATTGCTGTATATATAATAGCTTTATAAAATAATACCCATCTTATGACACATATATTGTCTGCCACTCATTCTACTAAATCCTTACATACATTATCTCATTCAATCTTCTTAATGACCTTGCGTGGTAAATACTACTATGACACCCGCCTTTCACAGTTGAGGACAGCTACGCACAGGGAGTTTAAATAATTTGCCAAAGTCCTACATTTCCCAGTGGCAGGAGCAGAGTCTGAATGCATGAGTCAGCCCTCTTCACCACCATGCAGACTGCACCTCAAGAACTGTCTTGAGTAAATGAGACACATGGATAGTTATCACCCTTGTCTCCATAGGTGACTTGAAACACAATGAGACCACGTGGCAAAGAACAGGAAACTTGGACAGCCACATCTCGTTCGTCACAATTGATAGATTTATTTAAATGTCTGACCAGAGTAACATGGGTAACTATAGCTCATAAGGAAAATCATGAAATCAGGTGTCAGAAGCTTTGTATTCAAATCCCACCTCTGAGTCTTTCTAGAAGGCTAACCTTGTGTCCTTACCTTTGCTGAGCCTCTCTTATCTATTTTGTGAAATAAGAATGATGACCCTCGGGCTCCTGGGTGGCTCAGTCAGTTAAGCATCTGCCTTCGGCTCAGGTCATGCATGATCTCAGGGTCCTGGGATGGAGCCCTGTGTTGGGGGGGGAGGGTCCCTGCTCAGTGGGGAGTCTGCTTCTCCCTCTCCCTCTGCCCCTCCCCCACCTCATAAGCACTCTCTCTCTCTCTTTCAAATAAATAAAATGTTTAAAAAAAAAAAAGAATGATGGCTCTCGGAGCTCATGGGTGGCACAGTTAAGCCTCCGACTCTTGGTTTTGGCTCAGGTCGTGATCTCACCATCATGCGATGGAACCCCGCATAGGGCTCTGTGCTCAGCCTGGAGTCTGCTTCGGTCTTTCTCTCTCCCTCTCCCTCTACCCTTCCCCCTGCCCCTGCACACAATCTCTCTCTCTCTCTTCTCTCAAATAAATAAATCTTCAAAAAGATAAAATAAAATACTGATGCCTCTCAAGGTATTATTGCCTGAATTTAATAAGGCATAAATGCAATTACCGGGTGTGTCAGATTTTCCCCAAGAAGGCCTCTGCCTTAGTGGAAAGTGCAGAGAGTAACCATTTGATACACTTTTCTAGTTTTCTCTACCAGCTTTAAAAATTACACCTCACACACAACACATTTACCCATTTCTTTCAGGTTGGAATATATTCATAGTAAAATTTGGTTATTCTTGGGTCAGCCTGTCCTGGGGCACAGGACCTCGTCACAGACCTGCAGGCCCTGAGCCACTCACTGGGCTGACGTAACAAGTAGAACTGCTGCCCACAGTCTCCTTGCTGCATTCGGCTTTCGGAGGAACGCTGGGCCCAAATTGAGTCTGAGAGAAGCTTCCCACCTTTCCTGGAGCCTAGACTTCTGAAGACAAAAAAGCACAACGTGGGTGTTAGCCTGCAGTCATCTGGGCCCCAGCACAACCAGAAATGGAAAATACCCCCAAAGAGTTGGAAGAGGGGCAAGCACATTTGAAAAGAGTTTTAACTAGTGTGGCAAATGGTCCGTCACACGCTCTCCTCTCCTAGTTTGTTTTGATACATCCCCACCTGGTCCCCAGGTGTGTTGGAACCACAACATGCTGTTCGCCCTGCCGTGGACCAGCCTCGTGCAGGGGAAGCCAGGCTGTGCACCTCGAACAATGGCTTTATTCTTTCAGGTGCCCGAGGAGAGGTCTGAGTGCAGAAGGAGCTTGGCCGCAAGAGGCAAGGAAAGAAGGGAAGCAGGAAGAAAGGGAGAAAAGAAAGAAATGGTGTACTTCGAGGAGTTTGGTTCCAATGAAAAAAAATCAGAAAGTAGGAGGAGATCCCCCTGGGAAAATGTGAAACCAGTCCTTCCTTCCCTCTTGTCCCCCCAACCTGCACCCCAAGCCTGAAATAAATGTCAAGGTGAATTGGCTGCATATTGAGAAAGGAGAGGAGGAGGGAGAAAACTTCTGTCTTAGAAAACTCGAGAGTTTATGTCTAGAAATACAAGACAGTTGCCAGAACGGAAAGTTGGGATTCCATCTTCCACATCTGGATTTGGGGGAATAAAGAAAGCTCTGGAGAGTTTGTTTTGGCGTTAATTATCCCACATTGGAAACCATCATAACAAGATGGTAAATTCTGGAATTTCCACTTCTCCTTCACCTGAAGAGGGTATATGTGTTACTTTGGCCAGACAGAGACCTCACATTATTAGAGACACGAGTGAATTGGAAAGAACAGTTTTCCACCTCATTCTTTTATGGAATTGGCAGGAAAACTTTACTAGTCTCAAGGCAAAATGCAGTCTGTGATATTCTCAAATTTTTCTATAAGGAGAAAGGTGGTGAGAACTTCATAGAATTTTGTCTGAGAAGAATTGGCAGGGCACTATATTTTATATGTATACATATATACATAGATATAAATAATTCCATACATATAGGGAATATACATATGTAAAATTAGGTTTCTTATATGCGACTTTTAGCAACAGAGAAACAAATTGTATCTCACATCCATGGGATGGGACTTGTTAGTCCATTTGTAAACTCATTGCTTTGAAATAACCAAAATTGTAGAAAGACGTTAAATAAGAAGTGGTTTGCCTAAACACAGATTTTCTGGTTTGAAATAAATGCCTTGCATCTAGATTAATAAGGTGACGCAAGACACTACATCATCTGGCAGAAGAAGATTTAAAGCAGGTCAGGTTCCTTGGGAGAAGAGAAAAAGAACTTTCAAGATGAAAGACCGAAAGAAAAAAATCTGTGTGTGGTCCAAACCTTTTTTTTTTTTTTTTTTTTTTTAACAATTTGCTAAAGGTGTTTAAACTGTGTGGTGATAGTTTTCTTAAAGTTTTAATGATCGACTTGCAAGGCGTGATTCGTCATATCTTTGACCATATGAGGAACACATAAATAAGAACTTTGCTTTATTATTCGTGTTTGATTCTAAGAGTATTGGGAAATGTGATGAGAGAGGGTGCACTTAATAATGCCTGTCCTCAAGCAGGGGCAAGGGGGTGTTGGCATGTACCAGCATATTATACTTTTAAAATGTAATTATAAATACTTGGTGGGTTTAGACCAAAAGGGGGGAAAAGTCTGGCTAGAACAGGTCGGACCTCCCAGATAGCTTAAATTTTGACCTACTTCCTTGTCTGCTTCTTCCAGTTCTAGACTGGCAATGGGTCTACTGGACAAGCCTTACGTCACCTGTGCCTCGGTCAAATCTTCTGAAGAGAATTCTTTGCTCTATTTATTGTCCTTTAAAAATATGTGCACTGATCTTCCTGAACCACGTTCTTTGAAGCAGCCAATGTTGTATGAGGGTAATTATTTCACAAGAAAATTAGACTCTTTAAAGAAGGAAATTTACATAAATATTCTTTTATATTTCTCTTCGTAGTTAGGGGCCACAGGCAATAGTTTCAAATGTCAAGGATCACAAAGTTCTTCGTTCAGTTATAATCACTCTGAATTCGTAGCTTCTTTGAGAGCTGTGTGAAAAAATAGATGGGATTTCTTGTTAGCACCTATGCAATTGGTAGGATTTAACAACTTTTTTTGATTATTGTTATGATATGAACACTTAACATGAGATCTACTCTCATAAAAATTTTGTAGTGCCCAATGCAGTATTGTTGACTACCGGTACAACATTGTACCATAGAGCTCTGGAACTCTCATAAACTGAAACTTTATGTCCATTGTTCCACATTTCCCCCTCTCCCAGCTCCAGGAAACCACCATTCGACTCTTGGATTCTATGCATTTGGCTATTTTAGGGACCGCATATAAGTGGAATCACGCAATACTTGTCTTTCTTCACTTAGCATCATGTCCTCCAGGCTCACTGTCCTCGAGCTCATCCATGTTGTTGTATGTTGCAAAATTTCCTTCTTTTTTTTAAGACTGAATAATAAGTGCTCCGATTTAAGGATATACCACATTTTCTTCATCCACTCCTTCATCACTGGACATTTAGGTTGTCTACACGGCGTGGCTGTTGGGAATACTACTGCAGTGAATATGGGAAATGCTACTATCATTTGAAGATCTTGATTTCAGTTCTTTCAAATAAATACCCAGAAGGGCAATTGCTGGATCACATGGCACTTGATTTTTAATTTTTTGAGGAACATTTGTTCTGTTTTCCATAGTAGTTGTACCATTTTCTGTTCCCACCAGTAATGTACAAGGGTTCCAGTTGCCCCACGTCCTCATCAACACTTGCTTTTTTTTGGTAGCAGCCACCCTGACAGGTGTGGTGATTTCTCACAGTAGTTTTGAGTTACATGTCTGATGATTAGTGACACTGGACATCTTTTCATGGAGTTGTCCATTTGTATGTCTTTTTTGGAGAAAAGTCTATTCCAGCCCGTTTTTAAATCAAGTTATTAGTTTTTATGCTATTGACTTACAGGAGTTCCTTATGTATTTTGGAGATTAATTTTATATTATTTTATTTTATATATATTTTATACAATATGTATTGTATAAAATATTGTAAATATATATTTTATAAATATTGTAAAATATATATTGAAGATTAAAACCCTTATCAGATATGTGTTTTGCAAGTATTTCCCCTATTCTGGAAGTTGCCTTTATACCTTGTTGATTGTTTCCTATGCTGGGCAGAAACTTTTTATTTTGATATAGTCCCAACTGTCTATGTTTGCTTTCATTGCTTGTGCCTTTGGTGACTTATCTATGAAATCATAGCCAAGACCAATGCCATGAAGCTTTCCCCCTATATTTTCTTCTAGGAGTGTTACAGTTTTAGGTCTTATGCTTAGGGGTTTAATCCATGTTGAGTTGATTTTTGTGTATGCTGTAAGAAAAGGGTCCGATTTCGTAGCTGTCCAGTTTTCCCAGAACCACTAACCTTATCAATTTTTAAAGTAAGTGGATTGAACTTCCCATCAAAAGACAGAGAGAGGCTGAATGGGGAGAAAAAAAAACAAGACCCAACAAACTTTTTTCTTTAATCTCAAATTCAGAATATATAAAAGGGATTTATCCTCCATTCTGATTTTAAAATACAGTTGAATCTCCGGTGATATTATCTGTAGTGCATCTTTGAATAGAGAAACAAACAGCATACTGTAGACATTGATGCTAACAGCAGTCTATCTCAGTTCTGTACAAAGTGGAAGAGGAAATGCACAGTGAACTTTATGAGATTGCAGATTTGACTGATCATGTGGGAGAAATGGCTCAAAAGGTACATAGATAAAGATTTTGAAATGATTTACAAACGTTCTACTTATGAGGATGTTGTTCTGTTTCTTCCTTCTGTGTAATTGCAGATCCATATCCAGAGAACACGTGCTAAGCCAGGGGACTCTTTTTTTTTTTTTTTTAAGATTTTATTTATTTATTTGACGGAGAGACAGCCAGTGAGAGAGGGAACACAAGCAGGGGGAGTGGGAGAGGAAGAAGCAGGCTCGCAGCAGAGCTGGGAGCCCGATGCAGGGCTCCATCCCAGGACCCTGGGGTCGCACCCGGAGCCAAAGGCAGATGCTTAATGACTGAGCCACCCAGGCGCCCCAAAGTCAGGGGATTCTTCATCTGCACTGCCTGTGCAAGTCTGCTCTTGGCTTTGTCACGTGGTATCTTACTCTCTCAGTGTCTGCCTTCCCTCTGGACTGATAATTTTTTTCAAGTTAGGGATTATGTTTAAATTTTCTTTATAGCCTAGTACTCAAGATAATTTTATGTGTAAGTGTTCATATCCCTTTGTCTTTGTACCTTGGTAATATATTATTCTATTTGGCAACCATATCTGAAAATGTACTGTTCCAGGGGGTGCCTGGGTGGCTCAGTCGGTCTTGATTGCGGCTCAGGTCATGGTCTCTGGGTCATGATCTCAGGATCACGAGATCGAGCCCTGAGTCGGGCTCCATGCTGGGTGTAAAGCCTGCTTAAGATTCTCTCTCTCTCTCTCTCTCTCTCATTGTCCTTCTCTCTCTCCCTCTCTAAAAAAATAAAATAATAATAATAATAATAATAATAATAATAATAATAAAACATACCATTCCATATTAAGCAGTTTCAATTTTTTATTCTCTATGGGAAACCATCAAAAGTTTATTTCTGATTGGTAATAAATACACAGGGTACAAAAAAATAAAAGTTATAAAAGGATACATAAGAAAAAGCATCCCCCATCCCCCAGTTACCTAACTTCCCTAGCAAGATGCAACTTATGCTGAATATCTTATTTCTTATGAATATTTCTCAGAGATATTTTATATGCACATAAGCAAATACATATATTTGGTAGGCTATGACCAAGTCCACCATAGGCCCTTAATGCTGCGAGAAATAAAAATACAGCAAGCAGAAAATTCCTTTTATGGTCATAGCACAGACCCTTGAGTATTAGCATGATGTATCTACCAGGCACTCCCACAAAAACAAGTCCTCCATTCTGGGTTCCTCTGAGGTAGTGATATCTCAGTCTGTGTGCACCCCTGACCACAGAACATCACACATGCCTGTACAGGGGAACAGGGAGGCACCGAGGAACTCAACTCCTTTAGAGTCTTATCTCATGTGTATCCTTTGTAGTGCTGCTTTAGCAGAGAGGGAACGATAGTAATAGTAGTAAATTGGTTAATACTTACATACTACTCAGTAGGGAACTACCAAGTACTTATTTTTAAGACATTTAAGCTACAGTAAAAATCAAACTTCGACCTGGACTCAAGTGTTCTTTCTCTTTAGTGACCAAACCTGGAGCAGACCTGAAGGCCTAACATAGCTTGCTATGAGGAATTTACCCCCAAGTAAACAGGATTGATAGCTTTACAGAAGTTTTAGGTAAGTTCATGGACATCCATAATTGTTTATTGAGGATAAGGGGTTGTTTCTTGGTTCAATCCATCAAATTAGCTTAGGGTGAAAATGGGCAAGCATGCCCTCCATCTTAAAGCTGGCATTTAGCTGACTTTGGATTCAAGTATTTCATGGGTTAAATTTAGCCAGTAAGGATGCCCATAAAATTCTACATTGTTCCACCAGGGGGCAATGGAAGGTCACAGTCATAGTTTCAGTTTTCATAAATCATAGGCATGAACTCAGTGGTTACCATCATGTGTGTGCGTGTGTGTGTGTGTGATATTCAATGTCCTTTTCTTCCAAAATGAGAATAGCCTTATTTTTCCTTATTATAAAAGTAGTATATGCCTATTGCAGAAAAACTTAGACGATTTCTTATAAAGAAATGAAAAACAGTCATAATCTAACCTCACAAGAATGGAAATCGTTGTTAACAGTTTGGCGTATGTCCTTCCAGACTTTTTTCTATAAATATATCTACCCTATAAATATTGTTTTTCTTCTTTTGCTAAACTAGGATCACATTCTACGTACTTTTCCTTCCACAATACAATAATATATCATGTATATGTGTTTCTGGTGTAAATAAGTGTTTACATTACCTTTTAAAATAATTGTATCGTGCTCCCTTGTATGGATATACCATAATTTAATTAATCATCTGCTGATATACTTTTAATCATAAAGGTTTTGATAATATAAACAAATATTAGTATACATACCTTTTTATCTGTATCTCTGGTTAGTCGTTAGATTCTTCATCCACTAGCAACCACATATTCTATGAGCAAATTCATATCTTCATATGGAGAGAGAGTTCAGGAATTTTGCTGCTATGATACATGGTCGCTTCCTTTTATTTTAAATGAGAATCCATTCCTGCTGACACACTGAGATCACTGATGTGTTGTCATATTCAAGATTTCCATTTTCCTCCATTTTTGAAGGGATGCTAGTGCAAAGAGGAGGTAACACAGGTGTAGAAGGTGGAAGTGGTGTATGTCTAGTTGGTTATGGGTTATAAACAGATGTTTAAAATAGCAAAAGAGACAAAACACCTTGATATTGCCCCTGTGTCCATGCTGGATTCCACAGAGCTCCAGGAAGACCAGGTTCGGAAATGCGTGGTTTAGAGGCCAGGCTTTAGAGACCCTCACTGAGGAAGGGGGTCCCTCAAGCCTGCTTATTTCACCGCTTTGACACTGCTGTCCTCTTTGGAATATGCTAGCACTTTGCCAGCTTTCTCGGGTGGTGCCATAAAAAAAATGAACCAAACACATTGTTTGAAGAAACTTGAACTTCTAGAAGCAAAGTATTAATGGTAGAGAGGTATAATGTGAAGTGTGTGTGTGTGTTTAAATTTAAATTTTAAAAGCCTAAAATAGTTTAATCAAATGACTTACTCTGTCTTAATATGTGTATTTTAAGAGTACCAGTAGAACATTAAGCCGGCTCGAAAATTAGAGGTGGTGTTTGCATCCATCTTGTTTGTCATTCCATACAAGGAAAGACTACTAAAATCATAAAACCCCTCTTCAAATAGAAATGAGAGTGTGTTTCTAAAGCTATTTTGATATATTTTTGTGGTAGGGAAAGACACTGATAAGAAATGCATATAATATCCCAAACTCCATTTTACTTTAGACCGGTCTATGAATATTCCCACAAAAAGGATGCATTCCTAAGCTTATTCAATAAATCTTCGAGTTTCCACTGTCAGTTCATCTTGTAGCACCAGACTTTAAAAGGTTTGTTTGGATCAAGCTTAATTTTTTTTTAGAATTCCCTAACTATACTAAGTAATGATTCCTACTAAAAAATTCTGTTATCTCTACCCTAAAAATTTCATGCACCAACTCGATTCATAGTTTCCCTTACAAAAAACCTTCTGTACTACACTTTGCACTACTTTCCAGAAGGTGTTAAAATGAATCAATAAAGTTGACACATATCAGGATTAGGCTGGAGGGAATAAGCTCCGTCGTCAGAAGGGTAAGGTAGTAAGAGGGTATCTAAGTGAATGAAGAATTTAGTACAAAGCTACTAATTGGCCTCACAGAGAAAGAAAGATCTGTGGTCCATTAATTCATGTTCCAGAAAGCATAAAATTTTCACATACTATGCACGTTGCAGACATCTGTGCTGAGATCTACTCTGAGTTTAAAAATCCATCACTCCCAGCACAACTCGCCCTGGTGATTCCTATATCAATTGCTTGGTAATGTTTGCATGGAGCTCTTTGAATACATATTAAACAATATTATCAAGGCTGAGAGACCTTAAATTTGTCCTTGACTCTGTCTCTCAAGGCTTCATGTCAGCCATACCGGGACATTTTCTGTCTTAATTTACAAAAAGTTACTGGGTGAAATGTGTAAGGGAATGCTTTTTTAATAGAAAGGGCCGTAGAATACATGCCCTAATCAGAAATCTCCTCTGGAGGATCTTGATTGAGTATATGAATAGGGCCACCCAGAGTTGTTGTTTTTTACCATTAATTCAGAAGAACGCTGTTGAAAAAATGAAAGTTTTGATGAAGAGCTTTAATTAAAAATATGCTGATATTACCAACAATTGGTAATCCCTTTGGTAGAAGCATTATTAACATTCCATTTTACTTCAACAGAAAATTGAAAAAGGGTAAGGACTGAGTTCCCACGGCCCATGGATTCCCAGCAGGCAAGGAGTTCTAGATCAGGGTTTTATTAACCAGAGAATGCTTCAAATGCTTCTTAGAGTTCTTTGGGGGGTATTTTGTAACCAGAGATTAGCTTTAAGTGTTCCTGTGACATTGCTGGAGTTTTTCACTATTTCAAGTTTCCATAAGGATAACATTTCAGAATCTGAATCTAATTCCTCTTTCTTCATCTGAATTTTATTCCTTGGTTATGTATTTGTTCCTAAGTATAGTCCAATATGATGCCAAAAGCTCAATAGTCTAAGTATCACCAGCTACAAGATAGGATAAGTATTTTATTTGTTTTTCCGTAACCTAGAATAGGAAAACATGAAAATGAAGAGTTATCGTTAGAATCTTACAAACTTCGTCTCTAAAGCTAATATTCTAGTAAAATGATACTGCTATCATGTAGTCTCTAACCCCTCCCCACAGCCCACCCCTTTCCCCTCACAATAGATTAGACGCCAAAGGAGAATATGTTTTACTTCATTGTCGCTCAGTCTAAAGCTCCCTCTCACCCTGTTTTCCAAGGAAGCTGTATTGAATAATGAATGAGAGCATTAGGCTTTGGACTAAATAGACCTAAACAGTTCCAATGCTGGCTTTTCCGCTTACTAAACATATGACTATGGTCAAATCAGTTCATCAGTTTTCTCACCTGTACAGTGAGAATACCAAGAACACGGTTAAAGTTGGTATGAGAAATAAATGAGAGATGTGTTCGGTACATTACAATACCTGGCATAAGGAACAGCAAACGAAGGCTAATTAACCTCAAAACTGTTTTCCCCACATATTGAATAGAATATGGAAGAAATGATCGTTGGCTTCAATGGTTTTCCTGTACTTTTTTCCCTCCATGGGATAATTAGGGTCCTTAAGAATTTTTTTTTTTTGCAATTTTTATAGAGATTAAATTCAGAAAACATAAAACTCACCATCTTAAAGTATAAAATTCCGTGGTTTTTAGTATATTCACAATGTTGCATAATCATCACCACTGTTTAATTCCAGAGCATTTTCATCACCCCAAAAAGAAACCTATAACCATTAAGCAATCCCTCCCCTCCCCCAATCCCCTGGCAACCACTAACCTATGTTCTGTGTCTGTGGGCTTGCCTATTTTAGACATTTCATATAAATGGAACCAGACAATATGTGGCCATTTGTATCTGTCTTTTTTCATTTAGCATAATGATTTCGAGGATCATGATGGTAACATGTATCAGTACTTCATTCTTTTTACTCCTGAATAATATTCCATTGTATGCATATGCTGCGTTTTTCTATTCGTCATTTGGTGGACATTGGAGTTGTTTCCATGTCTTAACTGCTATGAAAAATGCTGCTATGAGCATTCATGCACAAGTTTTGTGTGGAACATATTTTAAATTGGAACCATTAAGAACTTGCTTCCCAATATCACAGGCTGGGTAGTAGAGATTATTGTCACTGTCTAATTCAGAGTCACAGGGATGTGTTATATTTCTGAGAATGAGAAAGTTTGATCCCTTCTTCTGTTTTAGAGTATTGTCACAAGCAGATACATGGTCATGCTATTAGTCAATGAACTTTGGTTGATTTCAACTCAGCCATCATTCCATTTTCATAATAACTATATACAATTATGTATCACACATACAAACACATATACACGTGCCCACTGAGCTCTAGTGACTTTTCTAGTACAAAATAAGACTGGTCCTGGGGTGGGATGTTAAGTTTTGTATGTGACGATATCACTTCTCTTCCATCTGGTCCTTTTCTGATTCGTTCATCCCTCATCTTTTCCATTCCTCTGTACCCACATCAGATGCTGCCCTGAGAATGTTTGACCTCCCATATCTTTGATGAAGTTATGTGATTAAATCATTCACTGGTAATCTGTGGTTCGACATGTGCTTCTTTTCTCAGAGATAATTCCACATCGGGGGGAACCAAGAATAAGGATAATGCCTAACACAAAAGATGGTTATAATGATGGCATTTTACTCACCAGGGAGATACTTGAGCAGGTCCTTGCTTACCGTTCACAGCTCTTCATCAGTGAGGTGTCTATATCCTTTGCTTTCTTAGGCACCAAAATTGTGTTATTAGGTCTTTTTCCATCTTTTCTGTACCTTTAGCTATTTTGTTCATGTACGATATAGATTAAGCACAATTCACACTATTTTTAACCTTTCTAAGAGTGATCTTCATTGAAGTGTTGGCATTATACCAAAAATTCACATCTAGCAAGTTAATATTCAACACACACACACACTGACACACACGCGCGCACACACATATCCTGCATTGACTCCTGGGCTCAACCTTGTTGTGTAACCTTGAAAAAGTTAATTCACAGCTCTGAACCAGTTTCCTCAGCTCTAAAGCCATCATCATCGTCATATAAATCCTCCAGAAGTATCGTGAGGGTTAGAGATTCAAGCATCTAGCAAAGTATCTAGCACTTGATTAGTGCACAATAAACAGTAACTTTCATTATTACCGGGATTTTCGGTGAGGGAAAGCCAGCATGTGGTTCCCTAGGCCCTACCCAGCCATGGATAGATAGCTCAGGCGTCTGCTGCAGCTTTCACAGGATACGCTCTACCCTCCCCACCCCCAAGCCGCTGCATTTGTCTGCTAATTTTGCTCCACAGCTTTTAACTCCAGACCGAATTGAGTTGAATTTAAAGCAAAGTTGGGAGACACCTGGGTGTAAGCATCTGACTTCAGCACAGGTTATGATCCCAGGTTCCTGGGATCAAGTCCCACACTGGGCTTCTTGCTCAGCAAGGGGTCTGCTTCTCCCTCTGCCTGCAGCTCCCCCTGCTGGTTCTCCCGCGCGCTCGCTCTCTCTCTCTCTCTCTCTCTCTCTCTGACAAATAAATAAATAAATCTTAAAAAAAAAGGTGAAACAAAGGTAACTTGAAGGCATAGGATCTAGGAGCTACAAAAAACATGTTGAGGGAATAAGGAGCCAATTTCAAAAGTCCTGTCATGGTTTCTATGTGTTGGACTGTAGGAAGTCAGACACCTGGGTTCCAGTCTGGTTCTGCCAGTTCCGGGTAGAAGAGTTGAGCAGCGTTCTTAAACTCACTGATCTTCTTCAGGTCCTCCTTCTAGAAGGCTTTGGCACTAATTACTTCACGTTTAGGAATAAATAGGTGACACGTTCTGTATCAGTGATGTGCAAAGGGAGACAACTATAAAATTAGTGGAAAGATTTCGATTATTCCGGTGACGGGATGGGGAGAGCACTACTGGCTAATTTAAGGTGTGGCAACAGGGACCCCCAACCCTCCAGTGTGGGACAGCCCCCTACAACAGAGAACTGTCTTATCCAAAATGCCAATAGCATTGTTGTTGAGAAACACTACACGTTATAAATATGTTTCGAAAAATCGTACATCTAACATGAAAAAGTCACACTAATGCCCCCGATAAGTAAGTGGATTTGAGTGGCAGGAGACAAGTTTCCCTTCCTGTGTTCTGTGCCTATCAAATCTTGAGCATAATCCTAAACTTGGGGCATAATCCCCATGGGAAAATGGATAAGAAAATATGTTTTTTATTTTCCCATATTCTGCTTTCTGTGCCACCAGATAAATGAATAAATCTTAATCTGAGTAAATCTCAGGAGTAAATAGTTGCTAAGAAACATAACTCAGAAAAAATACTAAGTGCAGTCATGAAATGAGGCTCGTTAAATGTGTTTTCGTTTCATAAAATGCAAGATGGTATTGTTTTTTCCCCTGAATCTGGGTGCCTAGCCACATCACACTGTTGACAGGTTTACATTTGACAGCAGTATGTGGCATGAGAAGAAACAAAGTCATCTGTAATGTATCTAGGCTTATTTTCCAATATGTATTTTTCTATTATAAAGAATATTAGAGTCACATTATAGAAAATTTGGAAAATAGAGAAAAGAACAGAAAAATCACCTATAATCATTCCACTCCCAAAATAACCACTATTAAAATGTGGGTTTATGTCCTTTTGGTGTTTTCTTACTTGATATATTCTCAGTTTTTGACAAAGAATGTTTTTCACTGAACATTATATCCAATATTTATATGATTTCTTTTGAAATGCAAGTTATTTTTTTGATCAGTGTCTGTGGCTGTCGGCTTTGGGAGGTGGGGATATTGTAGATTCTTCCATTTAAATGACTTTGAACTTAACGATGTGTTGCTCCTTGAAGCAAATAATAAGGGAAATTTAATTCTTCAACATCTAGCGTTGTTTGTGTTTCCCTCCAAAGCCACTTCTTTTTTCCAACTTCTAATCCCCTAGAGTACTTCAAGGGGTGTAACTCTGACAAGAAACATCAAACTGATTTGGTTTTCGTGCAGAGAAAGATTCTAGTGCTGGATTTAGATATTTTTGTGAGCAAATAAAAGCTCCAGAGACTTTGTAGCTTAGCAAATAAAGCATTGGCCTCCAACCAAACCCAACTAGATGATTTTGGTGGTCTCAGCTGCATTTCCAGCAAGTTTTAGCCTGCATTACAAATTCATTATGCACAATTATGTGCAATTTGGCACAATTTCCTATCCCTGCTTAGGAGAGGCCCTCTGTTTGGGGCTGAAGGGGAGAAAAATAATACTTGTGCCTAGAGGGAGCAATTCTCTTAGGTCAAGGTTATGTTACATATAGAAAGAGATAGGGTAGAAGTATTGTTAAGCACAAAGAATCTAGGAATAAGTGGGTATTAGAGGCCAACTGTGTTTAGCTTTTGAAATTCCTCACTCTAAAAGTCTTTTATTCAAACGGAAAATTTTGATAATTCCAACACTGATGGGCACTGATTCTCTCCTAGCTATAATTGGCACAGGTGAGTTAAGATTCATGAATTTTTTTTACTCGCCTAACACAGGAATGTAGGAAAGGATGCAAAATCAGTTTAGAAGGTAGTTGGGAAAAAAAATTCACAGATTTGATGAGGTGCCTAATAAGTTGGAACAGATATATTATGAATCTCTAGAAATCTCAAATATTTTTAGTATTGCAGTAACGCACAATAATTGTTTGATTGAACATAGGCCAAGTCAGGAAATGAAAATTCAAGCAATTAACTTTTCTTTCCATAGAAAAAAGAAGTCCACCTCTCTTACATTCCATGTATCCAACTTGCATTTGTTGTAATTATTTGGAGAGAAGTATGCTGAACAGCAAAATGTTCCTTGCTTTGTGTTCATGTTCTTAAGTAGTTGGCATTTTACTGGCAAGTTCACTACGTGTAAGACTAAATAATTAGATTCCTGAGCAAATAATCATAATCCGTAATTAGAGATTGGGCTGGGAGGGTCCATCAGGTTAGGTCTGAGTGGCAAGGTAAAGCTAGCCTGGGAGTTGTACTGTTGATAAATTGATATTTCCTTTTCTGAATCAGAGCCCTGCATCCGTGGCTTAATCAAAATAGGGAACCTAGAGTTTGTTGGTAGTTGGACATAAATAGCCCCCCTGCTTATGGCATTATCAGTAATTAAAATTTAAATAATGAAACCCAACAAGCGATTGATTAATTTGAGCAAAGAAATCCAGCCAGGTAGCCAGAGGAAAATAACCCAAATAAGCATGATGTTGACATTTTAGCTCTTACTCTACCATGGGTATTGAACACATTGTCTTCCCTTAAGAACAAAAGGACTCAAACTAGCCAGGCGTGCATAGGTTGATAACAGAACTTCCTCTCCAGCCTCACACCTGAAAGTGTTATTGGAGACAAAGCAAATGATAATGGGAATATCCCATCAAGAATATCCCAAGGCAGTTGATTGAGTGGGAGCTCTGGCCATCTTTCCCAGGAAAGTCAGCACCCTTCCCGTCTCAATGAGGTGTTGACTGAGGGACTGACACCACTCCCACCAACTCACTTGTCAGGCATCCTGCCACAAATTGTTGGCAGTAGCTACTATGATTCTTCTGAGGTCTCTCCTAAGTAAACGATCATAAAACTCAGTGGTGCAGGCAATCCAATTTCTTATTAGCCTGTTATAAGCCGACCAACATATACAGGAATTAATTCTTTGGGAGACAGTGTAGAAAGAACCTAGTCTTAGAAATCAGATGGACATTCAGTTTTGATTTGCCTCTTTCAAGTGTGTGATTTTAACTTACCTAGGTTTTTGTGGTTTTATTCATTTGTAAATTAAGAATAGATAATTCCTCATGTTTTTAGCAAGGAACGCTTCTGAACCACTTAACATAGAATGCTGGCACACAGCTGCAATTACTACAGATGATCTTTAAAATCTTGCCGTGATGGGGCGCCTGGGTGGCACAGCAGTTAAGCATCTGCCTTCGGCTCAGGGCGTGATCCCGGTGTTATGGGATCGAGCCCCACATCAGGCTCCTCCACTATGAGCCTGCTTCTTCCTCTCCCACTCCCCCTGCTTGTGTTCCTTCTCTCGCTGGCTGTCTCTATCTCTATCGAATAAATAAATAAAATCTTTAAAAAAAATAAAATAAAATAAAATAAAATAAAATAAAATAAAATAAAATAAAATCTTGCCGTGGTATCTGTGGCGAATCTGTGTGATAGGTAAGGCAAATCATAACAAAATCATTCTGATTAAGGAGGAAATCAGAGCCGACAGCTCCTCCTTTCTAACACGTTACACCTCCAAGTAATGCCTACCCCCATTGGTTCAAGGGCAAATAAGAAAGGGAAATGAAAGAAGGAATAAGTGAAGAAATGTAAAATACAAAATAAAGGGAGTACATAGATGTCCTCTGTAGAAACAAAGCTTAAACCGCTGAAAATAGAAAAAGAATCATAGTTTCTAGCCACACTGTTGTCTAGACATCCTAGATGCAGAACACTCGAAGATACTAAAATATTAAAATCAGGTTTTTTAAAGCATATCTGAGCTGCAGTG
Organism: Ursus arctos; assembly: GCF_023065955.2. NCBI lineage: Eukaryota > Metazoa > Chordata > Mammalia > Carnivora > Ursidae > Ursus > Ursus arctos. The sequence continues at coordinate 12,451,042 of NW_026622852.1, forward strand.
TAAAGACATTCTTACAGGCTAAAACTGAAGAGAAAGTGTGAAACCAGAGAGGAAAGCATGGACTGGAGCCATCTGCCAAGTCCTAACGGTCATATATTTACTGGGACAAGAGACAGACGAAGCCCAAGAGCCAGAGAAGAGCAGGGGGTGGGAGCAGAGACTCTGACACAAATCCAGGAAACCCCCACCCACCTAAATGGAAGTACCTGCAGTAGGAAAAATCACGTGGCAGAGGGATACTTTAATTCTTCTTGTCTTTACCTTGACTCTGAATAGAATGGGGAAAAATAATTATTTCTACTGTGTGTGTGTGTGTGTGTGTATCTGTGTGTGTGAGAGAGAAAGAGATGTCTACTTACAAACACAAGCATGGGACCCCAAATAAGGCTCAGGTAATAATTTGGGTTAAGGTGGGTCCATACTGATAGTGCCCCAGGAGTGGAAACAAGCCTAAATAAAGATTAATAAAGTTTGATCTCTGACCTTAAAGAATTCCCAGCGAGAAAATTCTAAAGAGTATGAGCTTACAATCAAAGCTCACTAAACCCAGATATGTCTTCATGAAGTATAATAAGCAAAAACAATGAACTATGTAAACAGACCTTCAAAGCCTACAGAGATTGGAATTATATGAAATAACATGCCCATATGCTATGACCCAGATATACTCCAGATTGGCACTGGCATGTACCCCCAGGATATATGTAGAAGGATATTAATAGCAGCAATTTTCTTACTGTCTCCAAACTGGAATCAACCTAACTTTTCCATCAACAATAGACTAAATAAATGAAGTGTGATATATTTATTCAGTGAAATACTTATAGCCAGAGCTCCTAAAAATTAATGAATTATAGTTACGCTTATCAACAAGGTTCTGTATCAAAAACACTGAAGCAAAAAGGCAAGTCATAGAAGACTGTATCAATGTGTTTTTATTAATATAAATTTTAAAAGCAGAGCATTATTTAAGAATGCATTCATACATTTATTAAAAAAAAAAACAATGGATCACAGAAAATTCAGTGTAGTGGAAGAAAATCTTGGAGAAGCCTATAAGCCGAGTGGAGGCACAGAGGTGTTCAGTATTTAAACTGTATTCAAATCATATGTGCACATTGTGTACATTCTTTCGATGCATGGTAATTTCACGATAATAAGCAAATGCAAATAGCAATTGGAAGAAAGAGGCAAGAGAAACAAGACTTAGGCTGAGTTAGAGGAAGTATTTGAGAGTTTTAAAGTGGGAAATGAATGAGAGAGAGAGAATCCAGGTTGATTTAGAGTATTGCTATGATTTTTGAGTGTAATTTCCCTTTGGCATTTTCTTGAGAGATAGTAATAATGATGTAATCTATTTTTATTTAATTTTGGTTGCCAGAGTGAAGTTTCCTTGAGTGTAACCAATCAAGTAATAAGACTGTTCAAAACTATATGGATTGTAGCCTTCCTTTGTTGTCTTTGTTTGAATAGGTATTTCACGGTAGGAAAAAATTGAACCTCCCTGAGTTACATGACTGAAGTCATCGTCACTATGCTCCCCCACTTCATCATGTTCTTTTTTAAAATCCATTTCTATTATCTTTCCTCATTACTCCTATGCACTAAAATCTCATTTTTATGTACATTCTGAGTATTATCATGTACTATTTCCTCATTTCTGAGACACACAGGTTTTTCGTATTATAACTTCAGATAGTTGGTGGCATTGCATAATTAACACACCTTTTAGTTGTGGTATAGTACTTTCTCCTCTAAAAAAAACTCCAGAAAATGTGTTTTTAAATTGATAATGTCTCTTAAACTGACAACTATTTAGAGTGGGAAAAATACAAAAATCAATAATTAACTCTTTTCCCTTTGTCTGATTCAAGGGCAGACAAATACAAGTCCCCTTCCCTAGTATTCACTGAGTATTAAAATGGTACCATTTTCTCATGTAAGCAGTCCTTGTATTTTGACATTTTCCTCTTCAACCCTCTGTTTATTCTACTTGGAAAATGTTTATCTTTTCACCTACTGATGTAATGTGCTTATTTAAAGGTTTCTACCAATGTCCAAACTGACAAAGGTAACAGCCAAAAAAAATTGGGATATATTAGTTGGGTTATAAACATAAGAATATAGGATTTCATTTTAAAAAAGACAGATCTAATATATAGCCTCCAGGAATGCATGAAGTTCAAGATTATTCATTTATAATGAACCGTAATGATTTAGTTATTGGAATGAAAGTATTTTTGGAAAAGTGAATCTTTCAGATAATAGCAGATGGGACTTTTTTTCGGAGAAATGACATTACATAATGGAAAGAAATGGAATTTGGCATGAAAAACCTACCTGGGTTGAAGCCGTAGGGTTGTCATTTACTAGCTGTGAAACTCTGGGAAAGTTGTAATATCTGAGTCTGTTTCTAAATCACTAATAATAAACATTATTTTAAAACATTACCATTAACTTTAAAACATTAACAATTTAATGAACAGCTACAAGGTAGCAGCCACTGTGGTTCTGGGCACTTGACATATATTAATTCTTAATCCTCAAAATAACCCTGAGAGTTATATTGTTACGCCAGCTTGAACACAGGCAGAAATTGAGGCTCAAAGAGAGTATATAGCTTTCATAAACACAGAATTGCACAATTAGTGTCAAAGCCACGTTTTGAAATCAGGCACTGGAGGGAGGGATGGGAGGGCAGAAAAGTGGGCATAGATATGAATTGCATGCATTTCTGCCTCATAGATATGAAGCATCAGGTAATCTGTCATTGACAGGACTATCACCGTGAGCATGCTTCTTACACAATGTCAGATCACAGTGATGCTCTCAGGGGTAATAAAATGGGAAGGGCCTCCTGGTCCCCATGCTGTCTGCTGTGGTATGGGGTATGTCCTTATGGAGACAGCTGCAGTCCATGACAAGGGGAAAGGTCCATGGAACTCATATCCGTTGCATAAATACAACATATCTGGCAGTGGAACCATTTTTCTCTATATTTTATTTAGGCAGATTTTACCATCACCATTTTATGCAAGAGGAAATTGAGACCCAGAAAGGCTAAGAGATTTGCCTAGTGTCTCACAACTCTTCAGGCGACAGAGGCAGGATTGGTTGGAGTACAGGACTGGTTACCTCCGAAGTTTGTTCGTACTCTATGACCACCTATGTGCTGCCTTCTGTGGTGGGTCAGACCTGTGGACACAATGAGAAATTCTTCATGATAAATGTATTTGATTCACTTAGAGATCAGTATATAAGCCCATGCTGTGATCATTTCAGCAACAGATATAATAAAATTTAGAACAGATACAGTAAAATTGTAGACTTTGAACAGGATGAAAAAAAGCTACTACTGAGACCTTCGGGTATTACTACTTGGTCCAAGATTTTGCAGAGAAAGCACAAAGCAATATTTCACTAATGGTTCAGACTGTTATGTCTTCCTTCTACTTTGCTCTTGATTAACTTTGTCTATACCCCCCAAAAAACCTCATTCTAGAGTTTCTGTTCCTCAGTTGGAAAAATTATCCAAGTATGACAATGAGAGGATTTGGAATTGTAGTGTTTTGGGATAATTTAGAAACTGATTGATTAACCGTAGTGTTTATATAGAAAAAGGAATTTGCTGTATTTAGTATTTTTTATGGGAGAGTTCACATTTTAGGAAAAGTTCATATTTCATTCACTCGGTCGTTAGCTTGGGCTCTTGAATCAGTCTGCCATGGTTGAACTCTCAACTCTATCACTCACAGTTAATGATATCTTGAGCAAAGTAATTAAACTTAATTTTCTCATCTGTAAAAATGAATATAGTCATAGTATCTATGTCATAGGGTTGTTGTATTAAGTGATATAGCCCATATAAAGCACTTAGCATGGTGCCTCATACATGCTGAGAGCTCAGTAAGTAATAGCAGTTCATAGTCCCGTTAATAACAGAACTTGCTACAGTCTTCATTTTATTTAGAATTCCTAGGTATCTAAGTGATATTTCCCTCTATTGGGTTTTTTGTGTATGTATGTCCTACATAAGCGTGTTTATAGAACATCTTAATTTTTTTAATTAATTAATTTTTTTTAGTGTTCAATGATTCATTAGTTGCATATAACATCTTTATTTTAAAGAAAGCGCAGCACTTTCACATTGAATTCAGCATTGCCAGTATGGGCCAGGCACAATTTCCTAACTAATTGGATGTTGATGGAGGCAAAGGATATTGCCCTTGCCTTTTTTTTTTTTTTTTTTTATGGTGGAGAAATTGAGGTATAGTAATCTCAAGTGATTATGTCAAGTCAGAAAATTAGCATATGAGCTGAGGGAGATTTTTAGTATGTAAATATTCTAGATAGAGTCATTTTAATAGATGTTGGCATATATTCTATTTGGTACAAAAGGCTACAGACATTGCTTAAGCCACGAAATATTTTTTATAGGAATTCTTTTTTTTTTTTTTACATAACATTTTATTTAAAAAAAGCTTTTGAGCCCTATACTTATTTATAAATTAGGTTCACCTACTACAGAGGGAAGATACAGTAATTTACAAACTACATCCTGTTAATATTAATTTACAAAAAAGCAAGAATAAAATAGGAATTCTCGATTCATTTTTATGTCTGATTCTTTTTTTATTTGCTATACTTGGGTAACAACCTATCAGAATTTAGAAAATAATTCCTTGCTTTAAGCAATACAGATCTCAGAGTAAGGTCCTTGACTTTGCAGTTCTCATAGAATTTTGATTCGTGTTCTTATGCCTTATGTGATATGCATTATCCATTCTGATCTTGTTCAAAGACCTCGATTTAGGTTTGCTTTTTGATATAAAATACAGTATTGCTATCATGCATTCCATCATTAGAATAATACTTTATGATTATACACCAAATATCTTTCTCCGACGGTTGGTATTTTAATAAGGGTGGAGTGCATCTGAAACTTATATCACATTGCAAACTGCATATATTGCCAAACCGTAAAAACACATTAGGCACAAGAGGGAGGTTTTTCCTTTTAATGGAATCTGATATTATCTGAGTTGTTACTCTTAGGGTTTACTGGGTATTTTTATTTGCTTTATAAATACATGTTTGCTAAAGCGTAATAGTTTTATTGTTGTGATAGGTTTTTGTAGTTCTTTGAACATATATTGTTATACATGAAAGGATAGTAAAATTATATTAAACAAGGTTTTAGAATCATGAAATACATGACACTATAAAATTTATCAACATTTTTTTATATTAGGTTCTGAATTTTCAAAAATATATTTCACAATCACAAATAAATGTGGGCATTAGAAGGTGAGGAGCAAATCTTACTCTAGTTTACAGTTTCTCTCTGGAGCCAGATGCAGTTTTGATGAAACCCAGAACTTGAAGAGTAGATATGTTGTATAAATAAAGCTACGTTCCTTCCCTACAAGGGCTCTGGGCACAGCTCTAATATTAGATCTCTGAATGTACATGAGCCCTTCTCAGCATTAGGCACCACAATGGGGATGAGTTTCCAGGTAATTGTAACATAGGCAAATTGTTTATACATTATACACAATGGAAATTTATATCAATGCAAGAATAGGCCTGGACAAGAAAGCAACTTAAAGGTCAATAGGGAATCCTTTAACTGTACTTCCCCAGGGACTGACTTAGAGATCTAAAGCTGGGTGCATGGAAGTAGCAATATAAGATTTGTTTTCAATGCAGCATCTAAAACAATAAAATAATCTGGAAACTGACTTAGAGATGGCATCTCTCAGGACTAAGTAGTACCAGCAAGAAAATGACTCACTACATGTAATCACCAAAGTTTAGAGGAAGAGAGAAGAGATACAAGAAAGGATACTAATAGATAATTAGAAGGATAAGTAGCATGCCATGGCTCGTGCTCTTTTGTACTAATAACATTGTACATGTGAATGGCTGTGGCACCTTACAAAACCCCTTCAAGTAAGTATCTCATGTGATTGCCATGATCAACTTATGAGAAGTAGAATAGGAATGATCTATATTTTATTGCTGAGAAAAAGCTGAGAGAGAAAGAGGGAATACCAGCTGGCTCAAGGTCTTAGTAGTAGACTTGAATGGAGGTCTTCAGATCCCAAGTTCAGGACCCTTTCTCTACCACACATCCAAATTCCAGATTTCACAAGTCCCATTTTCCTATATTTAATGCATGTTCACCAACACTATAAAAAACCATTCTAAGCTCTATCATCAAGGTCTTTCGGTTTGGCTCTTAATTGAAGGCTTGCTCCCATCTATTATAGATATAATACAGTATTGAAGGGTTTGGTTACATGTGGGGCTCTCTAAAATATATGCTTTCTGTACACATGACCACTTCCTGATTCCAGATTGAAATGTGGGACAAATCACAATAAAATCATAACCATAAGAAAAATAACAAAATGGGACAAAGCAACAAACAGTGGAACCATGTCACTTACTTATTCACGTGTTCAGGCCGGGGGCCCATCATCAATGGGATCCTGCACTAGGCATGTTGGGGCTCCTCAGGAGACAGTGGACCTGGCAGTCAGGAAAGGCCTGAAGAAGGCTATCCCCATGATCCTTAGGGGATCCTTTGTCTTCTGGAACTTGCTGCTATGACTTCTAAAATTATAGGATTACAGTGGATTATTTCTAGAAGCCCTTCCCATCCAGCTCAAGGATCCCATTATTCTTAGTGGAGCCTCCCAGTCCCCAGAATTGTGATCATTAATCATTACGTCGCAAGAAGACTTATAAATTAATGGTCTCAGCTGCCATTTATTGAGAATTTACTCTAGGCTAAGCACCAGCCAAAGAGCTTTCCATTTTCTGTGGGTTCTGGAATTCAACCTAGTACGTACATGCAAAGAGTATGTAGTATTATTTTAGAAAATTATTTCACATTGATAATAAGTCCCTCACTGCTGGACAGATAGTGGGAAAACTTGTATTTGCCTTGTAAAATATCCCAACCATCTCCTTTCAGCTTACAACCATCCTTTCAGGTGTTCTCTCCTTTTCTTCTCAAAATAATATCTATGTATAAGGTGTTTGGATCTGCCTTTGGGGGGCAAGCAGAAGAGTCAGAAATCTGCAAGTGATTCTTGGACTCCCGTTGTCCTCTATAATAATCTTCTGTTGGTTAGTCACCTCAGCATTGCCAACAGGAAAGCTTCTAGAATTGAGGGAGAATTTGGAGGTCTAAATTCAGCACTGCTCCCAACTCCATGCCATACCAAGGCATGCAAGGACACCCTAGCCATGAATTCCATCCCTGTGCTCATGAAACGAGGTGGACAAGGTATTTCTTAGCATCCTGCGGCTGCAATGGGTACGGCTGCCAGCATCATGGCGCTCAATCTGCAGTGAGCCCCCTGACTAGCTAGAGCATGACTCTTCCCTGAGGGAAAGCACCTTCTTTCTTCCCTCTTTCTAAGAGAGGTGGGAAGGGGCAGTAAAGATTGCTTTTGTTTACTCAAATCTGCTGGCTCTGCAATATCTGTGTAAGGCCAGAAGTTAAAGGGGAAGGGACCTGCTTTCAGTTCTGCCTTAGGCCTAGAGAAGAAGTCTTTAACCAAATTAAAATGCAAGGACTGTTATTTGAGGACTGAAGGAAATACTGTATAAGAAGCTCAGGTGTCTGGCACGTAGTAAACACTCAATAAATGGTAACTATTTTGAGCTGGTTTTTTTCAAATGTATAATGAGAGTGAGCAAGTAGAGACCTTGAATAAAGAAATCTTTCAAGAATCTTGGCAATAGAGCCAGAGAGAGATGTAGGATTGAGGGCGCTTTTAAAATTTTACTTGTTGGTTTTTGCTTTTATTTTAAAGCTGAAAAGATCTAACTTGATTGAAGTCACATCTCACACACTGACAATTTTCCTGTTTGGTGTCACAATAAAAGAAACACGCTCAAACAGAAAAAATGTGTCTTTATTGACATCTTTTCTGACGCTGAAACACATTAAATCAACCCCCTAGCATCATCTCATTTCTTACTCCCCAGCCTCTTCAGAACAAACCTCTCTCCTTCTTTACCTTCCCTCCTTAAGACTTTCCTCCCTCTTTCTTCTCTCCCCTTTACCTCACCCTAGTTCTTTATTATGCACATTACCTTCATCTCTTATTCATTAAATCCTTCCTCTTCTTCTCTGGTCATGTCATCCTCTAACCAATCCCCTATTTATAATTTTTTTTTCATCACAAAGGCTAGTAGGATCAAGACAAGGGTGGAGGTAAAAATAATTGATGTAGCAGGGTCCTTGGGAAGGGTGGGATTGAGAGTCCAGTTGAAGGAATGAGCTTTGGGTCACAGGACACTTGATTCCTTTAGGACTAGAGAAAGCAGAAAGTAAGTGGGGTGGCAGGTGGTCATGAGAGGATCAAGACCTTGAGGGAGCTCCTGTTTAGTTTCTTCTGTGAAGAAAGAGACAGGGTCATCTTCTGGGAGTAAGGATGGTGGTCACTGGGGTGAGGGGCTGGATGGAATGAGATGAAGTAACAGGACAGCCGTGGGTAACATGGGAGAGGAAGCTGTTGGGGCTGCTGAGGAATCCATGGGCTGCCTCAAAAGTTCAAGAACAGGAAAAAGGCAAAATTGATTTTATCAGGGCTGAGAAGATCAAAACATTTAAAAAATGGTGGATATGGGATAAAGGCAAGAAAAGAAATAAGCTATGGCACGGAACAACAAAGAAAAGGCACGATTACTACAAGGCAGTATAAATGTGAATGAGGAAATTAGGAAATGAGCGGCATTGCCCATATTTGCGTTCTTGGGCCATTTCCTTTACTCCATCATCCCATTGGGGATTACGGGCTTTCATTAAAGTCCCCCTTCCTGGTTTTCCATGCCACAGGGAAAAAGAAATCAAGTACTTACTGAATGGGACAGCTAAGTTTGGGGGTACCCAGGGGCTGTTAAGAAATACTGACCATTGCTTTACTTTCTCATTTTTCTCATTCTTTATTTTAATCTTTGCTGTCTCCTTTCCCTTGTATGTTTTTCTTTCTTTATCCATCAAATCTGTTTTAAGATTTCTCACTATTTATTTCTGTAACAGCCTTTCCTCCGTTTATTCATTCCTTGAGCTTCTCTTTTTACTTGAATTTGTTAGTATAGGAATTCAGAAAGAATATGGGGGAAGAAGGATTACAAAAGACAGAAAATAGTAAGAAATAGACTGAGAAATGGAAAGTGTTAGAGTGAATACACAATTTATAAAACAGAGGGTGCATAATAATTGGGAGAGAAGCAGAATGAATAGAAGAAATCAGATAAAAGTAGAAATAAAAAATATTGAGGAAATAGGGAGTGCGAAAATTAAGGAATATGTATAGTTTAAATAGATAATATAAAGCAAATTTAGGTTTTGTATGCCTTCCCTCCATCCCCGACCAATAGCCCTAAGAGTTATTTCTGAGTTATAAATAATTTTTTGCCTGTTGACTTTACTCTTCTGGTCATCCCTTCTGGGAAAAGAGCATAAAAAGTTGCTACTTTTTATATTAGGCAAAGAGCAGTTTAATGAAAAACTTGGGGAAGGAAGAAAGTGCACATTTTCATGAATAAAATTCCAAATGACTCAGTCAATCTGGAGAGTTCACATTTTATATATTAGCGTTTCAGTTTTTTAGAAAAAGAATTCTCATGTTTTTCTCATTAAAGCTGAATTCACCTCCATTTCTATCCATCCTATTTTCCTCACTTAATACGGTGCTTCAGCTGAGTACATACCACAAGCAAATGCAGCATGAGCCGTTACAAAATGGAGTGAGAGGGGTTGCCCATTTCCACCAAGGAGAACCCTTTGTTCGGAAACAGCTAGAAACATCCCCATCGGACTTGATGGGAAACTCATGTGGACAGCATGTGGGTCCTGCTAGCCCAGCTCCTTTGTCCCACAAGGTGTGCTAGCATATTTAAGTATTTATTTGGTTTTCTCTTGTTTTCTCTAGACCACTGAGTTTTCCTCCTGACTGAAATCATGCAACTGGAATGCATTTGAATGGGTGGAAATAATTTGAGTGAAATGATAATGTTCATATGTTTGACTCAAATAATGAAAGCTTACACTTAGTTTAACGTGGTTAGGCTCTCTCTTGTGATTGGCCTGCAGGCCAGCAGCTACCCCAGGCAAATTAGACCTCCTTCACCTAAGTGGCTTTAATAGGTAAAAAAGACGGAGAAGACATTTAGACCAACTAATAAATGATTATTATTTTAGTTGTCCATTTTTCTTTTCCCTCAAGTGTAAAGATTTATTTTGTTCCCGTTGTGAAAAATTAATAGGTCTTTGTATCTGTTTTTTTAAGGTACAATAGTAGTATTAATAACAGCTACCAATTATTTAGTACTTACTTTGTGCCAGGTCCTGTTTTGGATATTTTATGTTCAGTTCTATTAGCCCTATTTTATAAATTATGAAGCTAGAACTTGGACAAGTTCAGGTTCTCGCCCAAGGTCACATGCCTACTTGGCGTGGAGCCCTATTTGAGTCCAGGACATTCTCATTCCTCCACTTCATGCTGTCCGGTAATAGTGGGAGGACCAGGCCGAAGAAAGAATGTTCTTCACTTCCACAGAGAATGAGAAGTTTCCTTTAATGAAATGCGTGCAGAAATCTGGAATTTATACTCGATGAGAGGCCATGGTGTCATTGGCTCTGGAAGGAAGAAGGGAAAGAAACTGAGCCCATTTTAAAAACTGTATATCACTGAGAGCTTATTTGGAGCAGGGGAGGAGAGAATTGGATTTTGACTCTCTTCCCGTACTCCTGGTGAAGTATTTTACCATAATCAGTAAGGATCATTTTAAAGACAGCCAAAGGATGAAAGAAAAAACATCACTGTTTGCACCTTTTATTTAAAATGTAGTGGTTTTAGTTGTTTCCTTTTTCCCTTCCATAGCCTGTAAAATACTGTTTCTAGACAGCTCAATGAAATATTTTTCCTGTACTATATCTTGGCTCCTTCCTGAGGGCTTCTGCTTTTTCAGTGACTGCTGGCGCACAAAGGCGATACACCGATTCATGCGATGATTGCGTAGATTCCCAGCCCGCCACTAGCGAAACTGGACAGGTGGCGGGTAGTTCTTGCTCTTCCGTGCAAAGTGGCTTGGAAAAATGACTGGCTTTTAAAATGAAGACCTTTCCATGATTATGCACGTGTTTTCCAGGTTGGCAAGAGTAGCTCAAATGCAGGGATCTGTTGCCTTTAAAAAGCTCGTGAAGAAGAGATCTTCCTGCTGTTTACTCCAGTGATGCTCACATTACCAGTTGCTAAACATCCTGCCACATATTTCGGTCTTCTCACGTGTGCCTCTCTAACTCAGAATTGCTTGGAAAGTGTAATTTTACCAGAATCCTGGCGGGAGAGAGGACTCCAAAACTCATGTCTAAATTTAGCTACTTTCCCTTTCAGCTGTGGTGAGATGACTTTTTTTTTCCTTTTTTAATAGCAAAAACTGCTTCAGATTGGGAAGAGTAGGAGGAATGTTTGTTTTGGAGAACCTCTACAGGCACATGGAATCTTACAGGATGGAAAGGAAAGAAATATCAGTATCTCCAAAGAAACGAAGGAGCCATAAAACCCAGAGCCTGTTTAGGGATACGTTAATGGCAGGAAGGGGACCAGTGCTTCAGGATAGATCCTAAATATGTGTGAGATTGGATTATGAACAACATCACAGTGGACTTCTTGTGGTTTCCTTGAAATTACCTCCCAACCCTGCTGAACACCTAGTGGGAAGAGATCCCCGCTAACCAAGTTCCAAGTGATGGTGAACAATAGTCATCATAACACAGCTCTGCTAGGCTGTCTTCATGGGATGGATTTCCAAAGGACCGTCTGATGCCAATTACAAGAATGGCAAATGCGTAGAGAGAGACGTGAAAACTACAACAGGCCTCTACTGGCAATAGCATATCAAGGAATAGGGCCTAGCTGAGGGTGAATACAGAATAATAATACTGTGCTCTATCCTTACACACCTCCTTAAATGAGGTCGGAAGGGACAGCCAGAGAAGATTCCATTTCTGGGCCCACCATGTACATACCATCCCTGTGGGAAGTATGTACATGGTAATAAGGAGACAAGCTTTCTTCACCTGTTAATACCTATATTACAGGGTTGTGGAGTTTTTCTCTGTGCGTGAGCCTTAAATAACTTATGTTAAGTTATAAATGCAATGGATATATTTAAATATTTAAAATGTTGCTATTCTTCCATACTTTTTTCTGTCCATTGTCTCTCCCTCACTCATCAGGGAACTTTCTGTACCAACTGCTCTTGGCTAGAGAGTGCTGAGGAGGGCTGATGAGAGGACATAACCATGGATTAGAGGGCATAACCATGCCAGAACAAAGACTTTGTCTATGTTGACTCCATGTTTGACTACATATTGAAATTCTGACTTTCCTTTGCAAGAGCTAGGCCCAGGAGAGAGAAGTGTTTCTTTGACCTTGCAGCCATCAGCTGGCCACAGAGATCAGCCAGGGCAGCCTCAGCCAGAATTGCCCAGCTGACCCAGAAAATTACCAAACAACTGTAGAAAGTGATAGCTATTTTTAAGTCACTGAGTGTCAGGATCATTCAATACTAAGCAATAAATACCGATAGGAGAATTCCGAGACAGTGGAACTGCCCTGATCATCTCATTGGACTAAGGTTGAATCTTGAGTTAATGAAATACTTGCCCCAGAAAGACTGTTGTCAACAGAATGACATTGTCCCCACCGGAAGTCACTTATGTAAAGTAGTCATTGTTCCCCCTCAAGGGAACACGAAGGCTTGTGATGAGGCTGAGTTTAGGTGTGGAGCAATAAAGAAAACTGCATCCCTGCATGGCTGAATATCTTTCAATGCAAATTTAAAATGGTGCTCCTCGAATTTTAGTGTGGGTACAAATCACCTGGGTGATTTAAATGCAGGTGCTGATTTGGTAGGTGGAGATCTCTAGGTCATGCTCCAGATTCTGCATTGCTAACATATTGCCAGGTAATGTGGGTGCCACTGCTTGGTGGCCCACACTTTGAGTAGTAAGGCTTTATGCTACCAAATGCTTGGTATCCGGTCATGGTAGATGATACTTAACTGACGTTGACTCCGTCCTCTTTCTGTGACTTCATCTCATTCACTGTTTGCCAGGAAGTCTTACAGGAAGTGATTTGACTCCCCACATGTCCTCAAGTCCATCGGGTATGAGTTTCCCCCACCACTGGGACATGTTCCTTCCTTCACCCCCTGACATCTCATAACCTCATCAACCATCCTCTGATCTGCTTGGATCTCTTGTGCTTCTGGTCAAACCCAATAGGATTATTTTCTCCAGTTTTCCCTCTTCTTAATATTTCTACACCATTTGTCACTATCGGCCACTTCTTTACTCTGGAAACGTTCTCCATCCATTGTTCTGCTTAAGGAGTTCTCCTGATGCTGCTTCCAGATCTCCTGGACATGTACTTTACTCTCTTCATCTTCTCTACCACCTCCCAATCCCTTCCTACACTCCTTGAAACCATTTTGCAGAGAACCACCTCTACGTACATCTTCTAAATCTATGCTTTGGGCCTTTATCTCCCAATTTTTTGTCTACTCGGAAGTAGTCATGTATTAAACTACTATTGTGCCAAACTTACTGAGAAAACAGACATAAATCTTGCCCTCTAGGAGCACATAGTCAAATGCGGACAAGCTGCAGGCAGAATTTGGAGGAGCGAGGCATTTAAGTGAGGCTATTGTAGAGACACTGAGTTATTTTTCTCTTTTACCCACTGTAGAAAATATGACCCAACAAATTTTCCACCTAAATCCTTCCTCAGAATTAACCTCTTGCCTGCATTTCTTGGACAAAATTCCCTGGGCTTCTGGCATTATCATCTATCCAGATTCCCACATTCGCCTCCAGCATGCAGTGTTGCCAGATATCAATTGAGGGTAAAGATGGTATGACTCATTCCATGGTGAAATGAATCAAGTGTCTCCTCTGTAAATAATGAGAAATTTACTTCTTATGCGTTTCAAAGATTTTGCTTTACTTTAATGTTACTCCTTCAATTTACTTTGAATTATAAATTCGCTATAATGCTCTTCTAAAAAAGTGTCGTGTGTTGGTTTACCTTTAATTTGAACAATATGTAATAATAAAAATAAAGCCCCTTCCTAGCCCTTCCTTTTACAATACCTTTTACCTATAAGAGTCCCAAAAGCTTTTAGTAATGTTAGCTGTAAAATGAATGCTAAGTTTTAATTTCAACTTTGAAAAGAATAATTATCCACCTTTAAAATTTTAGTCCTCTTTTTGAAAAGCACAAAATTAATTTCTAAATTCTCGATACACGATGAATTGTGGTTTTCCCTACTTCAGTACGATTTGGCGGACGTTTCACCGTATGCTTGTCACATTTATAGTCCCAAACTAGCAACACATGGTGCAGGAAGGGAGTTATAGGCAATTGGTGGCAGGATTTGTTTTAAATGATGTGAGAATGTCGGTTACTCATTCTTGTTTCTCAAGTAGCTTTCCCCCACCTGCATCCTCTCTATTCCAGGCTAGAATGATAATAATAATTTTATGGCAGCACATAAATGCCAGTGAAGTCAAAGAATGTATAATAAAACAAGTATCCGAAAGCCATTAATTCATAATATCTGTGCTTAACTACTTTTTTTTTTTTTAAATCAGTAAAAAAATTAGTTTGGTTCGAACTGCTTTCTTTTTTGTTGTGGGAATAATCTTCTTTCAGGATTCATGGTCTAAAATAGTTGTTTGATAAAGAGTGCTGAAAATATTATTTAAACAAAGTTGAAAATACACTGTTGGTTTATGGAAAATGATCACCAGTTCTACCATTGCAAAATAATGGCAACAAAATTACAAATTGCTGAGTGTTGAACCTTCGATTTGATATGGTTCAGCCTTTTAGCCCTCCGTGATTTCTCAACCATGATGGTTAGTGGTGAGGTAATTACTGGAGCCAGGCATAATTAGGGACTATATCACATTATAGACCCTGGGATACTGGGGTTTAGATTATTTCTCTGTTCCAAGGTAGCAGTGCGCCTCCCCACAAGCTTGCTATCAGACTTGCTCATGCAAAATTTAAGAATATTTCTCTCCTTTCAGTGAATCTTTACATTTTCCTGATTTAATAGGGACTTCATCTGCCTTCCTTCCTCCCTCTTCCCTCCTTCCTCCCTTCTCCCTCCCTTCCTCCCTCCTTTCCTTCCTTCTTCCTTCCTCCTCTTTTCCTCCCTCCCTTTCTTCCTCCTTCCTTCCTTCCCCCCTCCCTCCTCCCTTCCTTCCTCTTTCCTCTTCCTCTTCTTTTTCTTTCCCTTTGCTTCGGGCTTTCCGTTCCTTTCCTTTCCAACTTGATCTAAAATTGCCTTTATTTCTTATAGGCTTACCCCATAATCTGATCCAATTCAACATTTCTTCTTCACTTTGTGGCATTTTACTTTGACTTATAGTGTGTTCTACATGCATTCTATCTCCTTTTGTATTGTCTTTTAACATTTTAGGCTTCTTTAAACTGACTTCACATGATTTCTTTCCTATTTCACATTTCCTCTCAGCAATCTTTCTCACTTATTCTTGAGTATGATGAGCTAAATTCTTTAAAATAATGTTTTTAGTATTCATTTTCCTTGCTTTTAAGCCCCACATTCCTTCCATTGCATAGTTACACAAATTTTCTATGCTTTCCTGGGCAAAAATCAAGGTGTCCAAAAGAGCAATTTTGTCAGCATACATCCAAGGTCTTAGAAATGATGTGGAAGACATATATTTTTTGATGTGGAAAGGATGTTCAGGAAATATTGTAGATGAAGAAATCATTTTCTGAAATCAACATTTACAGCAGGGTACTATTTTTATGTATTTACATAGAACACATTACGTATTTTATATTTTGAATGTAACATATAGAAAGAAAACCCTGTAAGGACTGATCTCAACATAAAAAATAATTATATTGTGGGGCGCCTGGGTGGCACAGCGGTTAAGCATCTGCCTTCGGCTCAGGGCGTGATCCCGGAGTTCTGGGATCGAGCCCCACATCAGGCTCCTCCACTATGAGCCTGCTTCTTCCTCTCCCACTCCCCCTGCTTGTGTTCCCTCTCTCGCTGGATGTCTCTATCTCTGTCGAATAAATAAAATCTTTAAAAAAAATAATTATATTGTGAAATATTTG
This sequence comes from Ursus arctos, assembly GCF_023065955.2. Lineage (NCBI taxonomy): Eukaryota > Metazoa > Chordata > Mammalia > Carnivora > Ursidae > Ursus > Ursus arctos. The sequence goes on from NW_026622852.1 coordinate 12,467,232, forward strand.
AAGCATATAAAATGTATAGATAAGACATAATATAAATAAATGAATAATATAATGGTTACACATCTGTGTGCCCACTTTCAAGTTTCTTCAGATTTACTGTTTCACCATATTTATTGGGCACACATTTTAAAAGATATCTAGCAGTGATATCATTGAAATTACCTGTACAGACTTCTCCGTTGCTCGGCTTCCTTCCTCACCTGGGGGCTATCATGTGTTGATCATTCTCATGTATTGTTTCTAAATCGTTATCCAATGTTTAGGTATCTATAGATCATATGTAGTATTTACAATTTAAATTTTATTTAAATTGTTTCACTTAGTACATCACATTCACAACTTTTTTCTCTTAAAATCATATTTTTGAGATTTATCCATGTTGACACAGATAATTCTAGTCCATATATTTTCATTGCAGTATAATATTCTAATGTATGAGTATACATTCATGATGTATCAATTCTCTCCTTGATAACCGTTTGACTTATTGTTGGTTATATTTCATATGTGTTTTATATTGGCTTTTTTAATTGACTTTGGATTTGATTGCATTACAGTCAGAGAACATTATCTGTATGATAATGATTCTTTAGATTGTTTTTTTTTTTTTTTTTTTTTTAGTTTTATTCCATGGTCATTTTTGTAACTATTTAATGTAGATTTGAAAGTATCTATTCAAAGTCTAGGTGCAGGGGTATGAATTGGTTTTTCACATTTTCTCTCTTCTAATATTTTTGTTTGCTCTACCTACATGTTTTTTAAATTTTCCCCTAATTTTTAAATTTTTTTTCCTATAATTCTGAGAATTTTTGGTTTTATGGATTTTGAATCTCTATATTACGTATTAAACATTCAGAATTGCTGTATTTTTCTGAAGGACTTGTACTTTTTTCATATGCAATGATTTTCTTCATGCCCATTAATCCTCTTTGCTTTAACTTGTCTAATATTTAACATAAGTAGGCCTGTTTTATTTTGGACAGTATTTGTCAACTCGTTTTTCATCTCTATACTTTCAGTCTTTTTATGCTCCTGAGATTCACATATGTTTCTTATGAACAGATATTGTAATTTTACTGTATTTACCTAATTTAATGATTTTCATCCATTTAGTATATTAGTCTTTACATTTATTTTTATTAATGATTTGTATCTATTTGTATATTCTTAATTTGAGCTTTATAGTTTTATATTGAACAGCCTTTTTCTTCACTGTTTCTTCTCTTTTTTTCTTTGTTTCTAGTATTTTTTTTCTATATTTCCATTATTCTCCTTCCTCCCCCACAACTAGTTCGGAAGTTACATATTCTGTCACAGTTTTTTTGTTGCATAACATTGAATGTTAGTACCTATATTTGATTTCAGTCAGTTTACAATTAATATTTCTACACTTTTTTTTTTAAAGATTTATTTATTTATGTGACAGAGATAGAGACAGTCAGCGAGAGAGGGAACACAAGCAGGGGGAGTGGGAGAGGAAGAAGGAGGCTCATAGCGGAGGAGCCTGATGTGGGGCTCGATCCCAGAACGCTGGGATCATGCCCTGAGCCGAAGGCAGACGCTTAACTGCTGTGCCACCCAGGCGCCCCTAATATTTCTACACTTTAACCAAGCAACACAATTTAGAATTTTTACCCCAATCACTTCTACCTCTACTTCCTGTTGTTTTGTTTTATTTTTGAAGAAATTGAGCAGAGTTTCAAATTCCTTGCTTAATTACTGAAGGCCTCTTCCAGGCTATATATTGGCCATTATCATCAATAAATTATTCCGAGAATTGCTTTCTATGTATCTTCTAGAAGATGGAAACTGGTTAACATATATAACCTAATTTCAATCCAGTCACCAAATTAAAAATTTGTATTTTTATTCTATTTCCAGAATTAGACCAAGTGTACTGAGGTATGTAAGGAAGCCCTGACCTGGTTTTCTCTTCTATCTTATCAAAATAGCTCTCTTATATTCTAATTACTGAAATAATTTCACCCTGACTTAGCTCAGCCAATTGAATTATAGTTCTTGTTAGGAGTTTGAGATCCACAATTCTTATGGTTCCAGCTGTGTCCTCGATCCTAAGTCTGGGTGGTGCAGATGCAATATGTAGGGAGAAAACTTTGACAAGCCCGTTCATATAAAAAGTATTCTACATTGTACCTTCTCATCAATATATTAGCTTCTGAACACAGGAGTTAAATTTCGGTGAACACTTTGCAAATACAGATATAGATGGGCACCATAGTATTATTAGGATAAAAAGCAAATGCCATAAAAATAATTGAAATTATCATCTTATATACATATATATAATATATATATAATCTTACATTAAATTGTTTGTAAGAGCATATATTTAGAGACAGACATAGCTGAAGACTCCCGCAGAGAGGCACACATAGCTTCTTCACAGCAATAGCTCTGATAGTCCATTCATGTGTAGTTTGCATTGTTCCAGAAAAGGCTTTTAAAAAAGAATATAAAGGAATATGTGCAGTGAGATGAAAGAAATGATAAAGAAGTAGGCAATGAAGCTTGCGTAAGTTAAAAATTAGAATATTTAATTTAAATCAGAATTTTACAAAATATTTGTCAGGATACCCTGTGTATTAATTTTTTTGGAGATGGGATACAAATGTGGCTCTAGACTTCCTAGCAGCTAAGGCAGATGGGGAGTGAGGGGATCATGGAATGATTCATAGCGTCTATGAGATTTTTTTTTTTTAATTGCTCAGGATAAACATGTCTCTGACACAGAGACACTAGAAAGTAATTTTTCCTCTGGGCAATCATGAAGCACTGAAATGTAGGGCACGATAATCTCAACAACTAGCACAGTAAATTCTGCGATGAGATGCACAGGGGTTTTCAGTGTAGACAAGTGGCTTCATAAATCAACAAAGGCAGTCTGCAATATGGAGTTCTAAAGTGATCTGAATTTGTTGGACTATCCTTCAGGTAACCTAAATATTTCTCTCCATCGGCCTTTGCTTACGTACTGCGCAGCAGTAAGCATGAGATTCTTTACCCCACGGTAAGCATCTGGAAAGCAGCTAGTCCTCCCTGCTAGTGATACTGCAGAACCACACGCTGTAACAATCAGCTGCACTGGGTCTGGCCAACATCCTCTCAGAAGTGTTGACAAACTCCCAACAAGAGCGCCTAAGGAGAAGTCTTCCTCCCTTCCCCATGGAGGAAACCAAGATGCCTGTGTTCAGGACCCACGTTTTCTCAGGATGCAAGTTGGAGCTCACTTTAGAACACAGATAAATATACAAAAACCTCAAAAAAATTTCACAATGAGGCACCCCCAGAACTTTAACCTTCACGAATGCAAGTAAGCCTGTCTCAGGGAACTCTCCAAGATAAACAGGGTTGCGTAATGTATGCTGAGATAACTGGAGGTGTTAATTTGTTTATAGTTGTTAACTATAGGCTAGATGTTGGGGTCATCTAGTGAAAATGATTGCTTTGGCTGTAAAATGAGTAATCTGCATGAGCCCTTCTTCCCGGCAGTCCCCGGTGAGCTGGGTCTCTTGCAATCCACGCCATTTCTAATTAATAACAGCAAAACTATGCTCTGCGAATGAGGATCTCATTTATTTTATTGCTTCTGAAATATGGTGGGCACTTTTGACATTAGACTCATTTTTTCTGAATACTTTTCCTGTCAGAATTCTCATATTTTAAAATCTGCTTTCTTTTGCCCTTTTAGATTTTAAAAACCTTTTCAGTGTAATTGTTATCAAAATCAGCAGAGATTTTTTTTTAATGGGGAATAACATCTTTTTTACCAGTTTGCTCAATTTTGTTAATTATGTTTATTTACTCTAGAATTTCGTTGTTAAAATTGTTAGTATTGAGCAAGATGTTACAGAGTATGGTTGGTCTTTTTTTATTTTTTTTCAGCCGAGAGCCTGAGTGTGGTTTTCTTAACTCCCTATGAGACATTATTCTTGCTGGTTATTTTTACATGATTCAATGTTAATATTTAATTTACATTTGAATGAACCAAATGGTATATTCGGCACTACTAACAAATATTTCTTTTACATATTACTGTTATGATTATGATGAAACTTTAAGTTACCTTCACAAGACAAATAGAACGCACTTCATTGTTTATATACTGGAACTGGCTGCTGAAAACTTGCTTTGACTCCATGGCTCTTTAGAGAAGTGCACCCTCTCTTTGAGAAAGAAGCTTAAAATTCCAACTCTCTTTTTCTTTAAAAAAAGTAGAAGTGTTTTCTTGGAAATACTTCATTTCCTTCCCAAACTTCAATACTAATAGGATTTTACTCAAATTTCCCAAAAGAAAAGTCATCCTTGGATGGCTTGAATGAGAATGTTTGGAAATTTCTGGCAAGACAACCATATTAAAAAGTCACATATAAATAATTGAAATATGGGCTTCTCTGGCATAGGAATTACTCACAGGCTTAATACTTCATGCCTCTTCCAAAATCAATGTTTAGGAGTACGTGTCTATCGTAAAGACCAATTTTCTTTAGTTCTTACAAAGAGCCTCTAATTAGAAAGGGAGTATGGTTCAGCAAAAAAGACAGTGACTGAAGACTCAGAAGATTTGAGTGTAAGTCCTGGATTAGCTACTTCCTAGCTTAGGAGACAAGTTCCCTAAACTCTGAGTCTCAGTTTCTTTATCTGTTAAAAATATATTTATTAACAGTGGTCCCAGTACCTTGCAGTGTTGTTGTAAGGTCCAAAATGATGTACTGGGTGTGAAAACATTTAAGCTATACAATGCTGTCAACGTGTTGCTATGAGTAGCATGTAGTTTGTAAGGGGACACTCACTAGCCCAGCTTTCTGGTACCAGGAAAAACAAAAAACAAAAAACAGGTATGGACTGTTTAAGAAAGCCTTCTTTTAGAGAAAGTCTGCAACTTAGCATGCAAGCGATGGCATCCTAGCACCTGCTCTCAAACCAGCATCACTTTCTCAACCCTACACTTTGGTGTGGTCAGTCATGCCCTGCAAAAACTACTCATTCAACTTCCCTTGATTTTGCTTGATATGCTGACAACAGTAATCCCTGCTGATAGCCTTTATCTTCATCCCTGCTATTCACTAGTTTTGAAACTTCTATCCTTGGCCCCTGCATTCTGAGCTTCTCCTTCAGCCCACTAGCATTTACATGTCAAAACAAAATTACAACATAAAGAAAAAAAATAGTAGGCTAATTGAATTCAATCATCATGGAACTTGTAAAGTGATGCAAAACAATTTTTCACATTTTTTACTTTAAAGTATACGTATATAAGAATGAATTGATCTTCTTAATTATGGGTCGAAATAAGAAATAGCAGCTTTTTTTTTTTTTAACCTATCTGCACTTTGGTACCTGACTCCTTCCCTTTTTTTTTTTTTTAAGGTTTTATTTATTTATTTATTCGACAGAGAGAGACAGCCAGCAAGAGAGGGAACACAAGCAGGGGGAGTGGGAGAGGAAGAAGCAGGCTCATAGCGGAGGAGCCTGATGTGGGGCTCGATCCCATAAGGCTGGGACCACGCCCTGAGCTGAAGGCAGACGCTTAACCGCTGTGCCACCCAGGCGCCCCTCCTTCCTTTTTTTCAATAGCAAACCACTTCCAATAGTTTTTCCAAGAGAAGGAAAAACTTTGTCTCTGCCAGTCTTAGGCTACATCTGGGCTGGTTCACATGCTGCTCGGGGCTACATTTGGCTACTCAATTCAGGACAATATTTACTGAGCACTTGTCACATTCCAGGCATAATGCTATGTGCAAGAGACACATACATTCCCTCTTAGAGTGCTTATAGTATACCTGTAGAAATGTTGCCAGATGAACTGGAGAGACCCCAGCCCTGAGGCCTCGACCCAGCAGGACCCAAAGGAATCACCAGATTTCTCGTTCTTGTTCTGAGAAGGATTTCAAGGGTAGACACACAGGACAGCATATGAGTAACACAAGTGGGAAAGTTTATTAAGGCAAAAGTACACTCTGGAGGTATGAGAGCAGGTGAGAGAAAGAGAGGGAGAGAGAGAGAGAGAGAAATTTGTTATAAATGATTCTGCTTTAAATTTATATGGAAAGTCCATTTTATCTTCTCAAGGCAATAGGCTAACATAATGGCCTTGAGGGTAGATATAAGAAAGTTGATTAGAAATTCAACATGACTTTAATTATTCATTCTCTGTCTCCAGATTATACTCATCACAAAGGCAAACCAACTCAGAAAATGCTTTGCAAATCTCCGTTTGGGGCAGCATGAGACAATATGAGAACAGCGGGTCTGAAGCAAAAGAAAGCATTCTTTACATTACACTATTAAATGGAACACTTAATCAGCTTTTTTGCCAGAGGAAAACTTCCCATTTTTGTGAAGTTATAAAGAGGGCTGTGGGAAAAATATCTGCAAACCGAAAGGATGGGGACCTGTGTCTGTGGACGTTGGTTGTTTCATAAAGTGGTACTGAGTCAGCATCAGTCAGAAAGAGTAACTCACAGACTTTTGAAAAGTTGGTCATAAGCAGTTCTGTTTATCACTTAGTCTAAGGTTTGCTACGCGAACTTGGTAGAGAGTGTGTTTTTCAGCGGGGGGTCTGTCAAGGAGTTCCCTCTGCCTCCCTCTTCACTCCTGTGTTCTCTGTGAGTCATTTCCACGGGTGTGAGATTATTACTTCACCTTTCCTGCATTATGTCATGGCAAAGCAACAATAAGATTTGTAAACTGCATTTCAAAATCATACTCTCAGGAAGTCAGATGAATTTACTTAGGTTTAAAAACACGAAGTATATGTTTGACCAGTGGTGGCTTTAAGTCCTACCTTTTCCACCAAAGTTTAGTAGAGAAATGAAAAACATGAGTATGGCTTGTTGCAAGGCCAGATCTTGACCTGAGGTGTGTAGCATCCGGGATAGAATTAAATTCCCATGCTTTATTCAGAAATCCCATCCACTGAGCAAGAAGATTATTTAGTAATAGGACTTGTGGACTGTATCTATTCCTCTTCAAGAAAAAAAAAAAGACTTTGGAATTTGCACTTAAAGCGACATAATGGAAAGGGACCCATTTTCTGACAGGGCTTTTGTTTGCAAAGATAAATAAATGGATGGTTGGAGAAGCAATGCAGAATCATTTCTGGAGTTTCTGGAGCAACTCTAGAGCAAATTACATCCCGAACTGAATTGGCCCGGATCTGTACTTAACTGCAAGGGAGCCCAGGGCTCTGAGCCTGTGCCTCTAGAATAAAACAAGGGAGGAGAGTGTACTGTAGTCTTGATTTAGCCTGGTTTAAGTGGGACACACTTTGGGTGTTTTTAGTGTTTGTGACACAGATGCCCGTTGAATGAGTCGTGTGCTGGAAGCCACGCTAAACTGACAAATGCTCCATTTCTCTGTAGAGATCGCGTATACCTGAAAGAGGAAATGCAAGATCCCAATCAACTGTCTCCTGTTCTCCAGATGTCTCTGAAACGACTCCCTTTTATGCTGGCCTTTCTCTAGAAGGAAACCTTTGATCATTCGAATCAGACCTCTGAGGCTGACAGTTCCTGGGGCTGGATCTTGCCTCTGAGAAGGCCTTGCATAGGTCATCTGCTAGAACGTATGAGGCAGGCAGATTGTCCTTTGTCCTGAAAGCACGCCTGTCCTCCTTGTGAAACTGTTGGCCTGCTTCTCAGATGCTTCTGCCCTTGTAGAGTGCCAGGTGATGCTCCCACAGTTGGTTCTCATGGCTGAGAAAAGTTAACTCCCCATGGAAGTGCTCGAAAGGTTGACCGAATCCTGGAACGCTAGGGTTCGTCCCTGTTCTAAGCCAACACAGAATTGGATTCTGGCTTTGTTATTACTCCTTAAAGTTTGTTATCACTCCTTGAACCCAAGTCCCTCACGTTGCAGTTGTTAATTTTGGTTTAACGTTCAGTGCAAATAGAACACAAGCCTTTACTTGACAATTGTGCTTCCTACACAAAAGTAGACCTTTGTTTGTGCTGTGATGATCTTAATTGGCAAGGGTTAATCACTCTCTCACATTTTTCAAGCCCTCTTTTAGTTCATTTTTGTCATTTTTAAACTGTAGGCATCAGAACTTGGCACGTTCCTAAACAAGGGCCCTAAGAAGCGCCTATATTGCTTCCATATGTACTGTTTGTGTATTGATATTAATCGAGCTCTTGTGGTTTCTGACAGAATCCCTGTTGATAATGTTTACTTTCCATGCCATGCCGTTCACTGTGAGCCTGGGATCTCCTAGTTTTCAACCCATATGCATAAATTAAACATTATCACTAGGTTCAAGTTTATTTAGATTTCTTATCCAATATTTATTTCCTCTCTCTCCCCACTTTTACTCTTATCCACAAATGGTGTTCTCGAATGATTTCCCAGTGGTCTATGAAGTTAAGTTATGAACTTAGCCTGAGTTGAGAGTGCCTTGCTTCCTTTCCAGTGTGATATTAGCATCCCAAAAGGAAGTCCTGCCTCTTGGTATCACTTTTTCCAGGAGAAAGTGGCAAGTTCTCTGAGCTTAATAAGTATCGTATTTCTTGAGGCCATGATGCCTTGATGAAAGATATACCATTATTTTACATGCACCCTGAAAAGAAAAAGGCTCAAGACAAGAAATTTAATAATGATGTAGTCTAATAATCTAGGAGAACCTAATAACATAAGAGAGCTTATTGCAAAGGAGAGCTACATCCTTACTATATGAGTAAACAAACATACAAACAAAGACAAGCAAATCAACAGAACCACCATGTAGGAAAGGACAACCGGAAAACTTATATTTCTCAATATTAGCACTGAGCAGAGGAAAAAAGAAAAAAAGTCTTCCCGGATTATTTGAATGAAGACCCAGTACAAACACAGGTTTGCCGTCTAAATTCACAAAAGTGGTTGTAACTCGTTATTGAATTTATAAGACCTATCTCAATTTCAGAGATGCTGAAATGTGTTTTTAAAAAGTTTGTTTTAGAATTAATAAAAGGAATGAATTTAAATTGTTTAGAGATTGGCGTTGCTTATAGATTCGCCTATATTTTCCTAACTTCTGAAAGATTTGGGTAAGTATCTTTACCACATTGTTCTGCTCCAAACTGGATTTCCAGATGTCTTAAGGTCATTTATCACTGGATAAACCTCTCTGGGCTCCACTTGATGTTTTCTCCCAGCTTCCATAAAGATGGAACATTTTAGAGGCTAATGTCCATAATGAGGTGTGTACATTTGAAAGACCCCCGGAGCCATGCGATATTGTCTTGCTCAGGGCAGTGTACATCAAGATGCAATTGTCAGACGTAAAATGACACTGAAAATATATTCAGTCGAACAGCTGGCTTTATGGTATTGATTTTCAACACTCTCTTTCCGTCAGATACACAATAGACTATCATCTTACTAATTTTCTCAAATTAAGTGGGCTCCGACTCCTCACTCACATTGAATGGTTGACTCTCAAGAAACACCCTGATGCCTCATGTGACATATGTGCGGTTGAATTACTTTATTACTGACCCATATGTCCTCCCATGGTATCAGAAAAAAATAATGTCATTATCATAAAATAGAACTATGAGATCATCTTGAATTAAAATAACTTAAAAATGTTCCTCTTTATACTAAGAATGACTGGGAAACTTTTGTATCCGTCAGATACTAGATGTTTGCAGATTTTTCTCTACTTTGGTCTAGATCAGGTTTTTTTTACTCTAAAGCATTAGCCTAGTGGTTAGTATTAATGAAATTTGGAAAATTCAACATACTTTGTTCCCTGCTTTAAAAAATCGCAATATGCAATTGAGTATTACCTGCTCTGAGAAGCCCTACAGTAAGGAAAACTAGTCAACTTTTTACAGTCATTTTACCACGAAACCATGTCTTTCACATAAAACCTATTCTCACTTTGCATTACACAGTTTAAGATGTTGATCCAGACCACCGTCATTCATTTTGTCCCTATTAACAATGAGTAGAGACAGATAGGAGGCAGATAAGGTGGGACTTCATGGGCTGTTTTAGTAGAAAACCACTGAAGGGTTTTCTGTAAGGGAGTGATCTAAGCTGGTATGTCTCACTTATTCATTCTTTCAATAAATATTTAATGAGTGTCTATTATATGCCAGGCATTGTGTTGGATGCCGAAGAGTGAGACTTGAGTGGTAGAGTAGATGGTAAAACATAAACTCCTAAGATGATGTTCATCCCCAGGCTCAGAAGCTTAAGACAGTATGTTGGAGAAATGTCACGGTAGGGAAATTCAATTCAGCACACACCCCCTATTGTACTTCTTCAGTGTTACATAGCTGTTCTCTCCTGGGGTGTCGGGAACATTTATAGATCAAGAACTGAAGAAAGCAGAATGGTCTTTTCTTTGCCCTGAGAGAATTCATAAACTTAAGGATTGAAGGAGATTCTAAATTTCTCAAGCAATTGATGTAGTATTTTTAAGTTCCCGTTTTAGAATACATTATGCTATAGCTTTAGGAAAAAATTTATTTTATTACCAAAGATTATTAAAAAAGCATAAAAGGAAAATTTAATTAAGCCATGGCCATGGAGTTGGCCTGCTCAATGACAGAGACCAAGGTTTCCTGGGATTGTCTCCATTCCTGACAGATTCCTAGTTTGGGTTCCAGTGCACGTTGGTTCTTAAAATAAACTCCCTTATTCTAGGACATAACTTGGGGAAGGATCCCTGTTCCTGCAATAATCACAAGTAACAACAGCCCAAATAATCTAATTCAATGCACTGTAGCACTATAAGTTAGTGGTCATCAATAAGAATGCTTAAAAGAAAGGACATCTGAAGTAAAAAGTACAAATAAATAAAATAAGAATGCTTTACTTGAGAATGTGCTTTTTAGCTACTGGGACTCAAAATGGTGTCTTCCACTATGTTCTTGTACTTAAATCTAACCCGAGCAACTCCTTCTGTTCAAAGACTTTAAGTCGTTACATAGTTTTTCTATGACAGAAATAACATTTTTATTAATTATTGGCATACTTCTCTAAGACCTTTGCCTAAATGCGTGGGCTGTATATTCTTTGATCACTTTATTATATTTCAATAAGTTGGTAATATCATTTGTATAGCAAATAGAAACATAATTCAGTCTTTCATTATAGTTAATCAAAACAGTTTTTAGTGGTGTTTTTTAAAAAGCTTCTTTTAACTTGAATTCTCAGTGTTGGTAACGTCATGGAGGCTTTTAGGATTGTTGTCAAATTTGGAAAAACTTTATCAAGTTTCTTTCATAATATGCTCTTACAGAATACTTGCTATTCGTAGTACTGCTCTAAGTTTGTGGTCTCTAGGCATAGGAATTCATCGATTCTGTTTTGTACTCCCCATGAAAATGTAGGACGCATTTATCATTGTATATGGGATATATTTCTAACAGGAGTGAATTTCCATCTTGACTTGGTGTCAATGAAAACCAAATCCTCAGCTTAAAATTTTTATGTGTCTAATGAATGGAAGAATTTTCCACAGACTAGCTTCTGGTTCCATACATTCCAAACCCTGTTTCTACTCATTATCCCCACACTTCTGGTGCTAAGTGCCCCTTACATCAGAGTAAATCTCAAAGGACCTCTGGCCCCGCACTTCTTGTCATGATACTGAGTAAGTCAATAGAGTGAGTAGTTCGAGGATGCCTGGAAGCCATTCCTATACCAGGACAGCGAGCAAAAAGTGAAGAGTAAACAACTTAAATACACCTCAGGAAATACAAACTAAATCGACTTCGATTTCAGCTCGCTCTTAGCTGGCTCTCACAAATACTCTTGATCACTCCGGTGAAACTTGACCAGAGAGGAAGTATAATGAAAAAGAAGTTGAAGTGGAGAGAGACAGCAGGCATAACCAACTGTGGCTTACATATTTTATTCTTGCAATGTTTTGTCAAACTTCTACTTGTATGAACACATATGGGTCTAGGGTCTTGGAAGGGCTTCTTGCAGTTGACAAATCTAAAGCTTGAGTTTCATTAGCTTTCTACCTCTGAGTTTCATTTTTCTCTTGTTTTCAACGGGCTTAAGCATTTTCTATCTACACTATACCATTTTCTATTGCTTGCTTTCCTCTTGCTCAGTTTCTGTTGACTCCCGTGGAGTCTAGTCCTACCTTCAAACTTCTTTTACTGCAGCCTTTCAGCCTTCATGTCTCACTGTTTACTTCTCCCCCCGCCCAGAAGTGGTTGCTTTTGATTTAGTGCCCATGTCTAGAACGGTTGCCTATGACAGGGCCAGGAGAGAGTGGGACACAGTGTCACGGGCTGTAAATAGGACTGCCTCAAGGCATCACCCGGTTCTAACATGGGTAAGTAGGACAGTGAGTCCATGAACTAGGCTGGCTAGGTGATGCTATATGCCACTCTTGGTTAGTGGTGGAGAGACCATTTAAAGGAATACCACTTCTTGATGACCATGTTTCCCACAGTCTTTCCATCACAATGAATCTTTTTCATCACAATAGTGATATACTACCTTTAAAATGCTTACAAATACAGTACTTTGGGAAAATGTGTTCAGGGAGAGGAAACTGCTTCTCTGACCTCAGCTGTGTTTCTGAGGGCTTCCCTTTAATGAAAGGTATGGAAAGATCATTCTCACATAGAGGGGCATGGGGGCAAGCAGGATCCATGACTTGCAATTCTAGTACAAGTAAATATTTAAATACTTGTGCATATGGAATAGAGGATTCCTCATTTTTCAGAGTTGATTACGTCTAAGTGAAAGCAGGGTTTTTGCAAGCTGTCTGGAGGCATGTAACTTTATTTTCTTCTCACTCTTCTCATTCCCATGTAGATCACCTCCCAAATTCTTGCCTGCACCGAGATCTTTCTCCTCGGAGCTTTCCATGCCCCTGTCCAGAAGACTCATTCATCTAAAACCACGTTTACTCCGAATCGGCCTTTGCTCCATTAGTTATTCTCACAGTGAAAACCACCACTTTTCTTCCATGCCCCCCAAGACAAAGAAGAAGCCCTTTAAACTTGTACATTGCCCTTCTCATTTAATTGGCCGATAAAATGTGTCAGTTCTACACTTGAGTATCCCCCAAACCCATCCGTCCATCTCACTGCTACTGTCACTAACGGGGCCTTCATAGTTTTCCTGATGAAGTGAGGCATCAGCTCTCTAAATGACCACTCTACCACCCATCTTACCTCCCTCCTTTCTGGTCTAAATGTTTTTAAATAGCTACCTAAATCATCTCTCTGTATGAGGAATCTCTTCTGGTCTTTCCTCTGCTTAGAATTTCTCAGGATGAAGTTCAAATTTTTTAGTTACCCCCTAGGGTACCTCTCAGCCCTTACGTACCACCATTCTCCAAGCATTCTTAATACCTCTCAGTGCATTAAATAGGTTGTGCTCTTTCTTGTTCCTAGGTCTTTGCATCGTTTCGATATCCCCTCTTGAAACACCTTTTTGTGCTCCGTTCCTCAGCTCAGGTGCCATCCCTTCCAGAAAGCCTACCCGGACATCAGGCCCCATCCAGCATTCTAAAATAGAGATTTCCAACCTACCCTATGCTTACCTGTACTATGACTGCCATTAGGCTAAACAGCAGAATTGCTGTTGCTATTGTCAGTAATAAATAGACATTTACTGGATGCTAGTTTCTGTACTTGATATACATTCTTCATTAATCCTCACAAAATGTTATAAGATTGACTAATTAATTTATAATTTAGAGGGGAGGAAGCTGGGGCTTTGTGAGATTAATGAACTTGACCAACATGACACTACTAGTAAGCAGTAAGCGGCAGAGCTGTGATTTTAGCCTGGGTTGATCTAGTCAATTCCAAAGCTAATGCTGTTAAGTTCAGCTTAGCTGCTGCCCATTGATCACACTTTCTTGTTATCATCTTAAAAGTTTTTGTAGTAGAGCAGTTTACTTTTTAGGGAAGTTTTAGATTCACAGCAAAATTGAGGGGAAGGTACAGAGATTTCCCATATGCACCCCCACATGTATAACTCCCCCTTTATCAACATTTTCCACCAGAGTGGTACATTTGTTACAACTGATAAACCTACACTGACACGCCATTATCACCAAAATCCCATAGTTTACTTTAGGGTTCACTCTTGGTTTTGTACATTCTGTGGGTTTAGACAAATGTCTGATGACATATATTCACCATCGTATTATCATACAGAATAGTTTTATTGCCCTAAAAATCCTCTATGCTCTGCCTACTCATTTCCTTCCACTCCTTAACCCTGGCAAACATTAAGCCTTTTACTGTCTCTATAGCTTTCTCTTTTCCAGAATGTCATATAGTTTTAATCATATGGTACATTGCCTTTTAAGATCAGCTTAGTCGCATCCATTTACATTTCACCATGTCTTTTCATGGCTTGGTAGCTCATTTCTTTTTAGTAATGATAGTATTTCATTGTTTCGATGTACCACATTACCTCCCTTTACCTACTGAAGGACATCTTGGATGCTTCCAAATTTTGGCAATTATGAATAAAGCTCCCATAAAAATCTGTGGGCCCGTTTTTGTGTGCTTATAAGTTCTCAGCTCCTTTAAGTAAATACCAAGAAGCATGATTGCTGGATCATATGGTAAGAATATGTTCAGTTCTGTAAGAAGCTGCCATACTGTTTTTCAAGGTGACTGTACCATTTTGCATTGCCACCAGCAATAAATCATAGTTTGTGTTACTCCGCAACCTCACTAGTATTTGGTGTTGTCGGTGTTAGGGACTGTGGCCATTCCGGTAGGTGTGTAAGGGTACCTTGTCGTTTTGATTTGTATTTCCCTAATGACATATGATTGGAAGCCTCTTTTCATATGTTTAATTGCCATCCATGTATTTCCTTTAGTGAGGTGTATGCTAAGGCCTTTGGCCTATTTTTAGTTGTTCATTTTCTTATTGTTGAGTTTTAAGAGTGCTTCATGTATTTTGTATAACAGTTCTTTATCAGAAATGACTTTTGCAAAGATTTTCTCCCAGTACATGGCTTGTCTTTTCATTCTCTTGACATTATCTTTCACAGAGCAGAACTTTTTAATTTTAATGAAGTTCAGTGACCAGTTCTTTCTTTGGTGTCATATCTAAAAAACTCATCACTAAACCCAGGGTCATCTAGATTTTTTCCTACATTATCTTCTAGGAATTTAATAGTTTTGTGTTCTTACGTACAGGCCTGCAATTCACTTTGAGTTCATTTTTGTGAAGGATGTAAGGTCTGTTCTGGATTCTTTTTTTTTTTTTGCATGTGGATGTCTAGTTCTTCCAACGCCATTTGTTAAATGAACAGTCTGCACCGTCGGATTGCCTTTGCTCCTTGGCCAAAGATCAGCTGACTGTGTTTAGGTGGATCCATTTCTGAGTTCTCTGCTCTTTCATTGATCTATTTGTTTGTTTTACCACCTGTACCATACTGAACTTCTTTTTTTTTTTTTTAAAGATTTTACTTATTTAGTTGACAGAGATAGAGACAGCCAGCGAGAGAGGGAACACAAGCAGGGGGAGTGGGAGAGGAAGAAGCAGGCTCATAGCGGAGGAGCCTGATGTGGGGCTCGATCCCATAACGCCGGGATCACGCCCTGAGCCGAAGGCAGACGCTTAACCGCTGTGCCACCCAGGCGCCCCCATACTGAACTTCTGACCTATATTTACCTTTTCTCTGAAGAACTTCTTTACAAATTCCTTCAATATTTGTTTGAAAAAGTCTTTATTCCTCCTCACTTTTGAAGGATAATTTTGTTAGTGCCCTTTTCTCTCAACACTTTAAATATTTCACGTCACTCTCTTGTTGCTTGCGTGGTCTATGGAGAAGTCCCGTACAATTCTTACCTTCACTCCTCTGTAGAGAAGGCAGTTTTTTTTTCCTCTGGCTTCTTTCAGGATCTTTCCTTTATCTTTCATTTTCTGCAACATAAATATAATATGCCTGGGTGTAGGTTTTTACGTGTATCCTACCCGGTGTTCTCTGAGCTTCCTGAATCTGTGGTTTTGTGCCTGATGTTAATTTGGGGCCGTTCTCAGTCACTACGGCCTCAAATATTGCTTCTATTCCCTCTTCTTCTTCTTCTCCTTATGGTATTCCCATTACACATGTGTTACATCCCTTATAGCAGTCCCACACTTAATAGATATTCTATTCTGGCGGGGGGGGGTCAGTTTTGTTTTTTTTTTTTTCTCCGTGCTTTTCAGTTTTGGAAGTTGCTACTGAGATATCTATATCCTCAAGCTCAAAGATTCTTTTCTCAGCTGCATCCAATCCAGTGATAAGCCCATCCAAGGCATTCTTTATTTCTGTTTTAGTATGTTTGATCTCCAGCATTTCTTTTTTATTCTTTCATAGAATTTCTATCTCTTTGCTTTCATTGCTCATCTACTCTTGCATGCTGTCTACTTTTCTATTAGAGTTTTTAGCATTTTAATCATAATTATTTTAAATTCATGGTCTGATCATTCCAGTATCCTTTCCATATCTGGTCTGGTTCTGATACTTGCTCTGTCTCTTCAAACTGGGTTTTTGCCTTTTAACATGCCTTGTAATTTTTTGTGGGAAGGTAGATATGATGTACTGGGTAAAAGGGACTACAGTAAATAGGTATTTAGTTAATGTAGGAAGATGTAAGGGAGAGGAGGCATTCAATAGTCTTAACGATGAGGTCTCAGTCTTTTAGTGAGTCTGTGCCTCTGGACTGTGAATTTCACAAGTGCTTCTTAGTTCTTCCCCACTTCATGGGACAGGATGCTACAGTGGGCTGAGTTGAGTATTGCCCTCCTCCACGTCAGCTGGGCTCTGATAAAACCCCAGCAGGTTTGGCTATGGTTAAATAGTTTCTCCTGAAGGCAGACCTAACAAGAACAAAATACTCGAGCGTATTTCAAAATGGTTTCTTTTTCCTTCCCCCTGCCAAAAGCATGAGGACGTATTTCTGCTAATCACTGTAAGAACCCGATTAAGCTCCTAAAGGTAAAACTCACAGAAGTGTGGGAATCGCCCTGTCACTAGGTCCTCTTGGAGTTTTTCACTCTCAGAGTTGTTCACATGAAGCTTCTAGCAATTTGTCAGTTACCGTTTAGGTCTCCCCACCCTGTCACTAGTTTTCATGGATGTTTCTGCTCATGGATTTCTGTCCTAGTGAGTTGTGATTCTCTGTATCCACCTGTCTGTCTCTTCAGTTTGGCAGACAGCAGTTTGCCCTATGACTGAATTTCTCCTATGGATCTAAGAAGAGTTGTTGATTTTTCACTTTGTTCCACTTTTCACTTGTTGGGATGGAATGGCAACTCCAAACTTCTTACTTTGATCTAGCCCCTCAAGGGAAGAGAGAATGCCTAATTTCTTTGTCTCGGCAGTGCCTAACCATTGAAAGCTATTATTAAAAATGTGTGTAGGGGTGAAACTGAGTGGTGAAAAATAAATTAATGACATAATGACTTTAGCATTCTATTCTAATAATACTGATTTATTGGATGGGGAGACCTGTAGTCGGTGCATTTTGTCTCTCCTTATCACACTGGTCCCCTCTAGCTCAGGTGTCTGTTTCTTCATCATCTAGCACAATCTTGCCCTTGAGTTCCTTCAGACATTTTATTTTCTTTAAAGTTTAAGAACATTTATTATGTTACTCAAAAATTTTTAATTAATATTTTATTAGGCTTTTTTACATGTAGTAACATTGAGTGCTTTTTCTTTGGGTGGGGAGGTGGTTGTAATATATGAGCCTTCCATGTAAAAATAAACTTTCAAGGGATTTCTCAAATGTAGTTCTACATGAAAAGATCAATAGAAAGAAATAAAGATGAGGTTATGGCCTCCTGTTCCATCATTTTATGGGCTACAATAAAATAATGCTATATAATTTTCGTAGGGGTGAAGTTATTTATTCTGTCTTTTCTCATAGGAACTTCTTTCAAGGATACTATTCTACTCCACCACAGCCTAGTT
The DNA here is from genome assembly GCF_023065955.2 of Ursus arctos. NCBI lineage: Eukaryota > Metazoa > Chordata > Mammalia > Carnivora > Ursidae > Ursus > Ursus arctos. The sequence goes on from NW_026622852.1 coordinate 12,485,140, forward strand.
TCTCTAAATCTAAATCAACTAGCTTTTATTTTGAGTATCTGAGATGAATTTATGCTTTTTTAAGTCATTATTTTTATAGAGACTTTTTATCTTTTTGCTTCATCCTTCATTTTTTTAATTGGTGTAATTAACTCTTGAATACTTCAAAGGCTTTCTCCTTTTTTCATTAAGCAATGATGTGTAATCATGACAACTAATAGTTGTGAAGGATTTTACGAATATTTGAATTTAAGGAGCACCATTCTCCCATAGTTCCAAGAATGCAGATTTAATGTTTTCTAGCTGCTTTGAACCCACAGGAACGCAGGTCTAAATCATATCACAGTTTTGCTTACCGGGTTTCTATCACCCTCGGAGAAGGTGCCCTGTTAATCTTGATCTCTTTCGGAATGGCCAGATGATGAATGCACCCAGACTTTCTTTTTAGCTACATTTCTCTCAACCCACCTGAGTGTCTTTCAGCAAATAGTCTGAGTATCTTAATCACTTTTTCTCCTCTGGTCGCCTCTCCTGTCAGGACCCTGGCATTGTGCCTAGTGGAGGAAAAGACAGTAAATTTTCATGTAAGCTCATCAGTGGGATTTCTGTTAGATTTCTAGGTGCCACCACTGAGAGTTGCAAAGTCTCCCGTTACAGAAGCTAAACTAACTAGGTGTTTTCAGCATTCCTGACTCCCTTGATTGGAAAACCATTACTCACTCTTTATTCCATTCCCCCCTTTTCCAGATTGTTTCCCATCGCTCCACATACCCCGCTCCCCATTTCCTTTGATTCATCTCTGTCCTTCTCTCCCTTTGGTCCCTGGATTTAGTCTTCCATCACGGCTGGCCTGCAACTTTCTTAATGAGACTTTCCTGGATTCTCCCTCTTCCTTCATTTCCGGAGCCCAACTTCCCCTCTAGCCCCTATGTACTTCTAACAGCCTCCTGATGTTAGGTTTAAGGCTTAATTTCACGATTCCACTTTTTTCTTATGATACAATACAGTTCCAACTATATTCAAACAGCAACAGAAAAAAAATCTTTTTTTTTTCCTAAAGGCAAAGGATCACTTGACTTTCCAATCACATTACCTACAGCAGACTCCTTCTATGCCCTACCTTTCCATATCTGTTCCTCAGTTTCCACACACTTCTGTGTTTTCTCCATTTGCTTAGATAGGTGACAACTCAGTTGTCTCCAAACCCCGAGGCTCATGAGAGGATGGAAATGGGAGATGATAATGATGACAAAGGAAAATCAGGCAGCAGATGGCAGGGGTATTTTCCAAACCTCTGTGAACATTTACAGCTTAAATTCCAGAATTAACTAAAGATTTGTCTTTGGGCCACCCTGTATGCTGGAATTGCAAATTCTAGTCAGACCAAGCAAAAGCTGGGGTGAGAAGGGAAGCTCCTTCTCAGATGAAGTGAAAGAATCATGCCACCTCGTGTTCCTGCGAGTATTCCTTCCGGGAGGAAGAAGGGAGAAAATGTGGAAAATTTTTTTAAAAAAAGGGAAACATATGGCTCAAGTTTTAGTAAAAGTAGCATAATGGTATCAGTTACTTTAAAGATCATTTCTAGCAGTGACTAAACTTTCAGATAAAGGAAACTTTAAAGGGAGTGACAAAAAGAAAGGCAAAATAATACTCATATCAATTAATGTAATCTTGTGGGTACTTCTCCTCGCCTGACAGCGTCATGACCCTGAATAGCTTGGTTTGGCTCTAATTCTTTTTGACAAACAACAACTTTTGGGAAATGTTTCTGCTTTCTTTAAAGGATTATAAGCAGAGAAACTTAACAGGGAAGTTACCCAACTAATTTATCATAAGTATCTTTAAACCAGATTATTTAGCTCTTGTTTGCAATGTTAAATTTTGAACAAATTATATATCCATTATCAAATTGGCAAGACATGCAGATTGAAAACAATCCAACCATTTTTAGATACTCCTGCCCAAATACGTCTTTTCTTTGCCAACTCATGAAGGTTCAGGTCTAAAGCACAATCTTGTTTTCCATTTCCAAAAGTATGACAAGAAGAGGAATTTTGCAGCTTTGGGTGAAGAATACCCTGTTCAAATAACTTCCCCACCAAAGTAAAAGTAAAATGTTGTGCCTCATTGTTATCAGGAATGTTTTCCACTTCAGTGGAAAACTATTCACCTGTTACCATTAATTAATAATATTTAACTGATTAAATAATCAGTGTTGTTAACATTAGTATCAGGTGTATTCTACTCAAACTGTTTAATTGCGTTTTGCCCCAATACAGTGCCTAGACCCGTAAACATAGAGTGAAGGTTTGGGCTCATGTCCTTAGTCTGCCATTCAACAACAGTGTGCTCATGAGAATATTTTGTTTTTCATCATTTGTAAAATAGGAGTCATATCAGCCTTCAGAAGCCTGAGGGGATTGAATTTGAGAATGAATGTGAAAAACAGGTTTAAAACAACAAAGGATTTCTTTATTCACCCAACAAACATAGTTAACGAGTTCCTACTAGGTATCAAGCTTTGCCTTAAGTATTGAGACTACGAAGATGGAAATTGCAACCCTTCTCAGTGTCACTTTGCCACCCAGAAGAGGCCATATCCGAACAGTTAAACAAGAAGATAATTGCTTTAATTAAAGTGTATACAAAATGCAGGAAGGGCAGAGGAAGAAATTCAAACCTGCCTAAGAAAGTAGAGAAGAGATTCACAGAGGAGATTAGCATTTGACTTAGTTGAAGGATGAATAAAATTTTGCCAAATGAACAAACAGTGGGTATCGATCCAGGGAGAAGAAAGAGAATGTGTGCAGACACAAAAGTATGAGAGAACACGGCACATTTATAATCCAGAGCTAGAAGGATAGATATAGCAATTCGTATTATAAAGGAAACAACTGAATGCAGGATAGGGTGAGAGAAGAGAACTCAGGGTGGTTTCAGAGAGATTCTGGATAAGAAACGCATGAAGGAGAATGAGAAGTAGCAGCCCAGAAGCAGATCGAAAACCAGAGGAAATGACTGTTTTAGAAATGAATGGAGGAAAGAATTTTAGGAAGAATGAGTGGCAACTGTCAAATACAGCTAAGAAATCAAGTAAGAAAAAGACTGAAATGTAGCCACTGGATTAAAAACCCAGAGATCCTTAATAATCTTAGTGAGGATCCATGACGAGATGTAGAAACATTATTATAAAGATTTAGGGTGTGAACAGGAAGTCAGGGAGTAAAAATAGTATTTACTCCCCTGTGGCTGAGAAGAGGAAAAGAGAAGAGGATGCCAGAGAAGAATAATCAAGGTATCAAGGGCATTAGGGAATGTTGACTATTTCCAGCAGCTATGCTGTGAAAAGAGCCCACTGTAACGGGGGAAGACAAAACTTTGTAGGGAACTTATCAGTTCAGGTGAAAAAGACTGGAACCTGTTTTTATGTTTTACACATATATACGATATATGTTGAATTTCTACAAAGTACATCTTGGTGGTTTTATCAATTAAAATGTGAGTGTACGTATCACAGGATATGGCTGAAAAATACATTCTAGAAACACGGGGAATTACATCCTTTCATTTAAGAAGTATATTGAGTATCTACTAGGTGCCAGTCATCGTACTAGGTCCTAGTGATACAGTGTGGGCGAGGTAACCATGGTCCCTGCCATGCTCAAACTTATAGTCCAATGGAAGAGAAAGATACCAAAGAAAAAAATTATAAAAAAAATTTATTGAAACATAATTGCGTTCAGTTCTTTCCTAGCTATGCAACCTCATGTTTCCACCTTTCAACTTTCAGATATCACAACTATCTTCATTGCTACCCATAAAGCTTTTAAATTTTATTCCAACAGCCATGTACTAGGCATCGAATGTTGTCAGGTAACTGGCCAGGTATAAGAAGAAACAAGAATTTGGAAGACATACATTCTGCCATGATGCAGCTTATAATTGTGTTAACTGAACATAAACCTTTCAACAGTAAAATACAATCAATAAAGGATCACATATAATAGGTTTAAATGAGGGATCAAGTACTTTTTTGTAGGAGTGCTATGGGTTTGCTGTGATACACACAAAACATACATTTTTAATTCCTTTAATTAATTGAGATCACATGAAGTTAGAACTATAGGAGACCCTGATGAGCAGGTAATACATAAATTTATTTTACCTATAGGGAGACTTAAGAGAGAAATGAGAAACTTTCCTAAGATCCCACAACCCTAATTTTTAAAATTGTAAGCCTAATCAAATACTTCCATTCGCATGCTTTGCAGCCAATAAAATTAATCTATAGATTAGCATTTAATGAAACAGGAAGATATTTATAATACAGGGTTAAAAATTTATTACCAATTTTCTACAACATGCCAGTTTAAACATTTTTTTTCCCTGTACTCTCAGTACCTGAGGTAGACAATTTTAAGGTTTCTAAGTAGAGAGAGATTATATATATATATATATATATATATATATATACACAATGTATATATATGTATACTGTGTATATATGTATAATGTATACATACATTGTGTATATATATATATACACAATGAGAATTTGTTTCTTTCTAATTCCTGTATGTTGCTTCTTTTACTCTTTTCAAATTTTACTGGCTAGAACATATATTATAATAAAGTACTGATGGTATCCTCCTGAGTTTAAATGCAATACTTTTAATATTTCAATAATGAGTTTGATGGCTAATGTACCTTTTTACAGCTGCTCTTTATTACATTAGAAAATCTTCCTTCTATCCATAGTTGAGGTATTTTATTATGAATAGCTATTGAATTTTTTAAATGATGATTCCTGGATCTAATGAGATATTTGAATCTTTTCATCTGTTCATGTACTAAATTACATTGGTAGATTTTCCAAAGTTGATCAAACCTTATAATTTTTTAGTCGGTTCAACTTGATTATACTACCTTTTAAAATTTCTGGACTTATTTTAATAAGGGTCAAATATCACTAAAAAGAGAGAATAGTAAAATATATCCCAATGTTATCATCACTTAGTTTCAACAATTACGAACATTTTGCGATTCTCGCTTTATTTATTTATCCCTCTCTCAACTCCAAGTTGTTTTATAGAGTGGATTATTTAAAGGCAAATCTCAAACATCATGTCATTTCACCCACAAATATTTCAGTGTGCATCATTAATGATAAGGTATTATTAAAACATATAACAAATACCCCATTACTACATCCAACAGAATTAACGGAAATTTTTTAATAAACTAACACCTATTGTATATTCATATTGCCAGCAGTGTCTCAAAAGTATCTTTTTACATTACTGTGTTCCCTTCCAAATTATTACTTAATTACTTAATTACTTAAGTAATCCATTGCAAGATCCGTTGGAAATTACGTATCATGATTATGTCTCACAAGTCGTCTGTTCTATAACAGTTCCTCTCTCTCTCTCTCTCTCTCTCTCTTTTTTCAGGGTGTTGATGTGTTAGGGAATTTAGGTTATTTGTCCTAGAATGTTCTGCACTCTGAATTCGGCTCGTTGCTTCTTCATGGTGTAATTTCACTTACTCTTCTAGCCCCACTTTTCCTTGAAATTGAGATTTGAAGCACTATTGAACTTAGGTTCAATACTTCAGTCGGAATACTTCATAGGTGGTGCTGTCTTCTTCCTATTGCATCACATTGTGAGATACAAAATATCTGATCGTCTCAAACTTAATGATGTTAAGATGGATCAGTGGACTCAGGTGGACTCAGCCTAATTCCTCTGTTGTCAAGTTCCCCATCATCCTTTGCCTAATGGTTTTCTCATACGTTCTTGACTATTGTCCACATGTATGATTTCATATCGAGTTTCAAAATAATGATCTAATATGTCATTCATTTTGCATTTGTTAACTAAATTATTTTTCATAGAACTTTCTCTCATCAGCCTTTAAGGTACAGTGAAATACAATTCACACAGGAATGTCAGGATAAATGTTCATTTCTTCCCTTTATTCATTTTCAAGCTGTGAGTTTTTGTCTTTGCAACCACGTTTGGTGGTCAATGAGGTATTTTTGTTTTGGTTTTGGGGTTCTTAGTGTTACTCTGATCTTCTGGCTTTTATATTTTTAAGGTGTTTTAGCCCAATGCAGTTATTGTTTTTGTTCTCAAATCATTCCATATTATGCCAGCAGGACCCCCTGTACATTTTATCCTCTGCCCTTTGACATGATTCCATTAATCTTTAAAAGCCTTTTTACTTTCTGACATGGCAGGATTTCCCGGGCTAAGCTTGTTTATTTCCTTTACAAGACATGAAATTAGCCGTTTCTCTAAGAAGCTTTGGTTCCTCTTACGAGGTAAGATGTGTTAATATTTTGTATGTGATTTTTGCATTTATGTTCAAGAGTAAAATTGATCTTTTACAAACACAAGCACACACACGAACACACAAACATGCATTGCCTTGTCCTGTTTTGTTGTGATGCAGAAGCCTCACAGAAAATTTAAGGAGTGATTTCTTTTTTTTCTATACTCTGAATTTGTATAAGAGCGGAATTATCCGTTCTTTAAGTGTTTGGTGTATTTATCTTATAAACCTTCTCCGGATGGTGATTTCTTCATGAAAACATGTTTATTTACTGACTGTATTTCTTAAATAATTAGTTTGCCACCACCTCCACTGTGATTTAAATAAAAGAAATGATGTTTAATATATTACATAGCATTTGTAGATACTTTCTACTGGGAGAGTTATATCAGCACATCTGGTATGATATGTTGACTCATGATTTTTTCTTAAGTGAGGTAGAGATGGAAGAAAAAAGTTGCAGTTACCCCAGAGCCTAACTAACTCTTCATTCCCTTTTATTGCTGAATTGTTGTGGCTTCAAAGTATTGGTTGTAAAGTCTCTTTCCTCACACAACTTCCCGTCCCATTTTTCTTGGTTTCCATCATGGCAGAATTATTTAAGACATGTTTATGGGATTTCCAACAGAGCTTTAAAATAGAAGATTGGCCACAGTATGATATCCTGGCTAATTTTTTTGGTTGTTGTTTCTCAGATACTGATTTTTAAAATGGCACAATTCTGTCTAAACTTACTAAATCTTTTATAAAATTACAGAATCTGAATTGTTGGTGCATTATAGCAAGTAGCAAAAAAAAAAAAAAAAGGCAAAAGGAGTTGCCAGTTGAGTGAGGGCATGAGATATTGGTACAGTTGGTATTTTTAACTGGTTCTACAAAAGATATTTTCTCAGCAGCTGACTATTCAAATATAAGTGCAGGAAAGTCTCTAACGCTCATATCATAAAATTCTGTCACTTCATCAATTTTAAATTCTAATTCTTCAAAAAAGGTTTATGCCTCAAAGAAACTAAATCTGAGATGTCACATAAAATATCCTGATTAATGCATTTATCAACATCTGGCATACATAGAATGTTCTCCCTATTGATTGGTTCTAAAAAGGTACTATACTGGAAACATAGCCTTTTGATAAAATAAGAACGTGTTCATTATATTCAGATAGTAGATTATTTTTGCAACACAAACAGCATCTATTAATTATTTTTTAAAAGAAATAAGAGCTTCCACTTCTGCAATGAGGGGGTAACAGAGGCCAAGTTACTCTCATGCCTGAAACAACCCAAAACAAACAAAATATATGCAACAGCAGTTTTCAAGACACTGGATATCACGCAATGAAGGGCAGTGACCTCTCAGTGATGGTAAACCAAGTAAGTTCTGTGAGTCCTTGAGAGAGTTTCTAGCCTGTGGTACAAGGAATAGGAACCTGGGCAAAACCTGTCAAGTTCCCTGAATTAAGAAAAAATGATCTTTGAATTGAGAAGACCAAGACTTAGTTCACAGAACAGAATACCAGGGAAGAGAAATCTGCACAAAGAAAGAACTCCAGAGACCTGCAGAGGGTCACCTCTGAGTATCCAGCAAAGTAATGATCAGTGCCTGCATGTGAGAAAACGACTCACTGGCAGGAAAAGAACTCCCTGAAAGGATGAGAGAGAAGAATACCTGAATACCGGGCACTCCTGCAGAGTGGAAAATTGTTTCTATTCTCACAAGCCAGACTGGAAAACCTCAGAATTTGCTGGCCTTGAGTAGAGCACTAGAAAAGTCTTACCTCAGTAACAGGGAATAATTAGCCCTAGTCTAAGCACAGCTCTGGTCCTGACTAACAAATCTTAAAAGCAAGACCCAGAAGGGCCAAACTGATTCCAAGTAACTTAACTGCAACCTAGACTAAAGCTTAAGAATGTTTACATAAATACAAAAATTTCCAGTACCCAACAAGGTGAAAGTCACAATGTCTGGCATCCAGTAAAAAATGAGCAGCTGTGGAAAGAAGGAGGAAAATACAACCCATAAAAAAAGAGCAAATTCAATCAAAAACAACTAAAATCAACAGATGTTAGGATTAGTAGACAAAAATATTAAAATGTCTTATAATTGTATTTCATGTGTTCAAAAAACGAAGTAGAGACATGGAAGATAAAAAGAACCAAATCAGATTTCTAAAGATTAGAACTGTAATATCCAAGATAAAAGTTCCCCTGTATGGGATTAGTAACAGATTAGATATTACAGAAGAAAAGATTAGTCAATTTAAAATACACTAATAGAAAGATTCAAAATGAAATACAGAGAGATACAGAATTTTAAAAATAAAAAGACAAAGCATCAGTTGGTGTGAAACAACTTTAAGTAGCCTAATATACACGTAATTTGCAATTCTTGATGATGGGATGGGGTGGAGAGGAAATACTATTTGAAGAACCAGTAACTAGAAATTATCCACATTTGACTAAAAACAAACAAAAAGCATATATCCAAGAATCTCACCAAACCCTGAGCATAAACAACATGAAGGAAGCTACATGAAGGCACATAATAATCCAATTATTACAAATCAGAGTTAAACAGAAAATCTTAAATATAGCCAGAAAAAAAATGACGTTTGGACAGAAGAACAAAGGTAAATATCACAGCAGATTTTCTGATCAGTAACAATATATATAAGAAGACAATAGACAAATACTTTGTAAGTACTGACATAGAAAATGTGTCAATCTTGATCTCCATACCCAATAGAATATTTTTCACAAATGCATGTGAAGAAAAAGGCTTTGAAGATGCAAACCCTGAAAGAATTCATCATTTGCAAACCCACACCACAAGAAATGTTACAGGAAATCAAGAGGAATGAAAATTATACCAGGTGGAAATAGGGAGCTGCACAAAGGAATAAAAGGTAGTAGAAGCGGTAACCACATGAGTAAATATGAAATACTTTCTCTTATTTGAAGTGTTTATAGAGGATAATTGACCAAACAAAAACAGTGTAATATGGGGGTTATACGGGTAAAAGTAAAATACATGTCAACAATAGCACAAAAGTCAGGAAGAGAGAAATGAAGGTATATTATCATAAGATTCCTATAGTATATGAGTATAGTGTGATATCACTTGAAGATTAGCTATGAGAAGTTAAAGATGTACATTGCAAGCCCTAAAACAACTGCTAAAATAAGGAATTACGTTATCCAACAAAGGAGATGAAATAGAATTATGAAAAATAGAAAGGCAGAAAAATATGAAAAAGAACAAAGAACTAAGGTGGGAAACATAAACACCAAGAGTATAGAATTAAAGCTAACCATAATCATATTAAATATAGAGGCCTAAACACACCAATTGAAAGGCAGAGATTGACAAATTGGATGAAAAAGCATGGCCCAACCATATGCTGTTTACAAGAAGTACACCTTTGTTTTTTCCCCCCTAACCATGAGACTCTTAAATATAGAGAACAGACTGAGGGTTGCGGGAGGGGAGGTGGATGGGGGATGAGCTAAATGGGGGATTGGCACTTGTTGGGATGAGTACTGGGTGTTTTAAGAGACCATTACATAAGAGACTTATGTAAGAGACGAATCACTAAATTCTACTTCTGAAACCAATGCTACACCGTATGTTAAAAAACTTGAATTTAAATGTAAAAAAATGAGAAGTACACTTAAAATATAAAGACACAAATAGGTATAAGGTAAAAGAATAGAAAAAGATACACTATGCTAATACTCATCAAAAGGAAGCTAGAATGGATATGTTAATATCAGACAAGAGAAATTTCACAATAGGGGCGCCTGGGTGGCACAGCAGTTAAGCGTCTGCCTTCGGCTCAGGGCGTGATCCCGATGTTGTGGGATCGAGCCCCACATCAGGCTCTTCTGCTATGAGCCTGCTTCTTTCTCTCCCACTCCCCCTGCTTGTGTTCCCTCTCTTGCTGGCTGTCTCTATTTCTGTCGAATAAATAAATAAAATATTAAAAAAAAAAAAAAAAGAAATTTCACAATAAGAAATATTACCAGGAATAAATAATGTCACTTCTTAATGATAAAGGAATACATTTATTAGGAGGACATAACAATCCTAATAATGCACCTAATTAAGAAAGATGTACTTCAAGATGCATGAAGTACAGGAGAAATAGACAAATCCAAAATTATAGTCAGAGATTTAAATACCTCCTCCCTCAATAATTGATAGAACCAGCAGACAGAAAATCAGCAAGATATAGAAGATTTGAACAACATAATCAACTAACTTGATTAATTGCCATTTATAGAATAGTCCATCAGAATACACATTCTTTTCAGGCATAGATGAAACAATTGCCAAGATAGACCATATTCTGGGCCATAAAACAAGTCTTAATAAATGTAAAAAAGATTCAGGTCACACAAAGTATGTTTTCTAATTAACATGTGATTAAATTAGGAATGAATAACAAAAAGATCTCTGCACAATTCTCAAAATGTTTGAAAACGAAATAACCACTGCTAAGTAAGCCATTGGTCAAAGAAAAAATAAGGGGAAATTACCACTTTTTTTGAACTGAATGAAAGCAAAAACACAACATAATAAAACTTGAATGATGTTAAAACATTAATTGGAAGGAGAAATTTATAGCACAGCATGCATATGTTAGAAAAGAAAGGTCTTAAGTCAATGACCTCACGTTCACTTTAAGCCAGAAACAAACTTAAAGCTAGATGAGACCTAAAACAAGCAGAGGAAAGAAAATAAGATCAGAGCACAAATTAATTCAAATTAAAGACAAGAACAATAGAGAAAAATCAATAAAAATAAATAAATAATACAAAAATAATAACACAAAGGTCTGACAATATTGACAAAACAACGAGAGAAGTGTTAAATTACCGTATCATACTGCACAAAAATTAAAAAGATAAGGGAGTACCATAAATAACTCTGCTCTTCTAAATGCAATGACAGAGATAAAATGGACAATTCCTAGAAAATCCCAAACAGCTTAAACTCACCCAACATGAAGTAGATAACCTGAGTAGTCCTATAACTATTAAACTATTAAAGAAATGGAATTTGTAGTTAAAATACTGTCAAAAGTGAATCTCCAGGCCCAGATGGTTTACCTGGAAATTTCGACCAAGCATTTCAAGAAGAAACAAACAAACAAACAAACAACAAAAAAAAAACACCCCACCAATTCTACACAATCTCTTCCAGTAGATAAAAAGGAGAGAAAACTTCCCAATTCATTTTATAAAGCCAGAATGAACCTGTTACCAAAGCCAGATAAAGATAGTAAAATAAAAAGAACACTAAAGACCACAAAAATCTTCAGCAAACTATTACCAAATTAAACTCAGCAATACAGAAAAAGAATAATACAACCAACTACAGTGTATCCTGGAAATGCACAGTTGATTCATTTTTTTTCTTTTTAAATTGACCTTAATAGGGGTGCCTGGGTGGCTCAGTCGTTAAGCATCTGCCTTCAGCTCAGGGCATGATCCCAGGGTCCTGGGATCGAGCCCCATGTTGGGCTGCCTGCCCTGCTGGGAGCCTGCGTCTTCCTCTCCCACTCCCCCTGCTTGTGTTCTCTCTCTCACTGGCTGTCTCTCTCTCTGTCAAATAAATAAATAAAATCTTTAAAAAAAAAATATTGGCCTTAATAGTTTAAAGAAGAAAGAATGTCATTAGTGCAGAAAAAATATTTAACAAAATTCAACATCCATTCATGATAGAATCTCTCAGCAAACTAGGAATAAAAGAGAATATCTACCTGATAAATGGCAACAAAAAAGAAGCCTACAGGAAATACTATACTTCATGTGAAAGGTTGAATCCTTTCTTCCTAACACTGGGAACAAGGCAAGAATGTCCATTCTCACCACTCTTATTCAGTATTATACTGGCAGTCCTAGCTGGTGCAATAAAGCAAGGAAAAGACATTTTAAAAAGCATACACAGTAGAAAGGAATCAACTCTATTTGTAGAATACACAATTATAATCGTCTGTGTACAAAATCCAAAAAATTTTACCAAAAAACTCGTAGAAGGTGAGCTTAGCAAGATCACAGGACACAAGAGAAGCACACAAAAAGTTATAGTAACTCCATATACCAGCCATGCAAATTGGAAATTGAAATTGAAAACTAGAAATATTTTTTAAATGGGGAAAAATGAAATAGGGCTAAGTCTAACAAAACATGTTCAGCTTCTTTTTGCTAAATACTAAATACTAAAAAATGTTGATGAAAGAAATCAGGTGAGAACTAAATAGGTGGAGAGACATAGCTTGTTCATGGAACGGAATACTTAACACAGTAAAGATGTTAATTCTTCCCAAATTGATCCACAGGTTTTATTTAATTTCAGTCATAATCTGAGGAAGATTTTTTGAATACATGGACAAGATGACTCTAAAATGTACGTGGAAAGGCAAAGGAATTAGAACAGCTAGAACAACTTGAAAAAGAATATGAAAAAATTATGTTACCTGGTTTTAATACTTACTGTAAAGCTGCAGTAATCAAGACAGTGTGGTATTGGCAAAGAGAGAGACATATACATCAATGGAACAGAATGTAAAGTCCAAAATTAGACCTGTATAAAAAGGGCCAATTGATTTTTTACAAAATTGCAGAGCAATTCAATGAAGAAAGAATAATCTTTTCAACGTAGTCTGTTGAAAAAAAAATTGGACACTTATATTAAAAAAAAACCTTAATCTAAACCTTATGCCTTATATAAAAATTAACTCAAAAATGGAATATATATCTCAATGTAAAATATAAAACTATAAAACTTTCATAAGAAAACAAGAGAAAATCCTTGCGACCTATGATTAGGCAGGGTTCTTAGACATGATACCCAAAACACAATCTATTAAAAATAAAGATTAATAAATTGGACTTAATTAAAATTAAAATGTGTTCTCATAGTCCCAGTAAAACTGCTGGGTATTTACTCTAAAGAAATAGAAACTTATGTTTGCACAAAAACCTGTACAAGAATATTTATAGCAGCTCTGTTCATAATTACTCCAAATTGCCCAGGATACCTTCAACAGAGGAATGGGTAAACAGACCAGTACATCTGGAATATTCCAGTACAATGGGGTATTAATCAGAAGTAAAAAGAGACAAACTATTGATTCATGTAACAGCTCTGATGGATATCAAAAGCATTCTGCTGAGGTAAAGAAGTCAGTTTCAAAAAGTTACACACTGTATGATACCATTTATTTCACATTCTTAAAGAAACAAGAAGGGTAAGCTGAGGTGGGGAAGAGGTCATAGGGGACCTGGGACTTTACCAGCAGAGGTGAAAGCTGGAACCTTCCAGAAGGATGAGCACCTGGGAGAGGAAATGCGGAGAGAAGTCACACATTACTGAACTAAATTCCCTGGAATTTAGAGGGATCTCTTAATTCCCAGCCACCTTTCCATTGGGCTGGGTGGGAAGCATGGCAGTCACTATTTTCTTTCTTTTATGTAGACACATTTAATGTTGTAAGTACAGATTGCCATTGATAACATAGAAAATGCACGAATTCTGCAGTCCTGGGTTTGAATCCTGCCATTATCACTTATTAGCTGTATAATATTGGAAACTTAATCTTTCAGAGCGGCTCTTCTCATCTTTAAGAGAATGACTTAGAAGAATTTCACAGTAATACAAATGAAGCGTGCGATAAAATGGGTGTTTAATAAATGGTAGTTATTACAAGTATGACAGTTGCTCAGATGCAGTATCAACGGGGTATTAATTATGGAAGTAGACTATTATAAATGGTCAAGGATTTCAGGACGTAAGATTTGCAAGATGTTTCTTTCATCAGACTTTACTGCATAATACCCGCAGAGTAATTTTAGTATTAATTAGCCGAATGCTGAAACTGGTGCTAGCTTTGGCACAGAACTGAGTAGAATAATGGTAGCCATTTCAATGTTATACTGCCTCTATCTGTTAAACAATGTCATAAAATTGACAACTTAGAGCTGCGTCCGGCTCATCTCCATTTCATTCCTCCCTCGTTTCCTGTAAACTCTCCCTGGTGCTTTTCTTTAGGTGGAAGTGCAGTATATTCCGTCTATTGAATGAAGTCTTATACATGAGCAAGCAACCTTACCCACTGGGAAGTATACTTAGAATATTTGCCATTTTCTGAGTTGGCGCGAGGTGCCTAAAATTTTCAGTCACCTCGAAACACTCTCTGTCTCTCTCGTCTAGTGATGTAACATCTCCTGCGTCCTGTGAGTATTTCATACCTGTCACTGAATCCCTTTCTAATCGATCAGGAAATGCACATCGACTTCTCTCCGAATAATGCGAAGCCATGTTTCTGTGGCATTCAGACCCGTCCTGTCTGTGGTATTTCTGTGTTTCTGTATCATCCGTCTTGTTAGCAACAGAAGCCATGAGCTTGCTCCTGCGTCCCCGAAGCCCGTTTCTCCTCCACGCGTCTGCTGTGCTGCGGCTACTGCCGCTACTTGCACCTCGCATGCAGGGCATCCCCTTTTTCCTCTGAGCCATTTCCCATCTTGCTCTGCTCCAAAGAATATTTTCCTTGTCTATGTGAAAGACAGCCGAGGCATCCCCTGGGACGCCTTCCTGGGTATTCATCAAAGGATTCACTCATTCTTCGTCTCCGTTCCTACAGTGTCTGGTACGGCCTCTCTCACAGTCCTTGTATTGTTAGGTAACTGATTGCTTTCTTGTCTATCTTCCCTTCCCTAATCCCCTGTGAATAAAGACTTCCTCTCGCTTCTTTTTGTATTCCTAGCACCTATGCCAGTGTCTTACACGGAACAGACAATATTTAAATGCTAATGAGTGACCAAGTGAAATTCCTTGCCCTCTAAAGTTTTTTCTCAAGGTTAACAACAGCACTGAGTTATTAAATAGTGTTAATTGTAGAACCTTCTGGATGATCCCACTTGTGCCTTCCAGACTTTGGTGTGTCCTGTGTCTAAGACCTTTCTATAGGATATAAAAACTCCTTCATGTTGTGGTGGCCAATTTCTTTAATTTCTTTCCCCTTCCTGGAAATCTCTTTAATTAAATTTTCCAAGTTCTTTTGCGAGTGACCTAAAGGCCCCAAGGGATTACGTGTGTAGGAACTAACCTGGCTTTGAGCCTAAAAATGGTTTATTGCTTCAGGGAGAGAAATTACTTTCTGGACAATTTAAACTGGATTTTCTTTCTGTGTATGTTTTAGATAATAATGGAAAAAATCATAAATTAACCAGAACCTAGGAAAGAGGGCTTTACACTTGTTGTATGGCATAGGTCACCTGTGTAGGAAACGTGCATTTTAAGATATGCCAACAAAGACTTGATTACCCTACAGTCGCTGGTCCAATTGGTACCCCCTTAGATCCTCACAATCATCCCCATTAATAATTAAACACACAAACACATGCACTCACCTTCCCTCTTCCTTTGACATATCTTGAGGGAGAAGTAGCTGACATGAACACATTATTTATTCATTCAACAAATATTAATTGAAAATCTGTTAGAGGTAAGTACTGTACCAGGCACTTAGAGGGATGCGGTTCCTTGAGGGACAGTAGAGTCACAGCTGGCAAAATAAGAAACATTTCTAAAACAAGATTTTAAAAGCTAATGTGTCTATGAGAAGTACAGGGATGTGCTTCTGGAGGTCAGAGGTAGGGAAAGGCACACTTGCCTGAGCTGCATGGTAGAAAAGTGGATGTTGAAACCAAATCTTCTTACAAAATGAGTACGAAATCTGTGTCTTACTTCCAATGCCAGGACAAAATAGGATGGTTTCTATGGCTTTTTAAAAGAATTTGAGGGGCGCCTGGGTGGCTCAGTCGTTAAGCGTCTGCCTTCGGCTCAGGGCGTGATCCCGGCGTTCTGGGATCGAGCCCCACATCAGGCTCCACCACTGGGAGCCTGCTTCTTCCTCTCCCACTCCCCCTGCTTGTGTTCCCTCTCTCACTGGCTGTCTCTCTCTCTCTCTCTCTGTGTCAAGTAAATAAATAAATGAAATCTTAAAAAAAAAAAAAAGAATTTGAAGATTTAAAATGTACACATATCTTCAACCCCAAACTTCGTATCTTCAGTTTTCCAGTATAAGGCTAAAATAAACATATCATTTAATAACATTTATCCCCCACATCTTGATCCCACAGGCTAATGAGTACAGTTTGTTGATAATGCTGCCGAGAAAAGGGCAAAAATGTAGCTCAACATGAGAACATTTGAGTCACTTATTCAGAGATAGGCTAAATGTAACCTCAAAGAAATTATTACTTCATTGGTATCTCTGCATATCTTCTAAAATAAGATCAATTTCCTTCAGTCTGGGATGTTTTAGATACAGCCTTGCTTAATGGTGAAGGAGTGAACAAGAGCTGAGCTTTTCATGACCTTCCATTTCAAGACTCTCGGATGACCCTTCCAGCCAACGAAAGCACACGCAAGTGAGTCTGGAAAACAGTCACCCCGTTGAACTCATGCTGTGAGAAAAGTCAGGCAGTGCCCGGCGACAGTCAGTGCATACTCTTGGCTAAGCTCTGTGCTAAGCTAAGGGGACTGGAAAGATGAGTCTTGTACAGTCCCAGGGAGAGCACACACAGCTTAGTGGGGCAGGAAGGGGCATCCATTACCATAAATCAAGGCCTAACTTAAGCTCCTAAGAAAAGTGCCACAATTACTGTGGAATATAGGCAGTTCTCTGGGAAAGCCTGCGTAGAAATGATGACATTTGATATTGAATAATGAACTTTAAAGTAGGAAAAAATAGGAGGGTCAAAGCAGCAAACATATATGACAAGAGGAAAACTCTACCCACATTGTCCTGCTTATTATGAAGAACTAAAATGATTCGCTCACAGTCTGGAAAGAGAAGCTTCAGATCCTCCTTCTGGTGGTTTTGTTGAGCCATTTGGATATACCTCCCGAGGCTCATGGATAGTTGGGGTGAGCTTCATTTTCAAGTGGCGTCTTGCGATTTTAAGAGGTCTTCTGAACCACCGCTTCCTGACCCACCAACTTTCACACTGTCTTGTTATTTGAAATGCCATCATTCTCCACCATTCACAGATTATACCGTGGTCTTCGGTTGACCTCTTATTCAACTGCCCCTCAGAAAGTATTTGGTTGACTGCTGTGGTTTGGATATTAGTTGGAAACTGCCTGAAAACCATTCAAAAATTCCTAAAAAGAAGAATTGCAACCTTTAAAAACACTATTGAAAGTGCTAAGAGGAGTTATGGGGGCTGAAATTAGGAATCGATAATACCCGCTTTACAACTTGGCCAGAGGGGTTCACATGCATGCGCCTTTCCTTCCTCCTTCCCTCTGCCCCTCTCCTCACCTGAAAGAGAACGGTAACATGACTGGAGGCCTGGGAGTTGCCATACTAGAGTGGAGCAACGAGGGAGGATGTGCATCAAATGCACACGTTCGATCTTTTCACTGCCACTTCTTAACCAAATCCGTTACCTTCTCTAAGAGTTCTGTTCTGCCAACACGCCTCTCAAAAACGATACTCTTACACAAGCATCAGATGTTTGCTAATCCCCAACCATTGCTAAGATATCCAAGAGAACTTCCAAGAGAACTTCCAAATCTTGAGAGAATTTGGCATAAATGAATGAATGAATGAATGCCAGCTTCTTACTTCACTATGGCCCTGTCACTAGTAGAGAAGAGTTCTTAGTCTCACAACAATATTTCTGAGTGGGTTAAATAAAGAAAACTTTATAGAGCCAAATGAAAAAGGGGGTAGGGGAAAGCTGTTAGTGCTGCACAGGAGACCTTCAATGAAAAATTTCCCAGGAAAATTTTTACCCACCTGAGACAGACAGAACTTCAGCGTCACGTGCATAATGCATGTATCTTTCCCTTAATACACTCCATTTTATTCTACCAAAGTTGTGGCTACAGAATTCCTAGTTAGAACTCTTTGGTGGAGGGGCACTGACCCCGAAAGTTCTCAGAATCATAAACAAACCAGATGAGATGACTTATTCATGGCACTACTTGGTTAAGAACAAAAGCCTAGGGATGAGAGGGAGAGTCCTTGCCAAGAGGGTCAGTCCAATAGCCGGTGATGTCGTATCGGGGAAATCTCCATGACCCACGACAGTGAAGAGCAGGGGTAGAAGACAACTTGTCAGATAGCAACGTTTCATCTTGCATCCAAGTTCTTCCCCCTCCCTCACAGAATACCCACATGTTCAACTTAAGTTAGATTGGCAAATAATTTCCTAAGTATAAGAAAACACCATGTCAAAGGGGTATGCAAATGTAATTGTGAAGCGATCTACTGATAACAGCTACTATCATTGCTTACTATGGTTAGGAGTTTTTCTAAGCATGTAAACACACTTTCTGCCTCTGAAGTAATAACACCTGCAATGATGAGAGTTTAGGTAACCCCCCAAGGGTCACAGCGATAATGATATACACCTCTGAGCCCAGGACTCTCATACTCAACCACGGGGTCGTTCTGTCTCCTGTGAGGAAACAGAGGCCCAGAGACATTTCTCCTTGCCTGATGTCACTCGGCAAGCTGGGTTTATACTCTGGCCCAAATCCCAAACCTGCACCCTTCCTAAGAGTGTGAAATGAGTAGCCCCAGCCCCTTAGCAAATGAAGAATAGGCAACAGTGTATCTCTTTATTTTTTCCAAGGGAGGCTATGTCTTCATGAATCAGGTTAACATTATAAAAGATTTTATTATTCGGCTTGGAGAATTGTGGTATCTTGAAAAATTTTTATCACTTGATATATGAATCTCATCTAAGGTCTTGCTCTGAAATTACAGCTCTCTTGAAAGACTTTAAGCCGAATGGCTGTATTAATGCTTCTGTGATCATTGTTCCCAAATGGCCTTTTCTTCCACCTGCTAGTCTAAGACATATTCTGGAGCAAATTGGAAAAACTTGGAATTAAAGAAATCGAACTAAAACCAGTGCACACAATTCTTAATTACTTAAGAATGGATTGGGTAATTATCAGTTTTAGTAAGATTTCAGTTTAGATTCGTACTAATTGAGTTGCTCAATTGCTGAGTAGGAACACACACTTAGATACACCTTCCGTAGACGTTTCAATGGCTCATTCTACAGGTAATTCCTCTACTTTTGGAAAGAAAGCAGTTTGATAGGGAGCAAAAACATGTAATCCAGCTACTTCATAGGTATATATCGCTAACATATTAGAAGTCACATTTATATCAAAGCAAACAAGTCACCATAAACGGATATTAAGTGATAGGAGGTAAATAAGACAGTATACAGCAAAAAGAAATACGGTTTTTTAAAAACCTCCGCAACTGTGTGCCTGTTGGATTACAAACCTGCTTTTTTTTAGTGCAATTTAACTTTAAACTAGAGTAACTAAGTGGTTTTGCCCACGTTCTTTTCTTGCTCTCTTAAAATCTCAGATGTTCATGCTCAGACAGGAGCCCTGCCTTGAGGCTTGAAGCGTCAGAGGTAAGCACGAAGCCTTCCAGGTTACATTTCCCAAAACCTTTCAATTAGCTGAAACATTTGCTTAAGCTTGTGGCCAAGTGTTGGCTCTCCTTTCTCAAGCAGGGACAGGGCCTGCCATGCCATTCAAAATGAATTCACAGCTGATGAAATGCACTCCGTCCCCTCTCACTTTCCATGACTATGTTCAGGGAGATGTGGTCTGCGCTCCGTACGTGGCAGAGAGTCGAGTCCCCAACCCTTTTCTGTGCCTAGTCCAGGTCTTTGATGTCTTGGGTTGCAAAGGTCTGCAGTCTGGAGCCTCCTTCCCCACCTACTCTGCCCTCGCCCAGTACATGATTTCTTGAGGGTTACCTTTTGTTTTCAGCATCTTAGAGTCTTCCCAGCATGGTACATTTAGACCATTATATAATTTTAGACCATTATATAATTTTTGCACAAAATTCAA
This sequence comes from Ursus arctos, assembly GCF_023065955.2. NCBI lineage: Eukaryota > Metazoa > Chordata > Mammalia > Carnivora > Ursidae > Ursus > Ursus arctos. The sequence continues at coordinate 12,505,360 of NW_026622852.1, forward strand.
CTGCTTTTTATGAGATCTTTTATTTACCTGGCATTGTACTTGGCACTAAAGAGAAGACAAGTGATTGTCTTTAGTAACAGGGTTGTTGTCTAGTAACAGGGTTACTAGAGTTAGTAAGGATCTCTCTTATTTTCAGGAAAGCCAAAATCATCCATATACAATAATGACAAGACATCGTAAGTCAGAACACAATGAGACAGTAGCATGTAAATAGGAGAAGGTAAATTATACTATATATAAAAATAAGGCAATAGACATGACTATGACCGTTTCGACTGTAGTTTTCTTTAATGCGCATAAATAAAAAGGCTCAGTTCTTTTGAATGCCTTCTTTCTTACTCATTCTGATCTTTAGCGTGTAATCCATAAAAGGCCATTGCTCCCTCCATCAATCTTCTTTAATTCCAAGCATAACTCTCAGAGCTCAAAAACTGAGCCGATTAGCTATTGCTGCTCCTCACTGAAATTGTCGGTGTATAAACATTTCCCTCGGGTCACAACTGCAGTTGGAGTAAAAATAAATCAGAAGTCAGCTATAAGTTCCAATGATTTATCAATGAGTTTTTTAATGGTGTGTGTCTGAATCATAGCATTTTTGCAAACCCCACCACTGATTGCTATTTTCATTAGTTCATAACGTTTTTAGGTATACATAAATACACGTGCACACACGTGTGTATTTGCATCTATAAATTCTGCATTTCATAATGGCGTATTCTTTGCCATTAGATCAGCTGTGCTATTTTTGGAAACATTACTCTCTTTACTTGGAAATCATAACCTCTTAGTCAATCTAAATATGACTTCATAACTTTTACAGCTTTCACCCCATGCTTTTGCAAAACCTTATTGTGATTGCAAAAGAGTTCTGTGTGGTTAAGAAAAAAGAAAAAAAAGTGACTTCTCACGACATACCCTAAAAAATCCCTTGGGTTTCTCTTTGGTGTTGGGAGCATGATGTGGCTGACGTGTTTTGTGTGCCAGTGTGTGAGCGGATCGTCTCGGAGGTTACATGAAGGAGCGTATTTAAATTAAACTGAAATTTTGACTCTATTGCTTCTCCAGTCACTAATTAAATTAAAGTTGAATCACCCAGAACAATGCTTTCAGAGGTCCCTCTACCCTGGAAAAAAGATTAACATTAATTTAAAATGCAGAGCGTCATTAATTTTATTCATTAGGCATAAGTAATTCTCTTGCTAATTCATCATTCCCCTTTAGGGGGAGGGGATCTAAAAGTTTTGTTTCTGTTTTCAAAATGCGGAGGCTTTTTTTTTTTCTTCATTAAGTGAAATTTCATTTCAACTCTCTATTGATCCAATTGTAATAAGTTTTAAAGCAGGGCTTCTTAAGATTTTATATACGCAGGAATCCCCTGGGGATCTGTCTGAGCTGTGCATACTGATTCAGAAGGTCTGGAGTGAAGCCTGAAATGCTACATTTTTAACAGTCTTCAGGTCATGCCATCTCTGCTGAGGGATGACACTCTGAACACCAAGGTTTTAAAGTCTCATAAGCATGTATTATTGCAAGAGTTCATCAATAGCGTTATTTTTCTGTGAACCACACTGGCTTCCTATGGTATGTTTGCCTGAATTCTCCTTCTCACGCCACGTTCAGCGTTTCTTACTCCAAGTTGCTTACGTAGAGGTTGCCAGTCCAGAGGAACGCCCCCAGTAAACCTTTTAGGGAATTGGAACTGATCTGGTTCTAACCATTCTCCACATGAGTGTCGTACAGACTTTGAGAATGTTGCAGCTGTATGCGGAAAGCTAAAACGTGCTTTAGATACGTATGTTTAAGGGAGTTTAATGTGACCCCTGCAGTCTCACCCCAAACTGAGCTCTACTGCCCCTGACCGCCAAACATCATAGAACTAAAAGCAGCTCTGTGAACTCCCGAGACAAGGACAATGCCAGGACAATAGCTGTCCTAGTCCCCCCAAAACCCCCTTGCACCAGGTGCAGACCCCTCCAGGTGGTAGGAAAATTGTGCATCTCAAAGGGGGAAATGTTTGCCGAATGTGCTCGAATAAGAGGAGCAAGAAGGCGATGTGACTTGTACCACTAACCAATATTTATAAGGGCTGTTAATTGGGGCAGGGTGGCGGGATTCCAATAGTTAGCCCTGTTTGGTTTCGCCGTAAGTCATCTATACAGATATCAACTAGCAGGCTGAATGGGTCGTGTCTACATTCCCACAGATATGGCGGGGAAAGGTGCCAAACTGTCAAGGGGGGTGCACTAATTACTGAGTGGCAGACAGACTGTATGGAACGACGACAACCTGTACTCCACCAAGTATACACCTGCACCACACCTGTTCCACCGGCCACTAGTCACCTGCGGATGATATCAAGGAGAGAGATTTCAATGAAGACAAGCTTAGGGGACCAGCTCAGGTTCACAAATGCCCCAGAGGTGTTTTTATTCATTGAGACGTTGAGTTTTTAAGTCCAGAATACAAACACAAAGGAGCGCTGGTTACATGACTTGAGAGAATCCAGCACTGTCAGAGGCAAATGCCATAAAATATCCCATTCGTGGAAGAAGCTGAAAGTGTGCTGATGTGGGCCATTATTTACAAGTCTCTTTTGGACTAAGCTTGTGTGATCATTCGGAGACAATTAGAAGCATCCTCTGAGATCTTTAAAGCCCCAAATTCCTAAGATTTGGAACAAATTTCACTGGATGTAAGAACTTGTGCATGGGACACTCTACTAGAAACTCCAAATCTTAGAATTGGAAGCAACATCAGAGGTCATTCGTCCAAACTCCCACTCGAAGCTGGAATCCTCTCTGTCGCATTCCTTGGCAGATGGTCATCCGGCCTCTGCCTGAACATTTCTAGAGATGGGAAACATACCTCTTTTCGAGACAATGCAGCCCCTAATGATAACTCCAAGTGTTAAAACATTCTTGCAAATACAGAGCCCAAATTCGCCCTTCTTCAATTTCTACCCTATGGTCCGATTTCTCCTCTATGGAACTGTGAAGGACACAACTTCACCTTCTTCTGCCTTGATGAAGAGAACCTCTCAGCTGCCCCAAAGCCTTCCCTGCTTCAATTTAATAGCCTCAGTCCCTCTTCCTTGTATTCTCGTGACCCAACCCTTACCCCCGCAAATGATCAGATTATCAGCACCCCAAAACCATGATCCCCAGAACTAAACATAGTAATAAAGTGATCAAATCCCGTGCTGATGCAGAACTATTGTCTTGGTAAGCTGGAGTTTTATTTGTATTCATGTGGCATAAAATTGCAAATTTTTTTCCACCAGCCATAGGAGCCTGCTTTTACTGAGCTTACAGAAAACAAACAAACAGGGGCGCCTGGGTGGCTCAGCGGTTAAGCGTCTGCCTCCGGCTCAGGGCGTGATCCTGGCGTTCTGGGATCGAGCCCCACATCAGGCTCCTCCGCTATGAGCCTGCTGCTTCCTCTCCCACTCCCCCTGCTTGTGTTCCCTCTCTCGCTGGCTGTCTCTATCTCTGTCGAATAAATAAATAAAATCTTTAAAACAAACAAACAAAAGAATCCATATGCTCCCAACCCATAAACAATGAATGGCAAAGTACTGGTCTCTTCCTCATTCAGTATTGGATAATAGATTTTTCCTTTCAATCTGAATTTAGAATCTAACATATATCCCTTGATGGAGGCCAGCTCATTAGCTTTGGCCTGTTGTTCTAGTTAATCAAGATTTTTTTAGCTGCTCATCTTAGCGGGGTGCTACTCACAGATTACATAAAAAATATCTTCCATGTCTTTAATCAAATCATTAATGAAAATGCCAAAGATGACCGACCGAGTCTTTCACACCTCTCTTTATATTGGCATTGATTTACTAGTTTCACTAGCCCTGGCAGAGAGCCCAGAGCATAGTAATTGCTCAGTAAATATTTGCTGAATTGACTGTACAGGTTTTCAGCCATCTGTGTATGTTTCAGCTAGAATCCCATGTGGCTCATGTTGAGCCCATTGCACGTCTCCAAAGATTATCAAAGACTTCGCTAAAATCAGTCATATATTAGAAATGAGTACTAGATTGAGTAAGTAAGCCCAGATTCTAGTACTTGTTTGCTGTGGGCCTCAGATAACCTTTTCTAGTCTTTGTTTCCACTTAGGAATTACTAGTATTGGCCCAGATACCCAATTATTATAAAGAGCAAATGTGATAAAAAATGTGAAGATAATCTATATATTACCACGTCCTGTCTACACAAATGTTAGGGCTCATGATTATGTTATGTCATTCCTCTGATCTACTGGTCAGTCTGATATTGCTTAGGTTAAAAACAAGTATGATTAGTTTAACATCACTTGTCCTAATGAGCAGCCCTTTATTTTTCTACCTGCTCACAAAGGAGCCTCAGAGGCCATCATTCTGGAGCTGGAGCGAGCTGGCATTTAGTCCACGACTCTCATTCTAATTCTAAAGCTTTTCTTCTCAGGAGCCCTCGATCGATTTAATTCTTTTTTTTAAAAAGCCAGTGGTGAGGCTGACCACGTGTGTACGAAGTTGCAGGAGCGATACGAAGAAGAGCTTCTTATTTCTTGTCTCTGCTGGTGCTGCTCATAATCTCCAGCATGTTCGACCCGTGGGTCTTCTGTGAGCTCTCACGCGTGCCGGGATCTTCGGTTTGGGCTTTTGGTGTCTTCAGAGACCACCGGAAGTCCCTGCCTTCTTTGTTTCGGCTTTGACGTAGCTTTAGGTACCTGCACTCTACTGGAAATTCAGGGGTTTTGTGTGTCTGCTTAAAACACACAACACTGTTCAGAAGGCAGCAGGATTCAAATAAAACATTTCCACCTCATCTACTGTGGACACATACACTATTGGAAATCTTTTTTTTTTAATTGTTTAAGTTTTTTTTTTATTATGTTCAGTTAGCCACTGTATAGTACATCATTAGTTTTTGATGTAGTCTTTAATGATTTATTAGTTACGGATAACACCCAGTGCTCATCGCAGCACCGTGCCCTCCTTAATACCCATCACTCTGTTACACCCTCCCCTCTGAAACCCTGAGTTTGTTTCCTGGGGTCCATAGTCTCTCATGGTTCATCTCCCTCTCTGATTTCTCCCCCTTTGGATTTCCTTCCCTTCCCCTTTGGTCCTCCGTGCTATTGTTTATGTTCCACTTATGAATGAAACCATACGATAATTGTCTTTTGCTGCTTGACTTACTTCACTTAGCATAATACCCTCCAGTTCCATCCATGTCAATGCAAATAGTGGGTATTCATCCTTTCTGGTTGCCAAGTAATATTCCATTGTATATATGGACCACATCTTCTTTATCCATTCATCTGTTGAAGGGCATCTTGGCTCCTCCCACAGTTTGTCTACTGTGGACATTGCCGCTATGAACACTGGGGTGCAGGTGCCCCTTCAGATCACTTCATTTGTATCTTTGGGGTAAATGCCTAGTAGTGTGATTGTTGGGTCATAGAGTAGCTCTATTCTTAACATCTTGAGGAACCTCCATACCGAAATCTTTAAAGTAATTTTGGCTAGATGATTTTTAAACAACACACCTTCTGGTAATTTTGTTTTAAAAAGAAGAAAGCACAAATCATGCAAAATGAGAATAACTGAGTAGGCCCTTATAGGCCCTTACCATGCTGACTACAACTGGAAAACAAACCAAAAACTTCATTTGTATGCTTCACCACTTAAAGGCTGTGAAGAATTTTAATGACCACAAATTGATTCTTCATATGGACTCTGTTGAAAGCCCATTATGATCAAAATGATATCAGTGTTTGTATTTCTTTCCCCTGAAAGGACGAATATCTTTATGAAATGAAACATAACAAAATGATTTGTTATTCTCTCTGGCCTGGACTGGAGAATTTTACACATGGACTAAAATATAAATTATTGGAATTTCTCGGGGACTGCAATAAATTGATTTCATTTAATCCTGCCATTAAAAAAAAATTTTTTTTTTAACTTCCCTGATGGCACTGAAATTAGGGGAGCCAAATCACTTTTAATAGACTTGATCTGGATGTATGTAAAGATGGTAATACACCTCGGAAAAAAACGGGCAACCACTCATACAGGTCAAATGAAAGGTACAATTTGAAAAGGAAGCCATGATTTTATAACCAGTTTTATATTAATCCCAGATATCTGGACAGAAAACTCAGTTTATTCACACAAAGCTAATTAAGCCTAAGTACTGGCTAGAATCTAAACTGTACACTTAACAATAGACTAGAACAACTTTCAAATAGTTCCACAAGTTTCAACAGAGTAACTCATAAAACTCTAACAGACCTGGTCCATAATATGTGTATGTCCTGACTTACAGAACATGGAATTTCCCTTGGATTCAACACAGAATGTGTCCACATAATGCTTTGCTGTTCAGGGGACTGTTAATTGTAATTCTCCTATCTTTCCACCAGTCCGAAGAACTATTAGAATCTATAAATTTTAGTGTTTCACACAGGCTGGTTATGATAACAAGTGCTCTGGGAAGGAAATGCTGAACCTTTACGTAGACTTCCAAACTCAGGAAAAGTAGTTGGTAGATCGTAGCTTCAGCAGCTTAGAAAAGAACAATCGGGGGGGGGGGGTACACTTTTATATTTAGCCCTTCTTTTTGTTCCCTCAAGACAGAGAGCTATTAGAAGGTTTTCAAAATTCCCTTGTTTAAAAGAGTTCGGTGTCATACAAGCCTTGGGCAAGGTCCTATAAAATCATTTTCGTGGAGGCCATGCTAAGTTGGTAAAGAAGAAGTGATACTATTCCCAGAAGCCCAAGCACACGTTCCTTCTGTCCCACTTCCCAACAATAAAAATTTAAAGTCAATTTTGGCAAATTTTTATGGACACTTAAACTACGTGTCAGGAATTATTCTATGGTAAAGAACAAGAAGACAAGATTCTTGGCCTCCGTGGAGCCTGTGTTCTACTGGAGAAATAGCGTGGGATAGATAAAGATGAGAACAGAAAATTGGAAAAAGAAAAGAAAATGTTCATCAGTGATAAAGGTTTTGATGAAAATAAATCAGGGTGATAGGGAATGCCTGAGAAGTTCCTGTAGATTGAGGTGAATAGTCAGAGACTCTTTGAGATGGGTCTCATTGCTAATCCATTCTCCTCCCTGAAGACAGATGGAACTTCGTTGTCTATTTGCATGACTCTTTGATGGGAGTCTGAGCCCAGTACTAGACGGGGAACTCCATGAAGACAGGAGCCATACCTGGTTTTGCTCACCACCCCATCACCTGACACAACTTCTGACACATGGTAGCTACTAAACACATGTTTGGAATGCATGAATACATTGAGAGGGTAGAGCTAGGTATCTCTGAGACTGTGACACAGCAGTTCTTGATACTGACCAGTTGCATGGTTGGGCAATCTAACAATTCTTTTTATGGTTAAAAGAAAAAGCTGTTGATTGCTCACTCAGCTAAGGTATATTGACTACCTACTGTATACAGAGACCTGAACTAGATGCTTTAGGAAATAAAAAGATTAAAATGCATGGCCTCTGTCCTTATGGAATTTTTATCTCCTTTAGTCTTTTCATAAATGAGATAAAAGTAGACTCTAGCAAGTATTCATTTATTTATCCAACCAAATAAATGTGCCAGGCACCACTCCACAGTGAGTCCCTGACTTTACAAAGTTATGGTCTACTAGGAAAAGCAGACTTAATCAAATATTCAAATGTATAACTGCTAGTGTGGTGTGTGTTATGAAGAAACACACTGCTATGAGAAAACGTACTAGGGGTTGGGATTGGGGGATCTGATCTGTTTGGTTAGCAAGGAGAATTGAAGTCCAAGGAAGCGTGCTGAGGGAGAGATATTCTAGGCAGACATGGAAGTGAACTTTAACCTGAGAGGAGGTCTGTGAGGCCAGGACAGAGAGCAAAGAGGAATGTCTTTGACAATATTTGACCTCCTACTTTAAAGAATAAGTAGGAATTTTAAAATAGAGAACCCTGGGTAAATGCAGAAGGACAGGCCAATGAAATGGCAATAAAAGGTAATAGAATTTAGTCCTAGAATAATAAAATTTTTTAATAGAATTTAGGGAAACTTGGAGGGCTCGTAGGGGTCTAGGTTGGTTTGAGGATTGAAGGTCTGAAGGAGATTAGTGACAAGGGCAGAAGGAGGTTGAAGAAGATTGGGCAGGACTCTTGAGTGTTAAGAGAGGGACTGATGTAGGAGACAGTAGAGCCACTTCTGCCTCTTCTATCTCTTCCAGATCTCCCTGCAGCTGGGGTCAGAGAAGGACACGCCCCAATCGCCCCCACCCTGCCCCAGCTCTCCAAGTACTTCATCCGCTTACTGTTCTGTTCTTTACCCAGTATCATCATCCTCTTTTTTTAAAGATTTATTTATTTATTTGAGAGACAGCGTGCATGTGAGCAGGGGTGAGGGGTAGAGGGAGAGAGAATCTCAAGCAGGCTCCCTGCTGAGTGCGGAGCCCAACATGGGGCTCATTCTCAGGACCCTGAGATCATGACCTGAGCCAGAATCAAGAGCCAGATGCTTAACCATCTGAGCCACCCAGGGGCCCCCATCATCCTCTTTCTTTCCTGCCTTTGGCTCTTTCACTGCAACTCAGGTCTTTTCTGCTCAGGAGACTCTCCCTGAACTTCTACCACCTTGTCTCTCCCTTCATCTCCATGGACAAGCTTCTTCAAGCAGTAGTCTACACTGACTACACTTCCCCGTGTTGCCCTTGAAGGCATCAACCCACTGCTAACTGTCTTCTACACTACTGCTCCTTTGAGCAGTTCTTACCGAGGTTACCCATGGTTTACCTCTTGGTTATGCAGCACACCCAGATGACATGTTTCAGCCCTTATGTCACTAGACCTCTTCACTATCGACTCCTTCCTGCTCCCAGAATCTTCCTCGTCTGTTAGTTTTCGGAACCACGTCTTTTCTATTTTCTCAGCCCTCCTCATGGAGTCCTTTTTCTCTAACTACCCTCTCTTACATAGTATTCTCTGGAAGCAGACTGTGGGGTAGAGAGCTGCCTGAAGAAGGTTTGTTAGGAGGTACACCTGTAAGAAAGAGAAGAAGGCGGGAGTGGACAGAGAAAAAAGCTGACCCACAGTGAGGCTAGAGCCAAGCCTGTGGGAGCTCTGGAGCTGGAATAACCCTTCAGCCTTGTCCCACATCGCAGCCTGGTGGCTGGGCTTTGTATCTAGGCATCAGCCAGTCATTGGCTGGGGGCCACCATCTGGGCGGGTTGTGATCGTGGGCAAGGCAATTCCCTGTGGCCGACAGGGATTCCTAAGGAGAGATATTATCTGTCATGGGCACCTCGCACTCTGCAAGTCGAAACCGAACTCACTACCTCTACTCCATTCCTCCTGTGAACCTACTTCTTTATCCCCCATCTTTGTTAGTGGCAGCAGCCTCCTCGTGGCTGGCTTACCAGGACCAGAAACAGTGTCCTCTTCACATCGCCAATTCCAGATAGTCTCCACGTCCTGTAAGTTTTACCTCAATAACATCTTTTGCATCATCCCCTTCTCTCCATTTCCGCTGCTGCTACTTTGGTCCAACCCTCATCTCTCCTTCCCACTTCTCCCAGGAGGACCTCTTTTTCTGGTCAGGGTAGCCTACAATCTATTCCTCTGTTGTGGTCAAAGCTTAAATTTCTTTAACTGCCTTCTCACCGCTCCAGGGTCAAGTCCGAGCTCCTTAGGATGTCACCCAATACTTGTTCTTAGCTAACTGGCTCTGCAGAGTCTGGCTTCTAGAGACAATTCTTGTGAGTTCAGGAAGGCAACCCACCACACTAGATAGATCATGTTCTATTTGGAAGTAATTTCTTCTCAGTGAGAAACAAAGCCCTTGGCCCAGAACAGTGATAAGCAAGGCATTTCATTAAATGCCAGTATTAATCCCTGGGGGTCACGTGACCTTTTGAGCTGGCCAGTCTTGGCAAGAAGACAGCCCCTGCCCGTTAGCTGGGCTAATCTGAGACCAAATGTTGCCACTAAATCCTTATTGAGCATGCCTTATGCACCCAGCTGTTAACACTGATACATTCTCAGTGCCAAGACCGGGCGCCATTCCCTGGGCACTTACACAGCCCTGCTTGCTAATCCTAGCTGCATGCTGGCATGGGAAGGAGAGGAGCAAGGTCATCCCCAAGACAGGGCAGTGGGCTTTCTTGCCACCATGTGTCCGGTGGTGGGATGCTGTGTCTTGCGTATTCTCCACAGCAGGCCGGATAACATCAAGTAGGATATAAATTCTCTTCATTGGCCTTATGTGACAGGAAAGCATTCATTGCACATTTCTGGTCTTAATCTTGGGCAGAGACAGAAGGAGGAGGAGGGAGAGAGAGAATATGAATGATAGGAGAAATGGAGGGAGGGAGAGACTATCACCCCAAGCTTGTTATTTTTGAAAAATAACTTCTGATGAAACCAGAGCCCCTCTCTGAAAAGTACACGCCAAGTTCTGCTTTAAGAGTAGCAAGCTCCCCTTTTGATCTTTTGCTAGGAGCCCAGCACCACCAGGGCAGCCACCCCCACGGACAGCTGAACCCAGCCTCCCAGCACCTGGGGTGGTGAGGGATGTTTTTGCTTTGGTGTCAGCAGGACCTGAGGGCAATATTTTGGAACTGAGGCTGGCTTCCTCCTCCTCTCCCCCCAGCCCCATCCCCTCTCTCAGGTTTCAAGCCTGTCCCTTCCTAGCTGCCCTCTCGCATTCGCTTTCTTCTTGAGCTCCTGAATGTTACCCTAGAGGGGGCTGCAGCACCGCAGGCTTCCTCCTCGCCGCCACCATTTGCTGTTGTTGGCTGCGAGTTCCCTGCCCGGCGCCAGCTCCTCGGCAGCCAGCGAGGACCCTGTGCTCAGTTTACGCAAACAGACAAGGCAGCGCCCAGAGAGTCTGTACACGCCGGGCAGCACCGCCCCCCCACCCCCGCTTCTGCATTCTCCATCTCATATGTACATTTCACCAAGTGTGCGTTTCATGTACATTTCACATGTACATTTCAGCAAGGGTGCCTGTCCACGACTGCAGGCAGGCGCAGCTGCCATAGCTCCTTCCCAGAGCCCTTGTGCCCTCCTCCCCCATCTACTCTCACTCCCCTGCTGCCCGTGCTGAGGAGTTGGCAGGTCTTTTCCTTCTTTCTGCTTTGTCCTTTTTAAATGGATCCGTATTGGTTTTCTGCAAAGTTCCATTTAGAAGCTCCCTGGGCATTGCATGCTGAAAACCCAGTGTCTTCTTCCCTAGGTCATGACCAAGCCCTCTGCCAGGGACTTGCAAGTAATTCCCATGTCCTTCTGGCAACATGGTCACCCCTCGTGCCTTTGTCTTCATTTTCCCTTAGAGATAGGTTCCAGCAAGGCAGTGGAGAATACATAACTTCCTAACGACTGATTTTGCTCCTTGTTATTTCTTACTGAAGATATTCAGTTTTTTAGAAATATATGGCAAATATAAGTAAATGAGAAACACCATCATAATAGCTAACTTTTAAGCAAATGGAATATTTATGTTGTACTTGGTTTGCAGCTGTGTCCTCAGACTCTCGAGTGGTGCCTGGCTCCCAGACGGGTAATCAGTACTGGCTGAATGAATGCCAGGCAACATGCTAAGCACTTTACATTATTATCACATTTCAGCTTCTTACAGCTCTATCATTTGGTTGATAATGAAATGGAGATGTGGAGAGGATAATTCGTGTGCCCAGGGTCCTATAATAAGAAAGTGGTTGACCCTTTGACCCCCAGTGTGGCTTGAGTCTCAGCTCTCCATCATTACACTGTGTTGCTGATGACTATCCAGTAACTTACTGTTTGTATTCAATTTTAAATCTTCCCTCAAACCTGAGATACTATCACTGTAGCATGGGCTAGCTAGCCACTGCGGGTCATGCTAAGTTAGAATTCTTTTGCTTATAACATTTTCAAGTAGCCTGCCTTCCATTATACTTGTTATTATGGTTTTTTTGTTAGGTTGGTTGGTTGGGATTTGGGGGGGGGGGGGTGTTGTTGTTGCTTTTGTTGTTTTGTTTTGTATTTCTTTCCGTATACAGGCAGTTCTGCCATAGTAGATAGGCATTTCTGAAAAACCTTGCATCCTGGAGAACACGCACTAAAACTAACAAGATTTATAAGAAAAATAGGTCAGGGCAGGCCACTCAACACCCGTGGAACTTTGTGAGCAGAACACCCCCCAAAACAGTAACAAACCTGTAAAAACACCAGCCCTGTTTAAAAGGTGTATTAGATTCCTAACAAATACTACTAAAAATATAGGACTTTACCTTTATAACACAAAGTAGAAGTAGCTTAATGTAAGGGGAGATAAGGAAGGGTTGAGCCTGCTGAGTAACAGAAAAGAAGACAAAATGCACCAAGGTGGCAGAAGGAGCAACAAGCCTTCGGACAGAGCACATGGCCCAATAGCCAAGAGGAAGGAGAGGGAGCGCACTGCAGTCCTCCGCGGCTGGCCCAGTGCGGCTGTGTTAGCACACTTTGCGAGCAGCAAGGGTTGGGGAAATCACGTGTCAACCAGCCAACCTTCTTATGGTTCTGACGTCATTCCTCCACCAATCACATAGGCCTGCTTTGCAGTACAGGAACACGTGGTAGGGCAGAACTCTTCCTCCCGAAAGAGAGGAAAGAATCAGAGAAACGAAGAACCTATCTTACTCTTTCACTATTCCCCGTGCATAACCCTTTCCATATTTCCAGTGCCTGGCCCTTACCACCTTTCCAAACCATATTAGTTTGCATTTCCCTCTCTCATTAAAGCACACACGTACACATGTATACAGAGATGTTACCCCATATAATGTATATAACTGTCTCTGATAAATATTTGGGTCCTTACTTCAGAAGGCATACAAGAGTTAGCAGAAGTATATTATTCATATATATCCTTTAGCTTCAGATTTTGTGTATAGTGTTAATACAATAAACCTGTAAGTCATGATGGAATGTATCCCATATCAGCACTAAAGATTACTCAGTGCTAGAAAAGGATACTGTTTGATTTTTGAATCATTACTGTCCATCCATCTGTTCATTTATTCAATAAGCACATACTATGGGTCAGGCACCACAGTGAGAATTAATATACAGTTATCAGTCTAACAGGCTTACTTCACAAAAATTATTGCAGGTTAAATTTTGGCGTAGATAAAAGTGACATTTTCTATTAGTAAACAATAGACTGTTTCAAATGTCTGTCTCCTGATTTCAAAGCCCAATGTTTCTTTCTTCTCTTGTATGTAGGCTTTCTTTAATATCGTCCCAAACTGAGTATTATGCATACCACCTTGAAGAGATGATCATATTTGAGAGATTTTTCCAGTAGTCACTATTGAGAAGTGAAAATGGGACAGGGGGAAATCAAAAGGAATTTTGTTTTATTTTTATTTACCAGAATACCAGGAATTTCTTGACTTCAAAATCTATTTGACTACACTATGATATTTTAGCTTCATAAGTATTTATTTACAATTTTTTTTAGTTTTATGACCACTCAAAGACCCAAATTAGCTACTCACCCAAAGTGAGCAATTATTTATCGTGGCCAATTAGAAATGAATATGTTGGAATATTATTTAGCACTGAAAAGGAATGCAGTGCTGATTATGCTTCAAACAGGTGAACCCTGATAACATGCTAAGTGAAAGAAACCAGGCGTAAAAGGCAACATCTTGTGTGATCCCATTTGTATTTCCTGTCCGCAATGGGAAAATCCATAGAGACAAAGAGTGGATCAATGGGTGTAAGAAGCTGGGAGGAGGAAGGAATGGGGTGTTTATGCACACAAGTCTTCTTTCGGGGGCGATGGAAATGTTGTGGAATTTGATTGTGGTGATGGTTACACAACTTTGTGAACATAGGCAAAACTACTGAATTGTACACTTTAAGAGAATGGATCTTACGGTATGTGTATTATATCTCTATTTAAACAAAAAGAAAGAAAGAAAGAAAGAAAGAAAGAAAGAAAAAAAAAAAAAAAAAAAAAAAAAGGGAAATGCTGACTCCCTTCATTCTCCCAAGAGCTGAACCTCTGCAGAGAAATCCAGAGGACTGAGAGATGCATGTGGGCTGCAAACATTGGTTCTTAGTCACAAGGCTACTATACCTGTCTTACTTCTAATCAGTTTTAAAATAAGACAGGATTTCAGATCCAGTATTCTCCTTCTGTTGGGGATAAAAAGGAAGATCTGGGAAATTCACCATGGACTGGCATGAGAAGGAAAAGAATTCACCACAGAAAATACAAACAAAGCTAAAGCCTCCCGTGTCATGTCAGATGAAGAATGGCATGATGCCTCTTCAAAGGCCTGCTGAGTTTGTGAAAGGAATCGCTTTTTTTTCTATAGTAGGAAATGCAAGGAAGACAAAAAACTTGAGATATGTGTGTCCCTGGAGGCTTAGAACGTAATGATCTCAGCCTGGGAGGGATAACATTTTGAAATACAGTTTCTCCACATGGTTGGACATAGTTTTGAACTACAGTACCTGGAACAAAAGGTCCTCAGTTCAATTTTTAAGCAAGTTTTTGGTGCTACACAAGTATGCAAATATTTAAAAGTATTCAAAAAATAGAATAATAAATTTTGATGCCAAATAAAAAACTGAATACGGTAACTGGCTGAACAATACTGGATATTATGCTGATACACACCAATTGTGAATAACGTTTTGGCCATAGGTAAAAAGGGGCTGGCTTTTCACTGTGGCCTTGGGTGTTAAAAGTGTCCCCTTCCTGAACTCCCTTCACACATAGGACTCAAAATATCTTCTGAAGACATAAGCTAGAGTCTTATTCTAAAAGAACCACTATATCCAAGAGCTTGGTTTAGGTTTTACAGAGAACTTTATACCTGTTAGGATGTGTAGTCAATGTGTATTTTTATCTACATAGCAGACTCCATGCTTCACTCTTCCTGTAGTAAGATTTCCAAAGCTTGAGGACAGCATGAGAGAGAGAAAACAAATATAACTTGCCATTCTCTGAAATTGTGCCAAGCGATTATTAAAGGCTTAAGTCATATCTTCTGCAGAGATTTTCAAAGGAGTTATTAAACTTCGAAGTTGGAAGACACTGCCTTTTCAAATGACCCCAGACATTAGCAGCTCAGCTCAATGCATGTCTTGTGCACTCTGGAAAAGAAGAAAAATTCTCAATTTAATTATCATTTTCTTTAATATACATTAAATCTTTCAAATGTGCTATATATTTGTTTTTACAGTCTCAGAGGAAGAGCCTAACTACAGGATTCCAAAACGGGTTTAATAATTTACCTCCAGCTGCTGTGATAAGGAGGAGAACCTGATCCTTTATTCTTTTCCCTTTAAACTTTTTAATAATATGGAGCTCCTGACAGGTGGCTTTGCCATCACAAACAAACTCGGTAGTACAAGAGAGCGCCACCTAGTGGCATGCCGGTCGTTCGGTTGGTGGTGTCCACCAGGAGAGCGCAGGCTGGGGCCAGGGAAAAGCAAATAGGAACTGAGCTTCTACTAGGTCTTCTATTACCTGCCACAAGTCAGCACAATACCTGGTTTTATAGAACCGAGTGGTGGTTCCAGCTCCCTGCATGCCAGCCCCTCCCTTGTCAGGGCTGGTGTGAAACAATGCCTTGAAATGCCTCATGCTTGCAATTTCTATCCTCGCCGCTGCCCCTGCCATCTGCTTAGAATGAAGGCTTTGGGGGTCTGGATATACCTCTTTCCAAATGGCCAGCCATGCAGGGCTTTGAAAATCTGGCCTTTGATGTATTTTATAGGGATAAGGAAACATATATTAAAGTCAGCTCTGCTGTACACACTAGGCCGCATAACTGAGTCAATACTGAAGTTGTAATTTCATCTCCAGTATTTGGGGAGCTTAACTGTTGCTGATGACATCATAGGAAGTCACTGATGAGCTGACAACCTTTTATGATCTAGCTGAACATACATGGCTTTTGTCTTTCTCCTTCAGTGTGTAATGAATACCAGTGTATTCTACAGAAATGTAGAATTGTCTGTGAAAGAAAACGGAATCTTCTTAGAAGTAGATTGAAAAGCAAAGCCAGCAAGGTATTCTTTCCCGGGTTTTCTCTTTAGCTCTGTAATCAGCCGTGGAGGTTATAGGTAGGCGGAAGTTGCCAGGTGGACTGGAGGGAGGATAGGTAAACCGATGAAGGCTGGGCATGGTGGAAGAGCAAATGATGTCATAAATCAGTTTGGGGTGAAGCAAAGGTCTGGTTAATTTGAAATTCTTTTGCAGCCTAGGTGTGTACTGATTTTTCATTTCTTGCTAAGGTATGGAAAGAGCTACTGTATACCTGCAGCCCAACCCATGGATTCAGTATACGTGGCTTACAGCTCCATAGCATCAGAGCGGAGAACTCCTATCTTTGAGGGGAAAAAGCTAAGGCTTTCTCTGTGTATGGATTTTTAAACATTGCCAGGATTATTTGGAGAGATTGTCTCTATATGCCACAAGCAGAAATGGATCTAAAGTATAAAGTAGCAAACCCTTCTCTTTGTTAATTAATTGTGGAGTAGAAATAAATGGTTGTGAACGGGAGGTCTGTGTGTGTTCTAATGACGAAGACGGGGATGATTTTCAAATTTAAGTAAAGAATTGTGTGGCCTCTACTATAGATATGGTATCGTTCTGGAGGACGTGTACCTGGAAGCCACTTCATGTGGAGGTAAAAATGGACTAAGAAGCTTACAGGGGTTTGCCAGGGAATCAAGAAAACGTGAGAATGGCTCCATGGCTTTAGAGAAGTTTTGGAACGTCCATTTTATTGCAGTTAATGAGAGAAGGAAAATTAGGAACCAACTAAGAGTCAGGCACTATGCTGGGTGCTTTGTAAATGCCATTTCTTTTCATCCTTACGTTGATTTTTTGAGCTAACAGGTAATATTTTCCTTTTGTGGATGAGAAAAATAGCGCTCAGGATGACTAATGAACTTGCCCAAGTTCACGCACCTACTGAGTGGTGGAGATGGGATGTGAACTCAGGTCTTTTGGATTCCAAAATCCATGCTCCTCCATCGTTGACTTACATGCAAACAAAAGGGAAAAAATGCATAGTCTGTGTATGTAGAATTCTACCAGTCTTCACTATTTTGAATTTCAGCCTTAAAAGATAGGAAAGCAAGTTTTAAGGATTAGCCTTCAAACAGATTCCTAGTATTTCAACTGTGCATTCCTTTTCTCCGTTGAGAGACTATTCACTTCTCGAGGACAAGGTTACATCTTTTGCTTTACCTTAAATAACTGGCAAAAGGATAACAGATGCAGGTGATGATAGTAGTGTGATGGGGGCCAAATGGTATACTCAGGTGTACACCTGAGTCCTTAAAATTTTCACCCAAATGCAAAAATGCCATATTTAATGTCATGCCTCTCACCAATTAAAAAAAAGTCTGAAAATTTACCAAGATCCTAATAATACCAGCAACCACTAGTGTTATCAAGCACTTTTTTATGCCAGGTATTTCTCTACAGCCTTTACTAGTCTTATTTAACTTTCTCAAAATAATTTGGTAGGGTAGGTACTATGATTAACGTCCTTTTACAGGTGAGGAAACTGAAATGCAGAGAGTTTAGGTAACTTGCCTAAGGTCAAATAGAATGTTCTGGATCCAGGATTCACACCCAATCAGATTCCAAAGTTCAAGTTCTTAAACCGTATGCTGTTCTTCCATAAACTAAACACATGGACTAACTTTTCCATGGTAGGTCTGCTTTCTTTTCAAGATTGACATTCTTATGGGATTATTCTGATGGTGATAACCAGATTCTCTCTTTGCTGGCTCAGTTTGGTGGCCCCTAAAAATATAAACTTCGGTTCTAAAGCTCACCAATCTGTCACTATCATTATGTATCGAAGATACATAATGGAAAAATGAATTAAGGTCATCAATAATAAAGGCTTTGACCATGCTTCTCAAGCATGTGAAAATAAATTGAATGTTGGACTTGATAAGATGAAATCTTCAGTGTTCATCTACATTCCTAAATATAGAAATGAATACCTTGTGGTGCATCTTTTAATCATAGTGAATACAAAAGGGTTCTTCGACATCTCGTTATTTACGAAATGGGCATTTAATAGTAATCTTTGGTATTTCCTTTATTCTAAGGTTTCCAAGTTTTGTCATTCCATTTTATTGATGGGGAAACTGAAGATTTAAAAGATTTGCTATGAACACAGTTTACCAAATGATGCCAAAGAGGAAAATACTAGCTGAGACACATACAAAATACTGGAAGTATTTGATGCCCTACTGGGAGATACCCTGGAAATTTTTCCCATCAGTTAAAGTTTTATAAAACATCTTTGATTGACTTAATTTGTGTGTGTGTAGAAAGTCCAATACTTTTTAAAACCTACATTTTAAAAAGTTACTCTTATCAGAATAATCAGAATAATTGTCTACAAATAATGAGCCCGTGCTTATTATACACATAACACTGTGTCAGATGCTTTTCAGGCATTATTATGTTTAACCTTTATAATAATCTTATGATACAGATATTATTTCCCTTATTTTAAAGAAGAAATTGTGGTTTGGGAAGATTAGTGACTTGTTCAAGATCACACATCCAGGAGGTGATAGAGCCAAGGCTTGATTCCAGATCTGATCCCAGAGCACAAGTTTTTTTTTTTTTTTCTGGTACAACATTCCCATTGGCCCCATTGCGTGAGCACCTCCAGCAAGAAGGCAGAAGTTTATAAATGTCCTATAAAGTACAGAAAGGAAAAAGCAACTCCAAAGTGATCTGTTAGGATTGAAGTTCAGAAACTCTAGATGTGGGCTTAAGTGTAAGGCAGAAACTAAATCTCACTCCCAGATTCTCAGGGGGAAGGTATATCCAAGGTTGGAAAAATGTTGACATAAATATTAGTCTGGATTTGTTCTAGCATATATGATTTTCTCAGCATTTAAATATATGAACTAAAAATGTTCCGCTACTCCGGAATTATTTTTCTTTCTTTAAAATGCAAAGAATACACTGGTATGGGGCTTATCAGTGGGACTTAAAATCATTCAAAAGTCTACTGAATCACAACATGGCCATGAGCAAGGATCCAGACGCAGACAGTCTGGACTGACGTGTTTATCATAATGTGACTGTGAAGAAACCAGACCATACAGAAGACCAGATGGGTCCATTTCAAGTCTGGACAATCATTCAAAGCCCATTGAGGTCCAGCAGGCAGGTTGGTTCTGGAAGTGAATGGAGTCAGCCAAGCCAGTATCATATATCTAAATACAGACAAAATGCATCTGGATACAGACATATATTTCCAACAACTCAGGTTCTAACCTATGTCATCTCAAAAATAGCACTCTTGATGTTTGGGGCAATAATGTTTGTCTTAGAACCAGGCCTACCTTGGACTTTATCCAAAGAGAAGGTTTAGTTAAAACTACCTTGAAAAGACTTCGTTGTGAGGTGACTTCCCACAAAAGGCAACCACCAGCATGGACTATAAAGACAGTCCTGAGGGGTGAAGGTTGCTTTAAAATTTAAAATCTACATGAACTTTTTTTTTTTTTTTTTTTTAACAAAACTTTCCTTTTGCTGGAAAGGGAGATGAGGCAATCACAGGGTCTGGGCCACACAATCACTATTCTGATTGTTTACATAGTTTTTGCCCAGTTTGGAACAATGGTAGTAGAGAGTGTTTTGAACTCTGTTTACCACAAGTAACAGAAATCAAAATAAATATTCACTTGGCTTCATAATGAAGCAAATATTTTCTGTATTATGTTGTAATAAAAGTCATCGTGCACTGTAAATAAAGTTTGCTGAAGGGCTCTGTGAAAAAAAGCCAAATGTCGAATGACAGCCAGCATTTTACGACAGAGCAAAGAGAGCTGAGAAATTAGTCACAATCCCCCAAAGCCGAATGCTATAGCCTGTTTGGTTTGGTTCTCCTTTATTTTGTAGAAAGGGGAAAGTGTAAAGCGCTGGTAGGATTGGCTTCATGCCCTTGATGTCATTACTCATTGAAATAATGGCGAAAATGAGTGCCAAACCTATGGGGAGGAGAGGAGGGAGGGAGACACCACACAGACCTCAGCTCAGGGCTCAACAGAAAGCAAAGCGAGGGCATTGTCTCAAGGATCATTAACAGGGGAATCGGGCTGTTTGTTTCACCTGATGTGAAACAAACTGTCCCCCGGTTTTAAGTGTGTGTTTAGAGGCTTAGCGGGACATGGAGTGGATGTGCCCTCATGGAGCCCTCTGTCTTTCTGTCCATTGTCTCTTGAAAAAGAGTACCTTCCTTCTCAGAGTCCGACACACCTCTCTGCCGAACGACTTGGCTTCCTTTCTCTACATGCATGCCCCTCAGGGGCCCTTTCAATGCAGAAGAGCCCAAACTTTGATGTATAAAAATGGCAGGTGTCAGGTACACACAGTTGTGCACTTGTGGGATGTGAGCATGTCAGTTCACTGTGTAGGTTTCCATCAAAAGCGTTGAAAACTTTGGAAAACCCTCTTCAGGACTCCAGCAATAACAAGAATTTTGCATTCTCTCTCTCTCTTTCTCTCTCTCTCTCTCTCTCTTTTTCTCTCTCTCTCTTCCTCCTCCCCTCCCTCTCTCCTTCCCTTCCTCCCATGTACACAAAGTATTTGTTTGACCAGAAAACAAGAGAGAACCAAAATCAATTAATAAACAAAACCTGAAGCCTCAATAATAAATCCTTGTATAAATTTCTGAATACCCAGTTAAGAATCGCTCCGGGTGTTTTGTTCTTTTATGATGCTTTTGTTGAGCTGCTCAGGAAGAATGTCAAGACTGGGCCTTGGAGAAAGAAGTTTGGCATGGACAGCTAAACGGTTCTGCTGCCAGCCGGTGTGGGAAGGACAGGGCACTGAAAGAGCTAGTCATCCACTCAGTGTCCAGGGAAAATTATTGCTGTTGTAATCGCAAACTGAGAAGCTTGAAAACTAGAACAATGAGACCAGGGCCAAATGTCACAACTGCCAGGGAGAACGGGGAAAGAATTATAAAGGTCATGACCTATCTTTCAAAATTGTTACTTTCAAACTACCTAAAAGAATTTAGAAAAATTATCTACCATGGGCACATGTGTAAGTTAATATTTAAAATTGGTCACTGTAAGTTAAAATAGTTGCAAAAGTTGTATCTGGAGAGTTATAAATATTGACAACTCTAGATATTTCTACCAGACTCTTCATAATATACCGGTTAGACTCATAATTGTCCATTAAAAATATATACTGGTCATGTATTTCATTCTCTTTTCTCTCACAGCTCATATTATCCTAACATCATAGATTTTATGATTGAAAGTTTTCCCCTTTCTACAACATGAAGAAGAACTGAAGTGTGATCACCAATAATCATATTTTCTCCAAAAACAGAAATATCCATACAAAATAAAATTTAGTTTTTGTTAAATTATCTGTTCCCAAGTCTCTAAGTTTTAAAAAAGCTTTTTCTGGGTGATGACATTATTTCCATTATTAGCAGTACTCCAACAATAATGCAAATAATACAAATTTTGATAAGTTATATGCTTCATTGAAAATACTTGTCTAGGGGCGCCTGGGTGGCTCAGTCGTTAAGCGTCTGCCTTCGGCTCAGGGCGTGATCCCAGCATTCTGGGATCGAGCCCCACGTCGGGCTCCTCTGCTGGGAGCCTGCTTCTTCCTCTCCCACTCCCCCTGCTTGTGTTCCCTCTCTCTCTGGCTGTCTCTCTCTCTGTCAAATGAATAAATAAAATCTTAAAAAGGGAAAAAAGAAAATACTTGTCTAAACAGGATATATGGGACTTTTTCTTTTCCCAAATAGTTTATCTATCAGAGGATAACCATCATTTATTGCTAGAATGAGACTATTTCTAATATTCATGTTTATTCACATCAGTGCTAAAGGACATTGATTCCACAAAAGGAATGAAATCAAGAGTTGAAGGAGTTTTGTAAATAATGTGACTCAATTCCTTGAACTCCTTCTGAGTTAGATGCCAAAAATCACTTAGTAATTAACCACCAAAACTTATATTTAATATTTTATCAGATAACAAATCAATTATATCATTTAAAAGCAAAGAATTATAAATGGCTTGGCTGGCAAAATAATTTGTAACACTAGAGCCATTTCCCTTCTCAGTTTCTGCTTTACCAACACTTACCCAATGATTACTAATTATACCTGTTGTTCTTTTTCCTAGAGGCACCTTGTTTAACTTAATAAATTCAGGAAATGGTATTATCACATCCCACGTCTTAAATATATTATTATGAAAACCTTATAATTGCAAAACACATATCTGATCAAGGACGTGTGTATATGAGAATAAATGAGGACCTGTCAGAGTGCAGTAACAAGAAAACAAAAACAATAAAAATTGGACAAAAGATCTAAACAGACACTTTACCAGAGAATAAATTCCAGATCTGCACATGAAATGATGTTCAACAGCATTAGTAAAACCATACTCATTTACTACTTTATGCCCAGAATGGCTAACATTCTAAAAACTGTCAA
This sequence comes from Ursus arctos, assembly GCF_023065955.2. Lineage (NCBI taxonomy): Eukaryota > Metazoa > Chordata > Mammalia > Carnivora > Ursidae > Ursus > Ursus arctos. The sequence continues at coordinate 12,527,863 of NW_026622852.1, forward strand.
TACCAAGTGCTGACAAGAATGCAGAGAAACTAAAACTCTCGTATATTATTGTGGGAAAGCAAAATGGGACAGGAACTTTGGAAAACAGTTTTGCAATTGCTTATATGAAATTAAAATACACGCTTACCATAAAACCCGCCAATCCCATTGCTAGGTATTTACAAGAGAAATGAAACTATATATCCAGGCAATTATATGTATTTAGGAATGTTTGTAGCAGCTTTATTTATAATCACCCAAAACTGAAAACAACCCAGATATCCACCAAGCAGTGAATGGATAAACAAATCATGGTCCATCCATACAGTGGATGTATACTCAGTGTTTTTTAAAAAGGGGAGAAGGTGAGCCACAAAAGGGACGCAAGGGAACGTTATGAGGTGACGGAAATAATTCTAGGTCTTGATTGTCATGGTGGTTATACAATTTGTATATGTCAAAACTAACAGAATTGTATAACTAAAATGGGTGGGTTTTACTGTATACAAATTATACCTCTATAAACCTTATTTTTAAAAACAAGAACCAAAAATACTAAACCATTTTATAGCTGCAGATTTAACTCAATTAATGGAAAAATACTTGCCATATGACTTAATCATCAAAGTCAGTCAGAGAAAGTCTGACTTCAATTTTTAATTGAAATGGATGTGTTCATACTTAGGTACACAACACTTTTTAATTCTAAGAGGTCAGATTAATACATCTATTCATTCATACATACAGCCATACATACATACAAACATACCGTGAAGAACTTCCTGTGACCTGGATAAAGTTGATGCCCGTATGACCTACCTTATCCAACTCTCTGCTTTGCTCTCCCTCGATGCCCTCGGAAGTGATTCATTCTTTGACAATAGTTGGAGAATAGAAGAGACAATACGGTTAAATGAAAATTGTCACGATTCCCATTGCCCGCTATGTAGTACATCTGGATTCCGAATAGCTTTACATAGACCAAAATCTCCTGTTTTTAAGGTTGTACTTTGTCTTTGCAGAAAATTGCACAAAACAGGGAAAGACATGAACTCTAAGTGTGGGTTTCTGGTACATTCATTACAGGAGGTTTCACTGAAACCAATAGTTTGAATCATTCTTTTGTTTGGTGCTCTTACTTGTATACCCTGGAGTAACACACCAATGTAAGTTTCAGGTACTTTTGAAAAGTCAAAGAAATGTGCTTTCAAATGGGGAACTGGGATAGGAGGCTATTAGAACACCAGAGCTGTATGTGCAGCTTCCTGCAGTTCAGTTCTAGGAAAAAGTATAGATGGAAGTTGAGAATATGGAAATTCTTCCTCTTAAGACAATCATGTTTACATATTCCCTGGAAAGGCTTTGGGCACCTTCATGCATGCTTAATATGAAGATCAAACTCTTACATCGGTTTTTATGGTTAGAGAACCACATACAACAACGGGCTGCCATTATATGCTATGTAAATATATATATTTAACCGAGCTCTTCATCAGTTCAGAGATGATTTTATGTCTGGACTTTCTCTTTGATTTTACACCTGAAAAATGAAGGGCAGCTTTCCCTGTCTACACGAGGTTCTGATATGAACAGGTAGACAATGGGAGTGACATTACTAAAACCATGATTTGAGCAAGTTTCAGAAAAGCTATTGCCACTTACATAAGTACCAGCTGAAAATTTGTATGACTCAAACGGCTCTTGTGTAAATATATTTGTTTATCTAGCTACCCCGGAAAAGACACTTTACAAATTTCAGCTCCATGTGTTATTAATTTACTATATCTGGACTTGTTGTTTCATTGCATGCAATTTTTCAAGTCTGTAAAAATGGAAGACCAGTGATTTGATGTAAGTGTCCCAGATATGTCCCAGGGCTATACACCTAGCCCTCTCGGTGACAACCCTGGCTTACAGTTTGGGCTACCAGGCCAGGAATGCAGCGACAAATGTTCCAATCCTGTTTTATCTCTCATTATCTCTGGTTCTCAGTTTTTTTTACAACCTTGTACAATTTCCTTTCCTTTTCATATAAGGGAGCCAGAGCTCATGAAAATTTAAGATTTCATTGTGTTTTCTAAAATAATTACACACAAAAAAATAGAACTCTGATGAGAATTGATTACTGATGAGCAAATAAAGAAAATGATGTGAAAGTTCATTTAAAATCAAACACATTTAACCAGTTCTGCATTCAAAGACACATATAAGCTTTTGGGGCCTCCTAAACTTTCTTTTCTTCATGCTTCAAACGTGGAGGTAGGAATAAAACAGAATTTTGTGCTTAACCTATTTCACTAATGCTGCAGTTTTGCCCCTTTGCACGATTCATAGGAAGTGGTTGTGCGTCACGCTATCTATATGCCCGATTGATTAGGATTTTTATGACATCACTTCCCGTGGATCTCTGAAATCTATACTATATTGAAAACTGTTTAATCCATCAAGTTAAAATTACTGTTCATTTCAACGTAAGCTTTAGGTATGAGAAATTTAATATGGAACCTGATAGCCTCCTACTTATTAACATTATAATTTCTTTCAATGTTTTACTGCTTGCTTATAAATACATTTTTTGTTAAAACAGAATAGTGCATTCATAGTCACGACTGTATACAGGTACAAGTTGTTCACGTTTCTCAAACATTTGGAAGAAATACAAACAAAAACCATATGTTTTAAATATTCCATTGAATACCTTTCTCCCAGTTGTTCGTATGTTGCAAACGTGTTTTAAGCTGCTAGTATTCCCAAGGAGTACCACTTACCCTCCAGTTTTATGGCAAGTATCCCCACGTATATTCACAAATACATTTTTCACTTAAATGTAATTTTTTTAAAACCTAACATTAGTCTACTAATCTTTTTTTTTTTTTTGAATCTAATCTTTAGAGCAGCCATCCGTGTCTCGCAAGCGGCTTGTAAGATGCTAGGCAAACTTGAAAGAACATCTAGTCAACTCTCCTTTTTCAGACCAAAGTGTTCTTCAGCTGATCTAAACAAATGAGAATATGCTCAGTTTTCCAAAAGCAGTGATTTTTAAGCATTTTTAGGCATGAATCCAATCTAATAATAGTTGTCGATCCTCTTCCCAGAAAAAAAAAGTACGTGAGTGTACATATACCCACAAAATGTTGCATTGAACTTGGCAAAGATCACCAAACCCATCCATGTGGAAAGGGTTCAAAGATTTAAGAGCTTCTGTTTTAAAGTTTAAAGAAAGAGACCCCAAATGCTTGCTAGGTAACTTGCTCTGTTTTGGATACTTTATACTCCAAAAATTCTTATCTTTAACTAAAAGCCCTTCCATTTCAACTTGTTCTCTTCGTAGAGGTCATAAAAAACAGCTAGTCACCATTACCTTTCATATTCTTAAAGCCATATTAAGCCACACCTTGGATGTGTCCCTCACCAAGATAAATAATCCCAGCTAAGTAATTCCAGTTTGGCTATACCTTTTCTCAGAGGCCCCATTATTCAATTCTTAATCATCTTTGTTGACTTCCTCTGAATAGTCTTCAAGTTTTCCATACTCCTCTGAGATTGTTGAGCCTGTAATTATTCCTCAGATTGTAGCGAAGGTCTATATAAATGGCCTCGGTGTTTAACAAGCCTTGCGTAACCCACTGTCCTGAGCGTGGTGGATGCACCCTTTTCCTGCCATGTTGCAAATTCTAAGCTAACAAATTGTTGCAAATTTTATCAGTGGTACTCTCGATTGCTTGATCTGCTAGATTTTTCTTTTGGGAAACAGGATATCGCTTAACATGGCCGCCAAGGTTGTGAACTACACCATTCAGGTGGGCCATTTCCAGAACTCCAGGGGCATTATTTACAGCCCGAACAAGGAGAAGGGCCTCCCTTCGCTTAGTACCTAATGGATCCATTTTGGATCCATTTAAAATAACCTTTGAAAAACTTATACAACCTGACTTCTTTTCTTCAGTTAACACATCTCTATTTCATTTTCTTTTCAAGTTAAGGAGATTTTCTAGTACCGCTAACTGAATACCAGTACTCACACCTACTTGCTTTAATCTCCCTGGAAACCCCGGCTACCTCTGTATTCACTGAGATACTGGTTCAAAGGTCACCCCCTCAGTGACCACTCCAATTTCAATTTGTACCCCAACTCCACCATGGGGTCACTTCTGTTTTCTCTTTGTCATAGCACTTACCACTACCTGAAATGACGCTGTTCATTTCTGTTTTATTTTTTTTCCTACCTTCTCCCCTGACTAGAGGAAGCACCACAAGATCAGGGATCTTACCTGGCTGTCTCATTCATTCCTGTAGCATGTAGAACAGTCCTTGACACATGCCAGCCCCTCAGTAAATGTATATATTTTGTGTGTGTGTCTTCAAAGAAACTGTCCCACCCACATTTATCACATTTCACAATCATTAAACTCCATGTCCTTATGAAAACCTTCTATTTTTCCGTGCGCTTTGTGTACGTAATTGCTTATTATGTTAAAGTGCTGTGACTGTCCAGTTATTGAGCTAACTTTGAGGTTTTACTTTTAAAAACACCAAAAAATGTTTTGATAAATAAAAGGAGATGGAAATACTGACTCATCAGTTAAAGTAAAATCAAATTACAGGAAAGTTTTATAGAAATACACCAAGATGAAGTGAGGAATTTCTGCATGAGGTGTTTTCACTTCTAGAATATCCCTCCCTGTCCTCCAGAAGCCATGATGGGTTCTGAGAAGTCATCGACAGAAATACAGCGTGCCAAAGGAGAAGGAAGAGCTGAGGAAAGCTACAATGCCTTTCTTTTCCCCTCAGGATGAAAAGAGAATTCCCAGTTACGCTTTTCTGTGTGCAGAATACATGTCAATAAAAGGGTTTTTTGAAGAATCCCTTGGCTGGCCTATATTCTGTCTGAGCTCACGTATAATCACAGTGAGGCGTAGCTGACATCCACCCTCCACCAGGGACAGAGCAGGGATCTGCCTGTGTCTCCAGTCAAATCCATTAGACAGAAGAGGTCAGGTTCAGTGATCTCGGCTTCTGGCGTTCAGAATCAATGAGTGAGTTTGGTGCTGCTTTTCTTTGAGGAAAGAAACCTTTCCATTTACGCCCTACCTCTTTGCTACAATTGCTTAGGATACTCATGAGATCTTCAGGATTCCATAGAAGTAATTACAGAATTTGAAAGGACTTTGAATGGCTGTTTTCATTGGACTTTGAACGGCTGTTTTCATTTAAACCAATAGTTTTCAAACTTTTTAAATGTGCCCCACAGGAAGAAATACGTTGTACGCGGTGACCCAGTTCACGTACCACTGAAACACACACACACTCCAGAAGTAAGTTGCATCAAACAATACTTACCCTAACTATATGAGCTACATTAAATATTTTCTATCCTCCTCTGAACTATTCTTTCTTTTCCCTTTATTTTTAATGTGGGTTGTTAGACACCGTGTTGATTTCATGACCTACTAGTGGATCGCCGCCCACAGTTGAACAATAACGCTTTAGCCATTCCACAGAATGGCAAATGTGAGATCTGAGCTCTTTACCTGGTTTTGTCCTAACCTTCTGTGACATTTGGTGTCTTTTCTCATTGAGGTATCAATCTCCAAACTCAGTTTTGGATCATGATAGGCTCTCCGTGGCTTCCCCAGGATTTTCAGAGCATCCTTAAAGAAAAAGACTTGATCAAGGCTTGTACAGTATAAACAAGCCTGGAGGCAGAACGTGCTAAATCTGCGAGGGGTCTCTGTCCAATGACAATGAAAATTCTGAGTGTGTTACAGAGACACGCTACTTCCCCGTGGGTAATTTGTTTTTAAAGTCAGAGTTATAAAACTTTAGAGCTAAAAGAGACCTTCGCAAATCTAGTCCAGCCCTTTGATTTTATGACAAAAATATTCCCACGCACGTTCCGAGAAGTTCAGAGCCTGGGTCTCGTTCCCTTATCAACAATATTTTAAAAAACAGTATTTGCTGCCATGAGCAGCTATATTTTGAACAAACAGAACTTTTATGTTTTTAGAAATAACACAGGACTAATGTTTTTTAATATTATAGAAACACCGAAAGTATTATTTCTAGTATTTAAAAGGGGTTGGGGGTTGAGGTCTTAGCACTGTATTTTAGAAGTCACAATAATAACTGAATTGTAGAAGCTTTATATTCATGATCCACACATCTGTCTGAAACAGCTGTCCTGGGGCACGGATTTTACCATTATTTAGATATTCAACAGATAGTATTTGAGAACCTGGTATCTGCTGTCTGGCATCTTTAGTAAAATAAAATGCTTAGTTTTTATACTACAAATTATGTTATCCAAGAAACAATACATTGTAAACAGTGTGTATTTCATTGGTCAGACTTTACTGGTATTTTATTGGACATATTTGACCTACCACTCTGGATCCCAGTTTCTTGGTACGGACCTAGGTCTTTTTACTTCAGGTCTTCTGTTGTACTCAGGGCCCTATCTCACTAGTTATTTTATTCATTAATAAATATTAATTGGATACCTTAGATGTATCAAGCACTATTCTAGATACTGGAGCTATGAAAGTGTACGGGAAAGATCAAGTCTCTGCACTCAGGGAACTTAGGGGCTCATCATGAGTAGAGAAAACCCCAATCTGGCTTAGTTAACCAGACTCCTTGGCTAAGTATTGAACTATGTCAAATTTTACAAAAATTGATTTCCAAATCTTCAGTAGCACTAAGGAGACAAGTGTTTACGAAGTTGGATTCATTAGGTTATTTAAAAAGTTGTGAGCTCTTTAGCTTGCATTGCTGGGTGTTTTGAAGTACGATCCCTAAGTAAGATTCTTCCATTTCACTTTAATCCCTGCCAAGTACATTATTATTAACCGACAACAGTTGACAAAGAAATGAGAGGGAAAGGGGCGCCTGGGTGGCACAGCGGTTAAGCGTCTGCCTTCGGCTCAGGGCGTGATCCCGGCGTTCTGGGATCGAGCCCCACATCGGGCTCCTCCGCTATGAGCCTGCTTCTTCCTCTCCCACTCCCCCTGCTTGTGTGCCCTCTCTCGCTGGCTGTCTCTATCTCTGTTGAATAAATAAATAAAATCTTTAAAAAAAAAAAAAGAAATGAGAAGGAAAGAGAGGGATAGGAGGAATGCGAGAGGAGGTCAGGCTGCAGGGGAAGCAGATATCCTCAGAATGAAGCAAGCAAGTAGAAAACTCAAGACTTGCCAATAATATTTTCAGAGTCATGACTACGCACAGTCACAAGAAGACCTACTAATGCTCACAACTCAAATAGAGTTGAATCTAGCAGAAGTGGGGAAACTGCTGGCACTCTTTTTCCAGAATCGCATTGTTTTGATGTTCTGACTCAAGTCTTAAGCATGACATTTCACGATCGGCTAAGCCTCGGAGCAACCACACCCTCTTCTTGGCAAAAATATATATCATGTTACATTACCAAGAAGAACACAATGGAAAGTTTTTTTAAAAAATAATAAATAAACAACACATCTTATTTATAAATCTTGTCAAGATTTTCAAGGACTTGCCTAGGTCCATGGCGAACCCCCTGTTTGTTTGCTGTATGAGATGTAGCTTGCAGAGTAACTGCTTGAACGGCAAGCCTCTTCTCAATCTCAGCATCTTCAGCCCCAACCAACCAAGGGGAGGGGGGGGACGATCCTCTTTAGTGGTAAAAGTAGATCCAGGTTTTATGGCTGGAGAGAGTCCAGGGCACTCAAAGTGAAGCAGATGGTTGTGAAGAATTATTTATGGCAGATTTTCTGATGCCTGTGTCGTACTCTGATTTAATAGAGGGGAAAATGAAATTTGAAGCAGAGTGAATTCAATTTCCAAATTTTACTAGGTGTACATGCAGGTTTTACACCAGGGTACTGTCGCTACCCCCAGCTTCTTTTCATGGCTCTCATGAAGAAGTAAGTTCTTCCTTGAACAGACATGTGAAAATACTCTGTTGGGTCATCCACAAGAAGTCTCCGGAATAACACTGCTGAAGTCCACGCAGTGGACCTGTTCTCTCGTAACACACACCGCGGGTGACATCCCTGTCTATAATGAGCATACTCACATTTCAGTAGAAATCACTCCTCCAATAAAAAGGGGAAATAATTATAGAATCCTAAAGCAAATGGTACCACAAATTACTTTTGCTGACTCTTCATAAAACCCTTATATTGGCCTGTAAGCAGTAACATTGCCATTTAAAGATATCAAAACATTGTCATTTGGCATGGAAAATTAAATACATGTGTCCGATCTAATTTTTAATAAGTGTAACTTCTAAATAGAGTCCTGATTATTTTCCCGCACCTCATCTCCAAAGGGAATATTGTGAATACAAAAACGTTATGTAAAAAAGAACCAAAATAAATCCTATCATTAAGAAACATAATACGTAAGGTCCAGATTTTAATACATAATAAATATTTTATTTTATATTATTTTTTCTCTTCTACGAAGTATTTTATAATAGTAAATATATGTCACAGAAAATTTACCATTTTAAATATTTGTTCTGTGTCATTAAGTACATTCAAATTATTGTGCATTCAAGTCTATCACCCATCTTCAGACTTTTTCATCTTTCCCACTGGCAACTCTATACCCATTACACATGGATTCCCTATATTCCCCCACCCACCTGCTGATAACGACTATTCTACTTTGTCTCCGTGAATTTAACTGCTCTAGGTGCCCCGTAGAAATGGAATCACACGTATCTTCAAGTTTCCTCCATGTTGTAGCATGAGCCAGAATTTCCTTTTTTTTTCTTTTTAAGGCTGAATCATATTCCATTGTGTTTATACCCTATGCGCTTATCCTTCATCTGTCAATAGAAACCGGCATTGCTTACACACCTTGGCTGTTGTGAATAATGCTGCTGTGACCATGGGTATGCAGACATCTGTTTGAGTCTCTGTTTTCATTTCTTTGGGGTATATATTCAGCAGTGGCATTGCTGGATCCTATGATAATTCTGTTTAGTTTTTTGAGGAATCATTCTTGTGCTTTGATAATATGTACATTCAACAAACACCTAGTAGATCCCTTCTGTGTGCCTGGTAGCCATGCCGAAAGTTGGGAATGAACAGACAAGACACAGAAACTGCCTTCAAGGCTGACAGTCTAACGTTTGGGTAGTTTGCTGTTGTTCTTTTGATGGTGGTAATGATTTGCAGTTATGCCTTAGCTCTCTTTCCCTGCCTTCTTAAGACCAGTCATATATTTGTACAGTATATGGCAAAAGTGCCCTCATGACCCCAAGTTTCACTAACTTGAGGCTTTGAGCAACTTAGACAACTAGAACCAGATGGAAATAGTACATTGTCCCATGTGTCAGGTGACTCAGGACGTTGCCAACCCCTCCCCATATACATCATCTGGTGTAGTAGCTTCAAGAGAAAATCATTTCAGCTAAATCAGAAATTAGATTAATGGAACCTGTACAAATGATATATAGTAGTATTTTATGAATTCTACTAAGGTATTAAATTTGATTATGGGGGAACAAATTTTTCCATTCGAATGGCATTCTACCAGTGGAAGCAACATATAAGAAATAATAATCCAGTGTGAATAAATTTTCTTAAATAATTTTGAAGTTTCTCCAAATAACTAAAGATAACAAAATGGGAAACTTAGAAAGGGTAGGAATAGCCTTGGAAAGTTTGATAAATCATGGAGGTGACAAAAATGAGTTTAATTGCCATAAGGATAAAGAAAAACATTGTTTTCCTCAGCATGAAATCACTCTCTTATTCCATCATCTCCTTCGAAGTGCTCCATACATGGCTTCCTTTTTACAATCACAGTGTTTTTCCATACATGGCTTCCTTTTTACAATCACTGTGTTTTATTTTAAACCCTATACCCCATCTTCTTCCAAACAAATCAAAAGGTTGTTTAAAGTAAAATTGCAATGCAAAAATACCAAACCACTTACATGGAATAACAGAATGTAAAAGTCAAGGAAAAATGATGAAATTTTTTAAAACCATAGGCTGAGGAAAGATCTAACCATTGAGCACAGATTTTTTAGTCTGAGCTTCCTAGTAGCCAAAGCAAAGATAGAAACTCAGGGAGTTTCACATTTCTATATTGGCCATTAGTCAAAGCCAGAGAAATGATGTTTGTTCATAGATCCTAAGCCGACAGAAGACTATATAGCTTGGCCTATTTATTTAATAGTTTTGCATAATCCTGCCACCAGGATATTATGTTAAAACATACATGTTGTATTAAACACATTTCTTTCTCTCACGAAAGTCTGGAGGTAGGCAGTCTAGGAGCACGATGATACTCCTGGTGTCAGGCAGCCAGGACCCTTTTTCTGGTGCATAGTATCACCTCCAGATTACCTCATGGTCCAAGATGGCTGTTCCAGTCTTCACATCATCATTCCCACCAGACAGAGGAGGAAAGAGTGAAGTACGGTATGCCCCTCTTTTTAAGGACATTACTTGGAATTATATCCACTACCTCCCTTCTGTGTCCTTAGTGAGAATCTTGTCACCTGGTCACATATAGCTGCAAGAGAGGCCAGGAAATGTCTCTCTTCTGGTTGGGCATGTATGTTAGCTCATATGTATAATAGCTAATATTCTGCCACATGTATGCTATTTAAAATTTTTGTCCCATGTAGGCATGACCTTAAAAACCAACCTATTGAGAGAAAAAGTAGACGCGTGTGGTTACAGTAAACATTCTACTTACAAGGCTATCTGAGGCTGACAAGAGCATTTTTATCAGAGTCTGAGTGATAAGAAAGCAAGGGGACAGAGAGGGTGAGGTGGGGCAGGGGTAGTGGCCAAGGGAAAATATGAAACCAAACACACAAACCAAAAGCTAGGCCTGTATGACCATTCAGACAAAGATGTGCCTCTCTAAAACAGACCTTGCCCAAGTCCTCACGATTGTGAGCCTGGGACCTTACTGCGTCTTCATTTTGCACACCCCAGTCATGACCCGTCCTACAGTCCTCCTAGAGGTATGATCAAGTGACATGTAGCAGATTTATCTTGCTAGATTTAAATGCAAGAAACCTCAAGGCTAAGACTCATGTCCCCTCCAGCTGCTCCCAAAGGCTTTTGTGTTTAGCTCCCACCCTACAATCATATCTAAGGAATGAGGGTTCTCCCCTTTATCCTTGGAACCCTACACTGTCTGTAACTACTAGTTTCTGTGCTGGGAAACCAATGTGGGATTTTAACTTCTAGGAAATGCATGTGTAGATAAGATAAATCTCTGGATTCTTTTACCTATTTCTTCCAATTGCACCCCACATTTCCCCCTCAGGGCACTTGGAGATGGGTAACTTTTTGTTGCTGTCGGCTTGTATTCAATTCTCTGTGTTGTTACCCATATAATGTTTTCTCTTTTTGCCATATTTACCAAGATCCAAATTCCTTCATCAAGTATTTTCAAAAGAAAGGCCCACCACAGGATACAAATATAGTGATTCAAAGGGGCACCTGCACCCCAGTGTTTATAGCCGCAATGTCCACAATAGCCAACTATGGGAAGAGCCCAGATGTCCATCGACAGATGAATGGATAAAGAAGATGTGGTATTTACACACACACACACACACACACACACACACACACAATGGAATACTACTCAGCCATCAAAGAAATGAAATCTTGTCATTTGCAATGGCATGCATGGAACTAGAAGGTATTATATATGCTAAGTGAAATACGTCAATCAGAGAAAGACAAATATATGATTTCACTCATGTGGAATTTAAGAAACAAAACAGTTGAACACAGGGGAAGGGAAGCAAAAATAAAATAAGACAAAATCAGAGAGGGAGACAGACCCTAAGAGACTCCTAACTATAGGATGCAAAGTGAGGGTTGCTGGAGGGATGCTGGGTGGGGGGATGAGGTAACTGGGTGATGGGATTAAGGAGGGCACGTGATGTAATGAGCACTGGGTGTTGTATGCAACTGATGAATCACTGAACTCTACCTCTGAAACTAATAATACACTATAGGTTGATTAATTGATTTTAAATTAAAAAAAAGACAGGCCCTCCACATTTTGAAGTAGGAAAGATAAAACATCCAACTTTACCCACAAACTCCATGTCCTTTCAGAAGCTTAAAATATAAACTATACTATAAATTATTTTTAATTATAGGTTCTTTTTCAGCATTCCTTTATTTGATAGTTTTTGATATTTTTTGACTATGTTTGTACTTGTGATATGAGATAATCTTTCTAATTTAACAGAAAGGTCATTCATCTACTGGGTATTAGCAAATATAACCAGCATACAACAGGAATAAAATTGAAGACTACACAATGATCTATTTTGTTTTAGAGGAAGAGGACTCTGATTTTCTGTGGTTTAAAGGCTATTATGAAATTCAAATTTTATTTTATCTTTAATCTACATTTTTCCTTAGTTTTCAGAGACCAGCTTTTGTTTTGCCATTCTCCTGCTTCTTTTGTTTTCTCTTTTCTTTGTTCCTGACACCGTATCTGTAGGCATAGCGTATGTTCATCAGCTCACATGTTAATTTGACAAATGTTTATCTAATGCCAGTGTTGTACGAGGCTTTGTAGAGGGGCTATCTGAGCTCTACCTTAAAGGTTAGCAAGGACTTGAGCACGACAGAGATGACAGGGAGGACGTTCCAGGCAGAAGGGACAGGATGAACAAATGCACAGGAGTGGAAGTACTTGGAGTGTTGGGGTAATATCAGGTATTTCAATTGGACTGCAGCATGACTTTCTATCATCCTGGGACTAGAAGCAGATCAGGGAGGTGCTTGAATGCCAAGCTGAGGGATTTGGCTTTTGCCTTTTACTTCCACTCTCTCTGTGTCGTCTATAAATCTGTTAACACTCCTTCACCTTATTGTCTGGCTCTGGGATAATTATTTTATCTGTGAAGAATGATGTCATGGAAATAGTACTGAACTAAGAATCAAGGCCCTCAGATTTATATATTACACTTGGGTTTAATATATGGATATTACAACCATAATTCAAAGCTCATCAATTAAACTGGTGCCTCTCTGTGTCAAAAAGGCTGCAAGAGATAGTTTATCTGCTTCCACAATATTTATCAAGCATTGCACACAGTAGGTGCTCAATAAGTGCTTGTTGATCTAATTCAGTAACAAACCTCTGTGATCCATGACACAGCCCCAGCAATGTAGAAAAAAGAGGAAGAAGGACTACCAGTTTGGAAGTGTAGGATAATTCTATCCTACCCATGTGGTTCAGTGCTCTGTTATGAGTTTGTCTGTTTGTTTGTTTTTTAAGATTTTATTTATTTATTTGAGAGAGAGAGAGAGACAGCCAGTGAGAGAGGGAACACAAGCAGGGGAAGTGGGAGAGGAAGAAGCAGGCTCCCAATGGAGCAGGGAGCCCGATGTGGGGCTCAATCCCAGGACTCCAGGATCACGCCCTGAGCCGAAGGCAGATGCCTAACGACTGAGCCACCCAGGCGCCCCAATGAGTTTGTCTGTTTGCTTTCTCATGGCGGGGGAAGAGAGTCCTAGGATTAGAATCTAAATTATGATAATGATTTTTTTCCCAGAATTTAATTCGAATTTTCAAACACACTGAAAGGTTGAGAGACATGTGCAGTGGATACTCAGATGCCCACCAACTAGCAGGGTAATATTAATCTCTTACCCTGTACTGAGCTATACTCTGTAACCCCCTTGCTCACTGCCCACAGCTGCTCTGTGGTGCTGACCATTATTCTCATCATATAACAGCTTAAAACAAAAACAGACAAAAAACTGGGCTCGGTGACTTTGAGCAATTTATTTCTTTAAAGCCCTCCCTGTAATAAGGGGAATGGCTAGAATTTGAACTCTCTGGCTCCAAAATCTGGGTTCTTTCCATCGCACTAAGTAGCCTCCAGAATCCCTCTCCGCTACTGGCCAGGGTTACAGATTCTAACTGAGTATCTACAGCATGAGAAGCCCTGAATTAAGCATTGTAGGCAATAAAAAGAAATGTAAGCTGAGGCTCTTAGGGCTTTAGGCAACTCAAGATGAATCAAATCAAATTTTTAAATCTGTTGAGTTCCTTCCCTATGTAACATGCAGGCCTAGACACTTTATAGGGAGAGATCACTGAGGATGTGATTTGATACTGTGAGACAAAGACTTGAAAAACTTATTTCTTCCTTTTTAAGCAGTCTAAAATAGTGGGTCAGGGTGAGTAAAAGCCTTGGTCTTACATGTTCCTGCTTTCTCTCTACTTATTTTGTCCTCCCTATCTGCAAAGCCTTTCCCCCTTTCTTACCATCTCTTAAAAGTCTCTGTATATCTCAAGGTATTTTTCAATTTCTGTTTCTTCCATTCCGGTCCTCCTTACTGAGCCTTCAAACTAGCAATGATCTCTCCCTTCTCTGAACTCCTGCAGCCCTCTGCTCTACAAAGAGGTAGTGTAGCTTAGTGATTAAGAATACAGATGGCCCCTGAGATCCTGGCCCTTCCCCTTCATGGATATGTGATCTTGGAAAATACTGGATTCTCCATGCCTCAGTTTTCTCCTTCAGTAAAGGGGATATATCAGTCAAGGATTCTGTTTCAGAGAATTGAATTTCCTCTTGCTAATTGAAGCAGAAAGTGCTATATTATAAAGGAATCAACTAACTCACAAGAAGTTGGAATTGCCAGCAAAAAAAAAAAAAAAGATTCTAATGGGAGCTTTCTGAAGACTCCCAAGCTACTCTACAGTAACAGGAGCTCTGCCTCTTCAATAACCAGTATATCACCAGCTGACTGGAAAGGCAAGGTCTCCAATATGGTTGCCCACCTTCTCTGATTCAGCTGATAAACAACATAGAAACTAGCCTCTGGTCACCACAACAGTAGTGAGTGGTTGGCATGGTCACAGATGAACTGCATTGCGCTAGGCCATTTTAACCAGCACAGAAAGCCAAGTGTGGTCTTTGCCTCATTTCTTCTTTTACATCTTACGGGAGTGCTCCTGGGCAGCCAAATCTAAAATACATCTGGTATGCTAGCTGCAAGGGAGTCTGAGAAATGTAGTTTCTAGGTTTCCGGCTTCTGCATTTCAGGAAGGCACTAGCTGGGGCAAATGTTGACCGCTAATTGACCATAAATCATATCCATTTGAGGATAATAAACATACCTCCCCCATCGGGTTGTTGTGAGGATTATATGAAATAATAAAGTACTTAAAACAGTGACTGGCACGTGGGAGACTCTCAGTAAATGCAACTATTTTCATCAGTCAATGGTCTCAGGGAGCTGTCCAAGCAGAAGACCTTAGATATAGCTCCAAATTCCCACCTGCTAATAAGTAATGTTGATGAATCCACTTTCCATTTAAGAGCATCAGTTTCGCTAACTATAAATTGAAGATAATAACCACTCGCTGCCTTACAGAATTTCTGCTCACGTCACATGAGGTCATGCATGAAAGATGATTTGGGAGCTGTAAGGAACGTTCTAGTCGCTGTGGTGTTGAATGGATATTAGGTGAATTGGAGAGGTCCGGACTCCTGCTCAAATTCCAGCTCTGCCCCTGAGAGTAGCAGTGGGCTTCCTGTAGTTTTACCTTATTGATCCCCACACCATGGTTTCCTCCTTTTAATTTTCAGAATGAGCCAGTGAAATTAAACAATTTCCATGCCTGCCTATGAGGGTAGTAAGGCTCAGGCGCTGCCATTACCCCGTCCTGCAAGAGGGGAGATGAGGTTCTACCCAGGTCGTCAAGGCTCCCCACCCCCGAGTTCTTGCCAGAAGACTCTCTGCTCTCTCCACTCCGAGTACTGCAACTGGAGGGCCAAGCGAGGAGGCCCAACCTCAGGAAGAGACAGGTGGCTCTGGCGTGAATGCTGTAATGCATTCTCCCCAGGGAGAGAAATTCTGAGAGTTTAGCTCACTCTTTCCTGCCATAAAGCACACTGAATGTTAACAGCTTGCTCCCGTCCAAGCTGGTGTTTTTTAAATTAAGTATTGTTAAATCCATACCATTTGGAATGATGCTTCAGACAGCCCTGACACTCTCTCTCTTGCTTCTGCTTTCATTTCACCTAATATATTGTACAGGGAGCCAGTAACCAGTATTATGGCAGCTGTGGCCACTGCTGCTGCTCAGACACGGGCAGACGGCTTTAATGTAGATACCTGAAGAGAGAAAAGGAGCTCGGCCAACGCCCTGCTCCCATGCCGTAAAGGGCCTTTCCCGGGGCCGCCGTTAGTAAGGATCTAGATTACCTAGGGCTTTATGTTATTTTTCCTTGGCACTGGAAAAAGTTTAGAAATGACAAAGGTGGGAGACAGAGAAGCTGTAGATTAAAATAAGATATGTTCCATTGTCAGGTAACATAGCCATGGTAAAACCTGGGTAGCCTGCCTTCTGCTCCTTCACCTTCGCTATAACCATCGCCCTCCGACCTGTATGACACCACCTCCAGCATCTGAAAGTGTGCGTGTGGGTGTGCAGGTGTATACAAACACACAGATATGTGTGTGTATATGAGAGAAGAGTGATTCAGGGTCAGAAGGCCAGTTCTAGCCAGTGGGGCCCGAGGCAAGTCATTTAAGCCCTTTCAGCCTCAGTTTCCACATATATAAAATTGTGTGAGTACTTTACCGACTTCACGGAGTAGTCATAAAGGTCAAATGAGACTGTGGGTGTAAAACCATTTGCAGCCTTTAAAGAGATGACATAAACTTTGGTAATTATCAAAATTAGCTCATCCCCAAAACTTACCCCAATCACCCTCCCCCAACTTGATTTCGTTCTCCTTTTTCTAAAATTACAGTGAGCTTAGAGTTTGCCCTGCACTGTGTAGTGTTTGACCAAAGAATTGCTTTTCCTAGGTTGCCTGGGCATCCCCAACAGGAAAGGAGATGCTAGGAGCTCTGGGACCAGAAGCAGGAGACATCATGCTGGGCATTCAACAGATGGTTGAGGGCTTGACTTAAAAATATCACAATATGCAGAGACTGTATTGAGGTGAAGGTGACCATCGTGCTAGACATCAACATGTCCATCCAAACTCCAAGGCAGAAATCTTGGATTCAAAATATCTAGGTAATATTTTTTTCCAAAGTAGGAAAGAATCTAGACGAGCATGCTAGTAGCTACCAGTTATTCTCTGAGATTGCCGATTTTTCCCCCTATTCTTCTGCAAATGATATCCTACCATTACCATTGTTGCTACTATTCCTTTTCCCGTCACCTGTTTGTCCCTTGGGTCTACCTGTTGAGTGATGGTTCCGTGTGAACCAGGGAGCAAGTGGTGTTCAGTAAAATATCCCGTCTTACAGAACTAGTTGGTACTCTTTAGCTAATGACTCTGCTAGAAGAAAAAAGCCTGTAGCAGAAAGGTCCACGGTGTAAAGGAGAGATGCAGAACACAGCTTTATGTATGAAAGTTTATTTCCATAAATCCATTTCTTTAATAGAATGATTTCAGATAACACCCGTCAAGCATTTTTACATCTACTCGTGAGTTCTCTTCAGCTTGTGGGCATTAGCTGGTTTTTTTTTTACAGATTTGTAAAACTAATCTCTCTGAAAGGGAACAACAAACTTCAAAATAGGACCTCTTTGTTTGGATTTTTACTCTCCATTTTCCTAAGTGAGGGACAAGGTATGTATGCCCTGACTCTCCTAACAGGTTGAAAATGGGCATTTTAAAGCTCTTCTGTCTTTAATTGATAGACTGTGTGAAGGAAGTAGCCTGACGTTGGACAAGCGGCTTTTCTTCACCTTTCTGAGAAGCAGTGCTGTGGGTATGTAGACGGGCAGACCTGCCTGTATTCACATGCCCATTGTGGCTCGATCAGGTTTTCCATAGTTGTGTGTTCCCGACTCTTGTCAGTATTTTTTATTAATGAGAGGAACGTCTTCTACCTCCAACCATGTGCATTTCTGGCTATTGGGAAATCTACAAAGGAAAAACCTCCTGGTGACACCCCTATGGAAATGGAAGGTCAAGTTTGCTATTTCATTCTTTCAAACACTCAAAGATTTTTTGAGCAGATAAGGGGAAAGACGTCCTTGTTTGACATTTGACACTTTCCTAAAACTGTAATAAAATCCTCCTCTGGTAGAGTCAAATCTTGATTGCTGGTGAATTAACCAGACTTAGAAGCTTCCTGACCTTCTCTTTGCTGTTCCTGGCCTTGTCCTCATTTCACTGCTCATTAGCACTTCCTCCAGAGCCTCTCCCGTCCAAGCCTCTTGCAACAGTAGAGGGGAAGAGGAGGTAGACTCACTTCAGCCCTTTCTGCCGCTGTGTTGTAGCTGTCTGATAAAGGACGTGGATAAGGACGAGGCTGAAACGGTGGGTTAAAAGGGTTGGGGATTAACTGAGGATTTAATTCATCCTTTTTTCCCTCCCCCTGCCAAAGCAGATAGTTGAGAGTTGGCAGTGTGTCAACACCAGGCGGTTCCTCAACCCCAAATTTCAGCCCCACTCATCCCAGTCTTTGTTAAAGGGGCGGTTTTTGTTTTTTGTTTTTTTAATGAGGGGATCTAAAGTTCTAACTGTACCTTTACTGTAGTAAACCTTGGATATTTAAATTGTCACTTTACAAAGAAGCAGCTTGCTCCCCCGCACCCCCCCCCCATAGATCAAGTCATTAATACCCAAAGTTAACTTATGTCACAATTTAGGTTTAGTAAGGAACTTCCAAAAACCTCTATAGTCTCCCTTTTCCAAGTCAAGGGAGAAAATAAATGAACTTTATGGAAGAGGAATAAAGCAGTTGTACAGAACACGTTTAAACGGCACGTTAAGTCGGTTTTTCTCTATGGTTCTTTCCCTTTATGGCATATGTTATATATTGACAGGGATTAGGTTTCTCTCCGGAATGGAACAATACAGAGTCCCAGGGAGCTACTGTACTTGACAAAGCAACAGGCACCCGCACACGCAAATGGCAAACGGAAAGGTATTTCACAAAGAACTAACCAGGTTAGTTCCAAGGAGAGGGCTTTGCTCGTCTTGTGCAACTCTGCATCTTTCGCATTTCTCCGCTCGCTGTGGCCGCGCGCGCTGCTCTCCTTTCTTTTTCGTCCCGTTTCCCCCTTTTTGCTCACACTGTTACACTTTCTCTGTCCCCCGGCTTTGTTATTCAGCATGTCTGATTAGCAGGAGCCTGATTGGCTGGCTGCCTGCTCCGAGAGAGATTCCATTCAGCTTACCCCCCACCCATCCACCCACCCACCCACCCTCGGTCAGGAAATGTGAGCGGGGCTGATGGAAGCTGATAGGCAGGGCCGGAGTGTTAGCACCAGTACTGGATGTGACAGCGGGCAGAGGAGCACTTAGCAGCCCATTCAGGGTCCGATTCGGATTCCGGCAAGGATCCAAGCATGGAATGCTGCCGTCGTCGGGCAACTCCTGGCACACCGCTCCTCTTTCTGGCTTTCCTGCTCCTGGTAAATGCCTTTTCGTTTCAATACGTTGCTATTGCCCCTTAGTCTGGGTGCTGTTGGGGGAGTGTGTATATGTGTCTGTGTGTGTGTGCGTGGATCTTGATCTTCAAACACCAGGTAAAATAATTTACACGATTAAAAAAAAAAAAAGGAAAAGGAAAAACTTCTTTCAGAACTTTAACTCCAACTTCCCAAGCAAAATAAAGTCCGCTCGACTTTGTGGGGTGGTGAGAGGTATGGAATAATCTCGAGACTCAAGCTTTAGGATATACTGCATAGAGTTAGTTCCGTGAGCTGGGGACTGTATAAATGGTGGTGTGTATGCTTGGAATTTGGGTAACAGACGTCCTGAGATCAAACTCACTCACTGTGGTGTTCCTGGAATTTTTGAAGGATGGGCTGTAAGGGGCTTTCCCCCACTGCCTTTTATGAATCCTTCTCCCTCTCTGCACACGTGCTATGGAACCAGGTAAAAGAGGGATTGAGAGCCGGTTTGCAGCCAACCCAGATTACAGCTCATAATGACTGTAAGTCCTCTATGGATACAAGTTAATGCTAGTATTTATGAATTGAGGATTATGGTCTTTGATCTCAGATCTGCTTTTAAAGAAGAAGAAAATGCTGACTTTTTCGTGCGGCTGCTTTCCATAGTCACAGTGATAAGATGCTCTGCTCTAGGACACCAGCACACACTGCATTTTTGACTCGAAGTAAATGTTCCGTTGTGACTCATACTTGGTTTTACGGGCAGAAAATGAACATGGACTGTCCAAAAAAAATCGACACTCAAAATATTAATAGCAATGCACATTTTTTTAAACCAGAGTGTTCTGGGCAGACAGCTTCATAAACCTCATCTGGAGGTTCGATTCCAAAATTTGCACACACGGATTCCAAACAAACGTGATTGTAGCTCTCCTTGTCACATTTGTGGCATGCCAGCACTTCCTCAGAAGGTAATAAGGCAAGAAGGAAGCAGGGTAAAAACGTAAGGAATATATAGGTTGCATTGATTCGTTGATGCTAAAGGAATGTTTTGTTCTGATTAGACTCTGACAAATTTGATCTGCGCTATAGTTTTGAAGAAGGGAAGCAAGCCATTTGGTACAAATTGAAGAACTCCACAAAGATTCATCAGATAGAGTAATCAGACAGTGTTTAAATATTTTATACATTCCCACTTCTTTGCCTCATTGTAGCCAAGAAATCATAATGCTGCACTGCAAATGCTATAAATATAGAAGTATATTTTCAGATTTTCAAAGACATTTAGAGGCAAACTGAATTTTAGGCAGGGATAGACTAAGTTTTAGCTGTTGTGAGGAATATGAAAAGCAGAATGTTTAGGTGTGCTTTATGACCAGGGGAGCAAGCAATTTATGAAAGGTGTCTCATTTTTTCCATATGGGACGTGTTACTAACATACACACCATTAGTTTGCCTCATCTTTCCTTCTTTGTGATTTTTTTAAAGTGTGTGTTATTTCCCCCATTTAATTGCATCATAAAGCCAATTACCAGTACACGTTGCTTTTTTGGTATCCTCATATGGAAATATGATCGCATTATATTTTGGAAAAACTGTCCCATTCAGGAATAGGCTGTTTTGCTACCCATTTGGTAACTGCATTATATCCCTCTTTGATATCTTGAATGTTCGGATCTGTATTTGAGCATATAATTAGACTTACGTGGGAAAAAAAGAAGTGTTTGTTTATATCAGATTTAACACACAAAACATACTTTGTTTAAATCACAATAATTGTGTTATGAGGATAAAATGAAATCAAACTCAGGTTTGGTTTAGGTCTGTATTTGAACAAATTGGGATTCTGAGGATCACAAGAACTGATTGGTGAACGCCAAGAGATACCCCTGTGCAGAGTAATACCAGCATTGGTAATACCTTCCACGGACTGTGGGTCTCAATGTGCCAAACACCAGGCCAGTTGTTTGAAAAGTTTATCACAAGGAATCTTGACAATCATCTTGCAAATAGGCATTTTAAAACCTATTTCACAGATGGGAAACAAGCTTATATTTGGATGCAGAGGTCAAATAATGAGAGAAAATAACTTGTTTGCTTTGTACTATGGTTGTTAAATGTTTAGCAGTGATGCAAGCAATGACGGAAGTTGGCCCACAGTCTTTGTTGAAGACATTCAGGGTTTTTGCCTCTTCTTGACCATTAAAGTGATGTACAATGTTATGGGCACTTGTTACGTTGGCTCATGCACTGTCCCCTTCGGCTCCATAACCAGAATTAAATGGTGGGCCTAAGAGAAAGTGAGCTGAAGCTTCATCAGCAGTTGACTTCGAACTAGAAGCTCGACCTTCGGTCTGGATGGAGGAATTGAACTAGGTGGCTTGTTTTCCCCATAATCATTTTATACATTAGAAGAATCTATCTACTCTTAGAATTAATTTATGTAACTTTTGAAGATCTCTTTATCTTAATTAGAAAACATCCTGTTTGTTTAGTGCGAGTCCAGTTTCCCCTTCAAAACAGCGTCCGTGATCACCGACAGCCGCGCCATCTGTATCGTGGCTTGGTGCTTGAGGGGGTGCGAATATCGATTATTGTTCACCCTCAGTTTTGTCAAAATCCTTTCCCCCTGGAGCATGCTTCCTGAGAGAATGAGGTCCCCATGTCTTTTGTATCAGATTTTCCTGCAAAGCTCATACATCGTAGACTTCTTTTGTACTCTGGACACACAATAGGACAGTATACCGATCAAGAGATTTCATCCTGATATTCGGGTGAGGTGAAGTCACATCACCCAGCTTCCCCTCTCTTCCCACCCTGTCCCCCTCCTTCATTCTCCCTCCTTTGTCCCAACTGTGTAGCTCAAAAGGAATGTGGCAGAAAGCATGACCGGCCATTGACATATGTGTCCATCTAAACTTGAAGTCGAATCACTTCTTGTCAGAAAGGCATTTAATCACATTTGCATTTGCTTTTTGTTTCTTTTAAGTGGTTTTAAGCTCTTTCGCCTGCTATTGTGGGAGTTGCAAGAGTAACACTCGGAATTATAATAAAGTACATGTGTTTTTCTGTTGAATTTCTTTTTCTTCCCTGCACTAATTTATACATGGAAACTAGTCAAACACAATAGCCCATTCCCTTCGGTCGCTCTGGCACTGTCCTCCGCTATTATCTAAGTGTATCTATCTTGGATGGCGAGAAGCACCATTAGCTTGTGGAATGAATGTTAAAGCCCTTATTTACAGCAGATTGTGAGCTGCTCTAATGAGTGTGGTGTGCGTGTGTGCACGCATGCTCGTACTCGCACACACACAAGTACTTTTCTACAACTGTCCACTCTGCACCTATTTCTTATTCTCTTGCCTAGACTGTATTTAAATCAAGCTGAAGGATTTTTCACCTGAATCTACAGAACATAGTGAGGCATTTTTTATACAGTATTTTCTTCATGTTTTCATGAAGTTTCTTGTCTGGACATGGTCAGCTACAGTTTTGCTTCCCCAGACTCCTGTTTTTAGTGTTTCGGTCTGTTCAGGTCCACTTTCTGGCCCCCGTTCTTATTTTCATATGAACTAGCACTATCGCTTCATATAAGTGGAGGGAAGCGTGTCCAAGAGTGGTCACTAGTGAACTACAAAAGAAATGTGTTACCCCAGGGAAGTTTTCCTTGAAAGACCACATGGATATTAAAGACTTTGGAGAAAAAGAGAGAAAATGAGCTCGCGGACATATCTGTTGGTGCATTTGTAGGAATGCTAGTACATATTGATTCTGCTTTACCAACGTGTATGGATAAGGTGGAAAGCAGTCCCCTAGCACACCACGGCTTAGACTATTACTCAAACTCAGATGCCGCACAAAGTTCAAATAATAACAAAATTAAGGTCAGTGTTAGTGTCATTTAAATCAGTAAAGTGTGGTTAACCACTGTACCTGTAACTCATTTAAAACAAAACAAAAGAAAACAAAAAACCTCATTCGTGTTGTTGCATTTTGCACAGGAATTATTTGGAGGAGACATTTGGAGTCTGGTCATTTGGTTCTCCCCTTCGTTATGGTTTAATCAAAATATAATTTTAGACTCTTTCGGGAAAAAATATAGTGTCCTCTGAGCGCCTGCATTTCGTGCGGCCTCTAATGGAGTGCCTTTAACACACAGGCATCGTAGCTGTTGGTGAACTCACTTAAGGGAGGAAAGGACTCGCAGAGGCTGCTACCCTGCTCGCTAATTCTCCACACGCGTGGCGTCTCCTTCATGTAAATAGTCCGGTTTCTCTAAGTGACAGCTCTGCTTTTAATATGTCTAGTTCAGGTTCCAGGTCTAATTAGGTAAGTTTCTCACATCTCGTTGTTCCATCCTACCTTTCCCTCCTTCTGCATACTCTCCCATTTCTTGCGGCCTCATGGGCAGAGTGACCCAGAAGTGACCTCTCCTAGCATGAGGGCCCTCATCTTTTTTTGAGAGAGACCATTCCTTGAATCATCATGAATAACCTACTAGTTACGCGTGTTGAGATAATCACAGGAAAATGTGTCTAAATCAAGTGTTACAGGCTTGCTGTTTTTACTAATTTTCTTTTTTTAGAGAGCTGGCTTCCAACTTTGTGTTTTCACCAGAATGAGACAAGTTCATGTCATTTTCTGTCTCCATCATAAAAACCCTACCATGTGGTTGAATTTTGGCTTGATTGGCAGTCCTGGCTCATGAGCGGCTTAGGACTGGCATACCAGAGGTGATGTCAGTCCTAAAGGATCCTAATTGAAATAGGCCAGCACAGCTGTGTGGGGAGCCTGCCTGCTAACTGGGGTAAGCTGTTGCTATCAGCCCCTTCTTTCCATGAGCTCAAAAATAAATGACTAAATCTCCCCAATTCCCGAACTTCAAGATTAAGACCTACATTGAATAAAGCTTAACTGTTCTGGTTCCCCCTCCCGGGAATTTTGCTAACTGGAGCACCCAGCATGCTGAGGGCATTAGGAGTTTTCTGGTTATGTCAGGAAGCTGTCCTGGTGGCAGTGGTCTGTAGCCACCGGTGACCTCTGGCTTGCTATTAGTTGGGTTTCCAGAGGCTCAGTGTTTATAAATCAGTGTGGATATTTTCCTACATTTACTAATGGTCTCTATTTCAGTCGTGGACATATATCTTATCTCATGAACTACTGCAAACTTCTCTAGAAGAAATATCATAGTGTCTACTTGACTACTCCCATCCCAAATCCTCCTGCTGTATGGGTAGCATTTAGTAATTGTTTGTCAGAGGCACAAATAATTGTAATTACAATATGTTAAGATGTCATTTCTTCTAGCTCTTGAGCTCCCGTGCATTTTTCTCCATCATTGTACTTCTCCGACTGTGCTTACATTCCTGTCCACTCCACGAATTGTGGGTGACGGCAGAAGCGACTTGTCCCTCCCACCTCTGTCAGAATGCCTGGTAATTAGATCTCAGTGAATGTTGTTGAATGGATGAATAAATCCATTCTCAGTGAATGTTGTTGAAAGGATGACTTGGCAAGATAAGTTGAGAAGATGGTAAAGTACAAATAGGAAGGGAAAATGTGAACACCCATTTCACCTGTGGAGCATTTCACTAATTCTGGCTTCGGTAAGACCAAGTCAACAACCTAATAAATTCTAAAGAGAAGATACATATTTTCTTTCTCTCTCTTTTTTCTTTCTCAAACATGTCCATCTATACAATGGACAACAAGTGACTAACAAACCCTTTTTGCTATTGATAAATAGAATGACTTTTGCTTGTTTCATGTCTTTTAACCCATTTGGTTCTCAAATATTTTTCCTTTTATGAAATTTGCCCTCAGGGAGAAAATCATACTTATATTTGGCACACTCCTATAAAACTGGAAGGTAGCTCTAAAGTCTCAGTTTAGCAGAGATAACCCTATGGATTCAGCAAGTCATTTGTTTATACAACTGGACACAAAGATAAACTATATTTCTCAGCCTTCTCTGTGATTGGACGGTACAATGTGATTGAGTTTTAGCCAGCGGAATAGAGTTAGAAGTGACAGGTGGCACTTCTAGGACTCACATCTGCCGTGTATTCCTCCCAGCACTCAGCACTCTCTCTCTCTTTACCTGCCTGCTGGATGTAGAGACTCCAGAAGAGAACTTCAGGACCTTAGGGAATGAAAGAGCCACCAAGTGGAAGGCCTGGGTCCTTGAATGACTTCCTGGAGCAGACCCCACACTGCCACTCTCACAGAATTCCATCTCGGAATACTCATTTACCTACTACCAAGAAATAAGTCTTTGTAAGCCTTTGTTTACCTTTGAGGAAAGGTGTTGCTTGTTATAAATCTTTTAAATTAAGATATGCTGGAAATATAGATGTCAGGCATGCTAGTACTTGCTTATAAGTCAGTATTAATTCCACTTTCCATTTATTATATGGAAAAATTGAAATGAGAAGATGCCATTCATCCCACGATGGTTTAATCTTCGTGGTGTGCAAGTCACTGCATATCCCCGCGTACTTAGCACGCTCTGAGTATGCAATCAGTTGCACACCCCAAAGACTGCGGGAAAAATAGGAAAATGGGGCCATACTCAGTTTTCAAACAGAATCCAGGAATTAGTGGCACAGTAAGAAATGGGAAAAAGAACCAAGAGAGGCAGGGCTGTGGTAAACAGTCGGACTCTCCTGGAGCAGAGCAGGACCAATCAATCCAGCCAAGGATTTAGAACCATGCAGACCCAAAGAGAAGACCAAGAAAACAGAAAGAGATATGGAGAAGCAGAAACCCTGGCACATCACCAGTGCTGTCTCCGGACAGGATGTCAGGAGATGAAAGAGCAAGTGACAGGAAGGGGAACAGACTCATAAAAGCAAAACTCCCTCATGTTTCACACAGCAACATCCAAAGTGAAACACACTCCTTGAGTATACCTAGTCACAACTATCTCTGATACATTTGTCTTGCAGATGTCTCAGGTGACATGAAAGAGCACTGGTTTTAGAGTGTAACCATCTGGGCTATCGCAAGGATTCCATCTCTGTGATCTTGCTCTAGTCCCGGAACTCACCTCAGCTCTGTCTCCTCATCCAGGTGCCATGATTGCACATCCCACCTAACTCTCCAGGATGTCATGAGAGACAAAGGCGGCATTCAATGCCGAAGTGATTTAGAAACTCCAGAGTACTCTAAAACTTCAAGTGATTACTTTCATTCCTGGCATTTATCTGTCACCAACTGTATACCCAACACAGAGCCGGGCTCCATGGAAGATAAAGACACAGTCCTTGCCATGAGGAGCTTGGTAGTTCACTGGACATTTTGTTGTAGAGTTATTTAAAAATTTTTTCAGGGGCGCCTGGGTGGCACAGTCGTTAAGCGTCTGCCTTCAGCTCAGGGCGTGATCCTGGTGTTCTGGGATCGAGCCCCACATCAGGCTCCTCCGCTATGAGCCTGCTTCTTCCTCTCCCACTCCCCCTGCTTGTGTTCCCTCTCTCGCTGGCTGTCTCCCTCTGTCAAATAAATAAATAAAAATCTTTAAAAAAAATTTTTTTTTTCAAAACACTCTTCTGTAGGGAATGGTTCTGTGATGGGCATTACTATTTTCAGTTGCCCCACAAACTGGCCCATCTTGTGAGGAACTCTTCTGTACGTGCACAGACTGTCTGATCCTATCCATGTATACGTGTAAATTATGGCTTCCCATAGATTATTGATGTATATTATCTCCATGAATATTACCGGACAGTATTTGACATCAGACATTAAAATTTGTTTCCAGTTTCCATAGTCCAGAATATCAGTTTGTGTCACAGAACACACCAGAACACTTTTTTAGTTCTGATAAATTCCTTAAGGAAAAACTTTTCCTCAAAACAAATTCTTATCATTGGGAGAATGACCATTAATTAGGGGTGACCAGCAGCTAGGGTGTTTTCATCTGCCCTACTATCATTGGGGCATCACGTTGGCAGACTTTGATCTGGTGTGGTTTCCACTGTATTGTGCTTACTTTATAATGGCCAACAAATCCATGTGAAAAACAAGCATATTCCATTTGGCTTCGTTATTTCTGTAAGTGCTGTTGCTTTAGTAGGTTGCATTTACCTGCTTCACTAGATTTTTCTCTATACTTCTTATTAAAATAAGTTAATTACAATAAAACCAAAAAGGCCTGGTGCATGGAAAGGGGGACAGTTGAAATAAAGGGAATAGCAGAAAAATCACATGTGGGAGCATATACCATTTATAATATAGGAGATTTATTCCACTTCTGAGGCAAGAAATTGCAAGACTCTAATAGTTTCACCACCTGTGAATTATTTGGGTGCACCTCATAAGCGGGTTCTTTCTTCTATTTGTTTAAAGAAATAAGTGGTATGTTCGCCAATTCTACACTACATTAATTTTCACAGAGTTTCCATTTTCATCTTCATTGCTTTTTCAGATTTTTTTCCAAAGCTTCTGCCATTCTCCAACTAAAGCTTCGGGTATTTTCCCCTTCAATTTTTGTCCGGGGACTTTCTCTAAGTCAGTTCAGTCTGTTGGCATAAATGTTGGGACAAAAGAGGGAAAGAGTATGATAACCTAAAACATCCTGACATAAATTCCAAGAGCACTAAAGAAATGAGACAGGAAATTATGAGCAACCTATAATAAATTCAAACTGTCCAATAAAATAACTATACCTCACTTGGTCCCCATCGGAAGGTATGGTAGGGTGTCCAATTTCTCAGCCTACCTGCCGTCTGCGTCTCAGTCACCGTATGAAGTGTGCCAGAGTATTGTGCAAATACCATACTTCATCCGCAGACCCAGAAACACAAAAGTACAATGGAAACAATAAGAACCCCTACTGTTCAGGAGCTGGAGTGAGATTTCGGGGAAAGGTGTTTTTTTGTTTGTTGGTTTGGTTTTTGGTTTTTTTAAAATAGCCTGTTTTTTCATTATTGTTGTTATAACTGTTTTTTGTTGAAACCGAATATAATTTCTCTGATGTGGCACACGCTTTTATTCTGACTTTGCGGCATGCAGCCAGTCGGAGGTAACAAACATGCTTTGATATTACTGTTACAGAGCGAGTTTCACTGATATTTGGATCCTCAGGACACAAATTCACAGTGTCTGAGAACTAAAAGAAATCTTTAAGATGGCATAAAATGTGACCTTAATTGACAGGGATCTCTTTGAAGGCAGGAGTTTGGTTTCATTTTGTCTTGGATGTATTTATATCCCCCGCACCAGACAAAGAATTTGATATCTACAAAGTGTTCAATGTCAGTTTGTTGTTTGAATAAAAGAATCACCTGTCCCGGCCCTTTCATTTTGCAGATAATTGAATGTAAAATATAAACGTTTGCAAAGAAATTTGAGACATATTTTCCAGGAAAACCTAGTGGGTCAGATCCTGGAATCTGGATCTCTTTGAGTCTGTACTCCTTGGTTTTTGTTTTGCTTTTAGAGAGAGAGAGCATGCGCATAGAGTTGGGGAGGGGTAAAGGGAGAGGGAGAGAGGGAATCTGAGCTCAGCTGGGAGCCCAATGCAGGGCTCATTGCAGGGTTCAATCTCATGACCCTAAAATCACGACCTGAGCTGAAATCAAGGGTCAGATGCTTAACCAACTGAGCCACCCCGGGGCCCTGAGTACTGCTTTGAAAAAGAGTTCATTCTCTTTCTATTATGTCTTCTGGGACCTTTAAGTAAGAGCCAGCCAAGCTGGCCTTGGTAGAGAGGGGTTGGAATGTTGAAATGGCATATGCAGAAGAAAGCGAGGAATCGACGAAGCTGCTGGAAAATCATCTTGAGTAAAAACTTAAGGATCATTGTTGGTTTATAAACATCGAGATAACCTGGCAAGGAAGGGGGGGACTGAGGTCTGGAAAACTTGTCGCTTGCCCTAAACCTGTGTCGTATCAATAGATTTCATTTCTCTTGCTTTCCATATCAATGAAAAATGTGAAAAATTTGGTGATGTCTATGTGCAAATAACTTCATTTGGGACCTTGCTCATAGTAAGTCACCAAGAAACGTTAGTCCCTTCCCTTCCCTTCCCTTCCCTTCCCTTCCCTTCCCTTCCCTCCCCTTCCCTCAGTGCAAATTAGCATATTCACTGAGAGCCTGTGTGTATGTCAGCACCATGCTAAGTACTGGGTATACTGTGTTGAACAGAACAGACATGGTTCCAGAGACAGGTGTTTCCATATAGAATGTCAAAAAGGATTGAGATGGGGAGCAGGGAGGACGGGAATTAATTGGCCAGAACTTTCCATTGGTTTTATGTTGCTGTCTTGATATTATTTTCTTTAAACTGTGTATTTAACTATTGCTGATGTAAGGGGGTCTCTGCCTAAAGAAATAGACACATTAATTCATTATTTATTGTGATTCAGGAAAGAATGTGTAGGAAAAACTCTAAAACTCTAAAGATTTATACTTAAGGTCACTTCTCTGAGTTACGCTTTTTTTATTTTCTGGAATCCTCTTTTTTAGTCATACTGAAATAGGTCTAATGCTGGTATTACTCTGTCTCTGTGTTTATTGATACATAAACACCTGTCTTCTCCGTGTTAGAACTATGCTTAAGGTAAGCTCTCATTCCAGTGAATAAAAAGCCAATCAGTGGCATAAGAACACTAATGACAGTAGATTTTTTTCCTCAAAAGGTTTAGCTTGCTCTGCAAAAGTGAGTTGTGTGCAAGAACTTTATGAATCTTCAGGCCTCACGCTGGTGACCAATCGGCATGGCCTCAGCTCTCTGCGAAGAGGGCTTCTGATTTTCCACTACCTCTGTCATGTCTCTGTTACCAGCCCCAACCTGCCTGAGGCAGCCCTTCTTACCCCTGACAGTTCCCCTTGGCTAAGTTCAGTTTGGTGTAACTGGGACTTACCTCAGTGGGACACTGTTGCCTCCAGATTTCAGGATCTCGATTTTAAGAAACGCATCCAGTGGTTTGTGTCCGTTTCAAGTTCTAGATCATTGAAAACAATGATTCCCAGACTTTGGGATTTCACAGACGATTAAAATTTCAAAAGTAAATAAAGATGTGCTTGCAGGTAGATAGGTATAGGAAACAAATACAACATTTCTAATTTTTTTTTAATTTTGTTAAGTAAGGACATCAATAAAATAAGGCTCTATCACCTTCATTTCATAAATGAGGAGAGTGCTTGCTTCAGGGTGGGAAGCACTTTACACATATCTAATTATCGAACGCTGATAACGATCTTATGGACTGGTTACGATTATTTTCCCCACTTTCCAGGTGAGGCAACAGGGCACAGAGAGGTCATTACCATTAGTAGTGGCGAAGTGCAGATTCGAACTCAGGCAGGGTTCTTTCCTGGACCAGCTCCGCCGCGCTGTCTAGTGGTGCAAGAAATTAAAGGTTCTTTGAATAAGCCAGAAGTTCCAAGTACAAACTTTCAGAAGACAATCTGACTAAACACATTTAGCTTTATGGAAAGCTAACCAGTGTCCTGATTTATCTTTTCTAATTCTTCGTACCAGTGAAAACTTTCTAATGGCCTGGGCTGCTCTATGCCAGACACTTTGCTTGGGACACAAAGATAAACAAGACACAGTCATACTACCCCTGCCCCCCAGAAAACTCACAGATTCTGGACAAAGTTCTAAAATGTTAAGACAGAGCCTGAGCAGAGGCTATAAGGTGCTGCAGTAGCACAAAGAGGGAAACCGGACAAGGAAGCTGACACTTCTCGCCTGTCCTTCCCAGGCTCTGTGCGAGGCAGACGGGAGCTCAGTTTGGAGGGTCAGTGAGGGGGACACGAAAGAAGGAACATTGAGGGCTGCCTGGGTGGCTCAGTCGGTTAAGCATCCAACTCTTGGTTTTGGCTCAGATCATGATCTCAGGGTCCTGGGATCGAGCCCTGCGTTGGATCCACGCTCAGTGGGGAGTCTGCTTGGGATTCTCTCTCTCCCTCTGCCCCTCCCCTTGCTCCTACTCTGTGAATGAATGAATGAATGAATGAACGAACGAATAGAATCTTTAAAAAAAAAAAAAGAAGAGACATCTAAAGTGAGTCTTAAGGAAGTTCACCAGGCAGACACAAGAAGGAAAGGGGGCATTTCAGGCAGAAGGACCTGCATGGGCAGAGGCACAGGGGAAGGAAGAGAGAGGCGAGGTACAGGATTCGTGAGTAAACTCCTGTGGCCGGAGCATCACCAGCTCATACGGGGCCTTGCATGCCATGGCCAGGAGCGTTGACCCAAAGCTGTGTTTTAGGAAGACAGTGGTGGCTGCCACATGGAGTGGAGAGGCATGGCCTAAAGGACTGCTGCTTCTCTCCTGGAGAGCGGCCGTAGGCAGCAGCAGCGGTAGAAAAGAGGGGGGTGCGCCCAGTTGTATGTATTCTCGCTATTTGCAGGAAAAACCATGACCCCCCTTCGCCTTACATCTTGAGGCCTCACAGAACCGGAAAGCCCCAGCTGCGTGCTAGGCCTCTTTAGGTCCCACGGCTCAGCAGACAGCCCGCAGCCTGGCGCTGAGTGGGTGCTTAAATGCGTGCTGAATGAATGTGGGAAAGAGTGAACCATTTTATTCAAGGTCTCCCTGCTTTCAAAATTCTGTCCTACAGTCAGAGATTTTCCCTCCGTAGAATACGAAAGGCCTTCCAAAGCAACAAAGCATATCAGTATCCCAAAATGTTAAGAACGTT
The DNA here is from genome assembly GCF_023065955.2 of Ursus arctos. Classification (NCBI taxonomy): domain Eukaryota; kingdom Metazoa; phylum Chordata; class Mammalia; order Carnivora; family Ursidae; genus Ursus; species Ursus arctos. Next base: position 12,559,865 of record NW_026622852.1, read on the forward strand.
CCATCACTGTCTCAGGAAAGAGTGAAACATAGGCCCAGCCTCTCTGCAGGGATTGCTCGGCTGTGTTGACTTAACCCTTTATGCGCTCTCAGTGAACCTTTCCAAATAAGTAGAGCCCCTTTCAAAGGGGGCACTCGTGGCTTTTTGAAAGCTTTGTGGCCCCACCTAGAACAAAGCCTGTAACATGGTGTCGCTTTTATACCTCGGGTGATTACTGTAGTCAGACACGCAGGATTTCCCTGGGGGTGGGTATTTACCTGTTTTCTCACCAAACAGTGCCCCATTCAAACTCTTCAGATTCGTGTCACAATTACGAATCTCCATGGGACCCCAGCAAATACCTTTGCCCTAACTCTTGCTGCTCCCCACGTTCTCGGATATGGGCCCCGCACGGGGAGTTCCCTTGGAAGCAGGTGAAACTCCAGTAAAAGATGCAGCATTAAGGATCTACGTTTTTCTCTGCCCTGATTAAATATTAATTGTGGTCTTCAGGAAATAATCAAGCCATATCTGAAATTCATAAACTCATCCTTTTATACCAAAAATACAATGTGACTAAAAAAATAATAACCCAGTTTTATTAAAGAAAGTGTGAGTTAAATGTCACATAAATTCTTGATATTTTTTCTTTAGGAATCCAGTTGCTGAGGTGTCGGATTTTTAATCAGGCATTGGAATCCTGTGGGACTATAATTTCTTCTCCTCCTAATTATGAAGAGTCTCCTGTGTGCACATAGCTCTTTATTCAGTATTAGTACAAAATTGATAATAGCTTGGCCTCACCTCGTAAAGTAGATTTGCTTTGGAGCATGATCAAGCAGGTATTTGTTTTAAATCCGACGGCCCTTCTGACTTTCATACCAATTTTGGACATCTACCACTTCTGCTCTCCTTCCTCCTCTCAAAACTGACTGCAAACAACATGAAAATCTTTTCAAACTTAGCAAAAGGGAAAAATGGGATTTTCAGTCTTTTCCTAGGTGCCAAGTACTGTGCTATTTGTTGACGTATCTCCCCTCAGATAAGCCTCATCACAACCCATTTCACAGATAAGAAATCTGAGTACGAAACCCTAAAAAGTGGTTTGAATTCCTTTGCTTTTGGTCTATGTGTATTCAATTCTTATAGCAAACCAATTCTATGAAAATCTGCAGTTCAGACTATTTTCCATGTTGTTGGAACTCTGTTATTTGGACTCTGTCAGCAGGAGCCTTCCCAACGTGCTGAGTGATTTCCAGTTTCAGAACCAAGTTCATTAGAGTGCATTGCTTGTACCGTATTTCATCGATCCTGAGATACACAATTCTTTTCTGATTTTAGAAACTTTGTTGTGTCTCATAATTGATAGCACTTGGGGTGCCTGGGTGGCAGAGCGGTTGAGCGTCTGCCTTCGGCTCAGGGCGTGATCCCGGCGTTATGGGATCGAGCCCCACATCAGACTCCTCCGCTATGAGCCTGCTTCTTCCTCTCCCACTCCCCCTGCTTGTGTTCCCTCTCTCGCTGGCTGTCTCTGTCTCTGTCGAATAAATAAGTAGAATCTTTAAAAAAAAGTTAATAGCACTTAACAGTTTCATGAGTGGCTTTTTTATTCTAAATGGTACATAAAATAATCGTGTGACTTCAAGCACTATCATGTTGGAGCTGATGGAATGAATACTGTATCAGGGACTTTGCAATATTTAAATGATGGGAGCAAAGCTAGGCTGGAGATTCAGATGCAGAAATAGGATTATGGGCCCCTCCCTTCTCTCCCTGCCATTCACCATCCGTTCACCTAAGAGAATTCCTGTCTTTGCTTGCCAATCTGAGAACGTGAGTGTTTGTATATCGAGCCAGCTCACTTCTATTCTATTCCGTACCCAGGACAACTGCCTTCCGGCTGGGTCTTCCTTCTTAATGTACATCGGCCTCCGCGGTCTTCTCTGTAAGCAATGTGCTGCGAGCCAGTAGTAGTTCCCGAAGTTTGGTCAGTATCAAAAGCAGCTGAGCACTTGTTAAAGTTATGAAGGCCCAGACTCCTCCTCCTTCAGTGAGCCCGGGCTCCTGTGTACTTTATTAGCTTTCCAGGTGATTCTGATATACACCAGTCTGAGACAACGGGTGTCACTGTGAACAGCAGGAACTCTTGAGCCAGACCGCTTGGATTCAAATCCTGGTTCCACCAGCGTGACCTTTCTGGTTTTTGGTTTTTTGTTGTTGTTGTTGTTTTTTTTCCTGTGTCTCAATTTCCTTGTCTGCAAAACAGCGATCAACAGTAACATTACCTCAAAGGATTATCGTGACGTTGACGTTGAATAAAACAGTTCATGCCCCATACTTAGCACCATACCTCAGACATATAGCAAGTGCCCAGTAAACATCAGCAGTGGTGACTACTTTCTTCCTCCAGGCTGAAATTCCTCTATCTCACTCCCAGAAACTATTCTCATCTTTTTCTGGTTCAAGGCAGCCAACAGCTTTGGCTGGTGACTAGTCTCCCGTGCAATCTCAAAGAAAGAGACTGAGAAAAAACCCGAGATCCCTCTTAGTTGGGGGATGGGGGTGAATGGTCTGAAGCCCACTGAAGCTAGGGAATCTAAAACAGAAAAAAGATAAAGGTTGATTCCAGAAAGTCATCGTGTGAATTCACTCATAAATGCTTGTCTAATTCAGAATTCTAACCCTCCTCTGCATCAAAGTCACCATAGGAACTTGGAACTAAAAATGGCTGGGCCGCCACCAGCCTCTCTCCCCCAAGAGATTCAGATTCAGTTGGTCTGGGGAGGGGCTGCGACATTTTTTTCTTGAGTTCCCAGGTACTTTAAACATGTAGCTAGAGTTGATAACCTCCGATCTAATTGAATATTTTAAAAGTTCTAAATACCTCGCACCTGTTAGGGGATTTGTCTCTGATCTTTGAAGATGCTTTGGGGCGCCCGGGTGGCTCAGTTGGTTAAGTGTCTGCCTTTAGCTCAGGTCATGATCCTGGAGTCCTGGGATTGAGCCCCACATTGGGCTCCCTGCTCAGCAGGGAGTCTGCTTCTCCCTCTGCCCCTCCCCCTGCTTGTGTTCTCTCTCTCAAATAAATAAATAAAATCTTCAAAAAAAAAAAAAAAGAAAATGCTTTATGGAAACCTCCCTACCCAAAACAAAACTTAAGAGCCCCCTTTCCCTAAAATAGGAATGCTATACCAGTTCAAAGAATTCATATAGTTGATGTGAATGCCCCCTGTAAACTGTAAATATGTGTGTGGGAGAGCGAGAGGGAGAGGGAATTATGATGCATAATGTGAAGATGATTATCCTATTATGTTACATAGATTTCATACAGGGACCTGGAACTCTCCTGGGTAAAAGGTTGTAGTATAATCTGAAGGATCATCTACCAGCCATTTGAATGTATAAATTATTCAAAAATAGGAACCATAAACATTTTATACAAGATAGAAATGAGAACCTTTCTGAGTCCGATTTAAAGAAACAAAGTAAAACAGATACTCTGAGGATAGTTTGTATTCTGCATTTAGTAGTCACCTAATTTTTTATTTTCTTTCTTTTCCTCTTTCTGGATGGCCATTGTGTTAGATTAAGTATTTGGTCTTATTTCTTTGCTCTCCTGACAGCCAAGTTCCACTCCTGTCTGGGTGACTTACCCATCCTTATCCCACTTAATTAGAGATGAAGATTCTAAATTCCTCTTAACTGTTGGGGAAGTGAGTCTAAGGTGGGTCTCTTTCTAGTCCGTTTTACAGCAACTCTCCATCCACCAACCCTAGCCGTTCCTTTGTTTCTAAAATGCCCACAAACTCTCTGTGCCTCGTCGAAGTATTATGAGAATCAAGTGAATATGTGTCCGGACTTTGAACCTGTAAAACTCCAATCATTGCATGCTCTGCTTGAAAGCCTTCATTGGCTTAGCTGTCAGCCTACTCAAGGACCAGTCCCTCAGCTGGAACTCAAGGCCCCATCCCAGACCACCAGTCCAGCCTTACCTACAGCAGTTTTGACTCACTGAGAGCAATGCTACAGAGGAACTGAGCTGGAAGCAGACTGAGACATCAGTTATGTACCATGTGGGTGATGGTAAGACAGGTCCAATTCAGGATACCAGTAGATGGAATGGGAAAGAGGGAATAGAAAGGAGATACATTGCCGAAGTAAAATAAATAGTACAAGCACTTGTTTGCGTGTGTGTGTGTGTGTGTGTGTGTGTGTGTGTGTGCATGCATGGGTTGGGTGGGATGAGGGGGAGGAGCATGGAGAGGTTAGAGGGAAGGGAAATATTGTATAGAAATGTTTATAGGGACACCTGGGTGGCTCAGTCGGTTAAGTGTCTGCCTTCGGCTCAGGTCATGATCCCAGGATCCTGGGATCAAGTCCCATATTGGGCTCCTTGCTCAGTGGGAGCCTGCTTCTCTCTCTGCCCCTCCACTACTCATGCGCTCTCTCTCTCTCTCTCTCTGATAACTAAAATCTTTAACTGAACAGAATAAAAAATAAATGGTAATTAAAATTTTAAAAAGAAATCATCCTTAATAATAAAAACAGAAATAATTGGTACTAGGATGTCCAAAAAAAATAAAAGAAAGAAAGAAATATTTGTATATTTAAGTGTATTAAGAGAAAGGATAGAGGGGCCGCCTGGATGGCTCAGTCGTTAAGCGGCTGCCTTCGGCTCAGGGCGTGATCCCGGAGTTCTGGGATCAAGCCCCCATCAGGCTCCCTGCTCAGCGGGAGGCCTGCTTCTCCCTCTCCCACTCCCCCTGCTTGTGTTCCCTCTCTCGCTGGCTGTCTCTCTCTCTCTGTCAGGTAAATAAATAAAATCTTTAAAAAAAGAAAAAAGAGAGAGAAAGGATGGAGAACCGAGGTCCTGAGTTTGATTTTGGACATGTTGACAAGGCATCCGGGCTAAGTGGAAATAGAGTCCTGGAGATAAGGGTAGAGGGGTTTTTGTGTATCGTCTACAAAGAAAAGACAGTTCAAGGGAGGGAAAGTGGGTGAGATCAACAGGAGAGGAGAGAGAAAAGAACCTTGAGGATTCCAGCATTTACTAGTAAGGATGAGTAAGAAAAGGCAGGGGAGGAACAGGCCAGTAGTCACTGCCAAAGAAGCCAGGGGAGCATGTCCCCCAGCAAGGTCTGAGAGAAGGCCAGGGGATGTGGCGAATTCCTGGATCCTGATGAATTTCAGAGAAGCCGCGTCACTCAAGTGGTGGGGCCGAAGCCAGATTGCAAAGCGTTAAGGAATTTGAGTGTGTTGAGGAAGTGGGTGCAGTGGACGTGGATTAGCCTTTCAAGAAGTTCAGAAGTGAAAGGCAAGGAGTCAGGAGGCAGTTGAACTCTCACCACTGACACAGTGGAAAGGAAAGGCAGAAAACAAAAAGCAGGAGCCGTGAGATAAAAGTGAGCTTGGTTTTAATAAAAAGAAGAGAAAGCGCTTGAGTCTTATGGCTCAAAGAATGCTGATAGCAGCCGTGTGTGAAATTGATTTCTGAGGCCCGGCAGCAGAGACAGGGAGGCAGGGAGGCAAATGGGGTAGTAAACCATGATTTAGCACCTTCACTTTCTGTGCTTATTACAAAACAGGCTTTAAAAAAGATGCCTGTGGTGCCTCTCAGCAATCTTGATATTGTCTGTGGCCAAGATCCATTTTAATATATTCCTGAGGCATTTTAGCGATTAGAACATTACTTTAGACAGCCATCTATTAACTTTTCACATTACTAAACATGGTTAATGCCATGCATAGACGTAGTATTTCCACCAGTAAATAATATTGAATGGTGCTGAAGGAGAAAGAATTATTCTTGCCACAAACCAAAAGATGACAGACTCAAAATGCTTGCGCATTGAAAGCAAAAAAAAAAAAAAAAAAAAAAAAAAAAAGAAGTTTAACAGATTCTCCAAGAAACAGTATTTGCTCCTGCTTTATTAAGCCTTGAGGGTCAAAGACAGGCTCACATGAATCACAAAATAATGTACTGTGTCCCCTATGCTAATAAACCTTTAATAAGTGGCTTTGCTAAGGGCTCCTTAACACTGTCATTTAACTTACAAATGAATGGAAGATTGTATTAGTTCCCATATATATAATACAGAATGATAGTTTTCAATTATGATTTTAAAATGCTAACAGGACAGGGAATTTAGCCAACTCAAAACTGTAGATACCTTTCACAAATTTGACTGGGAGATAGGAAGAGACAATGAGCATAGATGTCCCTAATCACCAATATTATTTTCCGTCTCAATACAAGTAGGTGTACTGTTGACAGATAACAAGGACAAATTAAAATTGACAAAGACAAATCCTTTTAGAAAACAAACGTCTTTCTTATAGTGATTTAAAATAAGGAACCTCTGCAATCCATTTACTCTGCACAATATGAAAGAAAAATTGCAGGCTATTACGTGTATAAAATAAATGACTATCGAACTAGAGAACGCTCATCCTGATTGCTGTAGTTACAACAAAAACTACACCAAGGGGGTAGCAAGTGACTCCCTGTTGCCTTGGTAAAGAACCTACTGTGTTGAAAGTCTATCTGTAAATCTAAATACTTAAAAAAAAAAATAACCAGTACGAGTGATACCAGTAGAGAACCGTACTAAGAGAGTTTTTATTCTGATGCAAACTATGTCATGAAGAATTGCCGCGAGAGCCATTCTAGTAGAAACATTCTAAGAAGAAAACATATTCCTTAACACTTGGATGGGGAATAAGTCAATACAGAAACTACAAACCACAGAACTACAAACTTTTATCTCACCATCTGGGAAACTTTTGCTTACATGTATTTATTGATTTTTTTAAAACTAGTACACATTTATTAATAAAAAGTACGGAGTATAATTTCGCATTTCTTTTATTGTTGAGAAGTTGGCATGGGCTCTGCATGCTAATAAAGGGAATTGCAAAGAAAAGGAGTCCCAAATAGAGATTCTCTGTTTCAAGAATTGGTTCCTTTGGTATAAAACAATTCTTACAGCTAAAGCCCTAGGAGTATGTCTCCTTGAATTGCCTTTAGCAATGGCACTGGTCAACACTGTCTATTTTAGCACTTTTGTTGTAAAAATAATTTTGACAGTAACTCTCTGAGTTAAATCGAGCAAATGTTCAGGTCTCCTTTTACAGGTTAGAAAATTAATTTGTAAATCTGCTTGACTCAGGTAGTCTAATTTAGAACCACAAACATTTTTCAGGCTAGGCATGTCTTAGAAAGTGGCTAAAATTTCTTCTCGTGTAAGCGGCTTCAACTGTGGCACAGAGAGCTAAGGAGCCTAGAACACCACAATGGTAAGTCAAAGAATGTCCAAAGTAGCACAATGAGCAAGTCCTAAATCCCAGCCTGTTGGCCTCTTGACACCGTCAGTATTGTTCACGTCCATCCTCTGAACTTTTTAAAATTAAAAGTGCTGCCCCCCAAAATCAGTTAAACACTAAACGCCCAATGCACGTGGACGTCTGTGTCAAGCCCTGTGTTACACATTACGGGTAAGACTGAATATCACAGGTTCCCCGCCTTCAAGAGCTTATTTCTGTATTTTGCCTCTATTAACTTCTTTTTTTTTTTTTTAAGATTTTATTTATTTATTCGACAGAGATAGAGACAGCCAGCGAGAGAGGGAACACAAGCAGGGGGAGTGGGAGAGGAAGAAGCAGGCTCATAGCGGAGGAGCCTGATGTGGGGCTCGATCCCATAACACCGGGATCACGCCCTGAGCCGAAGGCAGACGCTTAACCGCTGTGCCACCCAGGTGCCCCTCTATTAACTTCTTTTAAACACCAGAGCTCTATGATGTCAATGTTTAGATTGATGTTTATAGGGAATCTAATGGAAATGTGTTCTCCCCAGTCCGGAATCCTTACTTTAAAAATTGTATCAAAACCTGTTTCCGTCAAATCATTTTTCCTGATTAATTCTGGTCAACATTAAATTTTCCTGGGATCTGTGGGGAGGTGTCTAAGTTTTGCCTTCATGAAAATATGATTTCATAAATCATTCTTTAGTTTTCTATAGGTAAAAGCCTGTAAGTCCAGACCCCCTCACCCACCATTCCTCACTCCCTCCTCCTCCCAGCATACTCCTTCCCACAAAGCACTTCTCTCCGGGGCCCACAGGAGGGCCCTAAAATAATGTGTACTCAGTGATGAGGGTGCTTGTGCAGATAGACAGCTAGGACTTGGGTTAGGCCGGATTAAGGCAAGATGAGACAGGTTAATCATCTTTCAGCTTTACACATTTTGGATAAATTTAAAGTTGGCCTCAAAAGACATATGAGTCAGCAGAAATGTGATTGTTTCCCCCCCGCCATGGGTCACAGTATTTTTTTTTCTCTTCCATTTCCTTGCCTATCTACAGCTTTTGTACACACACACACACACACACACACACACAGTTCCCCTCTGTCTTTAAAGAATCTGAATGTATATGAATGAGAGCAAAAGCTGACAGCCGTTATGAATTAGACACTCAACTACAACTTGTCCTAGCCTGTCTTGTGTTAATTATTCATTCAACGAATATGCACTGAGACCGATTACATAGCCGGTGTCCTGGGAGTACAAAGGCATATTCATCTTTGTCAGGGCCCTTAAGAAACACGCAGTCCCTTCCTGGGGATGGATGTGTAAACAAGTCGCTACAGCACAGTGGCTGATAAATGCTAACACAGCCATGTGTATGAAGTCCTAGCAACGCGCTCCAATTGACATAGGCAAAGGCAGTGATTGATTCTGCTGGAGACCAGAGAACATTTCGCTGGAAGGTGGCACCACAGCTGCATCTCAGAACAGGAGCAGGCACACACACGTCAGAGAAAGTAATAAGATGTGAGGAGGGTGGAGAGGAGGGAGGTCGAGGCCATAGCAGGACTACGAACAGCATAGCAGAGATCCCAAGCAGCTCGTGTGACAAAACAGCAGTGCCCATCCCTGGAGTGCAGAGGGCACAGGTCATCAGGAACAGCAGACATGAATCTGGCATGTTGATTTAGGGTCAGGTTAGGAAGGGTGTTGTGTGCCATACTAATAATTTGGCCTTTGTCCTCACCCAGTGGTTCTTAACCCTTTTTGGAGAATCCAACGAAAGCCATGAATCCTCTTTCCGGAAGTATGATAATAACACACATACGCCCAAAATGTCACATACGGTTTCTGAGTCCTCATAACACATCTAGAATCCATTACTGGATGCCACCAGCTGTAGCCATGGAACCGTAGAAAGTCTCTTAGCAGGGAGTGAACAGTCTAGCTCTGTCTTCTAGAAAGATAACTGGCAGCCGTGTGGAGGGCAGACTGGTGGGCGGTCAAAAAATCAGATGAGGAGCCTATGGCAAAATGCCAGGCATGAGGCCCTAGAACCAGAATGAAGACAGTGCCAGAAAGGTTGCAGAGGGTAGGAAGGGAAGGGAAAGGCGTTTCAGAATTGGAATCGAGAAGTCTTGGTGTCTGGTGAAAAGTAGAGGAAGTCGAGTGTCAAATATTTTGTCATCGTTTGTGTTTCTCTTCCCCACTAAATTATAAATCCTCTGAAAGGTGTTGCTGCCCCAGGCTGGACCTGGGAGGGAGCAGAAGCAGAGACATAAGCATGTAGGATTAAAACTTAACTTTCACGAGAAAAATAAGTCCCTCCACCAACCAAGAGGCAGAGATCTATGGGGTAGTAAGCTCAGGGCTGACGGACAGTTGCTAGTAGACACTGAGAATTGGGTAAGGACCTGGTGAAATTGTTAATCTGACTGGCAGACAACCATGTCAGAGCAGGAAGTCAACTTGCTGGTTGTCAGTGCCTTACTTACAAGAGTTCCTGGCCCCGGAGCATCTAGTGGGGTATAAACGCGGAAGAAATCTGTTGACTATCAACATGAGTCCATAGCAAGCAATTATGATGCTTCTGGATTCCTGGCATGCTTGGTTGGTTTGCTTTACATTGGCTGTGGAAAAATATTATCAGGACCATAAGTAGGCCCTCAATTTGATTTCCTTTCAAACGGCAAAACTTGCGAAACTATTCCGATTATTCCAACGGCTACTCTAGCTGCAGGTTAAACCCAGAGGGGAACGTTATCTATTGAAGATGCAGAGATATGGTAGTTGAGATAGCTATTGCCTTTTAAAACATTCGTCTGTGTTACAGGTGTAGTGCTTTTGACAAAATTCATTTCCTTGTGTGGAAGAAGGGGGGGGTGGCGCATATTTGAACCGGAGCAAAGAAGTGCCAGAATTCGACACGACTTGGAAATTTTAAGTAACTAGATCTTTCTCTGCCCCCATCTCCTTTCCCCTTCTCTTATCCCCCCTAACCCACCCCATGCTTATCCCATGCCCTGTGTATGTTTTTGAAAAACAAATGCCAAATAAACAAGTAATCTAGGATTTGAAACAGGACATATTTCCGAAGGCTTTCACCATCTATTAAATATTTGTCCACATGCCTTACACTTTTCTTCTAAATGACATGTATGATAATTATTTCACTGATCACTAAGATAGCTCCAAAACGCAAGCATAATCCCTGCCCGCAAAGAATTTGCAATCTAATTGGGAAGATAACTGGTGTATAAAATGATAATCCTGAAAAGCTACAATGTCTTGCTTTAAATGTAGCTTACTCTATACTGATTCTTGCAAACTGAGAATGCCCGGATGGAATATCGACTAATTGCAGATGAAGCAGGATATCGAGATAGTGGAGAGCTTACCATTCTTTTACTTTTTCTGGGTATAGGGAATTGAATGCAAGCAAAAGTAGAAACAAGAACATAGAATAGAAGAAAAAATATAATATTGAGTCAAGGAGAATGTTTTAGATTTCAATTCCAAACATCCATCCCGCAACATCCAAATGGCACTGGAGAGAGAAAGCATCCGATCACAAGCATAGGAACAGAACCTAAATTACACCCTATGAAGGCCTATGACGGTTTGCTCAGAATCAAGGGAGCTTCTTGGCCCGGATGACAGCATGGTCCACACCAGGAAGAGTGACGGAAGTTCTAAAATCGGAAGTTCTAAAATCATCAATTACAGTTTGAGTTTTGGTCCATCAGACTCCAAGCCATATTAACTTCTTAACTTTCCAGTTTCCTCAACGAGTCACAAAGTGAGCCTTTGCTCTGTCAGGAATTCTTTCTCCATGATTCCAAACCCCAACATGTGCTTTCCAGAGCCTCAGATGTTTCGTTAGTTCTACAGATGTTTTGTAAATGCATTCCAGCAGATTTTGCCAGGGCTGCAGAAGGAATCTATGGCTGATTGGAGTCACAGTTTGGACGGGGCTCGCGTTAGATGAGATGGAACCGGAAACCAAAACTTCTAACTGGCTCACCAGGAAGTCAGGAATTCACAAGAAGAGCGGAGAAGGAATTTCATTTCAGGGGGTGTTTCAGACATGCCTCTTTTGGGGAGTGGAGGGGTGTGGAAGCCCCCGGAGACAATTCTTCACTGTTTTCCTTGGTGCTTGGCCTGCATATTATTTTCCACTGGGGATTTTTATTTTCTAAGTATAGAAAAAACAGCAACCGAGATGAGCAATTTCATTTTCAGAACCCCAGGTAAATGGCTTTTTTCACATTTGGGACACACTGTAAAGGCTCTGAAATACCCTTGCAAGTGCAAAGGGCCAAGAACGTGGTGACTGTCGGCACAAATAGGGAAATAAATGTTTTTTGAAAAATATTTAATTATTTGAGAGAGAGGGAGAGAGCTCGAGCGGGGGGAGGATCAGAGGAAGAGGGACAAGGAGATTCCACACTGAGCACGGAGCCTGACACAGGCCTCAGTCTCACGATCCCGAGATCATGACCTGAGCTGAAATCAAGAATCAGATGCTTAACTGAATGAGCCACCCAGGCGCCCCAGAAATAAATGATTTTTTTTTAACTGCTACAGTTTGTACAGGATACAATTCTCCTATTGTCCAATTTTCCTTTGTGAAAGAAATGGAATTACTGGTTTCAGCCTTCTCCTAATTGAGCAGTCCCCAGGTTCAGGAGCAAACTATTAAATTAGAGCAAATTATTATAGTGGAAAAAGAAAACCAGACTGACAGGGTCTTTCCTGTAGAAAAATCCCTTTATACACATGTATGGTCTGGGAGATTATAGTCTAGAAGACATATATATATATATATATATATATATATATATATATATATGAACTTACACACACGTGTATGTACAGATACAGTATACATACCTGTTTATGTATACAGTATATATACATATACATAGGTTTTCATCCAAACTTAGAGTTTGGAATCTCTATCAGAAAGAATGCATAATAATATTTATATTAATATTCTATCAGTATTAAAACAAAGCACAATATTTCTATTTGCTAAGCTTATGCTTTTAAAATAATAGAAACTGACAGTGATAGAATATTTTACTATGCTTTCCCTCGAGCTAAGCTGACTCAAAATACTTAATGACCAGTTGCAAATTTTCTGAATACTGATCTTTGCTCACATCAGCAATTATTGATTTTAATTAAGCTGGCTGTGAAACTGTGTTCTGGCAGAGCTCTCCAAAATGCCCAGAGGTTTCTCAGCCATTTTTTAGATGAGCTGTAATCCAGCCTTGTCCTTGGAAAGAATACAAAAAAAATCAAGTTACCATAGCTCTGAAATGAGAATCTTACTGAAGCATTTGACATCGAGCAGAGTCAGGTTTTTGTTTCCTAAAAAGTAACGGAGCCGTCTTAATTCCATCTCCAAGTTGTTATTCCCAGTTTGAGAAAGAATTCTGAGCACAAAATAATTCTTTAAAGATTTATTCATTTATTTTAGAGGTGGAGGGGCACCGGGAGAAGGAGAGAGAGTCTTAAGCAGATTCTGTGCTGAGCTCAGAGCCCAATGGGGGGCTCAAACCCACGACCCAGAGATCACAATCTGAGCTGAAACCTAGAGTCGGCTGCTCAACCGACTGCGTCACCCAGGTGCCCCCAAAATAATTTTTTTGAAGAAAATCAGCATTAGTTCTTGTCATTCTATATATTTAAAAACTTATGTACCGAGAAATGCTGTTTAAAATGGAAAGGAAGGTCAAAGTTTGAAGCTAAGCAGAACGAAAGGTTATCAGATAACAGGTGTAAACCTGGCTCAACCAGGTACTAACCGTGTGACTTGTCGGGGGAGGGATGTGCATATTTGTGGCAGAGATGAGCTAATTCACACGACCATGCCAGAAAGGACACTCAGCACTTGACGTATGTTCTCATGGTTGACCTTCACGACCACCCTAGGAAGGGAAGTATCCATGCTCCCCTTTTACAGATGAAGAAACTCGGCTCAAAGAGATCTGACAATGTGCCAAAGGCCAGTTGACTAGTACGTGACTAGTAAAGTCCGCCTGAGACCCCCAGCCGAGCGCTTTCTCCTACAGGATGATGTAGGTTGTTCAACCTCTCCGGAGGAGCCTCAGTTCTCTTGTTAGTAAAGTAAGGGGAGCGGGAATCCAACCTAACACGGCTCATTGCGAGGATTAAATACGATAATCTGGGTAGATTCTGGCATACTTCCTGCCACACGGGTACTTAGGAAATCCCAGCATTTTTGCCTCACCAGCAACCCTCCAGGCTTCGGTGTCATGAGGCGCCCTGACGGGAATGGGAGACAGGTAGGCTAGGGTGCACGCGTGAACAGGTACAGCGGAAGAGAAAGGAAGACAGGCACCCAGAAGTCTTTCCGAGGCCTGCTCAGCTTTGACGCCGTGTTGCAGAACTGACTTTTCTCCTCGGTAGCAAGGGACAGGCTTCGTGCCGTGGCCTCCGAAAGACCGTGCACTGTGTCACTGGCAGTTCATCATCTCCCCCAGCAGTGCAGCTGTGATAAGAACCAGATGATCTGAATTTCCTAAGCAAAGCCAGCAGCAAATATCTGGGACAGCGCATGCCTCAGTATCCACACGCTCTGCTCTTTAAGAACGTACATCAAAAAGCGAACGGACTTTTACAAGAGCCCAGTTACAGCTTAACGTCTGTGAGCTCTCAGATCGGGGAATCACAGCCCCTCCCACGTGAAGTTGGTGGCAGAACCAGGATTCCAAATTGTTAAAGAAGCCAAAGATTAGATAAGGTTTATAGAGACCTGAGATGTGTAAGGGAGTTACAAATGGAATCTGTGGATTCGTTTTCAAAGCTTGGTACGGGGACAGGAGGGGTCTGTGTGGGGACCTCTCCGCCTGGCAGGGGCTCACCGTGGAAAAATGGTCCTCTCATCACAGGGGGGTTGCCCCTCTTTTTAATTTAGAGGGACGTGACGTCCGTTCGTGCAGTCACATACACGGCTGCAGACAGCTTAAGTGAAATGCTGTCTTGGAGGAGAGGAAATCCAGAGACTCAGGTGCCTTTTTGCTGATCTTGAAATAGGAAGAATGGCTCTTTGCCTCCTCCCGAGTAACCCATTTGGCTACATTTGAAGATCTGTTGGTGTTTGAAAAACAGTTTGCTTAGAATGTGACTCCGTGGGATCTGTGATTTCCATTTTACGAAAACCTATCACTCATTCCCTTAGCACCTTCTTCCGTTTATATTGAGTTCCATACAGCTCGACCTCTTGTTCCAACGTTTGGAAAAAATATTTTCCAAGGCCTCTGTATCCATTTGAATAGAACTCCAGAGTCTTTTTATTGCTAATTTGTGCTTCACCCTACAACATTTTTCATAAGTCGTGCATAACCTGTCCCGAGGAAGAGGCTTCTGGATAAAGTGGTCCATAGGAGGTCATCCTAAGGTTCAGTGTCTAAGGTTGGGTGGCAGAGTGGGGGCAGGGAACTCTGGCTTCACGTGATTACTCCAAGTGCTTAACTACTTATAGCTGTCAGGCTTAATTAACACCGTTCCCCTGAGACTTGGTTATTGATTTTAGAGCAATTGGGTCTGACACCAACTGCAAAACTATCAGGTGAAAACCACATTTAAGTAAACCAGCCGTGGCGAGGAAATGACACCATCCCAAGGCTGAGGGATTTAGGGAAGCTATTCTGATCGTCTTCCAATATTCCTAGGATGTACATGACAATCTGTGGCCACAGCCTATGTTCCATGCAGCCGTCATTGACTGAGGCTTATCACCTCTTCACTGGCCAGAGCAGTGAGTGGCTGGCCCCGGGGAGTCTACTGCCGAGTTTTCTTACAAGAAAGTAGTTGATTTAGCAGTCATCATCAATGCTACATTCAAAGGTCATCACGTGGCACCACAGATCCAGAAATAGCTAGACTTTTTCTAAATTGAATAACTCAAGACAAAGACTCAATTTTCAAATATTATGGAACCAAGATTCAGGCCTTTCTTCTCTCTGTCTTCACTGGATTTCAGAAACGCTGGCTCAAAAAAGGTACCCATTGTCCATTTTAACCCATCCAGTGACTACAAAGTAAAGTAAGCGTGGTAATAAGGATATGATTTGTAATGAACTTTTCCCTCAAGTTCAATATCAGATGCGGTCTTGACCTTTTTGGATAAACCCACAGGTGAAACATTGGTCTTATGTACAGAAATTAATGGCTGCCATTTCGTTCTTGGTCATTTTGTAGGTAAACACTCACCAATGCAACTGGCGCTGTTGCGGAAATGCCCTGCAGCGAGGTCAGGGGTGATCTCTTGGTCACTGTGACCTTGTTTCTGAGATACTGAGATTTAAATATTACGTTTATGTGACAGAAATCAAATTGGAAAGCACTGGCTGGGGTTTTAAAAGCTTAGACTTTTGGTTTCAGAGGCTCTCATCATTGCTTTTAGGCAACTCATCGTCTGGTCCTTATTTTTTTCTGCCTCAGTTTCTCTTGCTAGATGCAATTCAGTGATAACACTTTAAAAAAAAAATTGCTACTGTGGTGAAGAGGAATGCACATTCCCAAACAAGAGAGAGTAAGCTCTAGACCCATCTGGACCAGGCAAAAAAATTGTTTATACTGAAGGCCCTCTTAAAAACTGTAACAAGCACATGCTGGTAGTTCTTAAATGGCCTGCAAGGCATTGCTGCATTGGCATTTGTGGTTGTAGATGTAAAAATCTGGCAGTTAAGGAGCAGGAAAACCACTTTGCCTTCTCTAACGTTAAACATGGATTCAGTTGACATGAATTATGTTTATTCCGCTTGCTAAAAGACAACTTGAAGATCGTTCCAGTTTGAGAAACAGACCCACGACGGACTTCTGGGTTCGCGTGTGATCTCCTTCAGAGCAGTGCGGGCACTTCGTAGGTCTAGTTGTGCCGAAACTTGTAACCTGCAATGAGGTTAGAGATTTAGTCAGTACGGCCTCACCTGAGAGCCATTTGGGTGCTTCTTTAGACAAGGTACATGAAAAAAAAAAAAAATCCAAGCAACTTCAGCACAGAATTTGAAACAATTTTTTTCTCTAGAAAAACAAAATCTCAACTATACATTATTTCCAAAATATCTTACCCAGAGAGCAGCCAGAGGCAAACATCCCAAGGATTTGGCATTCTGGTCTTCTTATCTCACATGGAAATGGGATTCACACGTGAGTGCTGCGTGTGGATTTTTATTTTTATTTTGCAGTTGTAATAATTGGATAGCATCGCAATTTGTAATCACTCATCTTACTCATTTTCATGATTTCATGAATCCTAACATTTGTGATGTTGGTTTTCATCTCAGACTTACTGAATTTGAATAAAATGAGGGACATCGCATTGTACTAATGTACGTTTGTCACACAAATAGTTACTGCATCCAGCAAATACCGCAAGTCTCAACAGAACTTCTTCCAGTCCCACAGAGCAAACTAAAAGGGAGCCAGAAGATGCACAATAAACTTGTTAAAAATCCGAGGAATGAATTTAATGGGTATATGGACAACGTATAGTTCATTGCCAAAGAGTCTTTTCTTCCTCAGTATATAATTAAGCTCTGGAAGCAGAGTGCCCCATATTGCCTTGATTAGAGATTGATTTTATTAATCCCAAAAACCAGGCTTTGGAGCTCATTTAATACTTCCTTTAGAAAGAACAGACTTTGGGGTAACCACTGTGTTTCTGTTACCCATTCTATTCCACATTTTATAGGGGTCCTCAAACTGCCGATTGATCGCGTCACCAGGCAAATGCAATGTGCCAGGTGGCTGGGAGGTTCTGCTGTGGGAACATCAGGGTTTTCAGAGAGATGATGCCTTAGGAGTCGAGTGTCTCAGCTAAACCCAGCAGGAAAAAACACTAGCACCTTCCCAGAGCACCTCCTACAACCTCGCAGAGGGCATATGTGTTTATAAATGATGGTAACAATCAATAATGTTAGTGAAAGCGGCAACTGCTTATATCGTGTTAATTTAAGCCCTATAAACGTCTAAAAATGTATGTATGTATATATTTTATTGTGATAAAGTATATAAAATTTACCATTTTAATCGTGTTTAGGTGTACTGTTCAGTGACGTCAAGTACGTTCACGGTGCTGTATAACCATCACCGCCATCCATCTCCAGAATGCTCTTCATTTTCCCAAACTGGAATCATGGACTCATTAAAAGATAATTGCCCATTCCTCCCATGCCCCTGCCCCTGGCGACCACTGTTCTACTTTCTGTCTCTATGGATCTGACTACTCGGGGTGCCTCATATAATTTTTGTCCCTTTTGTCCTTTCATGTCTGGCTTATTTCTCTTAGGGGGATGTCTTCAGGGTTCATCCATGTTAGAGTGTGTATCAGAATGCCCTTCCTTTTAAGGCTGCGTAATATTTTGTTGTGTGTATATATCACATCTGAATGACCCCCCTCATCCACTGATGTGCATTTGGGTTGTTTTCAACCTTTTGTGGGTTTTATATATGAACTGTTTTAATTCTCACAATCCTAGTCTTTATTATCCTTGTTTTCTGATTAGAAACTGAAGCATCAAAAGGTCACAGCTTAGAGTCTCTGGAGACAGGATTCTACCCCGGGCTGAGTAGGTCCTTCCAGTCCCTGCTCCTCACCAATACGCTAGCTTGGGCTAGCCCTTCGCAAATGATTTACGAATCTGAATAAAGCTTGCATTAGTTCCAACACTCTAAGGTGAGGTTTCTGACATCCCTTGTCCAGGTTTTAAAAGGTCCAAGGGGTCGTCAGTTTGACAACAGAGCCCCACAGCAACTGATCTGTAAGGAAGCCCATTACTGCAAAATAAATAGTTTTCCGAGGGGCTAGAGGATGGTTCTTTTCTTTTTCAGGAGCCCCTCCTGTGTGGATGAGAACACCTTGAATATAACTATATAGGCCATGAGAAAGGGATCAAAAATTAAAATAACAACAACATCAATAAGAGTACCAGTTACCACTTATAGACCTACTATACACCAGTCACTTTACTTATATTACCTCAGGTTCCCCCAATGCTTTGTAAGAGGTAACCCTCCTGTCACCTCCGCGTCCCATCCCTTCACAGTATTGCATACCGCCTGTGCTCTCTCTTCAGAGGGAAGACTGAAGATGAAATCGTCATATTGTCTAACATGTATATTTTCCTTGAGGTTTGTTTTTCCAAATTTAAACAGTTTTGAAATTTTTAAGTTTTTCATAAGTTATGTCCTTGGTTGATATGAGAAGATACCATCTTTAATGTTTGGATATCATCTTTAATTTACTCAGTAAAATAATTTGGCTCCAGCTTACATTAGCTATTTGTAGAACTGATTCGTGGCCCCCACCCCAATTCATATGTTGAAGTCCTAACTCGCCATGTGATGGTATATGGAGATGAGGCCTTTGGGAGGTGATTAGTTTAGATGAGGTCATGAAAGTGGGGCTTTCATGATGAGATTAGTGTCCTTAGAAGAAGAGATACCAGAGAGCTTGCTCTGTCTCCTGTCTCTCTCTCTCTCTCTCTCTCTCTCATTCTCTCTCGCCATGCTCATACAAAGCAGAGGCCATGTGAGCACACAGTGAGAAGATTGCCTTCTGATACCCACAGGGTAAGCTCTCACCAGGAGCCACCCATGCTGGCACCCTGTTCTCTGTCTTTCAGCCTCCAGAACTATGAGAAAATATGTTTTTATTGTTGAAGCCATTCAGTCTGGTATTTTGTGATGGCAACTTAAGCTGACTAATACAACTGTGTACATATGTATATGATATTCTTGATTTATAATAACATAATTATGGGCTTTATTTATTAGTGCTTTACTCTGAAACTAGTCCTAGGTTAAGTTCGTTTAGCTAACCTTCTTACACAGTGTGTCTGTGTGTGCGTGCATGTAGTAGCATGGTTACACTATTATCCCCATTTTATTGCAAGGGAAATTGTAGCATAGGCAGGTGGTAATTTAATTGTTCAAGGACACTTAGTAAAAACAGAATCCATATCCAACCCAGGCAGGTTCTAACTCCAGAACCTATTCTATTAACTATGGCACAAAGTTGATCTTTGACTCTTATGAGAAAAGTAAGGCTCGACATGAAGACCTGCACATAACAATTTTCTGTGTAGTAGGTGCAGATTTCACTAGAAGCCTGTCAGTAACAAGCAAATCTGTCAGGAGGCCATCCCGCATTACAGAGGTTAAATTACTTCATGCAGTCATTCTAATTAACAAGTCTGACATCTGGAAATGATGTTCCTCCATTTAAAAAAAAATGTCAATTGTATGAAATGTTAAATTTTGGAAGTTCATGCTGATAAGCATATTTCAAGCTTCTCAGAGCAGAAACATCTCTGAGAGCAGTTTCTGATTTCACAAAGAAGTAGTAGACAAGTGGACTTATGAGCCCAGGGCAAAATCATGACTTCAATTTATCTTCCACTCCCCCAGACTCCTATTTCTTGCCCCCTTTTCTAGTTGCCCCATTGCACAATGTCTTGTCCCTTTCGGGCATGGCCCAGGGTCCCTAAACTCAAATACCCCTCTCCCCAAACTTTTATACATTATTAAATTAGAAAGAACCTGATTCATGTTTTCATCTCCAGCAAGGCTACCACAGACAGACAGACAGAACACTCACGCTTCAGGACACATGTTTTAGGGTTCATTGAGGACACAATACTGACCATCCTTTTTTTTCCTCACAGAGCTCAAGGACAGCACGCTCTGAGGAGGACCGGGATGGCCTGTGGGATGCTTGGGGCCCATGGAGCGAGTGCTCGCGCACCTGCGGCGGAGGAGCCTCCTACTCGCTGAGACGCTGCCTCAGCAGCAAGTAAGTCCTGCACCCGCGAGAGTGGGGCGCTTGTAAGGCCCAGCGGTAGCAGGTTCAGTGCATACTTTTGTGGTTGGGGGTATGCAGAGCATTTGGTGGCACACAAATCCAGATGCAAGGAAGGTACCAAGAATTAAATCTATGCATCTATAGCTAGGTTATTTATTTATTTTTATATGATAAACAATATAGAATTTATCTCATTTACCAAGTAAATTTTGTCTGTTTTCATGTGAGAACTGGAAGGATCATTTATGATTCGAAATGGACCTAGGATATTAAGCTCCATAATATATTGTGCTCTTTGAATCAGCTTAATTGTAGTGGCAAGACTAGCAACAATTTTAACATTAACAGCACATTCAGTTTATGTTGGATTCCAGTGCCATCAAGCACTTTGCAAATGAGTGATACGTTGGTTTGGTGTTTTATTTTATTTATTTTCTTTTTTTTATAATAATTTTTTATTATATTATGTTAGTCACCATACAGTACATCCCTAGTTTTTGATGTAAAGTTCCATGATTCATTACTCGCGTATAACACCCAGTGCACCATGCAATACGTGCCCTCCTTAATACCCGTCACCAGCCAATCCCATTCCCCCACGCCCCTCCCCTCTGAAGCCCTCAGTTTGTTTCCCAAAGTCCATAGTCTCTCATGGTTCATTCCCCCTTCTGTTTACCCCCCTTTCTTCTTCCCTTTCTTCTCCTACCAATCTTCCTACTTCTTATGTTCCATGAATGAGTGAAACCATATGATGATTGCTTTGGTGTTTTAGCTCATAATGGCTGGAAGCTCCCTGAGGTTATTCAGTTCCATCGATGAGGAAGTTTGCACAAAAGGAGATTTGGGAGAACAGAACCTGCTATGGGAATTGGACATGGAGTGAGAGCAGTGGGGAAGGTGGGGAGTTGCTAATGGTTCTAAGCTGAAAGTAAAGGCCTGAGGCATTAGAATGAAAGTCTACTTGGAATAATGATAATCCAGAACTGTATCTTGAGCTGTGTGGTCTATGACTAGATTTTTCTCCAAACTGTAAAATCCAAAGTACAATAGTAATATTTTTTAATGAAAGATTTTTATTTGACAGTGAAAAGTGTTACATGTGACAAGTAAGAGTTTTGATTGAAATTACTATATATTATAAAACATGAAACAGAAGACAGAAAAATATATATATATGCTGATTCTTATAGACTTTTCATAAACAGCAGAAAGTAGTAAGATGTAGGTTCAGAAAAATGTCAACTTACTCTAATGAGTAAGACTTTCTTGAAATCAAGTCCAAGTCTTATTCCTTTCTGTGTCCCCCAGGCCTGCACATGGTCTGAAAGACAGTCGTTCCTTCACTGAATTCACTGCCAACTGGAGACCATTTGGTTCCAGGCAGATCCCAGTGGAAATGATGTACCCTGGGAAACCTGGCCAAAGGGCATATCCTGCAAGAAACCAGATCAATTCTGGTATTTAGCCACTCTGGTGTTCGGGTCTGCTCTGAAGATGGAACTCTTGGATTGTACCCACTAGCATGTTTGTTTGTCATCTTTGGAAGCCAGCTTCATATCAAACCAGATCCCCTGAACTGATTAGGAAAAATAGGCCTTTCATTTTTATGATTCACTTCTTCTCTTAGGCTTAAATACCGAAAGCTTCCTACATCGGCACTGCATGATGCTTCATGGCGATAGCACCGTGAGATAGAACTGATAGCAAACATACATCAGTAAAGCCAAAATGTACAAATCTGAAATGTACCTGTTACGCAGTTTTCTCAAATTACCGTGCTTGAATATTCTATGGGGTGAGCCGAAACATGTGTCTCACAAAGCTGGTATGTCTCACATACATACCACAAAACATATGTCTCACATACTGGCTCACTGAAGTGAATGCTACACTGTGAGAATCTTGTACTGAGTAAGAGACTGACTACAGTCACAGGTAGAACTCTATCACTTGGCAAAGCATCAACTATTGGTGTTACGTGAAATTCACAATTACCACTTGTGTCACCTAGTAAATAAAGACTCCCAATTGTTAGCATTTTATTAAGATACTATAGAGGATATCAGTTGTCATCTACTCACAATGAATTGAAAAAGTAAAATGTAAATTCTAAAAATATAAACATACCGACTATATGTCCCTATCTGACTTTCAAATACTGAAAAAAAAAAATACATTAAGTAAACTCATACTGGGCTGGATAGAAAGCTAAAACAATGGGGGAGAGGCAGACCATCAACCTACCATGGATGGTCATCTGTGGCCTTTATATTCATTTTTAATAGCTAATCAACTTAATGGATTTTCTCTCATCTCCACTCCTCATTTAGACATCCGAATTTAATTTGATTGCCTTATACTCTTTTTTTTTTAAGATTTTATTTATTTATTTGACAGAGATAGAGACAGCCAGCGAGAGAGGGAACACAAGCAGGGGGAGTGGGAGAGGAAGAAGCAGGCTCATAGCGGAAGAGCCTGATGTGGGGCTCGATCCCATAACGCTGGGATCACGCCCTGAGCTGAAGGCAGATGCTTAACCACTGTGCCACCCAGGCGCCCCTGATTGCCTTACACTCTTGAGAAAGATCAGAGCTTATGAATGTATATGTCCGTAGAGGTGGGGTAAAATATATATGGTAGTCTACCGGTAAGCATTCAAATTCAACCCAAATAAATCCTATCCACCTGTTGAATTAATTTGCCTGACTGATTTTCCAGGCTTGGTGACATGTTCTCACAGGTCACTTTTAGCTCCGATATTTTTAAGTCTATCAGCTAATAATTATTCTATTCCAAATACAGTAGAACTGTAAAAGCAGTTAAAATACTCAGATTTTATGCAATAAAGGACAACTACTCAACTTCTGGAGTTAATTATATTCTGTGACGGATGGGGAGCTTATGAAGAGGCTTGGTTAACTTTCTGAGTTTGAGAACATCTTCTCTGAGTCATCTTTTGAAGAGTCCAGGAAAATAAAAATCAGTGGAGGGAAAGCAGAGTGACAATATGGACAAGCATTAAATATAAAATCCTTCATTCTCACTGATAGTGCCTGATGCTAAAGAAAAAGGACCCAGGGAGATACTGAGAAGAATCTTTTCTTTGGCTTCTCCCCCATCCTTTTTCTAGGCTCACAGAAAGTAAGCAAGACTAGTGGCAAGACTAGCAACAATTTTAACATTAACAGCACATTCAGTTTATGTTGGATTCCAGTGCCATCAAGCACTTTGCAAATGAGTGATATGTTGGTTTGGTCTTTTATTTTATTTATTTTCTTTTTTTTTTTTTTTATTTTTTATTTATTTATTTGACAGAGATAGAGACAGCCAGCGAGAGAGGGAACACAAGCAGGGGGAGTGGGAGAGGAAGAAGCAGGCTCACAGCAGAGGAGCCTGATGTGGGGCTCGATCCCAGAACACCGGGATCACGCCCTGAGCCGAAGGCAGACGCTTAACCACTGTGCCACCCAGGCACCCCTATTTATTTTCTTTTTTTATAATAATTTTTTATTATATTATGTTAGTCACCATACAGTACATCCCTAGTTTTTGATGTAAAGTTCCATGATTCATTACTTGCGTATAACACCCAGTGCACCATGCAATACGTGCCCTCCTTAATACCCATCACCAGCCTATCCCATTCCCCCACCCTCCTCCCCTGTGAGGCACGTAATTTTACCAATTTCTGATACTGGAGTATTGATAATTGCCTTTACTTGCAATCCTGGTTTGAGCAATAAGGGAAGGCACCATGTAAACTTTTTTTCTACAACCTTTACTAATTTCTACATGATTATGTTAAGTTTCATTGAGTAACTCCGATAATGCAGCTACTTTTTTCTCCCCAGATTTTTATTTAAATTCTAGTTATTTAACATGTAGTGTAATATTGGTTTCAGGAATAGAATTTAGTGATTCATCACTTACATACGACACCCAGTTGATAACATGACTATTGCTAATCTTGCCTCACTAAGTCAGCTTTCATTTTTGCTTCATGATGTCTGCTTTTGTTTTTTGTTTTTTTCCTAATTAGAAAATGGTCTCTACCTGCTTGTACTTTATGATGGTTCTTTATTTTATTTCAAGTGAATTAAACAGCGTACCAACTACCCTGAGAAACTGCTCTTTCTCCCCGATGCTTCACTTCCCCCACTAAATATTCTGAAATAATATTTTTAACAAATGCATTTTTCTGACTGATCTGGTAGTGTGTGTTGTTTAGTGGAGACTATCCGTCTTCAACCTAAATTACTTAAGCATATAGTTTTAAATTTGATACTAAGGATCTGTCTCTGAGGGCTCTAGCTTTGTCTTCGGCCAGTTAATTTAAGTTTTCCCATAAGAAGTTCCAGATGCATAAGGCACTTAAGAATACTGTGCGTGACGTCATATGTACCACTGTATTAGGTCTGTGCCAAGACCAAGGTCAAAGGGGTAAATGGCAGTTTATTTGAAATGGCAATGAGTCAGATAGCTGGATGCTCTTAAGTGTGGTGTCAACCTTTATATTGGTGCCTGAAGAAGACTTAAAGGTCTTTTATGACATTTTTTGCTTTCTGAAATGCCAAATTAATCTCCATACTAATAAATAGTATGGATTAATAGATAAATATATTAAGAGTAAGAATATTTTGTTAAATCCCAACTGATTGATTAAATGAGAGGTATGTCAAATTTATATACACCCAAATAGCAAAAAAATGGCTTGCTTATAAAGGATGAAAGTATTTTTTAAAGTTAATAAATTTTGTATTGAATTTTTGAGTTGAATAGAATTTTTTTGGAGCTGAATGAAATTATTAGATGAACAAGAAATAAAATCATCAGACTGTGGAGGTGCCTAAAAAAAGAAGGTTATGATATTATTCCAAAGGGATGTGGCTGCCAGAATGTTGTCAATATAAATATAGAAAAACTAAAATAAACATCCTCAAGGACTCTTATCTCACAGTAATGGGGAAGATCATTCAAACTTGTCATTTCATAATAATTGTGCTAAGGGAAAGTAAGCTAACTCCTCTGATTTTTTAATTGCAAACATAATTTTTCTCCCATAAAAATATTGATACTTACAGTAATATAAGCTTTAGTTAGCAAGTAATTTCCACACCATATAATAATAAATACCAAAAGAAAAAATTTAACATTAAGATTTGGCTTCTTAAACAAATATTTTTTTCTTTTAAAGTCATCTCATCTCTATTGTAACATCTAATTAAGGTTCACTGGACTTGTTTTAAGAGGTTTTAGAACTTTCAGCTAAAATAAGCCCCAAAGCAAGATTTATCTGTTATTCTTCATCTAGTGTTGTATGTTATCAGCCTTGTTTTCATTGGAAATGCTTGAGTTTTTGTTTAAAGGAAAGATATACAAGTTCAGAATGGGTCTGACTACCCTGTCATTTATATGAGATGGTCTTTTCATTGTGTTAGGGAAGATTTCACCTTTTAGGATGTTTAAGAATTTGTGGTTGCCTTCCTTTTACTTTCTGGGTTAAAGCTTAATCTAAATGTATTACCAGGACTTCTAATAGTCCTCTAATAGTCCAGATCATATATCTTAGAGGGACTTTTTTCCCTCTTCTAAGATCTGACCTCCTTTCAGGAGGAGAATACTGAATGTTTGGAACCAATTTGTAGCCTATATTATCCCATAAACCTGTTTGTTAGAATAAAAAATGGTTGGAAATGTGTTTGGTGTCCATAACCCCTACTAGCCATATTGGGAATTTGTAACTCTTGGCTGTCTTTTTTCTGTTTATTTAAAAATTCTTTATTTGGCCAGTTTAATAGCCCATGTGAAGTTTTTATTTCTCCTCAATTTTCTTTTTTTTTAAGCTACTTTCTTGAGATATCTTTGACATGTAAAAAGAACATATATTTAAGGTGTACAACTTAATGTTTCAGTATATTTATACATTGTGAAAAGATCACTACAGCAAAGCTAAATAATTTATCCATCACACCTACATAGTTACTGTATGTGTACATATATGTTGAGAAGATTTAAGAGGTATCCTTTTTCAACTTTCAAGTATATAATACAGTATTGTTAACTATTACCACCATGCTATACATTAAATCTCCCAGACTCATTCATCTTGCATAGCAGAAACTTTGTACCCTTTGACCAACATCTCCTCATTTCCCCCTCTCCTCTGCTCCTGGTAAAATTATACTTACTCTCTGCTTTTAAGAGTTTCACTATTTCAGATTCCACTTATAAGTGAGATCATGCAGTGTTGTCTTTCTGTGTCTGGCTTATTTCACTTAGCATAATATCCTCCAGATTCTTCCATGTTGTCACAAATGGCAGGACTTCCGTCTTTGCTAAAACTAAATAATATTCCATTGCATGTATATACCACATTTTCTTCATCCATTCCTCTGTCAATGGACGTTTAGATTGTTCCCATGTCTTGGCTATTACGAATAATCTTGCAGTGAAAATGGGTGCAGCTATCTTTTCAAGATCCAGATTTCATTTCCTTTGGATATATACTTAGAAGTACAATTGCTGGATCATGTAGTAGTTGTATTTTTAATTTTTTGAGGAACCTCCATACTCTTCCATAATAGTTTTACCAATTTACCAATTTGATTCCTACCAACAGTGTACAAAGTTTCCTTTTTTTTTACATCTCACCAATACTTGTTACTTTTTGTCTTTTTGATAATAGCCATTCTAACAGGTATGAGTTGATATCTCATTGTGGTTTTGACTTGCATTTCCCTGATGATTAGTGATGTTGAGCACCTTTTCATGTGCCTGGTGGCCATTTGTGTATCTTCTTTTGAGAAATGTCTTTTCAGGTTCTTTGCCCATTTTTTAGTTGGAATATTTGGTCTTTTACAATTGATTGTAGAAGTTTCTAATATATTTTGGATATAAACCCTTTATCAGGTACGTGGTTTACAAATGTCATCTCCCATTACGTAGATTGCCTTTTAACTTTGTCGATTGTTTCCTTTGCTGTACAGAAGCTTTTTGGTTTCATCTAGTCCCACTTACCTATTTTTGTTTTGGCTGCATGTGGTTTTGGTGTCATGATAGAAATCATGGCCAACACCAATGTCAAGAAGCTTTTTCCCTATTTTCTTCTAGCAATTTTATAGTTCCAGGTCTTAGATTTAAGTCTTTCACCCATTTTGAGTTGATTTTTGCATTCACTGTGAGAATACAGGTCCAATTTAATTCTTGTGCATGTGGATATCCAGTTTACCTAACATCTTTTATTGAAGAGACTGTCTTTTCCCCATTGTGAGTCCTTGGCACCGTTGTCAAAGATTAGCTGACTCTGTATGTGTGAGCATACTTTGGAGCTCTTTGTTTTGCTCCATTGGTCTAAATGTCTGTTTTCATGCAGTGCCAGACTGCTTTGTTTACTATAACTTTGCAATAGAGTTTGAAATGAGGAAGTGTGGTGCCTCTGGCTTTGTTCTTTCTCAGGATTTCTTTGACTATTTAGGGTCTTTTGAAGTTCCACATGAATTTTAGGTTTGTTTCTCTATACCTGTAAAGAACGCCATTGGGATTTTGAGAGGGAGTATATTGAATCTATAGATCACTTTAGGTATTAAGGACATTTTAACAATATGGACATTCTTCTAATCTGTGAGCATGGGTTATCTTTCCACTTATATATGTCTTTAATTTCTTTCATCATTGTTTTATAGTTTTCAGGGTATAAGCCTTTCACCTAACTGGTTAAGTTTATTCTTAAGCATTTTATTCTTTTTGATGCAGTTGTAAACAGGATTTTCTAAATTTCCTCTTCAGATAGTCTGTTATTAATGTGTAGAAATGCCACTAATTTTTATGTTGATTTTGTATCCTGAAACTTTATTGAATTTATTAGTTATAATAGTTTTTGTTGTTGTCCAATCTTTAAATTTTTCTACGTATATGATCATGCAATCTGCAGAGATCATTTTGTTTCTTCTTTTCCAATTTGGATGCCTCTTATTTCATGTCTAATTGCTTCAACTAGGACTTTTGGTACTATGTTAAATAGAATGGGCATTCTTGCTTATATTGCATCTTAGAGGAAAAGCTTTCAGTTTTTCCCCATTGGTTATGATGTTAGCTATGGGTTGTTCAAATATGACATTCATTGTTTTGAGGTAAGTTCCTTTTACACCTATTTTTAAAGGTTTTTTTTTTTATCATGAACAGATACTGAATTTTGTCAACTTGTTTTCCTGCATCTGCTGAGATGACCATGTGGTTTTTATCTTTCATTCTGTTAATGTGGTGTATGACTTTGATTGATTCGCATATGTTGTACCACCCTTGCATCCCCCAGATAAGTCCTGCTTGGTCATGGTGTATAATCCTTGAAATGTGCTGTTGAATTCAGTTGGCTAGAATTATATTGATGATTTTTGCAACCATGTACATTAGGGATATTGGCCTATAGTTTTCTTTACTTGCAGTGCATTTGTCCGGCTTTGGTATCAGAGCGATACTAGCCTCGTAAGATTAGTTTGGAAGTGTTCCATCTTCTTCTACTCCTTGGAAGAGTTTAAGAAGAATTGGTATTATTATTTTTTAATGTTTGGTAGAATTCATCAGTGAAACCATTAGGTTCCGACTTTTCTTTGTTGGGAAGTATTTGATTATTGATTCAATCTTCTTATTTGTTATTGGTCTGAATTAGAAAAAGGACAAACTAAGTCCACAGTTATCAGAGAAAAGGGAAATAATAAAGATGAGATCAGAAAAGAATCAAATAGAGCTGAAAAAACAATGGAAAAATTCAACTAAACTACGAGTTGAGTTTTTTTTGCAGAGATAAACAAAATCAACAAACTTTTGGCTAGACTAAGAGAAAAAGAGAGAAGATGCACATAAAATTGGAAATGAAAGACAAGGCATTACAATGGATGCCTCAGAAATTAAAAGGCCCATAAGGGACTATGATGAACAATTACATACCAACAAATTGGATAACGTAGAAGAAATGGGTAAATTCTTGAAAATGTATAACTTTCTAAGAGTGAATCTCTTCAATCTTCATTCATTCAGTTAATAAATGTTTACCGAACATCTACCATGTATAGGCAAATTGCTAGGTATCACTAAGGATAAAAGGCCCAAGGGTTAAGGATCTCCTTTGGAAGATTTACCAAATTATTAAATTCCTACTTGAGTTTCTACTGATTGTAGTTGCAAAATATTGTAAGAAGAGAATTCCACCCAGTTCTGTAAATAGGTAATAAATATGCAGCAATGGTCTTAACCCTAGCTGTACTCTAGAATCACCTGGAAATCTTAAAAAAAAAAAAAAAGAAAGAAAAAAAAAATCTAGGCCCTGCTGAAAACCAATTAAATTGAAATCTCTAGGGGTGGAGCCCTGATCTCAATAAATTTTTAAAAAGCTTTCCAAATAATTTTAATGTATATCCAGTGTTAAAACTGCTGCTCTTTTGAAGGGGATGATAGTGAAATGATTCAGGCTTCTGGGAATTTAGAGATTGGGGTAATAAAGAAAAGAAGAGACTTTCCAATAAAGAAATTTGTATATGTTTACATTTCTCACTCAAGTTTCTATGAAATGATCCAATCTGTATCATGGGAGGAAAGTCCTGGGCACAAGCATATCAGGACATAGAAGTAGTGATTGTCCCCGCACATCTGCAAGCCACAGGAATAACTTTTCTGAGTAGTAATGCACTTGTCTAGTATTAGTCAAGGTCAGCCTTCCCCAAATTGGCAAATGGACTAAGTAATTTCTCAAGTTTTCTTCCATTCCATTATTAAGCTTACAAGTATGACCTTTATGCCTCCAGGTTGTTAGTGAATGACTAAGTTAATGCCCAGTAGGCTGGGTATTTTATGCAAATTCTCTGGGATCCATCTGACTTCAATTCATTAAATTCCTTATCCAGTGTGGAGTTTAACTGTCTACCTTCAATTCAGCATCTATCATTACCCTTAATAGGCTTCCTAATAGTACTCAAATTCTGTTATCTCTATTTGGGCCCAATTTATGCAATAGAAAAGAGGGGTTTATCCAACCCTGTTTTGCTTAGTTTCAACCACTGGGGGATAGGGGGTTGGCAAAAAGGAGGGAGAAGCCCGGTGAAGGATAAATGGAAAGAGAGAGAGATTAATAGAAATTAAAGGTACAGCAGATATTACGAGCTAAAGACCAGGAATATCAGAATTGCATACACTGAGGGAAGGATGCTTTACCTAGAGGCAAAAAGAATAAATATAGAATACTAAGTAACATCATATTCATATGCAATCATCAGCTGAAACCCATAACTACAGATGCCAACCTTAAGTAGCTGTACAGCCAATCCTTACCTCTGTGCTTTGGGGTAGGACTCACTGGTCAAGACTGAGATCTTTTCCTAGTGGGAGAGAGAGTCACCAGTTTGGGAACCTGGCTGTCATAATAGTGTGTTTCACTGTCTCTGTGAGAACCTTTCACCTATTTTGTAGACTATCCCCTTTATTATTTTTTTTAATCAAACTACTAATTTTGACTCTTGGCCCCACCATGTTCTAGCTATGTGACACTGGATTGGGTTTTTAGTTTTTCTGGAATTTTGTTTGCTCATCTATGATGTCAAGTGGGCAGTGCCTGGAACAGAATAGGTGTTCAATAAATATTTATATCCAACAAATGTCTAAGGTGTCCTTCAACTCAAAAACTGAATGTGTGACCCTGAGACAGAGAGCTTTTCTCCTCCACATATGCAGTCAAAACCCATTTTGCTGCCAGATAGGAAGAGGAACAAAAGCTGCTCTTAATATGAATTGTTTTAAAGAAATATGTTATTCTCCAGGCCCCCATCTTGCAACGGACATCTGGGTGATAGGGCAGGATTGAAGAACTTTTGTCTCTAGCCAAAAGAATTCATAAATTCCCAGCTCCAGGGTTGTATCGGGTAAGGTTGTGAGAGTCCTAGAGTTTCATAATATACATTTTCCTCATGGGGAAGATGGAAAAGTTGGACTTGCTGTTGCTAAAACACATTTGTTTTTATTCTCATTCTTTGCCTCTTTTGGCTACTGAGCAAATGTAAGATCATTTGCAAACCTTATGGCATGTGTGTGTGTATAATAAAGTGCACGTCCTTCCTGCTGGTGGATCTCGAGCCAAAGGCAGCAATCCCCCTACCCCACACCCTGCCATCTTTCAGAGGGAGCAAATGCATTGCAGTGACAAATACAACTTAGAGTAAATAGGTGAAAATAAACAGTCTGGAAAAAAAAAAGGCCAGAGTTTCTTTCTTCTGGTAGCTGTTTTTGTTTCATTTTACACTTTTCATCTTCATTTTATAATAGAAAGATTCCAACCGGGTTTCAGAGTTCAAAAACTTGGAGCAAATATTAGACGAAAAATTCTCCTTGACATGCTGATAGCCTTTCCTTCTGTTCTACATCTTCTCTCTTCCTTTGACCCACTTCCGGTCCTTCCTCCCTGCCTCCTTCCTTCTTTTCTTCTCTCAAGAAATGCTTGTGGAGTGCTAACTATACCCCAGGCACTTTGCTGGGGACTGGGGCTCAGAGATGAAAACAAAGACCACAGGAAGAGAAAAGCAAATAAAAGAAACCAAAAATATGGTTGGTTTTTTTTAAGTGAAAACAGTCCGGGACAACTAGAGGACTGTCCTTGTCCTTTAAAATGCTGACCACTTTGTCCTCTCTTGGCCTCTTCTAGTGAGCCTCTTACTTACAATGTCCCTCCGTGCCCATGCCCAGCTAGCAAAATTCTTAATGTTATTTAAAGTTGCTTCCTCCGCAATGTCCCTTAGTCCCACTTTGCTATACTTAAAAGTCATTCTTGTTCATACCACTTTGAGTTACCTTTCCATAAACTGGCACGTGTTACAGTTACGTGTGTGGCCCTGGCTCCCACTATACTATATGGGCACAGGTTTTATCTTGCTTGTCTTTATATCTTCCTGCCTTGCACATAGTAGGTACCTACCCAGTTCAACGTTGGGTGAATTTACTGAATAGAATATTAGGGCCAGGAACCTACCATAAGGCTGTTTCTTGAGTGACCCTTTCTCCCATCACACTCTTGGGATGCATGGGGCCCATACAGGACATCACACCTAAGATACTGTCTTAAGTACTTCTCTCTCCAACTTCTTTTGTATTTAGTGTCCAGACCATACCCATTAGTTGTTGACTATGAAGTAGACTGTTGCGTGTTTTATGTGGACTGGTGTGGATTTTTTTTCAACTAAATTATAACTTCAAAAGAGTCAGAAAGGTCATCATTTTTCTTTCACAGCGCCTTGCTTAGTACTGGTTCAGATTGGAGGCCCAATAAATGTGTTACGTGACTATAAATCTGAAAGCATTATACAAAAGCTTGTTAGCCAGAAACCCTGCACAAGGGCTCATTTTCACTGTCAGACTGCTTATTGTACATTTTCTCATTAGATTTTCTGAGCAGTATGCTTGGAGCATTTTCTGGATTCATTAGAAGTTGGGCATGATCATTATGGTTTACACTGTCATTGTTCTTGCTTTTTGCTTTTTTGATTGCATGAGCATACCCCTCATTTTCATAACCTCAGCCCATATTTGTGAGAATGCAATGCCTTGTTGTAGCATGTCTGTCTTTGAAGAACAGGCAGAGATATGTAAAATCATACTTGTTTGGGAAAAAAACTTGGCAGGGATTTTTGTAGTTGTAATTTAGAACATACCAAACACTCATAATAGCCAATAAACCAATTTGAAACTCATAGGACAAACTCCAAAATTCAGGCTATAATATCCTCACGTAAGTCTAAATTTTAACTCAACAGCTCTGCAGTCTCTTAGCTGCTGCTAGAGAATCTGTGAAAGTTAGAGAAGAGTTCCTTCGTTTCCTATGGTAGAGAAAAGATCAAACAAGCAGAGGGAATGTCTTCTCAGACTGTGTTCTCCAACTCTACATCACTTCCATTCATATTGAATTTGCTCTCTGCATGAAGTTTTAGTGACCCTCTCTGGATACATGGACCAGGGTCTCCAAGCTGGTACAGCATTCAAAGTGTTTTTATAGTGAGAGATTAGTATAGAGCAGAAGTGTTGAATTATAAAACTAAGGTTACAAAAATATGTTACCTATGCCAAAGAAACACTTTTAAGTCAAGACCTCAATTTATGGCACTGTTTTAAAATTTGGGCCTCTGATACACCACCCCCCCCCCCCGTTCTGTTTGAAAATTGCTTTGAAAATGCAGCTTTTAAGCCAACTGTTCTTTTGGCTTCTGAGGCCACGTTAGAGCCTCTGGCAGATTGAGAAGAGCTAGTGTGACACTAGGGCTCTGTCTGTTCCCAGCCAGCTCACCTACTGATGGATGATGCCTGGCAGCGTGCCTCCTTGTTGTTTGTTGTATTATTACGACAGAAAGCATTTTCAAAAGCTACATTTATCAAGTTGTCATAATAGTTTGGCTTGTATATCTATCTACTCAGAAAAAAAAATAAATCTCTCCCTTAGCACTAATCTGTTCGAGCCACGTGATGCATCACATGCCAAAGAGGCAGTCCAAAATGAATAGGGCGTTCTGAGTGAATGTGGGGACCTTTCAACTAAATGCCTAAAAGAAGAGAGATTTTTTATGCATGCATTTGAAAGTCCCATCGCACCAAAGACCTGTCTTTCCCTTGTTTCAAGGGTACTTTTCCATTGCTGGTTGTGGGTGTTGCATATGCATTATTTCTAGAATTTTTGTTACTTTGTCGATGGAAGGAGGTTTAACCTCAAGGAAGAAAAACATTGAAGTTTGCCACAAAGAAGGTCAAAGACATCGTTTAATGTTTAAGATCTGTTTTTCATTGG
This sequence comes from Ursus arctos, assembly GCF_023065955.2. Lineage (NCBI taxonomy): Eukaryota > Metazoa > Chordata > Mammalia > Carnivora > Ursidae > Ursus > Ursus arctos. The sequence continues at coordinate 12,593,797 of NW_026622852.1, forward strand.
CAAGTGTCACCAGATTAAGCATTACTTGTTTGCGTTGTTTTGAAGATTATATTTATTTTTTTTAGAGAGAGAAAGAGCACGAGCAGGGGGGTGGGGAGAAGAGGGAGAGGGAGAAACAGACTCCGTGCTGAGCAGGGAGCCTGATGTGGGGCTCGATCCCAGGACCCTGAGATTATGATTTGAGCCCAATGCAGATGCTTAACCAACTGAGCCACCCAGATGCCCTAAACATTACTTGTGATGGAGAATCTTATAAGCAAGTTTCTTATTACTTGAGATAGGTGGTTGTTTGAGAGCGCATGACTGTTGGAGGTGGGTAGAGAGAGATTCAAAGTCTTTGTCCAGAGTTAACATGTACTCATTAAATGTTTGTTAAAAATATTTCAAATCTAGGGGTGCCTGGGTGGCTCAGTAAGTTAAGCATCTGACTTGATTTTGGTTCATGCCACTATCTCAGGGTCATGAGTCAGGGCTTAAGATTCTCTCTCTCCCTCTCCTCTGCCCCTCCCCAACTCTTGCTCTTTCTCTCTCTTTCTCAAAGAAAATATTTCAAATCTCTTAATGTTAATAAAGCACTCACTGGGGATGCATACTAGGGCATCTCTAATTATTCAGAGATACAGTACATAATGAATATATAATATAAACGTGGTTATCTGTAGATACTTTTATATAATTGACAGATAACATTGTACAGGTTCAAGGTATATAATGTGTTGATTTGGTGGGGGTTGTTCCCCATTTTTCTCATCCCCAGGCCCCCTTCCCTTTGCAATCATCAGCTCATTCTCTGTATCTGTAGGTCTGATTCTATTGTTTGTTTATTCATTTGTTTTGTTTTTTAGATTCCACATATGAGTGAAATCATATGGTGTTTGCTCTTCTCAGTCTGACTTATTTTTCTTAACATAATGCCTTCTGGGTCCATCCATGTTGTTCCAAATAGCAAGCTCTCATCCTTTGTGTTTTTTTTTTTTTTTAAGATTTTATTTATTTATTCGACAGAGATAGAGACAGCCAGCGAGAGAGGGAACACAAGTAGGGGAAGTGGGAGAGGAAGAAGCAGGCTCACAGCAGAGGAGCCTAATGTGGGGCTCGATCCCATAACGCCGGAATCACGCCCTGAGCTGAAGGCAGACGCTTAACCGCTGTGCCACCCAGGCGCCCCATCCTTTGTTTTGACTGCATAATATTCCATCATGTGTGTGTGTGTATATGTCACATCTTCTTTATCCATTCACCAGTCAGTAGACACTTAGGATGCTTCTGTATCTTGGCTATTGTAAATAATGCTACAATAAACATAGAGATGCCTATGTCTTTTCAACTTAATGTTTTCATTTTCTTTGAGTAAATACCCAGTCGTGGAATTATTGGATCATATGGTATTTCTATTTTTAATTTTTTGAGGAAACTTCCTACTACTTTCTGCAGTGGCTGCACCAATTTACTTTCCCACCAGCGGTGCACAAGGGTTCTTTTTTCTCCATGTGCTCGCCAATACTTGTTATTTCTTGTTTTTTTTTTTTATTTTAGCTATTCTGATGGTGTGAGGTGATATCTCATTGTGGTTTTGATTTGCATTTTTCTGATGATTAGTGATGTTGAGCATCTTTTCGTGTATCTGTTGGCCATTAGATATCTTCTTTGGAGAAATGTCTATTCAGGTTCTCTGCCCATGTTTTAATCAGATTCTTTCTTTCTTTCTTTTCTTTCTTTTTTTTTTTTTAGGTGGCGTAGATATTTTATTTTTTTAATGTTTTTTTATTATATTATGTTAGTCACCATACAGTACATCCCTGGTTTCTGATGTACCTGGTTCAATGATTCATTAGTTGCGTATAACACCCAGTGCACCATGCAACACGTGCCCTCCTCACTACCCATCACCAGTCCATCCCATTCCCCCACCCCCCTCCCCTCTGAAGCCCTCAGTTTGTTTCTCAGAGTCCATAGTCTCTCATGCTTCATTCCCCCTTCTGATTACCCCCCCTTTCTTTATCCCTTTCTTCCCCTACCGATCTTCCTAGTACTTATGTTCCATAGATGAGAGAAATCATATAATTGTCTTTCTCAGCTTGACTTATTTCACTTAGCATTATCTCCTCCAGTGCCGTCCATGTTGCAGCAAATGCTGAGTACTCGATCATTCTGATAGCTGAGTAATATTCCATTGTATACATGGACCACAACGTCTTAATCCAGTCATCTGTTGAAGGGCATCTCAGTTCTTTCCATGATTTAGCTATTGTGGGCAATGCTGCTATGAACACTGGGGTGCATATGGCCCTTCTCTTCACTACGTCTGTATCTTTGGGGTAAATACCCAGTAGTGCAATGGCTGGGTCATAGGGTAGCTCAATTTTTAACTTTTTAAGGGACCTCCACACTGTTTTCCAGAGTGGCTGTACCAACTTGCATTCCCACCAACAATGTAGGAGGGATCCCCTTTCTCCACATCCTCTCCAGCAATTGTTTCTTGCCTTGTCAATTTTTGCCATTCTAACTGGCGTAGGGTGGTATCTTAGTGTGGTTCTGATTTGAATTTCCCTGATGGCTAATGATTTTGAACATTTTTTCATGTGTCTGTTAGCCATTTGTATGTCATCATTGGAAAAGTGTCTGTTCATATCTTCTGCCCATTTTATGATGTGTTTATTTGTTTCTCACGTATTGAGTTTGAGAAGTTCTTTGTAGATCTTGGATACCAGTCTTTTATCTGTAGTGTCATTTGCAAATATATTCTCCCATTCCGTGGGCTGCCTCTTAGTTTTTCTGACTGTTTCCTTAGCTGTGCAGAAGCTTTTTATCTTGATGAAGTCCCATAAGTTCATTTTATCTTTTGCTCTTTCTTTCTTTCTTTGTGCTGATTTGTATAAATTCTTTATATATTTTGCATATTAAACCCTTATCAGATATATCACAAAAATTTTAAGGCATACAATATATTGATTTGATACATCTACATATTGCAATGTGATTTCCACTTTTGTATTAGCTAACACCTCGAACATGCCACATAGTTGTCATTTCTGTGGTGGGAACAATTAAGATCTCTCTTAGAAATTTTGAAGTTAATGATAGAGTGTTTTATCTGCTCTGCATTCGATTTCCAGGATTTATTTATCTACTAGTTGCAAGTTTGTACCCTTAAACTACATCTCCCCAGTTCCTCCACACACACACACCCCATGCCATAACTACCATTCTACTCTGTTTCTATGTAGATACTTTTTGAAGAAGGGGTAGGTGCTGAACTTGCTTCTCTGGCTGGGACCAAGCACCACACAAATAAAGTTTCCACATGAACAAGGCTCATTTTGAGTCTCATGAAAGACATTCTAAATCAGAATTAAATAATAATCATTTAAATATGCAATAAAATGCAGAGCATTAAAGCCTTAATTTTCTTAAACAGCAGAGTAAAAGAGAGGGGCGCCTGGGTGGCGCAGTTGTTAAGTGTCTGCCTTTGGCTCAGGGCGTGATCCCGGTGTTCTGGGATCGAGCCCCACATCAGGCTCCTCCACTAGGAGCCTGCTTCTTCCTCTCCCACTCCCCTTGCTTGTGTTCCCTCTCTTGCTGGCTGTCTCTGTCAAATAACTAAATAAAATCTTAAAAAAAAAAAGAAGAGTAAAAGAGCTGAATTAAAGAAGAGAACTCAGAACTTAGGACACCCACCACTAACATGTCCTCTAACTCCTTTTTCTCCCCCATGCAAGGCAAGACCACCACTAACCATCTGTGATGTACAGATTCCAGTTCTTCTAAACCCTAGGTTTTTTCATCGGGTTTGACCCATGGATGCGGACAATGAGCATCTGAGCATAGCTTTATACACAGGGTCCAGAGGTTCATGTAACTTCCTTCTTAACGACTAAGTTGATTGGTATCAAGTGTTGTTTCCTGAAAGAACCTCTTACAGTAATGTGTCTGCGGAAAATGAAAAGCAGCCCAATGGTGCATTTGCACTTGGTCCTCTTAAGTGTTCTCAGAATTTGTTATTCCTCTTGAGGTCTTTGTAAAAAAAAAAAAAAAAAAAAGCCCAGAAATGTAGAAGTGCTTTCACTGGCTCCTTGGAGACATCCTCCTGCAAGATCGTTCCAGTGACTATTGCAATGTTCAAATTGAAGTCAGGGAGGAAAACCACGCACCGACACTGCACGAAGTTCTGGTTCCAGCTGGAAGTCTGCTCGTCTTGTCAGATTTATGCTCATTTTAGGATCCACAGTCTAAAGGACCCAGAGTCCTTCTGTCAGCTTGAACTGCTGATATTCTTTTATACCTGCTCTCTTGTGAAGAGCTCATGGTGTCCCTCTGGATCGCTAAAAAGAGAGGGATAAGCAGATGAATGATCATATTTATTTTAAAGTTCTTTGCCCATGAGTGCATATTTGAAAGCCAGGAGGTATTCCAAGAAATACAGTAACCTGTTCTGACTGAGCAGCTCTCTTCGATTTTGGAAATCAAAGGCAAAGCTTCGTGAGCAGTATTTAAGAATCCTGGAGTCTTAAACAAACAGTTACCACACTTTCCTGAAACTCTTTACTGACACCAAGGATGAGTCTGGTTATGTCCCCAGAAGAATCTGTTTGCTTAGGGAGAAAATGAGAATAATTTCGAAGTAAAAATGGATGTGTTTTACCCATTTTTAAAAATTCTTAGTGAGAGATAAGTTGCATATGCCTCCCTCTTTTAAAGACTTAAAATATATAAGTGGGAGGGTGGGGAAGTAGGGGACCAACAAATTGCTAAAGCCTGGAAAGAGAGCTTTTAATTTTCCATGGTAATTCATTTCTACTATGGTTGTCAAATTATAGTAATTGAAACTAAGATATCAGGATTTTAAGAATTGGAACAGTTTGGATGGTTTGTTGTGCGTTAATGAGAGACCAATAAAGTGTGCCTCAAGCTTACACTAATCTCATTAGAAGTGAATTAAAGTCGGAATAATTCAGAAATAATAGCTTGTGATTGAGATGATTTCCATTTTTGAGAGAGGGAATTAAGTCAAAATTAATAAATGACTGCCTAGGGGTAAAGTGCTAAAATAAATAAGGAAATAAATAAGGAACTTTCCATTACAAATCAGGTTTGGAATAGATTTGAATATTTATATTTTGTTCTTTCATACTTGAACCAGTTCTGAGTCCTTAATTGGTATAGGCCTTAGCTCACTAAACTCAGTCCTGAAACTATTCTGTAGTTTACGTCAAAAGGATGCATTTACTTAAAATCTCTGTTATCAGTGGACTATAGCTTGCTTTGGAAACCATTTTGGATTGAAATTTCTGCTTGTTTCCATTCCCAGAGGTGAATTTTATTTTGCTTAAGGAAACCACTTGGCTGTTTTATGTTGATGAACTGTTAAAGAAAGGAAGAAAATATTTTTTACTGTTTGACCCTCAAATGAGGCTTTTGTGCCCAGATAAGTGCCTTGGATGAAGAAATTCACACTTGGCACGAATTAAATCCTTGTGGTGGAATAGTCACTTCATTAACTGAAATAAAATTTATATTCAGGTTTAATAAATTTGAACTTTTAAAAAGTATAAGCTTCTCCGCACCGAAGTTCTTTCCTGTTACATTTTATAGAGCAGTGTGGTTCTCTCGGAGATGTTCCAGATGTAAAATGTGTGTATAGGTATCCTTTACTTACAAAAAGTGAATTTACCAGAACCGAAGAGCAGCTGATAAATTGATACAGTAACAATGAGGTGCAGTTAACCCCCAGGCCAACTCTCTGCTTGGTTTCCAGATTTCACCTAGTGTTAACATTTTACACATCTTTTTTTCTTTTTTAGGATTTTATTTATTTATTTGTCAGAGGGAGAGAGAGAGCAAGCACAAGCAGGGGGAGCGACAGGCAGAGTGAGTAGCAGGCTCTCTGCTGAGCAGGGAGCCCGATGAAGAACTCAATCCCAGGACCCTGGGATCATGACCTGAGCTGAAGGCAGACACCCAACTGACCGAGCCACCCAGGCACCCCAATATTTTACACATCTTAAACACATCTTGTTCCTTTTTTTATTGTTTTACCTGCTCTGGAGTTAGAGAAGTCTGGGTTCCAGTCCTTGGTTCTCTCTTTTCTCAATTTTCTCATCTATGAAATGGGAATAATAAAACCTTGCCGAGTTGTCAGAAGCTTATTGGTAATGTACACAGAACATGTAACTCTGGGCCAGATACCTCTAGAAGGCACTCAATATATCTTAGAAGCTAGAATTACTATTGTTACGCGCAATTTTATAATGTATTTCAGTAACGAGGACCTTTCCAAAATCCAGCATTTCCACTTTAATATCATATTTCAGTCAAGTAAATGAAATAAGCTCTCACTAAATAAAGTAATACTGTACAGTAAAGGGGAGGCTTAATTCAGGGGAAAAATTGAATTATTTCTAAATCAGTATGAGGTGTTAGACAGTTATCGGGTATTCTTTGGAAATTGCAGCAAGTGTTTCTCCTTGTTTTGTGTTTGTTTTTGTTTTTGCTAAATAAGAAGGATTTAAATTAGTCTTTTATATTATGTGCTTACATCTCCTATTTTACAAAGATGCTTTTAAAATGTGTGTTTGTGGTTGGAAATATATGGGGAAAGGCTCATTTGAGTTAATGAAGCAGGTATTTTTCTGCTTGTTTTGGTTTGATTTTTGGTAAATGATATCTTGATAATAACACCTTGGCATTGGAACAGAGCTTTTGTAAATTATCTCAGTTAGCGATCACAACTTGGTGCCCCGCCGTCCCAACGTACATTAGACGGATAAGGAGGGTAAGACCCCGAGAGGGCAACAGGCTTATGCAAGGAGAAGAGCAGAGTCTAGTACCTACATCTTCAAACTCCTAATTTCGAATTGTTTTCATTACTCCTTTCAGGGGGATAAGGCTAGGAAAAGAAAATAAAAGAAGGTGAAAAGCATAGAGCCTTAAGGTCTTAATGATTAACACCAGAGTTCACTTTTTTAAAGCAAGAAGTCATTGTGTCTCCTTGGTTTTAAAACATTTGGTGGTTCCCTTTTGTTTATTGCCAAGTTCAAAATTAGAAGGTATTTCTCTCATCTACAGTTCCCCACATAAACCCCAAACTCCAGCAAAACCAAGCCATACCTTTTCATACTTCTATGCCTTTGCCTGTGGTTTCTTCTCTACATATTCTTAACCTTCTTTCAGTATCTATTTTATTTTATAGCTATTATGCAATTAATTTATCAAATGTCTACATAATGCTTACTGTGTGCCAGGTACTGTTGGAAGTGCTTCACAAATATTAACTCAAGTTTATCTCCATGATAATCCGAGGAAATAAGTAATAATATCCCATTTTACAGATAATAAAACTGAGATATTGAAACTTCAGAAGAGACTGAAATTTCAGAAAGAGGGTGATGATTTCACAGTGGGTACTCTGAACCATTACACCATGTCACCTATGTACTCAGAATTTTAAAGCTGAAAAACTTATCACATTCAGCCAAGACCAGTGTCTAAATGGCAGGCCACCTGAGACTTCTAGGTTGTAGAATTGATTATCTTGCAAATTCACCATCAACTGGAACCTAGTTACCATCTTTTTAGACTCAGAAGTCTGGTATTTTTCAACAATCATAGCAAGAACAGATCCTTTTCTTGGAGGTGGACTCACAATGACTTGGTCCATGAGATTGACGTTTCAAACTAGAATGATAGATTATTTATTAACTTACAATGAAAAATAGCACTACCACATGGACCAAAATACCCACATCAGCATGACAAGCCTAGTCTGCCTCTCAGCAGTCCTGAGAAACCAGACCACTCTAGGCAGTTGCTTGGTCAACATGGCATCATAACAAGGGGTATTTCTGGGACGAACAGAACATTCGTTGGCATTAGCTAAATTAGCATGAGGCATCTATATCGTGATGGCAACAGCCTTGCCTATGGGACCTGGAGGACGTGAAGTTCATTGGTCTTTTGCCTGGGACATTGCTGGGTTGGGCACTGAGAAGGATATAACTCCATCATTCTCTTCTTTTCTATGATCGCAATGCCTGGCCAGCCCTCCCTTTCCTTTCCCACCTTCTGTTGTTCATGTGTGTTAATATTGTCAAACTGGTCACAGTCAAGTCTTCAGGCCTGGGACCTTTCTATTTCTTTAAGACAGCTTTTGTGCAATTATGTTTTCAGATGATACTCTCTTTTTGATAACATCCTCAAGACCTAATACAAGTACTATCTAGCTTTTCCTACATGGAATTATAAGGACATGAGTGGTTTTCTTAATACCAAGGACAAATCATATCATTCTTCTTTGTATTCCCAGAAGTAAATGCATTGCCCAGCACATAATAGGAGCTCAATGGACATTTGCTGAACAAACAAGTAAATTAGGTGGTGGTAAATCATCATGATTATGAGTGTAAGCTCTGAAGCTCGATGGACTGGCTTCAAATCTCAGCTCTGCTACTTAATGCTTGTGGGATTTGGGCAAGTTACTTAACATCCCTGAGCTTTAGTTTTCTTATCTGCAAAATGGGTGTAATAATAGTACCCTATCTCCCAGGGTTCTTGAAGAGATTAAATAAATTAATACATATAAATAATTAATTATTAATTGCATTCTATGTTAATACATATAAATAACACATATAAAAACTTAGAAATTTACCTGGGATTTCCTAATTATTAGTTATTAGTATAATCATTCTCTCAGCATTTTCTATTATATTTTTACTTGTTTTGTAAAAGGTATGACTTATTTTGCAAAGAACAGAGTACTGCTGTCCTGGTTTTAAATGTCATCATTGAAATTGAATCAAAAAAATGGTTTTTGTTCACAGAAATTCAGGAAAATGTAAACTCCCACGTGGTGCTGATGGGAGTATGGAACGGTACAACTTTTATGTGATTTGGCAATATTTATCAAGAGCCTTATAAAAGTTCATTCCCTTTAGTCCAGTAATTCCCCTTCTAGAACTTTATCTATCCTATAGCCATAGTCAGAAACTTAGATAAAACAGACACATGAACATAGTTTATCACAATATCATTTATCAAACCCCTAATTGGAAATTACTTAAATGACAAGTCATGGAAGAACGAGTACACAAATTATGTTATCTCATTTAAAGGAATATTATGTAGCTCTCAAAGCTATGTCTTTAAAGTTATTTAACAGTGTGGAAAAATGCTTCCAAAAATGTTTAAGTGGAAAAAAAAAACAAAACCCAAACTACAAAATGGTATAGGTATTGCAATTTCCTCTACACAGAGAAGAAATCAATACAATCAAAATAATAGTGATTATTCTTCAATGAGGCAACTCTGGGAGATGTCATTTTTGTAATCGTTCTTTCCCAAAACCTCTACAATGAGTGTGCATTTTAGAAGTAAAAAGAATTCTTTAATAACTATGAGTTTTCATGTCCTTAGATGTGTAATTTTAAGACATGTTGAGTCTTAAGGCCCATTTTTACCGTATGCCAGATCTACATTGTTTTCAATGAAATATCTCTTCAGTCTTATACCAGAAATAATTAGGAAGACAGGATTCATTTTCGGAAAACCTTGCATTAATATTTATTTGGTTAAATAAGCACCAACTGTAAGTACTTACTGTGAAAATTTTGGGAAGCAAAATGAATGCTTAGTTTCCACCCTCATGGAGAAATCCGTTTCCATGCACAACTTCTTGAGATCTGCTGTTTAGTATTTGATAGGAACTTCTCAAAGAACGGTGTTACTCAGAAGAAAAGGAAGGTTCTTATTCGTATTAAGAGAAACTTGTTTTTTTATAAGTAGATAGTTTAAGTTTTGAGCCTTTCACAGGTAGTAATGAGTTTGTTTTTCTCTTTGTCACGTAGGAGCTGTGAGGGAAGAAATATCCGATACAGAACATGCAGTAATGTGGTAAGTATTGCGCTTCTGTGATGGCAGTCGCGTATTTCTTAAAGAACTGAATCATTCTGGGCAGTTTTATGTATCCTGAGCGAAAAGTCAATGAGTGTTTCAGTAAGGGTTATGTATCTCACCCTATAGTGATGACGCAACCTTAAAAAATAGATATATTTAATGTTCCTCAATATAAACTTGCAACCCGTTGGCCAGATAGAAACTAACTAGACTATTTCACACTAGAGACTCTGTTCCGTACTTCTCTGCTTTCTGACTTTTCATATCTAAGTCTCTTGAGAACCAATAAGAGAAATGATAAAAGGGAAACCACTGGGGTCTTGTGAAATAAATATGAGTTAATCAAACTCGGATTTGACAAATTCATTCATTCATTCATTCATTCAACAAATACTATTCCATGCCAACTATGTGTGAGGTGCTACACTAGTACAAGGAAAAATAACATGTGGTCACTGTCTGGAAACATCTGTGATAAAGTAAGAGATGCAGAGAGAGAAGATAGATGTGCACATAACCACATCCTAGCACAAAGTATGACAAATGCTCTAAGAAAGGGATAAAATTCTTTGTGGGCTAAAAATGGAGAGACATCTGAAGGGTCTTCAAGGAAAAAGGGTTTTCGATGGGGCCTAGAGGACCAGGAGGACTGTGACTAATCCACAATGAGTGTGAGGGGGTGACAGTCAGTCCAAGTAAAAGGGACACAATGGACAACTTTGGATGCAGAAATGTTTAAGGTGTGCCCTGCATATGAATTTGGATAGGATTGTGCCTAGCAGTATGGAAGAAAAAGGATTGGAAGATTATTTTGAAGTTACACCTTGAACAGATTTGAATGTTAGTCTTCCAAGCTGCCACTAATTCACTAGAGGCTTTGGAGCAAGAGGATGATATTGTAGTTTCTTTCGCTTCAGGAAGATTAGTTCTGTAACGATTTGAGAGATGCTCTGGAACAGGAAATGGATGGGGAGCTAAATACAATCAGGGCTTAACCCAGAAGGAAATAAATGCAAGAGAGATAAAAATTAAGGTCACTTTGTAAGAACTAACAAGCAATTTAAATTAGAATGATGAGTTGAAGTGAGAATAAAGGAAACAGAGATGTGGAGACATATTTAGAGCTCTCGCACTGGCCCATCCTCTGTTAGAATGACTCTTTCCTCACTGTCTACATGGTTGGCATTTTCCTTATTTCGGTCATCTCAAATGCCACCGCCTCTTGTTCACCTTATCTGATGTGCTTGTCCCACTGCCCAATCCCATCTCTCACAGCAGTCAATCTTGCTTCCTTTACAGCACTTTGACTTTCTTCGTAGCACTAATCTCTACCAAAATTTATATTCTTTGATTACTTGTTTGCTTTCTGTTTTCCCACTCTAGAATGTAAATTCCATGATGATAGGAGCCTCATGCATCACGTTCTCCCCTTTATCCCCCCATGCTGTTGGCTCACACATACTAAGCACATGATAGAAATTGGCTGAATGTAGATGAATACTCAGGCTTCTGAAAGAATGGTGGATACCATTATCAAAACTAGAAACATTGGTAGAATGTTTGGGAGAGGGAAATGACAAATTGATTAAAGGACACTACTGAGTTTGACATGCAGGCTGGACTTGCAGATGGTATATTCCACTATGCAATGGGGATTTGATCTCAGGAAAGGGATCAAGGCATGAGCCATAGAAACACAAATAAGATGTATAAAATTTGAAGATTGGGAAGCAGTTCCTTAGGGAGAGCATGTAGAATCATAAGAGGAGAGAAGCTCAGAACTTTGGTGAATGTCTCGATTCAGATAGGAAGAGAACAAGAATGCCAAGGTAAACCACAAAAGTCATCATGAAAGAAGTAGTAGAAGAAATAAGAATTCCTAAAGGTGTTCAGTAGGATAAATGTTGCCAATAGGTTGAACACTGAAAAACAAGCCTGCTGGGCAATGGTTTCTATAGTGTACTAGGAACAAAGTCAAGATCATAGCGGGTAAAAAAGAATATCAATGAGAAAATGGAGTTGATGAGTATAAGCTATTCTCATTAAGTGTTAACAAAGGTATCTCATCATCTGTTTAGTCACATAAAGGTAGGTGGGTAATTGGTTTGTTTGCAATGAGTAAACCTTGAGAGATAAGTTGATCTAGAAGGAGAGATGGATGATATGAGGAGGTGAGGGGATACTTAATGCCCCAGGTGCCACAGGAGACCGTGGGTGACAAGAAGAGGAATCTTGGTAAAGGAAAAGGCCATAGGCTTCACTCTGAGAAAATAGAGGCAAATTGAGAGAGGAAGGATTAGAAACTAGAAAGATTTTGAAGAAAAGTTGAGGCTGTTCAGGATACACACAGCTCAAGCTTCCCTGTAGAGTTTTCTCTGTCACCTGTTGAAAGTGAAGAAGTGAGTTGAACTTGAAGAAGTGAGCATGAAGACCTGCAGCAGCCACTGGGGGAATCAAGTGGAAGCCAGCAAGGCAAAATGGGAAATTGTTGGGTGGCAAAGAGGGGGTTCAGCTGAGGCCAAAAAACTTGATCTGACAGAAAACGAGGTCAGAAGGGTGTTAGGACTTAGTCCAGTGGTACAGTGATGCACTGGGGCAGGAATAGAGAAAACTGGCATTAGAGGTGACCCAGGGCCAGAGTACAGATGAGATGGGCGGAGAGAGACCAAGATGAATGAAAAGTATGTATATTTTTAACCCCTAACCAGGGAGAGTTCACACAACTAGAAGGCAGGAGCATTGGGAGTCAGAGTTATTTATTGTTCAGTGGAAAATTTTGCCCTGTTCATTTCTTTTTTTCCACTGAGGACACTGGGTGCCACGTAGGTTGGTTAGAAGAATCAAATCCGTAGTTCTTGAATTTTGAAAAAATGGTATTGACCGTTTGTTTTAGAAACAGCATAAAAAATGTTTAGTGGAAATCCACTTTATTTAGCTCATTGGTTTTCTTTACTATCCCTTTTAATGTAGTGATATCTTCTATATCAGGGTTATTTTTTTTTAACTACAGTGATGTTATTTAAGAATCTCCATAATGTCCATTCTGGTTCTTTAGAGCTTTTAAAATAGTGGAAAGGGTCCAAACTCTCCGAAGTAGATGAATGCCTAAAGCATCATGAGCAGATGTCTGCCTACCCCTTCCTTAAAGCTCTTCAGAAACAGCCCACGATTTACTTGCTATCATTACGAGCACTTTCATGGACAGATGTAGGCTAAGACTCTGACCTAATTTTATTTTAAACCCATAGTGTTACCTGAGCCAACTCTTTACAGCTTGTAGAATCAAACTGACCCTGAGTTTTTTATGAGAATCTAAAGTCTTCAAATCATTTGAAGCTTTTTTTTTTTTCTGGCATTTGGCCATGACAGAAGCAACATTGCCAAGCAAACAAACGAAAAATCTCATAAGAAAGAATCTTTTCATAATCACATTCCAGTTTCTCAAACTAAGAAGTTCAGGGCAATTCAGTTAAATATTCCCCTTTTAAATACTTGTTTTGGAAAAACTCAAGGGTCTCTTGTTAGCTAAGCCTCTAGGGTCAGTCCTTAATCCCTGACAGTTTCCTGAGGCTCTTTTGAACCACTTCTCCACAGATTCACCCCCTTTTTCTGTTCCTTGTAGGTGCTGAGGAGGAGACAGCATCTCATTTTTCTAATTTTTCTGCGTTGCCTGAAAAGGCAGTTCACATACTTTTATGGTTTTCTTGTCAATCACTCTACAGATAGGGTGTATCAATAAAGAAAGTTCCCATGATGTTTGCCTAGTTCTCAAAGTCATGCTACCTTCTTTTTTCTTTCAAGATTTTATTTATTTATTTGAGAGAGAGAGAGAGAGCATGAGCAGGGGGAGGGGCAGAAGGAGAGGGAGAATCAGACTCCACACTGAACAGGGAGCCCAAGGCGGGGCTTGATCCCAGGACCCTGGGATCATGACCTGAGCTAAAGGCAGATGCTTAACCGACCGAGCCACCCAGGCGCCCCCATGCTACCTTCTTCTACTATTTCTAGCTGGTCCAAGTAAACTATTTTCATTTCTAAGGACATAGTGCATCCAAACTTTCCCATTTCCCAGTCCCTGCTCCTCTGTAGGAAAGTGGCAGGATCCTGTCTCTCTGGAAGGAAAAACTAAGGATACTATTGGGAGAAACAATAGGTGTCAACTAGTAAACCACTCAAGTAGGTCATTTAGGTCTCAGAGCTTCCCTGGGCCCCTCGAAAAGGTTTCCTTAGGTCACATCTTCATGCTTATTCAAGTTAGACCTCAAATCTGGGCCCCTTCATCTTAAGTAGGCATTTTAAGTGGATTTTCAAGGTGTTTGGACTAATACCATGCTACTTATAAACTGTTTCTTTGTCACCATCCTTAATCTTCACAAGAGTTGACGTTTAGGAGACAGTGACCACAAAGAGCAACGTAGCTGATGGTGCTCAAGTTCTTTATCAAGGTTTTATTGCTCCACTCCCACCCTTTACTACTCTTTAAAAAAAAAAAAAATCTGTAAGAGTGAAGTTGGAAAGCCACATTTCTGCCTCTCTTCTAGAACTCTTCCAGAGGTGAGTAGGCAGGGATTCCTGTCTAAGGGGTCACAGAAGGTCCATGTCTGGTTTTCTTACCAGCGTATACCCAGTGTCTAGCACAAAGTGTCTAACAACAGCTTCTGACACGGTGTGTCAGGGAACACAGCCACCTGGCAGGGCTGCCCTGGGATATTTTAAATATTCAAAGGAACCACAGTGATGCTCGACAAGTGTGGGGCACTATGCAAACTACTAGATCGTGCTGTGTTCCTTCCTGTGACATCTTTGCGAAGTTGGTGAATAAGCCCCAAACGCAGTTCTCCTGAAGCTTTGATTGAAAGCAAGTACTGTGAGGGGAACCTTGGTGGCTCAGTCAGTTAAGCGTCTGCCTTCAGCTCAGGTCATGATCTCAGGGTCCTGGATCGAACCCCACATTGGGCTCCCTGCTCCTTGGGGAGTCTGCTTCTCCCTCTCCCTCTGCCTGACCCTCCCCCTGCTTGTGTTCTCTCCCTCTCTCTCTGCCAAAATAAATAAATAAAATCTTAAAAGAGAAAGAAAGAGAGAAAGAGAGAAAGAGAGAAAGAAGAAAGAAAGAAAGAAAGAAAGAAAGAAAGAAAGAAAGAAAGAAAGAAAGAGAAAGAAAGAAGTACTGTGAGAAAATCAACATGGGGCCAAAGATGAGGGTGGCATTGTCCGATCCAATTTCATGCATTTAGAAGTTTCGCAGTACTCAACAGGTACAGACTTACCATGAGTAAGTAAACCTGGTTATTTATGAATGAAATAAAAGCTAATTTTTCTTTCAAGTATGTATTTTTTTTCAAACAGCTACTAAGTCGTTAAGTTGCAAATACCTCTTGAGTTGTTTGGACCTAACGACTTAATCAATGGAACTGTTAAGTATTTCTTTTGGCCTGGGGTGCCATAAAAAATTACTGAGATGCAGTAGGGGCTATGAACAGACGAAGCTTAACAACCTCTATCATATGGTAGGGATTCAACACATATGATGAGTGAATGAATGAATGAATGAATGAAATGCTAAATAAGATAACATTTGAGTGGAGCCTTTCAAAATGATAGGAATTTTTCCAAGCTACAATGAGAGAAAGTGTTATAAAAAAATGGAAATGGAATTCGTTGAACAATTTTTGCTGTGACCTACTGTGTCCCAGGCACTTTTTCTAGGCACTGGAGTGTCATAGGTACAGAGAAAGGTAAGCCCCTGTTCTCATGAAACTTACTCCCTAGTGAGAGAAAGCAGGTTATAAACAAATAGAGAAGTATGACGATTTCAGAGTGAACGATTCTGAAGGAAATCAAGAAGGAATGGCATAAAGACTGACATGGGGGAAGCTGCTGTGTATGGAGTGGTCAGAAAATTCTCTCTGACATGATCTTGGGGCCCCATTAATATGTGTGAAGGGGGGTCATGAACTAACCCAGCTTCTCGAGGTGCTGGTAGGTCATTTTTTGAAGTATGGTACCAGGTATGGTGTAGGGAAAGAGGTATTTATCTGTGCTGGGGAGTCTGAACATATACCCCTAAGTGTCATTCCGTAAGGGGCATTCGTCGCCTCTGACTGAGTACGATGGTCATTGTTTGCAAGAGGACCAGAAGGCTGACAGGAAGGGGATTGCTCTAATCACGGCTTTCTGTGCAATTCTCTTCTCCTAGGCCCAGAGCCAGTCAGTCTCAGACTGAAATACATGAAACCCAATGGAAGGTTCTCTTAACCTCAAGTAACACGTTTCTTACCTGAGAAAGAAATTCTGAAGGAAAGAATGTTGATTTCTTCCTAATAAATATTCAAAGCCTCCCCCTACTCCCGGGGGCTTCCAGAGGGTGCCCTGGGCTTCCAGAGTGGTCCTCCACAAGGCTGACTAGATTCGGGAGCACTGGACCTAAGAACCGTGCTTCCTACTGGGTCCATTCATGATTCCCTCCTTAATAACCCATCCAGCAGGAATTTTCCTTATACTCTAATCTTCCTTGAGAAAGAAAGCACTCTCATTTTAAACTCTGACAGCACGTCTCTCCCAAGTAACTTTATTAGGACTTCAATTGTAAGTTAATATAACAAAATTGGGGCCAGCCTCTCCTCTCTTTACCCATGTGCAGTTAGCCTTGTAATGGCCGTCTCTGAGGGGACATCAAGATGTGTGGCCAGGAGCTGAAAGTGATCTAAGGACAAGCTTCATTTTTCAACCCGATGGTCAGGAAGGACTGAAAACTGTGATCTCTAAGTGGGCTGCCACTTAGTCATCACGTGCTTTTGAAACAAAATTCCTTAATCTCTGTTTTCTCACCTGTTTGGTAATACAGTGTGTATGGTAGTTGAAATATTGGAAACAAATGCAAGGAGTCTGGTTAAATAAACTGTGGTGTGTCCACACCGTGGAGACCATACAGTCATTAAGGAGAGTAAGCCGGACCTGGACGTCCAAGCCTGTCACGCGTTCCCGAGACATATTACGTGTGAAAGAAGCAGGTCATGGAGTAGTGTCTTTAATAGGATCTCAGTCAGATTTTAAAAATCCCCAAACTAGAGGTATGGCTGGGTGTGTGGCATACCACACGGTCTTGAAGGACACATACCAAACGGAACATAGTGATGATGCCCTGCGGAGAGCGATTTTGAGTAACTTAAGAAGGGCTTTCCTTTTTTTATTCTGTATACTTTTGTCGTACTTTAGATTTTTTACAATGAACATATATAGTCTTCTATTACAGGTATAAATTTAAAAATATAAAAAAGAAAATGAGGTTGGGGCAAAGTAGTTTGAAAGTCGTTGAATATTTATTTATTTATTTATTTTTGAAACGTTGGGGGAAAAATTCAGTTTTTCTGAGGATTACATGGGGAATTAGCTAAAAAGCAGTGAGCATGCTCAGTAATGTTGCCCTTAGTCCCTCTCTTCAACTCCCCCTTTCTGTGGCAAAGTACTCCTTCCAGGCGAATACACTACTTATAAAAGTGAAAATTAGATCACTTTAAATTCTGGAAGGTCGGCCTTACTGTGCGACATCATAAAGAACGTTTCTTGATTATTTTGGCAAATAAACAGGTTGCAGGTATTCTGGAACAAGAGTATTAGTCCTCATCTCTGGCAGAACCGCAGGCTTATAATGCCCCTTCCTTTGGATGAAGTACGGGAAAACAGACTTTTTTTTAAAGATTTATTTATTTGAGAGAGAGAGAGCGCACCCGGGGTTGGGGTGGGCTGGGGCAGAGGGTGAGAGAGAATCTCTAGCAGACTCCCTGCTGAGTGGGGAGCCCCACACAGGGCTCGAGCTCAGGTCCCTGAGATCATGACCTGAGCCTAAGTCAAGAGTCTGACGCTTCACCGACTGAACCACCCAGGCTCCGCAGAAAACAGATTTTCTATACAGTGCCCACTCCACAGGCTGAACAGTTAGGTCTCTGGCAGCTTTATGACTTGGCCGTTCTTTGGCCAGACAAATGCTTGGTTGGAATTGCTGTATATTCTCAGGAACATATCCCAGGGGACCAATCACTGTCCACCTCCCCAACAAGTCTAACTTACCACAAAGCTAGAATGGATGTCGAATGGCGACATAACTACTTGTAGGGCTTTGTGGTGTGTGTGTGTACGTGTGTGTTTCCCTTTCAACATTGAGAATCACCATTGCTGAAACAAAAGGATGTTCTTTAGGGAACACATTTTCAGGAACATCTTGTTTTTTCTGACTTGGTCCAGAATGCTTTCTATTTATACTGAAATTAGTAACAAAGAATAATTTTTAGGGGCAAGAAGTGATAAGGGACTTGCATGGTTTCTCTGCGGACAAGGTCCCTGTCCAGTCTCTGTTAGCACCAGTGCTAAGCAAGCTTTGACCATCCTGCAAATGAATTAATCTCTAAGTGCAATATACAGCATGCCATGTGGATAACTGGAGGTTGATTTTGGTTCAGAACACATCATTTCTCTTTCAATAGTTAAACACCGAGCATTTAGAATAAATGGTTGAAAATATCTGCAGCAATTACTCCGGGAAAAAAAATAAAAAGCCCTCATATTTTATGACTAACTGTTTTATCATTTGTGGCATAAAGAAATAAACATTTTTTTAATGATTCACAGATTCCTTCATTTGGTGAATCTGGTGCGTGTAGATCTCTCTGCAGGGCTTGCTGCCAGGCAGCCAGCCAAGTTTTGGGGGATTTTTCCTCCCCGGCGAGTTGGGCCCTTCTGCTTTTCTTCTCCCCTAGGCCTTCTTTTGACTGCTGCACACATTTCTTTTCTTTTTAATGCTTTTTCTGACATGTCTTTATTGGACCCCTCCGATGTCTCTGTACTTTTCCTTTCTCCTTAATGTGCTCTCTTAATATGTTTCTTATCCTCTGCCTCAACTTTTTACTCTCTGGGAGGGGCGTGACATGCACAGGACGCCATGGAGAGAACACGGGCTGGGCAGCTCTGCTGTGGCTCCCTTTGTGGTTGGGCAAGCTCTTCGGACTGCTCACAGCCTCAGTTTTCTCAATCATGAAGTGGAAATAAGAGGCATGTCCACTTCACCGGACTCCTTTACAAAAATCCGTGCAATGATGTAACACATGGGAGACACGCAATGAATTTTCATTCCTTCTGCCACCTGATATTGGCAAAGACAGGTAAGGGATGGTCTTCAAAAGAGCTAAATTCCCCAGCTAAGGATGATTTCACCCTCGTCCCTAACTCAAGATAATATGAAGAACTCCAAATCATTGGGGAAAATGCAAAAGGAAATGTATTGTTATGACTAATTTCTGCTTATTGGCATCCTTCTGATATATTTAAAGGCTATAGGGGAGTTGCCCCCCTAAGTTGGTCACAGTTCATTTATTCTAAGCCAGCAGCATCCCATGGAGACTGTCAGAGGGAGTGTTGACAATACTTGTAAATAGCCTTTGAGTGATATGAGCTGGCCTCCCTGAAGACACGTGTTCTAGTTCACGCATGTAATGCTAAATGATAAGAACTCAGAGTGCCTCACATAACAGCTACGTTCTTTTCCTGTGGATTGATAGTTAAATGTCAAGCAACTGCTTTCTTAAGGCTGTTAGTACAAACAGGAATCCTACTTGGTCAACCAGGATTCGTTTCCTTCAGTATCATCATGATACTGACGCCATATTGAAACTCTCTGAGGAAAAACGTCAGTACTCTTTTTGCAGGTGTGTGTCTTGTTAATGGTCTAGGACTGGCCTGATAGATTTTTGAAGGTAAGAAAACGTCCTCATTGATTCACCTGATGCAGGGGATTGAAGGATTGTCTATCATTTCCTAGAGTGTTGGATTTATCAGACTAAAATAGCTGGTGTGAGTCTGTCTCCCAACTAGCTCCATGACCACAGGCAAGCATCTTTCTCTTGTGTGTGCCGGCATCTCTGTTGAAAATGACTAGAACACAGATCGACGCCTCAAAGGGATCCTGGCAAAGTCATAGATCTCCAGAAGATCAGAATTAGAAAGGAACTCATTTGTTTTGGTTATTTGCCATGTGCCAGGCCGAGTGCTAGTGACTAATTCATTTAATTCTCATACCACCTTGAGAGGTATTATTCTGATTTTACAGATAAAGAAATCTGGACATTTGAAGAAATAAAATACTTTATCTAGTGGTCCTACTGGTGCTGCTAGGTTTGTATAAGGCCAAAACCCATGCTCATCTCAGCATAATGCAAGAGGGTGTATCAATGACCTAGACTGACTCATTTAGCAAATAACAAAACTATGGTACAAAAAAAGTTAAGGCTGAAGCATTTTTACAACATACAGTCTTAGGGGTTTTTTTAGGAAAAGAGATATGCAAATAAGTTTACTGTAGCAATTATAATTCTTCAAGGCTAGAAGTATATGAACTGCTGAGGATTTTAAACATGCAACTCAAATGCAGCGGAAAAGGCAAATCTAAGTATTCTTGCTGAAAACATCCCAAATTCCCTCTCCTTTGAGCTCCTCCTGTCAAGAGGATACAAATTTACTGAGTCACTACTTCTCAAAACCTACTCTCTCAAGTCCTAGTTTCTGAATTACACAGAATGCATGCTGGCCTCTGCTGACCCAGATAGAAGCTCAAAGCGGGGATTTGACAGTGACTTTGAAAGAAATTACTCCTGCAGGTCTTCCCTTGGCAGAGTGCCTTGTGGAATGAAATTAACAAGCTGCCATTCATAGGTTGCTAACGTGCAAATACTTGTCTATGCTCAGCCTGCTTTCCATGGGACTCAAAATGATAAGCAGCATTAAATCTTCCAATTAACACCAAGATGTGTTGAAACTCAGGCAACATCAATTCTTACACTTTTTCCTCTGAGAGATCACTCCCAGACCTTTGTGCTGAGCCCTCTGAGCTGAGACCATTATTTAATTAGCCCACTTTTGTGCTGTAATGTACTTCTAGGAATCTTTTCTTCATGTTTTTCTCCACATTTTAAACACCCTCCTCCTTGCAGAGGAAATTGTGAAATTTGAAGAGGCTATCTTGGAGGTTTGGCTCTATTTTCTCTTTACAATCTTATGATGAGCAAAGCTACACATGGCTCTTAGGATGTATTTAGTTTAGGTTTCAAATTCTGTTGAGTCCTGAGTGAAATATGGTCATGACAGAAGGACGGGTGAAGGAAGCATTATTTAGATGTCTTTGCCTTCAAATCTTTGCCAAGCAAATGAGCTTCAGAGCTCATTTGAAACCCATGTCCTATAATGCACCGTTCCCCTTTTCCCAAGCAATATATTCATTACATTCAAAACTCCTGCCCTCCCCAAACAGAAGATTTTAAATGATACATCACTACATTTCACAAAGCGGAATTTATAACTTTTTAATTTTTCTTTTTCTTCCTTTAAAATACTGCTGGGTGGGGCGCCTGGGTGGCTCAGTCGTTAAGCGTCTGCCTTCGGCTCAGGGTGTGATCCTGGCGTTCTGGGATCGAGCCCCGCACAGGCTCCTCTGCTGGGAGCCTACTCCTTCCTCTCCCACTCCCCCCTGCTTGTTTCCCTCTCTCGCTGGCTGTCTCTCTCTCTATCAAATAAATAAATAAAATCTTAAAAATAAACAAATAAATAAAATAAAATACTGCTGGGAATTATTTACTTTGAATGTTTATAGATCCTGAAATACAGCTTGGACAAACATCTCAATCCTTCTAGAACTAGAGTTTAGAAAACTATTTTCAGACAACCTTCTGTGGAGCCACCTTGACCTCATTGCTGGGTGGTGAAGGCTAAGCAGCCAGGTTTCTATGAACATCACCCCTATTGCATCCAGAATGACTCTGCTCTTACCTGCTTTATTGATTAGTATCCTGCGTAAGATTCCTTGGGGTGGGGGGTGAAAATAGCTCTGCAACAAAATAAGAGTATGAAACTCCCTGCTTTATAATATCCCTCCTAAGAGGTCTTCCAGTTTCTGTCTTATTGTTTCTAGGGAAGAAATGTATCCATCGTATACATATTTGTGTACAAGGCTAATTGGCAAGAGAGTGTTTCTTATAAGCTGATGTGTGCTTTCCTATGACTTCCGTCAACTTTAGATATTGACTCTGTACGTGGCATTATGCTAGGAGCAAATGACAACAAAAAGATTTGTTCAAGACAATCTACTCTCAAATGTTTTGAAACTGGCGGCAGGAAGGCAAGAAAGCCAAAAATACAAATATTTAAAATCCCATGCAGAATAAGATGTGAAAGAAAAGTGTAAGGAAATAGCTAAGAGAATTCCAGATCAATCTGGTATTCCCTCTGTTTCCAAACAAGCAGCAATGTCAGGTAAATTATAAAATGACAAAACCAATGACACAGCCAGGTTCAAAAGCAAGACGAAAATGTCCATGGACCAAAAATGTAGCATACATGCAAGATGGTGGGCAGTGCTGACGGCCACAGGCTTTTGGGCTTCATAACTAGAAGTAAGCAAAGATTAGCCCCAGCTTAACTCCCAAGGGATAGCCAGGGCTAAATTTACTTGTACGGGAGAAGGAGAGCCTAAACCAGGTAGAGAGTTTCATGTCAGAAGCCTGAATGGGCTCTTTGTGTGGACAGAAGCTGAAGTTTGGTTTTGTTTGGTTTTAAATAAGGATGTTTTGCGGGGTTGAGAGCTTTATCTGAAACGGTGAGTCTAGAGAGGCTGGTAAACATCATGGACTGAAACTACCAAAGGACGCTTTGGCCCTGTGACTGGATTTGCAATTTTCTTGTTATGAATTAAAATTAAAAATTCCAGGGGCGCCTGGGTGGCTGAGATGGTTAAGCATCTGCCTTCTGCTCAGGTCATGAATTCTGGGTCCTGGGATCCAGCCCCACACCAGGCTCCCAGCTCAGCAGGGGACCTGCTTCTCCCTCTCCCTCTGCCTCTCCCCCTGCTTGTGCTCTCTCAGTCTCTCTGTCTCCTAAGTGAATAGATAAAATTAAAAAAATAAAATAAAATAAATAAAACCTAAAATTCCAGCATAGCAATCTGATTCTGAACTGGGAGCTGTATGAACCACATGGAGATAATCACAAAACTTTTAGAGCAGATGGGGACAAAGAGAAAAAAAAGACAAGCAAACTCTTTCCATTGAAAATAAGTCTACAGATATTTCAAATTTCCAAAATTTCAAAATTTCAAAAAATTTCAAAACACAGCAAATATATCAAGAAAGTCAACAAAATTAATATTCGCCCCAGATAAAATTTGACAAATGAAACAGTTTGACAAAGACTTTAAAATTGATACAGCTGATCCTTGTTATTTGTGGATTCCAATAATCATGAATTCACCATTTCTCTAAAAATTTATCCCTGTCATTTGCAAACATGTGCAAAGTGGCAAAAAATTTCAGTTGTCCAGCCAGCACATTCCCAGCTGAGGTGGTGCGTTCTTGCGTTCTTGTTTCAGCTCTCCTCGTATAAACAAGTGTCCTTTTCACAATCTACATAATGCAGATTTTTTACATTTTTATGCTTTTTAATGGTGATTTTTAAAATGACCCCCAAGCATAGTGCTGAGGTGCAGTCTGGTATTTGTAAGCACAAGAAGGCTGTGATGTGCCTTATGGAGAAAATGTGTGTTACATAAGCTTTGTTCAGGCATGAATTATAATGCTCTTGGCTATGAGTTCAATGTTAATGAATCAGTAGATATTAAATAAGGTGTCTTTAAACAGAAACACACGTAAAACAAGATTATGTATTGGTTGGTTGGCCAAAGTATGAGCAGAGACTCATTGGAACTGTGAGCAGTGATAGTATTTTCTAATTCAGTGTTTATGGTGACTTGATAGAAAATAACCACCATGAATAATGAGAATTGACTGTATGTGTTTAAAAGAAACACATTGGGAAAAAAAAATAACCATTGAAAATAAATAGTAAATGAGAGGGGAAACGAGGCAAAGATGAAGTAATAGATTGATGAACAAAGAAAATTACCTATTAGAAATTTTACAATAAAAGAATCTTGTAATTGAAACAAAAATCTCATTAGATGAAATAAATTACCTAGTGGACACAAAGAGAGAACTAATGAATTTGAAGACAGCAATTAAAAATTTACCCAAAATACAGCTCAAAATTCCAGATACCTGGATATAACAGAGCCTATAAAGGATAGAGAACAAGTAAAATGCTCACTGTCTACATACATGTAATAGGAACTTCCAAAGAAGAGAATGGGGGACATGACATTTCGAATATTCCAGAAAGGAAATTCTGAGGACAAGAGTCCTCAGACTAGAATTGTGGTATAAGTGCTGAAGAGAAAAAACAAAACACACACTACACGTGTCACAGTCTCCAACACAGCCAGCATAGTCTGACATGAAAGAAAAAGGGAAAAATACGAAAAGCTATCAGAGAAACAACAGATCATCCATAAAAGAATGAAAATTAGACTAATGACAGAAACTTCTCCAACACGCAGAGTCCAGGAGATAATGAGTTAATATCTTCAAAGTGCTAATAGAAAAGAAGTGTCGGTGTAGGGGCGCCTGGGTGGCACAGCGGTTAAGCGTCTGCCTTCGGCTCAGGGCGTGATCCCGGTGTTCTGGGATCGAGCCCCACATCAGGCTCTTCCACTGTGAGCCTGCTTCTTCCTCTCCCACTCCCCCTGCTTGAGTTCCCTCTCTCGCTGGCTGTCTCTATCTCTGTCAAATAAATAAATAAAATCTTTAAAAAAAAAAAAAAAAGAAGTGTCGGTGTAGAATCTGGTGCCCTCAACTATCAATCAAGAGTATAGGCAAAGACCAAAGTGTGTTCTGATACACAAAGACAAGAGAGTTCACTACCCACAGATTTTCACTAGAAGTTCATTACAGGATGAACTTCAGAAAGAAAAAGGGGGACTCTAAGAAACCATACAAGCATACAAGAAAACGATGAGCCCCAGGGGGTATGAGTGTGTCTGTGTATGCATGTATGTTTCGTTACTAATATTCCTGGTTCTCTATTCCTAATGAGCATATGGGAGTATTGAACTTTTCCAAGCAATTTAGGCAAGACTATATATATGAGAAGCTTTGGCCACTGAAATGTGAGTTGAAGTGATGTATATTATTTTCAGGAGAAAGCAATAAAGGGTCAGTTGCACAGTGTCCATGCTCTTTGCCCTTGTCATTGTGACCAAGGAAACCATGTATTCCAAACCCTTGCTTCTCAAAGAGGGGTTTGGGGATCAGCAGCATAAGCATCAGCTGGGCTCGTGTGAGACCTGCAAGAGTCTCGTGTTCCCTCCAGGTCTGTAGAATCAGAATCATCATTGTCATGAGAGCCTCGGATGACTCGTCTGTACGTTAAAGTTTGAGAAGCACTGTTCTATCAGATAATACATCCTCTCTCAGTTTGGGTCACTGAGTTACCCCACAGATAACAGCTACTGTACAGAGTCAGAGATTCTGAGTAGGAAATAAATCTTGGCTGAATTCAGCCAAATAGATATTGGAGATAGTTTGCATTTTCCGAATCACTTAACCTGGAGCACCTGAGTGGCTCAGTCAGTGAAGCGTCTGCCTTCGGCTCAGGTTATGATCTCAGGGTCCTGGGATTGAGCCCTGAGTCGGGCTCCCTGCTCAGCAAGGAATTGCTTGAGATTCCCTCTCTCCCTCTGCCGCTCCCCGCCAGCTCGTACTCACTCTCTGTCACTCTTGCTCTCTCAAATAAATAAATAAAATTTTCAAAAAAACACCTACCCTATGCTGGCAGCTATGGTTAAGGTGGTGGTAAACAGAAGGGTCCCCCAAATATACCCATGCCCTAATCCCTGTAATTTATGAATATATATTACTTTGCATGTCAGTAGGAATTTACCAAAGGTAACAGATCTTAAGACAGGAAGCGTAGCCTGAATTATCCAGGTGGGGCTAGTCTAATCGTGTGATGCCTTAAAAGCAAAGAGCTTTCAACAGCTGGAGGCAGAGAAGAAACAACAAAGGAAGTCAGAGAGACTGCCGCATAAGAAGGCTTTCGGGCACTGTCACTGGCTCTGAAATGGAGCGGGCCCTGGTCAAGAGAGAGCATGTTGGCCTCTCGCTGACAACTAGCAAGGAAAGAGGGACTTCTGTCCTACAGCCCCAAAGAGCTGAATTTGGCCAAAAACCCGAATGAACTTAGAAGTGGATTCATCTCCTGGCTCCAGAAAGCAACCTAGCCTTTCCAACACCTTGCTTTTGGCCTCAAGAAAGAAACTTAAGTAAGCCAGGGACCCAGTCAGCCACGCTCAACCTGGACTTCTGTCTTCCAGAACCGTGAGATAATCAATCTGTGTTTTAAACACCTATGTTTATGGTAATGGTTAAAGTAGCGATAGAAAGGGAATACAGTCATAGGGCGCCTGGGTGGCTCAATGGGTTAAGCGTCTGCCTTTGGCTCAAGTCATGGTCCCAGGGTCCTGGGATTGAGCCCTGATGTCAGGCTCCGTGTTTAGCGGGGAGCCTGCTTTTCCCTCTCCCTCTGCCCCTCCCACCCACTCGTTCATGCTCTCTCTCTCAAATAAATAAAATCTTTAAAAAAGAGAGAAATGAATACAGTCAGTAAACCAACTGTTGAACACAACTTTGTTTTCATTTAATGTTTGTGTATGAACAACATTGCAGTGTTTAGTATGTTAAGATCTTTGTTGTATTTGAGAAGAGGGTAGAAACACCCAATACAGTGAAATTTTTACCAAAGTCATGTTGGTTATTAAAAAATTTTTAAGTATGGGGCGCCTGGGTGGTGCAGTCATTAAGCGTCTGCCTTCGGCTCAGGGCGTGATCCCGGCCTTCTGGGATCGAGTCCCACATCAGGCTCCTCCGCTATAAGCCTGCTTCTCCCTCTCCCACTCCCCCTGCTTGTGTTCCCTCTCTCGCTGGCTGTCTCTCTCTGTCAAATAAATAAATAAAATCTTTAAAAAATATATTTTAAAGTATCCATTAAAGGAATGGAAATGGAACCTGTAATTTCCAAACTAGCACAAGAAATACTAGAAAACAAAGAGAATCTTGCTAACCTAATAGAATTTCGGGAAGAAAGAAAAAGATAGTAAAGAAAAGCCGGAACACACAGAAAATAAAAAACAAGATAGCGGTTGTTCAAACTTAACAAAGCAATTCCACAGTTTTCTTGAGTGTTGTTTCTCTTCTCGGCTCTACAAGAATTACATATACGCTTTTGGTTCCATATCCTTGCCAATGCTTGATCTTATATGACTTTAACTTTTGTCTAATCTTGTGGGTATATTCCTGGAACATACCCAACTTGGTCACATATATTATACTTTTTGCATACGTCTGGTTTGGGTTTGCTAATGTTTTGTTCAGGTCTTTTGCATGTGTGTTTATGAGTAATTTTCTTTCATATACGATCCTTATCTGGTTTTGATAAAATGAATTAAGCATTCTCTCTTTTTCTGTCTTTGGAAGAGTTTATTTTAGATGGTGATTGTCTGATCCTTTCATGTCTAGTAGACTTTGCTTATAAAGTCATGAGCAAGATTTTTTTCTTTGTGGGAAGATTTTTAATTACTGATATATGATGTAGAGCATAGTAGTAAAAAGAATAAAATTTGGGGCCACACTCTCCATGTTCATTCTCAATGTTGAGTTATTAACTGTGTAAAAGGCATTTAACCTCATGGTGCCTCAGTTGTCCCACCTGTAAAATGGGACACATAGTTGTGTCATCAGGACTGAATGAGTAGATATATATAAGCCACATAGGACAGCGCTCAGTTCATGGTTAATACTATGTAAACGTTTATTTTTTATTGTTATTTCTGTTTCTTCTTGAATACTTTTATCCTCTTGAATAGTTTTTGCCTAAGATTAAATTTTCAAATGTATTGGCATGAAGCTGGTCATGCTTTTCTGTTACTATCTTTTCAAATCTGGCTGTGTCTGTGTTCTTTTTGCATCTATTAATAGTGTTTGTTTGGGATTTCTGTTTTCTTCATTGTACCATTTAATGTTTTCAGAAGTTCATCTATTTTATTAGTGTTCTTAAGTGGCCAGTCTTTGGCTTTGTTGAGCCTCTGGTTTCTGTATTTTCTGTTTCATTGATTTTTTTATTCTTTGCATTTGTGTCATTTATATTCCGTCTGCTTTCTTTGGATTTATTTTATTACACTTTCCCTAATTCCTTAGGTTTGATGCTCAGTGTATTAAATTTCAGACTCTCTTGTCTTCCCATATAAATGTTCAGCCAAATACTGCTTTGGTTGCTTCCCACAGTACGATAAAGGGGAATTCATTATTCAGTTCTAGGTATTTATAACTTGAAGCAAAAATAATGGAAATTTGAAAGTCATTTACAAGCCTACTAACTCCCAAATATATGGCAGTTTTCAAATCCTCTTTATTGGTCTCTAACAATTATATTGTAATTTTGTTAAAAGTGATTTTTTTTTTTACTCAATTTCTTTGAAGTGTAAGATTTGCTTTATGACCTAATAGCCATGTGTTGTTGGAGAAAACATGCAGTCCCTCATCTGGAGGTGTAAGCTTCTATATATGAGTATATCACGCATTTTAAATGTGCTCTTCAAATCTCTTACTTCAATGATTTTTTTTTAACCTGCTGGAGAGAAGGATTTTTGAAATATTCTACTTTGTTGGTTAATTTACCAATTTCACCTTGTGATCTGTTTGGACTCTTTCAAACATATCCTATTCATGGATATACATTTTAAAATGGTTTTATCTTCCTGGGGAATTTAACCTTTATTCATAATGTAGTGACCATATTTATCAGTAGTAATGCTTTTTGCCTCAAAAACTGTTTGTCTGATTAGTATAGCTAGTCTGCCTTTCATTATGTTAGATTTGTCTCCTATGTCATTTTCTATTCTTTTACTTTCAGTGTATCTCTATCTTTAAATTTATGAGTATCTCATGTAAACTATTTTTTTTTTAATTGCTGTCTGGTCATCTTTGCTTTCTTCACTCTGTTTACACTTACTAAGATTACTGATAAAATTTGAATTATTTCTACCAACTGATTTTGGGATCTCTAGTTCCTACTTCAATATTTCTTTTTTTTTCCTTTTTTTGCCTTCTTTGAACTATTGAGACTTTTCTATTACACTTTTCCTTCTACTGGTTTTAAAGTTATACATCCATTGCTATTCTTTTAGTAGTTACTCTAAATATATGTATACTGAAAAGCTAAAGTTAAGTAACATCTATACCTGCCTAGCAAACAGTTCAAGTCTTTCAAAACATTTTAACTCTAATTACCCTCCTGCAAGTTTATATGCCTTCGTTGTCAAGTGTTTTGGCTCTATTTTTATTAACCCCACAGATTAGAGGGTTTATATAGTCAATGTTTTATATAGTCAGCTCATCTTTAAAAACCCCACAGATTAGATACTTGATATAGTCAATATTTAGCTATACTTGAAATATTCCATTTTCTTTGATCCCTAGACTTTCTTAAATCCTAGATATTCAAGGTTCATTTTTTTCTGTCTGGAGTACATACTTTAGAAGTTCTTTCAGTGAGGGCTCAATAGAAGTAAGTGCTCTTGGTTTTCTTGTTGTTTGTGTAAAATATCTGTATTTAGTTCTCTTAAATATTACTTTTACTGTGAAAATAATTATCTTTTCTTAACACTTTGAGGAGGTGTGCATTGAATTCTAATTCCCATTGTAGCTGTTGAGAAACCAATTGTCATTCGAATTGTTTTTCCCCTGTCTTTTCTGTTATTTCTTTTATGATTTTGTCTTTATTACTGGCATTCTGCAGTTAGCTATGATCTGTGTAGGAACAGATCATTTATTTATCCTGTTTGATTTTCATTGGACTTTCTGGTGTGGGATTTATATTTTTAATTATTTTTCCAAGAAAATTCTTGGAAAATAACTTTCTCATGTTTTCTCTATCCTTGCCTCTCTGTACCGTGTCTTCTGTAATTTCTCCGGCTCTTCCTTCCATTTACCAATGTATCTCCCTTATTGGCTAATGCCCTCTTAATGCCCATCACCCAGTTACTCCATCCCCCCACCCAACTTGCCTTCCATAACCCTGTTTATTTCCCAGAATCGAGAGTCTCTAATGGTTTGTCTCCCCATCTGTTAGGTTTCTAAAGCCATTCTGTGTATTTCATTTGCCTATTTTCTTTTTTTAATAGTCTTTTTAAGAATTTTCCTTAAGCATATTGGATTTTATTTTGTAATCTGTGTCTGATAATTTTCCTGTATGAATCCTTTGTGTTTCTTTATTTCATGCCACCTTGTTTCCTCATATGTTTTGTGATATTTCAGTGTGCTTCCATGATTGTTGAAATTTAAGACCACTTTCCTTGTAGCCTGGGTTAGCGTATGTACTTTCTGGGAGAACTTACATTTGCTTATAAGGGAGATGATGTTGAGATGGGGTGGTGATCACGAATCAAGACCGCTTTAAACAAAGTTCTTCATTGTCCACTTTGTGTGAATTGTGTCCCGGATTCTTCTGAGTCCTGTTATTAGGAATTCTGAGGGAGATTTTTGCCCCATTCCTCATTGGCAAGTTTCCTTATTGTTTTTCTCAACGAAGCTGAGTGCTTTTGTTTTGTTAATGTCATCCCATTTTATTTTTTAAAAATAAACTCTATTGTTCACAGAAGTTTTAGGTTCACAGCAAAATTAAGCAGAAAGTACAGATATTTCACAAGTGCCTCTCCCCACCACAAACACAGCCTTCCCAACTATCAACATCCCCCGCTGGAGTGGGGGTGCATTTATTACTATTTATTTGTTTAGCATTTATTACAATCAGTTGACCTACATTGACGTATAATCACCCAAAGTCCATAGCTTACATTGTGGCTCATTCTCTGTGTTGTATATTCTATGGGTTTTGGCAAATGGATAATTTCATATGTCCACCATTGTAGTATCATACAGAGAAGTTACAGTGCAGTAAAAATCCCTATACTCTATCCATCACTCCCTTCTTTATAACCCAGAAACCACTAATCTCCTTACTATCTCCATAGTTTGGCCTTTTGCAGAAACTGAGTGGGTTCCCCCCCCCCCCCTTTTCCTAGTCTACTCTTTCTCCCAGGGTTTTGTCTTAGGGTCTTGGCATTAGGAGGGGGACCTTGATCCTCTTCCACAGCTTGTAGTCCATAGACGTTACCCCTTGTACCCTGCTCTTAGAGGCTACGAAAATGGAAAGCTCTAAACCACCAGGAAACCAGCAGATCCCTTTAGGATATACATCAATTTCCTCTCTGGATTCATGCTTTCTCATTCCTTTTGTCCCTGAGGAAAACTCCTTGCCAACTCAGCTGTCCATTTAACATTTATTTTATTTTATGAATTGTAGTGTTTTTTGGTGTTCTGTAGTAGGAAGCTTCCTCAAAGAGTCTAGTCCTACATGTTGTTACATCTAGAAGTCCCTGCATCCAGTCCTTGATTGGATTAAGTTTACTTGGCATAAAGTTTCTGCCAGGCCTACCGTAGTCCCTTAGTAAACCACGAATAAAATACAAGGTGGTTAGTTCAAGGATGAATGTACAGGGTGCTATGGCATCTCGGAGGGAGTTGCCTTTCACAGGCTGAGAATTGGGAGCTGTCAGAGAAGATGACCAGGAAGTGATACCTAAGCTTCAAGGAGTCATCCAGGTAAATATGGAAGCCATATTGGATCAAATCAGCCAGAGGAACTCAGCACTGAGAGAATGACAAATATTCTAATGTAAAGTGTGGAGAGGTTGGAGAGAAGTCTGGAGAACTGAGCCTCTAGAACAGCAAAGCACGGTCGGCTCCCGCAGAAACCTGCCGAGGTATTTATCACATTGCCATGTTCACACTGAACAGGAAAAACAGGTTGTAACAGTTCTAAGTGATACTGACGGTGTGCATCATGGCTCTTTCCTTCACCACCTTGTCCGGATTCAGGCTTAAAGGGAAACAAAATAGGAGGAGGGGTCATCTCTGTTCAAAAGTCATCTTCTAATTTTGAGTTATCTGCCACTCTTCCTATAATCCTATAGCTTGATATATGGCCTCAGTACCTATCCTCCTCCTTTAAATGGTAAGCGTCACAAAGGCAGGGAGTTTTCTGACTTCTCTCCATAGCCTGGTATTTGGCAAGTGTCTCCGTTTTTTGAACATAAGTAATTAACAGTTACTGGGATGGTTAAGTAGAAAGGGTTATTATTCATCCTAAGCTGACTCTAGATATGTTGAATCCATTTGCATCCCTCTTTACTTGCCTACTGCTGCCCACGGAAGGAAATGGAAGTTTTACAGGCAGAGGACAGGAAAATCAACTTGGGAGCAAGACGCTCTTCAGGATGAGGCTAGAGCTCAGAGGCTATGCTTTAAGTTTCAAAGGACAACCTGAAAACACTGGGTTTTAGGGGTCAGAAAATATATTTCTCTAATTCCTTTTTAGTTTCTTAAAATATGCCCGTGATCCAAGATCAACAAACTAAGAAGCATGAGCGCATAGGAACAAAGCTGAGTGTTGTCATCCATTAAACTTATAACCCAGTACATTTGGCACATGATATTGTTTGATTAGATTCATATGTTAAGGCATTCAGATAAGTCACTTAATTAAAATGATGTTTAAACAACTAAATAAAGTAGTTCTAGAGGCAGCGAGGCAATGGGGAAGGCAAACCTGGATGAAAAAAAGCCCAGTCTGAGGTCTCTCTGATGTCCCCCTAGAGCTGTGTTGCCCGTGAATCACTTCTCCCTCCATGGTATTGGAATAATAGCAGTACCATACATTTGTTGAGTACTTACCACGTGCCCATACGGATTTAAACATTTTACTTACATTAACCCATTTATGTCCCCTTTGCCCACAAAGCCACCGTAGGACACTACCAGCCACCTTTCGACCAGGAAAAATCTTGAGACCATAGGCAGGGATAGACCTTTCCCTTTTGTTTAGAAGCTGACTCATTTCACTGTGTTCTGAAAATGGCACCCAATGGTCCAATCGACGGCTGTAACTGGAATCTGGCAAGAGAAGCATTAAAGGAGCAGTGATGGACCTGTCCTCTTGGGCAGGGCAAAAAGGAGTCTGGGATGAGAGAGAAGGCAGAGGTATGATTAGTGACACATGTAGGTCTTAGGCCCCTAGGAAAAAAAAAGGGAAAAAGGAAGGAAATTTAGAGAGGGGACTGGGAAAAGATAGCAAACAACGTCTAGGTCCTTACCCAAAGAGTGCCCGGAGGTTATTTCAAGTCATTCACGGTATTCTATCACCTGCCTCCCAAAAGCAGCATTGATTAGATACAGTGCCAGAAAAACAGACAGCTGTCAGGATTCCAAGGCAGCCAAAATGAAGCGAAGCTTGCAAGGCCACATCAGGTGGTTTGTGATAGACTGTGATGAAGAGAAGGTGAAGCAAGACTGCTGAGGGCTTCTCTCAGTTGTCTAACATGGCATTTATCTTTGAATTGCTCTAGACAGTGTCCTTTTCCATTTTTCTTTCAAGTGACTGGCATAAGCACTGCATGTTCTGGAAAACAATTTCAGTCTTCCTATTTGCTCCTTTGTAATGTATCAAGCTTTATTACCCTTTTCCAATAAATAGCAACACAGTGCAATTATTATGCAATAGTAACAGCTGAAGTATTTACCTGCTAAAATGTTCCCCTTGTCCTAGTCTTTCCTCTAATCTGACTCTGCCACAAATATTTTGGTAAATGCAGCCTGAAAACAACAACAACAACAACAAAAAAAAAATTATGTAATTGTGTGCTTATAAAATAAAATTGTATGCCTTGTCCCAAAAAAGATTATAAATGACCACTTCAAATATGCTAATTTAGAAGGGGAGGGGAAAACATTTGTTTTAGACTATAAAAAATAGTAAAAAGGGAGAAATGCTGATAGAAGATACTGCTAACTTGGAGCTAATTCAGAGAAAGGGACTAAAAATAATAAAAGGCCTCAAGGAATGAATATTTTCAAAATTGAGAGAATTTAAGAGTCTAACATGACAAACTACCACCAGTCCTACAAATACCTCTGGGGAATTGGATTCCAAGAGTCTGCATTGTTCAAAGGAGAAAAAATAAAAGCACTGAAATAAAAGCTACCCAAAGGAAAAAAAAAATGAACTTTTAAAACTTAATGTTTTAAATGTTTTTACTTAGATCAGCTCTCAGATGCCTGGAGTCATTAAATTAGCCAGGCGAAGCATTTGTTTTCAGATAACAAGCTCTAATCAAGTAAGTAGGGTGTGGTTAATGATTTGTTATATCATACATTTTGAATCTCTTGTGTCTGGACCTGAATAACACACTGGAATGGTTTAGAGCCGTTTAGTATACCTGGAACCAGTGTTCACTTAGTAGACACAGAGTAGGGCACACCCAAAGCTTGAATAAACTAGAGAGTTCCATATTATTTTACAGGGTCGCAAATCTGAAAAGATATTCTTTTATTGAGCATAAACCTGATCCAGAGTAAGGCATTAAGATGGCTAATGATTAATTTTTTTGTGGGGACGTAGTTCCCTTAAAGATGTTATTTGCCAAACGTGTTGACAGTTTGGAAGGAGAATAAAGAAAATCTGCAAATCTTTTACACCAGGAAAAGCAAGAACAAAAACAAGGACTTTTAAATATATCTTGTATATACGAAAATGTAGTGTCCCAAGAAAGTCAGTTGGCATTTTCAAAAGGGAAGAATGAGCCAAGAACGGCCTCTACCTACTGTAGCACCACCCTCCAGAATCGACCCCATTTTCTATTCTTTGCACTCACAATGATGTGTTAGAGATTTAAATATTATGCTCTTGAAATATAATAGAATTGTCTCCATGCAGACTGTCTAGACAGGGCAGGGATGTCTGTTTAATTTCATTTTACGTAGCAGCTAAGAGTCTTCTACAAATAAATGCTTTTGATGGTGATGTTGATGTTACTATAAGCAAGTGGCCAAAATTTGGGGGATAAAGCTTGATACCTTAACATTAGCACTTTATAGTGCATGCATATAACATGGAGTGTTCTATGAAATTTACACATGTCTGGCTATTTATTGAATAATAAATAATTTCAGCACATTTTATGTTTCTTAATATGACCCTGTTCAATTTGTTTTTGTTGAGGAGGAACTATGAATCTGCCTATTCAGAAAGCAGGCAAGAGTCTCTACTCACTTTTCCTAGTGTCTGAAATGTACAAGTATTCTTGTACATTTGTGTTTTAAAGAAAGAAAAATTAGATGTCCCATCAATGAGAAAGCTATCAAGATTTAGATTTCCTGCAAGATTTGAGAAAATAGAATTGGAGTTTCTACAATGAAAAATAGCACCTCTGTTTCATTTATTTAATGTGTTAGTCACTTATTCTTTTAACAAATACTTGAGTACTAGTATATAAGAGCAAGCCAGTCAAAGATTCCTGTCCTTCTGGAACTTATATGCTTTAGTGGGAGGAGACGGATATTAAAATTAGCATGATAAAGGAGTAAATTATATGGCATACTTGATGGTGGTTAAGTGTGATGGGGAAAAAGGAAAGGTTGAGAGGATAAAGAGGAATCAGTAGTGGGAGTGGGTGTTGCAATTTCATAGAGCGTACTCAGGGTAGGTCTATTTGAGAAGGTGATATTTGAGCAAAAACTTGATGGAGGTAAGGTAATTAGCCACTTGGAATCCGAGCAAAGAAAATTCCAGGCAGAGGGAATAGATAAAGCTTGTATCCTAAGGTTAAAGGATTCCTGTAGTGTTCAAGAGAGAGCTAGGAATCCAGTGTGGTTGGAGCCAAGTGAATAATGGAGACAACAGGAGGTGATGGGGCCAGATCTTTACCTCCATCTGAGATGAAGATTTTGGCTTTTATCTGAGTGAAATGAGGAGCCATTGCAAAGGTGTAGCAGAAAGTTTACACAGTTTGCTTTATGCTTTAATAAGCTCACCATGGCTGCTGCACTGACAAGTCTCTAAGAGAGCAAGGGCAGAAGACAGATGATCAGTTAGGAGACTTTGGCAATAATGCAGGTGACATAATGGTGGCTCAGACTAGGTTGTGGTCAGATTCTGCATACTTTGCCTATAAAACCAATCTTTCCCAACGGATTGGATGTGGGAGTCAAGGATGACTCCAAGGCAGCGGTTCATAAAGTGTGGTCACCAAACTAGCAACGTTAGAATATCAGGGAACTTGTCAGAAATGCATATTCTTGAACCTCACCCCAGATCTACTGAATCAGAAACTCTGGCGGGTGGGGCCTCAGCAGTCTTGTATTTTGCACAAGCCCTCCAGGTGACTCCGATACATCCTCAAGTTTGAGAACCACTGCCTGAAAAGGATGGAGTTGACTGTGACTGGGAAGGATCTGGGAGTGAACAGATCCAGGGAAAGAGAAAGGATCAGGGGTTCAGGTTTGGACATGGTGAGTTTGTGACGTCGTAGACATCCAGATGGGGAGGAAGCCCTTGAATACCAACGTCTGAAGTTCAGGAGAAGAGTCTGAGCTGGAAATAGAAATGGAAACATTTGCTATGTTTCTGATCAAATACCATATTAGATGGGTTGTATCAATGGATATGTGCTGTATAGTGGTTTCACCTTAACATTGGGAGTTTTTTTATATTAACTTTATAATTTTATTTTCTTATATTTTATTTACATTGTGTTAGTTAACACTCAGTGCAATATTGGTTTCTGGAGTAGAATTCAGTGATTCATCACTTACGTGCAATACCCAGTGCTCATCACAATATGTGCCCTCTTTAATACCCATCATCCATTTAGCCCATCCCCCACCAACCTCTCTCCATCAACCCTCATTTGTTCTCTCTCATAAAGAGTCACTGACGGCTTGTTTCTCTCTCTCCTTTTTTTCTTTTCCCCCTTCCCATATGTTCATCTGTTTTCTTTCTTAAATTCCACATATGAGTGAGGTCATATGGTATTTGTCTTTCTGTGACTGACTTATGTCACTTAGCATAATACCCTCCACATAATTGCAAATGGCAAGATTTCATTCTTTTTAATGGTTAAATAATATTCCATTGTGTGTGTATATATGTGTGTGTGTGTGTGTGTGTGTGTTTATACACATCTCACCTCTACTTTATCCATTCATCAATGGGCATTTGGGCTCTCTCTATTCTTACCTGGCAGGGGAGATACCATAATCACCTTAACTTTGATTAAAAGAAGAAAGCCAAGTAAGAGACAAAAATATATAAACAAGGCAGCCTGCCATCTACTTCAGTGTGCTAAGAGATTTGAGAGCTTTAGGGGTATATTTTCCAGAGCCTCCATCCATTTATTGTGATGAAAACTTGTAATCTTTTCCTATTTTACCATCAGTACATTGGGGATTCCTAATATTTTGAGGAGAAAACTTATAACTAGTAAGATTTTCTAAAGTCATCAAGTAGCTGATAAATTTCTATATATGTTTTTATCATGAAGAAGCAATGCTAAATTGCCAGCGAATAGAGCCGATGCCTTACTAAGCAACTCTGTTTTCTCGTATGGTGACATTTATGAAGAATGGGTGGTTAGGGCAGGATGAAGGGGAGATAAAAAATTCAGAAGAACAGTTGCAAGATAGGGAAGTAGAGTGGGAAGCATAGATTTCTTCCATTGCTACAGCTCACGTGGCCACCTAAATACACTTTCTGCTGTTTTCTTGATATTATCCGGTATTAATAGTGACTCTGTAAATAAAACCATAGAGTCAGAATATGGCACTCATATAATATGTTAAGTGAAACAGCAAAAATTAGCAGGAAAGGCCAACCCCTGAATGACAGAGATAAAGCAGAGAGCTGTCCCTTTGGCAAGAAAATGTCTTCTTTAAAAAGAAAGAAAATAAGGAAAAAGTCATGCTTCTGCTGACTCTGAATCTATTTTCTGTATATTTTTCCAAAACCATTTGAAAGGCCTTTCAGATGCTCCCACCTTAGCTGCTGAGATATCATCTTTTACATTTCACCCAGTGAGTAAACTCTGGAAAGGCTAACTCTCTTTTATCCCACAATGTAATCTGATCCACCTATCATCATCAGGGGACATCTGGGATCCATCTTATCTTTCCCACTGGCTAGCTGATTAACCAGAAAGTGTTTTGAATTGGATTCATATATGGCAGAACTCCACGGACTTTATGAATTATAATGGGAGCAAATAAAAGGTCAGATTTTATTTCTGTGCTTTTAAAGAAGAAAATTCTGTTGCCATTCGGAAATCAAGTGCTTAAAAATTGGAGAGAAAAACTATTATGCTGTATTAATGGCTAAATACAGTAATTCATGGAATCATCTAACTATTTTAAATAAAATATACTTTTTTGCAGAGTGGGGAAATCCTAAGTCAGTAACCTGACAGAGAGTTGTCAATTCACAGGCATATTATGGTTAGTTGGAAATAGAAGGCCAGGGAAAGTGTTAGATTGCTCTTTCTTGCTGCATTTCTACTTGATGGTTTTTCTAGAGACATAAGAGAGGCTGGAAGTGGGGGAACTTTAATCCAGTGCATCCTTCCCACACATGTTTTTTGCCACGTTCTTAGAGAGGGATGTGTTTAGTTCAAATAGCCACTAGACTTTTCAGTAATCTTAATTATTTTTGTCATTGCTACCTATGAGCCAGGTTCAGTGCATAAATACATAAATAATTCATTTGTTTTAATTATCCCCACTGAAAACTCATGATTCCTGCTACTAAGATTTGATGAGAACCAAAATCACGTTATATATATCCAGTACATTCTACATTCAGTATAACCTAAGGGAAACTGATGACATATGGTATCATAAAGCATCTCTCCAGAAGCTAATATTTCAAAGGTGATGCCCAGGATAAGACATTAAATATTTTTCAAAGCAATTAGGGCATCAGTTTCTAAATCTGATTTCTGGGAGGATACTGGTCTCATGAACCAAATTATAATTAAAAACTAAAAACTTTGTACATGGTGAATCTCTATACAGATGAGAGCTCTTCTGTTGCAATTATTAATATCGTACTGGTGGGGCAAGAAGCTCCGATGACTTTGCTTGAGTTTCCACTCCTGCAGCTGGGTGATCCCAGGTGTATCAGGGGTTCAATGAGGGTCTTGAACTCTGCTTGAGATGTTTTGGGTTCCACAAAGAAGCTTTTGCCAAATCCTTCTTCCCTTAATTTTTAAACATGTGTATTTCAAGGGAAATTTGATTCATATGTTTCTGATTCATTTACACTTAAATCATCAAAATGTTATTTTGTAAGAGCTATTTGATGTCCAAGAAGCTTTCTGAACCTGTTTTATAAGTCCTCTTAAGTCCTTTTTCTTAAAACAGGAAGTTGCATTTTGCCAAGTACAAATAAACTAAAACATTAAAAAGGTTCAAGTCCAGTTTCCAACTCTCAACTCCAGGTTTTAAGTACATTCTCAATTTAGCAAAATGTATTTTCCCACTCCTAAAAAATATGGGTGGAAGAAAAGACAGTAATGATAAAAGTGAGTAAAGGTATTCCCAAGCATTATTATTCTTAGAGACATGTCTCCAGTTGTGAAAGTTCATGAAACCTGTAACCGATACCCTTGCAGCGATTAGATACAGGTGAGTTGAGAACAGGACCATCAGTCTGCTCCTCCGTTCTCTGTTGACTGTTTTCATCACAGAAAAGAAACCTCAAAGTGCTAATATTTTAACTTTTTACTTATTTTACCTTTGAATGCCTTTGAGTCTTATTTATTTTAGTAAAGATGGGAAGACTCAACACATGTGGTTGAATAGAACGGACTCTAAGAGACTCTGCAGTTTTATGTCTGTACTAAGATGATGTAACATCAATTTAAAAACATAACTGACACTCTTCTCGGAATTGGATAAATGCAGAAAATTATCTCTGGTTCATACTAAGAGGTCTCTTAATTATATATTACCCTCATTACTTTAATGTAGAGGTGATTCAGCCTGACCCTGTAATTCTCTTACAGCTGATTCACTTTCCTTTCTAGAAAAAGGAGGTAAAAGTTAATTACGAGAGGGATTTGTGACCATTCTAAACAATTTCCCCAACGATCTGCTTTCTTGAGTCCACTTCAATATTTCTTTTGTACTACTGAGAAATCAAGTGATTCTTGGGATGGCCGATATTACGCAACTGAAAACACTTAATTTAAACATCATTAATAAGGGGCACCTGGGTGGCTCAGTCATTGAGACGCCAACTCTTGAATTCAGCTCAGGTCATGATCTCAGGGTCATGAGATCAAGTCCCCTCTCGGGTTCCTCACTCAGCGGGGAGTCTGCTTGAGATTCTTTCTCCCTCTCCCTCTGCCCCCCACACTCGTGCTGTCTCTCTCTCTAAAATAAAATAAAATAAACATTATTGACTAAACTATCAGTTCTGCTATGGGAGCTCACATGCAGTGGCCACCAGGGAAACTTGTTGATCATAGACAGCAGGTTTTATTAACAGTCTCTGTTGTGTCTCAAGTGGGGGAAGTTTAGGAAAAGGATGTGTAGATTGAGGGGCAATGTTCAGTCATAGGGTTATCTCGGGACAGATGCTAGTGAGTGAGGTCTAAGCAGAGACTGGTAGGATCCATAAACAAGTTGTGGTCTTGTTTTTAACGGGAGCCCATCAAGAGTGACTGCTTAAATCTGCTTTTGCTTTTATTTTGGAACACGTGGTCGGAAAGGAGCTAGCATTAAAACATTTAAGTTCGGACAATTTGTGTTACCATTGTACAACTTACCTGTTGTGTAATTCATAGCACAGTTTTGTAGGGTATGGTTTTTGTTTTATTTCTCATGACGAACAACGAAATATCACAAGAGACAAAATATAACATGCTTATTGATTAATTGATAGGCTACAATTCAAAATTTTTTAAAGTTCTATCATTTACAAAATTAATAAGTAATGAATTTTAATTATACTTTCTTCAGACAATATTTGAAATCACTTAAGCCTCATTGGGTACCTATGTGTCTATACCTATATTATATAAATTATTTTTCCTTTAATACTATGTTTTAGTCACTCCAAAAACATATATAATACTATCCGTAAAATACCTTGGAGATTTTATATTGCATTTTAAGCTATTTTATGTTCATCTTAAATAAGTGTTTAAGTGTTTATCCACCATCTTGCCTAGAAAGAATTTGTGCTGCTCCAAATATTAAAACCTTATATGCTACTTACTAGTATCACTAAAGTTTGAAAAAAGAGTCAGGAATTCCATTTTATGAAATAGAGTAATGCTGTTCTCGCAATGCTTCTTTAAAGAGATTTTCAGAGCATGAAACCTTGTATGAGAAGAGCCCTCAAAAATGGTGATGGGGTAACCGAGACCTGCTAAAGGCCACATGCAAAGCCCTATTTGAGATTTTTAAAAATTATAGTAAAAGCCTTTCAACAAATGGATATTCTTTTTTTTTTTTTTTAAAGATTTTATATTTATCTGAGAGAGAGAAAGAGAGAAAAAGCACGAGCGGGGGGAAGGACAGAGGGGAGGGAGAAGCAGACTCCCCACTGAGCAGGGAGCCTGAGATCATGACCTGAGCTGAAGGCAGATGCTTAATGGGAGCCACCCAGGCGCCCCGACAAATGGATATTCTATAATCTTCCATACTAAATCCTAATCTGAACACGTGGAGAATGAAATAAATATATCCAAAAGCCTTTCCGAGGGATAGGTGATTCTTGCCTTTTTAAAGTTGAATATCATTTGCTTTCACTCAAATGTATCGTGTTTTAGATAATAGCCATCCTGAGTTATAGTTTTAATTTTAAAGTGCCCTTTATAAGATATAGGTTTAAAACATTCTTATTTTCCACTGGTCCCTGCCAATGTGATTTAAAATTCAAATTCAGAGGATCTCTCTCCAGCTTTTTCTCTTCAGTGGCTTCATTGAATAATCATAGTAATAGCTACCATGTACCGTCTTCCTTGTGCCAGCATTTGGCTGACATAAGCCCATGAAATTCTTACAGTGACCTTGAGAGCTGAGTAGTAGTATTGCCTCTGTTTAAACAAAAGAAAACCTAGTCTCAGAGAGACCCACTGTATCGTAGCCTTGCTCCCATCCGAGAAGTCCAAACCTTTCCACTCTGCTGTGTTGCCTTAAGCTAAGGAAATTCAGATATAAATGCTCTTTTCTCTTTTTTGTTCCCCATATTTAATTCTAGATACTGTGCAGCCTAAGTTGTAGAAAAACTTACCAACAACTCCACAAAAAATATTTGAGTGAAATTATCCCAAATTTGTGCGGCGAGCTGCTACAGTATTGTCATAGCTTTCATTATCAGAACTGAAAGCAACAGGCATGTTTTTCGACTAACCCTCTGACTTCAGTAAGTTCTGCTTAAGTTACAAGGAAATCGAAATGGCATTTCATTGTGGGGGATCCATGGACCAGTCAACATCTTTCAGAAAACAGATTTCAGGGTGACGACTTTCCCAGTGAATGTCAATCAGATCGATCTCAAGCTGATTACTATTCCATCTAACTTTAGTCCAAAAATATATTTCCAGGTGATTATTTTTCTCAAAGCTTTACATTTTTCAAGGCCAAAGAATCATATGACCTCTCCGATGATATGGGAATGCCCATCTGTAACAACCAGGACATTTGTGTTGTTTTCTAGGACTTTGACCGACCCCGTAGCGGCTCCAGTTTTCTGTTTGGGCTGCCCTTTTCACCTGTGTGTCCCTCCCACCTCTCTTCTCCAGGACTGCCCACCAGAGGCAGGCGATTTCCGGGCTCAGCAATGCTCTGCTCACAACGATGTCAAGCACCATGGCCAGTTTTATGAATGGCTTCCTGTGGCTAATGACCCCGACAACCCATGTTCACTCAAATGCCAAGCCAA
This sequence comes from Ursus arctos, assembly GCF_023065955.2. NCBI lineage: Eukaryota > Metazoa > Chordata > Mammalia > Carnivora > Ursidae > Ursus > Ursus arctos. Next base: position 12,636,451 of record NW_026622852.1, read on the forward strand.
AGGAACCACCCTGGTTGTTGAACTAGCACCTAAAGTCTTAGATGGGACCCGTTGCTACACAGAATCTTTGGATATGTGCATCAGTGGATTGTGCCAAGTAAGTGCTGGCTTCTTTCCATTCTATTTATCCAGAGGGTTTTAGTGTCTCTGTGTAAATAGCTTTTGTATACTCCTGCTATCTCAGTCATTCAGTGTTACTTTTCCTAGAATTTATGGAGGATGACAGATTTGAAAATTGAAGTTTAATTTCAATTGAAACCACAAATGTTGTAGCTTGTGTGAAGGAAAAGAGGGCTGGAATTGTTTCATTCTTTCTTCGAGTCTCAGCTGAGTGTGAACGGCTAAAAGTTCTTGAGTATGTGTGTCCCTTTTGTATTAGACTCCGAAATTACCTCTACCTCGGTTGTCCCTGAAATGTATTTGTATGTACGTGTGTGTCTGTGTGTATTTGGAGGCATCAATTCTCATTTACTTAGCGCTTCAGAGTTACTTGGGTGAGATTAACTCTAAAGTTTCCAGGTAAACTCTGGGCAAATTTATGTCTTCATTATTATAACTGTAATATTGTTGAAAGTTCAGGCAAACTACTGAAGGCATGGCAGTGTGAGCTCAGTCAGATTCATCCAAGAAAGTCTTTAAAATAGGGGTAATAAAGAGGTTTGATTTCTGGTGTCAATTTATCAATTGGGCGGGGAGTTAGTAAGAGAGGAAATTAGTAGTTAGTATGTTTGGGATGTATGTGCCATCTTTATATGAAAATCAACTCTGGATTAGGATGGCCAGCCTAGTTTTGGGAGCACGCAGTGGCTGTGTGCTATACTTGACCATATACTTTTATATTTCACTAAGTAGCTATTTTGAGAAGCTTTGCTTCTCCCAAGACAAGATCGGTTGAAATTTTTCTCTCTTCAGAATCTCTAATATCTCAGCTAGCAATATAAGAATAAGCATAAAATATGTTTCAGTAATTTGTCATTTCCAATTCACATGTTTGTTTAAAACCTAAACCTATATTAATATATAAAAGGAGTAACTGTAATGTGAATTGCTACAAGAAATGTGAGGTGTCCCGCGTGATTTTCTGTGTATGAGAGGGGAGACAGATATGCTATACCTTCGTAAAATCTAAACTCACGAGACAGGGAAATTGCGGCACGTCCAAGCACTTCTCAGGTATGGAGGTTGGAGATGATATATACGTGTCTGCAGATTACTTTATATACAAGAGCTATGTGAATTTCGGCTACAAACTTGAATATAGAATCTTACTATTTTAGAGATCGGAAAAGCCTAAGAGATTATCTACGCCATATCCTAGAAAGCCATATATTTGAATATTGCTTGTGATATTTGGGGCTTGCTTCCTTCTCTGGGATTTTCACTGGTGTTGAAATGGAATTATGAAATCTATAAAAGCTTTGGGAATAATAGAGAATTGTAAAGTGAATGCATACAGAAAAAAAAAAGGCTATATTCTAGGGAATGGCAAATAAAATAATAATCCTTTATGTGTGTTTCCTATTGGAGTAAAGCCAATTTTCATTTTGTAAATGAAAAAAAAAAACAGAATAATTACATGATTTTCTGAAAGTTATATGATTGATCAAAATTCCCAGTCTCCTGATCTCTAGTCCACAGCTGTTTGTACTGTATTACACTGATGAATGGACCAAAATAAACAAGACGGGTCAGCAAATTAGGTTTCGTTTATTTCTGTGGCATGGGAGTTCAACATGGCCTCTTTCTTGCCTAGCCTAATCCTGCCAGCTGGCCTCATATATGTTGGCAGCTGAAAGGGAATCCTATCTCAGCAGTGAAAGTATGAATTTTATATATAGTCGATACGGAGTAATAGTGCTGCACGTTCGGTTGCAAGTAAAGCATGCCTCCTTCTCTTCAATTCCCATGAGTTTGACTTTTTAGATTTGGGGGAGGGTAGCAAATGTAAATTATAGAGTTTCTGAAAAGAGTATCTGAAAGGGGCAATAACATGGTAAAGGAGATGAAATAACTCTGATTGCATTTAGGCACTGACATGCAGTTTGGCTGGAGAGCAGGGCACCCCCCACCCCCACCCAGGTCTATAGCAAGAAGACAGAGAGGTGGTTTGGGAGAAAATCATGGATGCTTGAACAGCAGACGGACAGGACTCTGGTAAGCAGTGGGTGGCCAAGAGAGTGTTTTGGTGGAGAAAAGACATAATCATAGCTCTGCCTTAGAGAGATTAATATAGCTGCAGTTGTCGGACTTGGAAGTGCAAGGCTCTAAAGCCAAGGAATCCAGCTGAAAGGGGGCTCTTAGAGCAGCCTACGTGAGGCGAAGCATGAGGCTGGGTCAGGGCAGTGACAGCAAGGAAACCGTAAGAAAACTAAGCCTGAAACCAGGAAGGAGTTTTGTTTTTGATTAAAACTAGGGCAGAGGGTAGAAAGCAATAAATCAAATTAATCATGCTCGGGGATCAAAAACTACAGCTTAATATGAATTTGTAATGGATATAAATTTGGATCCTTGCTACCATTACCATACTAGCCTGTATTTTCATGATTAAAGCCGACTTCAGTTTTATAAAAAAGAGGGAAGGGACAGACGATAGCAAGAGGATAGAGGAATAAAGGTGGGATATTTAAATGCAGTGTAGTATGCATTTTTAGAAGGTCAAGAGTAAAGTGACTCACTGTAAGAAAAGCACTCACTACTACCTCCAAGAGTTTAAACACATAAATTCTATTCTACTTAGAAAAAATTCCTTTATTTAGCATGTATCTATATATTCATATTTTCAGTCTTTGGCAAGAAACAGTAAGAAAAAGCCACGTTTTTGTAATTTCTAAAACTGTCAAAAGGCTCGATGCTGACTTAAATGTGTAGTTTTTCACTTGAACAGCTTCTCCTAGTTTCCTGGAAAAAAAAAAATCATCTTCTCTGCTCTATTTTCCTTCATTTCTACCACATTTGTTGGGGATTCTTAGCTCTTTCTCTGGCTTTCTTTCTGCCTTATTATAACCTTTTTGGTAAGCTGTGTCAAATATTTTTGATGCTTGACAGATATAAATTATAAGTAGAAAGAAGCAAATATCTAGCTTTGACATAGCCTTGCTTTGATAGAAAATAACAGCATAACTACAGAGACTTGTCATTTATAAGTACTAATTATTTCAGTTATACCTGTTTAATGTTCAAGTAAGAACCACTTCCTCAAACTGGGCCTCTAACTATTAAACTATTAAATACAACGATTAAACTATTAAATACAACTGCGGAGTCTTAACCCTTTTGAGCCAGGAGATATCTTAGCAATCCGTAGAGAAGGAAACTGAGACCGGAAACTGTCCCAAGGTCATGATTGAGTGGGTTGTCTGTATTTGTTTGGGTTGCTTCAGGAAAATTCTAGAATCATCGTCATTTATAATAATGTCTTATTCTTAGTAATAGCAGAGCATCATATTAGGCAGTATACTCACTCCAGTGGTGGTAGTAATATTAATCATAAAGTAGCTTCCATTCTTGAGTGACTACCCTACCTAGGCATTTTGTGTCTATTTTTTCTAATACAATGGACATTTGAACACCATGGGTGCAAACTTTGTGGGTCCATTTATACATGGATTTTTTTTCAATAAATACATTAGAAAAAAATTTGGAGATTTGCAACAATTTGAAAAAACTCACAGATGAACCAGGTAGCCTAGAAATATCCAAAAAATGAAGAAGTTAGTTACATCATGAACTCATGAAATATGTGTAGATGCAGCTACTTCATCAGTTACTAACTGGAGACATGCACAAATCTGTTACAGAAAGCTAAAACTTATCAAAACTCCCACACAAAGACAGATTGCACAGTCTGTCTGCATTTTTGTTGTTGAGTGTTAGTTCCACCACCTACAGTGTTTTGTATCAGTACGGCAATATTGATGGAGACGTTTTATGTTGTAAACAGGTGACGTAAACTTACTGTGTGGATAAATGCAGTACAGTACTGAAAGTGTATTTTCCTTATGATTTCCTTAAGCTTTTCTTTTCTCTAGCTTACTTTATTTTAAGAATACGGTCCATAATACATATAACACATGAAATATTGATTAGTCAACTGTTGATGTTATCGGTAAGGCTTCTAGTCAACAGTAGGCTATAAGTAGTTAAGATTTTGGAGAGTCAAAAGTCATACGTGCATTTTCAACTGCACAGGGAGCTGGGCACCTCTAAACCTTGAACTGTTCCAGGGTCAGCTGTATTTACAACTCTCCGCATTAGGGAGCATTATCTTCATTTCACAGCTGAAGACCCGAGGCTCGGTTACAGCACCAGCCCAGCGATACCAAGCTCTAGCTGACTCCAAAGATCTTACTGCTCTGGGGAGGCTGAGTGGATAGAGACGGAAACCATCCGAAGTTCAGGAATGGCTCCCAAACTAGGCTGCATACCAGAATCACTTGGAGAGCCCTTAAAAGATACAACTCTTAGTCCCCATCCCCCAGAAACTCAGATTTATTAGTTCTCTATAGATTGCCCTCCTTACGATCCTGTTGTTTGACCAGATTTATGAAGCACTTATGGGTTGAAAAGCAGACAGGATTTAAAGTTAAAGGACAGGGCTTAGAATCTGGCTCTTCTTTCATAATCTTGATCAGGCTTCCTGAATTCTGTTTTTCAATCTGTGGGAAATAAGATTGTCTCGCAGACCATCGAACACCAAGTGAGATAATTCGTGTGAAAATGCATAAGTGTAAAGTGCTATGGAAATACAGAGAACCTGAAACATTTTAACTTGCAAAATACGTAAAAGTTGTGGTTCCCTGCGTGAGACGTCATCACCCTGTAACAATTCAAAAAAGTTTCTAGAAGGAGGTAAAGTAAGCAACTTCTGATTCATCGTGTACTTCACCACCATCATTTCATAACCGAAATGTTAATAACAAGGACATAATAACCTGATTTCAGAATCAAGGACAATAATTCAAATATACTTTGCCTTGGGGGAAAGTTACTACCCTGTACTTGGGGGGGTGGGGTTGCCTCCAGAGCACAAAAATTGTTACAGGGCTTCACAACTAGCGTTTGGAAAACACTGTCTTTGAGATCTAGTCCAGCCCAGAGAATATTGCTACTAGGTATGATTTTCCCAGGATCTTACAGCTCGTTAATGGCAGGCTAGAGGTCAGAGAACGTCAATGTTTATCAACATTTTTGACTGTGCTCCCTGTGTAATTTCATCAGCATATCCCATGGGCCCAGATTTTGTTCAGCTTTAACGCTATCATTTATACATGAAAACAACAGGTTTGGTGAAGATATCTTTTCAAACCACTCTACTCCCTTTCCCTCCCACCCTAGAATTTGATCATTGTTCCTGGCAGATCACTGTGTTGGTGTCTCGCCCCGACCTTGCCTCTCAAACTGAGAAATACTGGGATTTTTATTTGCTTGTTGTCATTCAAGATCAGAAGAAGTTGGAGATAAGGCCGAGCTGGGGCGGGGGGGGGGGGGGGGGGGGGGGGGAAGCATTCATCATCCTATGAATAGTTCAGAGCACAGGGTCTGGAGTCAGGCTGCCGGTTCGAATTTAGGTTCCATCACTCCTTGGTACGGGACTTGGAGCAAGTTCCTAGCCTCAGCTTCCCCATCTGCAAATGAGGCTAAGATTTGTAACTACCTGATAGGATTGCTGTGAGGATTAAGTAATCAAATGTTGAAAGTGCTTACTATAAGCTTGATAAATACTAGCCTGTAGTAGCAGTAGTGGTAGTAGTACCCAAATCACTTCTTGCCATTGACTTTTTCTCTTTTCGAGTGCATGGTTTAATGCAGTTATACGTACAGAAGGGGATACTGACTTCCCAATGAATGAACAGACCTTCTGTTAATTTCCTATTGCAAACCTTCTCTTACTAATAGCTCCACATTGTACCATTATCAACTCCTGATCCAGGGTAGTGAATTGCATCCTGTCCAGAGTTAATGAGCCATCACAAATAGGATCGGCTCTATTAGTACTGCTGTTATTCATTTATTTTCATTATCCAAATTACCCCATTTATATTTGCTATAAAGCACAAAGCTAGTTTCTGTTTTAAATATATAAAAGAGAGTAGCATAAATTTACAGATAGAACATGTGCTGCTGTTAAAAATAATTTTGAGGTTATTTTGAAGTCAAATTCAGAAATGTGTGCTTTATAGCTATAATTAATGAAATTCATTAGTTAATATCTAATATATGTATATCAAAAAGACAAAGTGTCACTCTAAACCAGCTCTTTCGTAATGAATCTACACATTTATAATATTGCTTCTGGCTATTTTAGAAAATAAACCATTTCAAAAAGGAAGACCTTCTTTTAAGTAATGCCTTATAGAATATAGTTTTAACATGAATAATACAATTAAAAAACAAGCTGTAAATTGGATCATGGAGTTTTGACATTTATATTATGGCAACATTACAATGAACCGTGCTTCTAACAAAGAAGTTCTTTCCATTTTTAATAACTCCTGTGGCGAGTAGTTAGAAATGAATTAAGTGGAATGATTATTTCTCCATTTCTGTCTGTGACCTAAGTCACTGGTATCAAATGTCTACCAGTTATTCTAAAGCTGGTGATGTCAGGAGCAAGGAGTTAGCCGTTCTCCTTCTGTGTTTCGTAATCCACTTCTATGTGGAAGCATGGTGTTGCTTTAAAGACGTAATGTGTAGGGGCGCCTGGGCGGCACAGCGGTTAAGCGTCTGCCTTCAGCTCAGGGTGTGATCCCAGCGTTCTGGGATCGAGCCCCACATCAGGCTCCTCCGCTATGAGCCTGCTTCTTCCTCTCCCACTCCCCCTGCTTGTGTTCCCTCTCTCGCTGGCTGTCTCTCTCTCTGTCAAATAAATAAATAAAATCTTTAAAAAAAAAAAAAAAGATGTAATGTGTATTCTTTCTTTCTCCCCCCTTTGCAGGATACGGTAAAGATAAAACGAGCTCATTTACTAGCTTACTAGTTAAATTTTAGCAAGTTCCTTAGTTTCTGAACATCGTGTATTTCTTCTCTCAAGAAACTGCTACGGGTGGGGTACTGAAGATACAAAGTTAAGTGAGATCTCTTCGCTCAGGAGTCATACCTTTGTAGGGTTACTGTGAAAAATTCAGTTATTTAAAAAAATTACTCATTTAACAAATACCTACTTAGGAATTACCAGTGTGTATGCTTGATACTGGAGATAGATGAATGGAGAGGAAAAAACAGTCTCTGAATTTACACTCCGAGGAGAGAGATGACAAATATATAGAAAATTATACTACCATCACTATACTGCATGCCCCTCACTGAATACAAAAAAGTACACTCAAGTCACTAGACTATATTCTCCTCACTGTAAACAGGGTGCTCCTTGTAAAATACGGATCTGGCTTCATTTCTTCTCTGCTCAAATCATTTCAATTGTACTCTTTTGCATCAGAGTGAAGCCCAAATTTCTTTTTTTTTTTAATGTTTTTTTATTATATTATGTTTGTCACTATACAGTACATCCCTGGTTTCTGATTTAAGTTCAATGATTCATTAGTTGCGTATAACACCCAGTGCACCATGCAATACGTGCCCTCCTTACTACCCATCACCAGTCTATCCCATTCCCCTACCCCTCTCCCCTCTGAAGCCCTCAGTTTGTTTCTCAGAGTCCATAGTCTCTCATTGAAGCCCAAATTTCTTATACAGTGGGTTTCTTTACTGGGTGACTTAAAACAACAGAAACGTATTCTACCACAGTTCTGGAAGCTAGAAATCCAAACTAATTGTGTCTCCAGAGCCATTCTTCCTCTGAGACTCCGGGTAGAACTTTATTGCCTTTCCTAGCTTCTAATAGTGGCCATCAGTCTCTACTTTCGTCTTCATGGGGCCATCTTCCCTCTCTGCCTAACTCTTTGTCTTTACATGGCCTTCTCCTGGTGTCTCTGGTTTCTCTTCTTCTGAGAACACCAGTGATATGGGATCAGGGCCCATTCTAATTGAGTATGACCTCATCTTAACTTGGTTATTTCTACAAAGAGGCTCTTTCTACATAAGATCACATTCACAGGTAATGAGAGGAGGGAGCAATGAAGGAATTTCAACATATCTTTTTGGGAGACACAATTCAACCCACAATAGAATGCATCCCTGTTTATTTACAGGTAGTGCAAACATATACATATATATATATACACACACATACCTACGTGTACATACATATATTTTTAATAGTATGTAAGAGCAACAATGGGGGAAATTTAGTCTGTGTAAATAGGCAGAATATTTAACCAAGACATGGAACCAAGAATGCTCAGAGGAAGAGAACTGAAAATGCTCTAACCAGTGCCTAGAACTGAAGAAGGAGAGTGAAGGGATAAAGGGTTTATGTTATGAGGAGATGTGTAAAGTTTAGTAAGAATATTGGGAACTTGTAATATTGAGGGCAAAAGAGTGCCTTTGGAATAATTCAAACAGTTGGAAGATAAGGTGAGATGTGTATTTCAGAAAGAGTACTCTATTTTCAGTGAGAGTAATAGATTGGAAGAGGGCAAAATTTGGTAGTGGGATGAGAAGGAGAGATTTGAATACAAATTAGAGGTAGAATTCATGGACTTGGTGATTGGTTAAATGCATCAGGAGAGAAAAATTGAGAGCTGAAGATGATGCCTGGTTTTCTAGTGCAAGCAATGTGTGGTACTATCATTCATTGAAATGAAATACAGGAAAAGAGCCAGGCATTGGTTTGGAGCAGGGACAAGCAATGAGAAGATGATGCCATCTGATATTCACTCATTGAGCCCTTTCTCCCTCCCTCTTAACTCTGCCTTCTTAATTGAAAGGTGTGTTTCCATTAAGCTTGTATAGTCACAGGCCTATTTATGCATGATTAAAAATTTGCCAGGTTAACCTTGTCTATGACCACGTACCAGTTGGATGACAAGTCAACCTAAACGTCTCTTTCAGGAAAAACTAAAGCCAAACTAGTGTGTAGCATTTTGAAGTTCCTTGAGGTATCTTCTCTCTTTGAAGAGCCAAGAGAGATAAAAAGTGACATTCCATAGGCCCTCATTCATCTCATGATATTTCCTTCCTGCCATCCCAATTGGGTCCTTTTTTTAAATTTATGTATTATGCCTACTCACAAAAAACATTTTCGTTAAATGGGAATATTTTTTCCATCTTGATATTCAGTTTGTGAGGTGGGAAACCTTTCTTCCTATAGCTTTCATAGGAAAACTTTTTTGAAAGTTACATTCATTTAATTTTTCCATTGAAATGAAGCGTGGGTTGGGAAAGATGGGATTGATTTTGTTTTCCCAAAGAGATTCGGTGAAGTAGTTGAAGAGGGAGTGAATCTAACATAGAAACAAATTTCAGATTTTATCCTTTTTGGTGCTAGATAGTCTGCCGAGTACACTGTGCATGTCACCATGTACTTCTTGTGCCAATTCTTTGGGATATCTTTATCATTTCCATTTGATAACTGAGGGGATTGAGGCTCATAGAAGTTCATACAACTAGAAAAAGGCGAAGCTACAATTCAAATCCCATTATCTCTATTATATGTCATCTGTCTCTGGGAAAAGATATTTTTTTAACAATGAAGCATAGTATCAGTAAGCACACCTCCTTGTTAATAGGAATCTGACTGTATGTAGCTCAAGTGGGGAACTCCATGACCTGGAATTCTGTGTTCCTATAAGTGAAAGCTCTATCAGCATCTGGCAACTTTCTTGATTCATCCCATGATGCCTTGTTTCACAGATGATTCTTTGGGCCACCTCTTTGCAAAAAAAACTGAATGTGCTCAATTTTACCTAATTATCTTTAAGAGTGTTTCAGTATTGTTAGTGACTACAACGTTTGAGATTCCCCAAGACTATGCTCACTTTTCATACCAGCTTCAAGTTTGGGATTTCCAAGACTACTCTCAGGTTTGATAATTAATTTACTAGAAGGACCCACAGAACTCACTGAAATCTGTTGTGCTCACAGTTACAGTTTGTTACAGCAAAAAGATACTGATCAATATCAGCCAAGGGAAGAAAGGCGTAGAACAGGGTTCAGAAGAGTTCACGTATAGCCCTGCCAGTTGTCCTCATGCCAGTAGAGCTGTGTAGACTCTGCTTGCTTCTCCTAGCAACAGTATGTGACAGTATGCACGGTGTATTGTCAAGCAGGGACACACCCAAGTCTTGGTGTCCAGAGTTCTTATAGAGGTTTGATCACATAGACATTGTTGACCATCTGCATGGCTGACCTTAGTCTCCAGCCTCTCTAGAGGTTGAGTTGATATCCTGTGGCCCAAACCTCTCACCATAAATCCCTTTGTTAGCATAGACTCTCTACGATGACCCACAGCCCTCAGACAAACAAAACGATCCTTATTGGTAAGGAAATGACAAGGGTTTAGAGATTACCTCCCAGGAGCTAAAGGTAAAAGCCACACTTCTCTTTGGGCAAAGTTTATCCTTTACTGTGCAGTGATTTTTTTGGAGCTATTAATTTGTTCAAAAAATATTTAATACTCTCTATTAGTCACTAGGCTATCCCTTTGGGTATATAGCTATGACCAAGACTCAAGCCCACCTCTCTAGAAGCCAGAGCCTCAGCTTTCTGCAGCAATCATAGCTAAAGAAAAAAAATATTCCCTGCTTCCCCTTATTTATTGCTTCTTACTTTGGAGAATCACCTTATTACCTATGCAAGGATTCCATGAGAATTATTGCAACATTTACACCAAATAGGGGTGTGTGTGTGTGTGTGTGTGTGTGTGTGTCTTGAAACGTTGTGCAGAATAATGCAGCTGCTTTGGAAAACAGTCTGGCAGTTCCTCAAAATGTTAAACAGAGTTACCATATGAACAAGCAATCCCACTCTTAGGTATATACCCAAGAGAAATAACAGCATATGTCCACACACACACAAATTGTACTCAGTTATTTATAGCAGCACTATTCATAATAGGCAAAAAGCAGAAACAACCCAAATGTCCATCAACTGATAAACGGATAAATAAAATGTGGTCCATCTATATGGACTATTATTCTACAATAAAAAGGAATGAAGTACTGACACATGCTATAACATGAATGAACATTCAAAACAATGTGCTAAATGAAAGAAGCCAGTCACAAAAGGCCACATATTCTATTATTCCATTTATATGAAATGTCCAGAATAGGCAATTCTATGGAGACGGAAAGTAAATTAGTGGTTGCCTAAGGCTGGGGTTAGAGTAACAGGGAGTGACTGCTAATGAGTGTGAGCTTTCTTTTGGGGGTAAAGAGAATGTTCTAAACAGACTTTGGTGATGGTCTCACAATTTTATGAATGTATTAAAACCATTAAACTATATACTATCAATGGGTGAATTTTATAGTATGTGAATTATGCCCGAAGAAAGATGCTTTTTAGACGTGGTACAAAGATTCAAAAGTCTATGGACCAAATCTAAAGACCGTTATCTAGGAGAGTGACCTGATCTCACTCTTGGACAGAGAGTTATTATGACTAATCCCTTAGTCTACATGGGTTTCCCCTTCATTCATTATTGTTCCAAGAAGTGATTTCTGACCCTAAGTATTTGTAGGTATTAAAACTGATTTAGAAACTGGCACGCAACAGGTCTTTAATGAGTATATGCTGCATGAATGGATAGTGACATCAAGCTGGAAGTGGCACATTTTTGCCCCCCCCCCTTTTTTAAGGGAAATAAGTTTGGGCTTGAGAAGGTCTTTTCTTACCATAGTAAATTCTCAACAAACATTCTTTGGTTACCTGTAGCAGATATTAACTCTGCTATTCAATTCACTGTGCGATTTCACAGAAGACAGTGTAAAACTAAAAAAGGAATTTAAAATCTTGCAGTTTGCTCCTTCTATTTTACATCTGAGATATTTGAGATACAGAGAAGTTCCATCAGATTTTTAAATAGGGCTGTCATGTGGTCCTAAATTAGACTCCATGGGGATATGAAGACAGTCATGGTCCCTGTCTTCAAGAGTCTTACAGTCTTAAGGTGATGAGGCTCAAACTCAAAAAACTATAATCAGCAGCAGGATGTGAAGGGAGGGAGGACTTGAGTTTTGGACTCAGACAAATACAGGTCTGAGGTCTGACTTCTAAACTTACTATCTGTGTGATTGTGGAGTAATTTATTAGGTTTTTTAAGCCTCATTTTTCTCGCCTATACAAACAGAGGTAATCATGCCTAATATTAATAATAAGAGCTGATCTTTATTGAGCAGTTTACATGTCAGGCACTGTGCTGTACAAGCACTTTATGTATGTTATCTCCTTGGTTTCTCCCTGAACCCATGGGGGGTGTATTGCTACCATTTTTATAGAGGAGAGAAATGAGGCTTAGAGAGACGAAGTATTGTTGATTCATTCATTTATTAAGCATCTAATGTTAGGCATCTTGCTAGAAACTAGGAGTATACCAGGAGGAGCAGGTAGGGGGAACAGTGGAACTCGGTTTCGAGGAGGTTGGAAGGCCTTGATGTCCCCTGTCAGGTAATCCTCTTCCCTGGCACTCACTGTCCTTCCCAGGGGAATTAATATTCATTCCCATCTCTTGCACCTGTTATCTCTTGTTTCCTTCGCCTTTATATTAATCTTCATGACTATCTAGCCAGTTGAATTAAGACCCCCTTACTGGCAGACACTGTATCCAACTCATCCTTTGTGTTTCTTGATTGATTTGCTCAATATAAGACAGTTGCATGGATGGATCAACAACTCACTAAATCTCTCTGTTGACTATTTTTGTCTACTGATGACCGAACCCTCTCTAAATCACAAATATTATTCGTTCCAAATGTCTTTTTTATCGTTTAATTTATTTGGGCCTTGTTCTCATTTCCTTCACGCTGTGAAACAAAGTCCATTTATGTAAGTTTAATTTTTTTTTGTTTTATGATATTAGACTAGAAATACTTTAGAATTTGAGGTCTCCTGCTATCCATTCTTTATTTACCATGGCTTCAGAGATGGCCCAAGTCTACCCAGAACCTTTGCCATCAACATAACTGTTGGTTTGCTTAGTACATCACCCAGATTCTCTGGATGAACTCCCATTGCTGAAGCCCTTAGATCTTTCCTGGGATTAAACTCACAAAATGCAAGGTTTCCAAAGGCCATAAATATCAATCAGGATTCCTGTGTGATGTAGTTTCTTTCCCAAGCGTTTATTAGAAAACAGATCTGGAGATTGTTTTCTCCTACAAGATGTTCCATGGTTAAGTTAGATGATCTTCAGACATAGTTTTAATAGTTCAATTCTCTCCATAATTAATATAGTTAAGTTTGGGGTCATAAAATGCTGGTCTTCCCAGAAATTTGAAATGCAAGGTTTAAGTATATGAGAAATTGGAAATATTTGAAACTTTGCCTGAGGTTAAAAAAAAAAAAAAAAAGCTAAATTAGAATAGTAAAGTAAAATTCAGGAAGCCTTTTTGAAACTGGGTGAAGACACTTCCTATAATTGCTTAAGAATGTTAAAAATCAAATCTAAATGTGAAAGGTAATTAGTAAGTAATTATACACTGGCTGGTTGGCATATTTCCAAAGAAATATCGAGAAAAGGTATAATTTTTTTAAAATGTTGTAGCTACTTTAATTGTCAAAATCCTTAATAAAAACAATTTAAAGCATCAGATACCTTCCAGATTTCGAGCCATGAACAGAACTTTACCCAAGTTTTAACGTACTCATGGTTGCCAAAGACCCTCCTGGAACACTCCTGGGAAGGGCTGCTTGCCAGCGTCAGGAAAATCCACGCAGGCACCTACAATTAGTGTAATATACCCCACCTGTCCTTTCTATTTTTTGTGAGACTGCCTTGAGGGACTCAAATCAAGAAGGTACAAAGTGTTTTTGCTGTGGGATGCCTATTTGTGATCCAAGGGAACACAGGAATCTGAGAAATCTAGACAGAAAGGCAAGAAATGATCAGTGTGGTTAATAGAACACAGAGGCCAAGACAAATTCAGAGGCCTTGGGAAATATTTTGAACCTCCACACAAAGCTAATCACCCAGCAGTGGCTTTGAAAGAACCTTGGAGATCACCAGCTGAATCTCCTCATTCTGTTTCTGAAGACTCTGAGCCTCAGGGCAGGCAGGAGACTCACCCAAGGGCTCCAGACAAGCAAGTGGTGGAGCCCGGATTCGAACTTGGAGGTGTTCTGGCTCCAAGTCCAGCACTCTTCAGTCTGTACTAAGTGCAAGTGCTTTTTGTACATGTGATTTTAAGAACCTTGAGAGTTTCAAGGATTCTTGTGATTTGGAGGATTCATTTTGTTAGTCTCTTTTACCATTATTGAGTGAATTTCAGGCCCTGAGCTAAGTTTCCCTCCCTTGTGGCCAAATTATCACAGAACATTCCATTCACTTAAAAATAGTTGTACTATAAAAGAAAATGCAAGTGGAAAAGCTTGCCAACAATAAACATTCTGAAAAACTTCACACACACGGCTTCCATTCCTTGCAGAAATGCCAAGTGCGAGCCTACTGCACCTGCAGGCTGGAGTGATCGCACAGTGGCCAGGACCTGGAGACTGGCTAGTCCCACATGCGCTTAGGTTTATGATTAAATTTGAATATGACTTTAGTTTCTTGGCCAGCAGAGTTACAGGTGATTTAAAGAAACAAACAAGCGTTTTAGGGAAGGAGTGGTAGGGGGTGACGGAGCTTGGGAAGAAAATGAAAAGAACATAGCCAGTGTATCATTTTCCCAAGTTCTCACCTACTGTGTACTAGACTGCTGTCCTCCTCCCTGTCCCCTAGGGTTCTCCTGGTAGGGAGACGTTCTTCCCATCAGGCAACTCTGAGCTTCTAAGGCAAAAACTTCAGTATTCCTGTTGGTTGACACGGAAGACTTCTTAATTTGATTCTCCCCATTGATTCTCCCATTCAGGCAACAGTTTTTTACTGAGTAATATGATATAATGTCTGTGCAGCCATTTCCACTCTAGATTTTTATGTGACCTAGCTAGGGATGGATTTTTTTTTTTTTTCTTCTCATTCCTTTTATGAGTAGTGATTATAAGGACATGCTTTGCTTGGGAAAAGGATACAATGTGGCTTGTTAAGGCAGAGACGTACTCAGTGGTGACATGGGCACAAGTCTTCAGGCACTTGCCCTTTCCTTCCCCCACATGTGCCCCGAGACAGGTCTGTGCAGCTCGGGCTGAAGAGCTGAGTGTTTGGACAAGGATAGGATCCCTCCAGATCAGAGGAACACTGAGTCTCTTCATGCACAGGCTTTTTTTTTTTTTAATCCAGAGAAACATTTTTATGCTCATTTAAAACATGCTTTCTTAGGCAGTGTGTATGGAGAATGGTTTCATCGGGGCTATGTAAGTCTAGCCTGGTATTTCCCCAAGTAGTCTCCAGGTCTCTCTCTATAATTTGGAGTATAAGTTTTAGTTTTCTTCCCAGATGATTTTCATAGCTCTAAAGCAGAGGTTGCGAGCTAGCAATCCTCCAGCCAAATACACCCCCCACTGACAACTTTCATTCAGTGCACGTAGTGTGGTTTGGTAAAAATTCGAATTAGTTGCCAGTATGTAAATATAGTGCCAATAAAACTTCAGAGTCACAACATATCTTTTAAAAAGTCAGATCTGCAACATTTGGTCTGTACGGCAACGTGGCAACCATTTGATAAAGCTGAATATTTGGTGCAGCCTTGAGATGGAGTGGACACTTCCAAGTCTCCTTTGCTACCTGCACAGCCTGAACTCTTCAGCTATCTGTATCTCTGACCTTCCCCAAAGGACACATAGGCTAGGTGTTTCTAAGGGCAAGGGGAAAGAATTAAAGTCATCATCAAGGTGATTGTAAGAATAATACAAATAATTCACCTCCTATACTGAGCACGAACCATGCCAGACACTGTGCCAAGTACTTGACCTAGCATTTAAACCTCACACGAACACCGCGTATAACCCAAAGGGTTAAGTTGCTTGTCGAAGGTCAAATAGCTTGTGAGTAGCCGAGTTAGGATTTGAACACTGATGTATCAGACTTAAACCTTGTACTTCTCATTTTATCATACCATCTTGCAGAATCATATCTCCCTCCCAAGTAACCCTTCCTGAATTTTAGGCCTATGAGAATATACAACAGGATGCCAAAAATTTGGGGCCCTATGGACCACTGGTTTTCCAGCTTCTGTCAGAAAGAGGCAAAGGATTGTCCACAATAGCCAAATCGTGGAAGGAACTGAGATGTCCTTCAACAGATGACTGGATTAAGAGGTTCTGGTCCATATATACAATGGAATATTACTCAGCTATCAGAAAGAACGAGTTCTCAACATTTGCTGCAACATGGATGGCACTGGAGGAGATAATGCTAAGTGAAATAAGTCAAGCAGAGAAAGACAACTATCATATGATTTTTCTCATCTATGGAACATAAGAACTAGGAAGATCGGTAGGGGAAGAAAGGGATAAAGAAAGGGGGGGTAATCAGAAGGGGGAATGAAGCATGAGAGACTATGGACTCTGAGAAACAAACTGAGGGCTTCAGAGGGGAGGGGGGTGGGGGAATGGGATAGGCTGGTGATGGGTAGTGAGGAGGGCACGTGTTGCATGGTGCACTGGGTGTTATACGCAACTAATGAAGCATCGAGCTTTACATCAGAAACCAGGGATGTACTGTATGGTGACTAACATGATAAAAAAAAATTATAAAATAAAAAAAAATTAAAAAAGAAAGAGGCAAAGGGAGAAGCTCGGTTATCGTTGGCGAGGCTTCGTCTACTCTGATTTTATCCTCCAGCTAAGGAATAGCTCAGGCGCTAATGCATGTAGCCATCCTCCTGGATAAAAGGAACTCTGGTGAAAATATACTCTAAGTTGATTTGAGGCCACATTAAAGGCTTTAAAAAGAACATTTGGATATCAGGTAAGGAGCACCTACTCAAGTTTTTTAAACCCTTAAGATAAGAAAATACACATTAAACTTGTGCCAATGGTTATTTTAAAAGGAAAAAATGAAATTTCCTATACTTGAAATTATATATCTTATGTCATCTTTCTTCCCCTTGATTCCAGCCTTTACTATCTTTAAAACCTACTTCTTTTTAAATCCAGAATATTGTAGATTTACTATTGGTTTCCTTTGACATTATTTTCCTTCACTTCCATTTCTATGGGATTTCTCAAAACCTTTAACTCCTTTGATTTTTTTTTTTTCACTCCTCTCTTAAAAATATTAGGAATAGACTGCTTAACAAAGTTTCCTTCTATACATTTAGTTTCAGGGTAGGAAAATAAATGTCGTCTCCTAGCAAAATATGTATCTCTCTGTTAAAGTTCTTTTGGTTACAAGCAACAGAAATGTATTTTGTTCAATCAAAATTCAAAAGGGGGGATTATTGAAAGCATAGGATCAGTGATAGGAATAGCAGCTGTTTATTCAGAAAAACAGTTACCTGAGTGATTGAAATCAAAGGACAAGCTGAAGGGCCAGACTTTAGGAAGCATAGGAGCTAGGGTGGCTTTGAGGTCCTCAGCTGCAGATGTGCGTAGTTCTGGAGGAAGACTTCTGTCTTTATCTGTTCCAGTCACTCTTTAAGTCCCAGGCAAGACAATCTGGTCTAGTCTAGGTGTCTCTATTATTGAACAGATGAGCCATGGCTAGCAGATGGAACAACGAATTCAGTCGTGGCCACTAGGGATTTCTTAGGGAATGCTATACATGACTGTGGATATAGTGACAGTTTTATAAGTTTTTATTTGCTTGTATATTTCTAAATCAGGGATTCCGTCTACATAAAAGTAGACTTTATTGAGTGTGTGAAGCTTCTGTAAGATATAGTCAAAGTATTGACAGAGGCTCTTAGAACTTTCAAAAGTCTAGAACGTTCGTTGTTTAGAGATTCAGTCTGAGAAATATCCCAGATATTTTCCCATAATAGGAAATAATTTCTTAAGGCAATAGTTCTGCAAGTTGCGTTAATGCTCTGCCATCTTCCATGACTATTAGTAATTCTAACGGTACTACAGTGTGGGCTCATGCATAAAAAAATCTTCTCCCTGGTTAATAAATGGGTATGATTTTGCTACTGTCTGCTGTCTCTGAGAGAGTAGGTACCCCCTGAGTTGTTCTGTTCCCTGGACAGGGAAGTATATCTTTCATCCTTTAGTGGACGAATCTGATGGGCTGGAAATGCTCAGAAGTTAATATTGATAGACAAGCCACAGAAAACCTCTGTCTTGGTTCATACTAAAATCTTTTTGTACTAGGACAAGATGAACCTTCTGCTGCAAACATGAGCCTCCTCTCTTCTTCAGCCAAAAGTTCACCAGGGTTCAAACAATGTTTTAATGGATTCCAGCAAGACTTCTGTGGGGCTTTGAGGAAGACGTTTCTGGTGTGCAGCCTGGAGGAATGTGTCTAGCACGGTACCAGCACTAGCATCAGGACCCACCTGGCTTCAAGCCCCCTAGTCTGCTTCCGATTTGGGGGGGGACTTGGCAGCTTGCCTTTATTGTTCCAAAGGACTCCTGCCATTCCTTAGTTCACAGCTCACATCTCACGTCCTCCATCAACCCTTCCCAGGCTGATGAGAAACCAGTCCCATCTGTACCCCACAGCTAGTACGTAAGACCGTTTATTCTCCCACTCAAACAAATAGAGACAGACAATTCTCAGTTGTCCATACTCATAAAGGAGTATGTTCCTATAGGGAATCTGCTATTAGATAGAGTCTGTTGAGACTTTTCTTCCTCATGTAGAGGTGTTTGACACATGGAGATAAGTAAGCCAGACATTGAGGAGCAGCAAGCCTAGGCGGCCGACTAAGGGCACAACCAATGTGTTCATGGTGGTGAATCCTCTCTGAGTTTTTGATACCTACTCTCTCTGAACAACCCCATCTTCCTTCTTTAGACCAGTGGGTACCTTCTGAGGGGGCAAATTAAGTCACTTGAATAATGAATAATATTTGTATGTAAAATGAGAGCTCCATTTTTAAGTTTGAAAGAACTCACAGCCATATTTGTCATTATAATTAATGGTAGTAAGAGCCTCTCCCTTTGGTAAACTTGACGAGCTTTACATCCTTATAATGAATTCTCATAACTGATTTTAGAGGTGTGATTGGAACCGTATTACAAAAGAAACCAAGACACCCAGAGATGTGAGAACACGGACAAGGTCATACGCTAATAAGGAACAGAACTTGCATTCAAATTCAGATCCATCTGGCTTCAACGCTACGACCCTATACCATACTTACTACCCTATACCATATACTACCTTCCACTGTATTCCACTATGCTATACTACCCTACTCTGCACTATATTATACTACCCTATAGTACACTACACTATTACTATCCTATCCTATACCATACTATCCTATCCTATCCCACACTACCCTATACTATATTACATTATACTATACTATATATGCTATACTACACTATACTATACTGCCCTATACTATACTACACCACACTATCCTATCCTATCCTACACTACTCTGTCCCATATTACTTTATACTATACTACATATGTTATACTATACTACAGTATACTGTACTGCCCTATAGTTATACTATACTACCCTATACTACACTCGACTACCCTATACTATATACTACACTATACTACATTACGTTACACCTCACTATACTACACTACATTATACTGCAACACTCTACTAACCTATACTACACTATACTATACTATACTATACTATACTATACTATACTATACCATACCATACCATATTATACTCTCCTATGCTATTCTATACTGAACAATGTGGCATGGTAGGGTCCATATCAAGCTTCCTCAGTGGAAGAACAGGGAGTGCAAACACATGGGGTTCTGTCCACATCCGCAAAGAAGAAGGCCAGTAGGACCAACTGGCATTACACTGATGCCATCACTACAAAGTTGTGTTCTCAACAGCTACAAGCAAACGTCATCGCATATATTTACTTACATGCATGTATTTCTTTACCCAGTTCCATCTCTGTATTAATTATCTGTGCCTGTCGCTTTTCTACGTCCTATGTGTATGTGTGTCTGTGGTAAAATATATATATTACAAAATTTAGCACTTTAACCATTTTTCGGTTTACAGTTCAAGTTCATTGGCATTAAGTACATACACATTGCTCTGTAATGGTATCTTCTTTTTTTTTTTTTTTTTTTTTTAAGATTTTATTTTTTTATTTATTTGACAGAGATAGAGACAGCCAGCGAGAGAGGGAACACAAGCAGGGGGAGTGGGAGAGGAAGAAGCAGGCTCATAGCGGAGGAGCCTGATGTGGGGCTCGATCCCGTAATGCCGGGATCACGCCCTGAGCCGAAGGCAGACGCTTTAACCGCTGTGCCACCCAGGCGCCCCTGTAATGGTATCTTCTCCAGCTGAAACTCCATACCCATTAAAGAGTGACTCCCCATTCCCCCTCCTCTCAGTCCCTGGTGACTATCTTTCCACTTTCTGTCTCTATGAATTTGACTATTCTGGATACCTCAGATAACCGGACTTACACAATATTTGTAATATCGGTCTTTTATTTCACTTAGCAGAAAGTCTTCAGGGTTCATCCCTGTGTATCATGGGTCAGATTTTCCTTCCTTTCTATAGTTTGAATAATATTCCATTTTGTGAACTGTTTAAAAAGAAACTGGCATATTAAAAATATTGAAACTATTTGGATATTTATCAATTAGAATTGGACCCTATCACATCAGACACGATTGGGAGGACTCACCGACAGGAGCCGGGGAGAGACTTGTTTAAAGAAAATGCAGAAGCAAAGAAAGGAAATTATTTGATTGGCTTTAACTTCAGGCCTAGTTGGCTGTTAGTGATTGCGTATCCTTACCCTGTTGATTTTGTAACCTTGAGGCATGTATAGGCTTAGACTTGGGTTTGCTTATGTAGGCTGCGATGGCATTAGAGCCGCCTCAGTCTAGTCTAATGGCCTCCTTGTTTAATTAATTTAACAGTATAAACCACATTTTGTTTATCCGTTCATCTGCTGATGGGCACTTGGGTAAGAATGGTGCCACTACAAACATGGACCTACAAATATGTGTTCGTGTCCTAGTTTTCAGTTCTTTTAGGTGTATATCCAGACCTGGAATTGCCGGATCACGTGGTAATTCTATGTCCCCTTTGCTGGGGAGTCTCCATACTGCTTTCCACAGCAGCTGTACCATTGTTCATTCTCACCAGCTCTGCCTACTCCTCTTATACCCATATTTCTAGCTTATAAAGGTCTCTAAAGCATGGCTGTGACTTTTCAGCTGTTTACCCGCCAACAGCTAGGACAATGCACTCCCATCAAGGGTGCTGAGTAAAGGACTTGCTCATTGTGATGGAGATCATGGCCCTGAAACGTCTTCAAGCAATTTACAAAAGTTTGGGCACGGAATCCCTGGAGCCTGTATTCTTCCCCACCTTTTCTCCCTCTGCTGCTTAGGAGCTCGGAGAATAACCATGAAAATAGTGAGATGCTGTCTGCAGGAAGGAAAGGAAAGTATAGCTGTGCCTCTTTGCATACCAATGAGCTGTTTCAGAGAGCTGCAGCCCGCTCTGTGTGCCTTTGTTGATTGATGATAGCGTGTGCACGTTTGGCAGGCTGAATCCACGTCTGCAATTTAAATGACCACTTACAAAATGGAGCCTTTTTCTTAAGACCTAATGAGACCCACTGGCTGACAATGTAGTTGAAAAAGCCCTGACGTCTAAAAGAAAGTTCTAATCCCATTGTAAAAGAAGTGGGACTTGTGGAACTATCAGATAAGCAGTTGGTCCAGGAATGTAACCTTGACTGTATACACACTTTAAAGCAATGCGTGATTATTTTCGGCAGGGGGTTCTGCCCTCACTTTTAGAAATTCTTAGAGAAATGGGGCAGACAGCTTTTGGTTCAGGCCCAGCGACGGAACTGCTCTTTCAGGAAGCACAAGCGGGATGGCAGCTTCCCACCTAACTAACGCTTCCCATGGTCCTCACTCTGTCCTTGCGGTTCCCCTGGGACAGGAATCTTGACCATTTCTGGAGCTAAAGTGTCCCCGCTTTTTGGAATTCTGTGAGGTTCTCAAATAAAAACTAATATGAAAATACTGTTCACATGCTTTCCAAATGCTTTTATTTTGCCTTTGACAGAGAGGGTCAGGGCTGCATGTAAAGGTGTTTTGATATTGGAACGCCTCCTTCTTGCTTCATGCGTTGGCCTCTGACCCCGGGGCCGGATGGGGAAGCAGAGGCAGGTACCATTGGTGTGAACTGGCTGTCCAAGTCAGTGTGCTACAGAACTGGCGGTGTGTCCTCCTGGGTTTTCTTCTTCCTGACACTGCGTGGTACAATTCCAAAGTTCACCTGGAGGTCACACTCACTGGCCCCTGGCAGGGCTTGGGAGGTCTCTGCCGGGTTAGGCCGCCCAGATGTGAGCTGTGTTTGGACTGAGTTCAGTTTCTTTCCATTCTCTCCCTCCTCCCTTCCCCTTTGTCTTGCCAACTGCTACTGGAGATGTTTTTCCCTCTGTTTAAGGTAATAGCTGACTTAGTGCCAAAGCCAAGCTGTAGGCAAGCATTGAAAATAAATTTGCAGGGGGGTTATTTTCATACTAGTGGAAAAAGTCTTGGAATCTTTTTTGGAAGTTTTTGTCTCCCTAGAGACTGCCCTTCGGAAGCATCTTCCCCTTTTGAATGCTCTAAGCTGGGGCTAAGAAACAAACTGAGTGAACATTGATGCGAGCTAGGCTAGGTTTCGAAGCAGAGTGGTACAAACATTCCCTGAACAACTGTGTCGTAAAACAGTGTGCCATCATAGAAGCAGCTGCTACAGATGTGTGGTGCTTGCCCACTCCTCTGAATATACACACTGTTGCCTTAAAAGTCCTCTGGTGAATCAGGTGACCCAGTGTAAGAGGAATGATGTATTAGAAAGACGCTGGAACCCCAAGTCTGCCATTTTCTAGACAGGTGACAAAGGAAGTTGCCCAGGCTTGTCACCTGCGCAGTCAGTTTGTGCCAGGCTTCGTGAACTCAGCAAAACACCTGGCAGTAACTAGCCCACAGTAGGCACTTTCTCAGAATCATGATTCATTCCCCCTTCACTAGTTATTTGTTGTTCTCTCTTCTTGACATCAGATTTAAGTAAGAAGTGTCCTTTGCCACAGTCTACAATTTCTTAGGATAATTTCGCACTTTTCAAGAATAATGGTGGCTGACGGTATTTATTTTCTACCTTCCTGTCAGCTCTCATGCAACTGCCATTCACTAGCCACAAAACAGGAGGCTTCCCAGACCTCAGCTGGGAAGACCGCACCTTGCCGAGGCAAGCAGCAAAGGAAATTCCATGTGTCCTCGGTCTTGACACCTTCACTGGAAGGAATTTAAAAATCGAGGTTACAAATCATCTGAGAACTCAGTACCACTTGTTCTGGGCAGCAGCCCACTCTAAAAATTATCATGCTGACACTAACAAATGTGTTCATCTCCTCTTTGATAGATCTCCCAGGAAGCAATTCCTTGTAACATGCCTGCACCTACAGAAAAATAGTTTAACTTTAATAATAGTGGAATTTTAATGTAGAAAATGGCATGACGTCAAAACCACGCAAAGAATCCATTTGACGTGACAGCACTTGAAAACCTTAAAATCAGTGGTTAAATCGTGTTTTTCTAGCAAACGTGGTATTTGGTAGACCCAGCCTTACAGAATTTCGGGACTTTTCCATTTTAGATCCACATAGATGTATTGATAAGGACACACATTGCATACTTTTAAAATATAAACCAATTATCCAAAATTTATATGACTTTTACATAATACATGCAGAAGAAATGTTACTTGGTTTAGTATAGCCAAATTATGATTGTTGCATGAGCCATGAAAAACTCTGTTCTTTACCCATGGGGGACCAGGAAACAATAAGGTGAGGGCACTGAACCAGGCCATTGGGTATCTTTACAAAGTTAGAAGATAGCACATAGATAAGCTTTCTGTGCTCTGTTTTAGGTAATCTTAGAAAACTGACTAAAAACCAAGTATAACTATCACAAAAACTTGGATTTTAAAATATTTCTAAATTTGAATGTGAATGTAAGCTTCTCGAATTAGACGTATGCTGAATGTTGAATTCTGTCAGATTTGAAATTTATAGTTTCAGCTGATTTTAAACTAGGACTATGATAGGAAAGAATAAGAGTTCATTTTTATGAATGCGAGTGGGTGGCTAGTGGAATTTTCTTAATCTTTCTCAATGGGAAAAATGTATGCAGTCATTTCTTTTTATCTCGGAGCCTTTGAGTGAATTTGTTTTTGTCTAAAATGAAAGAAGGGGCAGTTTATTTTTGCCACAGTCAATACTGTAATGACTCAGCAAAATGCAGCCTCGATAGAGTTTGAAAGGGTAGCCAAGCGCATAACCATCAGTCTTCTTCCCACCCAATCCAGTCACCACCCCATCCAGCAGCTAACCTTCCATTAGACTCAGGAAATCTGGGGCCCATTAAAAATCAGCAAGTCTGTGCTTCTCTTAGGACTTTATGACTGCTCTTTTATTGGTTTATTGCTAATTCTGATTAAGAAACACTTCAAATTCCCAGTTTCAAGCATTCTACTTTTCCTTTAAAAAAAAATTTTTTTTAACTGATTTGTTTTGGCTTGCACATTCATATTCAAGGTTTGTTCCCCATTAAAATAAATAGATTTTGAATATTTCTTATACCAATTGAATTTGCTGAGTACTCACTTTCTTTATTATATTTAGCTGTCATAGTAACACATTCATATGGGTGCAGGCTCCCATGGAGAAAACAGGACCCCAAACTCTTGCTCTAGCCCCCGAAAATATATTTTTCCCCAGGCTTCAGGTTTTAGAAGACTGAACTTGAGAAATCTCTTCTGTGTTGACAAATACATTTAGCGATTGTTCCTCTTATCTGTATTTGAAAGTGGCCCCGAATTAACCAGATTAGTGGTCTAGAAGTGGAGAGGTAAAGAAGGCTATTTTAAGAATCCTAAGCATTCTCCTCTCATCTGAGTGGCCCACAGAGGACATGATTTGCTACTCCACAGCAATTCTAGAGAGGCTTTTTACATGCCTACCAGAATCCTTGAGAAGTCCCAGTTCTCATTCCCTAAGTCTATTTCTTCCACAGGATTGGGGTCATGGTCTTACTTTATATTTGCTGTTGTCAAATCCAGAGGAACTAAAATGGACCAGAGCTTTTACAAATGTGACTCTGTACCTAGAGCTGTGAGACAACCCATCTACAGGTGCTCAGATAACAAAGACACCCTTGACAACTTCAGACACGTTTTCACATATAGGAGCAAATACCTGCCATTTGCACGATGACCACATATCCCCCCAAGGAAATCAGCACACGTGACCCAATAACGATGGCAACTATAAAATAGAAGATCTGAGAATAGAATCGTCCCAGAAATCCCTGGATATATAGTCAGACTTGTTACCTGGTAGGCCCTGTAGTGGATCTTTTTATGTAAGCTCTCACGTGAAATCTTTAAACAAGTATATAAAGTAGATCTGATTATCCTCTTATAAGGCATGAGAGAACTGAATCTCATACTGAGGGCGTATGATATATTCAAGCAAAGGTAATAAATCATCACATCCAGGTTGAGTCATCTGTTCCTCCTATGACGTCATGCTGCCTCTCGCGTGGCTTAGGGCTACACGACATGTAGATTCTTGGTGTAATTACTGATGTTCCAGGGTAAGAAATGGCCAGAGATAAAAGGCTGAGATGGGGCGCTATGGTCCTGTTGGTCTTCAGCGTAAAAGTTCTAGAGGGGGAACAAATGCTTTAAACAACTGTAAGACTCATGACAGAACCCATGACATGACTCTCTTTGTTCCATGAGAGAGTAAAACATTCATTTTTTTTTCAGTAAAAGAAGTTTACTGACCCATCCAAATATTTTGTGATATGACTTGTTCCTCTGGGAATAATCTTAGATTCACAACCTTTGTTTCTCAAGCTGATCTGAAAATTTTCTGTCTTGTGCAAGTATTACAGCCATATGGGACAGAAGTTTGGAGGTATTTCACAGATGATGTTTTTATATAAACTCTGTTTTAATCAATTTTATCAGGCTTTCCTCTAGGACAGAAATGGCAAGGGAGAACCCAGGAAAAGAAAAGGAAATAAATATATCAGTTGAGGACATTTTTGACTGACTTTGAATTAGAATATTAATAGCACCATCCAGAAGCTTCGAATTAGTATAATGTAATATATTTTGGGAAGTAACCAGGAATTGATTTGAGAGCCAAGGAATGGTGGAGGCCCTTCTGGCTGGGGATCTGAGATGCTTGAAAAGTTACAATGGAGAAGAACTGTTTGGGGAGAAAGATAAGTCCCTCTTTACCTTTCCTTTCTCTTCACCTCTATTCTTAACACACGCATAGAAACAGCATATTACTGCTTTGGGAATTGACTGCCGATGACATATCCAAACATGTAAATGAGAGCTTTATTGTATGCAGAATTTTGCTGAATTATGGCCACATCTGAAATTTTGAACTCTTTAGATGTCAAATTTCACAGAATTTCCCAGAGATATGTATATGAGTGAGTTCTAACCATCACAGCAGAATGGTTACTTTGTCGTGACTTACTAAACAGACACATTCCAGTAAGATCCACATTTGTACCAGGGCAGAAGACCAGCTGCTATCTTTTCTTCTCAACAAAGGACTCTTGTGTTTGAACAAAAACTATGTATTGTATGCCCAGCAGCAGAAGGGAGTCTGAGCAGTGATGTCAAAGTATACCATGATGTCACCGCAATTCACAAAGAATTACAGCTAATGCCATGTGAAGTGAGGCCAAATTCAACACTTTCCCTCTTGGGTACTTCACAGTCTAAGAGACAGAAGCAAGGCCGGAGGTCACGCCTTTGTATAATTTTGTTTCACATTCTCCAGACACCCTAATTTTGGAAGCAGGGGAGGGAAGAAGACAGCCTGTTAAAGAAAAGTCCGCTGACCATGTGCCGAGAATGAATTCTAGTGTCTGTAGGCACAAATGTCTATACTAGGATAATTCTTAGAATTTCTGCTGAAGACTACTAGACAAACAAATTTAACTAAAAATGATATGCCAAAGGAAAAAAAATCTAGATTTTTTTGGAATCAGTTTACACAAGCAGTTGGCCCAGACCCTAAATAAATAAGAAAGGAGCAAAATAAATTAGATCAGGGGCACCTAAGAAATTTAATAGATGTTGGAAATAAGACTTAGCCATTCTCTTTTTCCCTTTCAGGGTGTATTTATCCAGCCATTAAGTAAATTAAATTCTCGATCTCAAAAAAGGCAGTGCTGGAAAACTCTTAAAAATATTTGCAATCTAATAAACTCACCGCTCTTTCTATCAGAGGTCTCGAACCCCTAACGTGGACATCTCCTTTTTCTTCCATTTACTTAATAACATGAAGAGAGAAACACCACAGAACTAGTGGCGATTGCCCAACGTCTCTAGAACTGCAGGACAAGCAAGCTAATAAGGAGCACAGGAAAATAACTCTAGCTCAAACAGTAAAGAAAATAGAAACAGGACCCTTAAAAAACAGCACCTGGTCACATCTCATTGCAATGAGTCCTCCTTTAGATTTTAACCACAGAGGTGGTTGAAGTCCCTACCCTTTGATGAGGGTGGGGATGGGTAGGTTGGAGATGGAGAAGGACTATGGTTCTAATCTGTCCAGATGACCAGCCACAGGGCTAGAGCCCAGGAAGGGTAATGGGAGGAGTCAGGCCGTGGACTATCCAGGCTGAAGTCTCTTAGGAAGGGCCAAAAAATCAGGTACTCAGGAGATTGATTACAAAGTGAGTTTCCAGGTCAGAGCTGGTGTCAGACCTAGGGTGTGGAGCCTAGAGCACTGTGCCTAGTGGAAAAGAGGTAAGAGGGAGATTCGCTCACAAATAATAAACATTTATACCCCAAGGCAATTCTGGAGTAGTGGGTAAAGGACTAGAGACATAGCAGGCAAAGTGACTAGCAGAAATTAAAGTGGAGATTACAGTGCTAATAAAATAATGCATCTGTAGAGATGTTTTTCTTTTTGACAGAGAGCTCTTTTTTGATCTTTGGAACTAGTGGCAGAGAGTTGAAATGGTGGAAGCTGTTGTTATGTTCTAGGATAGGATAAGGAGGAAATTCTTTGAAACCATAATATATCCTTCTCCCCGGTGGCCTTGTGTATATACAGAATTCATTCATTCATTCATTCATTCATTCAACAAATTTTTATTAGTTTTTTATATTATTGGACACTAGGACCTTGTGGTGTTATATTCTAGTAGGAAATAGAAAATAAACAATAAACTTAATAAGTAAACTATATTATAAAAAGAGTGCCATAGAATTTTTAAAAATAGAATTGTGTAGAACACGGGTCTGGGGGACACCTGGGTAGCGCAATCGTTAGGCGTCTGCCTTCACCTCAGGGCGTGATCCCGGCGTTCCGGGATCGAGTCCCGCATCGGGCTCCTCCGCTGGGAGCCTGCTTCTTCCTCTCCCACTCCCCCTGCTTGTGTTCCCTCTCTCGCTGGCTGTCTCTGTCAAATAAATAAATAAATAATCTTAAAAAAAAAAAAAAAAAAACATGGGTCTGGGATGCACCTTGAAATGGTTTGGTCAAAGTAGGGCTTATTAAAAAGATGAATGTTTCCAGCAAAAGCTTAAAGGAGGCTTCAGAGGTGGCTACAGAAGAATGTTCCAGGCAGAGGCAATAACCAGTGCTGTCCTAGGACACGAAAGTGCTTGCTGTGTTTGCAGAACAGCAAGGAGAGTGAGCCAGAGGGAGATGAAGTCACAGAGGTAACTCAGATGATGTAGGAGCTTCTGGGCCATTGTAAGGACTCTGGTGAATCCAAGAGGAAAGTGGATTGTCCTACCAGTGATTGGTAAGCCCAGAAGAGAGAGGCTCATGTATTGGGACAATCCCTTTGGAAAATCTTTGCCTGGAAGAAAGGGAATTAATGCCTTCACATATTTTTTTTTTCACACTGTGCTGTTTTAGAGCCTAGGAGAGCTACACGTCTTCCATTTGGCCTGATAACCTGTGGGCATTTACTGGTATTTCCCAGTGGCATATGTGTGGCTGTTGAAAAAAAGCAACTAATTTTTTTTAAAACCAACTCAGTTGCTCCCTCAAAAAAACAAATTCTGTCCATTGAAAATAATCTTCAAAGCTACTGAATGCAAAGATCCGTCTCTTCTCTTGATGCTCAATCTTAGTTCTTAGAGCTGTAGGCTGATGTTGCTTTTGGCAGCAAGCTGTGGCTGACAGAAACATGTTCATCCTCATTCTTCCTGTCTCTTCATTGCCCTTCTAACCCCCAAGAGGAACACAATACATCATGGAATAGAGGAATCACTCCTTGATGACATAGTGCTGCTCAGCTTGGATTTCAACTCTGGCAACACCAATTCCCAAAAATGTGATCTTGGACAAATTGTTGAACCTTTCTGAGTCTCAGTTTTCTTTTTGTTAAAAAAAAATTGTCTATTTTGTAAAATAGACATAGTTAATCAGGGATAGTATGAGGATAACATCAGAGATATTAGAATTAAATGATGTTAACTAGATTTATTGGGGTGATCATTTTTCAATATATATAAATATTGAATCATTATATTTTATACCTGAAACTAATGTTATATATCAATTATATCTCAATAAGAAAAAGAATTAAGGGAGAAGATATATATAGCACGTGTTTGGCAAACACTACTTTACTCTCTCTTCTCTAGGTTGCTTTCCCTTGCTCTACCTCTGTATTCCTATGACCTTAAGCCTTGGAGATCT
This sequence comes from Ursus arctos, assembly GCF_023065955.2. Classification (NCBI taxonomy): domain Eukaryota; kingdom Metazoa; phylum Chordata; class Mammalia; order Carnivora; family Ursidae; genus Ursus; species Ursus arctos. Next base: position 12,666,271 of record NW_026622852.1, read on the forward strand.
TACTCCTTTTCTGTTCTCACCTATTTTGAGGAAATTATCTGATTAAACCCATTCACCCTAGATTGGGACCATGCCTACTACTTACGTGTATTCCCTACAGCACCATAAGAACTAGCATAATGCCTTATGCTCAGTTGGTTTGATTTAATTTAAGTATAATCAACAACTTCACGTGTTACTCCTCCCAAGGGTATTTGAACAACAAACAAAGGACTAAACCAGTGGTTCCCAACTTTGTAACACAAAGGTGTTCTTTATTATTTTTTTCCTATGGGCCTTGTGTTTTGGAAGTTTCCATCTACTCAAAACACTGCATGTATTAAGTAATAATTTGTTTTCCCATTTTATGACTTAAAGACCTGAGTAGAAGTATAAAATAAATGCAATAAAGATCAGGATTCAGCTTATTTGTATAATGAGATGGTTGGGGTTTGGGGGACCTTATGTAGTTTTATGACAGGTAAGTATATTTCTACTAGGCTTTGAAAATACTAAACATAGCTCATGGACCACTATTAGCACCTTTGTGAATGGCCAGGCATATTGTTTTCTCATATTGGAGGGGTGTGAAGCACAAGTATAGATGGGGGTGTACCTTCCCACTTACTTCTTATATGTTTCCAAGTCACATAGCACAGATGAAGACGCCTATTCATCCCTGTGCATAAGTCCTGCTCTGGTAGCCATGATCTTGATAAGAATAATCAACCTTGTTATCACCATTCACTGCCATAATAAATATTATATAGTGTGTCTTTTCATGATTCACAGACATCCTCCAATAACCTGTAGTCAGGAACCCCAAGTTGGAATTTTGGTTTTGTTAGTTACCATCTGTGTTACCTTGGGGGAAGTTGTTTATTTTCTTTGAATCTCAGTGTTATAATTTGTACTTGAAATCATTCAAATCTTAAGAGAATGTTAATTTTTTTTTCCAAGCCAAACAGTGTCCAGCTTTACTAAACATTGTTTACTTTTCATAAACAATCATGGCATTTCAGGCAGGACATGAACAGACAGTCACTAACAGTATACAACAGCTTTCAAACCCCCTTCTTCAACGGACTACCAAAGTCAGAAAGCCACTATAAAACCCAATGAAGTCTCCATTGGAAGCTCTGAACAGGGAAAGTTTAGAATGAGTGTTGACATTTCACATGTAACATATTGTTTAACAACTTTTCAAAAGCCGACCCTAACTTGCGGGAAATGAAGTGAAAATGGCAGAATTATCAACCTGAATTATGAAGCTAAAAAAGAAATTCTTTTGAGGGATGTTATCTCAATGGTGACACTGTAAAGTCCAGATTGCCTGACATACTGGGAACCGTTTCTTGGGGTCAGTTTCCAGTAGGTCTCTGGGCTTAAGGGGGTCAAGGCTATGGTAAAGGCAGAGAGGGAGAAAAAGAAATAAAAATGAATTTTAGTTTTTCCACACCACGGGGCATCTGTGCCAAGATGGCTAATACATGTCACCATCAAGGAATCTCTCCTTCTGGGATTTTTTTGAAGTTTCTCAAAACTAGAAGGGAAAGGTATTTTCTCCCATATCAATCTAGCTTTGGGGATATTCTATTAATGACATATGCCCTTCCCCAAAAACAGCAATGAAGTGTTCTGGTGCTAATGACATAGCTTAAAAAAAAAAAAGTAAAACAGAATTCTGCATTTTAATAAAACTTGATAAAAATATCATATTTCAAACTGTACAGTCATCAGAAGTACAAAGTTATCAAAAATGCATACACTTCACTTGGCATCTCCAGCCCCTTCAACTTCTGTGCCTGATCCGTTTTGGATGCAGCCACATGTGGGCTTTTGTCAATCCAGGGGTCATTCTCGCCCCTTCTTCTTCACACTGCTGAAGAATGCTATTTCTAAGAGAGGTATTTGTGGTGAAGCATCCAAAAGATGGTCAGCCAGTTCATTTCTCTGACTCTGGAATGGTAAGTTGGTGTCGTCTCCTCCAATGACAGCCATAGTCTATTGAATTTGGCTTCTAGAGTACAAGGCCATAGAAGATTTGGAGCCACATAAAATCTCAGTGGCAAAGGGTGCTGCAGTTGATTAGCAATGTCTGTCATGGGTCCTGCAGGAAAAATAGCTGCACATGTGCCATATTTTTGCCAACCCATCCCTACGTGTTATAAAGTCTATTCGTAGATTAAGTCTGACCATCACAATGCTCTGTACCTGGATGATTTGTTTGGCTCCTTAAAATTTGCTTTTACCAAATGTTCCCTGACTATTAGGGTTCTTCAAAGATTATTGAAGAGCCAGTTCTTTGAAAGGTCTTGTATTTATTTGCTGAGTTGTTATTGGGACACTGTTACATGGCACTGTCTTTCAGAAAACTCGTAGCGGATTGAACATCTAGGATTTCAGTACTTTGAGTAATTATGGTTCTCCTGAGCCAGTCTGTCATTCATTCATTACATAAATATTTATTGAGTGTCTCCTACAAGGAACACATTATCCTATACCTTTTCTAAAAGATCCAGTAAATGCTGTAACTCTTGCGATTGCTCATGTTTTCCTCTCTTCTAGGAAGCTCATATCCAGATATGTAACCCCCATTTAGCAACTGTGTAGGACTTCACAGTATGTATTCTGTATAATTCTCCCCCTGTCTGGCTTTAACTCATCTTTCTTACTTATTTTTCTCTTTGCCCCATATACCCATTTGTGCTTTTTTTAATTTTATTTTCTTGCATTATATGTATATGCTATAAATATTTTTGCAAAAAGGTAAAACATAAACAAGTCAGTCAATATCTAAATCTTTTGAGGATAAGGTTAAGGATACGCTATCTTCCCTATTAACATAGGTAGTAAATGAGTTATAATGTATGTAAGAGCACACTCTTCCCCATAAAGTTCTATCTGAACTAAATAATTATAAATAAGAGCAGCTGTGATCAGATTCACAGCGTTTGATTTTCCATATTTGTCTTTCCCCATGCTGAAAATAAAGGGATTTAAAAGTTTCTTACCTCATGGTGCTGGATCAAGAAAAGCTTGACATCACTGGCTCAGTATTTGATGCTAGAAGTTGCGGTCCTTATGGGAAACCATTTGAAATGTGGCCAGTGTGAACCCATCTAAGCACCGTCATTTTGGGGCGTGGTATCGGCTTATGGGTTGTGTTTATTTACATTCTCCAAATTATTCAGATGATAATCTTTCTTTTTCCTGTGGCTCCTGGTGAAGACATTTTGTTATACATACTTCAGTGTCTAGAGAATTTCGGTCTTGTGGTCTGCCTGTTCACTTGTTATCAGCTCTGTAAAACTGAGGGAGAGCCTCCTATCAGCACACAGAATGGCCCTGATACCTAAAATCCGCACGACATGCTTGAAGTCTGTAAGCCAATGATAATTAGGTATTTTCATCCTAGTTTTTGCTTAGTGAGGGTTTTCCCCCTCCCCTTTAGTAAATCCTGAAGGAGAATGAAGAAAAATCAGCGGTGTTAAATCTGTAGGTTCTACTCAAAAATAGGATGAAGGATTGCATGTCTGTGATATATATATGTACATATATATGCAAAAAGCCTACAGTCAAGACTGCGAGGCAAACGTTGATGACCCCCTAATGGTGTTTAAACAACAAAAACGTCTTGGAGCTTTTCACTTTTTATGTCACCTGAGATAAAAGTTTTATTAAAAAAAAAAAAAAGCAACACTGTGGATACAGAGGAGGTTAGAGCACTGTACCGAGTTGACACCTAGTAGCAGAATACGAGTAAACTACTCGTCAAAATACTGAGCTAGTTTTCCACGCTTTACAAAAAAAATCCCATGTAGTTGCCAAAGTTATGAGTGGTCATTATCTCACTTTAATGTTTTGTCCAGAATGGGGTGGGTCTGGGAACTCAGTGACCTGAACATTGCCTTCCGTGACATTTCACTAATAATGAGCATAGGTGCACTCGGGAAATAGTCTCTTAAAAATATTAGCCCTTTACGGTAATTCTTGTTCGTGCATCAGGACAGAGGATTCGGTTTGACCTGTAGTTGTCATTAATGGTATGTTTGTTTCTCTGTGTACACAGATACAAACAAGCACACAGATCTACATACATGCACATTTTTGTCTACATGTGTGTCATCAATGACTGCAGTCTAAGGCCTGCCTACCTATAACCTACAATGGCTTCATTAACAAATCATTACGTTTGTAATGTGTGTTTCATTGATTCACCAGCATTCACTGTGCATGTCAAATGTCAAACACTGTGCCAAACATCAGAAATACAAAGATAAATGAAACATGGCCTCTCGAATAGCCCATGATCTGGTATAGAAACAGACATATCAATAGATTAAACTCAATATAAGTTATACAACTATTTGAATTGGGTGTATATAAAAGAAACCCCAAAGTAAGAATGGCTTAAACACATAAGAGATTTACTCTCTCACAGAAAAAAAGAAGTCAAGATGTGATCAGGTGAAAGACCCAGGCTCTTTTTTTCTGTTCTGCCCTCCTTACTGCAAGGCTTCTGTTCTCAGGAGTGTCTCGTTTTTCAATATAGCACCTGAAGCCAACAGGAAGGACCAAGAGTAGAGGGCAGGTGGGGTCATCTAAGTCAGCTTCTTTTAAGTAGTCTTCCCAGAGGTCCCACACAACCCTTCCACTTTTATTTCACTGATTATAAGTTGGTCACAAAGCCCATGAAAAAATGTATTCTTTAAACTGGACATGTTGCCACCCCAAGTAAAATTGGAGTTCTGAGAAGAATAGGGAAGATAGATGTTGGGTGGCAATGAGTAATCTCTGCCACAAGGAGTTATGAACAAATGGCTGGGGAAGCATGGAGTAATAAAGCCACTAACTCTGGAATCTAGAAAAGCCTTGTTTGAGGAGGAGACACTTAATTTGGGATTTGAAGGATGAATAGGAGTTTGCTAAATAAGGAGTTGGAGAAGAGCGCTTTAGGCAGAAATGTAGTATGTGCAAAAGCACAGAGAGAGTTATTATAACTGCCAAATAAGCCCATTTCTATATTTCTGTTTTTTCTTTGTTATTAATAATAGCTCTCAGTGTAACGGTTCAACTAATTTTTAATCTGTTATTCCAGATCAACAGGTTGAGACAGACTGAAATATGTCAATTATGATTTTCTTAATATAACTGCAAATAGTTTTCCACTTGGAGCAAAATAAGGACATTTTATCTGATGATAAAGTATTCCCATGTTTTAAAAATAATTGAGTTAGAATATTTTGGCAGCTTAAAAAGGAATTGATACAAAGGGGGAAAAGTGTGTCAGGGAGATGTTTGTCTTTTCAATTCTGAAGCTAAAGCCCAGTTAGAACTCAGTTGGTTCATATCCTGAGGTCCATAAACCTACATCAAGGGCACTAAGTTGGTGGTCTGGTCAAGTTAGCCTTAAAGAATGTCACCTTCTATTTAGCTGACCCTAATAGATTGTTACTTTGGATCTGTGAAGCTGAATTGTTCTTTTCTCAAAATGGCTTTGGAGCCATAAGAAATCTTTAGGATTAGAGAGAGATTTTCATGGTAATCTCCTATTTGGCTTCTTTAAAGACATCAGAGACCATTAAAAATTTTCCAGAGAAAGTTGAGTCCTTTGAGAAACCTGAAATTTCTGTAAGGAACAAACATAGTTATATTTGAGACACCTGAGAGTGTAAATTTCCATGCCCCCTGCCTATCACCCTTCCATAGTGCTGAGTATCTTACAAGATTAAGGTCATCTCTTTCCAACCCCAGAGAACAACAGCTGAGTCAATGATTCTTTGAATACCGCCAAAATTAGGATTGCCATGTTTTTTTTCAAAGGATTTGACCCTACTAAGGCAATCATATGGTTTAGCCTCCTGACATTGTTTATTTTCGTTTTTGTTTTTTTGCCAACTTTGGTTTTGGGTTACTTACGAAGTAGCTGGCATCTGTGCGTGACCAAAATGTGCAGTACACCTCACCGCAACACCTCCCTTTTGTCTCGTGAACTCTGGCACCTCAGTCATATCTCAGCTCCAAAGACTCTTCTTCAGGAAATTCTTCTCTGGCCTCTCTCACCAGATCAAATTCTCCATATTTGATGTTCTCGGAGTATCATGTATCTGGGTTGTATAGTTTGTCTCATGATTATCATTTTACATTTATCGTGTGTGATGATTTGACTATGTGCGTCCACTACTAGACTCTAAGTCCCCTGAGGGGAGGCCCTCACGTGCTTAAACTCGCCTTTGGATTTTGCTCCTAGCACAGTGCCTGGCCTATAGCAGATCCTGATCATTGTTGGCTAAATGGTTAAACGATTTTTTGGGTGGTGGTGGTAAATAAGTTACTGCTCTACTCCCACTTCACACGGTGTTCAGAATACGAGTGAATATGGAATTACTCAGCTCCTGTGTGGGTTCACCTACAGATAAAAATTTTGAAAATAATTTTACTCCAAGTCCGTAGAGGTACATCAGTGAACTCTTAAGCCAGCATGTGTTGGCTCTGCATGAAGATGCCTGTATGCCTGTGTATAAAAAAAAATACACATTACCACATTTAAAAAATACACCACATATATAATGCAATGCGAAATAACTGCATTTTTCGAACCTTTGCCTAAACATGTGATTGCAATTATTAATTAAAACTACAAAAAGGAAAATCAAGCCTCAAAGAAAGGTCATATTAACAACTGGATTTTTGGAAGACAGAATGAATTGTGGGGACTTTCTGGAAAGAAGCCCCTTCAAATGTCACTACAGTTCTCATTTTATTTTTGTCAATGACAGCAGTTGAAGTCATTTGGAAGCGGAATACGTCTTTTGATAATAGATCTAAACAGAGCTGTAGAAGTACAACCTGATGCAGTTTGGATTTGCATTTTTTTAACTTGAACATTGGAAAGGAAAGAGGAAAAGCACAAATGAGTTTGCCCATATACATGATGAGGGCTTGTGATTTTGTTAAGCCTGATTTGGACGAAGCATAAATGTTTAGTTAGATGTTCTTAGAACTCAGCTACTTATTAGCAAAGTGACCTTGGCCAGGTTCATGGTCTCAGCTCTAAAATGGAGATATCTTACATGATCGTTCTCGGAATTAATGAGATACCTGTATTGCGCCTGGCAGGACATAGCCAGGAAAAGAGGCCCTCAGTATTGGTTATCTCTGCTGCCCTCCACGTCAACCCTCTTCTCCTACCACACACGCATACAATAATCTTGCTTCTGTGGGCAGGTTCTGTGATTGTTTCTCTTTTCCTGGTTGAAGTGCTAGCTAGAAAAGAAACTATTTTCATTATCATTCGGCAGCCTTGGTGGTTCAGTGGTAGAATTCTCGCCTGCCATTATCATTCAGCAAATTTCTATTGAGGGCTTGACAGTTTGCCCAGCACAATGCTAGTCGCTTGGAGTACATCAGTGGACCTAACATACCAAACCCCTACTCTTACACAGCTTATGTCTAAGGAAAAATATGGAACATGAAATTTTTCCTTTCACGATTGTATTTTTGTAATTTTAGTGAATCATAATTATTGACACCGGGAATGATTTTTTAATTAAGTCTCTTAATTAATAATATCAATAGGTCAGGATCTTCCTCTCTCCCTTTCTTCTCCACTGCCTGCCTCTGTCCTCTCTCTCTCCTCTCTCTTTGTCTCCCTCTCTCCCCACACCCTTCTTTCTGTTTATATATTTGAACTGTAAAAACATCTTTGTCTATGCTCTGTTTTTTTCTTCCTTAGCTTGATTGAAATTCCAGCTGAATTCATTCCCCTCTATGGGAAGCATGTTTTATGTTTCCTCAAAAATGAAGGGAGGGTCATTGAGTGGCCATGGGCCTCACGATGGATCCCTACAGTAGGCACCTGGTTGAATTACACGTCTCTCTTTCCTGTTAGATTGTTGGCTGTGATCACCAGCTGGGAAGCACCATCAAGGAGGATAACTGTGGAGTCTGCAACGGGGATGGGTCCACCTGCCGGCTGGTCCGAGGGCAGTATAAATCCCAGCTCTCCGCAACTAAATGTAAGACACTACAGAGATGGGGCAATCTTGGGGTTTGTGGGCTGATTAATATCTCCCGGTGTCGTGCTGGCTCCCCTCAGCAGCTAGGAATAAGGCCACCACCAAAATGAAGACGGGTCTGAACATATTATAGAAAGCTTCAGGTTCCTGCTTTGTGTATTAGTTTAGGTAGAACAAGTCAGGTAACCCATGGCAACCCCAAGGAGGAAACCTTTCTTTGGTGGTGCAGCAGGAGTGAAGTACATGTGGGTCAAAATACACTCTATTTACAAACGTAGACTTGCTTGCCACCATGAGGACCGACTGCACCCAAGCCTCCGCCTGATACGTAATCTGATGACCCGATGGGATATAGCAGGGGGAATGTGTAAATCTAAACAAATTCACTCCTACTGTCTTCATTTACAAAATGACCTTTGGTTGGTGCTGATCACAGGTTCTTTCAGAATTAATATCGGACAGTGATTATATGAAGCCACGTATTGACTCTCATGTCTTAATCTCTCTATACTAGCACAACGAGTGTATGCTTACTATACAGTATGTGCCGGGAACTTCGCACGATCATCTCATTTTATCCTGATAACAACCTTATAGCAAGGCATTGTTTATCCTTATGTTATGAACAAGATAACTGAACCTGAGACAGATGATGTGACTTGCTCGGAGCCACACAACTCTAAAATGGTAGCGCCAACATTCAAGCCCAGAGTCCGATTCCAGAGCCTAAGTCCTTACTCAGTCCTCTGGACTGTCCCGCAGCCTTGCTGATAATTTTCATGGTGGGACATTTTAAAGCAATTAGATGGATCAAGACAAGTACCTCAGATGTCTGCCCAGCTGGGTCTTGTTAGGGTAGATGGCACATGTCTAATGATACCTAAGACAACCACGCGGTCACACAGGGACCCAGATCATTTTACAAAACACTGTCCTCTGTGACAATCCCTGCTCTAAGTGCTGCATCAAAAAAGATGAAATAAGGCAATTCTTATACTCAAAGAATAATTTGACCTTGCTCGGTAGACTGTCTCCAAATTTTGCCATTATCCAGAATCCTTCAAGAGATCTTTGATTGAGTATCGTTGCACATGTCTCTCCTCCTTGGGAACTGAGAATGCATATCTTTTACTGAATGTGGTTTTGTTCTCTCTATTTGTTGACTAGCTGGGAAAAGACAATTGACCCCCCAAATTGACCCCCCCAAATGGCAGGGTCTGTGGCTTTAAATGGACTTGTCGGTCAAGAAAAAAGGCAGCGGACACTAAAGAACTCTTCCCAGAAGTCAGGAACAGGCAGTTTGCCCAAAGGACTAGGCTCTAGGGAAGAAGAGGTGGTAGCAAGAAAGACTAGGGACTTTTAAACACAAGAAACATTGGAGGTACCAGCTTAGGGAACTTTACATGCTAACACCCCTGCCGGCAGTGAAAAATGTGAATCTGGGGGGAAAAAAAGACTCTGGCAGAGAGAATGAAGGATGAGGTAAGTTAGACATTGATATAGTACATTCAGGTGAGATTTTTTTTTTCTTTCATGTGTTTCATAGAAGCGTCTTCTATACGATGAAAAATTAAAGAATTTGGCAGATGAAAACCAGAGGATAGAGGCATAATTCTTTTGTAAATCTCTGAAGTCATGGTGGGATATTTGGGAGGGGGGGAAGTTGCATTTAAAAAGTCACTTTTATAGAACACTTTAAGAAATCCTGGAAGAGTTCAAATCTTTCTAATTATTTATGTCATGTAATTGAATCAATGCTCATTATCTAGGAATCTAGGAATTTCTGCTAGACGCAGAAAAATGAGATGGCTTGCATTTGTGCCGTAAATGCTGTATAGCAGGCTTAGGGGTAGGGGATCCTCCCTCCGTCCCCACTCATGCCCTCTCCCTGAACACTCTGCCTGGATAGATATTAGGGGGTCATCAGGGACCTCTGGGGCCTCAGTCGCTGGAATAACGTGGAGAAGCTCTGAAAGAACAAACTGAAGCAAATTAAGAGCTGTAAGTCATCCCCAGATCTGCAAATAGATAGTTCAATGAGAAGTGCTCTATTCAAGACAGAGGGTAGGTAAATTCTATAGCACACAGCCTGATGATTATCCATAATGACAAAATGCAATTGATTCATTTACCTGAGCGCTGATGATGCCGCATGACAAAACGATTTATATCAATAAAGCCCAACATATGCACGCACCTCACCACAATCTATAGCAGATGCTGAACAAACTGCCTCGTTTACGTTTTCTCCACCCCAGAAGAACCTTCCAGCCTCTATTTACAGACTGCGAGGTGACCCACAGGCAGGGAAGATTAGACCACTCTACGGGGCCCAGGGTGCTGGCCAGGTGAGCAGTGCTCCACCCGTGAAGGCCTGGTGGACCTGTGCCAGCTCTCTCCCCTCTGCTCTGCCAAAAGGCACTGTAAGCCAGCCACATGCTCTTGCGAACTCCTAGCACTCGGATTCCCCACATTGAACTCATTTTCTTCTGAACTTATATCCAAGATTTTTTTTTTTTTTTAATGTTATCAAGCCTTGGGGGAACAAAGAGAAAACAGAAGAGTGGAGAAAGACCGTGGCGGGAAGTGCCAGAAGGAAAAAGAGAAGTAGGAGGAACTTATCCAATGGCTGCCATTTGCTGGCAAATAAAAAAGAAACCATCTTTGTATCAAAAGACAGTGTAATTGCCTAATACAAATACAGACAAGAAAGAGAGCTAGATCAAGGCCCATTTTCCCCCTTTTTAAAGGAAAAGGCTGTCCACTGATAGCATTCAATCTTTCCATTTTGCTTGGTCACTTCTTTTCAACTTCACCAGCCCAACAACAGCAACAACAACAATAAAGGATAAATTTAACTAGCATTAACTTTTGATTCTTGAAATTAAAGGCTCACTTTCTTGCAAATTGTATTGGCTTGTACCCTATTACATATTTTCCAAGTATATGCAATATACTTAGAACTAGAGCCAGTCTATTTGCTCTCAATTTAATGTCTCCAGCTTTGCAAACCTCTCATATGAATTTGTGTGTTTTGAAATCACCTGGATATCCCAAAACTCCTGAGGGATGGACAGAAAAAATATACAAAACAAAAACTAAATAAAATGTGGTGCCATATGGTGATAGGAGTCTTGGAAAAAAGTAAAGCAGGGAAGAAGAATAGGAGATAAGGCTGAGCTGGCAGCCGAGGGTGTTACAGGGAGTTGCAATACTAAGTAGGTTGGTAAGGAAAGGACTCACTGATAAGATGGCGTCTGAACTAGGATCCGAGGTCACCATGCAGAAGTCAAGGGAAAGAGAATTCCAGTCATAGAGAAAGGCAAGTACAAAGGCCCTGAGGTAAACACATTCTCGTCATATTTCTTGAAATGCAAAGAGGCTAAAAAGAATTCACAGAAGAAATAAAATCCATTGGTACTGGACTCTTTTGTTTTTAAACAGCTGTATTGTGGTATAAGTGCCATACAATAAACTGGATATTAAAGTGCTCAACTTTGCGAATTTTTACACATGCATACACCTGTGAAACCAAACATACCCATCATCCCGAAAGTTTTCTTGTGCCCCTTGTAATCCTTCCCTTGTGCTCTCCTGGCCCTGTCCCCTGGCAACCACTGATCTTTTTGTCACTGTAGATTTAATTGCATTTTCCAGAATTTTATATAAGTGGAACTATACAATATATACTGTTGTCTAAATGGCTTCTTTCATTCACCATAGGTATTCTGAGATTCATTAAATGTTGTAGCATTTAGCAGTTTATTGTCTTTCATTGCTGTGTCGTAATCCCAGCATATGGGCATACCACAGTTGTTTATCCATTCACCTGTTGAGGCATTTGGGTTGTTTTCACTTGGAGGTCTTATAAATAAAGGTGCTATGAACATTCATGTACACATTTTTGCATGGACATATGCTTTCATATCTCTTGCGTAAATTCCTGGGAGATGAATGGCTAGATCATACGGTAGGTATATATTTGACATTTCAAGAAACTGCTAGACTTTTTTCCAGAGTGCTTACTATTTTGCATTTCTACCAGCAGTGTGTAAGAGTTTCACCTGCTCCACATTCTTGCCGTCACTTGATATTGTCAGTATTTTTTATTTTAGCCATTCTAATTGGCGCATAGTAGTATATCATCGTTGTTTTAATTCACGTTTTCCTACTGTCTAATGATGTAGAATATCTGTTCATGTTGTATTAGTTTCCAGTTGCTGCTGTATCAAATTGCCACAAACCTGGTGTCTCAAAGCAACACATTTATTATTTTATGGTCCTAGAGGGTCAGAACTCTGAAATGGGTCTTGTTAAGATAAATTCACAGTGTTAAGCAGGGCTGTGCTCCTTCTGAAAGTTCTAGGAGCTAATTCATTTTCTTTGATTTTTTGCTTTTCTAGCTTCTGTGAGGTTGTCTATGTTCCTTGGCATCTTAAGAGCCTGCAGTGCAAAACCTTTAGTTCTCCCTCTACCTCTGATCTCTTCTGCCTCTCTCCCAGGTTAAAGACCTCTTGTGATTACATTGGACCCACCCAGATAATCCAAGATAATCTCCTTATTTTAAAGACAGCTGATTACCAGTCTTAGTTTCACCGGCAATCTTAATTCCCCCTCTCCATGTAACATAACATATTGATAGGTTCTGAGGATTAGGACATGGTCCTCTTTGGCAGAGCAAGGGGGTAAAATTATACTGCCTACTATAGAAGTGCTTATTTCTTCTTTGATGTGGTGTAGGTTCAAGTCCTTTTGCCCAGTTTTTAAATGGGTTTGATTTCCTACCATTCAATGTTGAGAATTCTTTTTGCATTCTGGGTACAAGTCCTTTGCTGGATGTGTGATTTGAAAATATTTTCTCTCCATAGGTAGCTTTTTTTCCCCCCCAAACTGGCTTAATATTAGCTCTCACAGAGCAGAAGCTTCTATTTTTGATGAAGACCAGCCGTCAGTTTTTTCTTGCTAGGACTATGCCTTTAACATTGTACATAAGAACTCCTTGTCTAATCCCAGGTCACAAATTTTCTCCTATATTTTCCTCTAAAAGTGTTATAGTTTTATATTTTGGCTTTTACATCAATGACCTATTTTCAGTTAATTTTTGTGTAAGGTATATCTCAGTATTATAAGATATATCTAGGTTAGTTTTTTTTGGCATAAGGATGTCCAATTCTTCCAGCCCCATTTGTTGAAAAGATGTCCTTTTCTCTTTTGAATTGCCTTTAAAACTTTGTCAAAAGTCCACTGGCCATTTCTGCATGGGCCTTTTCTTGGACTCTCTATTCTGACCTATGCGTCAGTACTTCACCAATACCGCATTGTCTTTGTCACTCTAGCTTTAAGGGAAGTCTCAAAATCAAGTGATTTGATCCCTCCAACTCTACCCTTCTTAAAGTCATTTGCCTATTCTATAGTAATTTCTTTGCCTTTCCATATAAATTTTTCAATCTGCTTGTCCAAATCTATAAAAAATCTTGTTGAAATTTTGATTTACAATTTTGTTAATTCTAAAGATTGATATATGGGGAATTGACATCTTTACTATGTTAAGTCATTTAACCTATGAGCACTTCGTGGCTATCCATTTCTTTAGGTCTTCTCTCATTCCTTTCATAGGCCTTTATTGGTTTTCAGCATACATATCCTTTATTTTAGTTAAATGTGTACCTCTTTCATTTTCTTGCCCTATTGCATTGGCATTTTGTTTTTTATTTCAATTTCCAATTGTATATTTCTAGTTTATTTTTGTGTGTTGGCTGTGTATTTTGCGAACTTGCTGATTCACTTCTTAGTTCTGAGAGTTCTTGGATTTTCTACATAAACGATCATGTTTTACAAATAAGGATGGTTTTACTTTTTCCTTTTCAAATTGTAAACCAGCTATTTATTTTTATGGCCTTAATGCACTGGCAAGGATATCCAATGTGATGCTGGGTAGAAGAGGCACGAGTGGATATCCTCATCTCATTTCCAATTTTAAGAGGGAAAGCATTCGATTTCTCACCATTGAGTATGAAGTTAGCTGTAGGGTTTTTTGCAGATAACTTTTATCACATTGAGGAAGTTCTTTTTTATTCCTAATGTGCTGAGAGTTCTTATAATGAATGGATGCTGAATTTTGTCCTGCTTTTTCTGCCTCAAATGTTGTGATCATATGGTTTTTCTTCCTTAGACTTTCATTGTGATGGGCAACATTAATTGGTTTTCAAATAAAGAATCAGCCTTGCTTTCGTGGGATAAACTCTGCTCCTTTGTATGCATCACTGGATCTGAAATGCAGTATTTTGTTTGACGGTTTTTTACATCTATGCTCATAAGGATAGTTGTCTGTAGGATCCTTTTCTTATACCATCTTTGTCTAATTTTGATAGCAGTGTAATGCTGACTTCATAAAGTGAGTTGGGAAGTGATTTCTCCTCTGTTGTTTTATTTTTTTTAAAGACTGCATAAAATTGATATTATTTCTTCTTTAAATGCTTTATAGCATTCACAATTGAAATTCTCTGGGCCTGAAGATCTTTTTGTGTGTGTACTTAAGTTTTTGAACCTATGGAATAAAGTTATAGTAAATATTTTAATGTCTATCCTGCATTTCAATTGACTGATTTTTTTCTTCAGGAAAAAATTTTTTGGCTTCTTTGCATGCCTCGTAATTTCTGACCTGATTCCAGATATTACAAATTTTATCCTGTTGGATACTAGATATTTTTGTATACCTGTAAATATTTTTTCAGTTTTGTTCTGGAAGCAGTGAAGTTACTTGGAATCAATTTGATCCTTTCGGGTCTTAAAATTTGGTTGGCAAGTCCAAAGCCATGTTTGGCTGGTGCTAATTGTCCCCTGCTGCTGAGGCAGGACCCTTCTACTGCTCAGTGTCCCATGAATTATAAAGTTTTCTAGCATGGCTAGTGGTTAAGATACTATTCCCAGCCCTATATGCATGCCAGATAGTCATTTCTATAATTTGTTTGTGTGGTTATGTTCCCAGCCTCAGCTAGTTTCTCTATATGCATGTCTTGATTAGCACGGGTATGCCGCCATATAACCAAAGGGAATAATTTTTTAAAATTATATAATAGCATTTATCATTAGCATGTCACAGAAGTATTTTTTCTATGTCAGGTCAATATTTCTCCCAGTTTTCTTGAGAAATGATTGACATACATCACTGTGTCCATTTGAAGTGTACAACGTGATGGGAAGACGCTCTTAAATCTCCAGAATGGTCTCTCTGTGTAGCTCTCTTCCCTCTGGTAATCTGTCATTCAAACTCTAGCCACCTTGATCTTCTTGGATTCTCAACTTTGTCTCCTCAACTCAGGGAATCCTCTAGGCTTGGGGTTCCCACCTCCTAAGCTGCAGCCGGAAAAGTCTGTCAAAGCAGGAAGCCAGGGCAGTGTTAAGGCTCACCTCTCTTGTTTCCTGATTCTTGGGGATTTCTGCCCTTCTTTGCTTGATATCTAGTGTCTTGAAAGCCACGGTTTTATATAATTTTCTGACTTTTTGGTTGTTTCCCAGCAGAAAACTAAGTCTGCTCACCTCTCTTGTTTCCTGATTCTTGGGGATTTCTGCCCTTCTTTGCTTGATATCTAGTGTCTTGAAAGCCACGGTTTTATATAATTTTCTGACTTTTTGGTTGTTTCCCAGCAGAAAACTAAGTCTGGGTGCACTTATTCCGTCTCGTCAGGAACCAAAAGTCTTGATGCTGGGCTGTTAGCTCAGGTCTGCAATTGTGTACAGCGAGCCTGCTTTTGACTCCCACTTTGGCCATGGTGTTAAGCACTTCTGATTCCTCATCTCCCTACACCCCCCACAACGGTTTCGTTCCAAGAGGCTAAATAAGGGTGTCCCACTATTATCTTAGAATCGTCTCCCAAGCTGCTGACACCCATTTTGCAAGTTCGATAGTGGTCGTTTTGGTGTTAGCAGGTGTGCAGGCAAAGATAACTACGGCAGGATCACGGCCTCAGTGAGAAAGAATATAATGCACCGTTGATTATGGGATGCATTCTGATGTCACATATGTTAAAATGTGAGAGGTTGTTCCTCTTAGAGCCATGAAATATGGTATTTTGATTCTTGTAGCAATAGGATTTTCTAACTGATTCGATGTAAATATAAAGTCAAGCATGGCTCCAAAGTTTTTGGCCTGCACAACTGTTAGGATGAAATTCCCAACAGCCAGGGAAGATCTATCTTGTTTCACCTGTTGGGTATACGTCTTCCATTGTGTAATGACTAATAACCTCGGGGGGAGATGTTGAAGGTCTCAAATGCTCACCTTCAACTTATTTCATTGGCTATATTGTAAGAGTAATGAAGTTGGCATGAAGATAAAAATATTTTATGAAAACCTCCTCAAGATTGGCAGACTGTTTGTACTGCTGTTTTTATGTGTAGCTAACCGCATTAATGATGACTCTTCCATTAAAAAAAAATTACCAGTCCCATAGACTTAGAGGGAGGACTCCTTAAAAACATAAACATCAACGGGTCTAAAAATAAGGCAAGCTCAGATATCAGAATAGGAAATCCTGTCTCTTCAAAAATTATCATTATGACCTTTCTGTGATACAGCAGTGAATGACACGGAAAAGTCCACATATGATGAGATTGAAAAATCTAAAATATTTGATAGAAAGCTGTGGATTTTTTGAGGAAATATTTTAGGTACAATCTTTAGAACAGTTTTCTTGAGAAAGGGCATTTGCAACCCATATTTGTGAAATGACAGCATTTATGATTCCCATGGAAAGCTTATCAATTTAATTGAGAAAGAGGTTATCTGATCTCTGAAGCAGGTCTTCCACAATTGCTGATTAATAACCTAGAAATATGTCCTGACGATTGGCATCATGGTTCTATCGACAAAGCCGGAATAGATTAGGCCAGATGGACTTGAGCATAGAGCAGTGTGCCTTTGTAGCAAAGGGCACCCACAGGAAGGTGAGGCCCAGTGAGAGGGGGTGTACCCAGTCTGCCCCACCAGTCAGACCTATTGACTTGATCACTAAGGAGGTGGGTGATAAAGTCAGACTGCTCACACATTCTCAAATGTCTTAAACACCATTCTGTGCTCACTACTGTGATAGAATCCAAATAGAAGAATCCTGCAGCCCATCTGTAATTATTGAGAATTTATCCCCAAATGAGACAATTATTAATACATATCCAACTCAAAGAGTGGCTTTTTATCAACATGAAGAATATAAAATCAATTTTTTCCTATCTTTTTGTCAAATTAAGATCACCGTTTCTTAAATTATATTTTGAGATGTATCAGCTGGTGTTAACAGATTATATATATATATATGTATATGTATATTCTCTGGGTAAACACTTTGGGGATGCACTGGATTAAACAGAATGAAATGAGGTTCTTTGTTTCAGGGCTTCTCAGAAACCAATGTGCTTTATGAATTTCCATGAGCAGGGTCTAGCATGTGGTATTTTTCCACATATTTTATCTTGGGCCCCTTTTCCTTGAACCATTTTGTGGGGCTGCTGCATTGCTGGCCTTTTTTGTCACTGAATCTCTGGTACCTAGGAGGGAGCCTAACACTAGGAGATACTCAAAAAATATTTGTGGAGTAAAGTAATGAACTTGCTGATTGCCTGAGGAGCTGCCAGTTGTCCATTAGCCCTTGACAGAACCGTAGGACAGACCACGACTCTCCGTACTTCTTGTACCTTGTGCTGCTGACTCTTCAAGTTGGCACCAGCTTGAGATGCTCCCTATTTCTCTTTGACGACGCAGGTGCACAAGGGCATCGGGAGACATTCCATCCTGGCCCAATCTCCTGTCTCCATCCTAGTCTCTTCCCCCAGTACCCTCCTGGGTTTCTCCCCATCTTCCTTGGGGAGCTTACAAAGGCTGAGGCATCAGCCAGAAGCCAGGGTTAATGCCCCAGTGCGTGGAATGCGAGTGGCTCAACGGAACAAGAGGCAGGCCGCCCGAGTAGTGTGCGGGTCAGAAGTCTGCCGCTGAGCGTTGCAGAGCCAAACAGAAAGCTTCCCTTTTACTTGCCCTTTATTTGACCTGTGGATAAACAAAGACTTTCTATTTCCAGAAATCCCATTGTTTTAACTGCTTTGAGTTTCTTTTGTAAACTTAAAAATCCGTGTCTTTATGTGAGACATTTAAAGCTCTGTGGGCCCAGTCTGAACATTTTTTGTTCCTTTTCTATATTCTCCTTACATGTTTTGTGCTTGTAGCCACAAAGTCTTGGCTCTCTGAAATTCAGCCTTTTCTTCAACAATGTATGATATTAAAAACCGCGAGAAGGTTGTAGTGTGAGTAGAATAGTCAACATTGGAGAGAACTTGATAAATGTAACCTCTTTAGGGAAAGAATTGAGAGTATATGATTCTTCTTTTTCATTCAACTGGCTATGAGCTGGGGCCTTGGAGGGTTTAAAAACATAGTAAAAATAAACAGTCTTTCAGTTCCCGTCCTTAAGGAGATTTGGAGGAGAGGGAGGGAAGTAACCTTTACAAAATGCCTCCTGTTCCAGGCTATATACATCTATATATTGATATCAATATCTCTATCTTTTCACAACAATGTTGTGAGGTAAGTGTCATTTTCCCCGTCTTACCAATGAGGAAACTAAGGATCAGAGAAGTTAGGGAACTTCTGAAGTTTATTTACGGAAATCAGATTCTCCTGAAGACAGGATGATGTTAAGTTTCAGAACATTGGGTACCTTTTAAGATTACTCTTCCTGGAACTAAATTTTTCCAATGAGAGCATGAGAATGCATATTATCAGAAAAATATGTGTGAAACAAAGAATCCCGCAGAGCTTCTGAATATGCTGGTGAATTTAAAATACCTGCTTTTTCCCTTGTCTTCTGGAACGCCCTCCTCTTTTTTGACCATGGGCTGCTCCCTGGACTTCTCAGAGGCTTCATTTTGTCATCATAAAATGGAGCTGGTAGCGTCCTCTTTGCCTATGTCACAGGCTTTGGGTGAAGGAGTAAACGGTGTAATTTAGAAAGTGAAACTCTCCAGTGGCATGTAAATGAGAGGTATTGTTGTCACAAATGTCACAAGCGAGAATGCCTGTGATGTGTTTGCAGTACATAAAATATACCCCTAATTAAAAAAAAAAAAAAGTAGGTACTGCTTCCAATGAACTGAGTCTCAATTTGCAAGTGGGGTGAAAGTAACCTATTTCTAAATTTGGCTGTGATTTAGCCAAAAAAAAAATTTTTTTTTTTAATTTTCAAGCAGAGAGGGTATGTGGGGGGAAAGGTTCATAACCATTCCTGAGACACTTACTATATACAGTATTAGACGTAAGTAGAGTGAAGGATATTGAAGAACTCGAAGGCATGAGTTCTGCCCTCGAGAGATTTAACAACAAATATATATTCTCCTATTCTTATTTTTCCTACTAATCCAAGATAGTTACTTTGCTAGAGAGAAATTCAGATCTTGATATAATACAGTCCTCCTTTGAACATTGGAATTTATTTTCATTTTCGCAACGTGGAGAAATTTGGCAATGTAAAACCAGGTTTTAAAATGAGAAATGGAAACTTGCGAATTCATTTCTCAATATATCAAAATTTATATATTTTTTAAAAGGCCAGTTCCGCCAAAAGTTAACTAGTGACCCGCTTCATTGGCATGTTTTATTTCGAGGAAAATGGAAATTTTGATTCCCAAATGTCAATGTCCTATTTCAAACACTTAGAAGAAGACGGTCATTGAGGGGAGTATGTAAGTCAGTGCCTTTATATAGGAGCTGATCGATAATTTTGTATCAAATTATATGCCTTTAAGCGATCCCTTTGTTTCTCTCTAGTGGATGATACTGTGGTTGCTATCCCGTATGGAAGTAGACATATTCGCCTCGTCTTAAAAGGACCTGATCACTTGTGTAAGTAAACTCAGTTGTTTTCCTCTGGGTATTGGGAATTTTAGTCACTATTATTTTTTGTTCCCAGAAGAGATTAAAATACAGAAGTGCAAATCTTTCTACTCTATCATAATATGATATTTTGAGTGCTTCTGTTTATCTTTTGGCTGCCTGATGAGATAGCAGAAACCTCAGGATAATTATCTCTAACCACACTCATCCTGAAAAACACAAAATAGATGCTCCCAATAGGTTGTTCGTAAGTCAAGCACATGTTTATGCTTTTGTGAATATTATTTCTCAGTTCTCTCTCTTCTTCCTCTCCAATCAATCTCAGTCTTTTTCTTGCCTCGCATCTCCTTTTTTCCCCCCTCCTCCTTCCAGCCTTCCTCACCTTCACTCTTTCTTTCTTCCTATTCTTGTGTTCCATTACTTTATCGATTTAGGGGAGTGTAGAAGCACCGAATAACCTTAACTCGGCATTTAAAGAAAATAACAGTGGTATGATTAAACATCCCATGTATGAAAGACAGTACAGAGCCCTCATATACTGAAGATAGCCACTGGGATTGAGGATGGATGGGTAATCACAACCCTAAAGATCAAATGGTAGCATGGCCCCACCAGAATTTAGAAAGTCTTGTTATCTTCAGTCATGCCGAGGCAGTAGTAAACAGCCACATCTTTTTATTATTAGCATTTACTATTGTTTAGATGTAGACCTGTAAATTACCAGCAGACAATTATAGGCTATAAACCAGGGAAGGGGTATAAGAGGATACATTGTATTTTCTACAAAATTCAGTTCCCCTGAAAGACTTCCCTTCAGCTGGTCCCTTGAGCATTTCTGATCTCCTCCACTGTGACTGTTCCTGGATTCCTAAAGAACCATCTATCATCCTCTGTCCTTTCTCCCCTCCCACACACATGCCTAGGAAACCAATTTAGGTAGCAAGCATTATCTTTTGGCAATTGGATTATAAATGAAATCATTCCAGAAAGACAAACAAGAGGAAGATAAATTGGAGCCTGTGAAAGTTCAGATAGCCTACTATAGTCTTTCTAAAAATAAAAATAAATACGTTTCATGGGCGAGGCGGGATTTGAGGGGTCATGTGAAGGAAAGGAATAAGGAAGGTACAGTTCAGGCAAAGCCAGAAGATGCTGATAAGTCACCTTATATGGATCCAAGTTCTCTTCTAACCCTGAACAGCCCCCCAAAATATAATGTTCACATGTCAAGGGATGATATATGTGTGTACACTAGCACCATTCGGATGATTTGCTTTTCCCCCGGAGGACTGGACAGAGGTAACCGCTCGTGGAACAACCCCACTCAAAAACAGTATTTTTCTGAGCAGTGACAGGCCCGCTTAGAATAAAACATCCAGGCAGAGATCATCACCAAGTGGGGGACTGACTCCTCAATGCAGAAGAAAGACCCCAAAGGAATAGATTGAAGAGGAAGTTCATTTTTATAAATGTATGAGCCTCCCAGTTTTCTGGATTATGTGATCACTAAGAAGCTAAAGAATGAGCCTCATTGGCTTTGATTGTCCCAAGAATTCAAGGGGTGAAGCAGCAGATGATATTTATAAAAAATGGAAAGCAAAATGGAATTTGTTCCCCCCCCAACAGACATACTGTTGACAACATACATGTAGCTTAAAAACTTTTTGTTTGGTGTATCTGGAATATAATAATATATAATATAATATAATATAATATAATATAATATAATTAATATAATATAATATATATGTGAATAAATGGCACCTTGTTTCTCTTGCAAGCCTTTGCACTTACCTCCCGGAAGCTGGTCTAATATGGGACTAACCTGAAATATTTAGGGCCAAACCAGAACAAGACTAGGCAGTCTGGTCCAGTCCCAGCTTATCTTCAATCAGAAGTACCTTGGGAAGTACAGCTGGGAGACCTGGTGATAAATCTGAATCAGATGCTCAAATCAGACTCAGACCCCCAGGATTTTTCCCAGACTAAGTAGATTTATGTCTTGCAGCTATAGCTGCACGTGAGTACCCGTACACATAAGGCAGCTTGAGGAATGAAGGCTAGAGGAAGGAGATCCCGTGCTGTTGGCGTTCTTCTGATGACAACAGCTGTGGTTTCCCCTCCAGTTCTCCTTTGATGTGCGTGATGTTCTTCTGTGAGGACCTCTCTCCTCTAGGGCAGGGGGATGGAGCCTGACCTACTCCAGAAGAAGGGCTACACAGACTTCATCTGAGGGTTGGGGGCATTTCATTGGACACCAACGTTCTTCCTCTGTTGGTATTCCTGCTTGAGGTAGACAACACTTGGAATAATCTAGTCCAGGTACTTTAGTACCTGCAGAGGTCCTGACATTATCCCAGAACCCCAATTGGTAAGACATGGAAGAAGGGAGTCATTCTGGTCGAATGTGGAGTAAGAGGACCCAGAACCTCACCTGGCCTCTGTCCTTCTCTGAAGAACCCCTGCTAAAGCTAAGAGCTCCAGAAACCATTAAATTTAGTCTATCCCTCTTCACACACTGGGAAGTTATTCTAAATCATCTCTCAATCACATGAGCATTTAACCTGCTCTGAAATACACGGCCTAATTACCTTCAACCCCAGCTTGCTCATGTTTCCTACAACAAAAGATGTTTCATCGCCCTTGTCATTGGCCAAATTCAGGTTGGAATGCTCCAGGAATCAAGTAGTTCTTTCTCTCTTAAGCACTTACAAAAGATCGTGTATGTACATAATACTATATGAGGTAACCAGCAGGATTTTAAAAAGAGAACTAAAAAAATGGTGATTTCCTTGTCCTCATTACTATCGTTTCTTCATGGCGAGCCACAGCACACACGCGGTAAGAAAGCGGATGGTACAAATACACGAAGGTAATGCGTGACTATGAAACTGCACGGGTGCGTAGGGAAACTCTGTGAGGCACCCTGGATCACATGGATTAAAAAGAAAACTGGAGGGTAGTCTAGACAGAGAGCCATATAGAGACTGAAGTCAATAAGTTGTGTATGGGAGATGGTTTAGCTAAAGAAGTAGGATGGTGGTAAAGTGGGGTACCCAAATGAGGTCATCGGGAGTCAAAGATTTTTTGACTGGGAGCCTTGAATGCTTGGCTAAGGAGTTTTAAAATAATTTCATTTGCAACATAAGCTCTTCTGTGATCCAGAGATGCCCATAAATTTTGTTTCTATCCCAATTTCAACTGTGTCAGCCACATAAAGGACGGTATTCTCCCTTACATAGCTTAGATTGTTTTATGAAATGTGCTTGCATGTGGTCCATGGTAGCCCTGGGAACATCTTTCTCTCCTTTATATGTGTCTGACTGTGTAGATCTGGAAACCAAAACCCTACAGGGGGCTAAAGGTGAAAACAGTCTCAGCTCGACAGGCACCTTTCTTGTGGACAATTCTAGTGTGGACTTCCAGAAATTTCCAGACAAAGAGATACTGAGAATGACTGGGCCACTCACAGCAGATTTCATTGTCAAGGTAAGTGCCTCTAGGTACCATGTTTTCAAGCCATATCCAAACTGTTACTTATAATCTCCTGAAGAGAGAGAGAGAGAGAGACGCTTTGGGTCTAGGCACAGATTTGAAAATCCTATTATACAGGAAATATTTAATTCAAGGGTGTTGAGGTACATCCTAGCCTTTCAAGAACATATGATATTTTTAAGGTCCTAAGAAAATCCTTATGTGTGTATATATATGTACATTATTTAATAAAAAGACTCAAAGACCAACACATCATTAGTTGGAGGATATAAACTGTTTTGAAACAAGTTAGGATACAGTCACTGATTCACATAAGGTGTCCTCAAAGATAAAGACAGACTAATGATCCATAGACTTGGTCATACGTCCCGTTACAAATTCTGTTTTCTTTTGTACTGGCAATAAGACTAACTTGTTTCCTCCTATCAGAGCTTCCCTGCTCTTCAAGGTAATATAAAACACATTGCTGGAAGCAACAAATCCATTCTGTAGGAGAAATGTACACACTAGAAGAATGTTTGGGAATCACAATAAAATAAAACATATTTTTTCCCTCAGTAGGTCAGAAGGACCTGAAGGATTTCAGCTGTAAAGCTGTAAAACTTGTAATGTGTCCAGGACTCCATAAATTTTTCATCATGGGACCTGGAGCCAGAGGACATTTGATTTAAGCTAAGACTCAATGACCCCATGGCAGCTGGAAGTAAGAATGTACATAGGAAAATGGGATAGACAGTGAGGTTGGATGGAAGAAGGGTTCCAGAGCACTGTTCTCTGTCTCCATCTGCATGGTAGCTCTTTTTAATCCGGTCCAGATGCCAGCCACCGTCACGTGAACAAGAAGCTACAAACCAGCAGAGATAGCTCACAAGAGAAATGATGCTGTGGGTGGTTCAGTCATTTCACTGAAATATGCAAGTACAGCACAAGAGTGAGAGATGGCTTTAGTTTTTGCAACCCTTAGAGTGCTGCTGAATGAACCATTGGCATTCATTCCCCTCTTACCCTTGCAAGAGTTAATACACATACTGAAAATAGAGAATTGGATTCAAGTAACATTGTTCACATGTCAGTAGTTGACAGCGTTGCTGATGCGTTTCATACATCTAGCTGCCTTCTGCACATCACCACTTTGATATCCCATAGGCACAACCAGTGCAACGTGTCCAAAACTGGCCTTGTCTGGCCCCAGAAACCTACTCAATCTTCTTTATTTCCTATCTTGTGAAATACTATGCTGTTTACCCAGCCACATTAGAAATCTTTGATTCACACTGATTTCCCCTTCTCCTCTACACCCCTGATTAGGCATTAAACTTTGTTCTATCTCCATACCATCTCAAGACCATTCTTCCTTGTCCCTCCTCGCCACCACTGTCTTAGGTTAGGCCTTTGTATTTCTTCCTGATCAAGCACGTGCATCCTTCCGAAGTTGCAGCCCCAAGGAAAGAAAATGACGTTCTTAGCCAGAAGAGGGTTTTTTCCAGTTGTTCCATCCTTTGCTAGAATTTCCAACTTAGCTCTGCTTGTGAAAGCAGCTAAGGTACCTGTTCGGTTTGTGCCCGTTCTAGAAATTTCAGAAAAACGGCATAGAGGAAGGTGACTGATGAGTACCTAAGCCACCAAAGTAGTAGAAAAAGTGTGATTCCCATTTGCATCAATTAGCATATTAGGCACAGGTAATGCGTTCATATGTCTTTCTGAACAGTGTGGAGCACCGCCCTGTGCATCATTCAGCAGCCAGGGAGCACGGGGTGACTCCTGACTCCCAGCCGCTTGCTGGTTTGTCTGAGGCAAAAGTTTCTACCACATCGGGAAGAGAAAAGAGCATAGTAGGGGAACAGCTAAAGCTCGCGAATTAGCCTTTTCTCAACTGAGAAGAAAAAGGTGTGGCATTTCGTAGTGCATCAACTGAGAGATCCTTTGTGTCCTTGATGATGTCTTTCATGCATTTGAAATGTCTTCTTGATTCCTTTGACTTTACATGGACTAAATATTCATCCATTACCCGTCCACACACTTGTCCTGTCCTTTGACTCTATCTACCATGACAGTGCGGTCAGTTGCTATGGAAAGGGACCAGCTTCTGTCTTCTCTTTTCCTTTCAGTGTGAGAAGTCCTTATATTAAATTAGAAACACTGAATCATTGTAATTATAGGAAGAAAAGCTTGTTTCAGAACATCCTTTTTCCTTATTAACTTAAGGAGGCCCAAATTACATACGCCAGATGTGTTTAGCTCCCTAAAACAATTCTAATGTGTCAAATGGAAGCTTTCAACATACCCTGGAGAACAAGAACCTGATGTCTGAGGATCTAGGGTGTATAAAGCTCCAGAGCTAATGATAACAAAGGTCCCAGCCACCCAGAATTAATAAGACCAGAAACAAGGAACGTGACAGCTCGTCTCTCTGTGAGCAACAGTGAGGCCATCGAAGTGAGACATCGGGTTAGCCTCTTTATTTTAAACATACTTTTCCTACTTTCAAATGAAAAATTAAGAAGATACCGAGAAGAGCAGTACAGGGCCACCACTAAAGATAAACACCTGTATCGCCACAACACCAACACTAACAGAATTGCTTGGTTCCATGAAAAGAATGGCAGCTTTCAAGCCAAGGCAGACCTGAATTCAGATCCCAGCTCCTCTCTTCCCTAGCTGCGTAGCCTTGACAAAGTCATTCCATCTCTCGGAGACTCACCTCTCTCGTTATAATGTAAAGGTGGAAAGATAATACAGAGCAGTTCTAAGATTTGATTTAATATAAATAAAATGCACCCTGCATACGGTAGGAATGTAGTCACTGCTGGTTGCTGTGGTAGTTGTTGGTTATTATTTTAAAAAGCTGCTCATAGAGAAATATTATCAGTGTAGAATCAAGTAAGATTATGTGGTCAGAGATTTGGATATGTCACAACTGGTTTTATCTATTTGAAATAACAATACCCCTGCTCATTTCCAATCTCTTTTCACATTTAGGCATACAGTCTCCGCATTCATGGTCATTGTACATCAATTTCACTGAACTCATTAGGAACAATATTCAACATATTTACTGACACTCCCTCTTAACATGCATTCCTTACTCTCAGGGCATACGGTGCTTTTAATGGTAACTTCTAGGAAGCTGAAAATTTGACGTGTTCTGTCTTTTTGTTTTTTTTTTCAATTGGAACGATTTGTTTTTATAATTTTTATTTTGTTATATTAGTTGATGTGCTCCATCTTTTTCCTCTCCAACCAGATCAAAAACTCAGCCCAGACACTGTACAGATACTCTAGAACAAGGTTTCTCCAAGGATTTTGATGTTATATCCTCCTCATTTTTGTTTTTTCCTCCACTTTCCTAGGACTTAATTTCAAGCATCCCAAAAGGGACCTCTGCAAAACAGTCCATCTCTCTAAGCCTAAATAAATCTTCTGGTCTTTTTATTTTTTCACGGAGCTGGTGTTCAAATGAGAGTCCTCTTCTAATACCTTTCCAGCATGGAAACCACACATCCCAAGAGAGCTATAGGCTTTTGTGAGCTTAAAACAAAAAAACAACCAAAAAAAAAAAAAAAAAAACCCTTTCCAAAGAATGTGATTAATACTACATCCCTGAGCAAGCAATTAGGTATCCTGTATCTGACACACAGGATTGAAAAATATTAATCTGTAGGCTCTGCTCCCCTTTTGTGAAAGACACCATATGGCTTCAGCTGTTTTTGCTGTAAAGTAAGAGATTGTATCACTGTTTATTTTAATTAAGAAAGACCTCGATGTTCCATGGGTCAGAACGCCAGCATAATATGAGATATTCTATAGTTCTCTGTCTCTTTTTTTCTCCTTTTCCAGCTCTTGCAGATTATCTGAGGAACATTTCCAGTATTTTCATCCAAAGTCCAAAAACTGGTCTAGGGTTTAACACCTGCTCCCCGTGTTCCAGTGTTCTAGATGTTTAATCCAGTTGTTAACCCAGTTGTTAAACTCAGTAGCAGAAAAATAGGCTTTTTTAAAAATCTAAAGGCCAAATCCATCAGTTTATCCTAGGTAAAGGGCAGTTGGGACCCCCTTAAGGCTTGAAAATATGAACAAAGATGTAGACCATATGATGCGCTGATAGGCTTCTACTGTCTTGAAGTAAGAGGCTCTTGGTTATCCATGGATCTTCCTTTAGTATAATAACTAGTGCAAGCCTTGCCCAGCTGTCTCAGTGCTATATGATAGCACAGCACGTCATGATGTCTTTGTGAAATCAAGGCATTGCTCCTCTTGGGTACTTTCTCCTTCTCTTTTACATTGAGTATGTTTTCTCAACCTTGCACTTTTAAGAACTATTAAAGAATTACTGCCTCACTTCCCCTCTTTTAAACACAATGGGGTTGTAATTTCCATAAGGACATGTTGTATTCAAAGTTCTTGCTTTTATAGTGTAAGTTGGTGTTTTTCAGTTTGGTACTTGGACTATCAATGTTTCCATTGCCTTTGCATTGCAAGAGCCCAGGAATTTGCATTTCAGCAAGCTTCCAGTTGGTAACTCTGCACATTAAAATGTGTGAATCACTAAAGTGCCAGGAAACTCCGTGTCTCTGAGTGGGCAGAGCCATTTAATTCTTTAATTCTTTTTTTCTTAACTAAAGACAGGATCTTTAATTTTTTGCAGTGTATGGCATTTATAATTTCCTCAGAACAAATTGTCTACTTTGAAACCCACATTTAAAAATCCACATACACAGGATGATTGGGTAGCTCAGTTGGTTAAGCATCTGCCTTTGGCTCAGATCAGAGTTCTGGGATTGAGTCCCGCGTGGGGCTCCCTGCTCAGTGGGGAGCCTGCTTTTCCCTCTGCCTGCTTCTCCTGCTTGTGCGCTCGCTCTCTCGCTCTCTCTCTCTCTGACAAATGAATAAATAAAATCCTTAAAATAAATAAATTAAATAAAAATCCATATGCATTCATACATTACATCTAAAAATCCACATGATTTTTCGTATCATACCAGAGAAGCTGGAAATACAGGAGGGAAAGGGAGTAAGTAGCCTGGGAAAAGATCCTACTTGATTCACAAATAGAGACACTATAATCCCTTGTTCTGTAGCAACAGAACTGAAAAGTGATGGTCGTGATGGTGTACAGTTGATGGGTAAGATCGATGATACTGCTATGGCCACTTCTCTCCCAATGCAGTTCTTCATGCAGCCTAAGACTGTCCACGCCACTGTGCATTCTGGTCCAAAGTTGCAGGGAACCAAGAAAGCCCCTCCCTGTCATACCAGTTTCTCTCTTTGCTTTTATCTCCTGCAGATCCACAGCTCGGGGCCGGCTGACAGCACAGTCCAGTTCATCTTCTATCAGCCGATCATCCATCGATGGAGGGAGACAGATTTCTTTCCTTGCTCAGCAACCTGTGGAGGAGGTAATGGTGTTCACTTAGCCTAGGAACTGTTGGCTTCTGTGAGGGAAGGCTTGGCTGTTATGAAAGTAGTCATTTCAATGTGGAAGAAATTGAGTGCTGTGATGGGTCTGATTCTTTATTCTGAATGGGACCAAATCCTGAAGCCTTCCTGTAAGGCGGATACCTCCCTCTAGATGTCCCATGAACATTTCCTGTCGGTAGAGTTCCATTAGTGGAGACAGTCTTTTTTTTTTTTTTTCAATGCCGAATTGTCTATTTTTTTTTTTACTATCTTATGTTAGTCACCATACAGTACATCATTAGTTTTTGATGTAGTGTTCCATGATTCATTGTTTGCATATAACTTCCAGTGCTCATTGCAACATGTGCCCTCCTTAATACCCATCACTGGGCTAACCCATCCCCCCACCCCCTCCCCTCTGAAACCCTCAGTTTGTTTCCACAGTCTCTCATGTTCATCTCCCCCTCTGATTGCCCCTCCTTCATTTCTCCCTTCCTTCTGCTAACATCCTCCATGCTGTTCCTTATGTTCCACATATGAGTGAAACCATATGATAATTGTCTTTCTCTGCTTGACTTATTTCACTTAGCATAATCTCCTCCAGTTCCATCCATATTGATGCAAATTGTGGGTATTCATCCTTTCTGATGGCTGAGTAATATTCCATTGTATATATGGACCACATCTTCTTTATCCATTCATCTATTGAAGGGCATCTCGGCTCCTTCCACAGTTTGGCTGTTGTGGACATTGCTGCTATGAACATTGGGGTGCATATGGCCCTTCTCTTCACTACGTCTGTTATCTTTGGGGTAAATACCCAGTAGTGCAATTGCCAGGTCATAGGGTAACTCTATTTTTAACTTTTTGAGGAACCTCCATTCTGTTTTCCAAAGTGGCTGTACCAACTTGCATTCCCACCAACAGTGTAAGAGGGATCGCCTTTCTCCACATCCTCTCCAACATTTGTTGTTTCCTGCCTTGTTAATTTTTGCAGTTTGAACTGGTGTAAGGTGGTATCTCAATGTGGTGGAACCGGTCTTGATTCTATTCTTTTTTGAGAATAAACTACTCAGCTGGGTGAAGAGAACTAACTTATTCAGGAGTCAAATGGAGAGTGACTGTCAGGCCTACTACCTAGCATGATGTGTCTAAAAAGAATCAGAGATTAATTTAATTAAAGCAAATAGTTTATTACCAGGAGAAAAAAAAAGCCCCTGCTCTATAGGCTTAGACTCAGTTATTGTTACACCCTATCCCATCATCTGCGCCATAAATGTAATGCCACTTGCCTTCTTTATTCATTAAAACACATCTCTCCTGAAAAGTCACCAAATGAATTCCTATCTCTACTCCATCACATCTGCAACATGGACAGCATTTTGTGTTACTGGAAAAAATATTTTCCCTCATTTTCTGCCCTTGATAATTACTATGGTTACATAATAATTGCTTCAAATTATTTTATAATTTATTTAGCCACATCCCTATAGAAGACTTAGTTCATCTAAACTTTTCTATTATAATATAAGGAATCACTTAATACCTAAGTATTTTTCTCCTTTTAAATTATTTCCTTGGAATAAATTCTCAAGAGTGAGTTTCAGAATTTTTGTGGCTATTGGCATATATTACCAAAATTCTTTCCAGAATGGTAATAAGCAGCATATGAATAGTTGAGTTTCATTGCCAGCTGAACTAGTATTTGTGGACTATAAGGATTGTTTAATTTTGCTGATTTAATGAGCATAAAATTCTATGTATATTCCTTTAAAAACTAGCACATCAAATAAATTCTGGCTCCCTCTTCATAGAAACCTGTTAATTGGACAGTGTTAAGTCATTAATCCACATGGGTATCACTAGATTATTTTGACAAGAGAAAAGAAGAATGGTACCTCAAAATAGAGACAAATTATTACCTATTAATTTTTTTAAACAGTAAGAACATATAAAAGAATTCATCTTCATTCGCATAATGTGAACAAACCACCAAAAATGAGGTTTTATAGAATAATGTTAGGTTTTAGCTTAAAAGGAGTTAGTCAAAAATGCCTTCAAGTGCTTTTACCTGGTTGTTAAATAACTATCAATTCGACATTCTAAGCATTTCAACAAAATATTGTTTCCATCTGCTCTGTCCCGAAGAAAAAATTACTTTAAAAATAAAATGCCAATGACTTTGATGTTTCATGAGAATTTGTTATTCTGATACACCTCTTAATGACTAGCATAGGAAATAGTTTCAAAGAAAGAAATCCAGGGGCTCCTGGGTGGCACAGCGGTTAAGCGTCTGCCTTCGGCTCAGGGCGTGATCCCGGCGTGATGGGATCGAGCCCCACATCAGGCTCCTCTGCTGGAAGCCTGCTTCTTCCTCTCCCACTCCCCCTGCTTGTGTGCCCTCTCTTGCTGGCTGTCTCTATCTCTATCGAATAAATAAATAAAATCTTTAAAAAAAAAAAAGAAAGAAAGAAATCCAAGCAAATAATTATTTTTTCTTTTCTCTTAAAATGCAAACCGTGCTTTGTGAGAAGTAACATTTCAGTAATATGCCCACTGTGCCAGTTTCACACGGAGCTGCTGATGGAGTATACTTTCAGTACCCTTGCTGATGCCTTGCTATATAATAAGACAACTAATGTTAGATTCATATATATCCAACCCCTCTCGGCCGAATTTTCCTCGCATCTAAGTGAAAAAGTAGAAGCATTAGTTGTCTTCAGATGTTTTGAGCAATCAAAACCTTGCTTCAACAGAAATCTTATTAGGAAGCCCAGATAAAAGGAGTATTGCTCAGAAGGCAGATTTAGGAGCTATGTGGAAATCAGCCTTCCTCCCACTTTGCGGACCACAGTTTGAAAATTACTGAAAAAATGATCTCTGAGTTCCCTTTTATATTGCTGGTTCCACATTCAACGGGTTGACCATTTTTGCTCAGTGTAAGCAAACAATTGCAACTCCAATTACATTGTGAAATGTTTGAAAACACAATTATCTGGTCATTTATTTCGTTTTTGTTCTAAACCTTCATTTCACACACCCTCGGATGGCCTGACAACAACATTTGTAAGCTGACAAATTATGGTTTTTAAAAAATCATAATCTCAGTTATATAATTCACTTATTGCTTATGCCCACATTTTACTACATGATAAATTCTGTCCTTGAGTAGAAATCATTATACGGAAAATTGTAAAATTATAGAAATTATAAAATGATTTGCTTATAAAAACTATAAGTTATAATTTTTAATTATAAAATGATTAGTTTATCATAACATTATCTGCTTTAGAATACAATTTAATTGAAAAATAAAAGTATATTTACTTATTTACAATGTCATTTTTCTCTTTGATTTTCTTATGAAATAAAAAACTTAATGGAACATGTGTTTTTACCTATTACTTTCCATGCTTTTCATCTTTACAGTAAAATTGTTAAAAGGTCTTTTTTCAAGTCTTTAATGAACAATTAATTTTTGCGGGTGGTCCGAGAACACAGCCCCAAGCCAGGAAATCTGGTTTATAAGCCTCCTTCTGATTTCCTAAAATCTTTTGCAAGCCTTTAATTACTCTAGCTCTGACTTGCTAACACGTATCTAGCAATAACAGTATTCAGCCACCTGCCCGGGGAGAATATATTTTGGAGGTTGGTTAGAGTCAGAATGAAACAAAAGCCTAAACTGGGGGGGGGGGGGAAACTTCTCCATGTACATTTCTTCTTCACGTTAAGAATCTCAGTCTTCACATACAAATGGCTAACAGACACATGAAAAAATGTTCAAAATCATTAGCCATCAAGGAAATTCAAATCAAAACCACACTGAGATACCACCTTACGCCAGTTAGAATGGCAAAAATAGACAAGGCAAGAAACAACAATTGTTGGAGAGGATGTGGAGAAAGAGGATCCCTCCTACATTGTTGGTGGGAATGCAAGTTGGTACAGCCACTCTGGAAAACAGTGTGGAGGTCCCTTAAAAAGTTAAAAATTGAGCTACCCTATGATCCAGCCATTGCACTACTGGGTATTTACCCCAAAGATACAGACGTAGTGAAGAGAAGGGCCATATGCACCCCAATGTTCATAGCAGCAATGTCCACAATAGCTAAATTGTGGAAGGAGCCGAGATGCCCTTCAACAGATGACTGGATTAAGAAGTTGTGGTCCATATATACAATGGAATATTACTCAGCTATCAGAAAGAATGAGTTCTCAACATTTGCTACAACATGGACAGCACTGGAGGAGATAATGCTAAGTGAAATAAGTCAAGCAGAGAAAGACAACTATCATATGATTTCTCTCATCTATGGAACATAAGAACTAGGATGATCGGTAGGGGAAGAAAGGGATAAAGAAAGGGGGGGTAATCAGAAGGGGGAATGAAACATGAGAGACTATGGACTATGAGAAACAAACTGAGGACTTCAGAGGGGAGGGGGGTGGGGGAATGGGATAGACCGGTGATGGGTAGTAAGGAGGGCACGTATTGCATGGTGCACTGGGTGTTATACACAACTAATGAATCATCGAGCCTTACATCGGAAACCGGGGATGTACTGTATGGTGACTAACATAATATAATAAAAAATCATTTAAAAAAAAAAAAGAGAGAGAATAAAGGAGAAAACCACGTAAAAAAAAAAAAAAAAAAAAAAAAAAAAAGAATCTCAGTCTTCATCACCACCTCACCAGAAACACACAGGACAAGAAAGAGGCAGGTGGGCAAGGTCCAGCACGTTGTGAATGCAACGAAGTCGTACTCTGCAATGCTATTTTTTAAAAGAATTCTCTAAACGGTGGAAACGTGTGCATGGAAACTAAAAAATATCAGCTAGAGACTTAATTTAAGGAGCATTGGCAAAGGATTTTAGGTGAGGACGACGTTGAACATTAGGGGGATGTTGTTGTTGTTGTTGTTGTTGTTGTTGTTGTTGTTGTTATCGTCATCGTCCTGGGGGACTCCTAGTGGCTACTGTTAGGATCTTCATCCTCCATTTACTCAGCCTAACCTACTCAGGTTGAATTTAGAGAAAGATCATGTTCCCAGGCAGCTGGCCGGACCTGATCTTTGTGCTGTTTCCCATTGTCCCCCATTCAGCCAGGGAAACAGTATCTGAGTTTTTTTTATTGATCGATTTGGAAGTTTATTCTCCCTCGTGCCCCAGATACAAGGGAGGCAGTTTTGCATCCTTGCACGAGACAGTCGGCAAATAAATATTGATCATCTTTTTTGGAGACAGAAATCTGCGTTATGCTTTTCAATTATACAAAGCAAATGGATAAGAATAGGACTTACCACAGAGTCTTATCACCTAGCCCTGCCCTTCTGGAATTCAAACCTTATCGTAAAACTTAAATATTAAAATTTGAGTGGAAAAATAATATTTGAGGTCTGCAAAAATTAATGAGCCTTCCGTTTATCTGTCTTTTGTCCTGGAAATTACTGAGGCACTGGGGAGGCATTCCCATTAATGTGAGATGGCCAAAAAGCATAAAGAAATGTATTGCACTATATTTTACCATGGTTTGTGTGTTTTAAACTTGCCGGGATGGTTTGATACTACAGGTTACCAGCTGACATCGGCGGAGTGTTACGATCTTCGGAGCAACCGCGTGGTTGCTGATCAATACTGTCACTATTACCCGGAGAACATCAAACCCAAACCCAAACTTCAAGAGTGCAACTTGGATCCTTGCCCAGCCAGGTCAGTCAAATTTACCAGTTTATTTGTCATAAACATCAATCGAGTTCCAACTAAGCTTCTTAGATTTTTTTAATGAAAAATAAGCATCCCTGTCCAGTGTCCATTCCTAATCACGCATTCTTGGTCCCCATGCCCCTTGCTCTTGAAGCTAGATGATGCCCTCCCAGGGTCTACAGATTTTCCACTTGTGGAGCACTCTTCAGAGTTATTTTCTCTTCTGATTTCTTTTGATTCTGGCACTTCCATCTGCCCTTAGCAAGGTCAAGGCCAATGTGGTGGCACAGTGTTCTCAGGAGTCTTTCCATTATAACTCTGTCACTGGATCAGTGACATGATCAGAGGAGACCATATTTAAGGACCACAACTGACCCATTTGAGCCAGGGGTGGTCCACAACTGGAATCGAAACCACTCTCAGAACAGCTCTAATTATAACAAACTCAGTGTTTGTTAAAGAGAAAGCAGGACTTATTTTCAATAATCAGATTTTTCTAAAAGGTCTTTTTAATTAGGAACTTTAAAGAGACACTCGACACTTTCACCATCGCTATGGCTTCTTGGCAACCATGGTTGGCCCTCAGTTAGATTTAAGAATCACACAGACAAACGAAGCATCATAAAACAGATGAGAAGTCATAAAAGCACAGGTCAGCAGTCTGTTCATTGTGTGACATTCTTTGTTTTGTAGTTGTCACACCTCTTGGTAAATCTCTTTATTAGCTTCCTTATTCTCAGCATAGGAGAGAAGATATAGAAAAAAAAATCTTGTCCTACAAAACTAATCGTGAACACCAAAAGATAAAAAAAACCCTTCCCCGGGCTCCTTGGATTTCTGAGAAGCACCTCAATATTATTTTTAAAATCATAGTTTAGTAATTATATATATAAAACTTCAAATAGTCAAAATAGTACATGAGAAACATGCATGAAAATCACTCTATCTTTGAAGTTTTTGTTTTCTGCTGTTAACTTTCTAAAGTTTGTTTTCTTGTACTCTGTCTCATATTCATGGATTCTAAATTCTGCCTGTGATGCAAAATTGCCTATTGCAGATACTTAGCCCATAAAACTGAACTCAGAATAACAGGTTTTCATTAAAGACACAGAATCAATATTTTATAATTATAAAATTTAGGTGAAATTTCATCTAATTTAGGTTCATGTTACGCCAGAAAATTATGCATTGAAAATTGGATATGGTTTAAAAACTGAATGAGGTGTTAAAATTTTGCTTGGACTTTTTTTGATTTTGGAAATATTAAGAGTATGAAGCATTTTTAGCCAAGATAATTATAACTAATGCAATTCAACCCTATTTTTAAATTATTCTAGTTATTATACATCTTTATATCTATACCAGAAGACCAGTGTGTGAAAAGCATAGACAGGTGGACTCAGCCAGAGGAAGACTTTGAAAGTCTTTACACACTTTTTTCATGAAAATTTGTGTGTGAATTTCTAGGAGAAATGAGGGATTTACTCCCACAACTGGGGAAAAAAAACCTTCCATAAGGAGATGGCCGTGGAAGACAGTTGTGAGATAAAAGCATTTTGTTAACAATTTTAAGAAAATGTTTATAATTTACTTAATTTTTTTTCTGGCTTCTGATTTTTATCTATCTTCTCTGTCGGAGTAATATTTGCAGCCCATTTCTTATTATCCAAAAGCAAAAGGCCATGTTATAATGAAAGAGGTTTGCCTGTGAAATTTATGCTTTGTCTGCATCCTATGTTATTTTAAAACATCTAATACAGCACATGTATAAATGTTGGGACAGGTGGCTCTTAAGAAAAAAAAAAACTGAGAAAAGAGAAAGAAAAAGTA
The DNA here is from genome assembly GCF_023065955.2 of Ursus arctos. Taxonomy (NCBI): domain Eukaryota; kingdom Metazoa; phylum Chordata; class Mammalia; order Carnivora; family Ursidae; genus Ursus; species Ursus arctos. Next base: position 12,702,576 of record NW_026622852.1, read on the forward strand.
AGTTAGAGGCAAATGTCAGGAAGCTGCTTTTTTATTACAGAGGTAATTAAACAAAGCTGTAAAAATTAAGACTTAACAGAAGGAGAGATTTAAGAGGAAGCTGTTTTAGGAAATGTGATTTGCTGCTCCAAGGTTAAGATACTTCAGGATCACTGGGAAATTCATTGCACTAATTTGCATACCTGGGATCAAAGCAACTTTTCTAAATTCCAAGAGAAAACAGGAAGTGATGGTCCCAGAGAGGAAGATACTGTATAACAAAGGTCTGCCCTCCCTTTAGACGTTGCAGAGTCAAACCCTCAAGAAACTGCTTTCTGACTACAGCTTTAACTGCCTCATAGTCAAATCAGGAGTGACCCAATGACTTCAAACTATCGCCTGTGTGTCTCCAATCAGAAACCCCCAAAAGGGAAAATGTAGACGTTCTTAGTACAGTCAGATATTTTTGAATTCCCAAAGAAAATTTTTTAACCTAACCCTTGAGATATTTGTCCCCTTTACCTGCATGAGACTAGGATTTGGGGCCTATTATGTAATTATTTGAAAGCAAAATCCCATTCACACAACCAAGTTTATTGCCTGTCAAGGCTGGGAAGTACCATGGACAGCAGAAAGTGCGCTAACTAATGAGTCTGGAGCCCTAGGTTTACTATTTTACCCTTCTGGACCTCAGTTTTCTCACCCATGAAATGGGGATGAGAGGGTTGTTTGTTGCGTTCAGTTAGTGGTTTTCAGACTTTGCCTACAGAACCTGTAATTCCACATAGTTGCCTCACTGAATTTCATTTGATATATTTTGAAGTGTTTTTAAACAAGAACTCACAAGAAGTTCATGTATTCAAACATGTTAAACTAATTTTAACTTATTCAAGCTCAGCTAAATTGTAAGAATTGTTGTAACAGTTGTAAAAGTGTTATACCACCAAAGTAACTACTTTTTGCCCTCATCCTTAAGTTCTTCAATATGTCTATTTGGCTGAAAACTAAAGATCCTGAGATTGCAGGGCGAGCTGTAAAAACTGCTACCATTAACCATCTGCTTCTCTGTAATAGTAGGAATCCTCTCATTGCTACACATCGAAAACCAAAACAAGCGAGACATAGACTGGTTATGGTGACCATTCGCCATAATCCTTGCTATCCAATCTTTTTCTGTCTGCCAAAATAGCCTCAATGTTTGCATGCATTTACTTTCTAATAACTAAATGTTTACCATTGAACTAGCGAACTAAATGACATCCCTTACTCATTTCACTCACTGACAGTATCCACTGGTTCACATGGCTGTGGATCAGCTCACCTAATGGTTCTTGAAGCTAAAGAGACTGTTGACGTCTAGCCCATGTTTTCAAAATAATTTTCATGTTTTTATGGCTTTTTTTTTTCCTGATGCTTAATGCCAACTAAGAAATGTCAATGAGTTAAAAGCCTATAGTGAAAACAATAAGCCTCCCTAATAATCTCCAGTGCCCGCAAATCACCAGTGTTAATGCTTTTGCTGTATTTCTTCCCAGTCTTGTCTCTAGTTCATAACATAGATGAGATCATACTGTGTACAGTGGACCCTTGGAATTCAGTGATTTAGCGTTCTTGGTTTCCACTCTTCTAAACCAAGCCCGAATATCCATGACATGTAGTAACTTGACATTTTGCTGAGGCAGGAATATGAGTCCCTTATATGACTAGACCAACATTTGAGCCTACCTGGCTGCCAGAAGTTCCGTCCCAAAAGCGCTTTTGTTGCTCTCCGCTGGTGTCTTTTATGCAGTCATTTTTATGAAGTGGTAAAATACTTTGTTTCCTAGCCAAAAGTGGTCTCAAAAAGGAAGCCAAAACTTAACACTTATAATGGAAGGAAAGAGAGAGTGAAGTTAAAAATTGAATGGCTTTTAGCTAAAATTAAGAATGTTTCTCATTGGTGACTCGGAGCTATGACATCACTAATCCCATCATATGCGCTCTCCAGTGTTCTGGTGGCGGTCCCAACTTGGGTACCCCCAGGAGCCCAGAGGCATGCCCCTCCTATAAGTCCGGGATCTACAGCAAGTTTAATTTGTTTTCCACTGCATTTAGGTAACCCGATAGTATGGACCCTTTCCCATGTAGCTAAGACGTTTGGAATCTAATCAAATGTAAAAATCCTCTCTCGGGCCTGCCGTGCCATAATCCAGCTTCTGTCTTACACCACGGGGACATTTTTTTAAATGCCTTTTCTGTTGTTGTTTGTTTGTGCAATGTTTGTATCATCTTCACCTCTCAGGTGAAGGCTAAAATCCATCATGTGGCTGGAAAGCCTCAAACTGTATGCCTACAGTTCAGCAACAACTAAAAAGGCATCGTTTTAGTTCAGCTAATAAGCACCTTATGTTTTTAGAGTGGCTTTCAATGTAAACTATGCTACATTGGGCCTCATACTGCTCAGTCTAGGAGACCGGAATGACTGTTAATGCTGTCTGGGGGAAATTGTGCAAGACATTGTTTGTAAGAAGATCAGAGAGCCACCTTTGCAGATGTGTTCTGGCACGGGTCTCCAGTGTTCCCTCCAAGGCAGTAATGAAGGGGGCTTAAATTGGCAAGGGTTGGAAAAGTGAAAAAAGCTCTCACTCATCACACTATCATGGTCACAATCATTAGCAAACAGATCCGTTTCTAGCCCAAACTGCGTCCAGATTCCCCCTTCCCTCAAGGAATTCAGAGCAACAGTCCTGAGCAAATGCCCAAACTTGCATGCCCCGAGCGGCGGTTCTCAGTGAGTTCCAGTGGACTTTTTTGTCCAGCTCCGTTTAATTTGACAGCCAATTGCATAAGTCATCCCTGGCCATGATCCAAATCGTGAACAGAATCTCAGATTGAATCTTAATGCAACTTTAAAGAAATAATCTGCATCGCGAGAGCCATTATGTGTAGTGGGCATGTAAAAACCTGGTCACGCTAACTTGGTGACTAGTCCAATGGCAATACAGACTGGTGGTTAGGAGGGGAGATTTGGAGCAAAGAGGCTGGCTTGGAATCCTGGCTCTGCCGTTGACTGGTCCAGGAGCCTTTGGCCAGTGACTTGTTCTCACTAAGCCTCAGTATTTTATCCTGTGAAGTGAGGAAAATAACAGTATTTTTTACCTCACAGAGTCATCATGAGGAATAAATGCCCAAAGACATTTAAAGAGCTTAGCAGAATGTCTGACACATGATAAGCACTCAAAAATGTTAGTTGCTCCAGCTATTATGACTAAGATCATGATTACAATAATGTTGATGTTACCTCAGAGAGAAACTGCTAAACTTTCCAGAAATTGGCTTTTTCCTCCATGAAAGGAAAAGATGGGACCCCAGAATTCTCTGAGTCTAGAAATGGAGTTCTCTGTTGTTTTAACAGCAAGAGACACAAATTCTTAAAAAATATCTTCATCAAAGTAAATCATGTGTATCAGATTTTTAAAATACAACAACCATGAGAAATTAAGATAATTAGCATCTCCATAAATCGCAATGTGCAACTGCCTAATAATCCCTACTTAACCAGCTGTTGAGACATTGCCATTTAATTCAGATGGGATTTATGCCATGTCTCCAAAAAAGGAGAACTCAATGTAAGGACTAGAAGATGGTTGCTTCATTAGCAATTAAAGTATAATGAAATGTTTTCCTAATCTTGGAAGTCTTTTTGTTTTGTTACAAGAGGTAAATGATTTAGAAAAGTAACAACTTCCATTTAATCAACCCCATTTGAATATATTGCTCTGAGAAGCTAATGAGTAAGCAATAAGAAAGATCACCATAAAACCCCATGTCCACGTTCATTCGTTATCTACAATGAGGTAGAAAAGCAGAGTTCTGGTTCTTTTTAGGATGCATGGTCATACCCTTCCCAAGTTTATAGTCTCACACACACACACACACACACACACACACACACATATCATCATCATCATCATCAGACAATCAGCTATAAGTCCGTTATTGGGGCAAATCAGTCCTTCTACCAAACCAGCTCATTACTACTAATAACGATAATCACTTGTTACATTACATCTTACACTTTTGAAAAGCATAATTATTTATGCAATTCTCTTAATTAACTTGCGAGTTAATGGCACAGGTATTATCATCATCCTGCATTTTAACCTCAATCTTATCACTTTGGCTTTACTAGCTAGTAACTTCTTTACTTAACTTCTCTAGACCCGAGTTTTGCCATTTGTAAAATGAGTATAATATTCCTGTAAGAGAGTAGCTACGAGGGTTCAATGAGATAATATACATACAGCTCTTAGCAAGATGCCAAGCACTCCGCAGAAGTCAGCTATCATTATCAAACTGAGAGCCAGGCCTGTACAATGACTTACCCAACGTTACTTCTTTATGAAGTTTATCAAGTGCTTTCACCTCCATTATCTCAATTCAGTTTTACAGTCCCTGGGAGGTTAGCAGGACAGAGATTATTATCTGTATTTCCAGATAAACAAACGGAAGGCTAAAGAGATTGAGTGATCTGCCCCAGGTTAGATTGTGCAAAAGAAAGCTGGGTTGTAAATGTAAGTGCTTCCAGTTCCAGACTTACCTCCTCTACTACGTAAATTCAGGTGACCCGATTCACACCAGATACGTTATTCTTCATGATGCCTTTAGCACCCCGTAACATCTGGCTTAAGACCCCCCACGAGGAGTACAGTACTGACAACTTTACATGTCAATGCAGAGTTTGGTCCTCTGGGTCTTTGAAATGACTACACACCCAGGTTAGACAAGCCTCTTTTACATAAGCGTAACTACTGATGTTTACTCAATCCAAACAGTGACCAATCACTTGGGGAAGCAGAGGAAGAGATAAACAAAGCCCAAAGAAATATTAGTCCCCCTTACTGAAAAGCAGTTCAGAAATTGCATTCACTAAGATAAAAAATATGAACCACAGAAATATCAATGTGAGGAAATATTAATATACTGGGTCAAATGATCAAAAACTCCCCAGTGGTTTCATAGCAGAAAAATGAATATGTGCCTTAAAAATGTTTTCAAATCCTAGATGATGAAACAGGGTTCTTTTGGTCTGGTTCCAAAAGATAAATGAATGCTGCCTCGTAGGTACAATGGTTTAAAAAACGATTGTGACCTATTTTCTCATTTTCATCACATCTTGCTTAGGGAAGCCCATGGTGCTTTAAGAAGTCACCAAATATTAGAGTAGGAAGGATTTTGAGATGATCACCTAGTTCAGTAGTTTTCAGTTTGTGGTCCACAGAGCTGCAAGTTCTGCCTTCAGCAGCCCCTAGAAGAGGAGAGGTGAGATAGAGCTACATGAGGTGGGTTTCCAGGCCCTCACTGCTACTTCATCTTAACACTCCTGATTTCGTCCAGTACTTAGATGTGGCAGAAGTCCAAATGAAAGGCACTCAAGATCCCATGGAAAGATAGTGACAGAGAAGAGAACTGACTGTTCAATTCCCAGCTCCTCAGGGGGTCCTTTTCCTTCTTATATCATAATCCTTTGTGCTCTATGACCCAGGAAAAGTGAACGCTTGTGTCTTTCCCAACTTTTGGTCATTTCTCTCCTGCTCCATCCTAAACCGTTGCTTAGGAACAGATTGGTTTCTGTTGCCCTGGAGTCGTCAAGAGAAGTACTCTCTTCTGTGCCAGAGCTCCCTCCGCCACCCACAATTGCATTCAATTTTTAATCGAGTGCCTGGCTGGTGCCAGGTTCAATGCTTGGTACCATGGCAAAGGCAAAGAAGAATCAACTAGGGTCTGGGCCCCCACACATGAGACAGGAAAGGGATCTTTCCAAGCTGCCATGGCTATTTCTGGGAGATCCCCAATGGAAGAGATGCAGAGTTAAGCCAAGCAGGCTACAAGTACAGGTGTCATTAAGCTGTCCTGTCTCCACCCCAAATCCCTCAATCTTCTCTGCTACCAGAGCAGCCTTCCTTAACTGCCAACCCTCCCCCCCCACCAAAACAGTCTGCCCTCTCGCACAGGTGGCAGAGCCAGAGGAAGGCAAGGAGCGGGACTAAAAATGTGCACAGTGAGTGACGGTTGGTTGGGGAGCGTCTTTGACCTGGTTTTATTTGTTTGCTTTCATTCTGGATGGTACCATGTCTGCATACCAACAGCATGACTTCATTGAGTGACTATACACTGATCGCCTCTGCCCCGGGCATGGTGTTAAGAGATCCAGTAGAGAATCCATATGGATTCTGTCCCATGGTATTAAACCAAAGAAAACTTATACATAATTAGAACTTAGTAGATACTTAACAGTGATGAGTGGAATTCGTGTGATAGGTGTTTGGAAGAGGAAGAATGAATTTCTGGCCAGATGTTGAGAGGGAAATTAAGGACAAGCTTTAGAAGAGGTAGCCCTTGACTAAGAAATTTCACTGGGCGTCATGGAGCCACTTAAGACTTTTGAGTTGGGAAGTAAAATAGTAGTTACTGTGACAGCAGTGAGCAGCCTGGGTTGGAGGAGGCAGTCCTGCAGGCAGAGATCTGTTACCTGACCGCTGCAAAAGGGCCCAGACTTGTGGCACAAGGAGATGTACTTGGCCAGACTTTACAACTGGCAGAGCTGTGTGCCGGCAGGGAGCACGGGAACGAGAAGCAATGAAGATGTCCCGTAGTGTCCAGCCTGGGTGGATGGGAGGATGGTAGTACTCTGAGCACTAACAGTGATCACGGGAGAAGAAGTAATTTGGGGGGGAAGATAACGAACTATCTGGACACACTGAGCTTGACAAAGCTAGAGCTTATCCAGCTGTCAGGAAGTCAGCAATGACTTCCTGCAGCTCAGGAGAAGCAGCAAGAGGTCATTAGAGATTTACAGAAAGGGACACTTAACACCATGAAAAGGACTTGTTATGGTTCATTTCCATTATAAAAAGAACCCAGAACCCCACAAATTAGGCTGTCCTAGAGATAGTTCCATTAGGATTTTTCTTGGAGAGAGAGATTTACTAAATAGTGTGAGCCTGAATATGGATTGATTTTAAAGCCATTTGAAGTCGGGGATATTTTTTTAAAATAGCTTCTAAGATGATTCCAAAACAGACTTGATAATCTTTAAGTGACACTTGGGATTTGCAGTGATGGCCTCATTTCATCCATTTATATCATATTTTTAAATGTTCCTGCCTTACACTTTCTCAGACTTGTATTTTGTCTTGCTTGAATATTCTAGTTCCTGTGACTATACATTATAGAACACTCGGGAAACAGAAAAACATAAAAATACAAAGGCAAACACCAGGAACTAGCAACAGTTTTTGGTCTTTTCCTAATATATTTCTGTGACATATGTATCAATACATACTTACTTACTTATATGTATTTACACATACGTAGACACATATATATGCACTACAAAAATGATTACATAGATTTATGAACACATGAATTTTCTTAATATTGTGGTTCACATGGTATGTTGCACTTTGCATTGAATTTTCTTTAGTTGACATTACATTTGAACATTGTCTGTGTCATTAAAAATGTTTCAAAAGTCTTCACGTTTATGACTACATAATATTTCATTACATGAGCCCATCTTAACATGGAAGCATTCTCCCATCATTGGACAGTTCAGCAAGGTGTGTACCTTGAGAGGATGAGGTTCCATATCTTTTTTCTACTTTACACCACGTTAGCCCAGAATGACCTCATCCTCATCTTCTCATTTTCCCACCACAATCCCTGATGTTGGGGAGTCCAATGGAGTCAGGTCGCTGCCCAGTGTAAGAAGTGCATGAGGGATCAGAATAGTTAAGGCAATGAAGAACACGTGGTTTTACCCCAAACCAACTGTTTTTTACATCTTCCCTTCTGATCATTTTTTAAAAATTATTTTTGCCTCCTTCAGCACTTCCCACCCATTATGTCTGAATGCAAGCACACGCATACACACACACACACACACACACACACACACACACACATCAAGACCAAAACGTGGTAAGAGCTTCTTAAAGTCCCTGAATGTCATCCTTTTCATCATTCTTCAATATGTACACTTTGCCTAAGAAAAAGACCAAGTTTCTTAAAGGTAAGCAATAGGAAGTTACATTTAGGCCACCGTGCCTACCCTTCTGTGACAGTGTGGTGAAAGGCCAGGGCCATGGCATGAACCCCTAGAGAGAGCAGAGCCCATGCACATGAGCATGCATTAACAAGACTGGACAGAGCGCCATTGTTTTGATATCTTTCTGTTTTCACAGGTGCCATAGAATGATTTTATGAGTCTTCACCATGACCCATGCCATAGAAAGACAAATATAGCTATAGTTCTGCTGAATCCAGGTTCGGAGCTCCTTGTGCAAACAAAAACACAATTTCTAAATCAGTCCAAAGCAAAGCCCAACATCTTGAATTCTATATACACCCCCTTTTTTTCCCCTTCTCTTCTAGCCTGTTTTCTTCAATATTATTGCCTCCATTTTAAATATCATCAGCTGATAAATCAATTGGCAGAGATCTGCAATAGTTTATTCTAATATTGAGGATAACAAATCATAGCTATAAAATTTTTCAGAAGAGAAGACAACAAACCGTATTTTTCATTTTGAAGTCGTGTAGGCATGAGTAAAAATACTAGGGTTGGCTCAAATGTAACTGCAAAGTCCATTTCAATGATTTCTTAATTAACTGCTATTAGATGTGTACCCAAAGTTATTAGAAGAACTTTGGAAGGTTAGAATTCTTTAAAAATAGAGCTCTTTTAAGAAGAAAATTCCCTTAATTGCTAGACATAAGAATTATTGGAAAAAGATCACATGATTATGATAAAAGATAGGATCAGTCTTTCACATTCAATTTGTCTGTCAGAAGGAGGCAGAAAAGAAGAGGAAGTTTCTCTAACTTGGAAAAACAGGGAGAAAAGTTTGATGTTAGGGCTCATTCCATTTTTCTGTTAGAGCTGCGGGATCTTGACCTTCCTCATCCAGTTTCATGAATATTGTTACTTTATGGTAATGCACATCCATACACAGTGAAAATCTAGCCATGCAAATGGGCGCAAAAACTTTAATCATACAGATATATAGAGAAAATTTAGTCATGTAAGATAAACAAGTAAATTAGTATGCCAATGGTCGTCTCTCCTGGGAATAGAAATCTATCTTTCATAGCTTTGTTTCCCGTTGTCTTTTAAATTTAATTTCTCTCATGTATCCTCATACCTTTCAGTCATTTCTTCAGAAACTACCCTCTTTGTCACGTCCTCTTATTTATGATGACCTCCAGTCAGTGCTGTTTTTTTATCTGTCTGATCTACAGTATGCAGACCTTACCCGTTTTACCCAAAAGCTTAGATTTGCTAGCCATCTAGAAAGAATATATTATGTCATCCTATATCAGAGAATGAAATTAAAACTGAAGCCTTTATTTATTGATTTAAACATAAATATCCACATTTATATCGAATGTGGATCTAGAAATATACACCCATCCATCTCTCCCAGGGATACAGAGAGAACACGTGAGTTCCTTCAGTATTCGAAAGAGAGACTTCCTGTCATTTGTCAGTTGAAAACTAAGTATCTTCTGCTCGTGCCCTACCATGTTCTGTCCCGGGGTGACAGCTGTGTATTCAGCTCTCTCTGTCTCCCACTCTTGACGGAGAGTCTATGATACTAGCCCTTTTATCTGAGACCAATTCATCATAAATCTTCCACAAGCCAGGGGACGCTGCAAGAAAACCTTGCCAACTGGAAGCTTGAGTTGAAATCAGTGAGGTAGTGTAGTTTACTAGTAGTGGAGTTTACTAGAGTCCGTAAGGCCCCTGGCGACTTCCACACAACCTATAATATCATTTCTTGTGAATCCATTATCCGTACACCCTATAATGTCATTTCTTGTGGCTCCTTTAGGCTCTGTCTCTGAATCTCACATGTTTCCCAGGACACTGGATACACTAACAACAGTCACGACCATCACAACCCACCACTGTAATAGCGGTTAACATAATATCACAGTTTTACAGACCACAAAAATGATTTTCCCTATTTTTTCTCTATTTTAACTGCTCTGCCTTTATTTTGGTAGGAAACCTGATTGTGTTACTGGTTGCCTACTATATTCGCTAGTTCTCCCTCCGTTTACAACAATAACCCGATGACTGCGTTCAGATATTCACTAAAATCTTTAGCTATGCCAAGAGTAGAAACCTATTTGCTAACGCACGTTCCAGACTCTTGTCAATCCCCAGGTACATACTCTTAAACAGAGCTCTCTCTTTCATCAGGAGCGAGACAGTAACTGTAATTGCTTGCCGAGCGTCTGGAAGTAACATTAATAATGATGATAATAATGACCTCATAGGATGTATAATTTGGGGGATTAAAGAACATTTACAAGCTTATTGTGTCATAGTTAATGATGAGGTGCCAAGTTTTCTTGCCACCACCCTTTCCAGTGGTATTTCCTGCTTGGATCAGAGAACTAATTATAGTAAATGGTGCCCTTTCAAAGAACTTGCCCCATCCTCACGCATATGCTAGTGTAAAGATTACTGAACTGTTGTAGCGTTGTTTTCAGAGACGATTTATTAATGTTGTTTTGCATTTGTCTAACAAAATTTGTATAATGTAATCATTTAGTGTTTATTTTATTGTGTGTACCTTCTACTCAGAGGGTTGGCATTATTGTTCCTAACAGTGACGGATACAAGCAGATCATGCCCTATGACCTCTACCACCCCCTTCCTCGGTACGTAAATCAACCATCCTGATGCTCGAATTAGTAAACCAGCCTTCTGCTTCTTTTATATATCTATGTAGATGTAGATTGTGTGTTTCTCTGTCAAAGTAAGATGGTCGATAGTATATTTTGCAACCCATCCTGAGCTCTGCTTCTGAATAGTACTGGGCTGCTCAGACCATAAGCTTGTCATTCGAAAACCATTTTAAGATAGGATCCTATTACACTGAAGCGGACACAGTCACTCACTGATTAGACACAGTGTATGAGTTATGTTGTGTCTTTCTTTCACTCCCTTTGTCCTCTTCTGTTTCTCTGCAATAGGACCCTAGGCGTTAAAGCCTTATTGCTGACTGTTAAGCAAACACCGCCTAAAGTATAATCCCGCAAATGTGGGATTCCAGATGTGCTATTACTCTGCATAGGGGCTTTAAAGATCTTCTTTGTATTCCAAAGAAATTAGAATTGTGTACCAAAAGACGATGTTTTCCCATCCTTATTGTTCAGAACACTTGGGGGACATTTTTTTTTCTCCAAAATATCCAATTCCATGTGCAGTGTTGCTTTTTTAAAGGATGGTCTTTTTTTTTTTTTTTTAACTAGAAAAAAAAAAATTAAACTGATGGAGGAACTTTTAAGAGAACTTGTTCTCTTTATTAATATATTCATACGAAAACTGGAGAGGCTGAAAAATACACTAGCTCCTGAGTGTATGGTCTGCCACATTGGAAACAGCTCCCTGGACAGCAGAAGTTAGAATCGGGCTTGGCAGACCCCCTGTGCCGGGAGACACCTTTGATCTATCCTCTTTGCTCACTTGGACTCTAAGGCATCAGCTGCTATTTAGAACCCAGAGTTTCCATCAGATTGTAAATAGTGCAAATAATCCATGATAGTTTTCTGAATCTCAGACCGAACAAAGGCTAGAAAATAAGTTTGTTCTGAACTGCAAAATAAAACATAGTTTGATTGAAAATCTCCAAATACTTCATGAAATGGAATCCAAACAGGGGCCCTTGAGGTCATTGAGTTCAGCTCCCCAGAGATGCTTTCCTGTCCTTACTCCTTCCAAGCACTCACACCCAAGGGGAGCATAAACACAGGTATTTACCCAAATACGCATATATGTGTATTTAGTGCATAGGTATTCCCACACGGGTGTGCACATAGACTGGTACCTACATAATTCATGTACACCAACGCAAGCTGTAATCCGGCCTCTACTTAAATACTTCCAGTGACTGGTAGAGAACTCGCTTTTCACCATCCTAATGGTAGTATGTAGACAGGAGCATTGGATTTCTACTCCATATAGCTGTTTGGGTTTTCTTTTTTAAGTTCTTCCACTAAGGGGTTACTTCATTAGTCAGCTCCCTCCCACTTTTCTATGACTATATTGATAAAGATGATAAATGAATTTAGAATGCTACTGACATAGCATTTTGCTGTCTTGATCCAGAACCAAATGTCTATAGTAAATGTTTCTTGAAAAAAAGAAATGGAATGAAAATATAAAAAGATTAATTTAACTGAACCAAGATTTCATTTGATTTCAGTTTCCGTATCTATAAAATGAGTATCCGCAGAATACACGTATCTGTTTGTGTGAAGGCTAGATATTTTACAATAAAAGCAAAGTTGGGTGTCAGGGGTGAGCTACGTTAAGTTTATGTTTTTCTTGTAATAGCACTCCTAAGTTTCTTTCATATCTATGATCTCCCTTGTTTATATTTCTCTGGGCTATGACGAATGCCTGTCTTAGGTTAAACTTCATTTCTTATATGTTCTGATTTCCCCCAAATGCCAGAAGCCCAGTATTCTCAATGATAGATTGAAATGAGCCTCTTTAATGTTATCCTGTGTACACATGGACCTGTCTGTGCATCACAATGGAAAAGGACAATCACAAATAAATAGACTGTGTTTCATACTCCTTGCACTGCTGTTACTGAGCCGATTCTAAAGTTAGATATTCTGCTTAATTGATAAAATCTTAGCAAATAGAAGCAATTTCTACAAATGTTTTTACAAGAAGAATTGAGTCTCAAAAATGACCCAAAGTTAAGAACTGAGGCTCAAAAATGATTCTCAGATGGCACCTGCCTTCTGATCAAGGCAGAAGGCTTTACATATTGAAATTATTTAAATGGGTTTTAGACCACAAGTGTAGATACAAAGCACAGTTAATGAATTTTTAGATTTTTTTTCTGGCTTTCAGTCTTTGACTGGAACACATACCTGAACATAAAAGAAGAATGGAGTCTTATTCATTCATAATTCATATACACAATATTTCCACATCACTCTTAATTTTGAGACTTTCTTAAACTAAACACCCTATGTGTTTAAAAAATTAAAAGCCATCAGAGTTAAAATATGTGGTATATGAACTCATTTTTTTTTCTTCCAGGATGGGAATCTTGGATATGCACTTTTTTTTGTCCCCAGGGACTTACCTGGTCCCTGTTTTAAGATATTCTAACATGCCTTCTCTCGGTTTTTATTATACTTTCTTTAAAGCACTCAGACATGTTTTGCCTTGAAATTCCACATAACCCTGTCATATGTCAGGATTCACACAATAATTTTTCACATATAGAACGATAATGGTAAGATGGACACATACTATAAATTCTTAGAATAATATTAGCATCATTTGTCTTTGTGTGATCACTGACACTGAAAAGGATACTTATTACTGTTTGTGAAATTACACTATGGGTCAGGTCCAAATGTTGAGACAGAAATTAATCACTCTCTCTTTAGAAGGGTCAAGTTTAGGGACGTTAGAGTACCAATTAGAAAGTGTGCTCTTTCTTTTTATGGCATCTTAATGTTCTAAGAGATTAAATGTACATTTAAAAACATATTCCCACTTCACTGTCAGATCAAATCTAACATGAATACGTACTTATATATTCAGCCCAATTTCATTCTGAATCAGACCTGTTATCCATATCCAGAGGGAAGCTCTCCAGAGATTTACATGGAGATAAATGAGAATTGGTTTTACCCTTTTGGAAGAGAAACCCTCTACAGAGCTGCTTCATTCTCTTGAAAGGGCTCAGAAAGTCTCCTAAGGGCTAAACAGAGGGCCTCAGTTTCCCCATAATAGCATTTTCTTTTGTGTCTCCGGGGGAAATACGCATAGGAAAATATTGTACTTGGCAGCATGTTTAGGCTGTTGGCAGTAGAGATAACAGTTGTTGCCTAGACTCAAACTGCAGAGAAAACGTGGAGGAAAATCCTCTGTTAACTGGGAAACACACACTATCCAGGCTTATGCAGAAGAGAAGTCAGATTCCCAATATACATGAAATCTTACTTATAGAGTGATTGATGTCTCCACGGTATGCCTGTGCAATATTTTTACATTTAACGTTTCAAGTAGATCAACTTGGCGACATTTTGTTTATCGCTCATTAAAATTATATCTCTCCTAATTCTAAGAGAAATCTGAAAGTTCCTTCGCAGTCCTTATCAACAAGCAGAATATATGCAAGAAAGACAAGCTCGGTCCCAATATTTCTATTTTTAAAAATTCGGCATTCTCTGAATCTGCGGGAAGAGAGAAAAGAATCAGGCAAAGATATCTCTCTGCATCTGGTCCCAAATGTTTCAGAGCTGTGCAGAGATCTAAAAAAATCAGTGGAATTCTCTTAAATGTTGTTGATAATATTATAATTTTCTTCCTTACGTAACTGTATCTTTAGATTCCAATGCCATCAGCCTTCCAACCCAAACCAAACTTTCTTCACAATTCCAACAGTTCTTTCTAAGGGGCATGCTAACTGCCAGTGTCCCTCAACAGTTAGGGAATGAGAAGCTCATGCCTCACATTATTACTTTTGCTCCTTAGTGTAATGATGGCCTAGTTTGAACATCAGAATTGTGCTGAATCCATGTAGTCCCAAAGCTGATGAAACAAGAGAGAGGGAACGAATGTTTCGTTTACTTTGATCGTTCATGAGCTTCTCATGTCAAAGTATTCAGAAGCTAAGTGATAAAGTATTGCATTGAAAATGGAAAGTATCAGCCCAGATACAAACCATTAGCGTTCATTGAGTAATCAGTTTTAATCTTGACAAAGATATTTATTGGGATGTCGTAAATATACATATAAAATCATATATATACAGAATATATATTTATAAACTATGAAATAATATAAATATTATACACAGAATATATATTCAAGCTGTAAGGAGAAGGACTGAATATCCCTCTGTTGAGTAGGTTACAGACAGCACGGAGAGCCCTGTGGACAGCTCTCAAAACAGTAATTTCTTTCATTTGCATAGAGCTTCAAGGTTTACAGAGCACGTTGCCAACACTGAATCCTTCACTCTCACTCATCGGATTTTAGACACCAGATAGCTTTCGGATCTCTTGACCGTAGCCTCTCAGAACCTGATTGCCCCAATAGGCACTGGGAACGGGGTTGGTCGGAAAGGTCACTGAGGAGGTTTGGCAATGTGCATGTCCGCCCTGATGACTCCCCTTGCTTCTGTAGGTGGGAGGCCACCCCGTGGACCGCGTGCTCCTCCTCGTGTGGGGGGGGCATCCAGAGCCGGGCAGTTTCCTGTGTGGAGGAGGACATCCAGGGGCATGTCACCTCAGTGGAAGAGTGGAAATGCATGTACACCCCTAAGATGCCCATCGTGCAGCCCTGCAACATTTTTGACTGTCCTAAATGGCTGGCACAGGAGTGGTCTCCGGTAACTGTGCCCTCTTTCTTTGTTCATTAGGAGAGTAAGTCCACTCTTCCCTCTCATCGTCATGACCCCACCGGCTACCCGGTGCAGCTCCCCACTTCCCTTGAGGTGTCCAGAAGCCTAGCAGTTTAGCTCCTGATGTAGGCTCACCCCAAATCCAGCGTAGCCAAAAGTAAATGAGTAAAATAGACATAACTTCTTCAAGTTCCTTCAAGCAGCCTCTGTGCTCCTAACGGTCCCTGAAGTGGCGAAGAGAGGCAAGTGTCTGTCAAGGGTCACTGGGGCCAAGTGACTGATCCTGAATGTCGAGAAGCTGCTCTGATGATAGAGCTCAGTAGACCACAGTTTGGTTTTATTTTTTATTTCTTCTACTTTGTCTATATCCAAAAAGGGTTTGAGTAGATCCCAATTAAAACTATGGGTATTATTCATTGAAAAAAAAATGAAATGGAAATGGCGAAATAATTAGAATGGGGATGAAGTAGAATAATTAAAACCAGAACATTCTAGAATATTGGGAAACTGTTGCAGCAGCTTAAGTAAAGTGTTTTTTGGGGTTTCCTGGCTGCTAATGCAAAAGGTTTGAGATGGCAAAAGAGATTGAAGGATGAGGAGGTAAACCACTGTGCCCCGAGCCACAGAGATGGCAAAAGACTTCTCACTTCACTATGTGGCTTTGGGGCAGCAGAATCAGAGCTGTGACATTTCTATCTAGACTTGCTCCCCGGCATCTCGAAGCACTGGAGGTGCCGTCTACCTGTGGCCATTGAATCAACTCCCTGAAACATTTTTGACCATGTCCGTATAATCAGTCGGATCAGCCATGCTGCAGTATAAATTTACTATGATGGCAGTTTGCAAAGTGTTAACGTCCAAGTGGGAGCTAGCAAAGTGACTAGACAAAATTAAAATGCAGTGTTAGGAATCAAAAGTGAGCACGCTCTACAGTTTCTTCTCTCCTTCTTTTCGCTGCTTGGTTTGGGACTTGGCACACAGTGGGTGCTTAAGGAATGTGCCCAGCGAATCTAAAGCTAAGAAATCGAGAGTGATTTAATTTTCAGCCAGCCACACCCTAAATAGCCAAATAGAGCAAAGACTCCATGAATGGTAAGAAATGGTACAAATCCACCGGGAGTCCTTATCTAAAAGCCGCCCTTTAAAGAGTCTCGGGTAAGAAACGAGGCCAAGTAAACAAGGCTTTGCTATGAGTCTCCTCTCTCTTGCATTCTCCTTCCAGTGCACCGTGACATGTGGCCAGGGCCTCAGGTATCGGGTGGTCCTCTGCATCGACCATCGTGGAATGCACACAGGAGGTTGCAGCCCCAAAACCAAGCCCCACATAAAAGAGGAATGCGTCATACCCACTCCCTGCTATAAACCCAAAGGTAACTCAACAGGTACCCTGTTACCAGTCTTTTCATTGTTAAGTATCCCGAGTGTTCTTAGTAACTCTTTTGTGTAGCTTAGACTCTACTAAATGGACTGAACTCTTTCTAAAAATCTTTTGAATCATTTTTTGCTTGCAAATTGTTACTAAGTATTACATATTTACATAATTCTCTCCTGGATCATAAAGCTGTTTGAAGACTATTGCTGAAAAGTATCAGCTACATCTGCTTAAAAGGAAATCCTGTAGAGATGTTGGAGAAATACATGTGTGATTTACTAGTCACATTTCTTGCTGTTAAAAATAATGCGGTGAATCCGAGAGTGTCTACTTTGAGTCCTACTCAAAGACATTAGGAGGCTTCATACTTCAAATTGCTGAAACAGAAAGGCTTTGCTTCTTATATTGAAAATTAAAACATTAATACGAGACTAGATTCCAGAATTATAATTCAAAATGAAAATATGGAATAAATCAGAATTTAACAGATACTGCGAATAATTTATAAAAAGTGAATTTTAGAAAAGTTCTACTGAGTGAGCAAGATTTATTGTAATTACACAGGGTCTCTCTGATTAGCATGTGGACTAATCAGATTTCTTTGCTGATATTGCTGTCCTCCGTGTCAGGGAAATAGAAAATACCAAAGTCGCAAACCATTCAGAAGTAGAGAACTCCTTATTATAAGCTACCTCTTATTATTAAATATGATTCCCTTTTGCTTCTTAGTTTATTTCTCTAACCATTACATTTCTCAGAAAATCAGCCACAGTATAGCTCTTTATTTACTATAGGTTGCCCTTGGTGGGAGTGAATGGCGTCGTGAAATCTAAACAATATAATGGAAAGAAAACCAAAAATACCCGAAATCCTGATTAATTGTAATAAATACATCTCTCTGTCTCTCACTTTCTGAGACTTAGTTTCCTCCTCTGTAAAATGGGGCTAAGAATAGTAACGACCTCAGAGATCATGTGAGTATTAAATGAGATACAGTGCAGACAGGGTGCTTAGCTCACTGCCTGGAATGTCATCAGTTCTCCACAAATGTCATCGTCAACTCCTGACTATCATCAGTGCCCTCCGGTACGGGAGGAAGAGGCCACACCCGAACCTCCAACGAGATCCGCTTCCAATAGACAACAGTGTCGCAGGCCTAATAGGGCCAGCGGGATGCTCCGTCCCTGAAACAGCAATGGCCCGCCCTGTCGGATCCCACGTGGTTGACCGAGTCACTTAGTTGGGAGCCGTGGGCTAGCTGTAAAGTGATGAATGCATGGGCGCCGTGTCACCGTGCTTAAAGGCTAGCAAATCCTTCCGCCCTTAGCAGTTTGGTATTTGTCACTCGCTTTGTTTTCTGACTAGAGGAGAAGTGTGCCCCTAACTTAAAATAGTCAATTATTTATTAGCTCTGTCTTTACCAAGCCACTTCAGAGAAAGAAAAGCAGTTTGTGGTTAACTATCAAGAATAAAATCTGGATTTTCACAACTAAGTAGTAAGTCTGGCTCTCTAAACATCATTAAAATGCCATATAATTCTATGGTGTATGCATATAGAGACATATTTCTTTCATCTTTACAATTATATGTCATAAAATGGTGATAGAGCTTCACTGGCTCACACTATAAAGGCAAATATGCCTATAAATGATCCTAATAAATATGTCAAAATGGGAATCTTGGCAGTCACTCCTGTAGGAACAGTTCTAACCTCTGTCTTTCTTTTTCTCCTTCGCAGTTTTGTTTTTTTTTTTCCAGGAAGTAGTTAGGAAGCTTGTCCTGAATGGTGTGGCCAAAGCTAGAGAAATAGGTGAAGCAGTCACATTATGGGTCGTGGACCCTAAACTGTTCGTATTCTGACTGTCCGTGAGCCCCGGGGTAGTGCGGAATGAGTCAGCGCTCTAACGCAGCGTTGTGTGAATTTCAGAGTGGAAGTTTTGTTTGCTTTTGACAATATGGCATAGATCACACTTCACCAAAAGGAAAAAAAGAAAAGTCAGAATTTATTAAAGTATCGCAGTAGAGCTTACTGCACTTCATGTTTGTCTTGAAAGATAAGTATTCTATATTTTTAACATAGAAACGGTGAAGAGATACTTTGATGACTCTTCCTACACACGTTGAGCCAGTGTTCCTAGAGTTATGACTTCCATAAAAAAAACTCTCCTTTGCTCATCAACATAAGAAAAGGGAAACAGAAAGACTGGTAGACTAGTATTACTAAACATCTTAAAATATTCTTTTTTCTTAATATAACCATCATCAGAAGCAAAAATTTACCTAAAAACTTACCATTTGCCGTTATCAACATGGTTTCTAGGTAGCGCAAAATCAGGAACTGGTGAGGAGATAAGGAAATTTCCCTAAAATTCCAAATTGGTTCTAACCTCTTCTCTTCTATACGCATGCACTTAATTCTCAGAGAAACTTCCAGTAGAGGCCAAGCTTCCGTGGTACAAACAAGCTCAAGAGCTAGAAGAAGGAGCTGCCGTGTCAGAAGAACCCTCGTAAGTTTTTAAACCACAAGATGTTTTGCTTTTGAAACTGACTGGTTTTAACAAAGTAGTGTCTCTCTGAATGTGGCTTCCCTGGGTTTGAACCAGGTGTAATCCACTTGCTAAGGGTCAAAGCGAGCCTTTGGGGCTGTCACATTGGAGATTCATCAGTTCCCAAGTGTTTCTCAAATCGTCTGATTGCATGTTTGCTCTCTAAATACTTTTCAGTTTTGAAGTAAGAAAATGAAGGGGGAGCGCCTCCCCTCTTCTCCAAAATCTGACTCCTCTTTTCCAAGAGGCTAAAGGTGAGGACAGACTCGCTCTGATGATGTAACATAGATTTGATGTGAAAGTCTGGGCAGCTTTTCACATTCCTTATATCCCAGCTTTGCAATATAGCCCCTCACAAAAAGTAAAGCGTAGGAAAAAAATATCTGCGGGCAAAGGAAGTATATTAGCTTTTCTTTTCCCTGTCTTGCTGCGATCCCAGTCTTTGCCCCACTTGATCACGGCCCCTTACCCACTCAGTTTTATCAATGCTATGAAATTTGCAGGATCACCAGGCACAGATTTTTCAGATGCCTCAGAAGAGGAAATAAGGAAGAAAGACAAACATTGGTTGATTGATTGATTGATTGATTGGTAACCATATATCAATTGTACTAGAAAACACTGATATCTGCTGCATCATTTTTAAAAATAAGGGAAAACATTTTAATGATCTACTTCATTTATGATCAAAGCAGTTTCTCAGAGTGATGATTTTCTGGATTACATTATTTCGTATAAGCCCTAGGCTCTGTGCTCTGCAATGGTGCGTAAGACATGTTACTCACCCTCCAGGAATTCAGAATATAGCATGTAGGGTATGGAATGGTTTCCAAATTCAACCCGTAGTTTAAATTTCACTAGAGATATAAGTTAACAGTGTAATCTATATATTCAAAAACAATCTAGACTTTTCTCAGATCCGTTCTGTTTGAATCTAAATCTGATATGGTGTGCCAGACCACAAATGGGGTCCCTGAATCACACCCTAAACAGCAAAAGATTGAAAAAGAATTTCAAAATACAGATTGGTAGGACCAGAGTTCATTCGTAAAGAAATGAAATTTGTTTTTCAGTCACTTGGTTAGGTAATGCATTTCTGACTTAAAAGGACAATAAGCAAAACATAAATTATTTTTGTACTATAAAGTTACTACAGTGCCTTTTTCTACTTTTTAGAAAAATGACGTTTTCAAAAAGCCATTAACCATTGCAGAACTTTGGAGGAAAGGCAGTGTTTAAAGATCACGGTGCAACCTTTACATGAATATATGAAGGCTTAAAATTTTTTGTTTCTCTCCTGCTAGTACCTGGCTGGACAGGCCTTCTTGCTGCTGGAGAGGAAGTAAGCAGTTTATTTTAGAGGGGGATTAGCTCTTTATCCACTAAGGTCCTGTTTAAGACACAGAAAGATGCCGTGTAATTGGAGCTAGTTGTTCCTTATATATGTATTCTTAGGTTAAATACATTTAAAACCAGACGTGTATTATTCTACTTAAATAAACTCTGCTCTCCTGTACACAATATTTTGTCATTTGGTCTAAACCGTAATCCTATATACAGTATCACATTATAACTGATGTAAAATAATATAATAAAGTCGAAATTAAATCAAAACATCTTACATCAATAATTTAACATCTTTCCCATTATTAGATACCTCTCAAATGAAAGTATTAAGTGGAGTTTAATGCCCCTGCACAAGGATTCCATAGACCCTGGTCAACCATGTTTTGTAACGAGTGTTTTCCACTAAAGGTCTGATTAAGATGCATTATGTTTAACTTTAATCTTAATAAAATCCCTAAAGTAGTTAACCACATAGTTTTCACCATTGAAACTATAGCCATATATTAGATTATTAAATTTTACTCTTGGTGTAATGGAATTGCCATCTCGGCATGATTAATCTGAATTGAAGTAGATTGTAATTGGAGCGCTGGTGCCGGGTAAAGGAAATGTATACTATTATGCTCGGAACAATAATTACTTTTATACGAAAATGAAATAAGTGACAGCTGTAGAATAATGTAATGAAAGGTATATGGTTTCCACATCTTAATGCGCTTGACATGTTTAGCGCACTGAACCCTAGGAAAGGTCCTACATGTTATATTATTTTTTTATTGATTTTGAATTTAAAAAACATAATTTTGCGTGGTCTTAATTCTTTTTTAAACCACACAGACTAGTTTCTAAATGTATGTAGCAACCTATAATTACTCTCCATAGTATAATGAAAAAATGATATACTGTCAGCAAGTCTTTCCTTCCCCCCACCGAGGAGACTCACATTGCTTAAATTAAATGGTAATGTTTAGAAGCTGTGGCCGTCACTTCTGACCTGCTCAGAGAAGCATGAATCGTGGTCTAGAACTATTATCTCTCACTTTGGCTCCAGCTAATAGAGAGAGTCCTCTAGTAAAAATGGTAAATATTGATTTCCCCTGATGTAAAATAAAAATAGTATCACCAGCCTGTCTCATTAAACAATATAGGAAAATCAGTAGCTTAAAGTCTTTAGCGTATGGAGATACTGTTATTGAATATTAGATGCTTGTGGTAACCCCAAAATGAAAAAATAATAATAATAATTGGTTAGCACTCTGGCCAAAGATATGTTGGAAAGGAACCGCCCTAAGGTGTGTTTAGAAAAAAACTCGGATTTGGGGCGCCTGGGTGGCACAGCGGTTAAGCGTCTGCCTTCGGCTCAGGGCGTGATCCCGGCATTATGGGATCGAGCCCCACATCAGGCTCCTCTGATGTGAGCCTGCTTCTTCCTCTCCCACTCCCCCTGCTTGTGTTCCCTCTCTCGCTGGCTGTCTCTATCCTGTCGAATGAATAAATAAAATCTTAAAAAAAAAAAAAAAACTCGGATTAGAAAGTAAACACTGAATGTCCAAGAAATAACTAAAACTTTATAGAACAGAAGCGTGTACTGGTATGGTTGTCCCACAGAGCTCAATGCCCTGCGGAAGATACGCATGCAGATATCAGCCACGTAGAAGACCTGAAATAGGGCGCCTGGGTGGCTCAGTTGATAAAGTGGCTGCCTTGGGCTCAGGTCATGATCCCAGGGTCCTGGGATTGAAGCCCGAGTCTGGCTCCCTGCTCAGCGGGGAGTCTGCTCTTCCCTCTCCCTCTGCCCCTCCCCCTGCTCGTGCTCTCTCTCTCTCTCTCTAATAAATAAAATCCTTTTAAAAAATTTAAAAAATAAATAAATGAAACCTATTAAAAAGAATACCTGAAGTAAGTAGGACAATTAGGTCACGTTATGGTAATGGCCTTAATATATTGAATTCATTTATAAAGCTGCAGCTTTATTGAGAAATACTTTTAGATGTTGACTTTTTTTGTAGCAACAGACGGGTGTATTTATGATGCATTTGATTCATATGGCACGAAGGTGGGAATATCGTGGTGAATATCTTTTCATGATATCTCCTAACCCACTTGGGAGAGTCATACCCTAGAAATTGACTTTTTGCTAGCGGCTGTGGTTTGTCTTGATCCAGCACATGTTTTTATCAGATTTTTCTGACAATCGGCAGCAAGAATCTTTAAGCAAGGTATATTTTGTCTCTCCTCGTTGAACAGGACAGTGTGAACAAGATCCAGCCCCGAACCGAGACTACGTCATGTGGGGCTTTAGCCAGGAAAGCTGATCAAGCACGGACAATCTTATAACTAAATACAGGAAGGTGAACTTGCCTCTGAGGATGTCCGTAGAAATTCATGCTACTCAATTAACACAGAAGGAATTATGGTTAGAGACAGACTTCTAAAAATGATAAGATTCTGGTCAGAGTTGCATTTTTGCAAGGCTAAGAGCCGTGCCATTCCAGCACTAGGAAGGGGCAGATGGAAAAATGACTGATGGAATTCTCCTTTGCTCTTATGTGAAGTATGTCTTCTTAAATTTGCCTCCAGCTGATGAAAGGATCATTTAGGATTCATTATTTATTTTTTTTAGATTTCATGAGTTATTATTTTTCGTTTATCATTTTACTTTTTACAGCGTAATGTTAGTTTCAGGTGTACAATACAGCGATTCAGCACTTCCATGCATCACCCAGTGCTCATCACGACCAGTGCCCTCCTCCATCCCCACCACCTGTTTCACCCAATCCTCCCACCCACCTCCCCGCTGGTCACCGTCTGTTTGTTCTCTATAATTCAGAGTCTGTTTCTTGATTTGTCTAGGATGTAAATGTCAGATCGAGCCCAGCTCGTTGCTTCCACTGACAAATATATGGAATAGCTTTCTAGGTATATTTCAAGCCCTCGGAATTTTACTCGTATTTGCTGAGGGATCAGAACCACAGTGTGGTCGTCTAATTGTGTTCGTTAATCAAATGGAAGCTAAGTACATCACTGACTTGATTTCCCATGTCCTGTATTGAATTTACTTTGTGGGGTTATATGCAGAAACATGACAACCAGCTCAAACCAAGTACACACAGTGACCACTTTGACAGCTTCATTTCTTGCACAAAAGTGATACTAAGGTGTCCTCTAGGGCACGTAATGGCAGCGCGTCTTTGTTGCTAAACAGGAAGTTAATCAGCTGGCTTTCTTTAGGAGCCTGATCTCACTTGGAGTAGGAAGGAAATTGTTCATTTCCTTAACTCCTTCAGGCCACTAACAGGCCACTCAGTGCTCTGCAAGGTGTCATCTGTTAAGGGAGGCATATGAGAAAGCCGTTTGCCCCAAATGCTCCTCCGCCTTTCTGTTTTTAGACTTTCTGCTCTGTGAATCAAGTCATTCCAGAAAGAGGGAGGGAGGACTAATGGGGTACCTAGGGAAGCCAGTTATCTCCCGGATTTATCTCAGTTGCCAGGAGTTCTGCTTGGATGGCTCCGAGCAAGCCACAGGAGGCAGGCGATTGCTGTGGACTCTAGGTGACCACCACAACCGCCTTCGCCAGCCAAGCCTCCTTCAGACATTGGCGCGCCCCGGCTGGAGAGCCTTAAATGGTGCTGTCCTCTCAGAAGCAGGATTGGGTGGGCCTCTGTGCCTTGATCTTGCCCTTAAAACATCTTGGGTTATCTCATCAGATTTTCACTTAACAGCTTTATTGCCTGGTTAAGAAAACAGTTTTGTGCTTCAACACAATAGTCAGACCTTAAATGTATTGCCATAAACAATGTTGGTGTAAGCCGTTTTAAAAAAAAAGGAAGAAGAAAAAGGAAAACAAGCAGGCCAAAGGCAGCAGTCATATCTGGATGCCAGATGGCGTCAACTTAGTGATGGGGCCGATTCAATAAGACGCAAAGGGAAATTCCTCTCACGCATCTGTGTGAACAGAACCCGCAAGGAATTAGATACAGAAAGAAAAGCCAATAGGAGTCGCCATGGTGATCCTGGAGTCATTAAACGCCTTGTTTACCTTGTTGGAAATAGTATTTAAATATATATAATATTTAAGCGTATGTTTACATTATTCCATATTTATATCCAGTAAAGTTGTCTGAGAATGTGGATGGCTTAACTCAGTGGTTAAGAATGTGAATTCATATTTTTTTTTAAAAAAGTGGCTAGAAATGTTAATTGTGTGACATGTGTTTTTATATTCTCCCCCAAAGAATATTCAAGGAATCGAGCATCAGTCATGGATCCAGATACTTTTGCCTTTTATATCTTCAGTACAAGGTGCCTGAATTATTTTCTCTTCATGAATCTCAGGCCACAGAAAATAAAAGGAATAGCTCATACATACATCTATTTCTTAAGAATCAGAAGTCATCTCATCTACGATCAAGCAGTTTAAATACTATTCGTAGATCGTTAAACCAACATAAGGGATGTTCAGGCAGAATAGGGCTGAGCATTAGAATTACAGGAGGAAAAAAAACACAAAAGCATTTCGTTTTGAGAATTGGCACCTCGCAGAGCTAAAGCCCTATACTGGCCAGACTGAATCAGCCCTTACCCCACAATAGTCACGACCTCGCTCGCTTTCAACTCCTTCCTTTCAGGTTTCCTTCCCATCTACCCAGATCATTCTCTTCCATCATCTCCTCTGCAACAGCATGCTTAATATCAATTCTCTGGCTGATTATGTATTTTAGGTCTGGAGAGTCCAGAGACCTGCTAAATTGTTCGCATCTCCTAATGAAAGAGGTTAATTTGCTCATAAGTCACCCGCCCTGTGCCAAGCTTTGTGCCAGTTGCAAAGACGGTAAAAATAAACCCGGTAATCCTTGCCTTCAAGGAACCTTGAGTGCATTATCCCAGGAATGACAAGATTGTGTCCGAAGTGCTGCGTATTGGTCATTTATCCACAGATTGAACAAATGAGCTAGCTGTATTTTTAAAATGCCATTTGATGTTTCGGTATGCACAGCGTGATAGTGGTATGGATTTAAAAAGAAGTGAAAGAGAATTATTTATTGAATTCCCAAATTCTCTCCACTACCATACATTCCTCTGAGTTAACAATATTATAGTTAAGCTAGGACATGGTAATTTACAAATATGAGCATAAATGAGAGAAGAATGCAATATACATGGAAAGAATTTGGGGGATGTTAATACAAACTGATGTTTGGCAGATAGTGATAGAACTTATTTGAATCTTTCACTCCAAAACCAGGACTTGAGGAAGGATTATTGGGTATTTTCACATAGCCAATGATCAGGTATTTTGTATCAGTGTGTGTACCTCAGCGATGCAGAAACCATAGGTAATTTCCTCAAATTTAAATTTTTTTCGATATACCACGCTGCCAACTATGTGAGTTGGTGAAGGGTGATTCTGTGTATTTGCGTGCTCAAACAAGGATACAGGCCTGCCGGGATCAAAGTCAAAAGCAGTTTAATTATTGATCAGAACTCCGTGCAGAGCAGCAACGTGCACCAGCCATGGCGAAGTGTGGGCTCTAGGGACAGAGTGGCCGGGTGTTCGTCTTGGATCCACGATTAGCAATAGGAGACCCTGGGCAAGTCACTTAACCTTTTGGCTGCAATTTCCTCATTTGCGAAATGAGCATAGTAACAGTACCTACAACATAGGGTTATTACAAAGATTAAGTTAGTCCATATAATTTACCCAGTATGCAGGAAGCTCTCTATACATGTTAACTGGGGTTATGATTGGACCTTTTCCAGCATCATGCATCTTCCCAGAGAACCTTTTAGGGACTAAAAACGTGTAATAATCACCTATTTACAAATGGAGACATTGAGGCAGATGTTGTATGTACCGGCATGTGAGAGAAAAGTACAATTTAACCCGAAATTCAGCCAGTGGTGCCCCAGCTAACACGACCATCTTGCCTCTCTTCTGTACTTTCAAGGCTTTTTCCAGATTCATTTGTAAGCATCACACTTGGGAGCCCAGAATTCATTCTAAAGGACAATGCCTATTTACATTTATTTGAATAAAAAGGGACCTTCAGGGAATTGCAAAAATTAATAAGGACAGTTTAGAAAATGCTTGAGTGGAAAAGCACCCTCTCTCAACTCTGGGTTAAATACAGTTGATCTCCCTAGATTGCTCCCAACGTGCACTGAGACAGAAACATCAATAACAAACAACAGAGCAGACAGAGCCATCTTTATGTAGTCATTAGAAAAGCCTTTACTGCAAACCAAGAAGTTCTACATTTGTCAGCCCCTCCCAACGTCTCCACTTATTGCTCATTCTGTAGCTACTTTCAAGAAAGCTAAATCTGAACTATTGCTCAGCTGAGCCCCAGAGAATGACAAAGACAAATTAATGGGATCCGCGTGTGCCAAAATAAAGTATGGACCCTGTCACCACCAATATATGTTAAGTCCATTAAGGTCATTTTTAATGAACTGAACTTTTCATTGGAAAGCTTTGCCAAACTTGTTGAATTAAAGGAAAGAAACCTTTACAAAATTGCAAAATAAACCAATTTCACTCCACGTGAAGCAAAAAAAAAAAACGGTTCATGGAAAGTATTCTGAGTTTACAATATTTTAGATTTTTATCAAAATCAGGGAAAATGATATGCATTAAAAACTCCATTCTGGTATTAAGTTGAGAACTACAAATGCACTAATAGCACTGTAAGCTATAATGGCATGTGAGGCCCTGGGATGTGGCTTTTCAAATAATCAGACTAGCCTCAAGGAAAACCCAACTTTTAAAGTATGTTCTGTGCGCACAGGTCAGAAAAGCAGTAGGAGAGGAAGATGGTCTGAAACAACTGTCATAGCCTCATTTTTTATTTGCGAAGAGAGTTAATTTGACTCTACTTGTATCTGCTACATAGAGTTACTGGCCTATCTTTTCTTTTTCCCCCAAACTCTGTGCATATTGAGTTTTAAAGAGTAGACGAAAAGAGGAGCTCTCCTTGGGTTCCCCTAACATCAGAACAACTCCAAAATGCCTCAGAGCCTTCCCTGGGGTAGCTGCTTGTATGCTAAGACAGTGTGAGATCAGGGTTATGTATAAATCACTGAAGGCTGCCTCTGGCTCACAGCTGCCCACAAATCCTTTTCTTCTATAAAATAGCATTTTTATTGGGATTAAATTGAAGTGTGATAGACACAATCTAAACTTGCCTCAAGCTATGTGATAACCTAATATCCCATCAAGATAAAATGAGACCAGCACAGACTGCCTGAGTCCAGCTCTGAGAATATAAAATGGAGAAGCCCACTACTGAATTTGGGCACTATAACTTTTTTTTTAAAGACCCAAAGAAACTTCTACAACAGGAAAAAGTTTTTGTTTGCTCAGACCAATACCTGGAACGGAGAGGTATGGTTTAACTTCTTTGAGTTTCAAGACTGTTGCCTCTTTAGCTTGCCTTCCATCTTTGGACCTAAGAACAAACCCAATACCAACTCATTCATAACGTCAACTCTCACCATTCTATGTAACTACTCATTTACTCATTTAAAAGTATATATTTATTGAGTATCTATTATGGGAAGTTCTGCCTTCGCAGAGGTTTGGTATAGTAAGGGAGATAGTTATTACATAAAGATTCACACTTGATTTTCAGGGGCTGACAACTATAAGTAAATGAAGAGGGGCTCTAAGAGAGTCTAACAGGAGCCCCAGCAGGCTTGGGGGGTTCAAGAAGTCTTCTCTGAGAGGGGACTTGTCAACCGAGGCCTGGAGGATGAGTGGAAGTTATTCCAAGCTGAGAGAAGGAAGAGTCATCCCGGGAGTGACCCACCTGCCAAAATCTTGAGTTACAAGATTTTGTTACAAGAAAGAATTACATACATTTAAGGAAGAGGAGGAGGACTAGTGTGGCTGGAGGCTAGTGAACGGGGGAGAAGAGCAGGAAATGAAGACAGAGAGGGGTATAATGTAACCATTGTAAGTAGTTTGACTTTGCGTCTGGGTATACTGAGAAACAGTTAAAAACTTTACATTTTAAGATCGCCCTGGCTACAACATGAAGAATGGCTTGGTAAAGTCTAAGAGAGAAAGGAAACAGACCAGTGGCTGTTGGGGTGGTCCCGCAGACAGGTAGTAGCTTCAGTGATTGTGGCTTATGTGGCCGCCCAACAGCCAGTATGGTGACGTGGTAAAGAGCGTGGATTCTGGAGTCGACTGCCATGGTTTGAATCCTGATTCTGCCATTCACTTAGCAGTATGGCATTAGAAATCTCTGTGCCCCAATTTTATCATCTAAAAATTGGGATGAAAAGAGTACTGTTAAAATACAGTTTCGAAAAGGTAATATCAGGATCCGTATAAATATAAAATGAGCGCATGTCAGCATTTTTATTTAACTCCTAAATCATTAAGGGAACCAGTGAGATGTTAAAACTTGTTCAAATGAGAATTGAATTTAGAAAAGTATGTATTTTCTACCAGACAAAAATCCTTTGCATTGACAAGAACAGAAAAAAAATTTCCATCACTATGGACTGGAAACATTTGTGTCATCACAGCCCTCTACAAGGAAGCTTCTGTCTAGCCAAAGACAAACAAAGACTCACACCTCCATAGATTTAGACAACTTCCCACCCTGAAACTCTACTAGGCAATGCCTGCATTCCATAAAAAGGATCTCTTTTGCCCATTTCGCAACATTTCTGACAGTATCCATCTCCTAACAATGTTAAAATGAGTTAATATACAGAAAGGTCTTAAAGCACATCAGTAAACATTAGCTATTATTATTGTTGTTGTTATATCAAGGTGGTGGTCGTGGAGATGAAGAAAAGTAAATGACTTTCGATCATTTTTGAGGGAGAATTGATAGAATTGGGGAACCACTTGGAAGCGAGGAGTTGGGAAAAATAAGGGGTAAGAATAACTCCTAAATGTGTACTTCATTGGATGGCCATTGGAATCATTTGCTGTGATGGAGAAAATTGGAAGAGGAGTAAGATGCTGAGGAGGGAAATCAAGAGTTCCATTTTTTGGGCATTTTTGGTTGGAGAGGCCTTTGAAATATTAAAGTAAAAATGTCAATCAGGAGAGAGAGCAATGTACAGTGGTTAAGAGCATGAAACCTACTAGCTGTGTGAATGACTTCAATTTCCTCTTCCATGTAGTAATTATTAAATGGAAGTAATAGTTCTTATCTGGTTGTTGTTAGGATTTAACAGCATTTATTTATAAAGCACTTGGAGTGGTGCCTGGCACAAAAGCACTGGATAAGTTTTTGATAAATAGATTAATTATATTAAATTAGTGTTTACTCCTTTCAAAGAGTAAAATGGCTCCCAAGCCCAAAACTTACAAAAAAAAAAAAAAGAGAGAGAGAGTGAGTTTGGGTATAAAGCTCAGGGGGAAAAAAAGGCCCAGACTAGAGATTAAATACTTCAAAGTTGCCCACACATTGGTGGTGTATGAAACCAAGAATCACTGAACACATCAGAAGACAGCACCAAATGGACCTCCAGGGCACCACAACGTTTAAAGTTCAAGGACAGAAGAAAGACCTAGAAAAGGAGACAGAGAAGGAATCGACCACAAAAGAAAAGAAAGCCAAGAGATGGTTGTCGTGTAAGTCAAGAGGATGAAGTAATTCCAGAAAAAAGGCATGGTCAGCTATGTTGGATGCCACTGGGAACAAGAGAGTTGAGGGTGCATTTTTTGGGAAGAGCAGACACTCTAGGGCCAGGATCCTCAGAAACTGATTATTACCTGTCTTTCTGCTGTCTTTTCTCTTATTGTTAAAGAACAAACTCCTGACAGTCCACAAGATCCCTCCTTTAGTAAGACTCTTTCTCATACCTTGTCGGGAGCCATAGGGAGAAAGATATGTCGGAACTGTAAGATGAGTGTAACAGAGTCCTCAAGTATGAGGCTGTGAGTCTTGATGGGGGCCCCTTAATCTCTGACTCCTTGGAACTCTGAGAGAACTGATACCCCGCAGCGTTTCCTTCTAGTATAAAGTCTCTTTGAAAGGAAAATGTGCCCTTTAATGCAGCCAGGCTTTCTTCCCCCACTTGTAGCACTGAGCGTTTCCGCAAGAAAGTCATGGAGGCATTTTTGCAGAAGCCAGCTGCCTCTCAAAGAACCCAAAAGGGCATCATTATCATGAGAAAATGAAGTCTGCTTCTTGGAAAAGGCTACTAAATATAGCTCTCCTGGTACTGCCTTAGTCTGTTTGGAATTGGGTCCTTCCTTCCTATTTCTTTTCTTTCTTTCTTTGTTACTGGTCAGCAGCATCAGACGGGGCGGTGACTGAACTTTTTTCTCAAATCGATATATTGGTAGTTGATTCAAAATCCTCGTTGTGTTCTGTTATTTTGATTTCTGGAGTCGGTCTATGCTTGGTTGTACTCCTGAATCACCTTACAGCGATGAAAGACTCTCACAACCCACATGTGATACTTAAGGATTTGAGGAACCTATGAAAAAAAAAGTGGTGCTATCAGATGTTTGGTGCAGTGATAGCCCAGACACGTTTGAAAAATTGTGCTTGGAGACTTTAATATGTGTTGCATAACTAGCATGAATTATTTGCAGCCCCGGAGAGTTGTAAGGGAACAACAGCAGTTGAGAAATAGTTTCATAATTCCATATTCAGGTCAAGTATCATTGACTAAAGATCTTTCACAATAAGTGAGATTGTTATTTATTTGGAATGATTTAGGTGTGGTTCTAAGTGAATGGAGAGGCCTGCTTTGGATAAGTGTTCTCCCAAAACTTTAGTGCCCTAGCTATATTTTTAAAGAATCATTTGAAGGTTGTCTTGGTGTTAAGGGTTTTACAATTAATTCTAAAATCCCTAAAGTGATTCAATTAAGGAGTCGCCTTCCCTTTGTAGCGTTCCAAAGGTTTTTGTTTGTTGACTTCTTCTGGAGGGTTTTGAAAAAATCTTTTACTTTATTGAGAGACACTAAATAACTAAAGAAGTTTACATGAGGTCTTTGATCTCATGTAAAGTTGAGACAGATGAAAGAAGGTGTCTCCTGTTCCATTTTCCAAGTTTCTGTCCCACCCAACAGCAATTTCTTTTGCTCGAGTTTCTAAATGCCTCTTCAGTTCCGATGCCAAAATGCCTAGCTTCGGTTAAGAAAACTGCACTTTCTCCTAAAGATTTTACTCCATTAGTATTTCAAGGGTTGCTCAGAACCAGGAGGAGAAAAACTAGAGAAAAAGAATAGACAAAAGAAGATTGCATTCAAAATAGATGAGGCAATGTAGAAAAACAGCATCGTTACCAATAAAGTATGGTGACTTTTTTTGCCCCCAAATGATATAATTAGGTAAAAGACTCTCTGGTTAATGTGGGGTAGAATTACTTATTGCAGTATTTTATTTTCTAATATACTATTTTCCAGATCCTTCTGTAGCCACTAGTTAAATGATAAAATTTTAGAAGGGGAAAACCATGAGTCCCGTGCATTTATAAAATGAACATCTGTCCAGGATTTTGTCTACCCCATTAATTAATAAGGGTATCAGGCAGATGTTCTGACCAATTCAAAGGAAATTTCAAAGAACCATACATATTTAGGGAAATAAGATGTTGGAATGGATTTACAAGTAGATGCAAAATGGGTCTGTCCGCAGGACAGCAATTGCATTCCACTAGACATAATTATCTGCATTTCTGTGGGCAAGAATCATTTACATTACCCATTTTCTGTAATTTAGAGTGGTAAAATAGCTCACATCATTGAGAGATTGCAGTAACTAGGAAGGAGGCACTTGACAGGGCGCCTGCTAACCTCTTGGGTCCGTGTTAGAGCCTTTTACCATTTTCCCTCCACTATTCAGTTCATTCCCTCCCCTCTCCTCACCCTGAGATCCTGCCACCACTCCATACCTAAGCATACACCAAAAGAAAGAGGGCAAGGAAATCTGCAAAGCCTATCAGACATCTAGCTGAAATTTAATAAGATCAGAAACTAAACCAAAATTAAGTATTTTTAAAAAGATCTTATTTATTTATTTGAGATAAAGAGCACGAAAGGGAGGAGGGTCAGAGGGAGAAGCAGACTCCCCACTGAGCAGGGAGCCCAATGCAGGACTCCATCCTGGGACTCTGGGATCATGACCTGAGCCGAAGGCAGGCACTTAACCGACTGAGCCACCCAGGTGCTCCTAAGTATTTCTCATGTGATTTCCTGCAAGTTTTAGTTTGTATTTTGAAAGTAGAGACTGGGATGAGGCTGGTAGGAGCATTACAATAACACCCCTATAAAGCTGTCCTTATTTTAAATAATCCCAATGATTTTTTAGACAAACGAACATGTATATGAGAAAGGAGAGGAAAGTAAGAGGAGAAAAGATAAAGCTAAAAATCTTAGGGGAGGCTGGCCGGCTCAATCAGCAGAGCACGCGACTCTGGATCTCGGGCTTGTGAGTTCAAGCCCCACATCGGGTGTGGAGCCTACTTAAAAGAAAACAAAAAACAACTTAGTTATAGGCCATGTGTGCATAAAAGTGGAGCCGAACTCTGGCTAAGATCTGCAGCGACACGAGATTAATTAACCAAGAAGTGAATGGTTTCTGTTTAGCGCTATATTAATAAAGTGATTGTTCTTATTATTTTGGTCCGTGCTTCTGACTTCGTAATAGCCACATATAACTAAACCACGTTGGGATTTTACAAGTGAATTTGATTATCACTGTTTTCTGTTTCGTAAAAGGGACTATGGTTAT
This sequence comes from Ursus arctos, assembly GCF_023065955.2. Classification (NCBI taxonomy): domain Eukaryota; kingdom Metazoa; phylum Chordata; class Mammalia; order Carnivora; family Ursidae; genus Ursus; species Ursus arctos. The sequence continues at coordinate 12,735,966 of NW_026622852.1, forward strand.
AACTCTAATGAAAGGATAAGCTTTTTGTTCATGAAACGAACAATTAAGCTTGCAAATTGAAGACCAGACAGAAGTATAAATCATCTATTTGCCAGGTTTCTTTTTTAATTTCCTGGGGATGGGAAGACTACATGCAGAAATGCTGTCGGTCTTCTCTGAAGTTCAAGTCCTTCTCTGAAAGAACTCACTTATCCAGCCATTCTGCATTCATTCCACAGCAGTGCTGCTGACAAAAAGAACTTTAAAAGTACCCAAATTAAACTTCAATGGTAAGAGCTTTTTCATGAAACATGTGTACATCAAAATGATTTTAAAAAAACAAAAAACAAAACAAAAAACCCTACTGCCTCCATTTTAAAGGTCTGACTTTAAGGATTCTTTCTCAGCAAGTACTAGTCAAACCATGTCTCCTAAGCCTTACACTGAGACCTCCTAGCTCAGTTGTCTGCCCTCTAACTGACCTTGCTTCTTCCCACTTGTGGCCAGAAAGCTCAAGATAGTAAACACAGAGTCAGGAGATCTAGGGATGTGGGAGAAAGTTTCGTATGAAAAACAGTTATTAGTCACTTGGCCATTTGCTCTATTAGATATTTTTCTTTTGAAATATGACCTCCTGCCTTCAACAAGAGAGAATATATTCTATCCTACAGTGTATGCACTAGAGAAATTAAGATGACTGCCAAAAGACAGCACTGCTTAAAAGCCAAATCATTTTTAATTGGTGTGAACTCGATGAAGACCTAAGGATAGTGGGTTGGGAGATAAGCCAGAAAGCCTATTTGACATTTGATAAGACTCTCACTTGGGAGACATAAAATAGATGTTTATTGTTTTTGCTATTAACCCTAAAGGTCCAGATAATAAAAATAGACAAATGCACGTGCGTATGCCCCCCCCCCACACATTTATTTTCATTGAAATGCTGCTTCAGAATAAACAAGGTTCAAGCATTGCAGTGAGTTCATGAGGCTCCAGTAATGTGCTCTTTCTACTTTGGGTGCTTTTGGTGTATCTTCCTGGCCCTAGACTGAGACCAAATGCTAAGTGCTTGACATGGTAGGCAAGGAGAGCTGAGGGTTTGGTCTGTGGGTCATTTGTATTCTAGAGTTCATCTGGTACTCACTTTGGAAGATAAAACATAAATCAGTTTAACTGCTTGTCATTCTTAGAAACTTATATATGTGGAAAAGATGGGAACTAAGACTTAAAAGAAGATCATTTATGAATCTTAGTGTGTTTGGCGTGTCCAGTAAAGGTCCTATAGTAAGAGTTGGGAGACTACAGCCGACAGCCAATTTCAGACCTTTCTGCTACCACCCGTCCTCTAGTTTTTATAAATAAAGTTTTATTGGGACACAGCCACACCCATTTGCTTACACACTGTCTATGACTGCTTTCACAGCATGTTGGCAGAGTTGAAAGGTTGCAACAACAAAGACCCACAAACAGGGCCCACAAACTCTAAAATATTATCTGTCTGGCCCTTTACAGAAAAAGCTAGCTGACCCTTGTTGTCTTGTAATGGTCTCTGAAGATGACGATGGCCGGTAGAGGTGACAGAACAATAATTCTTCCAGCATAGGAACAGCTGATAGGGTGCGGTGCTTTTTGAGATCTTGTCTTTTTTTTTTAATTTGAAAATAAAATCCAGCACCACATTATAAAATAAGAAATGTTATTCACACACCACTGTCAAGGTTGGCAGACCTTTCATTTGCTTTTGGGTTTTTCTTACAGACAAAATTGTTTAGTTTGCCTTTTCCTTTATGTCTGCACCTGGGTTGTAACATTCAGTGTGTGTGTGCGTTTGTCATAATTCTTGTTCCAGGAGCCAGACAGATACATGTGAATGTGTAAATAAGAAGGTTACAATTAGTCCGATGGCGGAGTTGAGTTTTATATTTATAAAAAGCTCCTACGGGTAACATTATGTAAAGAGAAGAAGACTTTTTAATTTTTTAGGGTACAGTTCTCCCCCCAGGTTCTCTGGGTGCCAGAAGACAGATCAAGCATTCAAAGGCGAGAGAGGGAGGTAATATTGTGATGCGAATTTCTTGGGAATAATTCCGGATGGTTCTTCGTCCCTCATCCACCTTCCTGACAAGGTTGTATGTGACCTTCATTCTCTCTTTTTTTTTTTTTTTAGATTTTATTTATTTATTCGACAGAGAGAGAGACAGCCAGCGAGAGAGGGAACACAAGCAGGGGGAGTGGGAGAGGAAGAAGCAGGCTCATAGTGGAGGAGCCTGATGTGGGGCTCGATCCCATAATGCCGGGATCACGCCCTGAGCCGAAGGCAGACGCTTAACCGCTGTGCCACCCAGGCGCCCCGTGACCTTCATTCTCTCCTAGGGGATGGCTTTTCATGCCTCAGACAGCGTGAGCTGTTGGGGGTCAGGGGAGTCTGGCTGTCCTGGCCAGCTCCACGCACAGCCCAGGCTCAAGCCCAGGAAACATCTTTGCTATGATCCTTCCAATTTGAGAACTTGGATTGGTTTCCTGCTAGAATTTCTATTTCCCTAAACTAGATCTGAACCATTTGCACTTGCTAAGATTTAATGCTATAATCTTCTTATCAGTTCTTTCGTTTTCTGCCAAAGTCAAGGTTAGGAGACCAGGTTTGCATACCTCCACAGCATGACTCTGTGAGAAAGCAGTAGGATCGTGGAAATATAAAAACTTTTTATTCCAAAGTTCTTTTTCCAGATTATTATACTAACTTTGTGAAAATGTTAGTGGTTCCCTCTGGGCTTTTTTCCCCTAGAGCCCTCTCAAGGTCATTGCAGTCATGGCCATTGTTGATTAGTGGGAGGGCAAGTCTTTTTTTGGGAATTTGGATATTGTCCTGCATTATAGAGAAACTCAGAGGAAACCCGAATTCTCACTAGTGTGGCTTCTCTCAGGGCGTGGGGGAGAAAAGGCTGTCGAACAAACTTGTATGAATGCAGAATCTCTTATTTACTGCGACACGTCTATGGATTTAAATTTGTAGCCCGGCTTTTCTCTATGATATAAAAAGAATTGTAGTCCAGACTAATTCAAAGAATGTGTGAGGAGCAAGACTTTGCTCCATTCTTGGAAACTCACAAAAAAGAACCTCTTTCTATATATAAATAAATCTTGGGAAACGCATCGAGCAGAAAAGCAAAAGAAAGTTACAGAATATGAGATCCAGACCCAAAAAAAAAATCCCTCCTTAAATATCTCTAAGGGCTTATTTTGTGATAGTTTTTAGGATCGGCATTAGTCTGCTATAAGAATAGCCAGCGTCTTGCAGAAGGCACAAGTGCTGGGATTTAGAGAGAGAGAAGAAACCACCGATTCCCTGCTCAGAAGAGCTACTACCATTGTGGGTGCAGAGCAGGGACAAAGCAGGTGGTCTGTGGCTGGAATGCTTTCCAGCTGGGAGTTCATATGACGCCCAAAAAACCAATCCAGAAACCGTGGCAAATGAGCTCATGAACTAAACTGAAGCCCCCATCGCAGGACGGGGTGGCAGAGCCCTGAGCACGTCCCGGGACAGCGCTGGGCCGTGGCGACAGGTGGGATGCAGCCCTCCACAGCCCCCACGGCCTCGTGCCTGGGGCTTCTCATCCTGGCCTCTTGTTTGCTTGCCGACTGCAGATTCATCCCCGAAGCCTGGTCGGCCTGCACGGTTACCTGCGGCGTGGGGACCCAGGTGCGAATGGTGAGGTGCCAGGTGCTCCTGTCTTTCTCTCAGTCCGTGGCTGACCTGCCTGTGGACGAATGTGAGGGGCCCAAGCCAGCATCCCAGCGTGCCTGTTATGCAGGACCGTGCAACGGGGAAGGTCCGGAGTTGACCCCAGAAGAGACAGATGGCCTCTTCGGCGGCCTGCAGGATTTTGACGAGCTGTATGACTGGGAATACGAGGGCTTCACCAAGTGCTCCGAGTCGTGCGGAGGAGGTAAGAAGGGGGACTCTGGCCCAGAGCCCCACCGTCTTCTTGTCCTTTTTCTTTCTCCTCTCTCCCCGCAGGAGACTGGGTCACGTGACCGCCTCTGGTCCAGGAATGATAAGCAGGGGGAGGAGGGGAGGAAGGCCTTCTAAGTGTGAAGCACGCTGAATGAAACACAGATGTATTTCTCTTTGGGCTCGAGTGGCGCTCACACCGTCAGCTGCGAGTGGCCAACACAACTCATGCTTTTACTTTCAGTTGTCATTCTGATGTTTTGCAATATATCCTAGTGCATCTGACTGAGAAACACAGTTGACGCTGACCTGGCAAGGCTCTCAACGTTCAGTTTTATTTATCTACGTCCTTGCTTCAGTGCATGTGGTATGGACCAAGGCCCAAGAGGACTAAACATTCTGCTCTTCCCCAGAATGAGTTCGAGTCCCCCTGATTCACTCAGCTGATTTCCCGAAGCAGTATCTCTTTACAAAGGGAAAAGGGTATAGAAAGGGCACTTAACACCTTGGTTACCTGGAACCGGAAAGGACTTAAAGGTCTGACCCCACCGCCATTTTACAGATGAGAAAACCAAGACCCAGAGAAGCTGGGTGACTTGAAATCACACAGCTAATGAGTGGCAGCTGGGATTAGGCCTGCTGTTGATCTGTTTCTCTGTCTAGAGTCTTTCCAGAACATCACGCTTCTTTAGAATTCCTGAAACTTGCTCCTTAGGAATATGATGTAACTAATGTTAAATGTGTCCATGTATACTAATCTGTTTCTTTAGGGATATTCCACAGTGATAACAACAGATTCAGCAGTTCTTTATTTCAGTGTTTTAATGGGATTGTGGGAGGAGAGGAAAGCATTTAGGTCGACAACAAATTCTTCAAGATTATGATCTTTCTTACACTTTAGAAAATAAATCAGATTCATAATGCACTGCCTCCCACGTCTACCCCCAAGAGGGATTCTGATAGGTGAGGAAATGCTGGCTAATTTCCTGCCAGACCCCTCTCACTGGCTATGAGTAAACCCCTTCTGGCACGTTAGGGTTCTGCATTGCCCGTGAAGTTTCTCAACCGGTATCAAAAAAAATATTAAAATTATTCTCCAAAACTGTTTTCTAAACCATGACATTTTGGAAACTCTTTTAAAAAGGGGTCTCTTGTCATTATTGAGAATGTTCAAGCACATGTGCCCAAAATGTTCACATGCAGCTGAAAAGGAATGAGTAGTGGAACAAGTACATACTAGCAAAGAATCCGTTTGCTCCATCAGATCTTTTAGCAAGCATTTAATAGTTTTGACCTTGAGGTTCGTGTTTGTTTCTACGTCTTCCAGTTTCAAACCATGAAATTCTTAAGTGTTTTAATGGAGGGCCCTGTTATTTTTAAAACCTAAAATTTTCCATCTGATTCTGGAAGAGTTTCCTGGAACTCAGCTAATCTCTGTTCTTAAGGGGTTCTCCACACTGAGGACATCTTTTCTTCCATGCTTATGAAGGGAAAAGTATTAAATCAGCTTCGATGATCTCTGAGCCTGGGCAGGAGCTAAGTCAGGTGGCAAGACCACAGCCAACTGCCACAGTGGCTTCTTTCCAATACAATGAGTGACTCAAGAGTTCAGGTGGTGTGTGTTTATCCCCAATTGCCATGATCACCTGAATGGAACGATCATTATCTCTAGTGTAAAATGCATGTGCTTTGGGAAAAAAACAAAAACAAAAAACACTTGCCTTGTGGACTCTCAGTTATGGTTCTCAGTTACAAGGCAAGCCTGGAACTTTATGAGCAGATGGAAACACCAGATGCAGTCACGGAATAATAAATACTCAGATACCTTTATCTTTAAGATTCTAACCATTCTGCTGCTCAACCAGGGGTATAAAACTCAAAGTATAGAGAGCCTGTGGAATGTTTTTAATTTCAAGTGTTTTCAGAAGATAACGGATTTGGAAATAAGATTTGGATGTTTGATATACAATTGATCTGTGCCTGTAGGAACTGAGCGCATTTGTATAACATAAATTGCACATCCTTAATATCCAAGGCAGGGTAAAGTTACTGAAATGTCTTATGTCTTTAGCTGTCAGCAACCGTGCACACTTACCTACACTTGTGTAACTGTGCCAAGGTAATATATTTACACCTAAAATGTTAGAGTTGAAAATTCCAAAGTGGTGAAAATATGCTTGGGTTATATGGTCCATATGATGCCCATATGCACTAAAAGATCATTTCGCTCTATGGGACATGTATATTTTGAAGTCCGTGTTTGGCAGTAACATTGTATTATCAACTTTGATCTTTCGCCAAAATATAACCCACCAGGTTCTATATATTTTTAATCGTTCTTGCTGAAACCAACCAAAAACATGCAGGATTAACAGACAGATTTTAAATCAATTTTGGGTCGTAAGGCTGGTTGGCCTAATTTCACTGTCTTCCCTATCTCGGGAGCAGAAGCTGGATAGACTCAGAAGTAACCTTTCACCTAGCAAAGGTAGCAACCAGAAGGAACTGGTTAGTAATTCAGTTGGTGGCTGTGTTTCCCCAAGCTGTCATCAAATATCATGTAACAATTATGCTATTCTGGCAGATATAAACACTGAAAATCCCATTTTCTGGAAGATTGAGCCTGACCTGCTCAGATGTGTCCCGCGTCCCATCATCTCCTTGTTATATTTGAATTTCCCATATGTGAGCTAATAGGTGTGGTCAAGGACAGTGGCTTTGAACCTGCACAGCTTTATTATATTGAACTCCTAGATGGTAAAATCAACATTAAGATAGAGCTGAGGGAAAACTTGAAATTTACTTCGGCAACAAGGAAAGGTGACGTCTTTACCTGCCGCTCCCCTTCCTTATGGGTCCTCTGTCCTTTGCTTCTGTCAAGAAAGTAAAACTCAAAATCGTGAAGTACTAAAGTATGTGGTCCGTGTTGTTTTAAGATGTCCTTCTAAGTGCGTATACTAGCCTGTTTGGAACGAGCACGCACGGATGAGCTAACTTCTCACATCCTGGCCCCGCTCCGCTGGGCCAAGTATGCTGTGACCTCACAGGTGAGGTTTCCACATGCCCTCCCTCCTGCAACCTCCCACACTCCCACACTCCCCAGCCCGCTCCCTCCTCGCGCCTTCCCCCAGGCGTCCCTCTTGCACCTCCACTGGCCTAAACAGCACTATGCTTAGAATGCCCTGCCCTTGAGGCATTTTGTTCATCATGCCACAAAAATGTATCATGTGGTGATCACAGGGCTGGTCCCAGATACCCCTTAATTATGACAAAGCTCTGTCCTTAGTTTCCCTCAGCACCCCAGGCCCCACCTAAGAATGCCTAGGCAACTGGCCGCTATGGCAATGGCCATTTAACACGGTGTCGGAGGCCTAGTATTTTGTTTTATGGTATCTTAGATTCAAATTTAGTAACTCTGGAATGCTGCTTAATCTTGGCACTTAACCACCTCGGAGGTGATTTCTCTCTTGAGCTAGGATTTATTGGTTTGGAGTAATATAAATTTGTGTTCCACGTGTCTAAGAAAGGACTATACTGACGTCCTTCTAGAGACTTGAGCCCTTGCAACACTTGTTCTTTGCAGTCTGAGAAGGACCTACATTCTGCGATATAGGGAATCACAAAGTAGAAACAGAGCACCTCCCTCACACCTCCCCACACCCGAAGCACGTTCAAGGAGGGCAGGTGACAAGACCTGTCATCACTTCCTGCCGACCTCATTGACTCAATTTCAGAAAGTGTTCAGTAGCTGAAAAAAACCCCAAATATACTTTATTTTAGAGCGACATTTACAATCTCTTGAATATTGCCAGGCAGGCAAATGAATCGAAAACTTAATTTCTAATGTAACCACAGCTCTAGATTCTGTATGGAAGAGTTCACTTCATCCAGCACCTTGTCGTCATTACCTTAATAATGCCAGACTATTCCAGAGGGAAAGATCAGTGATGATTTCAACAATTTCTTGTGAAATGTTTTGCTATATCATCATACCATAAATTTCAAATGGCTCATCCCAGCTGCGACCAAGAGAGCAACACCCTGTCGCCAGCATCACAGAGTATGATGCAGTAGCTTGAATGTCTAGTACAAATCGCAAATGCTCTACTCCGAACTGGCCATGATATATTGAAATTTTGAAACTCATAAAAAGGTTAGAAAAGAGAAAAGTTACATTCATGGCATCAAGGTAAATACCATGACTGATTTTTTTAAATGTTTGATTCATCAGACTTCCGGGAAGAAAGAAAGAATCTGATTCAGATTCTGGCTTTAAAATGTCACTTTTTAGGGCACCTGGGTGGCTCAGTAGGTTAAGCATCTGCCTTCGGCTCAGGTCATGATCCCAGGGTTCTGGGATTGAGTCCCGTATCAGGCTCCCTCCTCCACAGGGAGCCTTCTTCTCCCTCTGCCTCTGCCTCTCTCTGTCTCTCATGAATAAAAAAGTCTTTAAAATGTCAGTTTTTAAATGGTGGTCTTGCTGAGTGACCTCAGTCCATGTCACATCACCTTACAAAGCATTAGGTTGTTGACTGGAGTGATAACTCCTTGGAGAAACATGGAGTAGAGGGGAGGAGAGAAGCAGCAGGGCTAATAAGTGTGGGGCAGTCATACTATATTAGGTACTAATTGATAAAGCAAGACAGAAATAAGAATAAGAAAATGTGTATTTATAGATAAAACTAATTATGTGTGTTGTCACATACTTTACCAAAACCACATACAAATATTTAGCTCCAGATAGATATATTTAGATGCACATTTCTTTATATACACAGCTATGTGTGACTGAAAGCAGAATATCAAGAATGTCCTGTCTCGCCTCTTCCTTACACTGACTTTGCTGAAATGATCCCAGACAAATGTCGAGGTTATTCCCAAAGATCTCCAGCAGCTATAAGCAGTCTTTCAGTATTTTTAAAAACGTGAGTTCTGTCATTAAAAGCTCCAGTGCTAAGACCCTGCCTCACCATGTATTAACTACGTGACCTTAGCAAGTCTTTCCACCTTTCTAAGCCTCAGTTTCCTTATCTGTAAAATGGTATAAAAATAGCGCTTACCTCATGGAGTTGTTGAGAGAATTGCATGGTGCATGTCACGCTCTCAGCATTGGCACCTGGCTCATAATGTACAACCCGTGGGTTTTGACTCTTACTATGACTGTGGGACCAGAATGCAATGTCTGGTCATTACTATACCCAGCTAAACATTTCCTTGCTCCCTGAAGGTTTGCATAAGGGGTCCTGCACACCTCCTGAAAAGATTTGCCAGTAACTCTGTGCCAGTCACTGCTCAAACGCCTGTTTTCCTAGCTCTGTGTCAGAGACAAGCAAGCATCAGTGGGAACATTGTTTCCCGTGGATGTAGAAAAGATTGTGTTTCATGGATATAGTCATTGTGCACTTTGTCACTTTGTTCTCTTTCTTTGTTCCAAATTCCAAAGCCGCCCAGGTCACTAAAGAAATGAACTAGAATCAAAAGGAAACCAACGAAGATTGGAGTCCCCGGTGCAGGGCCCCAAGAGAACAGCAGTTTACAGACTATTGGATATTAAAACTCAGCTCTTGGCCTCCCTTCCAAATACAACAATCACCTGTTGATTAAAATATAACATGTAAAGTTCTCGGGGACATTTTTTTTTTTTTTTTTGTCACCCTGCTCTCCTCCTGCATTAAATGATCACATCTCAGCTTTGGCAGCTCTATAAGTTTGGTGGCATTTTTTTTTAAGCATTTCATCAGTACTCACGCAAGGTCTCCCATGAGGGAGGTTGCCCTCCTCAAGGGGCGTGTTTACAGAGGCACTAGCTCCCGAGTACTTTCTCCGGATGGAGCGATGCCTGCCAAGATGGGCAGCCCTGGGCTTCATGCAGCCAGAGTCCTACCAATCACAGAGGCCTCCCACCAGCTGCCTTGTCTACACTTCATCACCCCACACACGCCCACTCGGGCCTGACAGTGTGATTTGTGTGCAGGTGTCCAGGAGGCTGTGGTGAGCTGCCTGAACAAACAGACGCGGGAGCCTGCTGATGAGAACCTGTGTGTGACCAGCCGCCGGCCCCCACGGCTCCTCAAATCCTGCAGTTTGGATCCCTGCCCGGCCAGGTAAGGGGTGCAGTGGCTGCCCTGTTACCCAGGAGCGCGTTCAGAGAGAGGTGCCTCTGTCCATGGGCACGACCAGAACGCTTATTGTTCAAAACCCCATGTTTTGAAAACCAATTAGCATCAGTTCAAACTTTTAGTCAAATCCACTTAAATTTAATTGAAACCAGGGCTTTGCAATTCCAGCCCAATGGTCATGCTCAGGGTCCAGAAGCCTCCGTGCACTGAAATGAGCCCCGTGGCGTGACCAGAATGTACATGGGCCACACTGCCACCGTCTCCTGAAGGGGACGTGAAGCAACCACAGGCTTCAGGGTCTCTGCCACTTTGAGCCTGGGTCCCAAGCCCTCACACCATAGTAATGGATTGGCTCAGGGGTTGCAGGGGTAGAAGAAACTGAAGTGACTGGGTGGTATAATGGATCCCCTGTGAAATCTGTTTGCACACAGCACACAGATGCATTACAGCATGCTCTGGAGTGTATGTGTGTCATTCCACGTGCATAAAATCAATTAGAGCATTTCATTGTTTGGTCCTGCCTGGGTCTCATTTTTACCCAACCTTGAGTCTTAGCTAATCAATCCAATCACTGGTTTAGTCCACACAATTTTATGGTGTCTTGAGAGACGTGCCTGCAGATACTTCTTTGGAACAAATCTCTGTGGAAGCTAAACCATCTTATCGATGAGTCTGGTTTCAAAGGGAGAGGTTTCAGGAAACAGAGCCAGACTTTCAAGTCTGCTGAGGGGATGAAGACTGTTATAAGATAAAGTCATATCCTAGATACAAAGAGGACTGCTGTTTCTGAACGATATTTCTTCTATTTCTACAAAGTAACATGGAAGAAGCAATGTGTTGCCTTTGGGAATTGACAATAATTTGCAGATGTGGCTTGTCTTATTTCTCAGTCAACAAAATGTCTTCCTTTGGAGGGCAGACTACAGGCCAGATCAGGGCACTTCTGCTGGTCACAGAGATGTCCCATATATTGATCTGAATGGTGGGCCTGATGTCCCTTTTCTGACACAGAAGTGAGGAGGGCCACTGGGGCCATCTTCTCCACGGCATCCAGAAAAACAGTCAGCCACTGCTTGGAGTAGCCCTCCACCCACAAGAACAGCAGTCAGTAAAATAGAGTCAAGGGTTAGACCCAGAAAAAACTAGATCCAGTGCATAGAATCCTGGGAAGCCTCTTTCTATCCCTGTTTGACGTGGTCCCACATCTCCAACCTAACCTCACAGTTCTCCGGTTGGGCAAGCCTAACTGCTTGGGCAAGGGATACTAACCCCTTCTGTTTGACTACATTCTCCCCAAATTGGAAAAAGCAGAGTGGTTTTGGCATGGACAGCCTGTAAGGGCCTTGGCTAGGAGGTCCAGAGGTTCTCCTCCTAGCTTTGTCACCCACCAGCTGTGTGGCATTGGGCAAGATGACTGCCCTTTCTGTTTCCACATCTGTAAAACTAACAGGCCATATCTGAGGTCACCACATCCTGCTCAAATATCCCATGACTCTTTGTTAGTCTATAGGCAGACGCACTGGACAGCTACTGCTGTGGGTTGATAATTGATGTCATTTCTGTTCCGCTTATTTACCGTCACTTTAAAAACAAGCCTAAGTGTCTAACCACATTCCGGGTTGTAATGACATCCAAATGCTCTCATGGGCTGAGGAGTCAGCACCCGGGACCAGCTGAAGATCTTGTGGGATTCTCAGCCACTAAACCCAATCCTTCCCAGGCAGCAGAAGGAATAGGACACAAGGTGTTACTTCCCATCCTCAAAGTACTGAGCACGGCTAAATTAGATGAGCTTAATTTACTCTACGACCTTTATATTGACTCCCAGACAAGGACTCTTGTTAGGCTTAACTTTATTGCATTTGCTCCAGATAAACTCAGTGCTTTGATCTTCTACCAACCAGTTGTCAGACTGACAGGCAAGACTTCTCTTACAGCCAGGGGTTTCTTGGGCCAACCATCCACAGCTGAGTGCTTGTAGACTGATACTAATTAAAACAACAGAGGGGCCAACGTACAGTGGCCTGAGATGACTCACTGTCTTCATCTCGTGTCAAAGAGCCAAAGTCAGATTTTCATCTTAAAAATGAGAGACATACAGAGGTGCATCTCCTGTGAGATATTTCAGTATGATGCCGGGGAAAAAACATTTCTCATTTGGAAAGTAGGTGTAAGATGTGCACAGAAGAAAAAATGGGTTTGGTAGGGACATAAGAGAGTATCGTTTTCCCAACCACCTTCTAGAAGTTTCAGTGTCGAGTAATTTAAATCTTTAATTCACAATTCTTATTGTGCATGGATGAGTGTTCCCTGCACATTTTAGGGTGTCCTCTGATGGGCTCTTGGTCTCTGCTGGTGTCCATGTGTTCAAAACACCATAACATTTTCTCTGGGACAAACAGAAATGATGTTTCTAGTCTTGATCACTGGGTGTACGTCTCTGAGAGGTGGCTGCTGGTTAAGAGAAGTAGCTTTCCCAGGCATTTGTCAGGGAGCCACTTTTCCTCTCATGTGTGGTCAGAGGTATCTGATCACACGAAGAATGCCATAGGTCTAGAGGGCATGTCCCATCGAGCTGTCTTTCTGAGTTTAAATGTACCTTCTCCTGACTTACTCTATGTGGATGGCAGGGCTGGTATCAGAAGCACGTGTCCAACTTTCTCCAGGTTTAGACAGATGCAGTCTCCCACCCAGCTATCCACGCAACAAGGGTATTTTCAAGCTGGAGGTATTCTGATTGTTGCAGGGTGTGTGTGTGTGTGTGTGTGTGTGTGTGTGTGTGTGCGCGCGCGCACATGCACACGTGCGCAGATAAGTGTGGACTGCCTGCATTTCTAGGGTGCTTTAAAAAATAGTAGTTACCTATTGAGGACTATATTTTAAAGTCCTCGCTATCAGCTATGTGTCCAAATCCTCTGTGGAAGTAGCAGGTGACATAATGTTTGACACATAGCAGGTGCTTATTGTTTCTTGAATACACAGGCATAACGGATAGGACCAAATGGATAAGGAGCAATATTTAGATCCGAGTATTAACGATAGCTGGGGAGACACCAGTGCTATCTCTGCCAACCACCTATCCCCTCTCTTCCACCCACAGATGATGCTGGAAGTGCCATTTTTAGAGTCCCTTCCATAGCTTTAAGGCTGTAAATACCAATTCAAAATCTAAATAGACTTAGGATAAGTAATCCTTTATATTAGTAGCCATGGATAGCACAGTCTCCCCAAAAGAAAAGTAAGAGGACAAGCTTTAATTGAGGAGAGATGGACATAATGGAAGTTGAGTGAATTGTTAGCATTACCCAGGGAGCAGTTTGTCAGGAGAGATGGAAAGTAGTCTATCTCCCTTAACAACCATGCCTAAAATTGGCAAGAAGAAATTAGGACCATTTTTACCCGTGATCTGACAATGAGAATATTGCATCAACGTTGATAGCAAAGAGGCTATAATTACAAGGAAGAAAAAATTATTTTAATTACCTTTACCACCATCTGAGTAATTTGTGTCTAGAAGCCCCTCCACCCTGCTCACCTTCATGGGTGGGTTAGACTAGTTTAAGGGAGAAATGTCCAAAAAGGATGGAAAATCAGTCATTAGGAAAGAGGTTGGCCTCCTTTTCCCAATAAGAAAACTTTCTAAGTATTATAATTATGAAGTTATTATACATGAATATTCTCAGTCTTTAAAAGTCAAACATAGCAGAAGTAATCAAGGAAGAAAGACATATGTCCCCTTCTCACCACCATGCTTCACAGTTCCAGAACCTTCTGCCCAGAGATAACCACTGTTAGTACTTTGGTACATACCTTTCCAGATCCTTTTCTATGACTATATACACATATATGAACACGAACAAATGCGTAAGGTTTTCTTCCCTTTGGATCACATTATATATATTACTTGGCAACTTGATTTTTCATTTACTAATACATACTAAAAATCTTTCCCATCCCTGAGACCACCAAAATAAAAACCAGAAGATAGATTTCGACCTGTGTTCAGATACTGCTCTGTTATGTTTAACTATATGACCTGTAAGAGCTTATATACCTTTTTGGGTCCTCACATTCTTCATCTCTAAGATAGGATCATTGTGGGAACTTAGAAGAATTCTCTTTTTCTTCTCTTTCATTTCTTGGCGAGAAATACTTCTAGTTTGAAATAAAACATTTTTTGTATTCAGGACTTCAATTTGATTAGATTTTCTCTATTATTCAACGAAGTCTTAATAATTAAGTTTTACTGACCCTCTCCCTGGTTTATACTAGCAATGACATGAACAGCCGAAGGAAAGCCAGAAAGCACTACCTTTAAAAAAAAAAAAAAAGAGCACGACTGTTATTAATTATAAGCATTTGATAGCTTGGCCAGTGTGTGTTGAAAAGATTTGGTAAACGTACGTGGAGGAGGGGAAAGAAGTAAGCAGTGAAAGCCAGATGGCTGAAAATGAAGGAAATTCCAGGCAATTTCTGCAGCTTTGTTCTAACATACTTTTTAAACTAAACTTTTATTTCTGTGCAACAGAGAACAGCTGAGTGGTGCAGAATAGATAAACAGCGAAGGGGGGGGAAAGCCCATAATTCCAGGAACAGGACTTGGTTTCTGCCCCTCGCCCCAGCCCCAGTCTCTTTTCTCAGACCTCGGGTGGTTCCTCGAACCAGCAAGAGCTATAAAAGAAGTTTGAGAATCCCTGCTTGAGACGAGAGAGTTAAGAAAAACGTCTTAAAGGTCACAGAGTCTCCTGTTTAAGGGCAAACTTCAGAATGCCTATTTTATTATATACTAACAAAATCCATGCGTACTAGCAGCCAATGATTTCCAATTTCTAATTTTCTTTTATATTGGCTGAAAATGGCTAGAGCAGAAGGTGTTGCCTTTTTACACAACCATGTCTTAATTTATTTGATGGCGCTTTCGAAGTTTTGCAGGCACCTTCCCCTTTGACAACTTGTTTTAAGGGTTACTGTTTCAACATGCTCTCCAAATATTGGTTTATCTTCTGCTGTGTTCCCAAAGTTTCCATATGCTGCGTTTTGGCTCTGTCCGTACCAACTTGTAAGCACTTAAAGCAAAAGCACGCCAAAGCTCACTGGCGTCCACAGAAATCGAGTCCAGATTTGAAGGCCATATTCAGGCGCCTTTGGAGAGTTAATGCTATTACTGTCGTCATCCTCCTTGGTAACTCCAGATCCATAATTACACCGTCTCTCTCTTTTCTTCCACTGATGGACAAGTTACAACAGAGGAACCTGCCAAGACCTGTTTCTTAACTATTGGACCTGATTGGCCCAATGGCAGCCTTGGTTATTTCTCTCCCCAGGAATGTGTTGGCCCGGTGATCAGAATCATTCCCAGCAGCATTTTGACATCAACAAGGATAACGTCACATGTATGCTCACCTCAGGGCTTCAATCTCCATTTCTCATGAAGAGAGCCCTTTCCATGGTTGCACACCACCTGTTATATCAACCTCCAATCTCCGTGAAATGAGCTTTGATGGTATTAGAAACTGTTTTGTGTGCATAGATTTAGTCATTTGCATGAATTAGGGGTAAAAATCAAGGGATCAAACCTTCCCATCATGTCACCTCAAAGCACAGATGTTCGAAAAGATAGAAACATCAGCTTTAGGAAAATCCTTTCAATTCAGTCCTGAAAGAGAGGCTTTCCTGGCCTCATAGTTTCCTAGGCCACATAGTTCTGCCTGGACTCTGGGAAAGTCCTTATACAGACCATTGATTGAGGTTAACCTTCTGCGCGCGCGCACGCACACACACACACACACACACAAATATGGCAGAAAATGTTTTATATCTCAATTTAGTAGAAAATGAAAGTGCGCTAGGCACCTTCAGGTAAAACGGTCTGCTTGTATTTGGCCCTCAGAGATGACTGGAAGACAAAATCTGTGACAGTTAGGGGAGGAGGAAGATTTCAAAACAGTGACCGCTGTGAATGTGGCAAGCACAGGGTTGTGTGGGAGCATGAGGCTGAGGGAAGGCTTCCTGGAGGAGGTGATGCCTGTGCTAAATCGTAAGGCATAAGTAGGCATTGCCTGAGGGGAAGAAGAGAGAAGAGAGATGTTGCAGGCAGAAGGAAGGCATGAGCGGGAGGGAAAGGCAAGAGTGGAAGCTGGTATTAGAGGGCCAGATCCAGGATAGCCCGATAGGCTAGGTTAAGTTCTTCGAACTTTATGTCCTAGAGGCCGTGGAGAGCCATTGGAGGGAGTTACACAGGGAGAGCAGAATAGTCAGATGTGCTTGGAGAAAGATGACTGGCTACTCACCCAACAGAACGGAAGTGCTAACGGTGGCTAGCTTGTATTTTCTGATCGGCACCTGTACTTTTTCTCTTGTAGAGTCACAAATAGTGTGTTCTTTGTGGTCTACACCGCCACATTTTCCCTGAGAGTAGTAACGACCTCTTGCCTGGGGTATGTTAGCATTTTCTGTGCTCCCACAATCAACCCAGTGTAACGTGGACTCAGCCTGTCCACCTGGCAGGAGGCTAGAGCCCCAGGCAAGGGTACCGTGAAGGAAGAAATGAGAGGAACAGCTGGAAGGACTGAAGTAACCGGATGTTCCCTAGGTCCTTCCAGCTCTAACCCTGTGTGAGCCTTTGACGGTAATGATAATTATCCACAGAACTGAAGCTTTTCAAGAACAAAAAAAGTGAATTCTTTTGGGAAAATACCTTGAGTCAAATTTAAGTGTTGAAGATAAAGCAATTCTGTTAGTCAAAAAAAAAGGAACTGGCCTTAACTATAAATTAAGGAGCCACAAGAAGTCTGAAGGGACCAAGACTTAGATTTCTGTAAGAAAAATGTAGGCAAACACACGCAGGAAGCAAAGATAGCGGAACACTGAAATGATGAACGTTTTTAAAATATTTCAGTGGTGTGTGTCCATGTGTAAAAGAATAGATAATATTCTGCATCCCTCGGTTTAGAATTTTATAGTGCCCTTTAAGATAATGAGAATTTCTCTTCATTCAGCCTCCATGAGACAAATTTATTGAATGCCTATTTTGCGCTGGGCATTGTGCTGAGGACACAGTGATGAAAAAACCCACTTTGTTCCCTGAAGCAGAATTTGAGGAATGGTCCTGAAGAAGCCATTGCATATTTCTTATCATGGCTACTTTTAAGTGCTGCCCTTCTAAAGATAGTTATTAAACTAAACATCCTCTCACGTTCTTCTCTGTTCCAAGAGCTGACGTATCTGAACCAGTCATCAATCCCATTGCGTGTAAGACCATGAGGATGGAACTATCACCACCTGATAGCTCCCTGTTGTAGATAGGGTGATGAGACAATGGAGTTTTACAGTTCACAAACCTTCCAGCTTACAAATCAATCAACAGCAGTAGAGTGGAAACTCCCAAAGTAAATCTTTTTCACTTTTTTTTTTTTTGCCTTTTCCTATAAACCAGCGTTTCTAAAGTCTGAAGTAATAATATAAGGGCAATCAATAATTTGGCCAACATTTTGAAATGAGAATTATTGCTGCCTAAGTGTACCCAATGCCCTCTTTGGAAACTTTGAACGAAGGCCTCATGTGCAATTTGAGATGGTGAACTTTTCTACGACCTTAGTGTTAGAAATCTGCTATGTTACTATGTTCCTTAAACTTGGAAAACAAAGAAGTAGGAACAAGACTTAAGAAAGAGATAGAGAAAAAGAGATGTTTAAGCAACATAAAAATGAAGGACTGAGAAAGAGAATGCCCGGATTTGTGCCCAGTAACCTGCAGGATCCATTTGGGAAACAGTTCATCCTTCTGGAAACATTATTCTTGTCATGGCACCAGCCCAAGATCAGGCCTTAGGTTATCTGCCATGGTTACAGAAAGATCTGTCACGGAGCAGAGCCCAGCCAACTTTCCTGTGGTGAATCATTGTTCTTCCTTCAAACCTGTCTTTACCATTCCTTTTTTTTCTTCGTCATTTTGTCTAATTATCTTTACCGGGGCTTCAACGAATTTCTGTATTTGTGTTAGTGACACACTGAAGCTTAGAATGGTCGCCATTGGATTAACAGAGCTCCCAGACCCACCAGATGCTCATCGCTTTCTCATGGAGCTTTTTATTTCACTTATGCAGTGACTGTCCTTGAGGCCTAGATAGACATGGACACAGGCTATAGGCTGCATTCTAGAACAGCTGAATGTGGTGTGTTCTCCATAACTCACTGCTGTTGACCCTGGATCCTGAGTGGGTGGACATAACTGCCTTCCTGGCTGGCCAGAGATAGCTCCACAGGTGATTCGAAGAGCCAAAAATGGCCTTCTACCCTGGTTGCATCGAACCTGACACTTGTTCAACTATCAGTTATGTTGTTAAATACCAATGGTTTCCTTTGATGCCTCTGGGAGAGGTAGCTCGTGATCATCTTAGCATAACATATTTTTTTAATCAGACGCCATGTTTTTTCTAATAGGAATCTTGGTAATAAGGGAACTTGACTTCAGGATAAAAACCAAAAGGAAACTCGGTGATGCCAAAACTCAGTATTCCCCACCAGGAAGAGGAAGACTGCCTGGAAGAAGGGAGAAATCATACGTTTAGAGATCAGACAGATTTTGGCCTCCTCTTTTGCTTTGTGGCATTAGGCTGGCTACTTTAACCTTTCTAAGCCTGGCATGTCCTTAACTGTTAAACAATGATCATTGTCCAAACCACAGATGGTTGTAAAGAAGATCACCTGTGTGAAACACTCATCCAGTTCCTACCTCATGTAATAGACACTCCAAACAATAGGAGTCTTCCATTCCTCTTAGATCCCTATGCAGGAAACCATACAATATAAGAAAGCCTTTGTATTTATTTTATAGCCATTACAGTTTATTCCTTGAACTTTCTTAACCAGCTAGTGTAGGAGCAGAGCAAAGGGGAGGGAATAGCTAGAACTTAGCTTCAAGCCGGGTTTCTTAGGTGGCTCTGGAGCAAGAAGCAGAGCAGCTGGTTCTCATGAATTCCACCAAGACTACCAAAGGTAGCAGCTGTTGGGACATTCCATTTCACTTAACACCCAATCCAGTAAGGTGTGTTTTTTTCTAAGAACAGTAATGGGATGATGAAGTGGGAGCAGGGGAGATAGAGTCTAAATATTCCTAAAAAGTTAATATCCTATATAATATGATTGAAGCAAGTCAGACCTGTGGGCAAGGGAGGTGTGAGTCCTGGAAATGAGCAGCTGTGTCCTTATGGTCAGAAGGGCCTTTAATGAGTCAGGAAGAAATCAGGAAGCTTGTATAAATAAT
The DNA here is from genome assembly GCF_023065955.2 of Ursus arctos. NCBI lineage: Eukaryota > Metazoa > Chordata > Mammalia > Carnivora > Ursidae > Ursus > Ursus arctos. The sequence goes on from NW_026622852.1 coordinate 12,755,280, forward strand.
GTTATTCCTAACCAGTTGTCTCCTCAAATACTTGTGGAAAACGAAGATGGAAGAAACATTTTTTTTGAAAAAGTGAAGGAAAGAAGTAAAATCCAACCCAGGGTACAGATAAGGTAGAGGGCATCTTGTCCCTACATCCTTGCTAACCTTCGCAGGCCATCCTTGAACAAGGTAGGCTTTCCCTAACAGCTTCCATTTTGGGGAGCTTACAATATCCCAGGCACTGTGTTCATCACTTTACGTACATTATTTCATCTCATTTTCCCTGTGGTTTTATGAAGACTTACTATTCCTATCCTAACTTTACACCTGAGGAAACTGAGTCTTAAGAGGGGTCATGTAACTAGCTGGTGGCAGGTTCCCATTTGGAACAAGCTATTGTTTATTTCCAAAGCCATTACAAAGGGCTCGTGATTCAATCCTTGCCTCTATTAATGATGTTTATACATCCTCCACCCTGTCCTTCCATCCCTCCCTCCAACCCTTTAACGACGCCTCCCTCCCTTCATCCGTCCATCCCCTATCTTATTCTAGGCATGGGAATTACCACAGTGAAAAAAACCAGTCCTCTAGTCCCATAGAAGTTTATAACCTAGGGAAGATCACAAACAGGTTAACAAGCACTTCTTTCTTTATCTCCAGCAGGTAAGTTTCATCTCATACTCTCAGTTGCCAAGGATAGAAGTAGACTCGCTAGTGCTTAAGGGACAGTGAGAAGTTTATTACAGCACACACTTCTCAGGGCAAAGCCAATACATAGGAAATGAAACATGCTAAAAGAGAGACTGAATAGACCTGAAGTGAATTTCTAAAAATCCAGACTGTGTCATTAGGCAAAGCACTCAGTTCCTTAAAAAAAAAAAAATTATAAAGAAATATGAATTCATTCAGAGAGATGCAGCCTAGACTTGTGAATCTGGAAGCCATTGGTGGCTATCTGAGAGCCTTGCATCTACTACTAACAACCACTGGCTTAGTTTATGTTTAGCTGATGGCCTGTTCATGTTATAAATGACCAACACCATTGCTCTTTTATACATGTGTGTGCGTGTCTCTTTCCCCAGTGCAATCCTGGGTCCCTGACTCCTTTTCTATGATACTGTCTCCTTTAACTCTTTCCTAGCACCTCTTTTCTCTCCCCACCCCCAGACTTAATTCTAATTACCTTGCCCTCTAACTACCCAAAACCCCAGATGACCCTTCTCTACCACTTGTGCAGGGCCCCAATTCTTTCAACCCTTTTTCACCCACCCACCTTCCATTTATTCGTTTCAACTCAAGAATTAGGAAAACAAAAGTACTTAAGCTAATTCACACTAAAGTGTAAGTGACTGATCCCAGTCACTCATTCCAGCCTTAAAAGCATGGGCATGGGAGTATAAAATCAGAGATAATATCGGTTCATACAGTTTACTCACTCATTGGCCTTGGCAGGTGGTTTAACTTTTCAGAACTCCAGTTTATCTTTAACTCAGGTAATTGTTGTGAGGATATGTATATTAAGTGCTTAGCATAGTTTTCAGCACATATTAAGTACTCAGTACTTAGTAACAGGTATTAGGTGTGTTTTTTGTGGGGTTTTTTTCCCTCTGTAAAAAGTTGTGCTTGGTTTGGAGGATGCCGGCAATGTGTGTGCATTTTAGAGAACTAGGTCTCTCACCTTTTTTTTTTCCTGAAGGAAGCACAGACAAACTGCCTAGTGTAAGCCACAAATACCGAACGGCTGTTGTCTGGAACACTGATAGAAGTTATTTAATTCAGATCAGGGAAAGGGACCCAGAAAAGGTGACCACTGAGCTGAGTCTTTGTTCTTATAGATGTTAAAGTATTTTTTCCTGAAATTCTAATTAAACATGTAATTGTATACTAATTGGATATTCCTTGTAAGGTCCCAATTCAGGTATTTCGAAGGCCTTTGGGGCAGTTTTGTGTCCTGCCTTTCAGTCCCCTTTCAGTCTTCCAGATAAGCCTAAAAAGGCTTGATTCCTCTGTATGATAAAAGTGTCTCTGTTTGCTCTCAATTAATTACCAGGGAGCTGATACATTTATGTCCCATAACCACATAATACAATAGCAACGTGCCAACTGTTTAAAATAGGCCAGATTAATTTACTACCAGCTTTATTGAATCTCTGTCCCTATGAGTAATACTGGAACTTCAAGCCTGACTATCTATCTGTAAGTTCCACGTCCTCTCCAAGGTACCATGCTACCCTCAGACAGCCCCGATGGCTCAGGATTTTTGAGAGAAGACCTAGGATAGAAGGCATTGTGTTTGTGCTGGATCTTCAGGCAGTGGTGGGGAACTACGGAAAACAGAAGGACCACTTGGCTCATATGGTCCCTGCCATTTCCCTCAGTTGTAAATTCAAGGTTAAGAACTCTTGGGTTAGACAGTTTTGCGAAGTTCCCTGAGTTCTGTGCAACTTGGTGTTTCATAAATACAAAATACTGAGTTATTACTCTCTGTTATTTCTTCTTTTAAGCCACCACTTCATCTCTTGCCATGTGAGATATTTCAGAGGGTTGGTTTTCGGGGCCCCGCTGTCTGATCAGTCCTCCAAACGCTTGTTGTGCAGATGCCATCAGAAAATTTGCTTAGCACACAGAGACAGCAGCATTACAGAGAAACCTCAGTTTGGGAACTGACCCTCAAACTGTTTTGCGATTTAAAGAGTAAACACAAGAGAAATTTATACTCTGGACTTGGTAAAAGCCCACATGCCCAACATGGGTTTCTCCTTTATTAGAGTCAAAAGTATATGTGGGAGGACTCTGTAGACCATTGCTGAATATGTCCAGGGTGCTCTTTGAGAAGTTGAATTACAGTTCCTAATGACAGAAAATGAACCTTACACATCACTGATGCATTTACCAGGGAAATCTCCTAGGATTAAAAAAAAAATCTCTGTGGGTGGTCTATTGTCCACCCCACCCCCACCCCACCATATTTGTCCTGCCTCCACTCCTTCCCCAGATGAGCAACCCAGCAAAATCAAAGATTGCAATGCCCACGGCATGTACAATTTTAAGCTCTTTTAAGCTGTGGAAAATCACAGAAGGAAACTGTTATAAGCAAGGTATTTATTGATGTAAAATTCACCACAACTAGACAGATACCATTTATCAATGCTCTTTTTGTGAGGAAAATGATGCCAGAATTATAATGTGGGGGAGAGGCTGATGTCAGATCTTCCTCACAAGATGCACCCCTCTGTCAAGCTCAATTTTTTTTTTTTGCACTAATGGTAGGCAACGTGTTTGCAACTGGGGGGAGACAGTAAGATAACAGTTGGGGGCCCAGGAAAGCTTCCATTTCTCTCCTCTTTATCCTGGGTTACCTGTTAGGCACTTCCCTAGGCCTTCTGAAGGCACATCCCAGGCACACCTAGGAACACCTTCTGTGAAAATGGGCACTGTCGTGTACTTTATCCTTAATTTAATGGAGGTTGACAATATAACTGACCCATGGTGGAGTGAAGTAAAACCACATGTGGGCTGGATTGACCCTCCCTTGATCTAGAAAAGCAAAGTGCTGTTTTCCAGCTCACCCTTGCATACTTAACTCCTCCAGGAGGGTAGTTCTGCAGAACAACATTGGCAAGAGGTAGACTACTTTTCACCACACATGGTCTTACTGCAGCTGTGTATCAATCTAGGCCTCAAAAGTAGGCCCATGGATTGTATTCCTTTCTCCTGACATATAGAAAGGTAGTGTATTGAAATCTTATATACTTGGCTGTGATATATGCTATCTTGCTACATCTTTTCATACTCAAGTATGTAAAAATGCCTTTCCATCATCTCTCTGAGCATAAGTAAACTTAAATGTAAGCTTATCCCAATATTTATGCCAGTTCATAATTGGTTAATTGTTTGCCACTTATCACATTGGAAAGCCTCAAACACTCCAAATGGACAAACCAGTGTCTGAAATGGATGGGTTTTCTGAGCATCAGATGTATCCAGTTGTTCACAAAGAGCTCCCTCTACCTGAAAAGTCAATTGAAGAGATGAAGCATGGGTTAGGTTTCCACTCCAAATCACCATGACCATGGCAGATCATGCTGATGGGTCAAGGGACTTCACCATGAATCCACAGTCCTCAAGTAGCATCGGGAATCCGTATTTGTTGTGGCCAACAATTTTGCCGATCAGTTATTGGAAACTGGGTTCTTTCACTTTTGTTGACTGAAAGATACGGTCACGTGAGGAACTTGGTGGACATCAAATTCTCATCACTTCCCAGTCTGTTTTATCACTGTTTGTACCAAAAGACCACAGGGCTTTATACTTTACACTCTAAAAAGCCACAGAGTGGCTGGGAGTTGGGCTGACAGACTTGTGTAGACTCTAAAAATTTGATAAATGAGTCTCCCTCAGTAACTGGAGTTATAGAATCCCAAAATATAACTTGGCCCAATTCCCACTGTTTTACCTGTGAAGAAAGTGAGGCCAAAAGTATTAAGTGACTTGTCCAAATAGCCATGCCTAGCAGAACTCAAACTAAAAGCCTGAATAATAATGTTTCCCAACTTAGAACTCAGTGTTTATCATAAACAAGAGGAGTCCAGAAATTGGTATTGTGAATTAGAATTTAGATCTAGAGCCAGACTTCCTGAGTTCAAATCCTGGCCCTGCTACTTATCAACTGTGTCCTTGAGCAAGTCACTTTACTCCCCCTCTCTATTCTTATTTCCTTATCTGTAAGATGAGGATGAAATAATACCTACCTCAGGGGTTCTGTGTAGCCTTGATGGGTTAATATATGTGAGACACTTATGTGAGTACCTCATTACTGAAGAAAAGATTCATCTGTATAAGAATTTTCCAGTGCTAAAGATACACTATGAGATGGAATCAGGTGACAGAATAGGCGACCCAGGTGGACATAATACACTCTTAACTAGACTAAGAAAGAATTTTTTTCTCTACATCTCATTAACACTACAGAAATGAATTGAGTATTTTATGGATAGCTAAGAAGATACTAGTTACCTCAGGTAAAAATCTTTTATCCTTCCCAAAGATACACATATCAATGAAGAAGAGCATTCCTTCCTCTTTGAGAGTGAAGAGCAGAGGGTAAGGGGTCAGGAGGGATATGAATGGGGAAGGAAAAAAAATAGCTGCATTCATAGAGCACAAGGATTTTTCTAGTAATTTAATACGAATGAATAATAATCAAGAATTAGGAATTCAGTTGACCTCCATGTGGCATGGTCTTTTGGAAGTCATGGATTCCAGTGTCTCTACTCAGAATTTAGTTACTGAGTTACCCCACTACTTCTCTTTTCCCAACTGGGAAAATGGGTGGCAGGCTCTGAGGATCTGAGGGCAGCTAGAAAGTTCTCTGTGGCCTGGGAAATGTTGGGCTGCATGAAGTTAAACCCTTAATTATTCTAAGTGTGGGATAAAGCAAGCACAACCAAATGGCAAAATAGTTCCTCTAATTTGGATATAGTAATGGCAGTAATTCCAAGGAACCACAAGGCCCATTCTTTCTGCTGGGTATGAGAAATAATACTATAACAATAATGACAACAATAATATTGATGGCAGCTGCTAGGTAGTATTTTGCTCCTACCACCTGTACAAACTCCTACCACCGGTACAAACTCCTACCACCTGTACAAACTACAGGCTAACAGGTAAGAATACAGTTAAGAATTCTAGAGGCAGAACACTTAGAATTGAATCCTGGCATGTGTATATATATATATATATATATATATATATATATATATATATATATATATATATATATGCATATATATATATGCATAATAATAGTACCTATGTCTTAGGTTGCCATGAGGATTAAATGAGTTAGAGCATGTGAAGTTCTGATAACAGTACCTGGTACATAACAAGGATCCCATAACGATTAGAAGTTATTATTGTCCCATTTTACAGACAAAGAAGTTAGCATTCAAAATTGGTAAATCACAAAAGGTTATAAAACACAGGTAGAAGTATATTCCAACCCTAGTGTGCTGGAATCCAAGGTCTGGATCAGTCTGATTCTTTGGCATCATGCTCGTGTTCCTCCTGCTTGATGAACATAACTCAGGGATTTAGGGCAATTCGTCACTACCATTTGGATCCAAGTGTGTTTAAAAATAGTGTTCCAGGGATGAAAGTGCTAGCAATAAATGAGCATCATGGATAATCAAAAACAAATGAGGGGTTTAATAAGCCAATATAAATCCTAATACGCAGATTTCAATTTATTCAGACTTTAGCCCGGTAATAATCCCTTCACTCACCCTGAGATAACAAAACATCAAAGAGTGAAACATACATGCTACTTGAAGAGATCTTTGAACCTAACCTGAAAAATAATTTTAGGTCATTTTTGTGTGGTGTCTTATGAAAACATTTGTGAAAGACCTCACTCTTACTCCTCAAGTAAACAGCCTTCAGGGCTGGAAAGTGCATGGGCTGCTGTTCTCCATGTCCTGTGGATGGAACATCTTTGTGTGTGTGTGTGTGTGTGTGTGTGTGTGTGTGTGTCTGTGTCTGTGTCTGTGTCCCCATCCCAGTACTGATGGAATGAATCACACCCTCCATCAACAGCTAGCTGCTTCCTCTTCTGATTCCTCACTTATCAAACTCTGGAGATTGAGACAGATCTCTCCAGGGGAAATGGCTCTATCTTTTGCTTCCCTCTGCCAAGCTAGGTTTGAATTTAATTTGTTATTAAACACAGTGGAGAGCCTACTTGAAGCACTATCTGTGTCACCCTGTGCCATAGACCTATTGGAATTCTCACCAAAGCCTGGCAACCTTTAGGATGGATGGAAGGGAGCAGACTAGGCATCCATTCAGCAGTGTTCTAGGAGCTGTGAGTTTGAACTCTAGTGAACTTAAGTCACATTTGTCACTGTGGCTTTGGCTGCCCACAGTGCCTCTGTTTCCCAGACTCTGTTACCCACCCCATACTTAGATCAAGGAAAACAAGAGTGAGAACCAGTTTTCCAAGGACTTCGTAGACTTTCTACTCTATATTCTTTCCAGCCCCAAGCATGGAAGTAGATAAATTAGAGTTCTCCAAGCGCATCATGCTTTCCCACACCTCGTTCTGCCTGGAGTACCTTCTTTTTACTTCTGCCTTGGCTCTGCCACCCCTTATTCTTCAAGCCTCAGCTCAGATAGCACCACCTTCAGGAAGCTTCCATGACTCTATCTCTTCCCTCTTGACTCCAGTCTATATTATTATACTTCCTTAATACCTCATGTTTATCTGTTTCATTCCCATGGACCCCACAGAAATACAGTCTGTGTCTATCTTATTCACTGCTCTATTTCTTCACATTGAGCCTGGCCACAAAAAGTGCTTAAGAAACACTAGTTGAATGAATAAATCAATGAATAGCATGTATGATAGTGTCCTGTAGTTGTCTCAGAGAGCTGTTAAGATCAAGAAATTTTTTAACTGCGTCCCCGTCATTCAGCATAATATTTAGTACACGGTACATTTTCAACAAATGAATACATGGCTGTAGGCACACATACATAGATGAATGGCCAAGTACATGGGTGGAATTAAAAATTCAGTCTACAGAACTGACCCAACAAGTATGATGAAAGGAAAGAAGAGGCAGAGTCTTGCTGGAGGTAAAAGAATCAGGTCTGTGGATCCTGATGTAAAGGCCTGACCTTCCCAAGCATTTCGCTTGCAGAGAAACCACACAAATATAAATGTCCAGAAAGGTTTCTGTTGACAACATAAATAACTGGATTAAAACTGCTCAAAAGGACTGACTCGAGGGAGTGTATTAGTTTGCTGGGCTACTCTTAACAAAGTACCTCAAGCTGGGTGTCTTAGAAGAGCAGAAATTTATTTTCTCACCGTTCTGGATGCTAGAAGTCTGAAATCAAGGTGTTGGCCCGGCCAAGATCCCTCTTTGTCTCTCTGAATCCTGAAACGGAAGGATTCTTCCTTGCCTCTTTCTAGCTTTGGGTGCTTTGTCAGCAGCCTTTGGTGTTCATTGGCTGGTAGTTGTATCTCGAACTCAGTCTTCACACCGTCATTTGCCCTGTCTGTCTCTGTGATCAGATTTCCCCTTTTTATAAGGACACCAGTCATATTGGATTAGGACGCACCCTAATGACCTCATTTTAACTTGATTACCTCTGTCAACACTCTATTTCTAAATAAAATCACATTCTGAGTTACTGGAAGTTAGGATTTCAGCATAACTTTTTGGGAGGACATTATTTGACCCATACTAGGGAGAAAATCCGTAATTGAGGAGTTTTAGTGAGGAATGCCGCCTGCAAATCAACAAATAGATGGAGATTTTATGTCCTGATTTGATGGGTGCCAAACAATTCCCTTAACTCCAAAATACTTGATAATAAGTCTTAAAAGCCTTAATTTCTGCTTGGGATGATAACTAGAGAAAAACGTTTAAGCGAATAGAATCTCATCAAATAAGATGCTCTACTTCCTCAGTGTTCTTATGACACTATGTAGTCAGCATTGTACAATGTAAGCAAGGGCCAAATGACAGTAAATTCAATAAGGTTGCAAAGAGGGTACAGTTGATGCAGGTTGGAATGGTGACAGAAACCTTCCCCAAAGAAGAAGAACTTGAATCAGACCTTGAGGTAGGAACATGGACAGCATGCTAGGCAGAAGTTGGAAGCAAATTCACAGATGTAAAAAGGGAAAATGGTGTGCTGGGAAGCCAACACATGGTTCAGCTTGGCAGAAGCTCACTCTATTTGAGGGAAGTCTGGAAAAGGAAGGGAGTTCATTTAGTGGAAGACTTTCAGTGGATGCTGAAACAATCAAGATAAAGTAGAGAAAAAGAGGAATAAAAACTAAAAGATCGTTAGAGGAAGAAAAAGAAAACCAACACAATGAAATTTATATTTATAATCTAAGTAAATCCTCCTCTGATCTGACCACAAGGAGAACAACATTGCGATTATTTTTAGTAGGAAAATCCCACCTAGAATTCTAAGCAAGCCAACTCAAATCTCGAACTCCCAAGGGTGGAGGTGATTTTGTGGATCATCTACCCTTCCGACCTGTTTCTCAGGAAGCTCATATCTGAGTTATAACAGCCAGCAGAAATTCTATCTCATTGCAATGTGCTGTCACCTAGAAGACAGGGTGATCAGAAAATGGAAAGCAGAATTTAGATCTTAACTAAATCAAGCTGCCTTTAGGTAAATAGGCACATGGGCATTTCTTGGACACTGGGACATCACAGAGGTATTAGGGGTATGGGAGGAAAGGCTGAAGATACTCTGTACATTTGGGCCTAGTTTTGGTGCCGTTTGCCTTTTGCTATGCTCCATGAAGGAGGTAGATTTAAAGCAAATGGCATGCTAGTAATGAGATAGTAAATCTGTATATTGCTGCAAATGCCATTTTTAAGGCTATTCATTAATTTAAAAAAAAAAGACTTGACAAGAGTTATTTGCGATGTAGATAACCTTTTTTTTTAAAGAAATAATTTGGAAGGTAAGGCAAACTGTCCTGGTTAAAATAGTCACTTTGACCACACTGTTTTCCAGTGGAAATGAGTGCTTTGCCATCTCAGGTGTTTGGTAATCCTGACTATAAATATTTTTATGGAGCCAAGACCTCATGCCAAACCAGCTGACTTCCAAGAGAAGCATGGCTGTATCTTCTGTTTCCTGAGCTGTGTGAGCTACTCTTTTACAAAGAGCCTTGATTCTCATGTTGCTATTTATCAAATATGCTTTTGGTTGATTTTTGGTCTTCCAACATATCTTTACTCTCTATTATCTAATGCCTCCTTTGATCTTTTCATTTATCTTTTCCTAGGCCACTTTAAGTAGTTTTCTAAAATACGGAGGTTGGGGGCGCCTGGGTGGCACAGCGGTTAAGCGTCTGCCTTCGGCTCAGGGCGTGATCCCGGCGTTATGGGATCGAGCCCCACATCAGGCTCCTCCGCTGGGAGCCTGCTTCTTCCTCTCCCACTCCCCCTGCTTGTGTTCCCTCTCTCGCTGGCTGTCTCTATCTCTGTCAAATAAATAAATAAAATCTTTGAAAAATAAGAAATAAAAAAATAATTAAAAAAATAAAATACGGAGGTTGTATGTGAAGGTAGCAAATCCATCTGCTCTCACATATAACTGCTTTTCTCATCCCGTCTGTCTTCCTGTCTGTGACCTTCACGATTCCCGCCTCTGTCCTCAGCAGGGTAAAAGGATCAAGCTGAGTTCCCTTTCCACCCTGGGGAAATCACTTGTCTCTTTGAGCCTCAGCTTGCTTATCTATGAAATGGAGATAGTGATACCTGCTTTGGGTACTTTCGAGGTAGGAGGATGAAGCAAGATCCCATAGCGGAACAGACTTTGTGGATTGCCATCAACAATATAAACATAAGTGGTTATGAGCTCCATGCTGCCTGTCTTCTGAAATTCTGTAGTCCTCATGGTTCAGCCAAATCATTTACCAAGTAGCTCATTGCTATCACCCAACATTGTTTGCTATGTCTCCCGGGCGTTTGTTAATTCTCTCCATCTTTGCTGAAAGCATGTTGAAGGTCATGAGCACTTTTCCCACTTCTGGATCTGTCCTAGCGCTGAGCAGCGAAGGCTTAAATGATAAATTAACGCGGGCAGGTCACAAACATCCTTTCCCTCGGTCTCCATAACATACGGCTACTTTACCTGACTCACTCCAGGACGAATTCTCACTCTACTCATTTAATCTCTATCCTCACAATAATCACCCGTGCATTTAACAAATATTTACAGAGCACCCAGTAATAACAGTTCATATTAGCTAACGTTTAGAGAGCCCTTAATCTGCCACTGTGCTTAAGCCCTTTTCATACATGTTCTCATTTAAACCTCATTACAGGGGCACCTGGGTGGCTCAGTCATTAAGTGTCTGCCTTTGGTTCAGGTCATGATCCTAGGGTCCTGGGATCAACCCCCGCACTGGGCTCCCTGCTCTGCTGGGAGCCTGCTTCTTCCTCTCCCACTCCCCCTGCTTGGGTTCCCTCTCTCGCTGGCTGTCTCTCTCTCTCTCTGTCAAATAAATAAATAAAATCTTTTTTAAAAAATTTAAAAAAACTAAACCTCATAACAACCCTTTGAAGTGGGTATTGCTATTATTCTCATTTTAAATATGAGTACATTGTTCAGTAACTTACCCAAGGCTGTGCAATTAGATGGTGGCAGAGTACGGTTCATTCATGGATAATCCAATTCCAGAGCCCAAAATCTTCTGCATTATGCCACAATGCCACCTTGAGAATCTACAATGTGCTGGGCACTGCAGGAGGTGCTGGAGATATTAAGAGGAATGGGTCACAGCCATTGCTGCCTTTGTGGCGTGCAGACTCTAGTGAGAGAGAGGGACGTGTAGGCAAATATCTACAGTGTAATGAAGGTGAGTCTGAGGGAAGAAAGGAATGCCTTTAGACAGTAGCGTGCTGCAGAGGGAAAGGTCTAACTCTGCCTCATGGGGAGGATATCAGAAAAGTATTGGGAGGAGGGTGATGTTTAGAATCTAACCTGAGAGTCAGAAGAGTTTTCTGGCCAGAGAAGATGGTACTCGTCTGCTGGGTACTCAGCAAGGCTGAGTGTAGGGGTACCGGAGATTAAATCAGAAAGGTATATTCAGACTCCTTTGTGAAGCACACTACAAGCCAGCCAAGAAATTGAACCCTGGCTTGTGGGTAACCAGGAGCCAATGGATGTTTTTCATAACTTTTATTTTGAAATACTTTTAGTTTTTTTGTTTGTTTTTTTTTTAAGATTTTATTTATTTATTTGACAGACATAGAGACAGCCAGCAAGAGAGGGAACACAAGCAGGGGGAGTGGGAGAGGAAGAAGCAGGCTCATAGCAGAAGAGCCTGATGTGGGGCTCGATCCCAGATCGCCGGGACCACGCCCTGAGCCGAAGGCAGACGCCCAACCGCTGTGCCACCCAGGCGCCCCAAAAATGACACTCTGAAATACTTTTAGTTTTAAAAAAAGTTACAAAAATGGTAGACAGAGCTCTCTTTTACCAATTCTCTTGGTTCTATAGTCACTAACATTTTGGGACCATTTGAGAATAATTTCAGGTGATATACCATTGCATTTTAACACTTCAGTGTTACTACCTGAGTACAAGATGCTCTCCAAAATAACCATAGGAGAACCATCAAAACTAAGAAATGGCATTAATTCAGTATTACCATCCACCAGTTGTCCCAACAATATCCTTTATAGGTCCAAGATCCAATCCAGGGTTACATGTTACATTTGGTTGGCATTGCTTTTTAGGCTCCTTATAGACGAGACAGTCTTTCCTTGTCTTTCATATTAAGATATTTTTGAAGAGTATGGGGCAATTACTTTGTAAAATGTCACTCATTTTGAGTTTGCTTGATTTTTTTATGATTTTTTAATTTTTGACAGAAGTATGCTGCATTCTTCTTAGTGCATGGTATCAAGAGACAATGAATGATGTTATGCCCCATTCATTTCTGATAATGTTAACACATTTGGTTAAGATGATCTCAGCCAGGTTTCCACTGTAAAAATAATAAGGATATTACACTTATTATTAGTAACAAATAAGTATCTTTATGGGGAGATAATCTGAAACTAAGTAAATACTCTGTTCCTTATCAGACTTTTACTGACCAACATTAGTATTCATTGATGGCTGTTGCCTGAATCAATTACTATTATGGTCGATAAATGGCACCTTTCTAAATTCTATCTTCTAGATTGTTAATCTAATTTTATTAATTTTATTATAATGATCTTCTATATTATTAATAGGCATTCTTCAAGATAGAGCTTTCTTATCTTGTTTATTTATTTATAAATTTCTATTTAACTTAAAGGGTTAAAATCCATTACTATCAAATTGTCCCAGACATGGCCGGTAGGAGCCCCTGCAGACTGGCTTCTCTGTCCTTTTGACATATACCCCATCATTCCTTGAGCACTTCCCAGTTTTCTGGCACAAGATGCTCCAGGCTCATTTTTTATTTTCAATTCCCCTGCCCCAGAGCCATTTTTACAGGAACTGATTCCTTAGTAGAGAATGCTATTTAGAATGCAAAATTGGCACTTAATGCACTTGATTTTACTGAAATGTCATTGCTTTTAGGCTTCTCAGTAGAGAGATCCAGGAAATAGTGTATGTATATTTACATACTTCATTTATATCTGTTGATATGACTATATCTATCTAGGTACCTGTCCATCTGTTAAAAACCATGAGTTCACACTGTTTGTAATAGCAGTCCAATTCCACAGGGTTTACTCTAGTCTTCCCCCTTTCCATATTTGCAACTCCTTTCTCCAAAAGTAAGAAATCTGCCTCCCATCCTCCTTCATGTGTTTATGTATTTGTTCAATCTTCCCTGTATGTTTCATCTCCAGGTACCCTGGCCCAGTGCTAGGCCCTATCACATGCCAATGAAACACTCCACACTAAGCCTCAGGCTAAAATTCAACTCCTACAAAGAGGAAGAACAAAAGAATTTGGGGTAGGGAGCCAGTTAGAGAGTTCAGGTCCAGCCACCATAGTGTCCCCTTGCCCACAGCGAGTGCACTGAACCAAAGCTGAGCCCCGGATATGCTGTCTCCACCCCACTGAGAGCTCAGCTTAGATTCCAATGGAAGTTTTTTTGGTTTTGTTTTTGTTTTTTATTATGTTATGTTAGCTACCATACAGTGCTTCATTCGTTTTTGGTGTAGTGTTCCGTAATTCATTGTTTGCGTATAACACCCAGGACTCCTTGCCAATGGAGGTTTTTAATGAGAGGAAGTAAAGTGACCAGATTCACATTTTGGAAGCATTGGACTGTGGATAAATTGAAAACTGGGAAATATAGAGATAAATTGGGAGCCACCAGTATTAGTCCAAAACCTTCAAGGGGCACCTGGTCCTAAACTGTGTACCAGTGGGAAAAAGAGTTTTCTTTGCCCTACCTTAGGCTTTCTAGAGCTGGCCATGCCCCAGGGTGTCTGATTTATTATTGCTTGATTGCTTTCTACCTCCTGATCTCAGAGACACTCGAAAGGAAAGGGATATCTCTGGGAGACTTTAAAAAAATCACAGGATAGAGATGTTAGGTGGGGATGTCAAGTTGAAGGATTGCGTACAAGTTTGAAGAATGTCTCTAACAAATAATTGAAATTTACATTTCAATAACTGCATCTTTAAATTTTGAATAAAGAAACAAGCCCTACTTTGCTGCAAAAAAGAGGGTAAGAGAAAGTTCTTAGGGCATAGGTTGGGATAGGGTGAGTCTACCATTAGAAATTATGTGCATTTGTACCAGCAACCAACAATGAGTTGCTGGAGGCAACAGCCAATACCTTCTCTGAAAGGGTAGGGACGAAAAACCTTGGCAACTCCCATAATGAGCCCTTGTCCAAAAGAAGGCCAAAATCCTCCTTTTATATAGCTAATACAAACACGAGCTGCTAAGAAGTGCCAACCACCATGGGTCCTTGATTGCCCACATTATCTCTGATGGCCACCTTTACAAAAAATAAACATATCCTAGAGGGGACCACACTCAGCCTTTGCCTGTTTGCTGCCAAGTATCACTGCCACTTTACTGAAATAACAACTCCGAGTGTATTCATAACCTTGGCTGCCATCAGTGTGTTGGTTTCTATTATTTAAGAATAGATCTGTCATTTTGCCGTTTTTCATTTCTGAAGTTATAAGCACCGAGGATCCTAGAATTTGCATCTTGGATCTACTTTGTACTGCTCTATTCATCATCCTCACCCTAAAAGGCAGTATAATATAATATTTAGGCATGCAGGAGCCCGGCTACCTGGGTTTGAATCTTGATTTTCTTGTTTACTAGCTGTGTGACTTTGGACAAGATACTTAACCTTTCAAAGCCTCTGTTATGTCACCCTGTAAAATGGGGGAACTTATTTTTTTAATTTTTTAAATTTTTTATTATATTAGTCATCGTACAGTACATCATTAGTTTTTGGTGTAGTGTTCCATGATTCATTGTTTTGCGTGGGGGAACTTATGGTACCTTATTCATAGGGTTGATACAAGTAAGAAGTGAGTTCATCTATGTATCCCACATCTTGGGTAAGCTTATCCCTGAGTCTTGCTAGGACCTCTGCGAAAGAAGCTTTGGCTTAAAGCAGAGCTGGGGCTTGAAAATGTATGCACTGGCCTCTGTGATAGGGAACAGCCCCATTCTCAGCACCCATGCAGCCGAGTCATGGTAGACTGGGATGTGATGCATGTGGCATTGACATCTGTGTGAGACCTGACGGTAGGCATCCTAGGCCATGACTAATTAATCATTTAACTTCTCCAGACCTCAGCTTCTTATTATTAAAATGCAGAAAATAATAGTACCTATCTCACAGGGCTGTGGTGAGGATTATAGGAGAGAACGCATTTACAACAGCTAGCAGAGTACCTGACTCGTTGTAAGCTCCGTATAATTGTTAGAGTTACTATTGTTATTGGCAGTAATGTGTGATGTCAGCTAGACTGCTGTCACATCATGGCTTATGGCCTGTGGCTAAGGGTCTCTGCCCAGGCCAAGGCAAGGGACTGGCCAGATGCAGGCAGAGTGACAGGATCAGCGTGCCGTAGGCTAGCCGTTGGGCAGATCTCCAGCACCATCAGGGAAACATAGTAGGAATTCGGAAACCAAGGCTAAAATTTAAAAGCCAATTATAAACACAGGCCTACCCAAGTACATCTGATGCTGGACACAGAGCAGGAAGACTAATCCCAGCCTTGAGGGGTAGGAGGTAACCCTCTGTCTCCTGTCTACCTTTGGTCAGGAGTCTGTTGCACAGGGCATCAGCTGTGACCCATCAGCTCCCAGAGCCTTCCCTGCAAGCAGGTTTTGACAAAAAGGAGAGGAATATAGAGAATAAGGTCAGAGAAAGAAAAAGGCAATATAGCAAGGGAATGCTGGAGGAGCCAGTCTCCATAACATTTTGGCCAAGGGCCTAACCATGAAGCTAAACACCTGAAGCCTAGAAGCTGAAAGAAAACACAGTGATCATGTTGACCATCCTCCTTATGCAGAGCCAGGATCCTGTAGCCAAAACCATCACGGCAGATGTGTTTTGGAATTCAGAAGTTTTTGTACTTTAGAAATATGTTAGGATTACTGTAACATAAATTATGTATTGCCCCTAGTAAGTTCTAGGGGAAAATGCCATAATCCAACAGTCTAACATTGCTGCTGTAAAAATATGTAAATATTTACACTAAGTGGGATGCAACCTATAAAAGCATCATGTCAGTTCAGGTCAGGACTGTCACCAAAGAGTTTGCACCACACTAAAGAAAACTTTGTGGTGTTCAGGGCTTTGGGGACTCGGAAATTGCTGCTGGCAGTTGCTCAGTGATCATAGCCGAAATGGTTGACCAGCCAAGTGTCTAAACCAAAGGTGCACACCCAGGTCACTGGGGTTCGACTCAGTTTGCGTCACCTCGTACTTACCGAGCATCTTTGTTCTAGGCACTGCTCTAGGTACAGAGGTTACAGTGATGTACTGGTTTCCCAGGGCTGTCCACAAACAGGGTGACATAAAACAATAGAAATGCATTCTGTCACAGTTCTGGAGACAGATGTGAAGGTGTCAGCAGGGCCATGGTCCTTCTGAAACCTGTGAGGGTGAATCCTTCCTTGCCTGTTGCTTCTGGTATCTGCCAGCCATCCTTGACATCCCTCGGCTTCTAGGTGCGTCACTGCAATCTCTGTCTCTGTCGTTACATGACATTCTCCCTGAGTGTCTCTCTCCTTTCTTAGGAGAACACCATTCATACTGGATTAAAAGCCCACCCGACCCTAGTATGATTTCACCTGAAGTGGTTATATCTGCAATGACCTTATTCCAAATAAAGTCACCTTCTAAGTCATTGGGGGTTAGGACTCCAACATACCTTTTAGGGGGATACAGTTCAACCCATAACAAGTGCAAACCAAAATAAACATTAGCTTATGCTCTCATCAAGGTAACAGTGGAGCAGCGTAGTCAGATTATAGGTGCATTGAGAACAGCAAAGAAAATACTCAACAGAGTAACAGGGAGAAAAAAATTGCAAACCATATATCTGATGAAGAGCTTATCTCCTTAACATAGGAGGAACTTCTACAACTCAACAACAACAACAATAAAAAACCTAATAACCCAATTTAAAAATGGGCTAAAGACTTGAAAGACATTTTTCCAAAAAAAGACAACCAATGGCCAACTGTATGTAGAAAATACTCAACATCACTAATCATCAGAAAATGCAAATCCCGGGCGCCTGGGTGGCACAGCGGTTAAGCGTCTGCCTTCGGCTCAGGGCGTGATCCCGGCGTTATGGGATCGAGCCCCACATCAGGCTCCTCTGCTATGAGCCTGCTTCTTCCTCTCCCACTCCCCCTGCTTGTGTTCCCTCTCTCACTGGCTGTCTCTATGTCTGTCAAATAAATAAATAAAATCTTAAAAAAAAAAAAAAAGAAAATGCAAATCAGGAGTACCTGGGTAGCTTAATTGATTGAACATCTGCCTCTTGATTTCAGCTCAGGTCATGATCTCAGGGTTATGAGATCAAGCCTCACATTGGGCTCTGCACTGGGCAGAGCCTACTCGAGATTCTCTCCCTCTGCCCCTCCCCACCTGCTCTCTCTCTCTTTCTCTCTAAAAAAAATAAATAAAATTTAAAAATAAAAAATAATAAAAGAAAATGCAAATTAAAACCATAATGAGATAATCACCTCATACCTGTCTGGATGGCTATCATCAATAAAACAAAGGACCACAGTGTTGGCGAGGATGTGGAAAAAATGGAACCTTTGTGCACTGTTGGTGGGAATGCCAACTGGTGTAGCCACTGTGGAAAACAATATGGAGGTTCCTCAAAAAATGGAAAATAGTACTACCATATGATCCAGCAATCCCACTTCTGGGCATTTATCTAAAAGAACTGAAGTCAGGATCTCAAAGAAATATTAGTACTCCCACATTCACTGCAGCACTATTCACAGTAGCCAATAAGTGGAAACATTCTAAACGTCCTTCAGCAGATGAATGGATAAAGAAAATGTGGTATATACATACGGTGAAATACTATTCAGCCTTAAAAAAGAAGTCTGCAGTGTGTGACAATATGGATGAGCCTCAAGAACACTACGCTAAGGGAAATAAGCCAGTTACACAAGAACAAACACTGCTTGATTGCACTTACATAAGATATCTACAACAGTCAAATTCATAGAATCAAAGAATGGATGACGGTTGCCAGGGACTGGAGGGAGAGGGAAATGAGTTACTCATCAATAGGCACAAAGTTCCAGTTAAGTAAAATGAGGAAGTTCTAGAGTTCTGCTGTCTGTACATTGTACCTATAGTCAACAATACTATGTTGTCCCAGTGAAGGGTATTAAGGGGGCACATACTGCATGGTGCACTGGCTGTTCTATGCAAACAATGAATCATGAAACACACATCAAAAACTAATGATGTACTGTATGGTGACTAACATAACATAATAAAAAATTTAAAAAAGAAAAGCCAAAAAAAAGGCAAAACAACAACAACAAAAAAAACAATGCTATGTTGTACACTTGAAATTTTAAGAGGGTTTCTTATGCTGTGTTCTTACCACAATAATTTTTTTGAGTGTTGAGAATTTCCAAAGGGGGAAGTATTAGTGAGACTATATAGTAAACAAATTTTACCCAGTTGAGGGCTTCATCCCTGAGCAAGTAACATTGTCAGTGAAGACATAAAAGATGAGTAAAAGTGAATCAGGCAAAGTGAGGCGGGAGGGAGTACTAATGCCCTCATCCTCTGACCTCCTATCTCTTCTCACCACTGGGCTTGTGGGGAAGCCAGGCCCCAGAACCCCAGGAAAGGCCAGTAAGTGCTTCCCAGGCTGTGAGCCACAGCCAGTCCTGCCCCCAAGCTTGCTGCTCCCTTCTGGCCTGCTGTCGTCCCTCAAGAAACAGCCAAAGGCACAGAACATAGGACAGTGTTATTAGCAGCCAGCCAGACCCAAGGCTCACAAATGTAGCCCCTCTGTGGAGAAATGCAGGGAGAGTCTGCTTTCCCTTTTTTTAGATTTTGGCCTCAGTTGATTCAAATACTTTCAATCAGCAGAGTACTTAATACACAGATAACTTCTGCTGACCACCCCCCTTGGGAATGCAGTGTAGTTTTATCACGGGTAAGCAGCTATGTCTATTTTGTGACTTTGATGAACAGTGTTGAAGTGACTTCATGGCTGCCAAAATGCCTCTGCTTCAAGGTCCCAGTGACTGAATTTCTGCCAGAGGTAGAGGCAGGAGTGCGGACAGTGGAAATCCAGAGCCTGTACCATGACAAGTTTCAACCTTGGACCATGTTCACTGTGTAGGCAGCTCCTCTATGAAACACACACATTGTGGTCACCAGCATTGAGCATGGTCGTTGGATTTTGTTTCTCAGCCACAACATTTTAGCATTTCACTTAAAAGTCGGGGGGGAGGGGACACCTTTTTTTGAAGCATAACGAACATAGAGGAAAGTGCATAAATCCTACATGTATGGCTTGGCGATTTTTCACCAAGTGGATCCAGGTCTAGCACCTAGATCAAGATAACATCCCAGAATCCCTCCCCACAGTTCCCCTCTCCTAGTTACTGCCCACCAAGGGTAATCCCCAACCTGATTTCTAACATCATAGATTGGTTTTGGGTTTTGAACTTTATATAAAGGAGAGCACAGTATGAAGTTTTGCTTTTGTGGCTTTCTTTCCTCAATTTTACGTTTGTGAGATTCATCTGGGTTGCTTCTTGTTATAGCTTATTGTCATTGTCCAGTGTTCTTGTATGACCGTGTCGTAATTTTTTATCCACTCAACTATTGATGGGCATTTGGATTGTTCCCCATCTGGACTATTATCGGTAGGTCTGCTTTGAATATTCTTATATACGTCTTTCGATGAACATACGCATGTTTGGAGGGGGGAGTACGCTATATTTGTTGTCTGTTGTTGCGTAACACATTTCCCCAAATCCTAGTAGCTCACAACAGGAATAAATGTTGTTTACCTCTCACCATTTAAGGAGTGAGGAATCTGGGAACACCTTAGAAAGGCAATACCGACTCAGGGTCTCTCATGAAGGTGCAATCATCTGAAGGCTCGACTGGGTCAGGTGGACCAGCTTGCTTGCAAGGTAGCTCACTCGTGTGACTGGCAAGTTGATGCCGACTGTTGGTGAGCAGTTTCAGTTCCTTTGCGTGTGGACTTTCCTGAAGACTGACTCAGTGAGCTCATGACATGACAGCTGGCTTCCCCCACAGTGAACAAGAGAGAGCCAAATGGAAGCTATATCCTTTTTATGATTTAGCCTTAGAGGTCACATAGCCTCGCTTCTGCCTCATCCTATTCATTACAAGTGAGCCACTAAGTTCAGCCCAGACTCAAGCCTTCATCTTTAGAAAGGAGAGGTGGCAAAGAATGTGTGGGTGTATTTTAAGGCACAACATTTTAAAGCTAGGAATTAACCAACTAGGGATCTAAAAATAAGTTTATAGGAATTCACACAAGGATCTAGAAGAAATATATATTCAATCCAGCCTCTCCTCTTCTGTTCATTTAAAATTTTGTGAATGTTTATATGACAGTTTTCCTGGAGACAGCATGGTACAATAGAATACACAAAGGCTTTGAAGCCAAACACACCCAAGTCTGAATCCTGGATTCACTATTTACCAATTATGGGTTTGGGGCAAGTCAACCTCTTAGATTTTCAAATTTCCTCAATTATAAAATGGGAGAAATCAGTAGGGCCTATCTCATGTTGTTCTGGAGGTAATTAAATGAGATTTTAAAAGTGCCCACTGTGCTGGTAGGTCTCTTCCGTGTGCTCATTTATCAGGAAATTATTAGCCATGCATATTAACTGTCGAGAAGGGGCTAATGAGCCCCGTGAGCGCTACAACATAGGTGCAGACACAGAGCTTGCCTGCAAGAGGTGTATACTCCAGTGGGGCCCTTGACAGACAGAATAACTATAATATAATTGAGAAAATAATCAGTGTCTGGAACAGGTGCATATCCCTTAAGCAGGTATACATGCCTTGAACATGGATCAAATTTGGGATACATAGAAATGGAAGACATTTTGAAGGATAGACAAGGAAAGGACAAGAAGTATTCCAAATTCAGAGTAACAGCTTGAGTAAAGACAGAGCTGGAGAACGAGGGGGGAATGAATTGAGAATAATGAAATTGTTTGCTACACGTATGACTTAAACACAGGATAGATGAAAGGAGGTAGTGGAAATAGGGGTTAGTAAGGTAGTTACATATCAGAGTAGCAGAAAGAGAATGAGAGATTATGTACTCAGTTTTGCAGTTTGATGAAAAACGTCAAGGCCAAAGATTTTTAAGCCAATTTTCAAGGCGAGCTACAAAAGCTAGGGGGGCCTCGCTACTGAAGGATCTACTTGCCATGCTTTTCTTGGCTAACTTCTGTTTGTAGGATTTTTGTGCCTCACTTTGTAAATAGAACTTTCCAAAACTGATCATTAAAGAATACTTCCTACTCCAAGCCCAAGCAACTGAGCTTTTTCCTTATCATTCCCATTTTGGAGGCTGCATTAACAGGGAAATGGAGTGGGATTGTTTTTATAGGCCCTCAGCTCACTGTAAATGTACTTCTCAAGACTTGGCCATTTGGAATGGCCAATTATGCACTCAACTCCTCTGTGTGTATTTGACTTCTACTTCCAGATAATGAGCCATTCTCTCCACTTATTTCCCCTCAAGAAGACTGATCTATTTAGCAACCTTTACTTTTGTTACATTCTCCAGTCCCAGGCAGTGATGATATTTATACATAAGACAGAGACATTTCTATGCTATGTTGGAAGTATGAAGGAAGTTGGAGCCAATGACCTTTCACTTTGAAGCCAAAGAAAAACAAGCACAAATTCTTCAGTCTTGCCAAGAATGGGGACTAGACAGATTAGCAGAAAGGCTGTTCAATACATAGTGCCCAAAGCCTTTCTGCACTCAAACCTGTGTTATATCTAGCATACTGCCTTATTTTGATGAAGTTTGTGTATGTCTTCCAAATAGACATGGTTGTGACCATTCTTCGTGATTTTGTGGGTAAAAAATGGAGGTTCCATTTTATCACCCTCTTTGTTTATTCTAAATGAATTCTAGAGCGTGTAGGAGAGGATGCGTTCTAGGCTTAGGATAGCATTCCTAGCCAATCTTGTGCTGGAACTTCCCACATTCCCAGGTATGTGTTTTGACTCTATTAGCAACACTTGACGTCATGATGTTCTCTGCACAGATACTAAGGATGTCGTCCTCCTCTCCGATTTCTTCCCAGGTGGGAAATTGGCAAGTGGAGTCCATGCAGTCTCACCTGTGGGGTTGGCCTGCAGACCAGAGATGTCTTCTGCTCCCACCTACTTTCCAGAGAGATGAATGAAACCATAATCCTGGCCGATGAACTGTGTCGTCAGCCCAAACCCAGCACGGTGCAAGCTTGTAACCGCTTCAACTGCCCCCCTGCCTGGTACCCTGCACAGTGGCAGCCGGTGAGTTCTAGGGTTACTCGGTATTAGTAATGTTTGTCTATACATTATGTGTTTACAGTATGTTTGTGTATACAACTCTGGTTCAGGGCAAAACTCTTCAAGGAGTTTTGTCCCATTAAAGGAATGTCCAGGGTCTATTCCTCTCTCCCTTCTTAGTACTCTCTCAACCTTATTCAAATCCAGATATTTTCATTATAAACATTATGCTCTTTCTATGGTCCCACACCAGTGTCCTCCCAAAGCAATTCAAGACCCAGCCGTTAAACCGAGTATATTCACAACAAAGTTTTTACCAAACTAAGAAAACATTTTTTAAAAATAAGGACAATGTGGTTGGTTTTCCACAAAGCTAAATTTGTTCTGAATTTGTGCCCTTATTCTAGTTTTTTTGCTGTTTTAAAACCCTAAGAGGCCAGGGTACTAGGCAATGACTTTTCTTTTTTTTTTTCCCCCTTTTAAATGCAATTACTTACCAAAATAACAGATTAGAAGTCAAATCAATTCCAGAATTTTTGAAATTTTGCTGGTCCTATGAATTCCAAAAGTCTAGGAACTATTGTTTTAAAGCAGAGGTTGACACACTGCAGCCCAAAGCCAGATCCGTCTCACAAGTAGTTATTGGAAATGAAATTTTATTTGAACACAGCCATGCCCATTCTTTTGACGTATTGTCCACGGCAGCTTTTGCACTGGAAGGACAGAACTACTTGGTTGTGACAGAGACCATTTAGCCTACAATACCTAAGGTATTTATTCTGTCCTTTTACAGAAAAACTTTGCTGACCCCACTCAAAAGCATACATAGTAATAACACAAACACAACTATTTTATCATAATAGTCTACCTAAAGTTAATATATATTTATCAAACTTTAGTTAAGTAATTTTTTTGCATGCCTTTAAAAAACAGAAATTTTAGATTATTTGGATAGAACCTTATTTTGCATTTCCTCTCCATGAGGATATCAGAGGTAGCTATAAAGTGACCACAATGGTCACAAAAAGTAAGCCTGAAAGGTGAGGGGGACATGCATCCCAATTTTACTAAAACGGTTTTTCACTTTCAAAATTATCCCGGTTTGGGCGCCTGGGTGGCTCAGTCGGTTGGGTGTCCGACTCTTAGTTTCAGCTCAGGGCATGATCTCATGGGTCATGGGATCAAGCCCCCTGTTAAGCCCCACATCAGGCTCCACACTCAGCAGAGAGTCTGCTTAAATATTCTCTCCCTCTGCCCCTGCCCCCACTCGCTCTTGCTCTTCTTTCCCTAAAAATAAATAAATATTTTTAAAATGTTTTTAAGTGTCCCAAAGAAAATGATAAATTATATGGTTATCCAATGGAGGAGGGAACATAGCAGCTTACACACCCTTGCCTTAGTGCTGAGAGGGGCTGCATCAGAGATGCTTTCCCACTATCACTTGGCAGAGCCCCTTCCCTCTCTCTGCCCATCTTGGGACTATGATTTAGTGAAGCACTCAATGAGTCAGAGAGTAATCAGTGAGCAAAAGTCTAAAATATAAAGCATCTGGAAAAAGATATTGACTATTTCCTTTTAGAGCTTAAATATATATGTGGCTAAGCTCATAAATACCATGCTACTATGTGATGGTTTGTGGAAATCAAGAGGACGTTATATATTTTGAATGCCTATGTACCAGTGTTCTGTTAAGAAATATTATTACACACCTAACTGAAGTTAATCCTCACAACCATCAGCGAAAAGTCAATTTTATTATCTTCGTTTTAGGTTTAAGGGAACTGAGGTTCGTACAGGTAGCAAATTTAGGGTTGGCCGTCACCCAGTTTTATGTGATCCTTTCCCCTATACCTCATTGTTGGAGACTACTGTGGCTGAAAGAACCATCAGGGATTGTATATGAGTCCCCTTGTTTTACACATGATGTAACTGCGGCCTAGATATGGCCTTGCCAAGATCATAAAGCCTGGTTGAGACCCCAGGGCTCCTGGTTCTAGTATATTTATACTGTTAGCTTTAACTAGAATGAATTCATGGCCTCAAACTGCACCACTAACTAATGCCAACCCTAAGACAAGACCAGGAACCAACCCAGATCAACCTCCACTGCTGTATTAAGTCTCTGTATTATTAACTCGTGTCTCTACAAGGTACATAGTAAGTTCTGGATAAAATGTTTATTGAATGACAAAATGAAATACTGGATCAAGAATATAACCCCACATTCCCTGAAAATTCTGACTTCGTATCTTATATGTTTGTTTTATGGTTATGGGTTCTAATACTGACCTAGCAGTGAAATGCCAACCTCTTTTTTTTTTAAGGTTGTATGTATGTATTTATTTGAGAGAGAGAGCATGCGAGAGCGGGGAAAGGGGCAGAAGAGGGAGAGGGAGAAAGAATCTGAAGCAGTCTCTCCACTGAGCACAGAGCCCGATGCAGGGCCTGATCTAATAATCACGAGATCAGGGGTTCCTGGGTGGCTCAGTCGTTAAGCGTCTGCCTTCGGCTCAGGGCGCAGTCCTGGTGTTCTGGGATCGAGCCCCACATCAGGCTCCTCAGCTGGGAGCCTACTTCTTTCTCTCCCATTCCCCCTGCTTGTGTTCCCTCTCTTGCTGGCTGTCTCTCTCTCTGTCAAATAAATAAATAAAATCTTTTTTTAAAAAAAGTAAAAAAAATAATAATAATCACGAGGTCATGACTTGAGCCAAAACCAAGAGTGGGATGCTCAACAGACTGAGCCACCCAGGGTGCCCCCCCCAAGCCTCTTTTTAATAGCCACACATGTTGCTGAATAGTGGCAGTGACCTATGACTTTTTTCTTCACCTTTTAGAACACATCCATATACATGACCTTTTTTGGTCTATTGCCCCACCACCATCACCCCCATACCAGTGTCTCCATTTAATACAGTAGATTTCCAAAAAGTCAATTATTCTTCCATTTTCCATCTCCTAGGCCTGTTAAGACACAAATTTATTTTGAAAACTTTCTCTCCTTCTTTCCTTTAGGGAGAGGCCTTTAGGGTTGAGTCACATTTAAGTCCATTTTTCAGATCAGGAAACCAATAGTAAACAGCCCTTTGAAGCCCATCCAATGAACTAGTAATGACACTTTATTAAGATGTTTTAAAAGTATCTTCTTTATACATAATACGTAGTAATTGTGAAATACATTCAAACATAATAAGAAATAAAGAACATAGAAAGTGTGTCTATCCTCTGGAGAAAACCCCCGTCAGGCATGTGGTGTGTAGGGTCTGTTTTAAGAATCCTTGGTCATTTTTAGGAATCTTTCTAAACCTAGAGGAAACAATAAACTATTCTTCTTCTATGCTTTCCTAGAATACTACTTTAGTTAAGCTTTGTTCGATAAAATCAGGTAATATTGACCACCTTTAAAGGAAAGGAAGTCATTGCTTATGCCATATGGTGAAATAAGTCAGGAGTAACTTGGGGAGCTCCAAGCTAATTGGCTGTTGTCTTAGGACCCCTGCTGTTGACGGTCTATTTGCCTGATGAGCCCTCTGGTTCCTTGGTAGTCCTTCTTAGAACAAGGGAACCTGGCGTGCGCTCATAGGCTCTTTTTTATTTGGATCTACTAGAGGATAGTGCTGAGGTCTCTAATCCTTCAACACCCACCTTATCGTCTTTCTTCATATAAAAGAAAAACAGATGCGGTGTCAAATGCTTCATTCAAAGGAAGCCATAATAACCTGATGAGCATTGGCTTTGAGGGGAGAAGCTCCTTCTTGCTCTTTGAACACTGGGCTACCACCAACCTCATGTGTACACTTTCCTTCCTGGAAAAAAAAAAAAGGCACTACTGCATGAATTGTCATTTGCTGGTAGAAATGCAACCTCGCTTGTCAAATGCAACCTCGCTTGTCAAATGCAACCTCCCTAGTCTTTTGTAGAGCATTTGCCTGACAACTGGCAAGTAGCCAATATTTACCCATTCTGCAGGTCTGGAGAGAGGACTAGCATGCAGTCCGGGTACATATGTTAAAATTTTATTTTAGAAACAAATAGAAATGAAACAAAAATCTAATTCTAGCTTTGGCTTACGGGGCCTTCTTTATTTCAGTTCAGTGACTTAATACTGCGCCCCTTGGTTTTTATCTCTGGTCTTGTGTGAAGGACTCATTTACTTTTATCAATTTAGCTTCAAGACTTTGTTGGTTTGTGTTTAGTTGGCTTTTGAAAGACATATTTAGCGCATAGGCATTCTGAGTCTTCTCTAATTTATTAAACATGCTCATCATCATCATCATCATCATCTTACTGTTGGCTACGTGTTACTTTATAAACACCTCACAAGGGATCATATCCCAGTGGTGTGTTACAGCACCATGCTTGAGAACCACTGTGATATATGCCATAATTCCATCTGAGACACTTTGATCATGACGGTATTCTGCTAGGAAATTTTTCAGTGACATTCCATTGCCATCTAGTAAAGCCAGATGGCTTAGTCAAGCCTCCATCCCCCTACACATCTGCTCCCGCCCATCTCCTGCCATGCTTCTCCCACCCCTGCATGTACAGTCCTGTCTGCCCCTGCTTCTCCCTGCCCACAGGCAGTTCCCCTCCCCTCTGCTGGTCCAACCGGGAGTCGTGCCTCTTCTACCAGGACTCCTCCGCTGTCCTTCTGCACTGAAGCCACGTGGTGTCCGTGGTCAGTGCCGCTCATTGACCAGTCACATATACTACCTTACCTGGATGGGCACTTCCCCATGACTTCTGAGTTAGACCATAAGGTCGATGGGACAGAGACCAAGTCTCAGTGAGACCGCATACCACTCAGAGCAGGTAGGGAAAGCATAGAGCATGGTGCTAGAAAGTTGCATGGCAAGTCTGCCAGTCTATTTGCTGAGCACTTGCCCCATTTCAGGACCTTTTCTTTTTAATAAGAGCAGCACTTATTATGTGTCAAGCACACTTCTAGGCACTTTACAGATTTAACTCATTTAATCCTCACTATCCTATGTGACCATTACTACTAACCTCCCCATTCCACAGATGAGGGGCACAGAGCACTGTGAAGCTAGCATGAATTCCAACTTCATGTAGCAGAATTCTTTCTACTGTTCTCACATTTTCTCTTCTAATCCCTACAGCAACCCTGCAAGGAAACAAGGCTTACAGAGGTTGTCCTTGTCCCGGGTCACATAGCCAATAAAAAGCAAAGGGGGCTTGTAGGCTTCAAAACCCATTCTCTTTTCCACTGTGCAATTCAACTTTCCCAAGACCTCTTCCCCATTTGCTCCAAAGTATTAAATTGTGAGGAAATCTGACACCAGCCTGAAAGTCAGCCGTTTACGTGCAAGTCACTGTTTGTTGCCTTATCCAGGGCAGTTAGTCTGCGCATGTTTCCTGTTGCTGCTGTAACGAATTACCACACATTTAGTGGCTTTACTACAACATGAATTTACTGTCTTCCAGCTCTGGAGGCCAGACTCAAATCAGCTTTACTCGGCTAACATCAAGGGGTTGGCAGACCCACGTTCCGTCTGTAGGCTCTAGGGGAGAATCCATTACCTTGTCTCTTCCAGCTTCTAGATGCTGCTTGCTTCCTTGGCTCATGGCCCCTTCTTCCATCTTCAAAGTGCTTCACTCCAACCTCTGATCCTGTCCTTTCTTTCTGACTCTGCCCTCCTTCTTCCCTCTTATAAGGACCGCTGAGATAACACTGAGGCCACCTGGATAATCCAGGTAATCTCCCCATCTCAAGATGCATGATCACATGTGTTAAGTCACTTTTACCATATAAAATAACATTTTCACAGGCTCCAGAGTTTAGGACACAGATATCATTGCTCAGCCTACTATAGTCTGTACTTAGATTATGGGCTGACTAAGCATTAATCTCTGTTGACACAAGATCCTTGAGATTAAAATCTGCCTTCTGCTATCACTCTGCTCACCACTCTCTGTGGGCTTTGCATGCATCAGTCTTCATTAATTATTATTCTAAAAAATAAATTGAAAAGAGAAATGAAAAGGGATAGATGCTCGAAGGGTTAACGGAAATGAATTAGGCAGTCCACTCTGAAGTGTAATTTATATTTCCCTGTATGACACATGTTTTTTGATTAGGATTGTGTCCATCCGACTGTACACACATATTGCACACATCCGTGCAGAGACTGAAACAATCACCATGGCCTCTGTTTTCTCCCTTGCTTAAAACTGTGATTACGTAGCCATTTCCCTATAATTTTTTTTTAAATCAGGGTTACAGTACAAAATGCCTATAGTGTAGCCGTATGAGAAGTCATATGCGAGTAGAGTCCCTGCTAGTAATATGAAGAAAAAAGAGGAATTTTAATGACAACTACAAATGCTTGAGAATTCTTTTTTTTTTTTCTTTCTTTCATTTTTTAGATTAAAACACACACACACAGAAAAGAATGACTTTGGTCTGGATTTGAGGGCTGAAGACTGGCAGAAAGAATCAATTGAGTCATCAGTTTTGTTACATTCCAGTGACTAAAATATAAATCCTCATCATTTAGAAACCATGCTTATTTAACATGTTGTATCCAGGGAGAAAAAAAAATCATTACGATGTTTATCTCATTTTTAGTCGTTGTTTTATAAGAAAATGGACACTTGATCCTTTAGAACCAACAGTAAATGTAAGCAAACAGAGGTTAGAAGTAAAATTTCACACGTGCAGTATTTTCATTTTTATTTATTAGCAAAATGTTCTTTGTAACAATTGCCCTGGATTTTAGCGGGTGTGCAGCCCCATGTTTCATATGGTAACAGGAATATTAAACCCAGAAGAAGCACTGTACTTCCAGGCAATTCTGATCCACAAGATGGCTGGGGTAGAAATTTTGTCCTCATTTAATCATTTTGAACAAGATTCCAGTCCTCATTTTCTTTATTTCTCTGCGCCCTAACTCACTGCGGCTCATTTGACCTCTGTTGTATACCAAGCACTGTCTCTCGAATTGCCTTTCGATCCTCTCAGTCTCTCATATCACAAAGTCACCTCAAATTCCAAAGGTCTAACACCAAGCTCAAGAACACAGCTACCCACCACCTTTGCCAGCAGACCCAGTCTTCCTTCCTGGGTCACGCCATCTTCAAGCACGTTCTCCAGCCCATTGCCTTGATTCCAGTCCTCACAATGAACCAAACCATTACAAACAGCCTTTCACTTAGTGTCCCTGCTTTGTCTTATTTCTAATCCATTGTGCCCCAACTTGGTATCAGTGGTTCTTTACTACAGGCCCTCTGTTGAGCCTTTAAAATATTAACGTGTGCTGAGGGCCCCCAAATAGATGGTATGGAGTGTTATTTAGACTCATTGGACTGTGAAACCTTTTCTCCATGGTACACCTATTAATATCTCACGGGGCCATACTTTCTAGAACCCATCAGCCTTCATTGCCCGAATCATTTTCTACAAACTGGATCATGTTACCCCCTACTTTAAAATCCTTAATGACACCCTATGGTCTTGAGGTTTTGTCCAGATATGCCCAAGGCCCTTCAGTTTGCCCCTCACCCAACTTCTCAATCTCGGTTTCTGACTGCAACTTCCCCATGAACTCTATGTTCTACCTTCTCAGGTCTCCTCAGAGATGCCATGTTCCCTCACACCCTGGGTCTGTGCATACATGGTGCGACCCTGCCAGCACTTCTCATCTCCCTGGCCAACCCCTCATGGGTCCCCTCCTCTGTAGAGCCTTCCCCAATTTTCTGTAAAGGCTTAATTGCCTCTCCTCTGTATTCCCCCTTTCTAAAACCGATCACATCTGATAATACTTTTTTCCCCCTCACTGGTCTGCAAATACCTGAATCTTAGTAACCAGTTTTTAGTCATCTTAAACTTCCAGCACCTAATACGGTGCCTGGCACTCGGCAACTACTTAGTAAGTGTTAGGTGAAAGAATGAATGAATGAAAAACTACAAGCAGAGCATGTTATGTTGAAACTAGAAAGTTGACCTTAGAAAGAACATAAATGTCACTTTGTGTTGGGCTCAATAATACGACTTGAGGGACCAAGGAAAGGAACTCAGCACTCA
This sequence comes from Ursus arctos, assembly GCF_023065955.2. Lineage (NCBI taxonomy): Eukaryota > Metazoa > Chordata > Mammalia > Carnivora > Ursidae > Ursus > Ursus arctos. The sequence continues at coordinate 12,785,844 of NW_026622852.1, forward strand.
GTAAATGAAGCTACCAAGATGAAACAAAGGTGTCAATACAGGCAGAATTTATTAGTGTGCTGATCATGGGAAAATCTTTAAAAATACAGGACACTCAGGCCACTGTAATTTTGTATAGAAACATAACTTTTAGGGGCACCTGGGTGGCTCAGTCAGTTAAACATCCAGGTCATGATCTCAGGGTCATGAGATCAAGCCCCACATGGGGCTCCACACTCAACACGGAGTCTGCTTGGGATTCCCTCTCCCTCTCCCTATGCCCCTCCCCCCCAAGATAAATGAATCATAAAAAAAAAGAAACATAACTTTTAAGTACTCCCCTTATTGTATATTTTTTACTTTCTTATAAAACTTATGAATCTATGACCTTATTATCATGAAAGACATACAGCGGCAAAGATAAGCAACATAAATAGTATTTTTTGTTATTTCTTTTATGTATGGCACATATTTAAAAATAATCTCTCTTATTTTTAAGAGATCTACCTCTTCATACCACAGTATCATTTTAAATGATTCATAAAGGCAAACATTTTTCATTTAGTTTTATTAAATTTCTCTTGCTGTTCTCTTTTTAAAATTTTCTTCTTTCCATTCTGCTTCTCACTCCAGAACAATCTGCTTCATCAGGTAATCTCAACAATGTCCACAAAGTTGTCACAGACTTTGGAAACTTCATTAATTTGAAATTTTATCTTCGGCTTTTAAAAATGTCTAAAAATACCATTTCAGCAATGTCAACACACCAAGGAAACTTTTTGAGCGAAGAGGAGACAAGTGTTTAAGGGCCAACTCCCTGACGACATTAACTTAGCTAGAGAGTTGCGACCATACCTGGAGGGTCACAGCACCCAGCAGAGCACATGCAGCATCTGGCTAAAACCCGCTGCTGACTTACTTAGAAGCAGCTTCTGGTTAATGATAAAACAGCTCAATAAAAGGGGGATGTTCAGCCCATCAGCTGGATGTGTGTGTCATATCTTTGAAACATCTGGATTTGGGGATCTTTCGTTCATCCAATCATCAATTCAACAAACATGTATGAAGTGCGTGTTCTTTGCCAGATGCTACACTAGGCACTGGGGAATAAAAGAGGAGTGTATTCCCTTTTATCAAAAGATGCATAATCCTCTGTGCATGCAGGGAAGCGGGGAGGGGAGGTAAATTGCAGGCACATAAACAACGAGCCCTCATAGGAGACACGCAATACCCTTCCAGGTTAAGGCCGGGTGGGAGGTGACTCATTCTTTGAGCCTTTGAATGGGGCCTTCCAAGATGTGTTAAAAGTTTCTGGGTAGGCATAAAGGCAAAGGGCGCTGCTCACAGAGTGAACAAGCTGATCAGAGGCCTGAGCAGAGAAGGCATTTGTGTGTCCAAGGAAGGGCACATTGTCCCCATGGCAGGCCAGCAAGGAACAGTGGCTCGGCAGCTCAGTTTGGGTTCCAGCGTGAGCGCTCTCCGGGGCATTCTCACGAGTCTGAACCTTACCCCCTGGGTGCTAGAATTTCCCAAAAGTCTTCTGTATAGGTCAAATTCCCAAACACTAAGTTGATTTTCTTTACGTTCTGTCGTAGCTGCTTTGTTACCATGTGGTCACAGACTTGTCACGGTGCAGAGGGGAATCCCCTGAGGGTCTGTCCCCTAAATCAGGTCCTATCTGCCAAGGGATGACCTGGCTAGGTTATGTTTCATGAACGGTCACCCTCTGTAGCACAGTTTTATTACATTGCCACCCTTGAAATAAGACCAATGGTTTCCATCATCTGTTTCCTCAGTTGGAAAGAGAGAAAATTAACCTGCATTTTTCCTTACTGCCGCATTCACTAAGAAGCACTTCCTGAGCGGCTTGGATCAAAGAGCTCTTCTTATGCAGCTTGACTTGTTTGGGGAGCATTTATTCAAAGTGAATGGAAGCCATGTGCCTTCTTAGATATTTAGAAAAAGAAAACTTTAGCCATCAAGCATTGAAGAGCTCTGTAGTCCTACAAACCCAACCTCACTAGTGAAGTGCCTAAAACATCAGTCACCGGGTTGCAGAAACTTCAAGAACATGTTCTTTATGCCTCACAGACTCAACAGGACCCATGGGGAATTTGTGCATTATAATCAAAGGATTAGAAGAAAAGCGGTTTGATGTAATTTTGAGGTTTAGGGGGATAATGATTTTATGAATCAGCTATTATTTCTCTTCAAGAGGATGTGAGGGCGATCTGGCTGCGACATCTGTCACCCCATTGAACGCCAGGGTTGATTCGGCTGATCTGGCTGGCTAGGCGGGTGTCCCCTTCTTCCCTCACCGCTCCATGTGCGTCCCTCCCGACGCTGCGCGCTCGGTCAAAGAGGACAACCTTCCCCGATAGAGGAGGACCGTTCTTCGGCCAAGGGTATACGAGTAGCTGCGCTCCCCTGCTAGAAGCTCCAAACAAGAAATATACACTGCATTTCCACTACAGTGTAGATATATTATACACCATACCTAAATGTCGTATTCCTCCAGCGTCAGTTACAAAATGTCACTCTACTGTTTAGCTCATACCCTGATCACTTTTTTACTAAGAAAAAAAAAATCATTAATTTTAAAAGAAAAAAAATTAGAGAATGCATGGAAGAAAACTAGAGATGGAGACATCCAATTCTAAGGTCTCTTATTTGAGACGTAACACTATCACACTGGGGGAAAGTTTTGAATGCAATTCTCAAACATGAATATGAGCAACAAAAGAACGAAAATCCCTTCCTTCATAGAGTTAAAAGGATAATGGATGATAATTTCCAAAGGGACGAGAGCTATTTAAAAGAGCTATTTAAAAATAAAAAATAATAAATAAACAAAAGGAAATTAATAGAATAGAGACTACTTTGGCTTTCCCAGCCTAGGAGGTTAAGGATGGGTTCTCCAAGCAGGTAAGAATGGAATTAAACCTGAATAATTAGAACCACTCAGCCACATGATGGTGTAGGGGGAGAGTGGACCAGGTGGAGAGAAGAGCAAGTGCAAAGGTCCTGTGGGAGAAACAAGCTGTGAATGTGGGAGAAACCACACACACACACACACACACACACACACACACACACACAAAACCAGTGTGGCTCAAATACACGGGGAACGGGGAGAATTGTATGAGATAAGACTGCAGAGGTGTGTCACGTTCTTCTTGTTCACTGCTAGAACCCAGAACCTAGAACCATGCCTGGTATTGAATAAATTTCTGTCGAATTAATGAATGAAGTTAAAATTTGAGTAAGAGAGTCTCTCCTTCAGGGCAGGGACCAGAACATGGAGGGCTTTGCAGCCCAGGGTTCCAGGAGTTTGGATTTCATTCTTATCACAAGGGAAAGTCATTGAAGGCTGTTAAGCATGGGAATCTTACGATCTGATGTATGCTTTGCAAACATCATTCCTGCTCCTGTGTGGAGAACAGACTTCCACTGTTCTTGAAGATCCGCTCTGCCTTCTCCACCTGGGTCACAGGAAGCTGACCTGTATAGACTCTACCCCCTGGCTTCTCATTGTGTTCAACCAATGGCATTTTCCGCAGGCTATCAGAAGGAGAGAGGCTGTTTTCAAGTTGAAAACATATGCCACCCATATCCTGCTAGGACCTAACTGAGAAAACTAGACACTGGTTAGGAAGCTTGTAGTAGTCTAAGCAAGAGATGATGATATCCTAATTCCTTATTTGTTGCAGAGGTAAAGCTTATTTATTTTGGGGGGACATCTGGAAGTATTTGCTCATGGATTGAGTGTCAGGGAAGATGTGGTGAGAAAAAAGAAACCCCTTTCCTACATTTCTGTCTTGGATATGGCACCATCAGGTAAATGGGAAGACTGAGAGGAGAGCAGATCTGGGGCAAGATTGGAAGGGCAAGGTCAGAAGTTCCATCTTGGACATATTTAGGTCCGGATGCCTGTTTGCACTTAAGTGGACATGTTGAGTAGGCCAAGGGGAGAGGTCAGAGCTTAAGATTTAAATTTGTGACTCACCAGCATAAACTTTGTTTTTTCCAAACAGTTACAATTTGAACAAAATTACATTAAGTTCACGGAAGAATTTTAATAATTCATAGAATGGAAACAATTGTGGAGGGGCTCCTGGGTGGCACAGCGGTTGGGCGCCTGCCTTCGGCTCAGGGCGTGATCCCGGCGTTGTGGGATCGAGCCCCACGTCAGGCTCCTCTGCTGTGGGCCTGCTTCTCCCTCTCCCACTCCCCCTGCTTGTGTTCCCTCTCTCGCTGGCTGTCTCTATCTCTGTCAAATAAATAAATAAAATCTTTAAAAAAAAAAAAAAAGAATTGTGGAGAACACAGTCCCCAAGTTTGGCAAATTTTAGGAATCAGTAATCCACATGGTTGTATAATTATAGAAGAGTCCTGAAGAAGGGCTGAACAGTAAAGTTATAACTAATCTGATGATAGAATAACTGGGTGGTTGGAAGTGAGGGTTCAACAAAAATAAGGGAAGGCCGAACCTAAGAAGTCATGCAAAAGACTATAAACCCAAATTTAAAACTTTAGCTGTCTGTATAACAAGAAGGCATATTTTAAGTAAGTGGAAGTCTTAGCCACTAATTGAAATTCCCCCAACCACCAACTTCAAATTCCACAAATATTTATTGAGAATTTATATTCGCAGAAGGCACTATGCTAGGCAGTGTGGGTACAAAATGTATTGCAGAAGTAAAATCCTTTGAGACTTTATTGAACTGCTAACTAAACGAGAACTCAAATTAAGGTTCGCTTTTGTAATCAATGAAAAGGCCAGGGAGCCATTGAAATGAACGAGAGAAGCCAAAGGCCTGACCCCCTCACAGCTTGAATCATTAGCTCTGAGGCTGTAGATTTGTCCTCAATTAAGGCTGAACAACATGCTAGACAAGCCCTTGGAAGGAACTGTTTGGATCTGTGATGGGTGACAGCTGGCTTCCAGCCACCTCCTCCAGTCTACCTCCACACTCCGCTTCGTGGCATAGCCTAGAAGCCGTGTTCAAATGTAGCTTTTAGGCTCTGAGATCAGTGGGTCTAGGGAGAACACATTTCCAGGGCCACCACAGTGTAGATGAACTGTTTGAGAACATTGGTGCCCAACCTGGATCATCGACCCACCCCATCAGGGATAGTCACAGAGTGGGGGCTGAGCATTGAATTGCAAAGCACCGCCCCTCCAGGGGGGCAGAGAGGGTGAGACCAGGCTCTGGCAGGCTTGGTGCGAGGAGGCCTGGGGCCCTCAGCAGGAAGCAGCAGCAGAATAGCCTCCCCCGGCAAATGGAAAGCAGCCCCTACAGCCACCGGAAAGAGAAGCTGAGCTCAGGCTCGTTCTCCAGCTGGGTCCACCATTCCCAGCCCGGAGCAGGTGTTCCATAGGAGCTGGGTGAATGAATGTTGCACAGAATGGAAGGAAACCAGTTTCTACCCCGTGTGGCCTTCGTTGAGTCACTTCTCTCCAGCGTCAGCTTCTTTATCTGTAAAGTGGGGTAAGATCGACCTCATTGGATAGTTTCGCCTTTACCATTTGCCTTCTTTTTATTCAGTGGTTAGGTAGTTGAATCCAGCCATAAGAAAAGACTTTTTTTTCCTTTGGGATTCAGTAAGGTTATTTTCATACCAAGCTTTTTAATTTTTTTTTAAAGATTTTATTTATTTATTTTGACAGAGAGAGACAGCCAGCGAGAGAGGGAACACAAGCAGGGGGATGGGAGAGGAAGAAGCAGGCTCCCAGCGGAGGAGCCTGATTGGGGGCTTGATCCCAGAACGCCGGGATCACGCCCTGAGCCGAAGGCAGACGCTTAACGCTTAACGCCTGCCACCCAGGTGCCCCCAAGCTTTTTAAATTTTAAATCCAAATAAAGGTTGCTCACCACTGGTTTGAATGGTTGGAAAGCTCTAGCATTAAAAGCCCTGACTAGGCAAAGTTGACAGCTTTTTTAACTTCATTATCCAGTCTTTCTGTGCCCTACAGCCACTCACAACGGCAAACAAAGGGCAGGTTTGCATGGGCGGGATCCAAACAGCCACTGGTTCTAACAGAGGCCCCCCTGGGTTGCACGGGCCCCTCCCCATTTATTTTATTCCCATTGGAAATGGTGGAGGGGTGGAGAGATGGTTCAACTGGAGAGATGGTTCTCAGTCCTGGTTGCACAGAATTACTTGGGAGATTTGTTATTTTTTCATTTTATTATTTTTTTTATTATTTATTAATATTCATTTATTATTTTTTTCATTTAAAAATCTGATGCCTGGGACATCTTCCCAGAGTTTCTGATATAATGGATCTGAGATCCATCTAGGCCCCAGTACTTTTGAAAAGCTCCCAAGTGATTTTAAAGTGCATCCAAGGTTGGGACCACTAAGAGAGGGTGACAGCTGGGCCACAACAGCATTCTGACTATACTCAGTGTATGACTATCCTAACCTTGACTGTGATCACAAATCCCCCTTGCTGTTCCAAGTACAGCCCCCTGAGCACAGACACACACACACACACACACACACACACACACACAAGTTCTGAGAGGCCCCTGCTGCAGCAGGAGCTACTCCTTCAGCAAAAACTCTCGGGTTTGCATAGCCAGGCCTAAGCTCCCAGCGAGCCGAAGGGCAGCAGGTGGAAGGGAAAGCACTATTCTGGAAGAAAGCAAGGCACTCCCTAGAACACTGCCAATAAAGTATCCCCAGCACAGAATACTCATCAGTTGCTGATCTAAAAATGGCGAAAGGTTAGATCCGACTAAAAATGACAGAAAACCCAAAGCCACAATGGCTTAACTAAGCAAGAACAATATTTCTCGCTCATATAAACCCAGACTATCCAGGGTCCGTGCGGGGGCGTCACAATCAGGAAGATAGACTGTTTCCATCTGTTTGCCTATCATTGTCCAGGAGGGGAGGTTCAATTTTAGCCCTCATGTTCACATTCCAGCCAGCAAGAGGGAGAAAGGGAAGGGGGGAATGTCACCCTCGTTTTGTGGTCTTCTCCCTAAAACTGCACACCACCCTTCCATGTATATCTCATTGGCCAGCCCTGAGTCACGGGGCCAGGTGCACCTTCAGGGGAGATCAACAAAAATTGTCTGTATGCTGGGAAGTCATGTGCAGCTAGAAATTGGGGTTCTTTTGCTATTGCAAGGGAGGGGGCTACTGGGACAACAGCCAACAGTCTGGACCTGAGAGCGCCTCCCTTCCCCCTCATGCGACTGGATTGTAACTATTACATGTAAACAATGGGCTTGACTGGGGTCCCACTGAAAACCACTGAAATAAGACTATTTTCCTGTATCCCAAATTCCAGTGGCTCTAGCTCCCTCCCACTGCCTTGAGAACTCACCAGTCCTACAAGAAAAGTGTTCCAGGGGGGTTCTTCAGGAAACCAGGCCTTCCATCTAATGTCCCTCCAATAGGCTAGAAGGGATGTTTCTCCTTAGAAAGGCCTGCCTTTTGTGCCGATTAATTCCTGCAGATTTCACTGATGGCAGGAGCTGTCTCCTGTTCCTTCTGGAAGCTGCACAGATTACTTTCACTGGGTCGTAAATATGTTTAACACCCTATTATACTAACCTTTTAAACCAGTTGTCTTGGGTGGCTGCAAATCATAGTTTAGGAACAACTCTCTATGATTTAGAGGCCCCTGAAATTCCTAGATGCTCCAGTTAAATACTTGAAATTAAGACTGGAAGGTGTAGATCTTGCTTCAAAATTCATTTCGAGGAAAGGAAGCAAAATCCTTTGGGCTGGTTCTTAGGTTTTCTTCTTCTTCTGTTGTTTTTTCCACTCTTCACTCAGCCCATAAGGATTGGCAGTCAAACCTACCACTGTCCTATGTTAAATTGACTTTCTCTTCCTCCTGCAGTGCTCCAGGACCTGCGGAGGGGGCATCCAGAAGCGCGAGGTTCTTTGCAAACAGCGCATGGCTGATGGCAGCTTCCTGGAGCTTCCTGAGACCTTCTGTTCAGCCTCGAAACTGGCCTCCCAGCAAGCCTGCAAGAAAGATGACTGTCCCAGCGAGTGGCTCCTCTCTGAGTGGACCGAGGTATGTATGCTCCTCAGAAGGAGATCCTGAAAGAGACCTCAGGAAGAAAAGGAGGCACCCCAAACTTACACAAACAGAAAATGAGAACAGAACGAAATAACCCTCCTAGCATTATGGAACAGTATTTTTGTAACCAGTAATACCACAATGTGTAACTAGCTGTTAACTAGGCTGTGGGGACCTGAGGTAAGCAGCCAGCCCTTACTCAACAATCAGAAGCATGGAATTGTAAACGGGCTCCTCGTGGAACAAAACCAGGCCTTGTTTGGCCCAGAATTCTTAGAAGACTGTGTTGTTCTACCTTTATCCCCACACCCACCTTCCCGACCTCCCGGCAACTCCTTCTCCCAGATGTTTTTAGTCTCTCCTCAGGAAGGGCAAAGCCTCTCTGGCTATTCCCTTCCAAGTTCCTGGACAATAAGGAACATGATTTATTAGGAAAAGAAGGCCAGGGGGATCCTGCCTCTTTACTGTCAGTTTCCTGGCTCCAAGACGTTAACAACTTCCCAGCAAGAGAACTTGATTTCCCCTGTTGCTTGCATTTGGGGGGATGATTACATCAGCATCCACTATTCCTGACTTGCCTCATAAGTTAGGGATATACCCCCAACTAGCCTACTTTTCTAAATAATTCCTACTCGAACACTAGCATAAATTAAGTCGTTTACACCCAGCTTTAACTTGTTTTCAGCCCCTATACCACGCAGTGAATTGCCTACAACTCTCCTGGCTTCAAAGGCGTGGGTGTCTCCCCTAAAGAAGTCCCCCCAAAACTATTGCCTCATAAGCAGATTTAGCCAAGAACGGAAACGCCATTCCTGAAGTGAAAATCTTTGTGTTGAAAACGGATTCAAGACCCTGGCCTTTCTTGCACTGAACCATTTGCACTGGCCTTGCTGAGCCCCTTGCCTTCTCGGTGTGGTTGTGTGTATACGGGTATGTTGTATGTCTACAACAGGATGGGGCTGCCGTGGGTTGAAACCCACCACAGGGACACTTGCTTCCACAGAGGGAAAAGCTGCCCCTGAAAAGTAAGGTGCCACCTTTTTCAATCTAGGTTCTTAGAGTTCTTGCCCCTTATCACCTCACATAGGGTTCACTCAGATGGCGTCTACTAAGGGCATTGCCAGTGTGAGTTAACCTACATCACCAGAGGTTTTGGATTTGGCAATAAAATTGCCTTCTGGTGGGATCTCACCCCAAATGCCTCAGAACAGAAGTAGGTATGATTATTTTTCTCAAATTTTGGGAACAATTTCCTTTCAGCAGGATAAAAGATTAAAGCATGTAAAATCTGAGTGTGTGTGTCTGTGTATGTGTGTGTGTGTCTGTGTGTGTGCATGCGGGAATGTGTTAGTGCCAGTCTTCCATGGAATGTCGATTTGGGGTGTGGTATTCTATGGGAAAATCATAACAAAACGAACAGCGCAGCAGAGTGCACTGATAGAGTTGCCAAGTGAGTGACCCTAGATGAAGACTTCCTCCCAGGGCCATGTTGTAAAAGGTGTCCTTCCACTAAGTCTGTCGGTGATAGTTGCCATGAGTGGGATGCTGAGGAAGGGACTTGTGTGTATTCTAATTGTCCTTCCATGTTCCTGGAGTTTGTGGCCTCTCGGCACATGGGGCACAGAGAATTCGGAAAAAAAAAAATCCTTTAGGCCTGTGGATTTGAAGCAGGGACCCTTGCAACTAGGCACTAAGAAAAGGAGACTGCTGAATTGAGGTCCTCTGGGGCCCATTAAGTATCACGGACCTTTAGAACGGTGTTGTGTGTGCTTAGGAGTGAGACTCACAGGGGCGCCTGGGTGGCTCAGTCGGTTAAGCATCCGACTCTTGATTTTGGCTCAGATCGTGATCTCAGGGTTGTGAGATCGAGCCCCAAGTCGAGCTCTGCACTGGGTGTGGAGTCTGCTTAAGATTCTCTCTTTCCCTCTCCCTCTGCCCCTCCCCCATTGCTTGCACACATGCACACATGTGCACGCGCGCTCTCTCTCTCTCTCTCTCTCTCAAAAAAAAAAAAAAAAGATTAAAAAAGGAGTTAGGGGGCGCCTGGGTGGCACAGCGGTTAAGTGTCTGCCTTCGGCTCAGGGCGTGATCCCGGCGTTGTGGGATCGAGCCCCACATCAGGCTCCTCCGCTGGGAGCCTGCTTCTTCCTCTCCCACTCCCCCTGCTTGTGTTCCCTCTCTCGCTGGCTGTCTCTATCTCTGTCAAATAAATAAATAAAATCTTTAAAAAAAAAAAAAAGGAGTTAGACTCACAGGCAAACTTAGATTTCAATCCTGACTCTGCCACTTACTGGCTCTATAACCGTGGGCTTGTTACTTAACCTTTCTAGGCCTCTGTTTGTGTATCTGAATACTGGAGATGATAATGTCCACTCATATGGCTCTTGGGAGGCTTCAGTTAAATGAGGCATATGAACTACTTTGTGCCTAGTAAAAGTTAGCCCTAGTATTGTTATGATTCCCTTCCACCCCTGCTCATTGTCAGGAGGAGAGGAAATAAGAGAAAGTGCTTATCTTGACTGGCTGGACCCAGGGTCATGGCCTAGGCTTCCCACGGGCTTTCCCAGTCTTCCTCGGAAGAGGAAGTTACACTTTGGGAAGTAGGACAACTTAGCCCTTATCCACGGAATGTTCTTAGGTTCTGGGTTATCTGGGTTGATGAATGGAAATTCCAAACATTGGGGAGGGGCTGGGAATGGTAGGAAGTAGGAAGTAATCACCAATTCACTGGGATTCAATTAAAGCTGGCACCATACAAATGTGCTGGGGGGGGGGGCATTCATGGAGCCTCCAGTTGGCCCTGTCATCCCAACAGCCCTTGCCTTGGCTCTCTGACTGAGTTGAAACACACATTCCACATCCCCCGCCCCCAAGACTCCCCTTGGAGAAGGACGACCTGGATGATCTATGGGTGTTTTTCATCCTCAACTATCCGGGCTCAATCTTACAGTTACTGCACAGAATCCCTCAGAGACAGAATTAAGCCAAAATTTTAGACACTTCAAACAAAATTACTTTCAGATCCTATTCTGAGAACAAGACCCCTTAAAAGTTCTTACCTCTCTACAAGAATTCCTTGCCTCTCTTGAAAGAGTCGGCTATTATATGTTTTTAAATCATACTTTTATGAAAGTCATTTCCCCCAAAAATATAAATGAAATTAAGGTCAGAGTAGTCAGTTTTAGAGTTAGAAGGAACTTAGAAGATCCTATAGCTTGGTTGTTCTTTTAAAAATTAAAGCCACAGAAGACTTTTTTCACATGAAATGTTACTATGAAGCCAAGAATCTAAAATAGATAAAATCAGAGCTGTTTTGGTTGAAGTATGGGTTAGGGTCCCAGATCTCCATAGGCTGGATCTCCAGATCACCTGCAAAGCCCTGAATCACTTTCTCAACATAGAACCGGGTTTGAAAATCCCTACTCTTGCTTAGTTTTATTTTAGAGATACGGAAATTGAGCCTCAAGAATGAACTAGACTTGACCAAAATCATAAACCCATCTTTGGACACACAGTCTTTTTTTCTGCTTGGCAGCATTAAACTGACCATGCTTTTAAATTTTCCAGGCTCTTTGCCTCCATCCCACCTAATCCCAGGATTTGGTGCTGTCATTTACAATAAAATAAGGGATGGGTGGGATCTGGAATCCACGGTCATCAGGAAACAAAAGCAATGGGTTTCTTACCTCCATTTTCTGCATCTACAATGTCTTTCAGGGTGGCGTGTATCAGAGCTCATTGCATGGAATAGCTCATTTCAGTGGGTTAGCATATACAACTTGCAAATATAAGATAATATTTTTTGGGTTTAATGTCATTTTTCAAGTTAACGTGGCGCACTGCCATGACCCTAGTTCAGGTCTTTATCATCTCGAGCCTGGACTACTGTGTCAGCCTCCTTAACTGACATCCCCGCCTGCCATACATCTCCTACTCCCTTCCCTCCCGGACACTGTTGCCAGATTAACCTTCTCAAAACACCTCTTTCATCATTTCACTCCTCCCTCCAATGGCTCCTCACTGCCTTGTGGACTAATTCCAAGCCTCCTGTCTGAAAATTAAAAGTCTCCAACGTCTGGCCCCAAACTACCTCTTGAGCTCCTGACACTCTCGACTTGTTCCCTCTGTTCAGTCAAACTGGTTTACTCTGCCCCCCAGGCCTGCCTTGGATTTTTGCACTGAACTCTTCCACCTCCGTTCTGGATATTCCCCTGCTTCCCATGCTTATCCCCAGTTTCTACACCCATTCACACTCTACCCATCTTCAAAACCTAGACCAGGAAATCATTAGTGCTCCATCAGCATTCAACCATCGTTAGCATTAATTTTATAATACTTCACTTGTCTTGTAGTTTTATATTTCTACTAAATTCTTATATTAACAGCTGTATCGAGGTGTCATTTACATACTATAAGATTCAACTTCACATTATGTTTTCAAGGTTTATCTGTTTACCAGTTATCCAAAAGAACAACATTCCTTTTGTGGTAGAATAATAGTCCGTTATATAGATAGATCATATTTTTTGTTTATCTGTCCAGTCAGTGGACATTTGAGTTGTTTCCTTTTTGTCTCTGTTGAACATTCGCATACAGTCTTTGGATGGATGTTTGCACTTCTCTCGGGTAGATACCTGTAAGTGAAATTGCTGGGTCACAGGATAAATTTATGTTTATCTTTGTCAGAAACTAGCAAGCGGTTGCCAAGAGGTCTGTACTATTTTATGTTGCCACCAGCGATATGGGAAGGTTCTAATTTTTCACATCTATATTTATAATAACATTTGTTACTGTCTGTCCTTTTTTTTAATGGCCATTCCAGGGGATATGAAGTGGTATCTCATTGTGGTTTTGATTTCTATCTCCCTCATACGGTATTTCATTTTAACAATGCATTTGGATTTCCCCCCCACTCATTTGATGACAGCTCCTTGAGGTTACAAACCACCTTGCGCCTTTTTTTTCTATAGTATCTAGCACCCTGCCTCAAAGTAGATACATGACAATTATCAGATGCTTGACATTAAAATAGTATATTTATGAAGGAATGAGGAAAAAATTAGCATCAAGGGTCATTTCTGTATGTGAAGTTTAAAATATATTATCTCATTTAATTCCCAACCTTACAAACTAAGTGTAAGGAGTGGAAACAGACTCTGAGTTGCCAACTGGTAAAATACTAAGCTGGGATTGGAATGGACTCGACTCTAAACCTCAGGCCATATAAGTAAAAAACAGGTAGAGTGTCTGCAGGAAACTTACGGGTAGAAAAAAATCTTAGAATGTGGTTTCAATGTGGACATGTCTTCCTACCATGTTGTATAATTAATATTTCTGTCTCTCAGTGACTGTTGATCTTCCAAGCAACTTTTCTCACATTTTGGTGAGTTTGGGAGCCCAGACAAAAACCCTAGCCTCTAGTTCCCTGCATTTACATGCACGTGGTCCTTCTTTCCTCACCAGTGTTCCACGAGCTGCGGAGAAGGCACGCAGACTCGAAGTGCCATTTGCCGGAAGGTGCTAAAAACCGGGGTATCGGCTATTGTCAATTCCTCCCTGTGCCCTCCCCTGCCCTTCTCTTCATCCATCAGGCCCTGCATGCTGGCAACCTGTACACGTGAGTATGTCTGAGCTCTGGGGATGGGGAGGCCGGACCCACCCAGAAGCAGCTGTGGTCGTGCGGTAGCCTTCCCTAAACTCAAGACTGGTGGGAGATTATCAGGCAGGAAAGCCCAGGGAGGGCAGCAGGCTGGTGAGCGCAGCTGGAGATGGAAAAGGAATCTTAATTACACGTGGCCAGGCGGAATTCTCTTCTCTGCTGGAAAAACAGTTTGCAGGGGGTAGAGCAAAGTTCACTCGCTGGCATACAGAGATCTGGAAGCCGGAGTCAGTATATTACTAATGAAGTCTAATGTCCACTCTGGGGTTTTAAAATGCTCTAAACAGATTTGTTCTGTTTACTATTAATCCCTAGAGTTGTAACACCTGTGGGCTCTCCTCCCCCAGTACGCTAGGGCCCTGATGCTCTGCAGAAACCAAAGGGGAAACGTCGAAAGGGAGAGATTCTCCTTCCCTTTGTCCTCTGCCTCTTTTTATGATGCTTGCTTTTTCTTTTTTTAAATCCTTCTAATGAGAGGAACTGCCTTTCCCCTGGCATCCCCCTCCATCTAGAACCTGCATCTCAGCTTCTAGGAGTAGAAAGCCCCAGCAGGGCCATAGCCGGTTACCCCACTGCACCACATTAGTGGGTGTGTTGTTTTGCGGGCGGCTTGATGGTCCTCAGCTGGTAACCACTTCCCCGGACAGCCCAAGTAAATTCAAGCCGCTTTCTCTCCCTCTTCCCTTTCACGTCCCTCCTCTCTCCTTCTCTTCGCCCTCTCCGTTCCCTCTCGCTTGTCCCTGTGTTCACTCTCTTTTTCCTCCGCCGTCCCTTCTCCATCCGCCTGGCTTCCCTTCCATCCCCTCCGTTGCAGGGCCCGGCCGGCCGGCCACCAAGCACAGCCCTCACATCGCGGCCGCCCGGAAGATCTACATCCAGACCCGCCGGCAGAGGAAGCTGCACTTTGTCGTGGGGGGGTTCGCCTACCTGCTCCCCAAGACGGCGGTGGTGCTGCGCTGCCCCACGCGGCGCTTCCGCAAGCCGCTGATCACGTGGGAGAAGGACGGGCAGCACCTCATCAGCTCGGCGCACGTGACCGTGGCCCCCTTTGGCTACCTGAAGATCCACCGCCTCAAGCCCTCCGACGCCGGCGTCTACACCTGCTCGGCGGGACCAGCCCGGGAGCAGTTCGTCATTAAGCTCATAGGAGGCAACCGGAAGCTGGTGGCCCGGCCGCTGAGCCTGAGGAGCGAGGACGAGGCCCTCGCGGTGAGGAAGGCCAGCCCAAAGGAGGCCCTGCAGACCCACAAACACCAGAACGGCATCTTCTCTAACGGCAGCAAGGCTGAGAAGCGGGGCCCCGCCGCGGACCCGGGGAGCCGCTACGATGACCTTGTCTCGCGGCTGCTGGAGCAAGGGGGCTGGCCTGGGGAGCTGCTCGCCTCGTGGGAGGTGCAGGACTCCACGGAAAGGAACACGTCGTCCGAGGAGGACCAGAACTCCGAGCAGGCCCTCTGGCACCTGCCCTTCACCATGGTGACCGAGCAGAGGCGCCTGGACGACATCCTCAGGAACCTCTCCCAGCAGCCCGAGGAGCTTCGAGACGTCTACAGCAAGCACCTGGTGGCCCAGCTGGCCCAGGAGATCTTCCGCAGCCACCTGGAGCACCAGGACGTGCTGCTCAAGCCGTCCGAGCGGCGCATCCCGCCCGTGGCCATCCCCCCTCATAAGCACGTGTCTGGCTTCAGCAGCTCCCTCCGGACCTCGGCCGCCGGGGAGGCCGCGGGGGGCTCTCGGCGGCCCCACCGCAAGCCCACCATCTTGCGGAAGATCTCAGCAGCCCAGCAGCTCTCGGCCTCCGAGGTGGTCACCCACCTCGGGCAGACTGTGGCCCTAGCCAGCGGGACGCTGAGTGTGCTTTTGCACTGTGAGGCCATAGGCAACCCGAGGCCTACCATCAGCTGGGCCAGGAACGGAGAAGAGGTGCACTTCAGTGACAGGTGAGCCTTGCAGCTGCCGGGTCTGGGAAGGGAGGGGAGCAAGGGGCCACATCTGGCCCAAGGCACTCGATTCCCTGGTTCCAAGGGTAGGGCTCAGAGCTCTGGGCCTGGGCCTTGGGGATGGCATCCTGGGTTTCCAGTTGTCTTCTTTTTTTTTTTTTAATAATATTTTTTTATTATGTTAGTCACCATACAGTACATCCCTGGTTATTGATGTAAAGTTGGATGATTCATTATTTGCGTATAACACCCAGTGCACCATGCAATACGTGCCCTCCTTAATACCCATCACCAGCCTATCCCATTCCCCACCCCCCTCCCCTCCGAAGCCCTCAGCTTGTTTCTCAGAGTCCATAGTCTCTCATGCTTCATTCCCCCTTCTGATTACCCCCCTTTTCTTTATCCAGTCTTCTTTTAATACCAATAGGACTACTGGAGCAAAGATAGGGTATTTAATTTCTCTAAACTGTATGCTGTCCTCTTTATAAAGTAATAGCAACAATGCCTATCCACCCCAATCCCCACAGGGTCCCAAAGATTAATGACATACTCTCCAGATAGCTTTGAACTTTTGGCAGAAAGCTATCATTCCAGGCCAAGGCATTATTACATTACCACTCCGTGAGATGGACCACTGAAAAGTTATACATCAGGACACCGTCTCCACGTGTGTGGTCCCCCAGGGCTGGGGAGAGAGTGCAGCCAGCACCTGCTGCTCCCTGTGGGTGAGCGCATCCTCTGTCTGGGCCCGACAAAGCTGTTTGTTCCAGAAAGCTTCTATTCCCAGTCAGACCGGTGATTAATTATCCTAATATCTCATGGTGTCTCTGTTTTGATGTGTCATTACCAGGATGACAGTATGTATTACTTACTGGTTTCCTTGGGCCACAGCCATTCATAGTGTAAAATCAATAGTGGTGGTAGAAGTTAGAATGATAATATTTTTGAACGCTGTATGCCAAGAACTGTGCCATAATTCCCGCATCCTTTCTCTTTTAGTCTTCATAATGGCCCTGACGACAACAGTGATGGCTTGCATTAATTGAGTAGTGACCATCTGCCAGGCAAATGCGGTCTTTCTGTGTTTGTTTCTAATTCTAACAGTAGGTACAGTTTTTATGCACACTTTACAGAAGAGGAAACAAAGCCTAGGAACTTGCTAAAGATCTTATTTATTAGGTGGCAGAGCCAAGGTAGGAGACACAAATAAGACGGGCAGTCAATGGAAGAATCCTATACACTGGGTCAGAGAAGGCTCTTGAAGGTCCTCCAGTCCAGAGTCCTCATTTTAAATTTTTATCTGCTCGGAATCCATGGAGAATGCTCTTTTCATTACAGGTAATCTTAAATACTATTATTCGGCAATCCTCATCCCTAGTTCACTCGTTTGGGGTAAGGAAAGAAAGCAGCTAGGCAGTTTGCCAGGTTTATTTACTTATATGTAACTGCACTTGTTATTCTAACAGTGTCCCCAAGGCCCAGGTTCACATAGAAAATCAAGGTTTAGCAGCTCACCCAAGAAGATCACACTTTCGTAAGAGTCGGACCAGGGATTCAATATCAAGTTTATTTGAGTCCAAAGAGAACACAGTTCTGTCAACTCTTCTGAGACTTGGTGAACAAATGTGACTTTGTCCAGCCTGCCCACCTCTTCTGTGCCTTTTGAAATGTCAATAACATTGCCTCTCAGCCTTAGTACTTATAGACCAAATAACTTTAATAACAACAATACTAAGTATTTTTCCTGTGTCCTCTTACTATATGCCAGACCCTGTGATCAGTGCTTTAAGGGCATTATCTTATTTAATCTTCAGAAATAACCTTATGGGGTAAATGCTATGATTGTTACCACATCAACGATGAGAAAGCTGAGACACAGATGTGGGACCCACACAGAAGCACTGGAGACAAGGTTTGAATGCAGGATTCATATGCCAGGCAGTTTGAACACACACCTTGAGAACCTCTCCTCTTGTGTGCTCCTTGGTCCTCCCCAGCTCATACTTTCCTTGATCAGCTTAATTGTTATGATTCCTTCAGGTCTGTCTAGAAATCTTCACAAGATATTTTGGGGTCAAGCTAAGGTTGGAGTAAATCCCCTTGAGGTCACTGAGTCAATGAGAGGTAGCCTCAGAGGGCCCCCCAGGATGTTGGGTGCAGGCTAAGAGAGGTGCCCTCGTGCTTGGGTAGGCGGTACACTGGAGCATCTGTCATACCTACTGGACCAAATCGTGTCATCTTCCCCACCAGCCAGCTTCTCAAGTGTAGGGACCATTCATTCATATTTCCTTTGCCTCATGCCCAGGGATTGAGGGACTAACACTTGGCCATGCACAGGAAAAGATGGGAATTAACATTTCTTGACTAATTACAGACCTAGTGCTCCGTGCTAGCAACATTTTCATAGCCATCATCTTGGTTAATGACCACCACAGGGTACAACATAGGAGCTGTTATCCCTATTTCAGAGATGAGAAAACTGTGACCCAAAGTAGTTTAGGAGCTTGACGATGTTAGCTAGCTAGCAAAAGGCAGAATCAAGAGGGCAGATTCGAATCCAGTTCTGCCCAGCTCAAGCCCATGCTGTTTTGAGTGAATAAGTTCACACTTCATGCATCTGTACTTCACTAGGGATGCCAAGTTGCCCCAAGACCCTTGCTGTTGTTTACCAGCTATTTCCAGGGTCCCTTCCTTCCTCCTAAAAGCTGCGGACAAGGCAGGCTGTTGGGACGAGGGGGAAGGGGTCACCAGGACTCTGCTATGCCTGGAAGTTTGGAGAGAACATTTGAGCCCATGGCTTAGAGGTCCTGACCATTTCCTTGAGTGCTAGAGATGCTTTGTATGAAGTCCAAGGGTCACAGCCCATCTGGGTCACCTGGTAACTAAAGATAGGATGTAGGAGTCAGATGAGGACTGAGGGCTTCAGGCTGATCTTGCCAAGCCCCTTCACTTTGTATGGCCTTAGTCCCTTCATCTTAAAAGCAGGGGGGTTGGGGAAGGTTGTACCAATTCATCTCCGAGGTCCCTTGTTCCTCCTTCACTCCTTTGCAAAAGGCAGCAGCAGATCAAAACCCGTGTGCTGGTGGGGTGTGGGGAGAGCCTTGAGCCCAGTAACTTCAAACTCTGTTGCACGAGCTGTTTCTGAGTGCTCCACAAAATGGGGGTTCACTGATCACATGAGTTTGGGACGTGTTCACTTAAAGCTGAACAGATGTATTTACTGCTGGATTTTACTTCTGTTTTCTTAATATAGTGCTTGATATTTTCTCTTGTTTTTATTATAAAAGCAATAAAGGGGCTATAAAACAATTCAAATAATACCTAAATCTATAAAGTACAAATGCAAGTCTCCCTCATTTTCTCACATCTATTCCCCAGAGTCTGTCTCTCTTAATAATTTGGTATACATCCTTCTGGAATTTTTATATATTTTATTGTATTATATATAAAACACATATACACACATATGATTTGGCTTTTTAATGGGATATTACTCATGTTTAGAAATTTCACGTGGTTTCTACTCAACAACATGTCTAGGAGACATTTCATTGTATGTAGAGATCTGCGTCGCCATTTTTAATGGCTGATTACTGTTCCTGAGTGCATTTAACTATCCCCCAATTGAAAATTATTTTGGTTTTTCCATTTTTTTTAACTCCTTTAAGCATTCCAACATGTGTTGTGACTTTCCAAGTGAACAGTATAGTATGTATTATTTTCCAAGTATTTCTTTGATCAATGAACAATTTTTTTGCCCTCATGATCTCAGGGATACCAAGAGTTCTTGAAATACCACTCAGGAAATATTACTTTCACCTTTTAACTTTCACTTCCTTGGGTACTGAGAGTCTAGCCCTAATGTCTTTAAGATGAAGAGGGTTCCATGGAACCTTGCTAAAAAAAAGATACTAAATGCACTAGACTAGGACAGCAAGGGCTAGTCCTGGCTCTTCAGCCACCAGGACATTGGTGGGAGCGTGGGTGAGGGGTAACGTTAAGAGGTAGAGCACAGGAAAGGCATGGGCAAAGAGTTTTACAGTTTTTGCCACTCAAGACTTTTCTAGATCTAGCCTTGACACAGCTTCCCGATGCAAGTTAATGGCACACAGTAAGGAAAAATAAGAGCTTTTAGACACTGATCTCCAACATCCTAATTTCTCCATTTAACTTAGCTGGCCAAAAAGACGTATGACTGGAGCTTCGTTTTCAATACAGTTTTCCAGGTCCTGTTTGAGAAAAGAAAGTAGGTCTATCTGCAAAGAGCACGCAGGAGGCCCAGAGCTGCCATTGGGACGGCTTTGCTATGGGCTGTTGGTGACTTGTCTGTGTTGAGTGTCATTCCTTGTCATCGTTCCTGTGTCCGGTAGCAGTTCAGAAATGCTCATTTATTTTCACACAGAGACGTGCTGAAATGCCCAGTGTTATAGTTCAGTTAGTCTGTTTTTGCTTTGTACCAAGTCCATCTTTCCAAAAGAATCTGTAAGATTCACCGGGCTATTGGTCTGGAGGACTTTGCAGTGTATTCAAGTATCCCTTTGTAGCCTGAGCCAGCAACATAGGTCAAGAGAGGAAGAAAGTAACTGAGGAGAAGTCTACTACTACTTTGGCTTTTAAATATGCCAAAGTTTTATCTGAAAGCAATTGCTTATACGAAAGAATCACTACCAAGTCAGATACTACTGTATCTCATCATATATGTAATTTACTAGTTGAAACGAATTCACACGATTCTTAGAAGCACATGCCAACTTCTCAAGCAATAGTTTATGGGATGTTTCTGAATGTATTAGGACAGCCTGGTTTATCCTAAGCCCCGCTTCTCCTTATTTCACAAACATTCCCATGCATCCTCGGAGCCAGACCCTATGTTAGATACTGGGGACGGAGGAAAAGCAGGCTCATTCCTTGTCAGTGAAACTCAAGTCTCATTTGGAAACCAGAGAAGTAAATGCAGTGTTTAAGTGCTAAAAGATCGGTGTGGATATTTATTCAGTCCATAAGAATTTATTAACCTACTATATCCCACACACACGCACACACCTTGTCACTGGGAATGTTGTGAATGAAACAAAAGTCTGTGTTCCCTTGCCGTTTACATACATTTAGATTTCTGCTCAAATTTCTGCATCAGAAAGGCTTTCCCTAGTCACTGTATAAAAGAGCAATTCTCATCATCCTTTATCCCTTGAACTCTGCTATTTTATTCACAGAATTTTACCACCTGATATCTGGTTATTTGTTGCTTGCCTGTCCATAAGGGTAGAGACTATTTACTGCTGTATCCCCAGTGCTGGGAATAGTGCCTGGCACCAAAGAGATACTGAATAGTGAGTGAACAAATGAATGAATGAATGATTGGAGCAAGGCAATAAACACGGAAAAGTGCACAAGTATCAGGTGGTGTTAAGTGTTGGGCAGAACACTGAAACAGGGGTGATAGGGAGTGCTTTGGTGACCACTCTAGATGGGTATTCTGAGAAAGTTACCCGTAAGCCAAGATGTGAATGATGACCAGGGTCCAGCAATATGACATCAGGAGGAAGAGCACCCCTGAACAAGGAGAAAACAGCATAAAACCCCCAAAGTTAAATGAGTTTGGTGGGTTGAAGGAATCCCAAAAGAAGTTCATTTGGCGGGACTGTGGTAGCCAGAAGATAGAGGGGATGTGGCATGAGGCCATGAGGTTAATCAGAGACAAGAGAAGGAATTTAGCTTTTAATATGAGTATCACAGGGAGATTTTGGAGGATATTAGCAAAGTAAAATGATCTAATTTCCATCTTTATAGACTCACATTGGCTACTTTGTGGCCAGTGGATTGTAGAGGAACATGAGTGGAAGGGGGGGTTAGTTAGGTGTCCTTCCCCATCATCCCTTCAACTCCACCAATACGTGCTTGGTGTTAGATACAGCGATGGGCACCAGACAGACAATAAATAAAAGTCACTGCTTTCCAGAAGCTAGGAAACACTGAAGGGCTGGTGTGGAGTAAAATAACTTGGGCCCTGAGTTTATTTTCAACTCCAGTGGAAAGAACACTTCTCTTAAAACTTCTTAATGTTTACGAGTGAGTCGAGGAGGAGTTCCCAAGTTCAGTGTGCACAGTGATTACCAGGAACTTGTTAGAAATGTAGATTCGCACATCCTAACCTACCCCAGAAACTCTCTGTACAGCAGAGCCCCATAAGTCGCACTTCACAAGCACCGCAGGTAACTCTGAGGCCGGAAGTTCAAGGACCACCATTAAGAAACACGTTGAGAAAGGAAAGGGGAGGAAGGTGAAACTCAGAGTAGAATGATGCCCTTGCTATTAGTTCTGTTAGAAGATCTGGCGGCAGGAGACACAACTCCACACTGAGGTGACACTTAGGAATTCAAGGCACCCTCCCTTCCCCCTGCCTGCCTCCGCAGACTCCTCCCAGCCCACACACTTGCACGTGGGTTAGATGGCGTTCACACCGGGCCTTGGAGTTGAGGCAAACCACAAAGTGCCTGTGTGTGAAGGGAGCAGACATGGTGGAAGTTAACAGACTCCAAATCTGCCAGTTTTAAGGGAACATTCTGGACTGGCTAGAGGTGAAAATAACCAAGTATGGCCACCTGGTTCAGCCTGAGAACAAAGAAAGACTGGAATTTCCAGCACAGCCATGGGGGGTGAATTAGAAACTGATTTTCACAGGCTGTGATGCCACTTGATTTAGAAAACTCTGCCTCCTTCTCGCTTTGCTTTCATTGCTAATCCCTTAGCTCTGTGGACCTATAATTGACTGGTTTCACCATATTGCTGCCCTGCAAGATCCATCAGGAAAGAAGTATTAAAGCCTCATCTCATGGGTCTCATGCACTAATGGTACCTGAAAACATTAATATGATAGTCCTAGAGTAGCCGTCCTATACCCCGGAAATATTTCACATATAGGAGGCTATTTTAGGTGCCCCCCCCCAGGATTGATAACTATGAATTTTTTAAAGTCCCAGCTAATTTTCCCTCTCAGTTTATTATAGAGTTGACTTCTTTCTGTCCACCTCATATTCTTTTTTTTAATAGTTCAAAGAGTTAAATATATGGTGCCTTTTTAATTTTTTTTCTCCAAAATTTTCTTTAAAGTCCAGTTAGTTAACACAATGCAGTATCAGTTTCAGGTGTAAAATGAGTGATTCATCACTTACACACATCACCCAGTGCTCATAACAACAAGTGCACTCCTTAATCCCCATCACCTACTTAACCCACCTCCCCTCCAGTAACCATTGGTTTGCTCTCTATAGTTAAGAGTCCATTTCTTGGTTGCCTCTTTTTCTCCCCCCCAACTGTGTTTATTTGTTTTGTTTCTTAAATCCCACATATGAGCGACATCATACAACGGTATTGTCTTTCTCTGACTGACTCATCTCCTTTAGCATAATATAATACTCCCTAGCTCCATCCACGATGGCAAGATTTCATTCTTTTTCATGGCTGAGTAATCTTCCAAAGAAGATTCCACATCTTTATCCATTCATCAGTCAATGGACACTTGGGCTCTTTCCACAATTTGGCTATTATTGATAGTGCTGCTATAAACATTGGGGTGCATGTATCCCTTCGAATCAGTATTTTTGTATCCTTTGGGTAAATTGTTGCTGGATCTTAGGGTAGTTCTATTTTTAAATTCTTGAGGAACTTCCATGCTGTTTTCCAGATTGGCTGCACCAGTTTGCATTCCCATAAACAATGTAAGAAGGTTCCCATTTCTCTGCATCCACGCCAACACCTGTTGTTTCCCGTGTTGTTAATTTTAGCCATTCTGACTGGTATGAGGTGATATCTCATTACGGTTTTGATTTGTATGTCCTTGATGATAGGGATGTTGAGTATCTTTTCATGTGTCTATTAGCCATCTGTATGTCCTCTTTGAAAAGTGTCTATTCATGTCTTCTGCCCATTTTTTACTGGATTATTTGATTTTTGGGTGTGTTGTGGTGTTTTTTTTCTTAATCAGAGAGAGAAAGCACACAAGCAGGTGGAGTGGCAGGCAGAGGGAAAAGGAGTCTCCTCACT
This sequence comes from Ursus arctos, assembly GCF_023065955.2. Lineage (NCBI taxonomy): Eukaryota > Metazoa > Chordata > Mammalia > Carnivora > Ursidae > Ursus > Ursus arctos. Next base: position 12,809,515 of record NW_026622852.1, read on the forward strand.
GAGCAAGGAGCCCAATGTAGGACTCGATCCCAGGACCTTAGGATCATGACCTGAGCCAAAGGCACCTGCTTAACCAGCTGAGCCACCCAGGCATCCCAGGGTGTTGTTTTCCTCAGATTTTATTTATTAGAGAGAGAGAGAGAGCATGAGTGGGGGAAGGGTAAGAGGGACAAGCAGGCTCCCCGCTGAGCACAGAGCTAGATCCCAGGACCCTGAGATCATGACCTGAGCTGAAGTCAGACGCTTAACTGACTGAGCCATTGGGTGTTGAGTTTTATAAGTCCTTTATATATTTTGGATATTAATCCTTTATCTGAAATGTCATTTGCAAATATTTTCTCCCATTCCATATGTTGCCTTTTGGTTCTATTGATTGTTTCTTTCACTGTGCAAAAGCTTTTTATTTTGATGAAGTCCCAATAGTTTATTTTTGCTTTTGTTGCCCTTGCCTCAGGAGACATATCTAGTCAAAAGTTGCTACAGCCTGTGTCAAAGAGGTTACTGCCTGTGTTCTTTAGGATTTTGATGGTTTCCTGTCCACCTCATATTCCAAGGCCGCATGTAACATACACTTCTCTTGGAAAGAGCTCCTTCCCCCCACCCAAAAAGTTGTTTCTTGTTTGTCCAAAAAGACGAAAGTGGTCTCTGAAAACATTTCTTACCTAATCTGAGCAGGATTCCATACAGGCTAAGCACATCTTCCTAAAAACACATGCTGGCTTCTTTAGAAACCACATGCACTTGGTTTGCTTCCTACTTCTCTGGTTATTCTTTCTCAGTCTTTGTGCATTTCTCTTCCCCTACCTGCCTCTTGTCTACCCTCTTGGGAGTCTCACTCTATATACAATCATGACTCCCAAGGTTCCAGACTTCCCCTGGTTGTCAACGATTCTCACGTGTCCAGCACCAGCCCGAGTCTCTCTTCTGACTCCTACGCACAGCTGCCTACTGGACATCCCTACCAGATGCCTCACAAAGAGGTCAACTCTGTACATCGAAAACTAAACTCAATCCCTATCTCAGGAAAGAGTACTTCCACCTATCCAACTGCCCAAGCCAAAATATTTCTAGACTGTTCTTGCTCCTCAGTGGCTCTTTCATTCCTCCACCTTTCTCTGTTCTCACTGCCTCTACTTGGGTTTACCCTTGTCCACTCTAGATGATTTCAGCAGCTCCCTAACTCTGTATTTGCCTTCTCTAGACCAGGGGTTGGCAAATTAGACCCAGTAGCGTTTACATTTTTTAAAGGATTATTAAAAATGGCTTTTAAAGAGTTATTGAAAGAGCCATTGAAATTGTGCCCAGAGCTGTTGAGTCAACTTGCTCAAGGTCTCACACTCAGTAAGTGGTAGAGCTGGGATTTGAACCCAGGTTATTTGAAGGGTTATTAAAAGAATGGCTTTTACATTTTTAAAGGATTGTTGAAAACAAACAAGAAATAGAATATGCAACAGATACTCTAGGTGGCCCTCTAAAGACTAAAATATTTCCTGTCTGTCCTGTTATAGGAAAAAATGTATTGCCTCCTGTTCTAGATCATTTGACGTGCTCCTGCCAGAGTATCTTTCATGCTGCTCCCATGCTTGAAATTCTTTTAATGGCTTGCCATCACTTGAGGATAAGTTCCAAGTGCCTTCACATGATTCGCAACACCTTTTATCATCTGACATTTGTCTCTCTCACTCGCTTGATCTCTTACCATATCTAGTGATGTATACTCACCTCACCCCTCTGAGCTATGCCTTTCAGCAGTACACAATTACTTGCTGTTTATGAATTTGCTTGGGGCATTTGATTTGCCTCATCCTACCCTTCCTTACCAGAAGCGTATCCCCAAGGCTCGGTTGAGCTGGCAGAGTAGAGCTGGAAATTTGAACTCAAGATGACCCCCTCCACGGCCCACATGGTACCCTATACATTGTACTTCATCTCAGCCCACCCTACCACGGCATGTTAGAATTCGCTATTTGTTTCTCTCCCTTACCTTCTAAATTACGTTAGTCTTCCTCAAGGGCAGATGTTTAAGAATGTATGTCAATTTCTCCACAATTCCAAGAATACAATAGACACCCAACAGATGATAAACTGATGGATGAATGAATAGGGGAATAAACACTAGTGATTAGCAGGCAAGTTTCCTAATTACCAGAGACTGTAGTCTGCATGGTTTTGCATAATCTGAACACCAGTCTTTAATACGCAATTATGGCAGAGTTCCAGAGTGGTACCCACTCCCATCTAAACATTTCTGCCCTGCCCACATGTTCTCCATTACAGAAGTGTCAGGAACCCCTGAGGTCCTGTGGCCCACAATACAATCTGAAAAGCCCTGCTGGAGAATGAATAAGGACCGAGAATAAACACCCTGTAGCATCCTATCTCCTGTCATATCCATGCCGCTGAAGAAATCGTCATCATCACCATCATCATTGTTAACATTTAGTGACCATTCGCTTTGAGCTAGATCCTGTTCTCAGTGTTTTACAGGTGTTCATTCATCCTTACAATAACGTTTTGAGGTTACTATCCCAATTTTCCAAATGTTGAAATTGAAGCAGAGAGATCTTAGATTAACTTGCCCAAAGTCTCACACTTAATATGTAGTGGAGCTGGGATTTGAACCCAAGGAAGTCTGGCTCCAGGGACTATTTCTTTGTATTGATTTTAACCTTAGTTGAATCCATGGACTTGGCCATTGTTTTAAAAAGAAGCCAAGGAGTCAGCTAGATCTAGCATAAATTAACATTCTATCTTCTAGCCAGCTGGCTTGCAGTCTGTGAGGTTTTCATTTTTATTTGGCACATACATGTTAGGGAAAGCCTTTCTTCTATTTCCTACTGCTCTACCTTCATATAGACATTCCCAGCTATAAACATGCATCGTACTAGGCACATAATAGCTACTCAGTAAATACTGTGATTGTGACATATGCATTTGCCTCTCTCTGTGTGTTTACAGCATTGATGGCCTGTGCACATGGGCATCTAGAGACCTAGACCACAAGCAAGGCTAAGCTAAACTGTCCCTTGCTTTTCAGTTACTCTGAATAAATACTGAACACTTACTGGGCCCTCCTACCCTTCACCACACTGAGGCGAGATTCAGGCAGAAGCTAACTCCAGTTTGCATTTGGATAGGGTGTAACACTGGCCTTAGAGTCTCACAAGTCACTCTTCCCCACATCTAATATCAGGAGGCTCGTGTAATATGGACAGATGAACGTTCAGTATTCCTACGTCTGAACCCAAATCCAGAAACAATACCTGTAAGGACACTGCTGACTTCCTCATAGAAAAGAAAATCTGGATTCTCTAAAATTGGCACTGGAAGTCAGATTACCAAATTGGGAAGGAAAGCTGGCTGAAGAGAGATCCTGTCGCTGAGAAAACCTAAATCCTGCTGATAACCCCACACTGGCAGAGAAGTCCCGGCTCGCTGTTCAACACTTTGGCCCAAGACTGAACTGCCAGTCGACAGGATATGCATAGTTCAGCTAATAAAAGGCTTACAGCACTTAAAACTTTTCTGAAGGTTATGGGATTTTTCAAAGGAATGCAGGGGAACATGAAGAATCATATGAAACTAGATACTTTGAAGAAAATACTGGTTCCTTCTTAGGGGTGAAAAGTAGTTCACAGGTAATAGTCTATCTACATGGAATCCTAGGGAAAGGGCTAATGCCAAGGAGTTTCTGCCTTTTAACCCCTAAGCCCGTCCTGTTTTCCTTCTATTCTAGGTCTGCCTGATTCACGCTGGTCATGTCTGACTACCCCCTTGGTTAGGAAGAGCAGTCTGATGGTACATCAGTTACCATAGAGGGCAGCCCACGGTGGTAGAAAGGCAATAGGGTTCGAATCAGAGCAACGTAGGCTGGAATTCCAGTTCTGCCACTTCCTGTCCTTGTGAGCCCACTTTAACCCCTCCGAACTTGGGTTTGCTCATTAGTTAAAACGCTTACACGTGCTCTGCAGAAGAGCAAGGGTGTGGAAAAGAGATAATATCTGTAAAGTGCCTGGCACACAATGGGTACTCGTCTGTCAGTATCTATAATGATTGGCATGTAGATATGAGGTCATTATACCATCTTCCAGGACTTCACAAAATAAGGAGCTTAATTCTCATTTTGAGGAATCTAGGAACAACCTAGGCAGTTGTTCAAAGAGCTGAGATGGAAAGGTAGGTAGGAAAACATAGTGTGGTGGAGAATTAGCCTAAATCCAGGCAATTGGAGAGGATGCTTCTATTTTTCTGACCATTTTATTTATTTATTTATTTATTTATTTATTTATTTAGCTGTTATTTCTGGTCTGGTAGAAGAGAGAAATCTGTATACTCTCTATGCTTATACTTCCCAGTTTTGGACAACTTTCCAAAGTGGTGTTGAATAGGAGATGAATTAAGAAGTATTTGGAAGGGTTTGGCCTGGGCAACACAGAGTATTTACAGATGGCAACTTCTCAGAATGAAAGAGAGAATCAAATGGGAAATGCCTCCAGGGTCAAGATCAGAACCACAGCTGTGAATAACACTATATGTAAAAGTCATAAGCACATGAAATGCTGTTTCCAAGTTTGCAGAAACTATAAAAACTGAAAGCAGGGCAGATAGGGAGAGAAGAAACCCGTTTCAGTTTGGTTTGGCTTATTTCCTTTGTAGAACTAAAGGCAGTGGGGATGACAAATGTTTTTCCCAGTTAAAAACTGGAAGAATAGCAAGTCGGAGGAACAGGGGCCATCCCAGTAAATACATAGGCCTCAAGGGGGGAAAGAAAGTATTGAAGGTCAACATGAAGGTCACAGGAGCATCAGAGGACACAAGACAGTGACAAGCAGGTGGCACATGTGAGGCACTGACTATTCCCTGAAAGGATAGGGGGTCTGCAAAGATCCCCCTCGTGGTTTATTTATTCTTCTTAGAAGAATGGTCCTAGACAAAGGCAGAGTTCTGGAAAAGTGCTTGACGTTGTTATATAAATGAGGCATTGGAACAAACCAGAAGCGAAAATTCTTCCATGTTCTAGGTCCAGGTCAGCAAACTTTTCTTATAAAGGGCCATATAATAAACATTTTAGGCATTGCAGGCCTTCCTGTCTGTGTCCCCACCATTCATTTCTGCCATTGTAGCCTAAAGGCGGTCATAGAAAGTACTTACCGGGGCATGGTGGTGCTCAAATGACTCTAGTGACAAAAGCAGGTGGCAGCTGACCAGAGTTTGACCCCCCTCCCAGGTAAATAGGAGATGGAGTCAGAGTCATGTCACGCAGAGGTTGATAGCTCCAAATGAATTACCCAGCTAGCAAATAAAACTACACATATTAGCAAATTCAAGACTTCGTGAGTTGCTGAAGAGAAAGAAGTTGAAGAGTTTGGCAGAAAGTATTAGGACAGGGTTAAGAATGTGTGGTCAGGTGGCCTCTCCCATTCCAAGAATATTTTCTATACTTCCACCTGGAGCAATCGTGAAGCTTCCAGCATCAAATAACTTTTAGCTGGCAATTACATTAAAAACAGCCAAGGTTATAAAAAGTTGCCCTAGCCAAATGGTGATATGAAACTCTTCATGAACCTCAAATCTGTTCCCCAAAATATCTGTGCAAAACAAAACTCTCCCTTGCAAGTCTCTGGGCTACTATAATTTTTGGTTTCAGAAAAAAAAATTCTTGCTCACAGAGGAGGTCTTCTCACAGCATTCTTTTTTTCCTCCAGCTTCAAGCTATTTAAAATCTAGAATATTCTTGTTAGTGATTATCCATTTCCCTGAGTAACTACAAACTTCGGCATAAATTACCCCCCACCAAAAATGAGGCCAAACCACATGCCTTCCAGTTATTTAAAATCCAGAATATTCTTTTTTAGTGATTGTCCATTTCCCTGAGTAACTACAAACCTTGGCACAAATTACCCCCCACCAAAAATGAAGCCAAACCACATGCCTTACTATTAGGCCCCAGTGGATGCCTGCATATGGTCATTTTTTTAAAGGTCAAAGGTCACTCCCCATTCCTGATTCCACCATGCACTAGCTGAGCAAGTTACTTCTCTGAGCTTTCGCTTCTTCTCTCAAAAGGGATAAAATCATTGATCTAATCACATGACAGTGAGAATGGAATTATGGAAAGCTTATACACTTGTCTAATAAGTAACGGCCCCCACTGTACCTCTGTGGTAGATTTGATGGTCCTAATCTAAAAAATTCCTAGGCAGGAGAAGAAAAAGTCTGCATTTCAGGGTAACTAAAAGTCCTCAGCATCTCCTCCTAGGAATTTGGAGCTGATGTTCTTTGCACAGCTGCCTTTCACTTCACATATTTGCTTGTAAGCTCACTTTTTTTCCAAATCTCATTCCTTTATTCTCTATTTATATACTTTTTTTTTTTTTTGCAATTGCAGGATTCTGGCTTTTTTTTTTTTTCAAGTGTTCTAAGATTTCAGTATCTGGTTCATAGTGTTAAAGAAGTTATGAAAATATGTAGTTGTACTTACTCAGAAATTTCTGAGTCAAGAGTAGAACTGAGCCAGTTGCCAACCCAATGTGCCATGCGGTCTCAGTCTCTGTTCCTCTTCTCCATCCCAATGCTACCCCCAAGGTAAAGGCACTGTGGCTCACTCCCTGCTCGCTCACACAGCAAACCCCCTGTCCCTCCCCATGTGCCTGATTGATATTTTATTCCTTGAAAGCTCTACATTTCTCAGTCCTTTACCCTTGTCAGAACAGTTCGTCACAACATCCAGAATACATATGCTCAGACATGAAGAGTATTCAATGGTCATGTCAATCACAGCAGCAACAACCTATGCTTCCATAGGGTTTGCCACATCAGGCACTCATCTCCATTATTTATTTATTCTGAGAGAGAGAGAGCGTGCTTGTGGGGGTGGGGGCAGAGACAGAGAGAGAGAATCATAAGCAGACTCCATGCCCAATGTGGAGTCTGACATGGGGCTTGATCTCTCAACTCTGAGATCATGACCTGAGCCAAAACCAAGAGTTGGAAGCGTAACTGACTGAGCCACCCAGGAGCCCATCGTCTGTCTATATTCTTTAAATACCTGAGCTCAGGTGGAATACTCACAACAATCCTAGATAGGTGCTATAATTCTCCTCATTCTATAATTAAGAAAACTGTGACGCGGGGGTAAATGACTTGCCCAAGGTTACAAAGTGACTGAGTGGTAAAGCTGGGGTTGGGACCCAGGCAGTTTGCCTCCAGCATCTGGGCTCTTAACCACTATGCTGTATTGTCAGTAGGATCATTTTGAGCTCCACTGCTCTGAAGATAACTAAACAAGTATCTACTCAGCATGACAGCCCTGTGCTGAATACTGAGGAGGGAGCTATGGAAGAAACAAGAGTCCCAGCCCTTGCAGTATTAGTTTCCAATCTAACTAAAGAAATGAGACTTTGTAGAGTAGAAAGGATTTTGTAGTACAGCTCAGAACAACTCTGGGAGATCAGGAAGGGTAGAAATTCTTGTGGACCATGGTAACACAGGAGGTAGAATTTGACTCATTCCTAATGGAATGGGAAAATTTGGAAAGATAGATGGGAGAAGAAAGAGCATGAATTCATCCCCAAGTGAATGACAAGGAGACTCAAAGAGGCCATCTTGACTTGAGAAACAAGTTAGTGTTGGGATGTGGGATAGGTAATTTTGCAAAGAGGAGAGGGAGATACTATTCTAAAGAGAAAGGATGTGCCTATGGTTTCCAGCATCCAGTCCTGTGTTGGGACCTAAAATGGGTTTAAGAATGCATGCTTGTGAGGGCAGAAGGCCTGAGCCTCCTAAGAACTGTCTGAGGTCAGTATTATCCTCCATTTGCAGAAAGAGATTAGAGGCTCAGAGTTGAAAAGCTCATCAAAGTCCTCCACATGTCTCTGTCTCTCTTGACTGAAAGCAGAAGCCTTCCTCTCCAGCAGCAGCTTCACGTAGCTGGTCATGAAGGTGACCTTGAGAGACAGGCCTACACAGAACAGTGGTGGTCATAGTTGACCAAGGATTCAGAGGGCATCATGATGCCACCCCACTCACCGAATTGCTAGACACTTTCTTTTAGACACCCAGAGCTTCCTCCTTTTCAACTCAGAGTACTTTTTCACTGTACGTTACAAATGCAGAGGAGACAACTTCACCTCAAGGAGCTTGGACTTGGTAGGACTGGCCCATGGGCACCTTGTCTGGATCCTACTCACAAGGTGGACAAGGGCCATACTTATGTCACTGAAACAATTATTTTTACTCTCTCAGCTGCTCTTTCTTTGTTAGAATGCTCGAGCAGACATGCTATCACAAAGAAGCTCACAAGAAAAGGCCATCAGAAAAGCAAAACTCCTTTATTTTCTGGCTAACTGTATGACCAAAGAAATAAAGCAGTAAGTTTTAGCTCAGTAAACGAAAAGGGAAGTGGGGTATGGGTATGGGAGAAAAGCAGCTAGTATTAATATATCTAATGTGACCACAGGACCATTTTCTATGTAGGCCTTAATTATGCCCCATTCCATGTCCCCTCATTCTCTGATTCCTTAAATTCCAAAACAACCCCAGAGAAATCTTTCTGGTTTTGCTTGGAAAGCAGCACTATGTTTCTGTGTCTGTGCATTCTAAAACAGTCCTGTCAAATCCGAAAACGAAATACAAGCTGACAGAATTCAGCTACTAACAAATTAAGTTAAATTAATAGAGCAGACGCCTGAAATACAAAGAAAACATCTTTCCCCCCAGGAATCTCTCTCCCTAAATGCCAGGCTAGATAGATAGACTACGGACGACCTCAGGTTTCACAGCAAAGCCCTTTCCTTTGCCTTGTCATGTTTCCTAGAGAGTCCTGCATGGGAACCCTCTCCAGAACTACTGCTCCCCCTGGTGGCAGCCTCCAAACCCCCACCTACCGAAGTTGAGGACATACTAAAAGACATGATAAATTGAAAAAAAGAGTGCTAGACCAAGAATCTCTATTTCAAAGTCCAACTCCGCAACCAAATAACTCTGTACCTCCTTGAGCTAAAGAGTTCAGTTTTATGAGTGGAAATAATTTGTAACTATATACAATAAGTGACAAATTCAGATTTTGTCCCATGTAGGTTTTGTCTTAAGTTAATATTTAAGATTGTTTTTATGAAGGCGAATACTTTATCTTCTCTATCTATGTATATACATTTTCTAGAATAAAAGAACATGCAAATGGTGAATCTCAAGGTCTAGGTTCATTCCTTTCCAGCCCCACTATTCCCATCCTAGTTCAGCCCCATATGCTCTCCTCCTTCTCACCTCTGTGGGAATCATTTCCAAGCTCCAGACCTGCTCAGAAAGCATTATGGCTCACGCAGTAGCACCTGTGTCTATAAGTGGTGCAGCTACAAAAGCTAACCCCCACCTTTAAAAAAATGGGTGGTTCAGGCCCACTGTCGGCATGGGTTTTATACCTCCTGCGTGAAATCAGGCAGATACAGTAGTTCTATGGGGGGGAATGAGCTGAATATGGAGATCTGATAAATTGTCTGGCGGCTACAGAGAATTGGCCAATAGCATGCGCCCCTCTCTTCCTTTCTGACAATCTTTACCACTCCCATCCTTCCTCGAATTTAATTCTTCATTCAGAGTGTCCAACATTACCAACAAAGCATCACTGGGAATGCCAAAAGATGGTCTGGAAATGCCTTATATACCTTATTTTCACAGCTTCCTCTGCTGAGTAGAAAAACCTACTTCAACTGAGTTTTAGAAGCAAATAAGCTGATGTAGGAAGGTGAAGGGATTTGCCAGTGGTGACTACTTAAACAATAGCAGGACCAAAATGAAGTTCAGAAGACTGGTCTTCTAGCCTCTTGCTCTGAATCTTCAAGAAACCTCTCTGTAGGGAAGAGAATGACAATGTCAGTTTTAGGGAGGCAACCATCCCAAGGGACTTGGGAATTTAGCAAATTCTAATCCCTACCTTTGAGTGCAGTGAAACTGAATAACAATGGACTAGACTCAATCATCATGAGCAGTCAGTTCTATTGAAATTTGATTAAGCCTGCTTTTATTATTGCTGTTTGGAAATCATTATGGAGGCATACATGTTCCTGGGGCATCATCATGATTTAAATCATAAAATCAGTTTTTAATTTTTTAAATCTAAAACAGCCTGAATACCTGAAGAGATTTAGCAATGACATATAGTTGTGTCTGTTAAGATTCTTTTTTTAGATAGTGACATTATTGCATATTATATAGTTTACCAAAGATAAGAAGTGTGTATCGTCATCTTTCTCTTATTAGCTTCTTTGAAAAAGACCAACATGTAATTGTTTGGGAAAAATCACTTAGCGTTTAATGGATGTGTGAATGAATGAGTGGATGAACGCTACCACCCCTCTCCCCCACCCCTCATGAAACTTCAGCTCCAGTTCAGTGCCCCAAAAGCTCGACTTTCCTCAGCAATTGTGGTGATGGTGTGGAATGGCACTGAATCAAACACAGACCATCCAGAAACTTCCCTTTAGCTGAGGTTTTCTGTTTCCTTCCCCATTTTTACCAGAACTGCACAAGTGGATTGAAGACTGACACATGTAAGCCTTGCTTTTCCTCTTTCCTGCCTTCCCTCTGCCAGGAGGTAAGAGTAAGCAATGCAATCAGCTGAAGGCCAAAAATGGATTTGAGGAAGCGTGATCCATTGCCAGACTGGTTGCCCACCTCAGAATAACTAAGAGCTGACGAGAGGCAGTGCCAAAGTGCCAATACCATAGAGTCTGGACAGGACCCAGCAGGAGAGATAGTGAAAAAAGGAAAGAATGGTATAGTGGGGAGAACATGTTGCTGGGGCAGGAGGTCTGACTCCTAGGCTTAATTTCACCACCAAGTCTCACAAGTTCTTCTGACATTTTCATGCTTTCCTTCCCTCTCCTTTCCTTTAAAATGACCCCTGTTTCCAGCTTACCTCCTGTGGGTGGATGTTAACATGATATTAGGTGAACAGATCTTGGGGACTTTTGAAACTAGGGAGAAGGAAATTATCACAAACATGGAAATGACTGACTCCAGAAGCCCATAAGCCATCTGTAAGGCATTGCTGTGCCATTGAATGGTTTACCAACCTAAGGCCTGGGCAGGTCCAGGCACTGGATCTCTGAGCTTCCTGTCTGTCCTCCTCCCTGCCCTTCTGGATTCCCACCTCCACCTATACAATCCAGTTGTCATCAGCCTCATCGAGTCACTGAGACATCAGCTTCAAGTCATCATTAGTCACTAATCTGCAATGGCATAAATAAAAAAAAACAAAAAGAGTAGACTAAGATTGAAGTGAGTTTGAAGCTCTTGTTAGGCACTCACAATGTGATTCTTATAATTATTTTCAGGGAAAGCAAAGTGTTGGAACTAGATGGTGATTGTTCTGGACTTCTCTAGCATTGTCCTGAAGCTCAGGTTTTGCCTTCATTTTATTGGGCACCTCCTCTACAAAGGGTCCTTTATTAAGTATTATGGAAACAGATCTGAGTTTTATACCCTATGATGTTTACAGACTAATGAAGGTAATAGATGTACATATGACTACCTAGAACCGAGAAGTAGTTAGACATAAAATTTCCTCCAAACATATGCATCACGGTCGTCTCATCAATATTTGATTCTTGGCTTCCTCTCACGCACCTCCAATCCTTTACTCCAGATGTTTTTCTCCATGTCTGGAAGCCCTGCCTACTTTCCATCATCCAACCGAGCTCTACTCCTTTATGATTTTTCCTTTTCTTTAATAAGCCTTTCCCAAATCCATCTGCACCGTTCATTCTAGCGTCCCCTCTCATCCGTGATGTGGGTGTTATATGTGTTCAGCAAACATACACTGTCTACTCCCAACTGGTATTTTTAGATCGAGTAATCAACAAGCTGCATAGGCAATCAAAAACCTCATTTGTGGCTGCTATCAGAATCACATCAATCAAAATGACGAGAGAGTCTGGGCTCCTGAGTGTCACTGTGGCTGGTTTGTGTCTGTTTTAAAACAGGGTTCCAGGGGCACGTAGGTGGCTCAGTTAAACATCCAACTCTTGATCTCAGCTCAGGTCTTAATCTCAGGGTCATGAGTTGAAGCCCCATGCTGGGCATAGAGCCTACCTTAAATAGATAGGTAGGTAGGTAGGTAGGTAGGTAGGTAGGTAGGTAGGTGGATGGATGGATGGATGGATGGATGGATGGATAGATAGATAGATAGATAGATAGATAGATAGATAGATAGATATAAAAATAAAACAGTGTTCCTTCCTGCCTTACCAGTATTAAATGCCAAAAAGGAGTCAACTGACCTGATCAGGTGTCCATTTCTTTTCTGTTGCTCCAGGATTCTTCTGCAGCCAGATGATTCCTTACAGATCCTGGCACCAGTGGAAGCTGATGTGGGTTTCTACACTTGTAATGCCACAAATGCCTTGGGATATGACTCTGTCTCCATTGCCGTCACGTTAGCAGGTAACATGAAAATCTTGTGTGGTTTGTTTCGGAATGACACCGTGGGTGCCTATGACGTGCCGGGCAGGCCCGGGAGCACATAAATAAATGAGATTCATACCCTGCCTTCAGAGCGATTATAGCTTGTCGTTACAATTAAATGGAGCTGACGTATAATAGGATGTAGAATGAAATACATGGTATAAATGATAACCTGAGAGTATACAAAGACATTCATTCCATCTGGAAGATTTTAGAGTCAGAATGAGTGGATTTCGATAAGCAGAGATGGGGGAAATATTCCAGGAAGAGAGAACAATATGAGCAAAGGAGTTGTGTACAAATAAGTAACGTGTTCGGGAACATGGGTTGTGAGCCGAGATCTTGAACACTCATTTGGGATCCTATCATTTCTCCTTGTTACACCTGTCGCAGAGAAGACAAGACTCACGGGTAGCTGGAATTCCGCAGTCATGATTTGGAGCAAGAGTGTTCTTCTCTCCAGTTCTGTTTTATTTCAACCTCTTGCTCTAATGCACCTGCCAGCACTTTCCCTTTATCCACAAGTCTGGGCAAACATTCTGCACATGGCAGTTGCAGAAAACTGCAGTGCAGGGTACAGTGTCTCCCAAGGTTGTGGTCTTGTCATCATGTACTTTACAAAAACCTCTCAACGTAGGACACAAATCCTTGCCTTTGAAACTGCAAAAGACCTTAGGTATCAATTGTACCAGTGCCCTCATTTCTTAGAGGCCGGGTCCTGTAACCTGAGGTCAAGTAACCACTCAGCTCGTTGTGGAGATAAGAAGGGAACTGAGGCCTCCTGACTCCCAGCTCATTGTTCCTTCCTTTTCCCCAAGGGTCCTACCAAGGTAGGATCCTTTTTCTCAGATCTGGGCCCCGCAGTCTTTTTGGCGGTACGTTGCATGTGTTTGTATTTATTCTTTTCAATTGCTGCTCCCGTCAGATGATTCAGTAGATGCTAGAAAAGCCAACATCACCCCACACTGACCTCATCGGTCCATGCTGGGATTATGTTGTCACACTGTTCTCTAGTCACACATGCTACTCCCTTGCATATCTGTTTAGCAAGAGCATTTCTGCCCCCATGACCTACGGCTGATCTGGAAAGGGACCTTTAGCAGGAGGCTTTCCAGGGAAGATGAAAGTCAGCCGTGAATAAGGCAAGCTAAGATTGCCCTGGGGTGGATTAAAGACTGATATTATTAATGCCTATTTTTTTTTGAGTGAGCAGAACATTTGCTTTCCTCCTAATGTATTCCAGTTACAATCTTGATTCCCCCCCTCTTTATACAGAGTCCAGATGCTCAGCACCAATCTCGTAAAAGCTCTTCTGCCTTCCACACTCCAACCTGCCTTTAGCAAGGGCACTGCTGACATCCTTCCAGTTGCTGGCAAATAATGGCTCTTACGGGATTAAGTCTCTTGTTTATATTTATCCAGATACGGTTCAGCTCCATCACAGACTAAATAGCCTTTGTTCACCTGAATTTAATACGATTAATGGAAACCTGTCTGGAATTAAGTAAGGCAATTGTAACATCAGACTTGTCTTCAGCTCTTTGAAGAAGAGCTAGTGGAGGCTGCCAAAGTGTTCAAAGCCAGAAAAGAGAGAGCAGCCAAAGAGGCACTGGGGAATGGGAGGAAAGGGGCTGACCCATGAAGCAGATCACAAACACCACCCCTAGGGCCTAGGGGACTGTGTCCTTATACTTCAGTGCTGGGGTGGGTTCAGTCTGTTGATGAATCTAATATCTCTGATAAAAATTAAGGTTGGATTTGTGTCTTTACCTGGGATTATCATCTACAACTGTGGTATACCCGCTACTCTTCTAAGCACACCCTCCGCCACATACTGTGGGACATTTAGCAATAAATAACGCCTGAGTTTTGTGCTCCATAATGTGTACAGACTAGGGAAGGCAACAGATGCATGCAGGACTACCGAGAATGGAGAGATTTACACTTTCCTTCAAATGTATGCATCAAGATCCTGTGTAGTGGCGTATAAAATACCACCCAAATATACACTGAATTTAAGGGGAAAGTAAGTGTCAAGCATTTCTAAATTTGTTTACCGATTATACTGCTTACCTTGAACAAAGTCTATAACCTCATTGAGTGTTCGTTCTCATCTATAAAAATGAAATTAATAATATCTTCTGGGATCGTTGTGCGTTAAACAAGATGGCGCGTGTAAAAAAGCACTTAGCCCTATGCCAGGCACATAGTTCACACTCAATAAATGTTTCATTTTCTTTCTCTAGCTTTCCTAAAATGAAACACATCCTGAAAGCAATTCTAAAATGTGTAAAACATTAGTCCAACTTGGCTTCCACGTATTTTTCATTATAAGTCTTCACACTGAAATTTTTCAAGTACGGACTTAAGAACTGATTGAGCTCAAATGCAGTCTAATCTTCATGGTAATCTCCGTGCTTCTGTACTTGCAAAATCATTGCAGACTTTTTGCCTTGACTTCTGTGTGGACGTTAGACTACAAGGGGGGAAAAATCTTTTTGAGGCTCAAGATACTCAGGTGTCCCTATGATTTTGTAAGGAAGGTATGAACTCTGGTCTTGCCAGTGTGTCTTAGTTGGCCAGAAGTAGGGAGACTTACTCATAGTAACTCAGGAGAGCAGGAAGAGCGTGACAGTTAAGCCCGAGGACTCTCTAGCCTCCTAATCTGCATTGGAATCCTGGCTCTGTCACTTCCTGGCTGTATAACCTCCAGCAACTTCTTTGCTGTCTCTGACTTGGCTTCTTCCTTTGCAAATGCTGATAAAAATAGTACTTGATTCAGAGGGTTCCTGTGAAGATTAAATACATTCATTCATATAAAATGCTTATAATTGGGCACTTGATATTTGTTAGCTAGTATTGTGAGAATAACGCATAAAACAAAAGCCGAGTTATTTTTACAGTAGAGGAGACTTTTTCAGAGAGTAGGAAGCTCACAAGCCCTGTGGAGGGCATCTCGCCCTCAGCGTCTGCAGGCCAGCCCCAGAAGTTGGATTAGCCATCTGGAAAGGGCTGGACTTCCTGGATTCAGAGCAAGGGAGACAGCTTGTGATAAGGAGTATTTCACAGGGGGCTGATGAACTCTCCGTGGCCCACAACCAGACCTCTTCCATTGAGTTGCCCCATCTTCGGGATTGACTGTGTTGCCAGTTCTGCCTCTCAGATTCATTTCAGGTCCATTGCCACTCTGAACACAATTTTTCTTTGAACATGTAAATACCATTCAGCTTCAGACATGCTATTACAGCCAAACCCTTCCTTGGTTTGCCTTCTTTGGGCCTGTAAATTAGTGTCTTTAGTATCCTCTTGCTTTTCTCCAAACCCATCCATTAGGTGTTGATTTATCTGTAAGTCTCAGAGATTTGAGGGTATTTTGCAAGTGTGTATCAGCATGGAGATAGCCAGCATCTCCCTGTCTGCCTCCCTGGTTCAGAAGGGAAGCTCACAGCCAGGTAAACACAGGGCCACAAAATTCCTTTCTGTCCTAAACTAACTTAATTGGGTACCTGTTTCACTGCTCAGAATGTAGATGACAGTAGCATAACATGGATGGGAGGGTAATGGGGGGTAGGGAGGAGTATAAGAACGTCCCCAGAATGTCACATACCTAACAGTTTGAAGTACTGATGACTTTACATCAGGTATAGACAGGTCTGGGTAAAGGAGAGTTTCTAATGTATACAGAGATGGGCACAAAATGGGAGAGCCATCTCGACTAGTCAGATTCAACACTCAGCCAGGTTGCTCAGAAACCTTCCAGTCTGAATGGCAAAGGCAGGGTCTTGAAGGAAAGCAGTAGTTTCCTGGTAAATTGCTTCAGTCTGGATCAGTGGAGTTTAGCTCTACTTACCAATGCAGATGAGTCCTTTCCAGGTGTAGACCATGGATGAGGTCATAGCCATAAGGGAAACGTTTTTGGTTGTCATTGATTTTATCAGATCACAAAAGAGATACTGTAAGGCCTGCCTGACATCATCACTGGAAAGTGAGAAGAAGATGAGGGATGAGCATATCTTTCATTGAAAGGAGAGAATACAGATGAGCTCATCTGAAGTTTTCACAGGAAGAGAGAGACAGAAAATATTTCTCCTTTCCTGGCATGCTTTTCTGCTTTTTTATGAGTTGAATAGCTGACACATACTGTGTCTAATAAAGAGATCAGAGAAAATAAAATAAAAGGAAAATAAAAATAAAAGGCCATTGTCCTTGAAATTCTTCTTTCTCTACCCCCGCCCCGTCATGATTTAGTAGCTGCAATAAAAGCAGTTTTGTACGGCTTTTATAACATAAGTCATTTCAGATTGGCATTTCTGAAATTTCTTTCCAGCAGTTCTGTTAACCAGAGGAGGACTTTGCCTCACAGACAGTTAGACTCAGAGAGGGTCCTGTCACCAGCAGCAAAGACAAACAAAGGAAGGTTTTCTCCAGTGCATTAGATCAGAGGGAAAGGTAGACAAGTTTGGCTATATTTCAGATGGTGCTCTGAACAACAGGGCAACGGCCATTGACTAATCCAAGCTGCCATCAAGGGATTTTATTATCTGATATAATACTGTATAATCAACGTCCTTAAGTTTTGTTCAATATATACAGAAGTACAGCATGCCTACTAAAGAGGCCTCGCTTTTATAGAACTTAAATAAAATGGATAAGAACATAGCAGGAAAATCCAGCCAACTTGCTCTGCTCCTCAGTAGACTAAAAGAAACAAAGAAGTACGAATGATCCCAGCTAGCCCATCTCAAATTCTGAAAAGGCGACTTTCACGTCTATCCCAGGGAATAAGGGAAGGATGCGTGGTCGGGCAGGTAGTGGGACACAGCGTATCCTGGGTTAGTCGTTTCTAGGAGAGGCTGCGGCATCACTTTTTGTACTAGGTCTGCAGTCCCTTGTCAAGGAGTCCGCACTGGATTTAACTTTTTAAGAAATGACTGTGTTCCAAAGTGGCTGCACCATTTTACATTTCCACCAGCAATGTATGAGGGTTCCAGTTTCTCCACGTCCTCAACAATGCTCGTTAGCATCCTTTTTTTTATTATTATAACATGCTCATGAATGAGAAGTCATATTTCACTGTGATTTTAATTTATATGTCTCTAATGATTAATGATGTCAAGTATCTTTTTTGTGCTTATTAGTGTAGTGATAACTTGTTAAAACAACAGAAATACACAATCTTACAGTTCTGTAGGTCAAAAGTCTGGTATAGTCTCACTGGATAAAATCAAGATGTCAATAGGCTGCATTCCTTTCTGAAAGCTCTAGGGGAGAATGCTTTTTTGCTCATTTGGGTTTTGGCAATACTTAATTCCTTGTGACCTGGGACTCTGGTCCCTGTTTTGTTACTGACTGTGAAGGGCGTGCCATTCTTTTTTTTTTTTTTTTTTTTTTGACAGAGAGACATCCAGCGAGAGAGCGAACACAAGCAGGGGGAGTGGGAGAGGAAGAAGCAGGCTCCCAGCAGAGCAGGGAGCCAGATGCAGGGCTCGATCCCAGGACCCTGGGATCACGTCCTGAACCAAAGGCAGCCGCTTAACAACTGAGCCACGCAGGCGCCCCCCATTCTCAGATTCTAGAATTTACTGCATTCCTTGGCATTTGGCCTTCTTCATCCATCTTCAAAGCTACAAATGGCGGGCTGAGCCCTTCTCTTGTTGCTTCTCTCTGACAAACTTCCTGTGTCTCTGTCTTCTGATTTTAAGAGCTCGTGTGACAGACTGGGCCCACCTAAGGAACCTGGAATAATCTCCCTGTTTTAAGGTCAGCTGATTAGCAACTTTGGTTTCCTTTTGCCATGTAGCATAACACAGACACTGATTCCAAGGATTAGCATGTAGGCATCTTGGGTTGGGGGTGGGGCATTATTCTGCCTACCACACCCCGACTGAAGGGCACAGCTCATTTTCATTGAACTGTTGCCATAGAAAAATGCAAATTTAATGTAGATAGACTTTCTAATTTCTCCAGATATACCAAACCAAAAAACACACACACACACTTTTAATCTCTCCATTTTTAACTGAGCCCAACTAATTCAAACTTGTAAAAAAAAAAATTACTTTGGAGCTAAACATGTCTGGTCAAATCTTCCACTTTCTGTATTTTCTGATCAGATATTACACCACATTTCCCAGTGTAGTCAGAATATTACGCAAAGGGTAATAATTTATTTTATTAGATTATACTAACTAAAACCATGTAATGATTTGGATGAAAGAGAAACATTTATTTTTTACTATTACAAAAAAGGAAGCTTATTGTAATAATGGAATAAGTCAGATTGTAAGGAAAGTATTTGCCTCATTACAAAATTTAGAAGCAGATTTAGAACTATAAATCTGTGTCCTTATTATAAACAGAGGGGTTTTAAATAGATACACACTTGGGTCTCTTGAAGACCTAAGAGTTCTATGAATGTCTTACATACAAATGAAGAACAGCCGTCCTCCCCCACCACCGATAAACTCCCCTTACCTGAAATTCTAACGTTCACAAATTTACTTTCTTTATCTTTGGGAGACTAGAAGAAGTACAGCTTTTGCCAGTGATGTCTTGGAAAAATAACAGGGGAGAGGAAAGGTTCCCAGAGGACTGGTGATGAGAAAGGGTACCAGGTAAGCAGAGTGGACTGAAAGGTCAGATGCCAACTCTCAAGGCTGGAGGTAGAAGTGAAGGAGACCCTACATAAGCCAGCAGGACAGGAAGGAGTTAAAAATCCCTGAGCTATAAAATGTGAAAGGCATTTGGAAGGAGAACCAGACTAAGAAAAAAAAAAAAATCATGCATTTCAATATAACTATTATCTGTAACAAAGCGACTCTTGTTGAAATGGCCAGGTAGCCAGATCCTGAGAAGTTTCTGGCCAGCATGGGATGGTAACTAGGAATAGTCAGTATCCGTATCCGTCATTACTCATTTCAAATGTGGAAAATGTTGTTGGTCTTTATAAGGGCTTTCATGGCATCACACTGATCGTGGCCCCTTAAACTTTATTTAACTCATGAGTCTCAAATTCCTCAACTGGGAATTCTCACCTCAGGAAGTTTTTGCAGATTTAACTCCAGTGGCCCTTGTGAGAAGCCTGTGATAAATTGCAGAAGCGAGCATTTCTTACGGCATTGTTATGATATTCTCGCTTATCACAGGGCATTATCCATTGACGAAGTCTGGATCGAATGCAATCTGTTTAGTTTTAGATGTTGAGAGTATGTGAAATTTATAATACCTCATTGCTGTATACTCTGATAGTTTCATTAGTGGGTGTCACTGCTTTATTTACCTTTCTCTTGAATTGAGATTCAAGAGGTACTGTGGATATCACAGCTGGTTTCCTGAGCAGTGACGCGGGGGTCCCCAGCAAGTCAGCCTGGCATATATGGTCTCACAACTTCTCTGCAAGTAGATACTTTCTGGGGTCTCCGAGACCAGCCCTGGGGTGACGTTTAAGCTCTCTGTGTCTGTCCAGATGTTGATGGCAGTTTCAGGAGAATCCATCGTATTTAAAGTACTTCTAATTATTCTGAAACCTTCATAGTTCTTCAAAACGGAAGCAGTTGCGTTCCTTCTCACCGACAGATTTGATCCTTCTCCTCTTTCCTGTCCTTTTCCTCTTTCTTTTCTTTAAATTTTCCCTTTCTGTCTGTTTTCTTAGTTCATCAACACCCATCATAACATTTCCTCTCCAGTTTAGCAGAGCTGATGCCGATGATCGCAAACATTTGTTCCAGCCTCACACTGTGCTATGGAATTGCTCTAACAGCTTTACGTGCATTAACGTACTTATTCCTCAGCTCTGCAGCCATAGAAGTAGAAAACCAAAGCAGGAATGATTTGCTCAGTCATCATGCATGTGACCCAGAATCCGTACCTGAGTGGTACTCTAGGAAGTCTCTGCCAGTCTCTGGTTTACACTTCGGAATCTCAAACCTGGCCATTTGGTAGTCTCCAAACCCGCTGCCTGCAGTCCCTGTTTTTGTCACTGCCCTGTACCCCAGCCATCCTCAACATGTCTCACCCTGCCTGGGAATGCGTGCACATGCGTGCACATACCCCCAGCTCCACAGTCAGAATCTCAAGCCTTTGAAGTACGATTCATTTTTGATGGCTAATAATAGCCACGAAATGATGTTTATGACTCATGTTAGAATTGAAGGAAGAGCCATTTGATTCATTTAATCAGTCAACAAATATTCACTAAGCCCGGATTAGCATTTGCTAACTACTATAACAAAACCATAAATATGTGATGGCTAAAATATGATAGATTATTCCTTTTTCACATAAAGTCTAAAATAAAGTATTGCTCAAGAGGGTTTTTGTAGATTGGGTCAAAAAGTGGCATTCTTCCTACAGTCCATCTGCTAGAACTCGGTACCTTGCTCACACCTAATTGTAAAGACTCTGGAAAGTGACCTAGCTGTGTGACCAGGAAGAAAAAAGAGTTTGGTTAGTAGCAAATCCATGTCAGCCGTGGCTTCTAGAATGGAAGGCATCATGCCGTTAAAAACAAAGTTCCTATTAGCAGAGGCCTGGCCTTGGGCCCTGAGAAAAAGTTACTTACAACGCTCTCTGTTCTTGGCTGCACTCAAAAAACAAACCTTCCATCTCCTCTGGCTCCTCTCTCAATCACCTTTATACCGGGCCAAAGATATTTTTCAGGCACATATGTTCAGATTTTTTCCCATTGGGTTTTGATTTTACCCAGAGTTACACATGCAGGAAAGAGGCAGGAGCCAGAGCCCAGACTCTACAGAGGAATGTATTTCTGAGCATTTACTCCTGGGGCTGCTCATTTGTCCGTGCCTGTCTCTTCGTGGCTCGAGTGCCTGGGGGGGTGGGGGGGAGCACCTCTGCTGTAAGGACAAGGGCTGCCCTCGCTTATCACGAATAAGGCACTATTTCCCCTGTTCCATGTTACTTATAACTGGAACCATAATCCAAAAGCTAAGGGGTATGCGGTCTGAACTGAGCAAAAACAATTCTCTTAATGCTTCTGTTTCTGAGTACGACTGTCTCGGATGGGCTTGATTTCTCATATTAGTCCCAATAAATGGAAAACACCTGCCGCTTGTTCCCATTTCCTTGTTTTTCTTGGGCATATAAAACGAGGCATAATCTCCTTCTGTATAGATCTTTCTCGACTGTAACACAAATTCATAGATGAAACGAAAGCGTCATCTAGAAACCCTATCGTTCACATCAGGAAGCCGCACACATGGGATCTGCAGGCTGAGCGCACTTGCGGGGGCAGTAGCCGCCGGCAGCGCATGCGCACAGGCCTGACAGCCCAGGCACGGCTCACGCTGCCGAGGCCCTGCGGTCATGGCCCATGCTCAGGGTACTTCTTTTTTGTTTTGCCTATTATGAAAGCCTTTTTTAGTACAGCAGGCTATGACTTTTTCTTTCTTAGCACTGTCTCAGCACAAACATATAATTTCTCATTTCACTCTCTCTCTCTGCATCTCTGCTTTTTTTCTTAATTAATCTCCATCATTAAAGTCAGACTCGTTCATGTGACTAGATCAGACCCAAACCTAGGCATGGCATCATATAGAAGCATTCACTTGTCAGGTGATCAGCAAGGTGATCTAAAATAGGCTCGTATTTTTATTGTTGTTGTTGTTAGTTGACCATTAAAATCAGAGCTCCAACTTGAAAATTTCAAATAGGGAACTAGTAGTGATCTCTCAAAAGAAATCTCCACAACTCATCAGGAATCAGAGAAATTGGTTACAGAAAAACCAGGAGTGTAATCTGTTGATTATCGAACTTGGCTGTGTATCCGAATTACCTATGAGCTTGTTGAAAATAGAGATTATAGCTTCCGTCCCAGAACAGGCAACTAAAGTTCAGAAGTCTGAACTCTGTCCTCTAGGAGGCTCTGCTTCTGCATGCTGGGATGGGATGGTTAGACACACTGGATGACTCTGTCTCCTTGGCAACCATGATGGAGTAAATCAAAAGGCACTGGAACCATCTCGTGGTTGCCTTGTTCTTGGGGTAGGGAGAAACTTTGTGTCCCAAATCAAAGTCATGGCCCCGTGTGCTGGTTCTAAACCACCTAAGGTTCAGGTGGTAGATCTAGAATGGGACTCAATAATATATACAAGCTTCTTCTAATAGATGTAAGAGGTTGAGTGGT
The DNA here is from genome assembly GCF_023065955.2 of Ursus arctos. Lineage (NCBI taxonomy): Eukaryota > Metazoa > Chordata > Mammalia > Carnivora > Ursidae > Ursus > Ursus arctos. The sequence goes on from NW_026622852.1 coordinate 12,832,118, forward strand.
TAAGAAACATTATTTTCATTGTATACTTCCGTTGATTATAAATACCTGGGTAACTTTGTGATTAGTCTTAACAGTGGATCACAAAGGTAATAAGAAACGTACAAGTAGCCTGTGCTAATGACAGCCCCTCCAGTGACTGGACAAAAGGCCATTACTTTTGAGCAAAAGCTCAATATAATTAATTAAGGGCTGGATTTAATTCAGTGACATTTGAATTTTATAGCTATACACTTGCAGCTATAAAAACCACCTTTATTATTAAAATTCCTATAGGAAAAATAACTTAGTAATTGTGAGTCTGAAACTCTCTGGTCCCTAACCTACTTTTCTCCATTGGCACAGTCGTTTTTATTACACAGTGAGGCAACTTGTCGTATAGCAGGACAGATTATGTTTCTAATAAGTACCCTGGGAGTACTGAGGCAGCCAGTCCACAGACAAGGCTTTGAGATCCCTGTAACAAGCACTGGACATTAGGTCAAACGCTAGAGTCAAGTTTAGCCCTATTCCTTGCTGTCCTGTGGCCTTGGACAATCCATGAAGCCTCTGTGAACCTAAGTTCCTTAATTACATGAAAGAAATACTTTACCTACCTTGTTATAAAAGCAAGAACAAATTCAGATACTGTGCATGGCACACCACACGCTCATATATATTCACTTACTAGATATTTATTGAGGACCTACCATCTGCCAGGACTTGGTGGGGTAGGAATGAAAAAGAGAACAAGAGAGATGTGATCCCTGCTTCTATGGAGGCTATGTGGTAAAGGGATAAATTATAAATTCTTTTTTTTTTTAAGATTTTATTTATTTATTTGACAGGATAGAGACAGCCAGCGAGAGAGGGAACACAAGCAGGGGGAGTGGGAGAGGAAGAAGCAGGCTCATAGCGGAGGAGCCTGACGTGGGGCTCGATCCCATAACGCCAGGATCACGCCCTGAACCGAAGGCAGACGCTTAACCACTGTGCCACCCAGGCGCCCCTGGATAAATTATAAATTCTGATAGTTCTTTGCTTATGAAGGAAATCAAGTTGTTGGTGAGATACATAGTGACTGGCCAGGGATAAAGGGGTACATGCTTTAGATGGAGTGGTTAGGAAAGGTCTCACTAGGAGGTGCTACTTGCCCCTGAGGAACGACTGAAGAAGACAGTCATGCAGAAGTCTGTGGCTGGAGGGTGGCAGGGAAAAGGAAGAGCCCTGGTAAATGAGCTGATGTTTTGGAGGAAGGGAAAGAAGGTCAGGTGGCTAGAGCAGTGATAGATGGGGAGTGTGGCCTCATCGAAGTAGGAGGGGTTGACAGCTAAACACATAGGGGACATAGTTGGTTGGTCATGAAAGGGAGCTTGAAATTTTGTTCTAATCACACTGATAAAGCACTGGATAATCTAACCTGAGGAGTGACATGATCTGATTCGTGTTTGAGAAAGATACCTCCGGCTAACACAGGAAGAGTCTATAGCGAAAGACACGTGGAAGTGGGACGAGTTAGGCTCTGCAGCAGTCCGGCCAGAGGAGGTGGCGGCGTTAGATCATAGCGACAGAGGGGGGTGCAGGGCTTAGATTTAGGGTATATTTAGAGTTCGAGCTGGAGAGCTTCCTGCGGGTAGGGAGGGAAGGTAGATAGGCCAAGATGTATTGTCATTCCAGCTGCGTTTCCCTATTCGCACCCTGCGTTATTCTCAGAAACCATAGTACAAAGTCACTCATCTTCACATCGGCTCATACATCGTCTCAAATATACAGAATATAGGTGAAATAAGGGGAAAGACCCCTAAACAGTCAACACAGATATGGAGAGCCTATGCACATCTTCACACATGACTCCAGTTTCTGCCTTCGAACATAGTTTTAATGAGTTTAATAACCTAGAGCACAGTTAAAAGGGAAGATAAGAAGAGCAGAAGAAAAAGGGACACAGGAGGCTGTGTGACAGGGCAAGAAGAATTAATGATAAGTAGATAAGGGAGAAAACAAAGTATAAAAAAACAGGTTAAAGAATTGAATTATGGTTTTCTTCGTAGTTCATGAAGGCACAGAAGAGTTGAACACCATCATAGAGTGTCCTGCCTAAAAAAGGTTAAAACCAAACTAAATCCATTTGACTTACAAAGAATTAAGCATAGGGTATATAAAAATGATTTCATGTGGACCCTTATTTCCCCCAAGGTGTTCAATAAATGATTCTTTTCATCGTATTTTGTGATCAGGTACACAAAGTGCTGAATTTTTCTCCCCAGCTGAATAAAGGCCTATTAAAATATAATGTACACAGAACTTCGACTTCGGGCAAGATGGCATAGGTGCACTTTTCCCTATTCTTCTTGCTAAATACGACTAAAATCTGCAGAGATGATACATGAAACAAAGTGGATGGTGGAAAGGAAAAAGCAGACTGGCTAGAGACCTTGGGAACTGATTTTCTTTTTGCCTCCTAACTCCCAGACTTGGAGCTAAAGAAGCCAGCTGTCAGGAAAGGCAATGGGAACACACACACACACACACACACACACACACAATGGCTCAACTAACTACTGTTCTCTCTAGCCAACGGACCAGGAAAGGGTTAGCCTAACAAGACAGAAAACTTTTGGGAAGCTCTACTTCAAAACAATATACTATGGTCCATCACCAGCCACACCAGCAAAAGCTGCGTGGGGAACCTTGACTTCACCTCATCAGATTGAGATGACGTTCTTCAGTACCCCCATGGATATGCTGTCAGAGAAGACGGATTTCATCCCCACAGGGTGTAATGTGGAAAGCACATGGGGAAACTGGAATTCCATCCTCACTCTACGGCACCCTCCATGCCCTTTTCCTGGGGTGGTGTGACAGAAGGCCTCTTAGAGAGTCAGGACTTTCCACCACCACCCAGCAGCAATAAGGCTCCTCTCACGGTGGGATCAGTGGAGATCCAGTCGGGAGCCAGAAGTCCCACCCCTGCTCAGCAGGAACCCCCGTCCCCCCATTGAGTGACAGAGGAGGCCAGGTGGAGGATCTGGGTCTCTACTTCCACTAGGGAGTAACAAGGCGGCCCCTCCCTGCTCCCCCACCTTAGTGGTTGCTGAGAACGCCAGCTAAAACAGTAGGCTTAAATAAGATCCAGGTTTGCATAACGTAATATGAAAATGTCCAGGTTTCAATTGAAAATCACTCATCATACCCCAAACCCACTTTCACCACTCTTATTCCGCATTCTTATTCAGTTTCAGCACTCTTACTCAGTGCTGGAAGTTCTATCCAGTGAAATAATACAAGAAAAGGAAATGAAAGGCATACAGACCAGAAAGGAGGAAATAAAACTATTTGCAGATGAAATGATCACCTACGTAGAAAATACCAAAAAATCCACCCACAAAGAGTCCTAAAACGAACATGTAAGTTTAACGAGGTCACAGTATATACAAAAATCAACTGTATATCTATATACTATCAATGAACACTGAAACTGAAAATATAATTTACCATCCCTCAAAAAAAATCAAAATAATTAGGTATATGTACAATACTTGTATGCTGAGGATCATAAAACTGCTGAAAGAAATTAAGGGAGATCTAAATAAATAGACATACAGTGTTCGTGGATTGGAAGATTCAACACAATTAAAAATATCAATTCTCCCCATATTGATATAGTGGTTTAATTCCTATCAAAATCCCAGCAAGATTTTATGGTTGTAGATAAGATTATTGTAAACCTTATGTAGAAAAGCAAAGAAACTAGAATAGCAAAGAAGAATAAAGTAGAAGCAATCAACCTACCCAATTGTAAGATTAATTATATAGCTACAATAATTAAGACTATGTGGTATTGGTAGAAGAATAGATGCACAGAACAGTAGAACAGAAGACAGAATCCAGAAACAGATCCATGAAAATATGCCCAACCTATTCTGACAAAGGTACAAAAGCAATTCGATGAAAGAAAGATGGCTTGTTCGGTAAACGATGGTGGGGCTATTATACATCCATAGGCAAAAAAAATGAAGTTTGATTGAAGTCTCATAACTATACAAAAATTGACTCAAAATGTGTCACAGATGTCAATGTAAAATGTAAAATCATGAAACTTTTATCAAGAATAGGAAAAAAATCTTCAGGATCTATGTCTAGATAAATAGTTTTGACTTAGTATCAAAAGTATGATCCATGAAAGGAAAACTCAATAAATGCGACTTCATTAGAGTTAAGAAAACTTTTGTTCTGTGAAAGATCCTGTTTAAGAAGATGAAAAGCTACGGAAGTGGGAGAAAGACTTTGCAAGCCACATATCTGACAAAGGACTAATACCTAGAATAGAAAGAACTCTCAAAACTCAACAGAAAAAAAAAAAAAAAAAAAGAATCCGATTAGAATAGTGCACTGGGTGTTATACACAACTAATGAATCATCGAGACTTACATCGGAAACCGGGGATGTACTGTATGGTGACTAACATAATATAATAAAAAATCATTATTAAAAAAAAAAAAAGAAAATGTTCAAAGGGGGCGCCTGGGTGGCTCAGTCATTGGGCGTCTGCCTTCGGCTCAGGGCGTGATCCCAGCATTCTGGGATTGAGCCCCACATCAGGCTCCTCCACTGGGAGCCTGCTTCTTCCTCTCCCACTCCCCCTGCTTGTGTTCCCTCTCTCGCTGGCTGTCTCTCTCTCTGTCAAATAAATAAATAAAATCTTTAAAAAAAAAAAAAAGAAAATGTTCAAAGGGCAGGAAGAGACATTTCACCAAAGAGGATATAAAGATGGCAAATAAGCACATGAAAAAATATCCAACATCAGTAGCCATTAGGGAAACGAGAACTCAAACCACAATGAGATGTCACTACACACCTATCAGAATGGCTAAAATTAAAACCAAGGACAGCACCAATGCTGGCAAGGATGGAGAGAATGGATCATTCACATATTACTGATGGGAATGTAAAATGATAAGCCACTCTGGAAAACAATTCAGCAGTTTCTTAAAAAATTAAACATGCAGTGGCGCCTGGGTAGCGCAGTTGTTAAGCGTCTGCCTTCGGCTCAGGGCGTGATCCCGGCGTTCTGGGATCGAGTCCCACATCGGGCTCCTCCGCTGGGAGCCTGCTTCTTCCTCTCCCACTCCCCTGCTGTTTTCCCTCTCTCGCTGGCTGTCTCTCTCACATAGATAAAAATAAAATCTTTAAAAAAAATTAAACATGCAACTGCCCTATGACATAGCAGTGGCACTCCTGGGCACTTATCCCAGATGAATGAAGACTTATGTTCACACAAAGACTTGTACAAAAATGTTTGTAACAGCTTTATTTGAATAGATATAATCTGGAAACAACCCAGATGTCCTTCAACAAATGAATGGCTAAAGAAACTGTGATAAATCCACACCATGGAACACTACTCAGCAAAAAAAAGAACAAACTATTGATACACACAACCATGGTACCACGAGAGAACCCAAAGAATCTCCAAAGAATTATTCTGAGTGAAAAAAAAATCAAAAAAGATTACCATTTTTATAATGTGCTTGAAATGACAAAATTATAGAAATGGAGAAGAGATTAATGGTTGTCAAAAGATAAAGGCAGGGTTGGAGGCAGTATGTGGGCTCCTGTAGTGATGGAAATGTTCTGTAGCTTAACGTTATCAATGTCAGTGTCCTTGTTATGATACTGTAGCTTTGTACGATGTTACCATTGGGGGAATCTAGGTAGAGAACATATGGGATTGCTCTGTGTTATTTCTTACAGCTGCATGTGAATCTATAATTATCTCAAAGTACAAAATTTAATTTAAAAAAAAATAATAAGCCGGGGTGCCTGGCTGGCTCAGTCAGTGAAGCATGTGACTCTTGATCTTGGGGTTGTGAGTTTGAGTTCCATGTTGGGTGTAGAGATTAAAAATAAAAACTTTTAAAAAAATAAGCCCTTAAAAATAAGAGATCTGTCATTTATAAATGTAATGATAAAATGCACAAATCATCCCAGCTTATTAGATACTATGCTCCATCCTCAGATTCTTCAATCGGTTTCATTTCCTGACAATTCTATGGTGGATGAGTGGGTGGGTGGATGGTTTCTGTATCGTGCAGTTACAATTTTTTTTAAAGGAACACATGGTTAGTGGGAAAGGCCTGGGTATACCAGTTGTTAATTGTGGGTCACCCCATGTTTCAAGGGAACACCCCAAGCCCACAGCCATCATCTAGTAAAATCTCACATTCCTTCCCACCTTCAGGAAAACCACTAGTGAAGACATCAAGAGGGACCGTAATCAACACGGAGGACCCTGCAATCACAGTTGACGTGGGAAGCACCATCAAAACAGTAAAAGGAGTGAATGTGACAATTAACTGCCAAGTTGCAGGTGAGAAATGCATTCGTGTATTAATTCATCTGTTCAAATATTAACGGAGCCCTGTGCTGGGTTGGGGGATACAAAGATAAATACAGATTCTACTCTCAGGGATTAAGGGCCAGTAGGAAAGCTAAGGCAAGAACCTCAGTCACCCTGAAAATGGACAATGCTACAGAAGTTTAGAGGAGGAAAGATGAATGCTGGCTGGGATGGAGGTGGTTTCTTATTTCAGCCTTGCACACTGCATGTGCCAAGATGGAAGTGAAGAGTGTTCCAAGTGGATAAATGGGTGTGAAAAATTCATGGAAGTAGGAAAGCCCAAGACTGTAAGTGAACAGTGTGTGCTTTGGTCTGGCTGGAGCCCAGAGTAGAGAAATGGTGTGGAGGGGCTTAAACTTTAGTAAGATGGGTTGCAACTGTGCTATGGGAGACCTTAAATGCTTGGCCAAGGAGTTTGGAAAAAGGCAGATATAGAAAGTAGCGTTAAGGAGCCAGACTTCCAGAAGAGTAAGCCAAGAGCGGCACGTAGAATGGATTGAAGATAGGAAGTACTGGGACCTAGAGCTGGACCTAATACTGGAACCTAAGAAGCTGTCACAGTAGTCAGGGCACCTGGCTGGCTCAGTGGGTAGAGCATGTGACCCTTGATCTCAGGGTTGTGAGGTCAAGCCCCATGTTGGGTGTAGAGACGACTTAAAAATAAAATCATTAAAAAAAACAAAACCTGTCTTCGTAGTTTAGAGAAGAGTTGATGGGGGCCCAAACTCAGGGCAGTGGTGATGGAAAGGTAAAGGGTGGAGGAGCGTCAGAGGGGTGGCAGAGGTAAGACCAACAGGAACCTGGACCTTACTTTCATCAGAAGTGGGTAGGAGTCATAAACAAAAACAGCCAGTGCTATTAGGAGTTTTGATATATAGGAATTGCCCTCCAGGTGGCCAGGTGGATAGGGAACAGAAAGGCAGAGGGAAGTGGAGGAGGAGTAGACAATAGGGGGTGGTAGTACCCTCTTTATAAAAGTATTTACCTTCCATTAGAAAGCCAAAAACATCAACAGAGAGCCAGACAAAACCCAGCTGCTGATTCTCCCTTCCTCTGGACCACTAGTGGGTGACATCTACCCTAAGGGTCTTCATGCCCACAGTACTAAGAAATGCCCAGGCCCGGCTCCCGTCCCCTGATTGCCGTCCTCATCAGCTATCCCCTCCTGGGGAACACCCAAAGCCGGGTTCCCCAGCCATACTCCGTGGACAGAGCAGACAGGCAGTGGCACCCCTTCTCTGGGGATTCCTTTAATCTTAAATCTCTACCCCATCATCGGAGGTTTTGCCTCCGCCTCTGATTTATAGGCCACATAACCCAGTTTAGAATAAGTAGGAGGAAGACCTTAATCTAAAGCATGTTGTTTCCAAAGAACAGCCAGTCTGGTTTTCTCTGAAATACTCTGGTAGCTCCAGGAAATCAGAACTATAAATCTATCTCTGTCATCATACATTATCTTCTCTTTGTAAAGATTCCCTTGGCCTGCGTGTCCACCCTTGTCAGTGAAACCTTCCTCAGTCATAGCCCTTCAGGCCTGGCCCTCCCAGATAAGGAGCCAGACGAACCCTCTGACAGGGCTTCCCAGGAAGGAGCTGGCCTTCAGGCAGGGACCCATGGTGCAAGTGGGGCCTTCTGGGCAGAGCCATCATCCCCCCACGCGACCACTGTGAACACATGCTCAGAGACACAACACTGACTGGAGATGTAACGGACCATGCTGGATCTCTTCTTGAGAGATGAGATGGGGAGAGTAAGAGAATGGGGAGCAAGAGGAACCACAACAAGGGAGTGGGCGCTTAACGGAGATCGAGAGAACCAGAATCCAGCTGAGGAAGTCTTTAGCATGGGGAACCGGCGGCACTCAAACCAGCTTTGGCCAAGTCTTTCTTGCCACTTGGTGCCCTGTCTCCCTGACTTCATCCAGAGACTCGCTCTTGGTGACCTTACTGTGAGATCTCAGGTTGTCGTGCCCACTTTTTGCCTGCACACGACTGTCTTTATTTTTATTTTTATGCGTAGAATCATTTGTGTGAATCATGGTTGACTAAAATAAATCTGTGTGTCTTTGTCATTATGCCTTTTTTTAAATAAGGTATTTATTCAAAGTGGTGGGCAAGAGCCTGCTTTTGATTACACAGTCGGTCTGTGAATTTGCTGGACAAAGAAATCATCCTTGAGCTGAGTCTCCAGTCAAAATACTGAGTGTTGTAATGCTCAATGGCAGTAGGAATGATTTTTACTTTACTAATACAAGTGTTTCTATGGCTCTCTTGTGGTACAATTTTAATGGCTACTTTATAGTCCATATTAAGAATATTACATAATTTATGTACAGTAGCTCATGTCCTTTTATGTTTGAGTTGTTAGCAAGTTCTCATTAAATAACTTTCTGTACATATATGCTTTCAACTTGTAAGATGCAGCCTCACAAATTCTTCCCATCCCTTAAACATAACAAATATTAAGCAAAGAGTATGATGAGCATTGTTTTTGAAAGTGATCCAATCCAGTGTATCACTCCCATACTTTTTCTCTACTTGAGAAGAGTTCAGAAGACCTAGGAGGAGATAAAAGGTTGGGGGAGGTGGGAGTGTTTCAGTCATTGGGACCAGCATGTGCAAAGGGCCTGGGGTAGAAAGAGCAGGCTGCCTCTAAAGGAGTAAAATATGGCTGGGGTGACTGTAGTACAAACAGCAGAGAAGAAAATAGCATGACCTATGGCTGGTGGGTGGGGAGAACAGACAGGCTAGATCTTACACGCTCTCATAGATTATGGTACAATTTGGGATTTTATTCCAAGAACAAAGGAAGCTTTTGAAAGACTTTGGAGATAAAATTGTTAGAACGGGTGATGCAGAAATTAAGAGTTGAGGAATCAGAGACAGACAGTATATTCATTAGGGTAGGCTAGACTGTGCTAATAAGTAGACCCCCAATTATATCATGGATCAAACACAATAGAAGTTTATTATTGTTTAAGAGTCCAAAGAGCTGGCTGCCCCACACAGTCCAGATCACGGAATGCTTGTGGCTCTATTATTTTAAACACATGCCCTCCAAGGTCTCCCCAGGGGTTACCTGTCAACCAGAAGAGGGGAAAAACAAAGCACGGAGGATGGTTGGGAAGGCTTTGAAGGGCCACACCTGGAAGCAACGCATATCACCACTTCTCACAGTCCCCCTTGTCACCTCCCCATCACAAGGGATATTGAGCAGCGTGACCTGGAGGGGCACCCAGGAAAAAGAAGGAAACCGGTTTTGTGAACAGCTATCAATGTCTGCCCCGGTCAGTATGGAGGAATGTGGAAGCCTGGACCTCCTTTCCAGATGTCCGTGGTTCTTTAGAATAATTGCCGCGGCTGACATTCCAGTTACTGCATCCTTTCCTTTCCTTGCACCAAGCCATCAAAGAAGCTTCTCAAGGGCATCATGTCAAGGTGCACCCTTCAGTGGGCACCCCAGCTCGAGATGCTGACAGGCTGCCGTGGTGCAAGGAGCCAAACAGAACAAGTGGTCTGGTTGGCAAAAGTATCCTGTCTGGGATTGAAAAAAGAATAGTATAGGGGTGCCTGGGTGGCACAGCGGTTAAGCGTCTGCCTTCGGCTCAGGGCGTGATCCCAGCGTTCTGGGATCGAGCCCCACATCAGGCTCCTCCGCTATGAGCCTGCTTCTTCCTCTCCCACTCCCTCTACTTGTGTTCCCTCTCTCGCTGGCTGTCTCTGTCTCTGTCAAATAAATAAATAAATAAAATCTTTTAAAAAAAATAGAAAAAGAAAAAAGAACATTATAGCATCACCCTACCTGGCAGCTCCGTGGAGGTTAAAGGCACTAATCCTTATAATCATCCCAATTCCAACCCATTATGTAACTAGACTCATTTATTGATCCTTTCAAGCAACAGGGAGAGCGTTGTGGTGTTCATTAGATGTGCCACCGAAGGGAAAAAGTCCAAACAGGGCTTTTTCCTCCCCTGCTTTAGACACCGATCATAGCAGGGAGGCCAGAGCGTGGAGCCTATCCAAGAAACTTGTCAACAACATAGCTTTGGACTGTGTTCGGTGGTAGAGTATCTTTTCTGTCATTTTTTAGGCATTTCTTTCGGTAAAATGTGTGGTCACATCACAACAGCCTAGGGGAAGAAAAGAAATCTCCCACAACCCGACCAGCTTCTCAACAAGAAGACAGCTAACAAAGCCAGCACACACGGGTTCTAGAAAGCCCTCCTCACAATAATCTTGGTGATACAGCTACGGCAGAAAGGTTAATTCTCAGAGTAGAAAGTAAGGATTTGACAGTTCAGAAACAATAGCGTCGCATTTCTGATGTTCTCTGAAGAGGCGGTCGGGGATAGGGGCAGGCGGTGGGGGGCACAGGGTGAGGTGGGGATCCGTGGCATCGAATGGATGAGCGTGGATCTCCACCCTGCCATTTGGAGGTCACTCACTGGCCATGGGGTGAGCAGCAGGGAGAGACAGAGGCTCTGTCCCCACGTAATCAGTCAGGGAACCAAACTAACATCACTTTAGGCAGATTTTTTTTCATCTCTTTGAGCGATGTGATTATCTTTCTAAAATGTTTGGCTTACAGCAAACATTCACCAAGTGTTCGTCCTCCTCGCACATGGTCAGGAGATCTTGCACTGTGTCTGACCTTCGTGTGCTCCCTGTGTTCAGCTGTTCTGAACGTCCGTATTGGGCACACATATCTGGTACCTTTTCAAGGGCCTCTGGCTTAAACAATGGCCGGTGACGTTCCCTAAAGGCTCATTATCATCCCTGGGGGAAAAAAGGAAAAGAAAAAAAAGCTCTCTGAGGCTTCGTTGATGTTTCCTCTTCCTTTCTTCTATGTTTGTAAGAGGTCAGAGTCAGTCATGAAAGGGACTAGAAAGATTCTAAAGTATCTTTTTGGCGTCATTCTCTGCATGAGGCCCACCGTCCCAGGCAGGAAGCCCCCAAAATGTGACATCAGACACAACCCCTCCATCAGCAAATTCTCGATGCAGGTCTGTGCTCGAGTGAGCCTGACAGAGATTTGCTAATAAATACACGAAAGAACGAGCCCTACAGAATTTCTCTCCCTTTGGCATCACCGTGACTTCTCTGGTTTTAGCTGTAGAGACGAGGTAACTTCCTTCGACCCTTTGCTATCCCGAACGTCTGCATTTCAGGCGCCCTCCCCTCACTTAGAGAATTGGGTCCATTTGGTAAGCACCCAGTCTTATGCTGGCAAACACCCCGATTTCTTGGGGGGCATGAGGCAGAGTGATCAAGGGAATGGAAGAGGCTTGGATCCACTTCCTGGGGAAGTGAGGTCTCTCTTAGGGCCTGGGCTGTCTCCCTCTGCCTCTTGTTTCTCACCTCCACCCACCCCACCCCCATTTCCTCTCTTCTCCTACTGCCTCTGTGTCTGGCTGTCCTGCAGGAGCATGGGCCCTTCCAGAGAAGGACATGCTGGGAGCAGCAGGGAGTCCTGCTGCAGGATGGCCCCCATTGCAGGGATCCTCACGAGCACAGGTGCTGGGGACACATACACCATCCATCAGCACAGTGGTGGAGAGAGCGTTGGTTCACAGTGTGGAACCGAAGGCCCGTTTAGCCCAGCTCCCTTACTCTACCTGCCTAGCTCTAGAACAGTCGTAGGTCCTGCCGGGGATTGTGTGCTCGCTGCCCACAGCTCTCTGCAAAAGAACGTGCCAACACACACGCTGCATGTGGGCGATTCATAGCAAGGGAAATGCTTGCAGAAGGTGGTACGTAGGACCTCGAGTCTCCTTGTGCTTTCAGGAGAGAAATGGCAGGGAATGTTTTCTTCAGCTTACCTCTCAGAGGCTTTCTCTTGAATGCTGTGGATTTTTTTTTTTTTTTTTAACCTAGAAACTAAGCTCAGGGTCCAAAGTCCAAGCTGGCACGGCTAGGCATCATGAAGCTCTTGCTCTCCCTAGTGGTGCTGCAATGAAAAATCAGCTTTTCGGCCTCTTACCTGCGTCTTGTCCAGGTACATTCAGAGGCCGTGCCAGCCCGGTCCGGCTCCTGCATTTGAGCATCAGGCATCATGAGGTATGCCTCTCCTTGATGTGACAAGCCTGCGGTAGCCGAGGCTTCATCCCATTTCAGCAGCCCTGCCTCCTTCCAGCTAGTTCGGGGATCCTTCGTGATTCTTGTTAACCCATTGGTAGTCTGAATGAAAGAGAAAACCAGAGAATTACTCCCCTGTTCCCCTGCAGATTGGCCAGACCCTCTGACCTCCACCGTGGGCCCCCGCTCCAGGCCCACCTGAGGACCAGTGAATTCCCACAAGGCAGTTCATCATTGGTGAGGGAGTGTGAGACCACCTTCCCACCTCCACCCCACTTCCTCCTACTGGGAGCTCAGGTGCAGCAAGTGCCCAGGGGCCATAATTAGGGCGCCACTGAGCTGGGTGTTACAGAGTAGACTGCTGGTAAATTCTGTTCAGAAGATTCAAGGACAAGTAACGGGTACACAGGCAATCCCTTGAAGACCTCCATGTCCGCACCTGTAGGCTGTCCATTAAGGGCAACACTGCCCTTGCCCCAAGGGCAGAATGTAGCCCCAATTCAGAAAAGCACAGGACTAAAGGTTGAGCCCTTTGACTCTTCTTGACTTTGACCCCCATTGACCAGGATTTGACGTTATTAACATACCATGGATACACACCCAAGAGCTCTGAGTAAACTTTTCGACCTGGGCCGGCAGGCTGAGTGGTGCGAGGAATGGAGCTTTGTGCTCCCCAGACACCTGTGAATTGATGCCACAGATTTTCTGTCTCCCAGCTCACTCCGAGCTCAGCCTCCTGCGGGGCCTCCTGTCTCAGAAGACTTGTCCTGGACCAGGGCCTGCTTGCCGGCATGGTTACCACAGGCAAACTTCCCAAAGAATTAAGGCTGCCCCCTTGTCTTAGCCTACTCAGGCAGCTAGTCTAAAATATCCATAGACGAGGTGGCTTAAATGTCCGAAATGTATTTCTCACGGTACTGGAGGCTGAGAAGTCCAAGTGCAAGGCGCCTGCCCACGCAGATCTGTTGAGAGCTCTTTCCCTGGATTGCTGACCGCCATCTTACTGTGTCCGGACATGATGGAGAGAGAGAGGGCTCACTCTCCGGTCTCTTCTCATAAGGGCACTAATCCTGTCATGACAACCCCACCCACCTAAACCTAACTACCTCCAAACATCCCGCCTCCAAATACTATCACACTGGAGGTGGTTAGGACTTCAACGTATGAATTTGTAGAGAAACACATTCAGTCAGTGATGCCCCTGGAAGACAGAACCCAACTTCCAAAGACAGGTACTCCATCCTAACTCATACACACACTCCCCAGCTCTCTCTCACAGGCACTAAACTTGGACTGAGGAAAGAGCAGACAGAGTACTTTCTTTTTGTCTCTTTCGTCTGTCTCTGTGGTGCTACTGCCCATAGCTCTGTGTTCTCTCGTTCTAAGAAAATACATAGGCTCCAAAAAATACAAGCATGTTTTCCATGTATAGTGTCAGTTCTGGTAAGGTTCCAGCAGCTTTCATTTGTCTGGTTCATACTAGACAAAAGACTAATATTTTATAGCTTTTAACTTTTTATTGAGTGTAATATCTGTCCAGGAAAGGAGACATATCCTAAAGGTACCAAGCCCACCAAACCAGTCCTCGGGTCGGGAACCAGAGGATTACCAGTGACCACTTAGCACTTGTGCCCACTTAGTCTCAATGCCTCCCTGTGTGTCCCTCCCTCTCACGGGAGCCACCACCCTGACTGCTAAGAGCCTAGATTGATGTTACCGGGTTTTGTTTGTCACTTACAAAAATGAGATCATACAGTGTGTACGCTTTTGCGTCTAGCTCTTCTTACTCAATGTTTGTTCATGTAGTTGTCAATCATTCATTTTCACAGCTGTATAGATCTGGGGCTTATGTTTCTCCCTGCGTTCTCCACAGAGCGTGGGTACTTTCCTTCCATCTTGGCAAGTGCCCTTTACCAGCTGCCCACTTCCTGTTCTGTTAACTGACCTCTCTCTTCCTGCCTCAGCAGTGGGAGCTTTAAAAGGCTAAAGCTCTCGAGACCACGGAGAGGTCACAGGCATTATTTAGTTTGGCTGGAGGACGGTAGAAGACGCCCAGGCAGATGCTTCCTGCCGAATTGCCCCTGGGAGGGTCCACCAAGCGGGAATAACTGCCTCCGGGGTCACCTGAATGTGTTTCGCTGATGTGTTTTGTTTTGTTTTGTTTTTTCTTCCTAGGTGTGCCTGAAGCTGAAGTCACTTGGTTCAGGAATAAAACCAAACTGGGCTCCCCTCCACATGGGCACGAGGGCTCCTTGCTGCTCACAGACGTGTCCCCCTCGGATCAGGGCCTATACTCCTGCAGGGCAGCCAATGTCCATGGAGAGCTGACCGAGAACACGCAGCTGCTGATCCTAGGTAAACAGCTCGAGGCTGACCGTCTAACACACCCTCCGCCTCACTTTTTCCCTGATCCAATCAAGTACATAAAAGCAATATCCCCTCCCTTCCTCCCACCTTAGGGCCTTCCAGTAGAAAGAACACAGACTCGGGCGGCAGGCAGACTTCATTTTGAATGCCGGCTCTACCGCTTATTCACTGTGTGACCTTGAGTGACCTTGGGTGACTCACTTAGCCTTACTAAGCCTTAGGTGCTGGTCTTGATGTGCGTGCACAATGGGGATTGTCCATGTAGGGGGAGGAGGCTGTCAGCCAGGGCTCAAGACATAAAGAAGTTATTGTTAATTTCTTCTCGTGAAGGACTTCTTTGAGAATCCAATGAAAACTATTGATGACCCCCTCCAGGAAAATTCATACGTATAAAATTTCTCATAGAATTTCAGGAAGCTCATAGTCCAGCCCACCCAAAGTCCACACGGGTACGCCCCGGTCTTAGTCTATTCAGGCTGCTGAAACAAAACACCACAAACCGGGTAGCTTTTAACAACAGAAGTTTATGTTTCTCACCTGCGGAGGCTGGAAGTCCAAGATCAGGATGCCAACATGGTCGGGTTCTGCGGTAAGCCCCTTCTCCGGGTTACAGACTGATGGCTTCTTGCTGTGTCCGCCTATGGCAGAAGGGCCAAGCCAGCTCTCCGGGGCCTCATGTATAAGGGCACTAATGGCAAATGTGAGGGCTCCGCCCCATCACCTAATCCCATCACCCTGGGGGGTTAGGACGTCACCTATGAATTTGAAGGGACACAGACATTCAAACTATAGTACCCCCAAATATAAGAACCCCCGACTAAAGAGCCTAACACAGTTCTTAGCATAACATAGGTATTAGACATAACAACCACTGGGACACCATCGAATATTCACTGTTGCTGAAGGCTGGACTCAGCCGTGTTGGGAGCAATGACCCTTTTATCCCTGGACTAGAGACCCTGGGCTTATCTTCCCCAGAGTGTGGAACTTGGTGTGATGCAGTAAAAAGAAGTTTGTTTTTGTAAGTTGTTTAAAAAAAAAAAAAAGCAATGATTAGAGCCCTCATGCTAGTTTTCCACTAAGAAAGCTATCATTCTAAGAAAAAAGAGGAAACTGTGAGAAATATGAAGAATCACACGCCATAGATACATACACATTCATACATTATAGACCTCCTCGGGGAAAAATAATTAAACATTATACTTGTATTTCCATACCCCCAATTGCTGATAGACCAAAGCCTAGGGTCTCTAGCGCCTGCCCGCTCAGGTTTCAGACAGGCCCCGGCGGGTTTTCATCTCACCAGTGGCTGCATAAACCTCCAGTCATTTTAGAAAGTCACGGAAAAGCGGCTCAGTGAGGGACGTCAATGGTCCTGTGTTGGGTTTCATCCGGCTGAGCTGCGTGCAAGTCTGGAGCCGGGGGCCCAGGCACTGCTGCCCCACACTGAGTTACGGGGCTTACTGTGGGCTTTTCCTCCCTAATAAGCCTTGCTTGTCGCCTGTGCTGACAGAGAGGCAAGCCTAGGATGTGTGGTTGCTACTGTAGCTTTGCCAATGAAGGGTGCGCGGTCTGCCAGCCAGCTCTTGCCGCCTTGCGACTGAAAACCAGCGTGACTGTGAACATGGAGCTGGACGGGCATGACGTCTTCCCATTTTAATCCGACGTGATGAGGAAAAAAAAAATCACTGTTTAGACTCTTAAGTTGAGCACTTTTCTTGATCAGAAGCTTGGTTTATTAATCCAAGTATTTTTAGTTTTATAGGTGCTTTATGAATGTAGAAATAATGTCTCTTTTTTTAATTTTAATCAGCCAAAAACGTGGCTGAATTTTTAAACAAGAGACTTCATGTATCAAACTGAGCCTTCACACCAGGCTCTGTGACTTAACCTATAGCACGGAGACTTGAAGTGTAATGAGACTTTCATTCATTTATTCCTATAGCTGTTGAATGAATATTCATGACATATTGCCTCTAAGTTCCATTTCAAGCGTTGCGATAAATTTAAGAGGTGACCTTAAATTTTAAAAATTTAAAATTAAAAAAAAATTATTTATTTGAGAAAGAGAGAGAGAGTCAAGCAGGAAGGGCAGAGGGAGGGAGAGAAACTCAAGCAGACTCCCCACTGAGCAGGGAGCCCAACACGGGGCTGGATCCCACGACCCCAAGATCATGACCTGAGCCAAAACCAAGAGCCGATGCTTAACCAACTGCACCACCAATGCGTCCCGTGAGTTTGATATTCTTGAGGGAATATTCAGTATTCAATTGCAGTATTCTCAAGGGAATATTTAAAAAATGGGTGATGGGCATTAAGGAAGGCACTCGCTGGGATGAGCACCGGGGCTTGTGTGTGCGTGATGAACCACTGCTCCTGAAACCAGGGATGTACAGTATGTTAACTAACTTGCATTTAAATTTTAAAAAGTAATTAAGCTTTAAAAATTCTTAAAAGATGGGAAAAAGAGAATTTAGGTTGTAGTAAACTGCTACCATCAGTTCCTAAAATCATGGTATTTCAGAGTAGAAAGAGATCTGGGAAATGATGAGTTTATCATTTTATAGATAAGGAAATGAGGGCTCAGAGGAATTCAGGGACTTGCCCAAGTTAGTGAATGGCAGAGCCACAGCTTAAATAGAGCGTTCCTGAACCCAAGCACGATGTTTTCACCTATACCGTATAAAGAATATCTTTAATTATATATAACATATATATAATGTAATGGTTTATGTATTTATATATATCTCATATATATAAATCTATATAAATTATATATATATAAATCTATATAAATTATATATATATATATATCTCAAGCTCGTCATTATTTTCTGGATGCAATGGTCTTTTGCAGTCAAGGCAGAGTAGACAGAAGGTGTATTTCTGAAGCAGACTCTGAAGCCGTCATGACTTACTTGCCACCCTTAACAAGTATCTGACAAGCTGACAGGCACATAATAGGCCCTCACTGAACACTGATGAAATGACCATCAGTTACAGAGGAAATACTTCTGCTTCTCTTCAGACTCCAAGTGCTCTCGAGAAAAAAGGTGGGAGTCCACCTTGGAAGATGTAGGAAGTCGGGAAACAAGGTTCTGGTTCTTTTCTCAGAGAATCTTGAGTCCTCTCACCACCAGGTTCAATAGGTGCTTGCCTCTCTGTCCAGTGGAAATGATAAGCCACTATAGTTCCATTTTTGTCACTTCAGGCTCTGGTTAACTAGACCCCTGATCACTTCAGCACTAACTCCTTCTAAGATTTTGAAGAACAAATCATCCCTGTCCTGCGTATCTAGTCCTACCTGGGCATAAAAATCCAGACCACAAAGCAAATTCACTTTATCAACTTCATAAATAAACCTTTTTCTTCATAGAAAATGTCACTCATAGGCTTACTTTAAATAAGCAATTCCTGGGGCACCTGGATAGTGCAGTCAGTTCAGCATCTGACTCAGTTTCGGCTCAGGTCATGATCTCAGGGTGCGAGATGGAGCCCCATGTCGGGCTCGGTGTTGGGCGTAGAGTCTGCTTAAGATTCTCTCTCTCTCCCTTTGGCCCTCCTCCCTCCCCCATGTGTTCGCTCTCTCTCTCTAAAATATAAACTTCCTGTGGTGATGTATCTGTGGGGACAATAACAAAGTGCTCTAAAGGATGCTGTAAGAGCTAAATGAAAAAAAGGAATGAAAACTATTTAACACAGGACTTGGCATATAATAAATGCTGAAGAAGTGTTGGCTTTTTAAGAGTATTTTTATAATATGGTTTAATTTGCCTACACATTTATAGAGACCCAGTGGTACTGTGGTATAAAGTGGTATACAGTAAGGAACTCCTAAAATCAACATGCCTGATTCTTATTACTGACCTTATTGTTTTGGGCATCAAATATTAAGCTTGAAATTCTGACTCACCTGGATAGGCACACCTTCTCTATGGGAAAAAAACCATGTTTAAAGGCAACCATAATACCTGCCTTGCATGCATACCCACCTTTCCTTCCCCCCTTAATATAGCCTTCATGCTTTAACCTGCCTGACTCCCCATCTGCCTTCCCACAGATCCCCCCCAAGTCCCCACACAGTTGGAAGACATCAAGGCCTTGCTTTCAGCCAGTGGACCGAACCTTCCCTCAGTGCTGACATCTCCTCTGGGAGCACAGCTGGTCCTGGATCCTGGGAATTCCGCTCTCCTTGGTGAGTCCAAATCTCTGGAACATTGGGCTAAAATCCAGGGCTGGACAGGATTTATGGATGGGTGACTGCTTGCAGGTGGGAGGGAGGCAGCAGGAGGGGGTGGCCAACAGGAAATCACTAAATTGCCTACAGAATCCAGACTCACCAGTGGAAACTTGGCTGACTTTCCATGTGAGGTGAGTACAGACCTTAGTCTGGACTCTAGCTTGTCTCGATTCCAACATGGCTCCTTTCTGAATCCTCTTGGGTTAATGCCACAGTCCAGATCCTCTCAATCAGATCGACTCACTGAACAGTAAATAAAGAGCAGAGCAGTAAAAATAGCTCATCTCCCCTTGTCAACCATACCCCAGTGTGCCCCCATGACCTCCTCACAACTAAACTAGAGCTATCATCAGCTTTCAAGAAGAAAAATCTAGATGATTCTATTTAGGCTAGCCTTCTATAGGTAGGGCCTGAAACCAACCCAGATGGACTCCTCAAGCAAGTGTTTAAATAACTTGACCAAGTACGACTTCCCTGGCATCTGTCAATGGGAACCTTCACCAAGTTATTGCCCACATGGCTGGTGCCTACTGGTGTACAAAGGCATCTGTGTCTTGGGCCCTTCATACCAGAATCATGGCAACCAGAATCATGGGCCCTTCATACCAGAATCATACCACAGGAACCTCTGTACTCCCGTCATGACTTCTGGAGAGGGTCAAGGTGGAAGGGAAGAATTATCTGCCTTCAAGTCCTGGGGTGGGGAGGATAAACAGGTCTACAAAATGGGGGAAATCCTCATGCTAACTCTTTGTGGTCCCAAATATTGGTAATGGTAACGAAAACTATTCCCTTGACTCAAACTATTCCTTTTTCTCCTCCCCACCACCTAGCAAGGAGCAGGAGGCCAAAGGGTGCCTAGTCATACTGGTGATTATTATCAATATGGCCACAGGGACTGGTGTCAGATCACAAACCGAAAGATTACCTTCAATTTTCATTATTATCTAAAATTAAGAAAGAATGCTCATAGTATATGAGCATATGGAAAAAGCTTATAATTTCTCTGTTTCTGATCTGATCCTAAAAATAAGACACATGTAATGACAAGTAGCCCTATTCTGTTTCCTCTAACTTATGCAAGCTTGGCATTGAGTTTTTCCACATCACGTTAATCAGAATTCATAGAAGTTCAAAACTGCTTTCTTTTGGCTTATA
Organism: Ursus arctos; assembly: GCF_023065955.2. Lineage (NCBI taxonomy): Eukaryota > Metazoa > Chordata > Mammalia > Carnivora > Ursidae > Ursus > Ursus arctos. The sequence continues at coordinate 12,852,333 of NW_026622852.1, forward strand.
GATGGTAAATGTATTCCAAATTAAATATGAGCATTGTAAACTTGTCTTTATTTTAGACTCATCGCTATGAGAAATTGTCCTAACTATTAATCATAGCCCAGTCACTAGCAAAGTGCACTGCAATTGTTTATTTTCAAGTTCAATAACTCTTAGGTCACTCAGGTGCCATTCGGCATGCTGGAAAAATTAACCTGCTCATATTTTTCCATGATAGTTTTACTTTCTTTCTCCCTTATTCTGGAATAATATTCTGTCTCATTGTAGCCATGAGCAATAAGAATTTATTGTGCCTTATGCTGCTGCATTCCATTGCTAGTTTATAGTGCTTTGTTACCTTAGACTGGTATTTTAAATCTAACAGTTGAGAGACACCATAATACCCTCGTTCACATCCAGACTGTTCCATTTGAATGGGACAGCAAGTCAGTAGTCATAAAGTCCCTGAATGTAACTGCTTGGGCAACACGGACTCAAGCAGTAAATGTTGATGCCTCGCCAGCACTGTAGAAGTAAGGGAGGGATCTGCATGGAATTGTGGAGATGAATTAGGAAATGATGTCAAGTATTAACTTTCTGAGAAGTAAGCCACGTGAAATAGACCAGGGCCTAACTGATGCTTTGGAGCTGAGCACAGAAAGTGGGTGGGATTCAAATAGGCAGCAAGGAAGTGAATCGGGCATCGAGGGTGAAGAAGATACTATCAGCCTGGCGATGTCCAGAAACAGCTATAACATACCACTGCTTTAAAAGTGATGATGGGCAGCTTAACGGGGATAGAAACTAAGCCATTTAAAGGAACAAGCCTCAGCCAGAGCTTGTCCACTCAGCTTCGGCTTTGACCCTCACCCCAAGAATTCTCATATACCTCCTCCATCTTGAGCCTCCCCAGCTATTGACTCATCCTGATCTGTTAGTCTAGTTGCTCTTAATTGGGCTGGTTCCCATCCCTGGATCCTGTTGGTGGCCCTTTTAGACCAGAGTGCCTGCTCCGGGTTCAAAAATAGGTCAGGGAGGCAAGTCTGTGTAGGGTTGCTGAGAATTTAGAATGATAAACGGTGTCAAAATGTGGAGGTCCTTGATTATTAGACTAAGGAAATAGATTTACTATGTGGGACAGACCTTTAGAGGGTTTCTAAGTAGGAGAATGATGTACTACAAGTAATATTTGAAAGAATTTATCTGATATTCTGTAAGAGTAATCAGTAGCGGGAGCAATTTAAGGAAGAAACCCTATTTTTTATTTATTTTTTTTAATGATTTTTTTATTATATTATGTTAGTCACCATACAGTACATCCCCGGTTTCCGATGTAAGGCTCGATGATTCATTAGTTGTGTATAACACCCAGTGCACCATGCAATACGTGCCCTCCTTACTACCCATCACCGGTCTATCCCATTCCCCCACCCCCCTCCCCTCTGAAGTCCTCAGTTTGTTTCTCATAGTCCATAGTCTCTCATGAGAAACCCTATTTTGAGCATAAGAGATGGTCTATACCAGGACGGAAATATGTGGCAAAGATACTGGTAATCGCCCCTTCCACAACCAACACATGTCCAATCACATCATTCTTTTTCAATCAGCCCAGGCACTGCCTTGGAATTCATTCTAACATTCCACCAAGCATGGTGGCAGTTGATATACCGGATGAAAGCCATTTGCCAACCCTGCGTGGCCAGTAACTGGTGACATTCCTGTGTATGTATTCCTCCCATTGATGAGATTAGTGGCTGCAACAGATTCAGAGAACTTCGTGGTTCTGTGGCATAGGGATAATAAGTCAGGACCTGATCCTCGAGTTTTCATGGGGAGAAGGAAATGAGGGAGATTGGGGGTTTTCTAAAGCCATATATGGGAGCTAACTCTTCTCTGTTATGACTCAAGCCTTGAGATTCCCAGTAGGTGATTCTATTCCAGAAATGACTCTTTTAGTTGACAGACACTCTGGTATTGGTTTCACTTCAAGCCACTGCCGGAACTTTCCAGAAGAAATGTTAATTGAGCCACACATGCATAGGCCCCTGTGGGCCTCACTTTCCATGACTATAAGTGAAGACTTGGGACCAGTGAGTCCCTTGTTGCTCTCATACTCCTTGCTGTATGACACAGACATGGAAAATCGCCAGTGGAGGCTTGGCCATGCAGAGTGGACCCAACACAACCAGATCCATTGTCCTAGGCAAGATAGGTACTGATTTTCTCAGTCCCTATTTTACAGCTGTCCTTTCTGCTGGAAAGCCTGAACTGTGCCAACTGCTATGGAGGACAAGGCCCATGCCACCCCCCTTTAGTGGTCCAGGTCTAGTCCTCCAGGCTCCAGTTCTAGGGTAGTAGAATCTCAGGCCTCCCCACACACCTACACTTTTTTGCAGCTTTCTGTTCAATTTTTGGAGGTCACTAAGACTCAAAATTAATATTTTTCACAGTATCATTTACAGGGCATTAGCATTGATATTATGCAAAAAATAACTTTTCTTGGAGTTTTTATTATAAGAGCAATACAACTTCATTGTAGAACAATTAAAAATAGAAGCAAAAATTAAAAACTAAAAATTATCTATAGTTGTCTAGCCCGGATAAAACCATGCAAATATCTTTTTCGTAGCCATTAATATGCACATTATACATATCTTTTGTCTAAAAATCATACTCTATATACTGCTTGCAACTTTTTTCACTGATATATAACAATTATGTTTCCATGTCTCTATATATTCTTCTACAGGTTTAATTCTGGTGGCTGCATTGGTAGGAGGTTTCATACCAACTCTCTAATGTTGAACTTTTAGATTCTTTGCAATTTTTGCTCATAAAAACACAGATAAGGTGAATATTCTTATTCCTAAAATTTTTGTGTACATCTCTCTTAGGATAATTTCTAGAAGTGGAATTATTGTGTCAAAAGTTTTATATATTTTAGTTTGTGCTGTGTTCAAATTGCCCTCCAAAATGTTCTCCCTATTTCTATGTGTACAGCACTCCATGAGTATTCTTGCTTCCCTAAAGTAGTATCAACAATAGGTATGACCAAGACTTTTTATACTTACCGTTTTAATTGGTGAATACACAATAGTATAAAATACAGTGTGAAAAGTATATCATTTTAAATTTTTATTTCTTGGTGATTTCTAAGAATTCTGGTTTTAATGTTTATTAGTCATTTGCACTCACTTATGAGTTGCCTGTCAGGTTCTTTGTTCATAGGTACTTATCTTATTTTAATGATTTGTAAGATACATTAGATATTTATATATGTTTGACATAAAAGTTTTTTAACAGCTTTATTGAGAGATAATTGGCATTGGCATAAATAATATATATCTAAAGTCTAAAATTTGATGTCTAAAGTCTAAAATTCTGATACATGGATACACCTGTGAACATCACGACAGTCAATATAATGAACATATTCATCACCCCCAAAGTTACCTCATGCCCTTTTTTAAAATCAAGCCTTCACACCCTTGCCCCGCCCCATGTCCACCCCCACCCCCGCCAGCAAAACAATTGATCTGCTCGCAGTATAGATAAATTAGATTAGATTTCTAAAATGTTTTATAAAAGAACTCATACTTTGGGGGGAAGGGCTTCTTTCATTCAGGATAATTATTTTGGCATTCATCCATATTGTAACATGCATCAGCAGTGCATGTTTTTGTCAACTAGTTTCCATTGTATAGACAGACTACAGTTTGTTTCATCACCCACTTGTTGAGGGACAGAATGGTCATTTCCAGTTTCTGGTTGTATAGCAATGAGTTGCTATAGGTATTTGTCTACTCGTCTTTGTATGGACACATGCTTTCATTTCTCTTGATTAAACACCTAACAATGAAATGGCTGGATCACATAGTAGGTGTTTATTTAACATTTTAAGAAACAGCCAGACTGTTTTTCAGTCTTCCAGCCTTTTTTCCAAAGTAGTTGGACTACTTTACATTCCCACCTCCAGTGTCTGACAGTTCTGGTTTCTTCACATCCTTGGCAGCACTTGCTAAATATAGTCAGTCTTTTTCATTTTAGACATTCTTCTAGGTCTGCAGTGGTTTCTTGTTGTGATTTTAATTTGTAATGTCCTGGTAGTTAATGTCGAGCATCTTTTCGTGTGCTATTTGCCATCCTGATTTCTTCTTGGGTGAAGTGTCTATTCAATTTTTCCCTGTTTTTTATAATTGGGTTGTTTGGTCACTTACTGAATTTTGAGAGTTCTTTATATACTTTAAATGCAAGTCTTTTATCAGATATATAAATTTCCAAATATTTTGTCCCAGCCCATGGCTGTCCTTTTACTCTTTTAGTTTCAAAAATCAGAATATTTTAAATTTGATGAAGTTCAATCTATTCATTTTTTTCTTTTAGAGATAGTTCTTTTGCTGTTGTACTTAGGAAATTTTGCCTACTCCAAGGTACCAAAGATCTTCTCCCATGTTTTCTTCCAGAAGCTTTATATCCATATTATATGGATTTAGGTTTTACAGTTAGGCCTGTCATTTCTTTTGAGCTTATTTTTACCTAAGATGTGAGATATATACTGAAGTTCATTCGTATGCATATGGTTACCCAACTTGTTCCACTACCATTTGTTGAAAAGATTATTCTTTCTCCACTGAATTGCCTTGGCACCTTTGTGGAAAATCAGTTGTCATTATATGTGTGGGTATATTTCCAGACCATTCTGTTTCAGTGATATATTTGTCTCTTTACACATATTATAGCCTCTTTACACCAATACCACATTCTGCCCAACACCCTATGAATCATGAGGTTTTCCAGCCTGGCTGATAGGAACAGGTGCTATTCTGTACCCTGTGTGAGCACCAGAAACTGCTACCTCTAGTTCTTTCCCTTTTCTCTGCCTCTGGGATTTCTTTATATGCATGCACTGATGTGCATTCTACTGAATACTCAAGGGGGATCTTTTTCAGATTTCAGAAATTCATTTATTCATTCCATACCTGCAGTTCTCTCTTCTCTCATACTCCATTCTGTGAACTTGAGCCACCTTGATCTCCCTATGCTTTCAGCTCCCTCTCCTAAACTCACGAATCCCCTGGGCTCCACCTGGGTTTCCCTGTGTTGCAGCCTGGAAACTGTCTCAAGACACTGAGCTGGGGCAACATTGTTTTGTTTCCCATTTCTCAAGGAGCAGTGTCCTTCATTGCCTAATGTCCAGTGTCTTGAAAACCATTGCCTCTTACATTCTGTTCATTTTTTATTATTTTAAGCAGGAAGGTAAATTCCATCTCTTACTCCATTTTGGTCAGAAATAGGCATATAGATATGTGCAAGATATGTGTCTGTAAATATGACATATATACAAACACATATATATATGATGTGTATGTTTTAAATACTTGCCTAGACTAAGCTGATACCCAAATTTGGCAATCACATTCTAGAATTATTACATAAACACTTTTAAGAGATAATGTCTTACACGGTTGACAAACTATAATCCCTGGGCCAAATCTAGGTCTCTGCTTGTTTTTGTAAATAAATTTTTATTGGCATGCCACCATGCCCATTTATTTACCTATGTATTGTCTGTGACTTCTTTCACACCAAAATGGTAGAGTTAAACACTTGTGACAGAAACCATACGGCCCAGAAGTCTAAAGTATTTCCTTTCCAGTCCTTCACGGAAAATGTTTGTCAGTCGCTGATCTAGTCCATCCACCTCATTATGTAGAAAGAATACCAAAGTCTATGGTGGTGATCACATAGCTCCTGTTTCTGAGGAGGACCATACTCTTTGCTCCGTACCACTCTGTCCTTTATCCTATCACTAGGTTAGGCTTTCTCCATGAAGTTAAAGAGCCTGAAAGAAAAAAGCAAGCCAACAAACCTAACTTACAGTAGTAGAGATCTTTCTCAGGAAGGTCAGGAAAGAGAAAGTCTATATTATGAAAAGGCCCTAGATCTTTGTCAAAATTAGATGACCTTGGGTGCTTCCAATAATAAAACACATGATTATGTGTGGCTTAAGAAAAGCAGTTCAGTCTCTTTTCTAAGCCTATCTTATTTAGGTCCAGAACCTGTTACGATGTCTCACAGAATATATCCATCGGGTTTGGTCCGCCCCCTGTATTTAGTCCCAAACTCTCCTTCATGAGCGAGCAAGCTGTGATGTCCCAGTCAGAGGAAGTCCTGACTTCTCTCCTGGAACCTCATGTCATGCTAGTCCCACAGAGAGCCAAACAGCACAAACCTTTTCTCGTCCCTTGTGATTAACCAAGAGGAGAGAGAGATTCAGGCATTCAAACCTGGGTTTGCAGAGTAAAGTTTTCCATGAAAGAAGTCATTGTGCCTGGCCCCTCTCCTCAGCAGGGGGCTCAAGGGTCACAGCCAACACACACAGCAGCCTCTCAGCAGCATCAGCAGGCTCCCCAGGGCCCTGCAAGGTAACAGTTCCACTTCTCAGAGCCCTTCCAGTCCTGGAGGAGCCAGGCAGTGAGGCCAAGGCCCACACACCACAGCCAGGCAGTGGTGTTTTCCTTCTGACCACCTGAGACTGGCAGCCTGCACATTTTCTTCTCTATTCATTTGAAGTGCTGAGAATTGCAGAGCATGGCTGCCCAGATGCAGTTCCTACAAATCATACCACACCGATGAGGGAGCTGTGGCTAGAATGTATGGGACCCACGTCTGGAGTCTATAGTCATTGTTCTCATGTAAACCTCTCTCAAAGTAGGAGGATATTTCAGAAAACAGTTGGATAAATAATGTTCAAAGTTGAAAGCCTTGGTGAAGGGCCTAAGAAGGCAGTATCTCAAAGATAGATCAGCTTGCTCATTGAATAAATATTTGTTGAGTGCCTAATATGACCCAGGCCCCGTGCGAGGGCCAGGGATACACAGTAAATACGATAGATAAACGTAGATCTCATTCATTCCTTCCAGAAAAATTTATTGAGCATTTACTATGCATGAGGCACTGACCTAGAGCTGAAGATACAGTAACAAGGAGATTAACGTACCTGCCCTTTTTCGGTTTGAGTTCCGGTGGACGCTTCAAGCCTGGTGGGGAGAGTTATTCAAGTAAGACTGTAATCAAAAGAGTAACTACTGGTGCTCTGGAGACATGTGACAGGACAGCCCCCTTGGCCTGAGCTTTAGGAGGAGGTATTTGAGCTGAGATTAGAAGAGAGGCTGGAAGTGATCCAAGTAAAGAGCGAGCATCCCAGACAGAGGCAATCCAGAGCAGTCCAAGGCAGAGGAAGCAGCCGACGTTCTGAAGCAAGAGAGCCTAGAGCATTTAAGGAAGCGTCGTAGCCGTAGCCGTAACTAAGGGGAGAAAGACCTAAGGTGAAGAGAGGGAAAAGCAGGAGCAAGTTGCTCGCACTCTTTGAGCCCTGGTAAGACTTTCACTGTTTGCACTAATTGCAATGGGAAGTCTCTGAATGGTTTAAAAGCAGGAGAGAGACATCATCTGATTTCTGTATTTAAAAGCCTGTTCTGGCTACTGTGCCAGGGGATTGGTTCCAGGGAAGGGACTAGATAGAGTCCACCATTTAGGAAATATTTCAGGTAAGAGAATACCGTGGATAATAGAAAGCTGGAGAGAATGGAAAGAAGAGAACAAGTTCTGGGGTGTGTAGGATGTAACAGCGACAGTGCTTGGTAAATAAATTAACGTCAGGGGGCAATGGTAGTCCATATAATTCTCTGGAAAGCTCAAGTATCTCCTGTGTGCTGATGACACATTTCAGACCACTCAAGTCAACATGTTGAAATACAATGGAGAACTGCCTGGGTGTACAACTGTAGTAAGTGTTGTTAAAGGATAGTCAGCTTCTGTTATTAAATCCTGGTTCATTACCTTAACACACAACCTGTCCAGTCTCCATTAGATGCTGGGTCCTATACCCTCCCCCAGCATTGGAGGTGCTCAGAAGCAGTAGGAGAGAGAGAAAAGTCAGGCGTGTATGAGAAAGAGCTCTAAAGAGTTGCAGAAAAAACCAAAGGGAACCAGGGAAGGGAGGACCCCTTTCTTCTACGAAGGGAAAATCAGAGCAGGCTTCAGAGAGGAACTGTTCAAACTCAATCTTAAATGATGAGTAAAAGCATTCCAAGCACCAATGGAACAGACACTTGCTTACTGAGCAAATTCTATGTTCTGGGCACCTTCGAAGGCACTGGGGATGCAACAGAGAACAAAATAGAAATCCCTTCTCTCATACAGCTTTCATTGTGCTAAGGGAAATAGCAAACAATGAAGTAAATGACATAGTATATTAGGAGGTATGGAAGGCATAATATATTAGATAAGTGCTATGGGAAAAAATAAAACAGGGCAGGAAGGATGGATACTGCCTGTTTGGGAACGAGGTTGCAATTTTCAATTCGATTGGCAAGACGGCTCATGAAGAAAGTTACCTTTGAGCGAAGACTTGAACATGAGCTATTGAGCCTTGCATGTGTCTGGAGAAAGAGAAGAAGGGCAGGGAAGGTAGAGGAGGGGAAGAGCGGAGGGGAGGAGAGGCAAGGCAGTGGAAGAGCCAGTGTGGAGTCCTTGAGGCAGGGACATGCCTAGTGTGTTCAAGGAACAACAAAGACACTAGTGTAGCGTGGCAGGAATGGAGTCACGGGGGTTGTGTGTGGGAGAGAGAAGATCAGAGACATAACAAGGCCGAGGGCAAATTGTGTAAGGCCTTGTAAATGGTCATGTTAAAATAACAGTGAGAGAAAGAACTATAAATGCCCAAATTTATAAACAGACTCAATATCGCATTGAGCATCATGGGCTTTTCCAGGATTAGGCAAGGGCAGGCAGAAGTGATTTCTTTTATTGGAAACCACGCGGCCAGCTGAATATTATATAGCCGGCTCTAGTAAAGCAGAGGTTTATCAGGCTGGCTCTGGTACAAGCCAATATTGCTGACTTAATTTGACTCACATATGTTGGGCACCTGCTACCTCTACCTGGCCCTGAGCTGGGCTTCTGCAGGCACGTGCCTGGCCATTCCCTTCATCTAGGAAGAGGTTCCCAATTGCACTAGCGTCCCCTGAGAAGTTTAAAAAAAGAAAAGTCCCTCCTGAGACCAATTAAGACAGAATCTCTGGGGGTGAGGGGTATGCATCAGTACTTTTAAAAACTGATTCTCAGAGCTTGAATGGACTTTAAAAGTCACTTCCACGTCCCTTTCTTCCCTTTCTACTCATGTAGACACTGGGGTGGGGAAATGGTAGGCTCTATCATTTAAAAAATTTTAGCCTGGCATTCAAGACTCCTTGCTATTCAGACCTAACCTCTATATTCATCCTTCTATCTTATTCCTATTTCAAATAATTCCTCCATTCCAATCAAACTGTTCCCTAGTAATTACCATAGCTTTGATGCTTCCTTGCCTGGAATACCGTCTCCTGCCCGGAATACCATCTCCTGCCCCTTCCTTTCTAGCTAAACCCTAGAAGTCTTCAAGGCACAGTTCAAGCCATTTTGTGAGGCCTTTAGCAGTGCTTCATCCTGAGCTGATCCCGCCTTGCTGACCTCCAGAGGCATCTACTCCAGACCAGGGTTGGGCAAACTTTTCCGTAAAGGGCCAGATAGGAGGGAAATACTTTACACATTGAGGGCCACAAGGTACCTGTTGCAGGGACTCAACTTTGCAGTTGTTGAGTAAAACAGCCACAGACAATAAGAAACAAATGGGTAGAGCTGTGGTCCAGTAAAACTTTATTTACAGAAACAAGGCTGGGTTTGGCACTCAGGCCATAGCTAGTCAACCCATGTTCTAGACCACTGACAGGACACCGAGCAGATCATAATTTCTGTTATTAAAATTATCTCCCATTTATGTCATGTCTCCCAACTAGATTCTAGGTCCTGGGGAGAAAACAGGCTGCATAAATATTCTCAGGTGAGGGGTCCCTGGGTGGCTCAGTCGGCTAAGCATCCAACTCGATTTCAGCTCAAGTTGTGATCTCGGGGTGGTGAGATCAAGCCCCACATTGAGCTCTATGCTGAGTGTGGAGCCTGCTTAAGATTCTCTGCTCCTCCCCTACTCTTATGTGCGCCCATACACACTCTCTCTCTAAAAAATAAATTCTCTTAGGTGATTTAAGACAGGATTAGGTAGCAGGACCTTGGCTTAGAAAGCCTCTTGAGTCATTTCCATCTCGTTTCTCCTATAACTTTATCATCTGTCCCACATACTTCCACCCTAACCCTACCCTGTGCACTTCCTGATTATTCTGATACGGATCATATCGAGCACTTCCTGCACCCCGTCAGGAGGTGATTCACACAGCAAAGGTCAGTCAGTACCCTAGGCCACACCTGTTGGGAAGCCACTTTTCATATGATTGTTAGGAAGACTAAGATCATCACTGCTTCCTCTCCAAAGATCGTTGTGGGAACGGTAAGTTCTGATGGCCAGTAGTTAGGTAAAAATTAATCCACCATGGGGGCCCATCCCATCAGAAATTGCAGACATGGCAAGAAAAGTGATGCAGAGAAAAGGCAAAAAAAAGGGGGGGCGGGGGAGTGCTAGCATATTTGATGAGGAGAGGGAAAGAAGAGAAATGTATCCTGACCTTTTTTGAAGAGACACAAGTTGGCATCTGTTTCCTCATTTATATTGAAAGCCTGAGGTTTTATGTCACAAGGAAAATGCTTTTGATTTCCTACAGCTTTGCCCACAAAAAAGAATATGCTTTGCGATTAAGAAGAAAGGTCAGCATTGGTGGTTGTTTATGGCACATGCTTATGCACTTCGGTCTTTTCTTTTTAATAAAATCCAAAGGAGAGAAGAGAGACCCCATGGGGACTGCAGGAAGCTCGCTAGCGCATATACTATAAAACTAAATCAGTATTTCAGTGGGCATTTATGAGGAAGCCACAGGAAGGAGGACTGTGGTTCTTTAGATTGGAGTGAACATCCATAAATTTAAAAAGACACCAGAGCATAAGTGACACTTAAAATAGTTGGACCCAGAAAGCGAGGCAGTAAATCTCCCTGCCTTGCCACTGTTCCAAGCCACAGCAAGCATCCAGGCACGAGCTAATTTTAAGACTCCAAGTAGTCAGGAAATGGGGACCTTGAGAAACTTACACTTGCCCCTGCCCTTTCCTGGCACAAGGACACAATTCCCAGGCCCGCCTGCCCTCCCCACCATGTTTAACGGGAATGACGTGAATGAGTTGGATGTCCCAGAAATAGACAGGTATTGAAAGTCCATCAGTGGGAAAATGAGGAACTCTACACTTTACCTAATAAATCCTTCCTCAACCCTGAACTGGCTTTTGAAAATACCAGCTCTGGTTCTGTGCCTTCTTGTGTCCGTGTGGTGCTCCAGGCAGTTCTACAGAGGTCCCAGGGCCTGGAGGCAGATGGTGGAAGGCAAGACGGGATCATGACCTAGGGCCCCTGCCTCGGTTGCACAGTGGAGAAGACAGTGCTAGTAGCTCAGCTAGAAAACCTGTTTCCAAATCCTCAGCATCTGCTTCCTCATTTATAAAAAATGTCTCTTAGTCCATTCAGGCTGCTGGAACAAACGCTACAGTGTGGGTGGCTTATCCACCCCAGAAACGTATTTCTCATAGTTCTGGAAACTGGAAGGCCAGGTTCGTGGTGCGTGCAAGGTCATTCTGGTGAAGGCCCTCTTCCTGTTTCATAGCCAATACCTTCTTGCTGTGTCCTCACAATGTGGAAAGAGCTAGGGATTTCTGTGGGGTCTCTTTTATAAGAACACTAGCCTTTCCGTGAGGGTGCCACTTTATGATCTGTACATCTCCCTAGGGTCCTCTGTCCTAATACCATCACACCAGGCATTAGGATGTCAGCCTATGAAGCTGATGGGTGGAGGGTGGGGGGGGACACGAACATTCAGACCATAACAATAATGCCCATCTTTCAGAATTAATTCTACCAAATGAGATATCATATGCAACCTGCCCAGTTTAGTGCTTGGTACAAAGTGGATGCTAATAGATGTTAATTTCCTGCCCCTGTCCCTTGCTTTCCTGTTGAATCTATGAACCAAGAAGTCTATTCTCTTCTTCACTCCGGTGTCTAGCACAAGTTCTTCTTTATAGGACCAGAACTTGTGACCATTTTGAGCGTAAATTACTGGCTAAAAAAACTTTCAGGAGACAAGTGCCTCATCAAAGGGTTCATTCTATGCCAGGTGCTGGGTAGGAACAGAGAAGCATGATGTATGCCCCCTGACATCAAGGAACTTCTTATCTAGTTAGAAAATATCAACACAGAAGGAACAGTAAGACAGCAGTGTAAGTTGATGAGGAGGAAGAATAGAAAGAGTATTGAATGGCTGCTCTATGGATTTATAATCAAAGACCAAGGTTTCAGTTCTCTCCTGAAAGTGCTGTTCCCATCTCTCCATCTAAGTCCCATGCTCTCTCTTGGGACCCTTCACATGCACATTAGAGTTTGCACAGCACAGTGGTTCGGAGCACAGACTCCAGAGTCAGAGAGCCTGGCTCGGCCGCGTGGTAACTGCTGTATGACCCTGAGCAAGTTCTGGAAGTTCTCTCTGCCTTTGACTGTAAAATGGAGGTAATAACTGCATATACCTCCAGGGCTTTTCAAAGGAGTAAATGAGGTAATACGTATAAAGTGCTTAGAAGGGAGCTTTGGCACACAGTAAATGCTCAGCTAATGCTAGTCATTACTATCTTGGCAATACATGCTCTTGCCCCAGCCCTCCCCTTCTCGAAGTGGAGAAACCAGGAAACTTAAGGCTGCCCTGGGGATACTGTCTGATACACTTGCAAGTTACTAAGAGAATAAATCTTAACAGGTCTCCCACAAAACAGAAATGGTAATTATGTGGAGATGGAGGTGTTAACTATGGTGGTAATCAGTTTGCAAATAAATAAGGGTGTCGAATCAACACATTGTACACCTTAAACTTGCACAACGTATATATCAATTATATCTCAATAAGCTGGAAAGGGGGGGGGGAAGTGCCCTTGGAGGCCAGGTCCTGAAGGCAGGGATAACCTACCTTTTCCCTAACTTACCCATTTTTTGCTATTCATATTTCTTTTATATATTTACTAGTTAATTTATATTTTTACCAATTAACTTACTTTTTAGTCAAGTTCCCTTTGAGCATTTCAACCTATCTCAGACAAATTAAGCAAGAAAAAGGAAAGGGCTTTTGCCCACTACTGAACCAAAAGGATGAAAAGGACATGAACTTTGGAATAGGACTTGAACAATGGTCAAGTCATATAACCTTTATGAGTCTTCCTTTCTCATGAGTAAAATGGGTTGATAACCCATCTCTCAGGACTGATTTGAGAGTCAAATGAAATTAAATATGTAAAAACATTTTGTAAACTCTAAAGCACTGTATAAAACTTAGTCACTGCTCTGACCCTGGGGCTAGAGGTGAGGATAGTAGTAAAGGTAGGATTTCTAGGACCTCAGGGAGAGGGGAGAGTCTCAGGGGAGATTCTGGACCACTTGGGAAGCCCCTTGCTTCCAGCCAAGAGCTGTTTCCTTACTTGTTCCTCTTCGCTGCATACTGGAATGTAGATTGCATTGTTGTTTATTTAAGGGACCTTGGGAGAGGGTGCTGAGTCTCCTGGAGAGTGTTGCTCCTCAAATACAGAGGACTCGTGGCGCCTGAGTTGACTTCATGGGGAACTGGGACCTGAGCAGCGCCATGAAGAATATATGGCATTAGACAGGCCAAGAAAGGAACACAGGTGTGAGTTAGGCATCCCTTGTCAGAGCAGAGGACAAGGTGCTGTTCTACAGCCTTCTTGGCCCATGGAGTCCAGATGCCTGGACTCACTTGGGGTTTTTTTGTGCAAACAGAATGAAATGGAATGGAATCAAAACACAGGCAGGATCTTTTCTCAAAACAGTCACCTATTGCCACGCATAGAGGTGTGCAGTCTTCTATCTTTTCATGTGTTACTGCCTACTGTGTTCAGGAAAAGTTTGAAAAAGTTGAGTTTGGCAAATACTATGGAAATGAATCTTGTTTAACCTCTTATCAAAATGTGCTTCAGTTTCTTCTCTCTTTTGTGAGGCAAAACTACCACCCAGCTTCTGCTTTATAATAGCTTTTTGTCTCCTGGATAAGAAGTCATTCCCAACACACACACACACACACACACACACACACACACACTCACTCACTCCTACACTCCTTAACTCCTCCTTGTTGCCCATGGGTGTTGGCCTTGACATTATATTTTGAGGGCTTCCTTAGACCTTAAGGCTCTTAGAGTTCAAAAAAAAAAAAAAAGAGGCCGCCCATTTAATTGTCCTTTGCTCTTGAAAGGAAAACAAATAAGAAGAAGGTACAGTTTTCTTCAGGGAATCAGTTTTAATATCCTTTTTTATGTCCAAAAAGGACTTTCCAGGTATGCAAGAACCTGGGAATGCTGGTTCCCTGTGAGGAGAGTAACCAGGTAGCTGGGGGAAAGGCGGGAGGGGGATGAGAGGGAGAATTTCACAGCATTCCATTTAGTTACCCTTTAAATTTTGAATCAAGTGGATGTATTAACTATTCAAGAATAAATGAATAAAATCTGGACTGGAAATCTAGCTTGATTCCACAAATATTTCTTACAACTCTACTATCTGCCAAGAATTACACATCTTGACTCAGCTTATGCTCTGGGTCTCCCATTCTATGGATACGTAGGGCAAAACTTGGGAAAACACCCTCCCTTTTGCTGGTAGAAAGGGAAGCAGGGCAGTGAGCTGGAATCACATGTCAGTACCCTTAGAATCCCAGTGAGGTACACACTGGTACAGTTGCGTTTTGATTTTGTTTCACTGTTTTCACAAGCATTCTGGGAAGGACGTTTTGCCAGGATATCCCCATGCTAGCTAGAGTCTCAAGTAACATTCCTAAGCACAGAAGAAGATTGGCACCATCTCTGAAAACCTATGCAGCTTAAAAAGGAATTTGGTGACCCTCTGCTGTTCCCTAACCACTATAGCCCGTCGGAGCAAATCTTATAAAGTAGATAAGACCAGTGGTCGGTTCAGCCCAAAGGAAAGAAAATGATGATAATAATAATTGTTCTCTTATTCTAGAAACATAACCTAATCATATGTCTGTATCTGTTTAAAAGCTCACATTCTCTTTCATCATTCACCTTTAATGCTTTGTCTCTGAAAGGTATGTAGAAAGACAAGTTTCATTCCAAAAACATCATTCTGTCAAGAACCTCTTTATGTGAAAATCCATTATGATTATGGAATTCTCCATTTCTCTGTTGGCAGTGCCTGCTCAGAAATAATGTAACTTCTGTTGCCAGGAGATAAGACCAAAAACTCATTCAAGCCCCTTTCTGGAACGTGGCAGGGACCGTTGTATCTCATGTGTGACTCTTTGAAATGGTATCAAGAGAGATAAGCCAGCACACGCCCGTCTGTTGTCCTGCCAGCTTCCTGAGCCCCAAAAAAGAACTTGGGCCCAGAAGAAAATGACCACAGTGTTCCTGCATGAACAATAAAGACTGCACCGCCTCTTAATTCTTTTCCTTGTAATTCTGCTGTTCTCGACTTTAATGAACTTTCGCGGCATCTCAGATCCTTGCTCAAAGCCACAATTCAGGGAGTGACTCACTACAGTTAGCTCTGAAAGCATGTCAGGGACAGAGAGAGGGCCTCGAGATTTGGGCAAAGATACTGCTTTGAAGCACACTGAAATCATTCGCAAAATGGTGTAGTTACTAGAGAAAAATATTATAAAAAGTTAAACTAGCAGTAAAATAAAACTTGTTAAAAAGTCTTTACAGAGCCTTAAATATAAGCTTTTAATATTTAAGAAACCAAAAAACACATCCAGTCCCATAACCTTTGAAGGATTTTCCCTCCTTTCTCCACCCAGGTTCCCCTCTGAAAATGTCTGTTCTGTCCATTAAACACTACAGACAAATCAAAGCCTAGAACATAATAACTTTGCTTTATTCAAACGCTACTGCTGATTTTTTTCTTCTCAAATCTTAAAAGTACTTAAAATCTGATTAAACATACGTGAAATGAAACTCCAGTGACCCCGTGTTCTGAGCCATCAGCAATTCTGCTGCTTCGGGGGCTCATGTTTATCAGTCCCCCAGTCCTCCAAATCCTGAGGTCTTGGCAGATGGTTTTCCCTCACACATGTTTTATTTCTCGATTTGGTATAAGAATTGCTTTTTTCATTACCATAATGTTATTTTGACATAATCTCAATTTCACAAAAAAGTTGGAAGTGTAATACAAAGAACTTTTCTACCTGATCCAAATGAGTTGACAACCCAATAGCCCTCACCCAGTGTGCACTTCCTTCAAGTTGTGCCAGTTGTCCCGACAACAGCAAAAGAATTCATCCTGAATCCCACACCGCGTTTAGCTTTCATGTCTGTTCAGTCTTCTTCAAGCTGGAACCATTCCACGGGCTTCCTTGACTTTCATGACCTTAACCGTTTTTGAAGATTATGGGCCTGTTATTTTAAAATATGTTCCTCAATTTGAATTTGTCTCAGGCTTCCTCATGATTAGATTCAAGTTAGGCATTCTCTGGCCAAAACATCACAGAAATAATGCCGGACTCTTCTCATTATAGCCAGTCACGTGATCATGATTGTCATCGTACCATTACCGTTGATGTTAATTCCAGTCACTTGATTAAGGTTGTATCTGCCAGGCTTTTTCATCCTGAAGTTTTCCTTTTTTCCCTTGTAGTATGTATTTTGAGAAGAGATGCTTTGAGACTATGGTAGGTGTTCCACTCCTCGTTTAACTTTCAATTTATTTGTTGACATATTTATATCTGCGTGGACTCAGAGTTTCCTATCTTGTTGAATGGGCTATAATCGATTGATATCCTCTTTTACTTTGATGTAAGAAATGTCCTAGATTCAGCCATTAGAGCCCCTTTAAGGTAGCTCCTGTACCGTTTGATATGTCCCTATGAATCTTTGATAACTTCATTACTCTCTGGCTCACCTTGAACTTTGTCTTGGAGAATAGTATTGAGAAACCAATATCTCTGTACCAGGTGTGTTCGTTGCTCTTGGAGTGTCACTACTCTCAGTCCCTCTCAGTGCAGAGAAATAAACACTTCCTATCTCTCTATACGTACATGCGTACACACACACGTGCAAACACACTTGGTGTATTTCTATATCTATACACTGGGATCCATGCATCCTACCTTGCATCTCCAATTATTATCCAACACCACAGGATTTATTCTGATTTTTAGCTTTTCAATATTTGCAGTTATTGCAAACCTGGCTCCCACTATCCTTAGTACATTTACTTATTTAACCAAACCTTCTCAATATAACTAAGCTCCGATCACTACTGTCTCTAACCACCTCCCGCCCCCCCCCCACCATAGTTGTGGTCCTCACTCCACTCAGGTTCTGATACCCTTCACCAAGCCACCATCAGCCTTCTTCACCCTGCTCAGGCCCAGGGCCCCACTCTCTGGTCTACCATGACTACCCTCCCCAAACCCCTTCTCCCCCCACCTATGAATGCTGCTGCCTTTGGCTTCACCTGTTGGCTTTTAGACTGAATTGTTTATGAAAAGGAGGGAAAAGGGAAAGAAATGGCTGGTGTAAGAATTTCTGAACAGAAACCAAATTGCTTCCAGGTTTAGAAGCTAGAGGGTGAAACAGGTAGAGAACAAAAGTGGGCTCTGGACAGTATCTGGTCTTTGTATTCTGTGTTGCAGGAAGGATCTGCCAGATCACTGATGACTGCCCTCTAAGCCAGGTACTTTTTACCACATCAAGTCTTATGTGGCCAGGGAGTGCTAGCATGTTTTATGTTTCTGACTTTGAATAAGACAGTGCTATCTATCATTGGTACCCTTTTCAGCCCTGCTGTCTAACACAGGAGCTCTTTCATTTTTTCTTTTCTTTCTTTCTTTCTTTCTTTCTTTCTTTCTTTCTTTCTTTCTTTCTTTCTTTCTTTCTTAGGAGCTCTTAACCTAGGGCCTTTAAGCTTTGAGGCTGTAAGCTCCCTAGCATATGTGCAAATGTACTTTTCTCGGGTGCAAGAACCCACAACTTTCTTCAGATTCCCAAAGAGATCCATGAGCCAGCAACATTAACAATTTGCTATACATTAAAAACTCAAAAACAGATTCAATCTTACTAATAAAGGAATGCAAATAAGAATTAGATATTTATTGAATATGATGAGACAGAAAAGGATGAAAAACATTTACAGAATCTTTATTTGCTGTAACAAATTTCCACAAATTTGGTGACTTAAAACAACACAAATTTATTCTCTTATGGTTGTAGAAGTCAGAAGTCTGAAATGGGTCTTATTTGGCTAAAATCAAGGTCAGCCAAACTGTGTTCCTTCTGGAGTCTCTATGAGGGGAAATCCAGCACCTAGAAGCTTTCTCTAGCACCTAGAAGCTACCTACATTTTTTTTAAATGATTTTTTATTATATTATGTTAGTCACCATACAGTACATCCCCGGTTTCCGATGTAAGGCTCGATGATTCATTAGTTGTGTATAACACCCAGTGCACCATGCAATACGTGCCCTCCTTACTACCCATCACCGGTCTATCCCATTCCCCCACCCCCCTCCCCTCTGAAGTCCCAGTTTGTTTCTCATAGTCCATAGTCTCTCATGTTTCATTCCCCCTTCTGATTACCCCCCCTTTCTTTATCCCTTTCTTCCCCTACCGATCATCCTAGTTCTTATGTTCCATAGATGAGAGAAATCATATGATAGTTGTCTTTCTCTGCTTGACTTATTTCACTTAGCATTATCTCCTCCAGTGCTGTCCATGTTGTAGCAAATGTTGAGAACTCGTTCTTTCTGATAGCTGAGTAATATTCCATTGTATATATGGACCACAACTTCTTAATCCAGTCATCTGTTGAAGGGCATCTCGGCTCCTTCCACAATTTAGCTATTGTGGACGTTGCTGCTATGAACATTGGGGTGCATATGGCCCTTCTCTTCACTACGTCTGTATATTTGGGGTAAATACCCAGTAGTGCAATGGCTGGATCATAGGGTAGCTCAATTTTTAACTTTTTAAGGGACCTCCACACTGTTTTCCAGAGTGGCTGTACCAACTTGCATTCCCACCAACAATGTAGGAGGGATCCCCTTTCTCCACATCCTCTCCAACAATTGTTGTTTCTTGCCTTGTCTATTTTTGCCATTCTAACTGGCGTAAGGTGGTATCTCAGTGTGGTTTTGATTTGAATTTCCTTGATGGCTAATGATTTTGAACATTTTTTCATGTGTCTGTTAGCCATTTGTATGTCTTCATTGGAAAAGTGTCTGTTCATATCTTCTGCCCATTTTTTGATTTGTTTATTTGTTTCTCGTGTATTGAGTTTGAGAAGTTCTTTGTAGATCTTGGATACCAGTCCTTTATCTGTAGTGTCATTTGCAAATATATTCTCCCATTCCGTGGGCTGCCTCTTAGTTTTTCTGACTGTTTCCTTGGATGTGCAGAAACTTTTAATCTTGATGAAGTCCCATAAGTTCATTTTATCTTTTGTTTCTCTTGCCTTTGGGGATGTGTCATGAAAAAGGTTGCTTTGGCCGATGTCGTAGAGGTTGTTGCCTATGTTCTCCTCTAGAATTTTGATGGATTCCTGTCTCACATCGAGGTCTTTCATCCATTTGGAGTTTATTTTTGTGTATGTGTGAGATACATTCTCTTGCATGTAGCTGTCCAATTTTCCCAGCACCATTTATTGAAGAGACTGTCTTTTTCCCACCGGATGTTTTTTCCTGCTTTATCAAATATTAGTTGCCCAAAGAGCCGAGGGTCCATTTTTGGGCTCTCTATTCTGTTCCATTGGTCTATGTGTCTGTTTTTGTGCCAGTACCATGCTGTCTTTGTGATCACAGCTTTGTAGTACAGCTCGAAATCCGGCATTGTGATGCCCCCAGCTTTGTTTTTCCTTTTCAACAGTTCCTTGGAGATTCGGGGCCTTTTCTGTTTCCATACAAATTTAAGGACTGTTTGTTCCAGTTCTTTGAAAAATGTCCTTGGTATTTTGATCGGGATAGCATTGAAAGTGTAGATTGCTCTGGGTAGCATGGACATTTTAACTATGTTAATTCTTCCGATCCATGAGCATGGAATATCTTTCCATCTTTTTATGTCTTCCTCAATGTCTTTCAAGAGTGATTTATAGTTTCTAGAATATAGGTCCTTTACGTCTCTGGTTAAGTTAATTTCAAGGTAACGTATGGTTTTTGGTGCTATTGTAAATGGGATGGATTCCCTAATTTCTCTTTCTTCGGTCTCGTTATTCGTGTATAGAAATGCAACTGATTTCTGAGCATTGATTTTGTATCCCGCCACGTTACTGAATTGCTCTATAACTTCTAATAGTTTGGGAGTGGCTTCTTTTGGGTTTTCCATATAGAGTATCATGTCATCTGCGAAGATACACATTTTGACTTCTTCTTTGCCGATTTGAATACCTTTGATCCCTTTTTGTCGTCTGATTGCTGTTGCAAGGACTTCTAGTACTATGTTGAATAATAGTGGCGAGAGTGGGCATCCTTGTCGAGTTCCTGATCTTAAGGGAAAGGCTTCCAGCTTTTCCCCATTGAGAATAATATTTGCAGTAGGCTTTTCATAGATGGCTTTTATGAGATTGAGAAATGTACCCTCTATTCCTACACTCTGAAGGGTTTTAATCAGGAAAGGATGCTGTATTTTGTCAAATGCTTTTTCGGCATCAATTGAGAGGATCATATGGTTCCTGAGTCTTTTCTTTCTTTTCTTTTTTTTTTTTTTTTGCTGGAAATAATTTTTATTTTTTATTTTTTATTTTATTTTTTTTTTAATGATTTTTTATTATATTATGTTAGTCACCATACAGTACATCCCCGGTTTCCGATGTAAGGCTCGATGATTCATTAGTTGTGTATAACACCCAGTGCACCATGCAATACGTGCCCTCCTTACTACCCATCACCGGTCTATCCCATTCCCCCACCCCCCTCCCCTCTGAAGTCCTCAGTTTGTTTCTCATAGTCCATAGTCTCTCATGTTTCATTCCCCCTTCTGATTACCCCCCCTTTCTTTATCCCTTTCTTCCCCTACCGATCATCCTAGTTCTTATGTTCCATAGATGAGAGAAATCATATGATAGTTGTCTTTCTCTGCTTGACTTATTTCACTTAGCATTATCTCCTCCAGTGCCGTCCATGTTGTAGCAAATGTTGAGAACTCGTTCTTTCTGATAGCTGAGTAATATTCCATCGTATATATGGACCACAACTTCTTAATCCAGTCATCTGTTGAAGGGCATCTCGGCTCCTTCCACAATTTAGCTATTGTGGACATCGCTGCTATGAACATTGGGGTGCATATGGCCCTTCTCTTCACTACGTCTGTATCTTTGGGGTAAATACCCAGTAGTGCAATGGCTGGGTCATAGGGTAGCTCAATTTTTAACTTTTTAAGGGACCTCCACACTGTTTTCCAGAGTGGCTGTACCAACTTGCATTCCCACCAACAATGTAGGAGGGATCCCCTTTCTCCACATCCTCTCCAACAATTGTTGTTTCTTGCCTTGTCTATTTTTGCCATTCTAACTGGCGTAAGGTGGTATCTCAGTGTGGTTTTGATTTGAATTTCCTTGATGGCTAATGATTTTGAACATTTTTTCAAGTGTCTGTTAGCCATTTGTATGTCTTCATTGGAAAAGTGTCTGTTCATATCTTCTGCCCATTTTTTGATTTGTTTATTTGTTTCTCGTGTATTGAGTTTGAGAAGTTCTTTGTAGATCTTGGATACCAGTCCTTTATCTGTAGTGTCATTTGCAAATATATTCTCCCATTCCGTGGGCTGCCTCTTAGTTTTTCTGACTGTTTCCTTGGATGTGCAGAAACTTTTAATCTTGATGAAGTCCCATAAGTTCATTTTATCTTTTGTTTCTCTTGCCTTTGGGGATGTGTCATGAAAAAGGTTGCTTTGGCCGATGTCGTAGAGGTTGTTGCCTATGTTCTCCTCTAGAATTTTGATGGATTCCTGTCTCACATCGAGGTCTTTCATCCATTTGGAGTTTATTTTTGTGTATGTGTGAGATACATTCTCTTGCATGTAGCTGTCCAATTTTCCCAGCACCATTTATTGAAGAGACTGTCTTTTTCCCACCGGATGTTTTTTCCTGCTTTATCAAATATTAGTTGCCCAAAGAGCCGAGGGTCCATTTTTGGGCTCTCTATTCTGTTCCATTGGTCTATGTGTCTGTTTTTGTGCCAGTACCATGCTGTCTTTGTGATCACAGCTTTGTAGTACAGCTCGAAATCCGGCATTGTGATGCCCCCAGCTTTGTTTTTCCTTTTCAACAGTTCCTTGGAGATTCGGGGCCTTTTCTGTTTCCATACAAATTTAAGGACTGTTTGTTCCAGTTCTTTGAAAAATGTCCTTGGTATTTTGATCGGGATAGCATTGAAAGTGTAGATTGCTCTGGGTAGCATGGACATTTTAACTATGTTAATTCTTCCGATCCATGAGCATGGAATATCTTTCCATCTTTTTATGTCTTCCTCAATGTCTTTCAAGAGTGATTTATAGTTTCTAGAATATAGGTCCTTTATGTCTCTGGTTAAGTTAATTCCAAGGTAACGTATGGTTTTTGGTGCTATTGTAAATGGGATGGATTCCCTAATTTCTCTTTCTTCGGTCTCGTTATTCGTGTATAGAAATGCAACTGATTTCTGAGCATTGATTTTGTATCCTGCCACGTTACTGAATTGCTCTATAACTTCTAATAGTTTGGGAGTGGCTTCTTTTGGGTTTTCCATATAGAGTATCATGTCATCTGCAAAGAGAGACATTAATTTTTAACCCTTCTTCCATCTGCAAGGCCACCATCTAGCAACTTCTTCACATCTCTCTCTGACTTTGACCTTCTGCCTTTCCCATTGTAAGGACTGTTATGATTACATTGTTCCCACCTGGATAATCCAGGATAATCTTCCATCTCAAGATCCTTTCTTAATCACATCTATAAAAGTCTCTTTTGCCATGCAAAGTAACATATTCATAGGTTTCAGGGATTTGTATGTGGTTATCTTTGGCGAGACCATTATTCTGCCTACCAACTACAATATCCAAGAATCAGTTGACACGTACTATCCTGCATTGTTGCCCAAAACATAAATTAGTATAACATTTCTGGGGGCTGGGGGGTAATTTGGCAATGCATACCAAGATTTTTAAATGATGCTTATTGATCCAGTAATGCCTTCTCAGTAATGTAACCTAAGGATATATTTGGATACAAAAATTATATATACTAAGAAAGTTATAATAATGTAGTTTATATTAGTGAAAAATTAGAGACAACATAATTATCTATAAATAGAGAATTGATTAAATAAGTTTTGATGTGTTCACATACAGAATCTTACACAGCAATTTAAAAGAATGATGTAGACCTATATATTCTTTGGTGAGACTATCTTAAGATTTATCAACCTATCCAGTGATATATGTGCACATGTTTGATTAGAAGAAACAACATCATAGTGATTAGGATTGTTTTATTCTTATATTCTTCTGAACATCTATCATGAGTTATCACTGGATTTTTTTAAAACAACAAATTGAGCCTATTAATGAAGAAGGTACTGAATTCATCTTTCTTGTGAAAATGGCCATTGCCTTTGGAGGTAAAAAGACATCTTTTTTTTTTTTAAGATTTTATTTATTTATTTGACAGAGATAGAGACAGCCAGCGAGAGAGGGAACACAAACAGGGGCAGTGGGAGAGGAAGAAGCAGGCTCATATCAGAGGAGCCTGATGTGGGGCTCGATCCCATAACGCCGGGATCACGTCCTGAGCCGAAGGCAGACGCTTAACCGCTGTGCCACCCAGGCGCCCCAGTAAAAAGACATCTTGCAAGGGTATTTGTTTAGTGGTTTTACTATACTGTGTGTTTTTAGTGTTCAGAAACTCTAATGATCTCATACGCTAGACTAGGGTTGGCCGTTGGGCCAAGTCTAGACTACCACCTATTTGTAAATAAGGCTTTATTTGGGCACAGCCACACTCATTTCGTTCCCTTTTCATTTATATATTGTCTATGGCTGCTTTCAAGTTATAATGGGAGACTCGAGTAGTTGTGACAGAGACCGTATGACCCACAGAGCCCAAAATATTTATTATGTGGCCTTTTACAACAAAAAAACAAAACAAAAAGAAATTCACCAGCTCATGCTCTGGATTTTCTTATCAACAATGACGAGAAAGCTTTCTACTGCTTAGTTTTTAAGAAATTATTTTAACAAAGACATAGCAATATGTGAGCACCTTATTGGGAACACTTTTCTTTCATTCCATCCCTGCGAAATCATAATCCAAAAATGCATTTTAGGAGGAAAAAAAAGTCTCATTACTATAGGAAAAGTTCATTCCTTCCCCATTTCCTGGAACTTCCCAGCTTTCGTCTTTTAGAAAGCTCTAGGAACAAAGCTCTAGCGGAATGCTAATTGTACATTTTAATGTGGAGTGTAGGTGCCCCACGAGGTTATTGAGTAACAGGCATTATCTGCCCCCACGCTGCGTGTTTTTGCTCTGCCCAAGCCTGGACCTTTCATATCTCTGCTGTCCTTGGAATGCCTTTGAAAAGCACAGTGGGAACATTAGTTCTCACTTCATCAGTTGTACAGAGATTAGGTAAACAGCCCTGTTTCAAAATGCATCTTCCATGCAAGACCCTCTACATTCACCTGCTGTTGAATGCTTGGAGAATGGGAAAGCCCATAAAGAATGAATTCGATCAAGAAGTTATCTGTTCCCAGAAAAGCACCATGCACTCTGCCTCACCCAGGGCTAGTTTGCCTGGGATCCCCAGTTTCCTAAGGAGAGTGCATTGATTTTAGGGACTCTAAGTCCAGGTGATTCTTTCCGATGTCAGAATTGGCCCCAAGGATCTGAACTTTCTACCTCTCCCTTGAGCCATCAGGGAGCCCACTAAGTTTTCCAAGGGGCCTCTGGACTATAGAGGACCAAGCCAGATCTGAGAACCAAATGCAATAAGAATTAGAATCCAAAACAAATCAGTACCAGAAATGTATGTTGCAAGACAAAGAGGGGCTATTTGGATAGCCCCTCTCTGCTCTTCAGATCCGTGTCCCATTACCGTGATGGCCTTTCCAATCCGGCTTGTAGGTGTCTGACCTCCTCTGCATAGGACATCTCTATTTACGGGCCCTTCACAAACTATACATTCTTCCGGCCTGGCTGCCAAAGGCCAGACCTCACCTGCCAGAACATATTATGACACCAGGAGAGTGAGCCAGCAGTGTCCTTGCAAACACTCACCACCAACCCCCTCCCCTCCACTCCCCTTCCCTCCCTGTGGCTCGCAGCCCCACTTCAGCTCTCCTGCTTAACCCTCCCCGTATCCCCTTATTCACCTCACCCACATTGTTTATTATTTTCTTTACTTTGTTGAGGAGTTTCTGGAGCCTCAAGACCCAGGAGGCTTATATGGGAATAATAAATTCAGGCAAGGCCCTCACGCCCCCCCCCCCAGCAGCTCCACCCCTAGCGCTCACTCTGGAATTCCTCGTCAGCAGTTGCTCCTTCCTGTGACTTGCTGCTGAACTCTGTGGCGTGCCCCAGGCAGGCCTCGGAGGATACCTGCTATGAATATTAGCCATTCTTCACATCCACTGCTGTTCTGTGGCTTTGGTTCAGCAGAGGAGAACTGAAATGGGGTATGTACAGGGCTGCGAGCGAAGGCTTTTTTTTTTTTTTTTTTTTTTTTTGGCGTGTGTGGGTTTTTATTTATTTTGCAAAGGCTCTGGCCCATAAATGAGACAAACCTAGGCTGAGTTCATGAAGGCATGTTGGCTCTGAGCTGCTGCTGGCTTGTATTTTTTTCCCTAATCTGGATGTTTTCTAGCTGGCCTCTCCATTGGCTGGAGCCAGGGGGTGAGGACGGCTGTATTCCTCAAGGGAAGAGAACATTCAGAGAGGCTGAAACTGCCTTTTCTTTCTCGCACCAGGTAGCGCCTTGATTATTAAAGAGCGCTTCTTGAAAGCCCTGAAATACTGTCCCCTTTTGGACCAAACGTGAAACATCAGTCTCATTCCTAACGGAACCTAGACTTGGTGGGTGTAACCTTTAAACGGTTACACAGAGAGGGGAGTTCTGACTTGGGACCCTGCTCGAAAGTATGGTATGGCCCAAGCATGATCTACATTCTGGGGTTCATTAAAAGGCCATCTCATCAGTGGACTGAAACTCCCTTCCTCTGCTCCAGACAGCCTCCAGCCAGGCCTCCTCTGGGGTCACCCCAGTCTCTCTTCCTGCAGGCCGGGTAGCACCTGCCAGCAGCCTGAGGGTAGAGTCAACCAGGGACTTATAAACCCAGAAATTTGAAACTTTAAAAAAATGCTGATGTGTTTTTAAAGGTGCGTTTTATGCCAAGAGCCTGCTGGCAGAAAGAGACACATGGGAACTCTGTGTATTATCCACTTGAGATAGTTTCAATCCCCATCAACACTAATGTGAATTTAAAGAAATTGGACCAGTTTCCGAGAGCCCCCCAAGCCCATGGCCCCAGGTAGCCCAGTCAACCCTGGAAAATCATGCTGTTCGGCACTGCCAAACTCTAAGTCAGACAATGCAATCCCGTGTTCATAGCCGAGACTCTGTATGTATGCACATCCCAAGTGGCATTCACCTTCCTCACCTGTAAGAGAATAATCAGATTCTAAGGTTCTGGATGAGGGCAGTAGCCAAGCAATAACCAAACCACTTTGGAGAAGGCAAGGCTTTAATCAAGTCATAAATCTGGATGGAGCTACTTTTCATGCTGAGAAATATATCAAGTTCTTCTACCAGATGCCCAGGAGCATGGAGACATTAGCATACCCCCTGCCAGTGGAAACCCAGAGCTTGCCCTAGGGGTAAAAAGACATTTGGGGAATGGAAAATGGGCTTGTATAGTTCCTTTTTTTCCAGGAATGTTTTAAAGTTCGTTTTCTTTGGGCAAATGTACATGGGAATAGTCTTGGCCTGGTTATTTGACCAGCTTATTGGGAGGTCCCAAAAATCGGAGTGAAAATTAAAGTTGTGTGTCTTCTCCCACAGCCTTCTGGGGTCCAGCTGACAAATGGGGAGTAAGGAACTGAGTTTTTTCCGATATGAATTAATCATGTCTCTCAGCCTGCTGCCTAGAGGCAGTTCCCAGCCATTCCGTGCTGCTTTAGAGACCATCTCTCAAAGTCAAGGGGACACCAAACCTGAAAGGGGGAGCAGCCAGAAAATGCAGTGGGGTGGCCTCCCTGCTCTCATCCGTCACCCCACGGCCTTAGCGTGAGGCCAGTATACACCATATATACCATGCAGGCATGGAGATCCCTCCATAAACATAAATGGCTGCGTGTTTTCCAGTTTTGTAAAATTAAATTAAGGAAAGGACTCCCAGACTGACTACACCAAGTGCCAAGTTTCATCCCAGCACACATCATTTGTATAGTAAGTTTTAACTCCGTGAAAAATACAGGATTATAATGGAAATGCTGACAGGCCAGGAGCCAGCACATGAAGTAATAATGCCAC
This sequence comes from Ursus arctos, assembly GCF_023065955.2. Classification (NCBI taxonomy): domain Eukaryota; kingdom Metazoa; phylum Chordata; class Mammalia; order Carnivora; family Ursidae; genus Ursus; species Ursus arctos. The sequence continues at coordinate 12,879,852 of NW_026622852.1, forward strand.
GTCTTTAATATTTTTACACAGCACGTCTAAACTGCCATGGCTTTCTTTTCCTTTAGATACCAGTTAAATCAGTGAAACCCTCCAGAGCACGACTTTTTTCTCCTCCTCTTTTAGAGTGTGTATTCCCATTTTCAAACCATTCTTCCTTCTGGGCCTCTTTCAGTCTATTTATATTTTTTGCTCTGTACGATTGATTTATCAAGCTCGGGTGCCTTTTCCTGAGCTATTTGGCTGGAAAGGGAGGAGAGAAGGGAGAAGATGCACCCTGAGCACTTGTCTTCTCCTCATAAAAGCTAAGAGTTCATGGAATTCCACTCTGGATGCGTGGCTTCCTCACGTGAGTTGGCTTGATCAAAGAAGCCCATAAATCAAGCTGCGTGCCTCTCTCTCAGCAGACCAGAGATCCTGCCGATGTTCAGCCCTTCAGTTCAACAAAAAGACCCACTAAGGAGTGACCATCGTGAGTTCAGATCTTCTTTCTAAACAGGTGCTTCGAAGGCAGCCCTATCTCACCACCTTTAAGGTAAACCAGCCTCTTCCAAAGGGTGCAAGGAAGTGGAAGCCAGGACCACTAGGCCTCCCAGTTTTCTCCCCTCATGTTTCCCTCATCTGTCGAATCAGCCTGTTTTCCTGAGTGGGGCTACTTTCATTACAGAATGTGAAATATGAAACAGAGATGAAGAACGTCAGTGAGGTCAATTTGACTTAATCGGGGATGTCAACTAGTGGCAGGTTACAGCTAAACAACTCCCAGTGGATGCAATTTCATATTTAATATGATTTTCTTATTGTGCACATCTCCTTCCTTCTAAACTTTTATCACTCTCCCGTTAATGTATTTAAAAAAATAGGAGGTGAAACTAGGAGGAAAAACCCTCACGCATGTATGAATCACACCTGGCTTTGGCTCAACACAGAGCCACGGCAGACCTAGGAATGGAGGCCTACAGGCAATATTTTCTTTCAGTGGTTACAAAGGATTGATGGAGGCTTTCTGCAGCCAGAACTCTCATTACCTAGGCAGCCTTCCCAAGCACTGCTTCCTCCTCAGACACCTCACCAGCTCAAGACCTGTCATAACTGATGTCTGAGGAAAGAGCACTGTCATTCCCTGCTGATTGACTGCTTCCTGGGGTAGGCATTGAAGTTGGGAGGATGGAAATGGTCGACATTCACATAGCTGGGAGGGAAACAGAAAAGGAGATGCTAGCCCCTGCATGAGACGTTGTTAACATCCTCACTAAAGCAGAGGGGGCAGGGGAGTGGTTCATCATTTGGTCTCTCCAGAGGTGTGGAACACGTTAGCCCATAGTTTTGGTGTCCTTGTAAATAGCACACAGAGAGATTGCTCACCTTCAAGAAATGATTGATACTTCTTTTACTTTAACAAATGAGTAATGTCCGTGACAGAAAGGAACCCCTGTTACAAGCCAGGTTTTCTCATTAGCAGTGAAACGTGGATAATTATTCATGGGGAACATACACTGTGGGAATTCATGTTAGAGATCTTATTTGACTATTGCGGTGGGCAAACCTCAGAGACCACTGTGTACACATAGAGACATGCACATAAATATGTACATAAAAGCACAGAGGACTGCACTACATGTGCGCGGAGGAGGATACCACTTCTGGATACAAAGTAAGTTTGTAAGGAGAATGATCTATGTATTCGGTTAAAAGCACTGAAAGACAGTTTAACGATGGAAAAGGCAGATGGCCAGTAATTTTGTTCATTTACCTTAGTTATAATTAGTTTATTTCGGTCTTTCCTTTTACTGTTGAAACCAGACTTTGCTAATAGCATTTCAAGATGAGTAGTCAACACTTCCTAGAAGTACAGTCTCTCTGGTCACTATACAGATGGGAAGGAAAATGTAGTAACCTATATAGCAGGACACTGCCTCAGTAAGGGAAGAATATTTAGGATGGTCATAGTTACGATATTCATTCAACAACCTAAAACAAAGACCCAAAATCGTAGTCAACAGGGTAAGATCATATTTCTGTCTCGCACAGCAGTCCAGAGGGAGGCACTCCAAGCATGGTCTGACAACCTACCATGTCATCTAGGGACCCAGGCAAAAAAAATTTTAAACTCCTATCACTCCGACATCCTCAGATATTGCCCTTATCCACCTAGGCCAAGATGGTTTTTTCTACATACATGTTGTCAATAGCAGGATGGAGGAAGGGGGAACAAGAGCAAGTTCCATCCTTCAAAAGCATGTCCCAGGCAGTGTACACATCCCTTACCCTCTCGTTTCACTGAATGCAATCGTATGTCCTACACCTTATTGCAAAGGGGGGGGTGGGAAATGTCTCTTTCCAGGCAGCTATATACCCCACTAAAATTCAGGGGTTCTTTTACTCCAAGAAAGAGAGGACTGTTATGATGGGATCACCAGCAGTTCCTGCCATACAGAACAACTGAACTAAAGTTGTTGGAATCAAGGGTGACAGAAATACAAATGGAAGTGATCTCTGACTTCAACAGAGCTAAATGAATGAAGGTGAATTCCAGTAGGAATTTATAAATTGGACAGATTATAAAGCATCTGAGGAAATATCCGAAAGTAGCAGGCTGGAACAGCAAATTTTTTCAATTTGTTAAACCCTCATAGAAAAAGCATAGAGGGGCACCTGGGTGGCTCAGTCAGTTAAGCGTCCAACTCTTGATTTCGGCTCAAGTCATGATCTCAAGGTCGTGAGACATTATAGAGACTCTGGATTCTGTTACGTTCCCTAAAAGAGTGTTTTATTCTTGTTCTTGTGGACAGTTAACTTAGCTGGACTCAAAGTCCATCCTCTGTTTTCCCTGCAGCAAACACTAGGTCAATTTTCTACTCTGTTCTTTCACCTTCTAACTGCTGTTCTTTTGCTGGGTACCTTAGGTTTTGTCTACTAACAATCTGGGCAGGATTTATGCAGATTTTGTGGTTTATCCCCCCTGTGACTCTTCCAGGATATTCCCCCTTAACTTTTCAGCTATTCTAACAGCCCCCAGACTCTGTCCCCTGACATCTCAAGCCCTACCTCACTTGAGCCACATGGGCTGTGAGGAATTTCCTCAGGTAGAAAGCTACAAGCTGGCAAATCACACTTGCAGCTCCTGAGTTTCTAGGATACACTCCCCTCCTGATTCTGTCACTGCTTTCGGCCACTTTTCAGTGCTTTCAAAATGTTGTTTAATGGGGGTTGTTGTCCTTTAGATTTTATGATTGTTATTTGCCAGAAGGTTTGCCCAACCAAGTTATTCACCATTACTGGAAGCTAGAATCCCCAGTCAAGTTGTTTTACAAGTTTTCTGGTCAAGAGCTACTCTGTTCCTGTCTTGCAACATTTGAAGCATTCCTATTCAACCTCTTTAATTTTTTTATCTTCTTAATAACACGTGTTTATTGGCTTGCGGATATTGGTCCACTTCTAAATATTCAACACCCAGAGGTAAATTTTCTCTTAAATTTAATAAATGGGTGTGCATAGCATTGAATGGGATGTATTGATCATATAGATACCTTTATTTCTGATTCTATTAATTAGAATTAATTACTTAGAATGGGTTTACCTATTGCCTGAGCAGGGAGTGGGAGGATTGTGGGGGAAATGTTTATTCAATTATTTGCATAAACAAATGAAGTTATTCTGTCATTACACAAATTCTTACTAATCACTTATTTCCTAACAACTAATTTCTTTAATCTCTCTCCTTTCTGGATTTCCATGATATCACATAGTCTCAATTTTCTTCCTATCTCTCAGACTATTTCTTCTCAGACTTAATACCTCCCCTTCCTCCTTCAATCACTAAATGATAGTGTTCCCCCACTGTTTTGTCCTGAGACTTGTTTGATCTCTTTTCATTGAAGACTTCATCTATACAAATCTATGAAATCGGTTCCCAAAATTTGTCTCTAGTAAATATCTCTGACTTAACTTCCATTTTTATCTCAGATTTTTCTATACTGTGGTTCCATCACAACCTTTAAGGTCAGTATTCTTAAAACTAAACTCATCTATCTCCAGGGGTGGAGATAAGCAATAACTTCTCTTCCTGACTTACCTATCTCTGTTAATAGTCTCACTAGTGCTCCATTCTTACTAGCTTTTCCTCACTGCCTCCATTCCTCACCTCCTCACATCCTGTCAGAGCTACCTTTGCAAATATATTTCATTTCTTTCCACATCTGAACTGATATCATAGATTTTTTTCTCTCAAGCCAGTGCATCTTATAAAGAACTACCTTCATAATCTTTCTAAAGGCAATCTAGATCAGATCACTCCCTCTCTTCAGAAACCTACAGGAGCTCCCAAAAGACTAGATTCTTGCTGTCAAGGTCCACTCCATTGCAGTTCCCCACACACCATGCCAACCTCATTTATGTTTTCTATGTTCCAGCCAAGTCAACTAATCTTTTCTTCTAGCCACACCACAAGTTTTCTCATCTTTGGACCTTGCTCACAGTGCTTTTTCTAGACTGCCCTCCCCTTCCTACTCTCTATCCCTGGTCTCAGCTTACCTTAATCCTAAATAGCCTCTATATATAACATCTCTTCCTTGAGTTTTTCGTTGGCATAGTTCAGTTTCACTACACATGATCTAAGCAATATAGATTGAATAGGTCTCCTTTACCCTTGGCACTTGGCTATCTCAGGGCAGGAAGAAGAGGGATGAGGATGATGAGTTCGAGATGATGTTGAGAAATCTAGGAAATCTTAAAAGCACAAAATCATCTAATTCAGTCATTATCAATAGTGAAATCTCCTTTTACAGAAGCCCAAGAGATTATTTTGTGATCCAAATGGTAATAGAGGCCCCAAAGCCCCCACCTTATGCAGATTTCCTCTCAAAGGCCTCTCCCCAGCTACCTTTGCAGACCCTTAGGGCCCCAGGGAACTATGGATTACAAAACCATTGACTAAGTCAATACTCTCACTTACAGATTAGAAAACTGAAACCAGAGAACCCTATCAAAATCTAGAATTCTCTTGGAGAGTCATGAATTTGTGTCAGTGCATCAGAAAGTAACCAAATTGCTTTTCTTTTTAAAACTTTCTACAAAACTGATCTTGACACTGATAGGTTTCAGAATGAGAGGCATTATTTCCAGGAAGGTCACTGCTCAGACCTCTGTCTTAGTTGCTGCTCCTTGTGGGCCTTTCTCAAGTTGAATTTTAAGAACTTCACGTCATGTCAGCCCTCATGCCTGCCCTTGGAAGAAACTCTGCCCCATCTCATTCACACTGGGAGCACCAGGCTGGAAGGCCCTGGGAACATGTCCAAGACCCAAGACCCAAGACCCAAGACCCAGATGGGCCAAGAGAGATGTTCTGGCTGCTCACTATGGCCTCTGATTCCAAGAAGGAGGGAGGATTATAAATGTAAATTGTTATGCAAATGAACCTCTTATTTAGCTGACTAGGATTCCTGGCTCCCAGATAAGTAACTTCATCAGCCATAGAAAACAGCCTGAGGCGGCTACTGCTCCTTTTTCTGCTTAAAAACTCTCTCTGAAAATCAATCCTAATGGAGTTGGAAAATTGAAGATTAGGGCTAAATATAAGAGATTTCCTTGCCAAATAGCTCATGTTTCCTTGGGAATAGCAAGATTCTTATTTATCAATTTAGAATATAGTGAGCCTCACCAGGGCTCTATCCCCACTGACCAAACCGAGTAATTCCTGAAACCAGCATCTTAACAGTCTGTGACACCCTTTTTTTTTTTCCCAAAGCAGATGTGATTGAGACATACATTGGCCTCTTTAAGTGAGTCTGAAAAGCTCTACTGGTTTCAAGCTACACTTTTTAAATCATGCTATTTGCCTAAATAAATGTACAGTTTTCCTGCCTCTTATTAGAGAATGAAATCAGCATCTGACTCCAGACTACATTTGATACTGGCGGGGGGAGGGGGGGGTTGAATATTGCTGCAGGAGATCCTCAGCTGACTGATTTCTATACACTTCTCCCTAAACCCGTTCTTACCCCCATTTCATAACAGGAGTATAATGATACCACCATGGACCTCATAACGTATAGATGCCTAGATGCTGCCAGGAGCATGCAGGGAAAGTGTTCCTCCTACGTATCTGAATAAGAAGATGTAGGTGATCAGCACACTAGAACCTGCCCTACCCCAAGCCTGGGATCCACAGGCCTAGGGGAATTGTGGGAACCCCTTCTCCCTAAGCGTATCAGTTAGCTATCACCACATTAAAAATAATAATAATAACAAGACCCAGTGGCTTAAAATAGCAATCATTTATTCTTACTGAACTTAAGTTCAGTGAATCTAAACTGAGTTGGGCTAGGGTGAGCTTGGCTGTTCTCCACAGTTCCCTCAGCCTCCTCTTGGGATCCTCAGGCCAGTCCAAGCGTGCTCTGGTGATAGCAAAGGCACATGAGCACAAGCAAAAACACAGTCTCTTGAGGTTTAGGTTTGGAACTGGTATACCAGCACATCTGTCTCATTTCTTTTATTGTGGTAAAATACTCATTACATAAAATGTACTATTTCAAACATTTTTTAAGTGTTCAGTAGTATTAATTACATTCACATCATTGTGCAACCATCATGCTTTCCATCTCCAGAACTTTTTATCTCAAACTGAAACTCTGTACCCATTAAAAAAATAATTCCCCATGCTCCCCTTCCTCCAGTCCCTGGCAATCACTATTCTGGTTTCTGCTTCTATGAATTGGACCACACTAGGTACCTCATATAAGTGGATTCATACAATATTTGTCCTTTTGCCTCTGGCTGCTTTCACTAAATGTGTTCTTAGGTTCATCTAGGTTGTCACACATATCAGAATTTCATTTCTTTTTAAGGCTGAATAATATTCCATCACACGTATATATCACATTGTTCATCTACCCATCTATTGATGGACATTCAGGCTGTTTTCACCTTTGGGCTATTGTGAATACTGTGCCATGAACATTAATGTACAAATAGCTATTCAAGTCCCTGCTTTCGATTCCTTTGGGTATGTACACAGAAGTGGAATTAGTGAATCATGATGGTAATTCTACATTTAATTTCTTGAGGAACCTCCATACTGTTTCACACAGTGGCTGCACCATTTTACATTCCCACCAGCAATGCACACGGCTTCTAATTTCCCCACATCTTCACCAACACTGGTTATTTTCTGTTTGTTTGGGTTTTTTTTAAATAACCATCCTACTGGATGTGATGTGTATCTCAATGTGGTTTTGATTTCATTTCTATAACAATTAGTGATGTTAAGCATCTGTTCATGTGCTTATTGGCCATTTTTATATCTTTAGAGAAATATCTGTTCACATCTTTTGCCCATGTTTTAGTATGGCTGTTTATATTTGTTGTTGAGTTGTAGGAATTCTTTATATATTCTGGATATTAATCTATTATCAAATCTGTAATTTGCAAATATTCTCTCCCATTCTGTGGGTTGCCTTTTCACTCTGGTGATAGTGTCCTTTGATGTACAAAAGCTTTCAATTTTGATGATGCCCAGTTTATTTTTTGTTGCCCTGTGCTTTTAGGATCATATCCAAGAAATCATTGCCAAATCCAATATCATAAAGCTTCTGCTTATGTTTCTTTTTAAGAGTTTTATACATTTAACTCTAAAGTTTAAGTTTTTGATCCCTTGAGTTAATTTTTGTATATGGTGTAAGGTAAGGCTATAACTTCATTTTCTTGCATTTGGCTATCTCGTTTTCCCAGCACCATTAAATGGTCCTGGCATCCATGTTGGAAATCATTTGACCATTTAAGCAGGAGTTTATTTGGGGGCTCTCTATTTCATTCCATTGGTCTATATGTTTGTCTTTATACCGGCACTATAATGTTTCAATTACTATAGAGTTGCACTAAGTTTTGAAATCGGGAGGTGTGAAACCTCCAAGTTTGTTGTTTTCCAAAATTGTTCTGGCTATTCAGTATCCCTTGAGGGTCAGGGATGGATTTTTCTATTTCTGCCAAAAAATAGAAGAAGGAAAAGTCATTGGGATCTTAATAGGGATTGTACTGAATCTATAGTTCACTTGAGGGTATTAACATCTTCACAATATTAAGTTTTCTAATCCATAAACATGACATATCTTCCCATTTATGTTTTAATTTTTTAGCAACATTTTATAGTTTTCCGTGTACACATTTTTCATCTCCATGGTTAAATTTATTCTTAAGTATTTTATTCTTTTTAATACTATTATAAATGGAATTGTTTTCTTAATTTCTCTTTCAGATTATTAGTGTAACATCTGACTCATTTTATTGGCCAAAGTCGTTACATGGCCAAACCCAGAATCAGGAGGTAGGAAATTACAGCCCACCCATCATTGAAAGCCACTGCAAAGTTACATAGCAAAGTGAGTCAATGCAAGGAGGAATGAAGAACGGGTTGTGTAACAATGATATCCCATCCTGAACTTCTTCCAGTCAATTTTAGCATTATTTTTCCAGGGCCCTTCTTCAAAATAGTCTGCTCCAAGCACTTCAACCAAACAATTACTGTGAAAATGTTTTAAAAAAAAAAAAAGCGGATGGGGGGGACAAAAGGAATGAGCAAAAGGAAGGAGATAACAAGATGCCTAGGTAAATTGCTGGTGCCCAGTTGAACAAGTAGCAGGCATGGAGGAAAGGACACAAGGCAAGGAATCAGAAGACTTGTCACTTGATCTTGGGGAAGTGTCTTAACATCTCGGGGCCTCAGTTTCCTCCTCTGGCATTAGGCTAGACAATCTCTAAGGACCTTTCCTGTGTTAACCCTGCATCCTATACAAATTCTAACAGTGTTTCTCCCAGGATGGAAAACAGACCAACATTGGAAAATTCCTTATCTTATGACACACACATCCATGCAGGTGGCCACTCTTCTGTTTCACAGATCTCATCATTTTCTGCCTTACATCTCAGTTTTATTAGTGTGCTTTGCTTTTTTATCCAAAACCAGCTAGGATCTCCTTGCAAGAGGGAAGATAGTCCTATTTTATCTATCCCCAGAACAGTGGACACAATATCAATATTCTTTAACTGAATTAATGGAAAGCCGCCAGTATCTTTAATTTTGAATGGGTTATCATGTGTTTTAAACTTCTATCTATTGACAGGATCATATAGTTCTTATTCTTTCTTTTACTAAGATGGTGTATCACATTGATTTGCAAACATTGAACCACCCCTGCAGCCCAGAAATAAATCTTACTTGATCGTGGTGAATAATTCTTTTAATGTACTGTTGAATTCAATTTGCTAGTGTTTTGTTGAGAATTTTTGCATCCATGTTCATTAAGGATATGGGCCTGTAATTCTCTTTTTTAGTGGAGTCTTTGGTGTTGGAATCAAGGTAAAGCTGGCTTCATAGAATACAGCAACATTTCCTGATAAAAACCCTCAATAAAGTAGGGATAGATAAAACATACGTCAACATCATAAAGACCATACATGAAAGACCCCCAGCTAGTATCATCCGCAGTGGGGGAAAAACTGAGAGCCTTTCCCCTGTGATCAGGAACAAGACAAAAATGTCCACTCTCACCATTACTATTTAAGAGAGTAATGGAAGTCTTAGCCTCAGCAATCAGACAACAAAAAGAAATAAAAATCATCCAGACTGTCAAGGAAGAAGTCAAACTTTCACTATCTGAAGATGACATGACACTCTATGTAGAAAACCCAAAAGAGTCCAAAAAAAATTGTTAGAACTCATACATAAATTTAGCAAAGTCGCAGGATATAAAATCAGTGTGCAGAAATCTGTTCCATTTCTATACACCAATAACAAAGCAGCAGAAAAAGAAATCAAGGAATTGATCCCATTTGCAATTGCACCAAAAAGAATAAGATACCTAGGAGTAATCTAACTAAAGGAGTAAAAGATCTAATTTAAATAATACAAAGAAAGGTGCATTCTAAGAAAAAAAAAGCGGTAAAAGATCTATACTCTGAAAACTATAAAACACATATGAAAGAAATTGAAGAGGACACAAAGAAAGGGAAAGCATTCCATGCTCATGGATTGGAAGAACAAACATTGTTAAAATGTCTATACTACCCAAAGCAATCTGCACATTTGATGCAATCACCATTAAAACACCACCAGCATTTTTCAGAGCTAGAATAATCCTAAAATTTGTAGAAACGACAAAAGATCCCAAATAACCAAAGCAATTCTGAAAAAGAAAAAACAGAGGCCTCATGATTCCAGATTTCAAGCTATATTACAAAGCTGTAATAATCAAGACAGTACGGTACCAGCACATAAAGAGACACATAGATCAATGGAACAGAATAGAGAGCCCAGAAATGGACCAACAACTATATGTTCAACTAATCTTTTACAAAGCAGGAAAGAATATCCAATAGAAAAAAGAGTCTCTTCAACAAATGGTGTTAAGAAAACTGGACAGCAACATGCAGAAGAATGACATGGGACCATCTTCTTATACCATACACAAAAATAAATTCAAAATGGATGAAAGACTTTAATGTGAGACAGGAAACCATCAAAATCCTAAAGGAGAACAAAGGCAGAAACCTCTTTGACTTCATCCATAGCAACTTCTTTTTTTTTTTAATGATTTTTTATTATATTATGTTAGTCACCATACAGTACATCCCCGGTTTCCGATGTAAGGCTCGATGATTCATTAGTTGCATATAATACCCAGTGCACCATGCAATACGTGCCCTCCTTACTACCCATCACCTGTCTATCCCATTCCCCCACCCCCCTCCCCTCTGAGGCCCTCAGTTTGTTTCTCATAGTCCATAGTTTCTCATGTTTCATTCCCCCTTCTGATTACCCCCCCTTTCTTTATCCCTTTCTTCCCCTTCTGATCATCCTAGTTCTTATGTTCCATAGATGAGAGAAATCATATGATAGTTGTCTTTCTCTGCTTGACTTATTTCACTTAGCATTATCTCCTCCAGTGCCGTCCATGTTGCAGCAAATGTTGAGAATTCGTTCTTTCTGATAGCTGAGTAATATTCCATTGTATATATGCACCACAACTTCTAAATCTAGACATCTGTTGAAGGGCATCTCGGCTCCTTCCACAATTTAGCTATTGTGGACATTGCTGCTATGAACATTGGGGTGCATATGGCCCTTCTCTTCACTATGTCTGTATCTTTGGGGTAAACACCCAGTAGTGCAATGGCTGGATCATAGGGTAGATCAATTTTTAACTTTTTAAGGGACCTCCACACTGTTTTCCAGAGTGGCTGTACCAACTTGCATTCCCACCAACAATGTAGGAGGGATCCTCTTTCTCCACATCCTCTCCAACAATTGTTTCTTGCCTTGTCTATTTTTGCCATTCTAACTGGTGTAAGGTGGTATCTCAGTGTGGTTTTGATTTGAATTTCCCTGATGGCTAATGATTTTGAACATTTTTTCATGTGTCTGTTAGCCATTTGTATGTCTTCATTGGAAAAATGTCTGTTCATATCTTCTGCCCATTTTATGATTTGTTTATTTGTTTCTTGTGTATTGAGTTTGAGAAGTTCTTTGTAGATCTTGGATACCAGTCCTTTATCTGTAGTGTCATTTGCAAATATATTCTCCCATTCCGTGGGCTGCCTCTTAGTTTTTCTGACTGTTTCCTTGGCTGTGCAGAAGCTTTTAATCTTGATGAAGTCCCATAAGTTCATTTTATCTTTTGTTTCTCTTGCCTTTGGGGATGTGTCATGAAAAAGGTTGCTTTGGCCAATGTCGTATAGGTTGCTGCCTATGTTCTCCTTTAGAATTTTGATGGATTCCTGTCTCACATTGAGGTCTTTCATCCATTTGGAGTTTGTTTTTGTGTATGGTGTGAGATAGTGGTCAAGTTTCATTCTTTTGCATGTAGCTGTCCAATTTTCCCAGCACCATTTATTGAAGAGACTGTCTTTTTCCCACAGGATGTTTTTTCCTGCTTTATCAAATATTAGTTGCCCAAAGAGCCGAGGGTCCATTTCTGGGTTCTCTGTTCTGTTCCATTGGTCTATGTGTCTGTTTTTGTGCCAGTACCATGCTGTCTTTGTGATCACAGCTTTGTAGTACAGCTCGAAATCCGGCATTGTGATGCCCCCAGCTTTGTTTTTCCTTTTCAACAGTTCCTTGGAGATTCGGGGCCTTTTCTGTTTCCATACAAATTTAAGGACTATTTGTTCCAGTTCTTTGAAAAATGTCATTGGTATTTTGATCGGGATAGCATTGAAAGTGTAGATTGCTCTGGGTAGCATGGACATTTTAACTATGTTAATTCTTCCGATCCATGAGCACATCCATAGCAACTTCTTACTAGACACGTTACTACAGAAATGAACTATTAGGACTTCATCAAGATAAAAAGCTTCTGCACGGCAAAGGAAACAGTTGGCAAAACTAAAAGGCAGCCTACAGAATGGGATAAAATATTTGCAAACAACATATCTGATAAAGGGTTAGTATCCAAAACCTACAAAGAACTTATCAAACTCAACACCCAAAAAATAACCCAGTTAAGAAATGGACAGAAGACATGAATACACACTTCTCCAAAAAAGACATCCACACAGCTACCAGATACAATATCACTCATCATCAGGGAAATGCAAATTAAAACCACTATGAGATATCATCTTACACCTGTCGGGATAGCTAAAATTAACACAAGAAACAACAGGTGTCGGTGAGGATGCAGAGAAAGGGGAACCCTCTTGTGCTGTTGGTGGGAATGCAAACTGGTGCAGCCACTGTAGAGAACCGTGTGAAGAGTCCTCAAAATATTAAAAATAGAACTACCCTGTGATACAGCAACTATACTCCTTACTAGGTATATACCCAAGGGATACAAAAATACAGCTTCAAAGGGATACATGCACCGCCAATGTTTATTATCAACAACAGCCAAACTAGAGCCCAAATGTCCATCCACGGATGAATGGGTAAAGAAGAGGTACACACACACACACACACACACACACACACACACACAAACACACAATGGAATATTACTCCATCATTAAAAAGAATGAAATCTTGCCGTTTGCAATGACACGGGTGAGCTAGAGTGTGTATGCTAAGTGAAATAAGTCGGTCAGAGAAAGACAGATACTATATGATCTCACTCATGTGGAATTTAATAAAGAAAACAGATGAACATATGGGATGGGGAGGCAGGGAAGGAAAGAGGGAAACAAGCCATAAGACACTCTTAATGATAGAGGACAAACTGAGGGTTGATGGAGGGAGATGGGTGGGGATGGGCTAGATGGTGATTGGTATTAAGGAGGGCGCTTGTTATGATGAGCACCGAGTTGTATGTACATGATGAATGAATGAATTCTACTCCTGAAACCAATATTGCACTGTATGTTAACTACCTAAAATTTAAATTAAAAAAAAAATAAACTTCCAAATAAATTTTCTATGGAAGCTAAGTTGTTGAGGACACAACAGCAAATTCAGCACGTACTCTGAATTTAGAAAAGATTAGTTTTTTTCTCACAATTGCAATCAGTTTACTTAATTCTATGCTACAAAAGCTTGGGTAGACACGATATCTAAGTTTAATATTTTAGAATTTTAATGTATCAAAGTATGTTCAGTGACTGCGCAGATAAGTACGTGTCCAGTGCAGGCATGGTAAAAGTTATTAGAAGGCCAAGTTTCTTGACTGACAGAAAAATGAAATCAGTGTTTACAATTGTTTGCCTAGATTCCGTTGAAAATTTTTGGCTTGAAAATCACATACACAGTAAAGTAGTGGCAAATATTAGACTTTTACCAATTAAAGTTTGATTCTTAGCTATGACTATATAGCATTTTTTCCAACTCACTGCATTTGAAGAAGTGATTTCTGCTAGTTTAAAATCAGTATAGGAACTACTTAACTTGAAAAATGTTCAATGAGTGAATATCAATTGCTTCATTTTTTTTAAAAGTTCGTACAAGGACATAGAAATAGGCACTTTGTGTACTCCCAGAATTTTTCCATAATTGAATGAATAATAGTCACCTTCCCAGAAGTCCTGAGTAGGAACATCTATTGGCTTGGAAATGGCAAGTATAAGAAAAACGCCATCGGCACGGAGACCACACTGTACGTATGGCTTCTAAGCCACAGAGACACTAAAACAACTCATCGGGTGTATATCCCATTTCACTTTATTAATGGCTTCTCTCTCTCTCTTCCTGTCCTTCTAGGCTGTCCCGTCAAAGGTCACCCTACCCCCAATATCACCTGGTTCCACGGTGGTCAGCCAGTCGCCACTGTCACAGGACTGACACATCATATCTTGGCTGCCGGACAGATCCTCCAGGTTGCAAATCTTAGTGGCGGGTCTCAAGGGGAATTCAGCTGCCTTGCTCAGAATGAGGCAGGAACACTCGTGCAGAAGGCCTCTTTAGTGATCCAAGGTAAGAGACCCTGCAGGCTTTGCAGCCGGGCTTAGTTCTTGAGTAGGAAAGTCCACCTGAGAATCTAATTCTCAAGGAAAACAAAGTGATTTCTGATCTCACTGGCTCCTAGAGCGTGAAAATGAAAGCTGAACCATGTCTCCATACGATGAGGCCCTTCGGAAGAGCCACCGGGCTCTGTCCCAGCAGAATCTGGAAAAGTCAGTGCTGCTCTCGTAAATGGGCCCTTCTGCTTCATCTTGTTGCTGCTGCTGAGGACCAAGGCAACACCGCGATATATCAAAGCCTAGAAAGTTTCACTTATGCTTGCTTAACTAGTAAGAATCCCCCCCCCCCACACACACACACACGCACACTCCCCTAATACATGCAAGCACACACGTGCATGTATGCAGTGCAGCCTGTTAAATTAATGCAAGTTTTCTCTGTTGGTCTGATTAAAAACAAAAAAACAAAAAAACAAAAACCTCTTGATCTGAACTGCTTGGTTATTGTCTCCTCTCCCGGAGAGGCAGGCTGATGCCTGTACCTGCTTATCATACTAAGGAGCCTTCAGCTGCAGTCCCGGGCGAAGGGTTTTGCAGACACCTTTCCTGTGGCTCCTGGATTAACCTTCCAGGAACACGGGCGGGTCAGAAAGCCCTTGGGAGAGGCCTGGCTTTAGTTACACCAAGAAAGGGTGGTGAATGAACCCAAACAGTGGCAAACAAACCCAAACTGGGCCTGGTTATAGAACCCAAGTGAGACTTTCGAGTTTTCCACAGGCTATTTCTACCTGCGGCCTGTGTGTGACTGTTTTTAGGGAAAGCAGAATCCTATCGCATGCACTCTGAAATGGAGGATTCTGTAGGAAGGGGCAGAATTTTGTGCCCAATGTAGCACACGAGGTGGGAGATTTTTCTCAGCAAATGGGTTTTCCCCTTAAATAGCCTCCCCTGCCATTTGGCTTTCCAGACAGGAAAGTCAGCGTTCCATTTTCTTGCCAACCAGCCATTCTCTGCTGAAAACCAGAAGCCAGTGCCTATCTGCAAGATTTGTAATATACGACCTTGCAAATAAGCAGTCACAGTTTACCAGCCCACAGTTATTTTTAACAGCTTTCCTACCAGTGAGTCCCACCCCCCCCCCCAAATAGAAAATCCACAGAAATTGAATTTCTTTCTGACGTTCCCGTTTCGTGTAAATGAGTACTCTCTGGGTAGGCTGTTTTTTTGGTAACATTTCCAAAGTTCAACTCAAATGTGCATGTATCTGTATGATTGTTAAGTATCTCTGATACTTTCGTATCTCTCTGTTGAAAAAGAAAGGCACTCTCTGGTGACCCACTAGGAGAAAAAGCACTTCGGAAGTGTATATAAGAATAAGGACCACAACCACTGGTTAAGCACTCTGTATGTGCCAGGCACCGGGCTGGGCCCTTTGCTTTCATTATAGCCAGTCCTCACAGTACCCTCGCAAGGCCGGGGTTTTGTACTCGCTTTACAGACAGGCCAACTGAGGCTCCTGGACGCCATGCCAGTTGCCTACCTAAGTTGGGAAGGGAGCCCACTGCAGGACAGAGTGTCATCCACGAGAGCCCCTCGTGCCCACAGAGCACGGACAATAATGCAATCCTCTTTTCTCCTCTGATCCTCCCCTTCTGACAGATTACTGGTGGTCTGTGGACAGACTGGCGACCTGCTCAGCCTCCTGTGGGAACAGGGGCGTCCAGCAGCCCCGCCTGAGGTGTCTCCTGAACAGCACAGAGGTCAGCCCCACTCACTGTGCAGGGAAGGCACGCCCTGCTGTGCAGCCCACCGCCTGCAACCGGAGAGACTGCCCTTCTCGGTGAGTGTGGCAGGCGCTGGCTCAGGCCTCCCCAGCCCCAAGGCTGGACCCTGACTTTTAGCCAGGCCGGGGGCTAGCATTTGTCCAGCAGCGCCTAAGGAGAGACACAGAGGGCCGGCAAGGGGGCCTGCCATCCAAGGCACTGTTCTTTTCTGTAGGCCCAGACTTGCCAGGCCTCTCCACCCTGCAGAAAATATCCCTGAGAATGGGCCTCCTGCCTCGGCAGTTTGTTCCCTCCCCACTCAGCGGGCTAAGGACTGCCAGAGGCATCCCAAGTACCTGAGAGGGTCTGTTCAGGGAACAGGAGCATTCCAGGTCCTAGCCAGAGCTCGCTCCCATCCTGCAATAAGAAATTTGCTCTCTAGTTTGTAAGAGGACAACTGTGTTTGCAGTTGAGGTGCTGAGGAGATCGGGGTTACTGGCCTCGACCCAGCCCCTCCCCTTTCTTCTAACTTCAGAAACCGTGCTCTTTGGTACTGCAGTTGAGGTGAGGAAATCTTATCCCCTTCTCATCTTCAAAGAGGTGCATCCTGCCAAAGTCAAAACAAATCTTCATTTTCTGTAGTCGCCTCCATGTTAGATAGACGTTCTCTACCTCTGGTCCCAGAATGACACCCACCGTCTCTGCCTCTCACAGCTTTGAGGAGCTGTGAGTCCCACAGAGCACCCTACCCCCAGTCTGCAGGCAGTCGCTAAAGGGATAATGGATGGGCTTAGGGCTGCCACCAGCATGGCATCGTGAGCCTGGGGGACTTGGCTGCGCCTCTCGATGCCCCCTTCCTACCTGTCTGTGGGACTTTCATACGCTATTTAGGCACCCGCTTTGTGTTTGGCCAGCTGAGTCATAAGGAGCAGCTGAAACCAGGAGAGACTCAGTGAAATATGAAACATGCTCATTAATATCAGCAGTTTGACTTGCTGACGGGAAGGTTTCCATGGGAATGATTAATGTCCTTTTATACCCTGCCTGAACTGTAACATAGCCATACCTCTCCTTTCTCAAACCCCCCACCCCAGCTCCTGAAAAACTGCTGAAATGTATATTTGGAAATAAAAGTTGATTGAAATGCAGGCCTGACATTCACCGGGGGTATAAGGGGCTGGAAGACTGCCCTCACCAAGCTATTTGAAACGAAGACGAAGTCTTGGACATGCCAAGGACTTTTCTGACTTGCTGTGGTGATGGTCAGAGTCAATCAGCCTCACTTAGTTCTGCAAATGAAATAATGGCCGTGTCGGCTTGGGTTTCAGTACCCCCAGGAGCTTTACGACACCTCATGCCTGCTTCCTAAGTGGCTCTGCTCCTGTGGGCTGGAGATCTGCATGCAGTCATCTCTCTCCAGGGCCAATGGAGCCGGAAGGTTCCACCGAACTAAATAAGTCACAGATCCAGATTCAAAAGGAATTTGCTCCCTGTCTCTGCCGCTTGCCTCTCCTGAGGGCCAGAGGTTGCGCCACTGGACCAGGAAGCGGCCACCAGTTCACCTTTGACTGGTTTCCCTGCCAGGCTTCCCAGGCACCTCAGCAGCCTTCTCTAACACACGCAGGTCTCGTCCTGGGTGTCTCTGACTAGGGCCAGGAAGTCCTGCTTTGACCCGGGTGGCTGTTCCTCCATTTCACATAGATACACTTTGTCTCAGGCATTCATTAAAACCCCAGAATGGTCTTTCTCCCGAGATTGAATAGGGATGACTGGAACACACCAAGGCTTTTCTGTTTCCCCCAAACTGTCCCCCTTTCCCCTTCTCTTTGACAACCAGCCCACAGTGCGAACGTGCACAGAGAGCCCCTACGGGTTTGTAACTGGACAAAGGATTTCAGCCTGTTTCCCAAATTCCAGCTTGGCTTTATGAGAAAAGCCATTTGCGGAGTCCTGGTCAGTCTCACTTCTGACGATCCAAATTGTAGCCGGAACCTAACATCCCAAGAAAGGACATTCTCCACATACGCAGCCCACCAGGTGGTATAAGGCCTATGCCCTGGGACTCGTGGAGGTAGGAAACTGCTCCACAAAGCCAGAAGCAGCGCTGCGTGTTTCTCGGGGATTCCACCAAGTCCAGTGAGACGTGGGTTAAAGCAAGGTAGGAAAGAGAGGGAGTACTAGCAGACTGAGCACTGACTCGGGGGGGGGGGGTAGAGCCAGAGACACGGTTTGGACCTGACTTCCCTAGGAGACTGTCCCCCTTCTGCCACAAGTCCCAGAACCACAGTGCAGCGTAACTAGCTAAAGGACCGTCTTCCCAGAGCGTCCCCTCTGCAGGCTCACAGCTTCGGGGCCAGTGAGACAAGTAACGTTCAGACTGCTCTTTCAAGACGCACCTTTGCAGTCAGTTTCCAAAGGGTATTTGTTTTCTGTGGCTGCAAAGAAGAGACATTAATTTTCTCACAGCTTGGAAGGCCGGAAGCCCAAAATCAAGATGTCAGCAGGGCTGTACCCCTTGCAACTTTCTCAAGCCCTGCCAACTTCTGGCAGCTCCAGGCATCCCTCGGCTTGTGGCCACATCACTCCAGCTGCTGCCTCTGTGCTCACACGGTCTCCTCCTCTTCTCCAATCTCTCTTTCTCTTCTAAGGACATCTGTGAAGGCAGATAATGTAGGATAATCTCATCTCAAAATCCTTAACTATATCTGCAAAGCCCCCTTTGTCCAAATATGGTAACATTCCCAGCTTCTGGGGATCTGATGTGGATATCTTTTGGGGGACCATTTTCAGACTTCCACTCTATGCATACCATGAAAAAAGCCATGCCCCGAGATTAGCAGCTGGGTGGTGAGAATAAGGGAATATTCAGGCTCTTTTTCTGAGAATATATGGCACCATTCCTCTGCCCAAGGCCTGACCCTTTGCTCTTCCTCTCCCCAGGTGGATGGTGACCTCCTGGTCAGCCTGTACCCGGAGCTGCGGGGGAGGCGTCCAGACCCGCCGGGTGACCTGTCAAAAGCTGAAAGCCTCTGGGATCTCCACCCCTGTGTCCAATGATCTGTGTACACAGCTCGCCAAACGGCCAGTGGACACCCAGGCCTGTAACCAACAGCTCTGCGTGGAGTGGGCCTTCTCCAGCTGGGGCCAGGTGAGAGGATTTTATCTGACAGATACATCTAAAGGTACGGACCCTGCCATGGTAGGAAGTAAAAGGCCACCACTGCCACATCCTCTGCGATGTCAGACCTTTCACATCCCATCTGTCGGTCAACTCTCCTGCCCAGTATCCATCCAAAAGCTTAGCAGTTCTGATGATTCTTCTCTAACACAAACATACCTCCCACAGCCATTACACTTTCCCTGTTGATTTCCCTCCCCCCTCACCCCCCCACCCCCCCCATCCCCGGCTCATCCCTTTCTCAGATCATCAGCGAATCCTCAGCAACCCCACCTTCTGACTCATTTTCTGTAAGTCCTCTTCTTCTCACTGGCTGTCTTATGGCTGACGATTTAAAGCTCTGATGAGATCCGTCTGGGGGCCGCAGTGTTGTTCTGGACCAGGGATTCTCAACCGGGTAACACAGTTAGACTCACTGGAGAAGCTTCTTTAAAAGACCAATGTCCAGGCTGCCCCTCCCTGAGATTCTAAGTCAGTTGTTCGGGGGCGGGATGGGAGCATGGGCAAGTTTTAGAAACTACAGGGAGATTCTGGTGTGCAGCGAGGATAGAGAACCACTCTTCTGAGCCAAGAAGAGTTGAAACCTAGCTGGATCACTTTGAAACCACCAATTCCTTTCTCAATTCTCAGTCAGATGGCAGCCAAAAAAAGTCCCAGGTTAGCTCAACACACAGCAGAAATGGGGGCTCACAGGACCCCAGGAGGGATGGGAGCTCTTTTCTGGATATAGAGAGGAACCACAGAACTCTGTCCATTGGAAAGGAAATTTTATGGTTAGTTATGACTTTAAAAAATAACACAAACAGGATCCTCTCTGGGGAAGAACAGACCCGAGCCATAAGAGACACTACGCCATGACAGAAGCAGCCTGGGAGGGGTGGGAGGCACCGACAGTCACCCGACCGTTGATCTCACGTCACTCGTGGGCCGGTAGGACTGAGTCAGGAATTCACGTTGTAATTGGAGGCCTGGGCTTTCCCCAGTGCAGGGACATAGGGTCTCTATTTAGACGAAGAGGAGCTTTCCTACTCATCTGACCCCTCCTCTGTTTTAGAATGTTGTTGGCACTAACAAAACAATCCAGTGTGGCGCTTGGGGGAAATGACATAATGGCATGTGCTCCGCTCCTTTCAAAGTCTGTGCTCAGAACCTACAGGGGACCCACTTAGCACATAAGAGCTGCCTGCCGGGGATGATAATCAGCTAGTGCCCACGCTACCAGCTGTGTGGTGACAACTCTCGTTCGTCAGAGGCTGACCATTCTGACTGGCCGGGCCTAGTTTGTGACTGGCTGGTGTCTGAAACATGCCGTTAAGCTTGGCCTGCTGGGACAGCCCAAAACTACCACAAGGCTCTTAATTCTTCCTGTAACTCTATGGGAGCTAATGGGACCGAATGTTCTGGGCAGCTAGCAACTCGAAACTAGTTGGAACTGGCTTTCTACCCGGTACTGCATTCATGTTCCTCCGTCCCCACCGTGAGGTGTGTTCTTTGAAAAACAATCACTTGGAACTTGCCGTTCAGTCAATACACTGTGGCCATCTCTAAGGAAGATCAAATGTTATTTGGAGGAAATCTGGCCACAGAATTCACTTGCAATCCATAAGCCATTTGTGTCCCAGGTGAGTCCGGGGATAATGCTCCACGCTGGCCAAACAACACACTCGGCCTGAGGCTCCTTTTTGGCACCTTTACCAACCGCCTGCTCATTTCCAGTGACCTAATGTATGTGCTTCATAATCAAAGAGGCATGAGCTCCCTCCCTTTTGCTCCGATGCCTGGGGGATATCATCTTTCTCTTACCTGGAAAAGCCCGCTTCTGCTAGCTTTCATTCCGCCCAAGGCAGCTCTGCTTCTAGGCCCGCAAGGCTTACTGGCGGTTTGTGACATGACAATGAGGAACAGACCCGGCTTCACACGGGAGAGGTTTCTGCACTGTATCGTTGAGGTCACGGAAGGGGACGTACACTGTGCACACTGATCATTCTTTCTCAGTGATTACTTTTTCTAAAAGAGAGAAAAAAGGTCCTTCCCCCTTTCTTCACTTCAAAGAACACTCTCCTCCCCTTCTTTCTTCTAAAATCCTCTCGGCAAGTATGTCTCAAGCTTTCATGTGAATCACTTGTGGATCTTGTTAAAAATGCAAATTCTGATATGGCAGGTCTGGAGCAGAGCCTTGGATAACGAACTTTTTTATTGAGATATAACTGACATATACCCATTATGTTAATTTCAGGTGCATAAGGTATGATTTGATATCTGCATACATTGCAGAATGATCACAGTAAGTCCAACATCCATCACCGTACACACTTAAAAAAATTGTGATTAAGATTTTAAGATCGACTCATAGCAACTTCAAAATATACAATATAGTATTATTAACTATAGGCACCGTGCTGTACCTTGCATCCCCAGGACATGTATATTTTTTAACTGGAAGTTTGTACCTTTTGACCCCCCTCCACATATTTCACCTACCCCCAACCCCTGCCTCTGGCTACCAACAATCTATTCTCTGCATCTGTTATAGTTTGCGGGGAGGGTTGTTGTTGTTCAGATTCAACATATGAAATCACACAGTTTTTGTCTTTGTCTGTCTGCTTTCTTTGACTTTTATGCCCTCACGGTCTGTACATGCCATCACTAATGGCAAGATGTCATTCTTTTTCATGGCTAAATAATATTCCTCTGTGCACGTGAGTGTGTGTGTGTGTGTGTGTGTGTGTGTGTGTACACCACATTTCTTTTATCCATTCATCCACTGATGGATACTTAGGTTGTTCTATATCTGGACTATTGCAAATAATGCTGCAATGAACATGGGGGGGTCATATGTCCTTTCAAGTTAGTGTGGGTTTTTTTTTTATTTTGGATAAAAACCCAGGAATAGAATTGCTGGTTGATATGATAGTTCTATTTTTAATTTTTGAGGAACCTACATACCGTTTTTATAGTGACTGCACCAATTTTCATTCTCCCCAACAGTACAGAATGGTTCCCTTTTCTCCACATCCTCCCCAACACTTGTTATTTCCTGTCTTTTTGGTACTAGCGATTCTAACAGGTATGAGATGATATCTCATGGTGGTTCTGATTTGTATTTCACCGATGCTTGGTGATCTTGAGCACATTTTCATGCACCTGTTGACCATCTGTATGTCTTCATCAGGAAAATATCTGTTCAGATCATCTGCCTTTTTAAAATTGCATTGTTTGGTTTTCTATTGATTCATAAAAGTTCTTTACGTATTTTGGATATTAATCCCTTACATGGGGTTGATTTGCAAACAGTTCTCCCATTCGTAGGTTGCCTTTTCACTTTGTTGATGGTTTCCTTTGCTGATGTCGTCTCACATGTTTACTTTTCTTTATGTTGCCTTTGCTTTTCATGCCAGATTCAAAATATAATTGCCAAGGATGATGTCAAAGAGCTTACTGCCCATGTTTTCTTTGATTTCTTTGATTTCAAGAATCACGTTCAAGTCTTTAATCCATTTGGAGTGAAAATTTCTGTATGATGGAAGAGTAGTTCAATTTCGTTGTTTTGTATGTGGCTACCAGTTTTCCCAGCACCATTTATTGAAGAGACTATCCTTTCCCCCTTGTA
The DNA here is from genome assembly GCF_023065955.2 of Ursus arctos. NCBI lineage: Eukaryota > Metazoa > Chordata > Mammalia > Carnivora > Ursidae > Ursus > Ursus arctos. The sequence goes on from NW_026622852.1 coordinate 12,902,770, forward strand.
TATTCATGGCTCCTTTGTCAGAAATTAATTAACCACATACGCGCAGGTCTAATTCTGGGCCCTCTTTTCTGTTCCATTGACTTATGTGTCTGGTTTTATGCCAAATCATACTGTTTTGATTACTATAACTTTGAATAGTTTGTAGGCAGGGTGCATGATGCCTCCAGCTTCTGTGTTCTCTCTCCAGATTGCTTTGGCTCTTTGGGGTCTTCTGTGGTTACATACAAATTTTAAGATTGATTTCTCTATTTCTGTGAAAAATGCCATTGGAATTTTGGTAGGGATTGCATTTAATGTGTAGATTGCTTTGAGTAGTATGAACATTTTAACAATATTGATTCATCCAGTCCATGAACACAGAACATCTACTTGCGTCTTCTTCAATTTCGTTCACTGATGTCATAGTTTTCAGTTTACAGGGCTTTTACCTCCTTGGGTACATTTATTCCTAGATATTTTTTTTCTTTCTGATATAATCGTAAATGGAATGGTTTTAATTTCTCCGAGAGTTTGTTACTAGTCTAGAAATACAATAGACTTTTTGTATTGATTGTATATCCTACAACTTCGCTGACGCTTGGGTTGATTCCATATCTTAGCTACCATAAATAATGCTGCAATAAATAGAGGTACTTACATCTTTTTGAATTGGTGTTTTCATTATTTTGGGGTAAATACGCAGTAGTGGGATTACTGGATCATATGGCATTTCTATTTTTAATTTTTTGATACCTCCTGTATTGTCTTCTACAGTAGTTATGCCAATTTACACTCTCACCAGCAGTGCACAAGGGCTTCCTTCTCTCCACATCTTTGCTGGCACTTTCAGACTAGCCATTCTGATGGTAGGAGGTGATACCTCCTTGTGGTTTTGATCTGTGTTTCCCTGATTAATGATGTTGAGCATCTTTTCATGTCTGTTGGCCATCTGGATGTCTTCTTTGGCAAAATGTCTATTCAAGTTCTCTGCCCATTTTTTCATAGGTTTTGTGTGTACATATTGAGTTGTAGAAGTTATTTTGGGTATTAACCCCTTATTGGAGATACTATTTGCAAATATCTTCTCCCATTCACTAGGTTGCCTTTTTGTTTTGTTGGTGGTTTCCTCAACTGTGCAAAAGCTTTTTATTTTCATGTAATCTCATTTGTTTATTTTTGCTTTCCTTTCCCTTGACTAGGGATACATGTTCAGAAATATGTTTCTAAGGTTGATGCCCAAGAGATTTCTGCCTGTGTTTTCTTTAAGGAGTTTTATAGCTTCAAGTCTCAAATTTAGGTCTTTAATCCATTTAAATTTTTGTGTATGGTATAAGAAAGCAGCCCAGTTTCATTCTTTTGCATGTAGCTGTCTGCTTTTTCCACCACCGTTTATTGAAAAGACCATCTTTTCCCCCATTATATATTGTTGTATCCTTTGTTGAAAATGACCATATAAGTATTCCTAGCCTTTCTATCTGTTCCATTGATCTTTGTGTCTTTGCGCCAGTGCCATACTGTTTTGATTAATATAGCTTTGTAACATATCTTGGAATCAGGGATTGTGATACCTCCAGCTTTGTTCTTCTCTCTCAAGATTGCTTTGGATGTTCGAGGTCTTTTTTGGTTCCATACAAATTTTAGGAATATTCTAGTTCTGTGAAAAATGCTATTGATAGTTTGATAGGGATTATATTTAATAGGTAGATTGCTTTGGGTACTATGGATATTTTAACAATATTCTTTCAATCTGTGAGCATGGTACACCTTTCCAGTTGTTCATGTTATCTTCCGTTTCTTTCATCAATGTCCTAGTTTTTAGAGCACAGGTCTTTCACTTCCTTGGTTAAATTTATTCCTAGGTGTTTGGGGGTTGTTTTTTGGTTTTTGGTTTTTTTGGTGGAATTGTAAGTGGTATTGTTTTCTTAATTTTTCTCTCTGCTACTTTGTTATCAGTGTATAGAAACGCAACCAATTTCTGTGCATTAATTTCATATCCTGCCACTCTATGGATTTGTTTATTCTAATAGTTTTTTGGTGGAGTCTTTAGGGTTTTCTATGTATAGTATTATACGGCATCAGTGAAGAGAGAGTTTTATTTCTTCTTCACCAATTTTGATTCCTTTCATTTCTTTTTCTTCTCCGATTGCTGCAGCTGAGACTTCCAGTACTAGGTGAATAAAAGTGGTGAGAGTGGACATCTTTGTCTTTTTCCTTATCTTAGAGGGAAAGCTTTCAGTTTTTTACTATTGAGAAGGATGTTAACTGTGGGTTTTTCATACATAGCCTTTATTATGTTGAAGTACATTCCGTATGTTGCCTCTAAACCCACTTTGTTGACAGTTTTTATCATGTATAGATATTGTGTTTTGTTAAATTTTTTCCTGTGTCTATTGAGATTATCATAAGGTTTTGTGATGTATCACATTGGTGATTTGCAAATATTGAACTACCCTTGTATTTCTGGAATAAATCCCTCTTGATTGTGATGAATGATCCTTTTTTACTATAGTTTTAAATTTGGTTTGCTAATATTCTGAGGACTTTTTGCATCTATATTCCCCAGGAATATTGGTCCGTAGTTTTCCTTTTTTGTAGTGTCTTTTGTCTGGTTTTGGTATCAGAGTAATGCTGACCTCATAGAATAAATGTGAAAGCTTTCCTTTCTCTTTTTTTTTTTTTTAATAATTTGAGAAGAATAGGTATTAACTCTTCTTTAAAAGTTTGGTAGAATTCACCTATGAAGACTTCTGGTCCTGGAAATGGGGGGGGGTGGATTTTGATTACCAAATTCAATTTCATTACTAGTAATTGGTCTGTTCAAATTTTCTCTTTCTTCTTAATTTAGTTTTGGAAGACTATATTTTGGGGAATTTACCCATTTCTTCTAGGTTTGTTGGCATCTAATTTTCCATTGTTATTCTCTTTATAATTCTTTCTATTTCTGTGGTGTCAGTTGTCTCCCCATTTTTGTTTCTAATTTTGAATCCTTTTATTTCTTGATGAGTCTGAGCAGAGTTTTATCAATTTCATTTATCTTTTCAAAGAACCAGCTCTTGGTTTTGTTGATCTTCTCTAATTTCCACTTATTTCCACTCTAATCTTTATGATATCCTTATTTCTACTAACTTTAGAAAAAGAACCAAGCCCAATTTCTGGAAGTATAAGGTTGAGATTTTTCTTGTTTCTTATGATAGGCCGGTATTGCTATAAACTTTCCTCTTAGAACTGCATTGTCTGTGTCCCAAAGATTTTGGACTGTTGCATTTCCGTTTTCATTCACTTCTGTGTATTGTTTGATTTTTCTCTTTATTCATTGACCTATTGGATGTTTAGTAGCATGTCGCTTACCCTTCGTGTCTTCATGTTCTTTCCAATTTTTTATTGTAATTTCTAGTTTCACGCCATTGTGGTTGGAAAAGATGCTTGATATGATTTTAATCTTAAATTAATTGAGACTTGTTTTGTGGCCTATCATGTGAAGAATGTGTATTCTATTTTTGACTGAAATGTTCTGTATATCTGTTGAGTCCATCTGGTCTGATGTGTCATTCAAAGCCATTGTTTCCTTGTTGATTTTCAGTCTGGATGGATTTCAATATCCATTGATGTAAGTGGAGTATTAAAGTCCCCTACTATTATTGTATTACTGTCAATGTCTCTCTTTATGTCTGTTAATTTTTGCTTTATATATTTAGATGCTTCTATGTTGGGTGAATAGATATTTACAATTGTCACATCTTCTTGTTAGATTGATCCTTTTATCATTATATAATGCCCTTCTTTGTCTCTTGCTACACTTTTTGTTTTAAAGTCTATTTTGTCTGATGTATCTTTTTCTATTCCTTCACTTTCAGTGCATGTTTTTTGGTCTGAAGTGAGTCTCTCATAGGCAGCATATAGATGGGTCTTTTTTTTAATCCATTCATCACATATGTTTCGATTATTTAGTCCCCGTACATTTAATAACTGATAGGTATGTACGTATTGCCATTTTGTTTTTATAGTTCTCTTCTGTTCATCTTCTTCTCTCTTTCCTTATAATTTGATGACATTCTTCAGTGTTACATGCTTGGATTCCTTTCTCTTTATTCTTCGTGTATATGTTATAGGTTTTTAATTTGTAGTTACCATTGAATTCATATATAACATCCTAAGTGGATAGCATTCTATATTAATTTGATGGTCACTGAAGTTCAAACACATCCTAAAGCCACTAAATTTTTATTCCCCCTTCACATTCTAAGTATATTATATCATTTTGCATATTTTTATTTTGTTCATCCCTTGCATAATTTTTGTAGATAATTATGATTGATTTTACTACTTTTATGTTTTAACCTCCACACTGGCTTTATAAGTATTTATCTACTACCTTAATATATGTTCATTTTTACCAGTAAAGTGTTTTTCTAGTATGACTCCTTCTTTCCACTTAAAAATTCCCTTTAATGTTTCTTGTAAGCTGGTTTAGTGGTGATGAACTCTTTTAATTTTGTCTAGAAAACTCTTTCTCTCCTTCAATTTTCAATAATAACCTTACCAAGTATTCTTTGTTGTGGATTTTTTTCCTTTCAGCACTTTGAATATATCAGGCCATGCTCTTTAGGCCTGTAAAGTTTCTGCTAAAAAATTAGCTGATAGCCTTATGAGATTCCTCTTGTATATAACAGTTTGCTTTTCTCTCATTTTTTTTTAAAATTCTTTAATCTCTCTTTTTTTTTTTAATAATGATTTTTTATTATATTATGTTAGTCACCATACAGTACATCCCCGGTTTTCGATGTAAGGCTCGATGATTCATTAGTTGTGTATAACACCCAGTGCACCATGCAATATGTGCCCTCCTTACTACCCATCACCGGTCTATCCCATTCCCCCACCCCCCTCCCCTCTGTAGCCCTCAGTTTGTTTCTCATAGTCCATAGTCTCTCATGTTTCATTCCCCCTTCTGATTACCCCCCCTTTCTTTATCCCTTTCTTCCCCTACTGATCATTCTAGTTCTTATGTTCCATAGATGAGAGAAATCATATGATAGTTGTCTTTCTCTGCTTGACTTATTTCACTAAGCATTATCTCCTCCAGTGCCGTCCATGTTGTAGCAAATGTTGAGAACTCGTTCTTTCTGATAGCTGAGTAATATTCCATTGTATATATGGACCACAACTTCTTAATCCAGTCATCTGTTGAAGGGCATCTCGGCTCCTTCCACAATTTAGCTATTGTGGACATTGCTGCTATGAACATTGGGGTGCATATGGCCCTTCTCTTCACTACGTCTGTATCTTTGGGGTAAACACCCAGTAGTGCAATGGCTGGATCATAGGGTAGCTCAATTTTTAACTTTTTAAGGGACCTCCACACTGTTTTCCAGAGTGGCTGTACCAACTTGCATTCCCACCAACAATGTAGGAGGGATCCCCTTTCTCCACATCCTCTCCAACAATTGTTGTTTCTTGCCTTGTCTATTTTTGCCATTCTAACTGGCGTAAGGTGGTATCTCAGTGTGGTTTTGATTTGAATTTCCTTGATGGCTAATGATTTTGAACATTTTTTCATGTGTCTGTTAGCCATTTGTATGTCTTCATTGGAAAAGTGTCTGTTCATATCTTCTGCCCATTTTTTGATTTGTTTATTTGTTTCTCGTGTATTGAGTTTGAGAAGTTCTTTGTAGATCTTGGATACCAGTCCTTTATCTGTAGTGTCATTTGCAAATATCTTCTCCCATTCCATGGGCTGCCTCTTAGTTTTTCTTACTGTTTCCTTCTGTGCAGAAACTTTTAATCTTGATGAAGTCCCATAATCTCTGCCTTTTTAATTATTGCTTGTCTTGGTGTGAACCTCCTTAGGTTCATCTTATTTGGGGATCTGTTTCCGACACTTGGATGTCTAGGAAGTTTTCTGTCCCCTCCTCCTTCTGGGATCCTTAACCTGTTCTCACTTTAATTTTTGCTCTTCGGCTTGGTTGCTTCCATTACCCTATCTTCCAGATCTCTGAACCATTCTTCTGCATCTTCCAATCTGTTGATTCTCTTTAGCATATTTTTCATTTCAGTTCTTGGGGGTTTTTTCTTATATTTTCTTTTTGTTGAAATTCTCACTGAGCTCATCTCTTTTCTCAAGTCTAATAGGTATCTTTACCACCATTACTTTGAACTCATTATCAGACATGTTGCTTATCTGTTTCTTTAAGCTTTTTGTCTGTGGTTTTATCTTGTTCTTTCATTTAGGACATATTCCTCTGTCTCATTTTATCTAACTCTCTGTTTTTTTGTGTGTATTAGGTAAGTCAACTATATCTCCTGGTCTTAAGAGTAGCGGCCTTTTGTAAAAGAGACATGCGGTACCGTATAACACTCTTCCCCCAGGTAATCAGAACCAGTTACTCCAGAGGTGTCCCCTGTAGGGGAGGTGTGTACACCCTCATGTTGTGGCTGTGATTGCTTTGGACACACTGGTGGGTGGGACTGGCCTTCAGGCCAGCCAGCTCAAAGGACCTGCTTTGCCTAATGTGAGCACACTGGGCAGGATTAAAGCCCCGCTGCAGGCACTGTGGCCATGCTGATGGGTGGCGCTGGCACTCAGCCTAGCTGTCTGCAGTTAGCCTCTGCCACAGCTGCAGGCACACCAGAGGACAAGGCTTTCTCTCTATGCAGCCAGCGAGGAGCTCCAGCTGCACAAACTATAGGTACACTGGTGTGAAGGGCTTATCCACCCCCTTCCCAGTGTAGGAGTCACTGTGGAGTTGCACCAGTCCCTGCCAAGGCTGCCTGCCAGATTATTATGCCAGTCTTCTTACTCCTTACTTGTGGAGGGACACCTGTCTTGGCAGGTATGTTGGGTGTGCAGAAGAATGCCAGCATGGGGTGTGTGGAGCTACTAAAGTAAAGAGGGTGTTAGCTGGATCCCCCAAGCATCTAGTTAGATGATGTCAAGAAAAATGGTGCCCACAGCACTTTCTTTCCCAGATAAATCTCCTGCAAATCCCTGCCCCTCCAGCACATATTCTAAGATTGGTCAATAAGTCTCCTTCACATATATTTCAGGTGCTTTTCAAACTGCTGCTTCTGTGCTGTGTCTTAGGCCAAGTTATTTAGCATGCTGGCTCTTTAAAGACAGGGATGCTGTTTCCTATCACCCTCCTGCGCTCTTGAAGTTAAGCCCTGCTGATTTTCAAAGGCAGACTTTATGGGGACTTGTGTTTCCAGTGCTGGTCCCCAGGGCCAGGAGTGCCCAGTGTGGGGTCTGATCCCTGTCACTTCTCCATTGGGAGAGAGGGAGGGAGGGATGTCCCTCCCATTTGTGGTTGGTCACACTGGAAGCTTGTTTCCTGACTACCCCTACCCTTTTTGATGTGCCCTTCTCTCTGTGACTAGCTGTGGAAGCAGTCTTCAGGTCGTTTTCAGAGTTAGTTGCATAAATGTGGTTGTTGTCCTTATGTGTCCATGGGAGGAAGTGAGCTCAGGACCCTCCTACTCCACCATCTTCCAAATCAAGAGAAGTCCCTCCTAAATGCCTTGTAAACAAGACACACAGCAGGTCCTCATAATGGTACAGATCTGGCCAGTCCACTGGGAGGAAGTATTGCCGCATTGCGACTCTAAGTAAAAAGAGTAGCAAGGCCTCCGCAAGAATTGGTTTGCTCGTTAGGTGACATGAGCCAGACTCGTATGCATAAGTCTAGGATGAAGAGCCTCTATCACCCAGGTGTTCCTCCCCTCTCTGCCCACTTTGTTGAGAGTTTTTAATCATAAATGGGATGTTGACTTTTGTCAGATACTTTTTCTGCATCGAGATAATCGTACGATTTTTATCCTCCATTTTGTCACTGTGGTGTATCACACGGATTTGCAGATGTTGAACCATACTTACATCCCTGGAATAAACCCCAGTTGATTGTGATGCATGACCTTTTCAATGTACTGTTTGCTAATATTTTGTTGAGGATTTTGGCATCTATGTTCATCAGAGGCGTTGACCTGAAATTTTCCTTTGTCCTTTTCTGGTGTTGGTAATGCTGTTCTCATAAAATGAGTTTGAAAGCATTCCTTCTCTTACATTCTTAGGAAGAGGTTGAAGAGGATTGTTACAAATTCTTCTTTGAATGTCTGGTAGAATTCACTGGTGAAGCTCTTTGGTCTTGGACTTTTGTTTACTGGGACGTTTTGATTATTAGGATAATCTCCTTACTAGTAATCAGTCTGTTCAGGTTTTTTCTCCTTTTTTCAGGAATCAGTCTTGGTTTCTAGAAATTCATTTCTTCTAGGTTATCCAGTTTGTTAAAGTTTTATAATAATAGTAGTCTCTTATCCTTTACATTTTTGTGTTAATAATAACATCTATTTCATTTCTGATTTTGAGTCCTCTAGTCTTTGGTGACTCTAGCTAAAGGTTTGTCAGTTTTATTTTTTCAAAGAACCAACTCTTAGTTTCATAATCTTTTCTGTTTCTACTCTGCTCATTGTTATTTCTACCTACTAACTTTGGGCTTCGTTTTCTGTTGAGTGTAAAGTTAGGTTGTTTGAGATTTTTGTTTCTTGAGGTTGGCATATATAGCTATGAAATTTCCTCTTAGAACTGATTTTGCTACATCCCTCAAGTTTTGGTATGTTACATTTCCATTTGTTTCAAAGTATTTATTCTCTTATAATATCTTCTTGGACCTCTGGGTTGTTCAATAGCATGTTTAATCTTTACATATTTGTGAATTTTTCAGGTTTCTTATAATCATTTTCTAGTTTCATACCACTATGGTCAGAAAAGTTGCTTGATATGCTTGCAGTCTTCTTAACATTGGTTTCATGGCCTAGTATATGATTTATCCTAGAGAATGTTTCACATGTACTTCAGAATTCACCCACACATCTGTTAAGTCCATTTGGTCTAACATGTTTAAAATCAATGTTTCAAAAAAAATTAAAAAATCAATGTTTCATTATTGATTTTCTTTCTGGATGGTCTATCCATTAATGTTAGCGGGGTGGTAAAATCCCCTACTATTATTGTATTACTGTCAATTTCTTCCTTTCAATCTGTTAATATTTGCTTTATAGATTTAGGTACTCTTGTGTTGGGTGTATAAATATCTACAAATGATATATCCTCTTGTTGGATTGACCTCTTTGTCATTATGTAATGCCAGTCTTTGTTCTAAAGTGTATTTTGTCTGCTCTAAGTATAGCTACCCCTGCTTTCTTTTGGTTTCCATTTACATGGATTATCTTTTCCTTCCCTTCACTTTCAGTGTGTGTCTTTACTTCTGAAGTGAGGCTCTTATGGGCAGCATTTAGGTGGGTCTTGGCTTTTAAGTCTTTTAATTGGAGCATTTTTAATTGATTTACACTTAATTGATATGTGTGTACTTACTGCTTTTTTATAGTTCCTATCTCTTCCTTTGTGGTTTGATGACTTTATTGAGGAGGTTAGATTTCTATCCACCATAGGCTTTTGCTTGGTGGTTACCATGAGGTGTACATATAACAACATCTCTATAATGATCTAAGTTGATATCAACTTAAGTTTGATTCCATTCTAAAGCTCTACCTTTTTACTCTCTCCCCATTTTGTTTTTGATGTGACATCTTATCTTGTGATCCCTTAACTACTTACTGCAGTTATTTTTACTACTTTTGTCTTTTACACTTCATACTAGGTTTAATAAGTATTAATCTCCTACCTTTTCTATATATTTACCTTTACCAGTAAGTTTTTACTTTCATGTTTTCTAGTTACTAATTAGTGCCCTTTCTTTTTAGCGTAAAGCTGATCCATTGACATTTTTTTATGTAAATGTCTTTAAAACATCTTCCTGTGAGATTTCTTTTGCTACTGAAGATGTTTTTGTTTTCTTTTTTAACTGAAATATAATTGACATATGATATCCTCTTTTAACATTTGCTGTAAGACTGGTTAATCATTGGTGAATTCCTTTAGCTTTGCCTATCTGAAAAACTTTCCCTCTCAGTTCTGAATAATAACTTTGCCAGGTATTCTTTTTTTTTTTTCCAGGTAGAGTATTCGTAGTTGGAACTTTTTTCTTTCAGCAGGTTGCAGGTGAGAAGACAATGTCACAGTATATTCAATGTTTTTGCTAAAAAAAAATCTGATAATCTTATCAGGGTTCCCTTGTATGTAACGTGTTGGGATTTTTTTTTCTTACTGCTTTTAATGGTCCCCTTATCTTTAACTTTTGACATGTTAATTATAAGGGGTCTTGGCGCGGGTCTCTTTAGATTCATCTTCTTTGGAATTCTTTGGGTTTCCTTCCTTCCTTCTCCAGGTTAGTTAAGTTTTCCTTTCTCTCTGCTCCTTCTGTATCCTCTATAATGCAAATTGCTCCATTTGCTGTTGTCTTGTAAGCTGTCTTCACAGGTATTTCATTCCTTTTGCTCCTCTGATTGGATGAGTTCCACTGCCCTATTTTTGAGGTGACTGGTCCTTCTGCTTCATCTAGTTTGTGGTTGAACCCCTCTAGTATATTTATCGATTTTAGTTACCGTGTTCTTCAGCTCTTTCACTTCCATCTTTTTTTGAAGTTTCTCACAGTGTTGCTCTATATTCATCCATGATGGATTTCTAAAAGCTTTAAGATGATGCCAATGTTACTGGTCCAAGGACCACCCTTTAAAGCATAGCAAGACTTGAAGTATTCCAAGTTAGAAGGTACTGCTTGATCTCACAATCCTGTTAAGATTTTCCTCTTGGTAATAGTGTTGGATGTGCTTCAAGCAACGGATGCCCTCCCAACCTCCACATTCCACTCTTGTGAGAATGAAAATGGTCATTGTTTCTGACCAGAAAATCCTTTGCGGATAGTGTCATGCAAATATCTGCCCTTTCATTCATGTGCCTACCTCTTTGAAGTCTATGGAAACTACGCTGATTTTAGTCTAAGTAGAACTAAGACCACTTAACAATCTGGCTTCATATAATAATTCAATTTTCTTCTTTTAACCCAACATACCTTTATGAGGCACCTGTCTCGGGTGGGAAATGTGTTCCATTCAAGCATGTGTGAAAGAATGAAACTGAAAGTAGCCCCAGAACGTTAGAAATATAAATGTGGCTGGAAAATAGGTACCAGATCATGATTTGTCTCGTATGCTGTATAGGGAGGCTGTATAGGGAGTTTGGATTTTATTATGAATACCACCTTGTTTGACTTTTAAAAGAAAGCTTATATATTCAGCAGTATAGAGAAATGACAAGACTGGAGAAAGAGAATCTAGTGGAGAAATGGTGCCGATAGAAATGAAGGCAATGGAAATGGAGAGATCTCATAGAAGAGATTCTATGAAAGTATGATTCACATGGCTTCAGTAGTGCTTGGATATCACAGATGAGAGATGAAGCAAAGATGACACATTTATAAACGGACTGAACAACTAGGTCAGAAAACAAATGAATTGGGTAAGAAATTGTTTTTGCACATGTTTAGTATTTGTAAAATATCCAATTAGATATTTTCATTCAGCAGTTGGATGTAGATCTGGCACTAAAAAGGGTAGTGTAACCCAAGAGGAAGGAAAGCATGAGATGAAGAAAGGCATAGGCTAGAACCTTCGGGAACACTAATCTGCAGAAACAGGAGGGGGAAAAAGAGAACCTAATGAGTAGAGAAAGAAAGTATATTCACAGACAGTAACAAAGGAGTTTCCATAAAGAAGGAAGGACCAGGGGTATCAAAATGGATCAGAAAGAACAAACCAGGTAAACATTATCTGGTACCAGGGGAACTTGAGTGACAGGCAGTTACTGGCAACCTATAAAGGGCAGTTTCAGTGTGTCAATGGCACTTAAGTCAAATCAGCAGTGAGTAATTTCCAGTTGTGGTCAAGAAACATCAGCGAAATGACAGACTAGGTAGCTCTAAGTTCCCATTCCCCTATGGAAGTGTCAAAAAACAACCAGAAATGGGCAGAACTAACCCTATAGGAGTAAAAGCCTACAACAACCAAGCAAACACTCAAATAAAAATCTACCCTCAAAAAGTAGGAAATTTCATTCATCCTTCCCCACCCTCTCCTCAGTATGGCACAGTCTTACTCTAGAGGCATCAGCAATCCATTTTCCTCCCTCAATCCATAGGGAGCACAGAAAACCCTATCAGGGAACCACCTAAAGGAATGGTCTCTGTCTCAACTAAGATCCCAAGTGGGGGAGGCAGCCACTGCTTGTGAAAGCTTCAGGGGGACTACAGACCTGCAGACACCTGGGACGAGAGATTACAGATAAAGACATAAAATAGACCATCGAAGGCCCTGAGAACTTGGGGTGAGATGCCCTAGGAAATTAAGACATTAGGAAGCAGACATATGTACAGGGAAATTGAGAAAACTACATGCAGGCCCAAGCAAGACATATGCTCACAGAAAAGACCTGAGTATATCCTAAGCTTTCATTGCAGGCTGATGCCTAAGCTCAGAGCACACCCAGCTAATCATTGAAGGGGTGCCCAGGCACAGAGACTCTATACAAAAACTGGGAGAGATGTTTTTTTTCAACTATTTAAGAAGAAAAATGAACAAATATTGGGAAATTGGAAAATACCTTGAGACAAGTGAAAATCCGGGACGCAGAGAACACAGTGCTCAGAGAAAAATATATATAAATGCTTACATTAAAAAAGAAAGACTTCAAAAAACAACCTAACTTCTTGCCTTAAGGAACTAAAATAACAAGAGCAAACAAAACCCAAAGCTGGTAGAAGAAAGGAAATTATAAATACAAATAATAGAGACAATAGCCATAAATAAACAGAAAAATCAATGAAACCAGAAGTTGGTTCTTCCAAAAGATCTACAAAATGGACCAACTTTTAGCTACACTGAGAAAAAAACAGAAAACTCAAATTATTAAAATCTGAAATAAAAGGGTGAATACAGCAGTACTATGAACAACTGTACACCAACAAATTGGAAACCTAGGTGTAATAGACAATTTCTTATAAACACACAACCCATCAAGGACAAATCACAAGTAAAAATACACATAGACCTATAACTATTAGGGAGATTCAATCAGTAACTTGGACCTCACAACAAAGAAAAGCCCTGGCCTAGATGTCCTCACTGGTGAATTTGACCTAATATTTATGCCTAAACTTAGTCCTCCTCAAAATTGAAAGGGAGGGACTACTAACATTCCTTTAACTCATTCTGTGAGGCCCAGATTACTCTGATACCACAGCCAGAGGAAGACAGTACAAGAAAACTAAAGACCCATATCCTTTTTAATTACTGATGCAGAAATTCATGTAGTGAAAAGATACTGTGTATGATTTCATTTTTTTTAATTTATTAAGACTTGTTTTGCGGCCTAACATGAAAAAAAATGTGTATTCTGCTGTGGTTGGGTAGAGTTTTCTGCATAGGTCTCTTAGGTGCAACTGGACTATAGTCCTGTTAAGTTCTTATTTATTGATCTTTTGTTTGGTTGTCCTATCCATTATTGAAAGTGGGGTATTTTAGTGTCCAATTATTGTAGAACTATTTCTGTCTTCAGTTGTCAGTGTTTGATTCATGCATTTTGGAGGTTTTGTGCTTATGCATATATGTTAATAGTCGTTCTATCTTGGCCTTTAATTTTCTTCTTTGTCTCTTACAATGGTTTTGACTTAAAATTTATTTTGTCTGGTATTAGAATAGCCACCGCAGCTCTCTTTTGGTTACTACTTTTGCATGGAATATCTTTTTCTATCCTTTTACTTTCAATGTCTCTTGTAGAGAGGCTTTTAAAAAAATCAAATTCTAAGCTATTAAGCTAATATCTGCCTTTTAAGTGGGGATATCCTTACTGATAAGGACTAACTTTAGCCACTTTGGTATGTCTTATGGCTTCCTTCCCCACTCCATTCCCTCCATTACTGCAGAATCCTCAACAAAATACTAGCATATGAATTATTAGAGTGATTACGAATTTTCAGGTAGGATTTATTGTTGTAAAATAAGGATAGTTCAACACATGATAATTAACCTTGATAATATACCATATTAGCAGAATAAAAGGAAAAAAAACACATGATCTCAATTGATGCAGAAAAAGCCTTTGATGAGATTCAAAATCCTTTTGTGATAAAAACTGAACTAGTAATAAAAAGAAACTACCTCCAAATAATAAACACCATATATGAAAAACCCACAGCTAAAAAAACTATCATAGTTAATAGTGAAGACTGAAAACTTTTCCCCCAAGATGAGGAAGAAGAACGCAATGTTTACCACGTCCATTCAACGTAGTGTTTATTGGAAGTTCAGAGCAATTAGGCAAGAAAAAGAAAGAAAAGCCACCCAAGTTAGAAAAGTAGTAAAATTTTGTTACAGATGACATGATCTTACATGTAAAATCTTAATACCAACACCAGAATAAATCTCTTAGAGCTAATAAATGAATTCAACAAAGTTGCAAGATAAAAAAATCAGAAATCAGTTGCATATCTATACATGAATTACGAACAATCTGAAAAGGAAATGAAAATCATACTACTCAGCCATCAGAAAGAAAGAATGAAGTGTTGTCATTTGCAACAATGTGGATGGAACTAGAGTATGCTAAGCAAAATGAGTTAGAGAAAGAAATACCATATGATTTCACTCATATGGAATTAAAAAACAAAGTGGGTGAACATTCAGGAGGGGGAACAAAAGAGAGGGAAATCATGAGAGAGACTTTTAAGATTTTATTTACTTGAGAGAGAGAGAGCATGAGCTGGGGAGGGATGGGCAGCAGGAGAGGGAGAAGCAGACTCCCCACTGAGCAAGGAGTCTGACACGGGGCTGGATCCCAAGACCCTGGGATCATGACCTGAGCCAAGGCAGACACTTAACTGACTGAGCCATCCAGGAGAGAGAGACTCTTAACTATAGAGAACAAACAGGGTTGATGGAGGGAGGGGGGTGGGGGCTGGGATAGATGATGGCTATTAAGGAGGGCCCTTGTTAAGATGAGCACTGGTGGTTATATGTAAATGATGAACCACTGACCTCTACTCCTGAAGCCAATATTGAACTGTATGTCAACTAACTAGAATTGAAATTTTAAAAAAATAAATTTGGCTCTAAAGTGCCAGAAACAAAAAAGAATATCATTCCACGTATAAAAATACTTATAAACTTAACCAAGGAGGTGAAAGACTTGTACACTGAAAACTACAAAACATTACTAAAAGAAAATAAAGAAGACAAAAAAAAATGAAAAGACATCCTATGTTCCTAGATTTAGAAAATTTATTATTAAGATGTCAGTATGGCTCAAATTGATCTAGAGATTCAAAATCCCAAGGACTTTTTGAAGAAATAAGAAAATCCAACCTAAAATTCAGATGGAATATCAAGAGATCCTGAATGACCAAAAAAAATTTTGAAAAAAACGAAGTTGGAGGCTTCACACTTCCTGATACAAAAACTTACTACAAAGCTACAATAATCAAAACAGTATAGTTCTGGCATGTAGTCCAAGGGAATGGAATAGAGAGCCCAGAAATAAGCTTTTGTACATATGATCAGATGAAGTGTGCCAGGATCATTCAATGAGGAAAGAATAGCCTTTCAACAAATGGTGCTGGGTTGAAACTGGAAAACCATATGCTAGAGAATGAAGCTGGATCCTTATTTTAACTAGATATGAAAATTAACTCAAAATGGATCAAAGACTTAAATGTAAGGGTTACAAGTATAAACTCTTAGAAGAAACATAGGGAAGAAGCTTCGTAATACTGGATTGGCAATGATTTTTTGGATAGGACACTAAAAGCACAATTAATCAAAAAAAAATTAGATAAACTGGATTTCATCAAAATCGAAAGCTTTTCATCAAAGGACACCATCACCAAAGTGAGGAGACGACCCACAGAATGTGAGAAAATACTTGCAAATCATAAATCTGATAAAGGATTAATATCCAAAATATAGAGAGAAGAACTACAACTCAAAAACACAAAGCCTAGAATAAACATTTCTCCAAAGAAAATCTACAAATGGACAATACACACATGAAAAGACATTCAACATCACTAGCAATTAGGGAGATGCAAATTAAAACTACAATGAGATACCACTTCATTATTTTTAAAAATAAATACCAAGCAGTAGTAGAAATGTGGAAAAATTGGAACCCTTGTGCACTGTTGATAATATAAAATGGTACAGCTATTGTGGAAAACAGTATAGCAGTTTCTCAAAATACTGAACATAGAATTACCGTATGATCCAGCAATTCCACTTCTGGGTATACACTCAAAACAACTGAAAGCAAGGATCTGAACAAATATATGTACACTAATGTTCACAGTAGCATCACAATGGCAAACAACCAACATGTCCTTTGACGGATGGATAAACAGAATATAGTATATACTTACAATAGAGTATTATCCAGCCTTCAGGAATGAAATTCTATACATGCTACAATAGAAATGAACCTTGAAAACAGCAACTGAAAAAGCCAGGCACAAGAGTATTACAGGCTGCGGGGCGCCTGGGTGGCGTAGTCGTTAAGTGTCTGCCTTCAGCTCAGGGCGTGATCCCGGCGTTCTGGGATCGAGCCCCACATCAGGCTCCTCCGCTGGGAGCCTGCTTCTTCCTCTCCCACTCCCCCTGCTGTGTTCCCTCTCTCGCTGGCTGTCTCCATCTCTGTCGAATAAATAAATAAAATCTTTAAAAAAAAATTACAGGCCAATATCCCCACTGAACATAGATGCAAAGACCCTCAACAAAATTTTTACTAGCCAAATTCAACAATATATTAAAAGAATCATACACCATGAGTAAATGAAGTTTCCCTCCGATGCAAGGATAGTTCAACATCCACGAATCCATCAATGTGATACACCACATCAACAAATAAGGATAAAAATCATATCTCAATAGATGCAGAAGAAGCATCTGACAAAATTCAATACCCATTCATGATAAAAAAACTAACAAAGTGGGTATAAAGGGGAATGTACCTCAGCATAATAAAGGCCATAGATGACAAGTCCACAGCTAACATCATCCTCAGTGGCACAAAGCTGAAAGCCTTTCTTCTAAGATCAGAAACGAGAGAAGGATGCCCATTCTCCCCATCTTTACTTAACATAGTATAAGAAGTCCTAGCTAGAGCAATTAGTTAAGAAATAAAAGGCATCCAGATTAAAAAAGAAAAACTGTCATGGTTTGCAAATGACCTGCTATTATGTATAGAAAATCCTAAGGACTCTATCGAAAAACTTATAATAAGCAAATTCAGTAAGTTGCAGGATACAACATCAATATACAAAAATCAGCACCAAACTATCAGAAAGAGAAATGAAGAAAACAATCCCGTTTATAATTGTATCAAAATGAAAAAGTACACCTAGGAATAAATTTAAGGAGGTGATTATTGAAAACTAGAAGACATTTATGAAAGAATTGAAGAAGACACAAATAAATGGAAAGATATTCTGTGCTTATGGATTGGAAGAATGAATATTGATAGAAGGTCCATATTGCCCAAAGCAATATACAGATGAAGTGCAATCTCTATCAAATCCAATAGCATTTTTCACAGAACTGGAACAAATAATCCTAAAATTTATATGGAACTACAAAAAGAAAAAAAAAGCCAAAGCAATCTTGAGAAAGAACAAAGCTGGAGGCCCCATATTCCCTAATTTCAAACTATATTAAAAAGCTACAGTAATCAGAACAAAATAGAAACCCACAATTAAACTCATCTATATATGGTCAATTAATTTACTACAAAGGAGCCAAGATTATATGGTGAGGAAAGGATAGTCTCTTTAATAAATGAGTTTAGACGGCTACGTACAAAAGAATAAAAATTAACCACGATGTTACACCATATACAAAAATTAACTCAAAATTATTAAAGACTTGAACATAAGACCTGAAACCATAAAACTCTTATCATAAAACATAGGTAGGGGCACCTGGATGGCTCAGTCGGTTAAGCATCTGACTCTCAATTTCAGCTCGGGTCATGATTTCAAAGTCATGAGATCGAACCCTGTGTTATGAGATTCTCTCCCCCCCCACTCATGCTCTCTCATTCTCTCTCAAAAAAATAAAATAAAAAACATAGGCAGCAAGGTCCTTTGATATAGGCATTGCCAGTGGTTTGGTTTTTTTTTAACCTGACACCAAAATCAAAAATAAGCAATACCACATCATACTAAAAAGCTTCTATACAGCAAAGGAAACCATCAACAAAATGAGAAGGCAAGCTACTGAATGGGAGAAAAATATTTGCTAATCATAAATCTAATAAGGGGCTACTATCCAAAATATATAAAGAACTCTTGCAACTCAACACCAAAAAAAAAAAAATCCAATTTTTAAAATAGGCAGAAGATCTAAATAGACTTTTTTCCCAAGAAGATATACAGATGGCCAACAAATACATGAAAATGTATCTTAGTACACAATCAGGAAAATGCAAATCAAAACCACAATGAGATATTACTTCACACCTGTTAAAATGGTTATTATCGAAAAGTCAACAATTGTTGGCAAGGATATGGAGGAAAGATAACCCTTGTACACTGTTGGTGGAAATATAAATTGGTGCAGCCACTCTGGAAAACAGTAGGGATGGTCCTCAAAAAATGGAAAATAGAACCACCATATGAACCAGCAATTCCACTTCTGGGTAGAATTTATCCAGCGAAAATGAACACTAACTCAAAAAGACATATGTACCCCCATACTCATTGCATTATTTATAATAAACAAGATATACACACAATCTAAATGGCCATCAATGGATGAATGGATAAAGTACGTGTGGTATATAGATATACATATAATATATATGATGGATTCTATTTCATGTGTATATGTGTGTGTATATTACATATATATATAATGGACTATTATTCAGCCATAAAAAAGAATGAAATCTTGCCGTTTGTGACAACATGAATGGACTTTGAGGGCATCAGGCTAAATGAAAGAAGACAAATACCATATGCTCTCTCCTATATGTAGAACCGAAGACACACAGACACACAGACACACACACACACACACACACACACACAGACACACACACACAAGACTGGTAGTAGCTACGAGAGGCAGGGAATTTGAGGGTGAGAAAAATGGGAAAGGGGGGTCAAAAAGAAAAAAATAAAAAATTCTTTTAAAGATTTCTGATCACTTTGAAGGTTAACAGCTCCCCTGTGGACTCCTGGAGTCCAAAGATCCCCAAGAGCTTTTTTTCCGAAAGTGGCCTCTAAGGGATGTCGGTCCGCTGACTCGCCTCAAGCAGCAAATGCTGGCTAAGGGCCTGCTGCTTTTGTGCTCACGGACGCTGCTGTTGGGATGGGTGCTGCCTGTGACCGTCTGGCTCCGGCCCCTCTGGGAGAAGCTTCGCCATCTCTCTGAGCGCGCAGCAGGAGAACCGGAGCAGGGACTCGCTCTGCGTACCTAAGTCTCTTTCTGGTCAGCTGCGCTGGGGCTAACCTGGAAACACTGATACCAAAGAAAGGAAAGACCGGAGGGACTTGTTACCTTGAATGAATTTTCACGAGAAGGAAAACCAGATTGCCCTGTGGACTGAAGGGGCACTTAGAGGTCTTCCGCTCTAAAGGTCACCGCACCACATTCTTCGCGCATTCTGCCAAGAACCCTCTGCTATGGGTAATCTGGGGAGGGAGCGCCCGTTCTCTGATGGGCCCCACACGACCATGAGCCGTTTGCTAGCAGAATGCTTACAGGCCACAGGAAAGCTAACCATTCCGCCATGGCACAAAGAAAAAATGTGCCGGTGAATGTCCTATAGTTGACACAAGGCGGGGCAAGATGAATGAGCTGAAGGCCTCAGACAAAATGCTCAGAAGGATTGTGTGTCCCACGCAGCCTGAGCATTGCAGCCCCCCTCCGGCCCCACTCCCCCACCCCTCACTTAACTTGGCTAACATCATACATGTCACCTTTATCTGCTTCCCAGTGCAACGGGCCTTGCATCGGGCCTCACCTAGCCGTGCAGCACAGACAAGTGTTCTGCCAGACACGGGATGGCATCACCTTACCGTCAGAGCAGTGCAGCGCCCTTCCGAGGTAAGAGAAAGCCGTGGACCTCCTTTCCCCAGGCCCTGTGTCAATAGCATGGAAAGATAATGTTGAGCGGATGTTTCTCCTCCAACATCCCACAGTCCCTGTGGTCAGATGCCCTTCCCTTTCACCTCGTTTTCCCCGGGCCCCTGTTCTCCCTAGAGATAGATGGCCCCGTGGTGGCCTTACACTTATTGAATGGGCCAGGCTGGGCTTTCCTCTTTTGGTCGTAAAGACTACAGACAGTTCTGTTCCTCTGAGCGTGGCCTGATACCGCAGGAGCTCTGCACTAGCCCCAGGGTGGGCAGGAAGTGAGGTCCACGCGGTGGCCACCAGACCTCAAGGGCTCCAGCAGCCCCTCATGCTTGTCGGCCTTCCTACAGAAGTTATGCTAAAACGAGGGCACTGATCCCTGGGTCTAAACCTGTCATTCCTAGCCAGTCCCCATTCCCGGTCCTACTGGCCTGTGGATGTCCCTTGGGGTGAGGGCTTACTGTCCCCACCCGCGACCCCAGTCCCAGGCTCTGCCTCTGCCTCTGCCCACCCGCATCCCAGCCAGACTTCATCCTTGGGTCACGCAGTGATACAGACTTTGCAGAGCTGAGCACCGAGAGGCCCAGTGAGAGCATACAGCCTTCTGAGATCCTACAACCACTACCAGAACAGAGATCCGAACCCCCTCTGGTGGCACCAGAGGCCTGAAGAGTTGCCCCGCTGCTTTCCCATCTGTTCCCCGATCCCACCCCGACTGCGGCGGGCGCTAACGCTGCCGCCCTCCTCCTGCAGGCCCGTGAGCACCCAGAACTGCTGGTCGGAGGCCTGCAGCGTTCATTGGAGGGTCAGCCTGTGGAGTCTCTGCACCGCGACGTGCGGCAACTACGGCTTCCAGGCCCGGCGCGTGGAGTGTGTGCACGCCCGCACCAACAAGGCCGTGCCCGAGCACCTGTGTTCCTGGGGGCCCCGGCCCGCCAACTGGCAGCGCTGCAACGTCACGCCCTGCGAAAACAGTACGTTCCCACCCCACGGAGCCTTCTGCCAGGTCCCCAAGGGGCGGGCCTGCCCTCTGCCCCCAGCCCCGAACCCGTGCCCAGGCCACCGGATCAGGTTTCCCAAGGACGGTGAGCAGGGGCCAGAGCTGGGTATTTTCACAGGGGTGCCTGCAAGCCGTCCAAGATGTGTGCGAGGATGTGTCTACACACGTCCAGGCCACATCAGATGGCTGAGTGTGCCCCAAGGCACTAGGCAAAGCCAGGTGCTAAGGGCCCAGTGCTAAATGAAATCGTCCTCCAGCTCCCCTGCAGGAGCTTGGCTGGGACCCAGAGAAGACCAGCCAACAGTGCCTCCCGGGGGCCAGGCCGCTAGACAAAAGTACTGTCCGCACAAGTCCTGCCCGGCTGGCCCTGCACCCAATGTGGCTCTGCTTCTCACAGAACAAGGAGCTGCCGCCCTCCCTCCTTCCCGCCCCGCGGGCGTCCCCCGAACTGTGCAGGAGCCCAGGCCCTCGAGATCTGATACGCATTCACTGTCTGGGTCCTCCTCCACCCAACACTGGCATTTGTATCCCAGTCGGGTATTTTTTTCTTCCTCTGGACGCAAAACAAATTGGAGGTGGGTCGTAGACAGGGAAGGGACGAAGACAAAGTATGAAGCAAAGAATTAAGAAATTTTAAAACACTGCCATGCAGTTTTCCCCCAAACGGGGCCTCTCCAGGCATCAAATCGCCAAGGCTGAGGCAGATGCCCTGTGGGCATGTTGTCCCCCAGTGTGTCCACCGGGCGGGGGGGGGGGGGGATGATCTTTGCTCTCGGGGTGGTGCCCACCCATCTGTGTGTCAAGAGCTCACCACCATCCGTGCTAACATTCAGTCAAAGTAGTTCAGACTTGCTGTGTTCACCACAGCTGTCCACCGCCCAAATCACCCGTATTTAAGGACAGTCGCGTCTGTGCCAGTGCTGAGCTGGCAGCCCACAGCGCTCGGGGCAGGGGAAGGAGGAGAGGGGCTTAGGTGCACCGGGTAGGAAAACAGAGGGGGGGCCGAGGGTCGCCCCATCATCCAGCCAGCCACTGCAGCCCGGGGGGCAGCCTGGGGGGCACACGGCAGAGCTCCCCCAGGGGCGGGACAGCAGTGGCCCCTGCAGCACGGGAGCCCAGGGCCCCAGGCAGAGGCCCGCAAGCACCCCGCGGTCGCAGCCCTTAGGCTCCGTCTCAAGGCTCTCTCCTGTCCCCTCCCCCAGTGGAGTGCAGGGATACCACGCGGTACTGCGAGAAGGTGAAGCAGCTCAAACTCTGCCAGCTCAGCCAGTTCAAATCTCGCTGCTGCGGGACTTGTGGCAAAGCGTGAAGACGGGGCCCAGGGAGGAACTGCACCCCGGCCACGCAGAGGACTCGTGCCACCACCTTGGAGAGAATTGAAGCTTTCTTCGTTTATTTATTTGTTGCCCTTTCCCCCGCCCCCCATCACACACGCCCTCGTCCGACCTCCTCCCCCACCCCAGACGTGAGGACGTCAGCGTGTCCTCTCTCTCAGTTAGCTGGAGGACAGGATGTCGGGGAAAGACAAGGAAAGGGGTTGAAAGGAGGTTGAAGAGCAGACACCTTCCCCAACCCGGCTCCCAGGCAGACCAAGGAAGAGGCAAGCAGCAGGGAGTCAAGGCCAAGAGCAGACGAGAGACGGGAGGGTAGGGTGACAACGTTTGTAAAGCATTGAGACAGACTTCGGACAACCAACTGTGTCTTTCCTGGCGGCACGCAGTCGACCCAGGCGTGTGCTGCTGCCTGTGTCCTCCTCTGTCTCCGCCTGGGGAAGAGCAGGCAGAGAGGGGAGGAAGGGGAGGACACCGCCGTGAGGCAGAACCCAGGCCAGAACACAGCGCTGCCAGTGGGGAGCCCTGAGAACTCAAAGCACCAATGCATGGCAGTCAGGGGCAGACCGTGCAAGGGCCTGGAGCACACACGAGGCAGGACACAAAGCAGCAGGAAGGAAGGGCACAGAAGCAAAAAGAAGCCTGTGCACGGTCCTCAGCGCAGGGAGATGAGTGAGCAGGCCCGAGACTCGGGGAAGGGACGCTCCGAATTCTGCCGCCCTTATAGAGGGCACAGGCCTTGGCAGCCCATGCCGCTTGGGGGGGGGGGCGGTCCACACTCCCCACACTGTCTCAGCGAACGTTCTGCCTGTACTCCTGGAGCAAAGCTAGTGAGACATCGGGGTCTGGTTATGCAGTCAGGCCACCCCTGGCATCTCTCCCTAAGTCACAAGTTCTGCACCACCCCCACCCATGGTTAACCGCTGATGTGGGCCAGGGGCATTTTGAGCGTGAACAGGCTGGGTTTTCTGCCTAGTTGGCCAGTGCTGCTTCCCCTAAGGGCCAGGGATTGGGGTCAGTTTGCCAGAGAGGATCCATCAGGTCACAGGAGCCACTTCCGGAGCTGGCCGGGACAAGGGGTGGGACAGCCGGCTGGTGCGGGCCCTTCCAGGAGCACAATGAGAGCTGCCCTCCTGGTTTCACAGCAGCTTGGGGCAGGGTGGCGGGGTATGCTGGCGAAGCTGTAGGGTAACTAAAGCTTGCAGGAGGGTCCTCAAAGGCTTTTCAACCTGTTCCCCCCCACACACAATGAAATACTATGAACCTTACAAGAATGAGTACCACCCATTTTAGGAATTCGGCAAGCAAGGCAGCACACACCCTTCCAGAAATGCCCGTCAGCTACAGTAAAAGGGCTGTGGTGAGGTCCAGTGGCAAACCTGACATTCTGGGACTATTTGGCCAATTGTTCTTTCAGCAGAGGGGCTTTGGGTGAGTGATCTTGGCCACCTCCCCGTTGGCCACCACTCAATAGCCAGGGCAGCGTGGCCACTGTCACTCACCCCTTGGATCAACTGCCCCCCCCTACAGACTCGCAAATGCCACTCAGCCCCAGGGCCACCACGGCTAGCAGGGCGTCTGGAAGTCAGAGACGGGGAAGACACTGTTAAGCTGTGTCCTCCCCGGGGGAGCTGTGGACGACGAAGGTGGGTCTCTTTCTTCCTCAGCACAATGGGCTCTAAGAAATCATGTTACTAAAAATCAGTGTCATGTTTATTTAAAATAAAAGAGAATGTTTTCTATGTCTGTATATCTTTTGTGAATATTTATTAGGATTTCTTGTATAAAAAAAGTGCAATATTAATAATTGTACATTGTCATCCGGAAAACAAAGTATTTGGGGGACTTTTTACTAACTTCCTGCGGTTGTGTTCCTGTAAACTCAGTGGTGATTATTGTATTGTTCCTATTTTTAATAGCACCTGGTGTTTCACTCCGGATCCATTCACTGTGTAGACACTACGTTGTAAAGCTAACATGGGATGACAGGGCAGTAAAAGGGGATTCACTTGTGACGCAATAGTTATGCATGGAATGAAGACGACAGAGTCCGTACTAACTAACGCAGTTGGTTATTTCTAGTTCAATAGCTATGGAAAACCAGTGGCCAATATTTACGTTTCCTCAATAGCAGGTGTCCTCCAGCTCCGCCTCGTGTCAGGCTGCAGCCGCTGGAGTAGGTTTCAGAGCGAGCCTGGAGGACCTAGGCTTGGGGTGGGAAGTAACGTGCTCCTTGCATGAGATGAATGTACATTTACTGTTTGTTCTGTGAATCGTGACTCAGCAGCAGCACAAGATGATTAGAGTGGCTGAATAATGTGGAAGGAGGCACTTCCTCCTCGAAAACACAAAACTGTATTTATATTTTTTTTGTACAGATAATACAGCTTATTTATTTAATAAATCTGGTCGTCCGAGTCTCTGTTAAGCCCAGCCTTCCTGTCTTGGGGGGTGAGGGTGGTTCCCGGCCACTTACACGCACTGGGCTAACGTGGAAAAATTGCAGGTTACAGCTCTGCCTGGGACGCTGGGAGCCCGTGCCTGAAGGGCCGGCTCTGTAAGTCAACCCAAAGGAGCTACGTCTGTGGACATGCAAGTATTTAGGCTTAGTACTGCCCTTGACAATCCTCTTATTCATAGCCCTGCATGGTGGGAAGGTGGGAGCCACAGGACCTTCAGAAAAACTAGGCATCTTGGGGGGCAGATGAAGACTTGGGGGCGGGAGTACCCTCCCTCCAGGCCGGGCTCCCTGCCAATGGGGGCGTGCACAGAATATAGTAGCTGGGTGCTGAAATTCTGGATGGACACCATGAGTAGGAGCTAACATTTATAGATCATTACGTTCCATCCTCACATGAGCCCTAGGATTATCACCGTTTGTATATGGGTAGACAGAGGCCCAGAGAAGCCCAGGGTCAACCAGCCGGTAGAACAGGGATCAAACTCCCAGAAGCCTGGCTTTTTAGCCAGAGCCCTTTTCTCACCCACTCCGCCATCCCAGCTCCCATGTGTAAGAGCGGACCACGCCTGGCCTCCTTCGTGGGTGCCCTTCTTCCCTACTTGGGGACAATGGGACGTTTTACTGGGGTTGTCACTTTCTCATCCCCAAAAATCAATTCCGATGGCATTCTAGGGCCCCAAGTTCCCGATTCTGAAAGTATTTTAATAGAAATGAAGGTATGGTGGGAAGTGCAGAAAAAATCAAAAGCATATTGTGGAGTTTTTTTATCAGCTGGCTCCCAGTGGAAGGCCAGCAGGTCCCCAGGCCTGGAGGATGTCCACACAAGGACCTTGGTGGGAAGTGCCTGAGAGGACCCCCAGCCTCAAAGCCCAACTCCAGCCTGTCTTCCAGCAACTCACGCAGCTTATCACAGTCTGTTAAGCAGTCTCAAAATAAACCAGAAAGCTCTTCCTGAAATTCCAATTATTTTCTAAGGAGTTTTAGGTTTTGCTTTAAAGAAAAAGCCAATGCTAGAACTATAAATACTTACATACCAGCAACCAAATAATATCCTACAGAGACCCCAGGGGAGGATGGGGTTGGGGGGGGGGGGGCAGGGAATGAGTCAGAGATGCCGGAGTAAAACCCCAGGAAGTTGCAAATAGTGGGAAGGGCTCAACCAGAACATATGGAAAATTTTCCAGCCAAAATCACAGAGCTCAGCAGGGAGCAAAAGAGAGATTCCTAGAAGGATGCCACCAGCCACAGCGTAAAAGTTTGGAATCTTAACCACAGGCCAGTCCCAGGGTTGGAACTCCTCATACCAGAGTCCCCTGCTTGGCCCCTGAAGTTTCCAGGCCTTCAACAAGAGGAGCCCAGGAAATCTGGGGCCCACCCAGACCAGAACCCTCAATAATCACCAAAGCTCATCCATGCCTCAGTTTCCTCACCTTTAAAAAGAGGATACCTCACAGGATAGGGTTTTTGTGAGAACACTAGTTAATTCACATTGAGGAAATCTGTGATGACCTGGCATGTCACGAAAGCATTCACTGTTAACCGCTATTACCGTCCAAGCTACCTTGGCAGAGAGATGAGGGGCAGAGCCCAAAAGCATTTGTGCTCGTTCAGATTCCCATCGTCAGCTTTGAAAGACTAGCCCTATGTTTCCATTTTTGACTGAGAAGGACATCAGTCATTGGTGCAAATTCAATACTACACAGTAGCATAAATAAGAGCGGCCTCAGTGAACCAAAATCTGTATCTTGGAAAATAACAGAACAGCCCCGGTAACCAAATCAAAGACTCACCAAAATATTCACACACTTTCAGAAATAACTTCCCGGGACAAAGGTTGTCTTATAATCCCAATGTACAAGTCTAGTTTCAATTCAAAATACCGAATGTACACATAAGTTCCATTCCCTTTGATTTACTAAAAATCACAGAGAAGTGTTCACACAAGCAAACACACGTGTAATGTAAAAGCTAAAATTAAGGATATCTCACTTACCAAGTGGTAGACTTTCTCACAAACGGCATGCTGTTATCCCCTCACCTCCTCCTGCCAATAAATCCACAGAAAATAACCCGCTTTTATTAATGGTTCTTGCTCAAGTGAGACAAGTTAGAGCTCAATAATCTATTTGTGGGCCTCCCCAAAACAGACAAATTCATTCACAACGGATAAGGGAATTGTGGGGTGAAGAGAAGGATGAAGCTCTCGGAAATAATCCAGTGAAAACTGACCTGTTGGGTGAATTACCCAAGGAAGGATAAATTAGGAAACAAAATAAGGTGACATCCCCTTGGTTTGGTCTCTCTCTGTCCCTCATTTTGTTCAATGAACCAGCCATGATTTAAAGACTCCAGGATTCAGACTGAGAATACACTAGACTGTGCGTTAAATCAGGGAAGGTTATCTACCCATATCACATACTGCCAAGGAGGAAAGTGCTGGTGTGGACACAAGCCTTCATCAGTACAGAATCGAATGCTCAATGGATCTACCCATCCTATAAGACGAAGATAAACCCCAAATTGTCGTCTGTCCCCGCCCACCCATGCTGTCCAGTGGGAGACGCTTCTACAGGTCAAAGGTGGGCAAGCTGATCGGAGATCGTTATCTTTGGCTGAACTTCAACTGCTGATTCATAGCACCCCAAGGTTTTCCACTGTCGGCCGCTACCTCTAACCTGGAATGCAGGGACCGCAAGCAAGCTTTTGCTCGCAAGAACTGGGCTGTCAGCTTGCCTGTCGACCAGAGGTTTACAACTTCACTCAGATGCGTTCTGCGAAGCACCTGGTCCCAATCACCCACATGTGTCACGCTTGTGATAACACAATATACAGATGTCACTCAGCTCTGTGTTTTCCGAAGGCAAAATCCATCTTCGACCAAGGATTTCCCAGGCTGCTCCTAAAGATATGGTTTATATATGTGTAAACAGAAATTAAACGTGCAGTTTTATGTGAGTGAAGAGAAAGCAGACAGTGGGGACTGGTTCTCCTGCTGCACATAAATGATGTTTGTTTAAGCAGAATGCTTAGGAGGGCCGGAGAGATTGCGCGGTCAGCATCCAGACCAGAAAGCAGGCCTGCGAAACCGGCCTCCCTTTCCAAGATGACATAAACAGCCCTCCTCTGGGTCTTTGTGATGGCCAGGGTTGACCTTGTTACAAATCCCACAAAGGAGAGAAGACAAGCTGCGAACGACTTAGTTACCAGGTGAGCAACTCCAGGAAATATTTAATGGTCGAGGCAAGGTGCGTGGTGATGAAATATGTCATGGGTTTGATTTTCTGCTCCCCAATCCTCGCCATCATTTCTTTAAATAACAAAGAAGGGGCCAGGAAATGACTTAGCTGAGGTCACTGAAGGAAGACGAAGTTGTTCGGTCAGTCATCTAGGTAGTCCTGTCCTAGAGCTGAAGTTCAGCGTGTCACACGGTCAAGGCCAGGGCAAGTGCCAGATCCATGGGCCAGTCACTCCTGAGCTGAATGTCTTCACCTGCACGGGCCCTTCCTGTTAGAATGGAGATACTCACGGTAACCACCTGAGAGCAAGCCCCCATCCTGCGAATCCCCCACTCCCTCTGCCATGTGATGGTCCAGCCTCTGCACCAGGGTCTTGCTGAGATGGAGAACCACCAAGCCCTCACCTGGTCCTGGTGGACCTCGCTCTACCTCCCACCCCAGCCCCCCCACCCTGCCAGATAAGCCCTTATGCTTTCTCATCTCATCTCCTCCCTGATTTCTCTTCCTATCACTTACCTTCTCCTTGCTTCAGAGCCTGACAAACTCTTGTGAAGCACCGACTCTGGGGGGGCCCACGCTGGGCCCTGGGGACACAGGGGTGAAAGCCAAGCCCCTGCTTTCAGGGAGCTCCGAGTCCAGTCGGGAAAGCAGACATATCTCACCACAAACGCCAGCATGTCCCACTCTAACTATGAAGTCCCGAGTTTAGGGGCATCTCTGGCTCTGTTTTCTTCCTCATTTGGTTCTTTCCACAGTCAGCACCCAGGGATTGCGCCTCTCGTTCCTCATCCTTTCTCAGTGGGACTTTGCAAAGGTATCCTGACTGAATCAATCTACTCTCCCCTAAGCTCTCCTCCAATCCACTCCCCGCACGGCAGCTAGAACTATTGTCATACATCAGTGTAAACTGACGCATACGTGTAAAGTTAACTTAAATCTACGCCTCAGAGGCAGTTAGCTCACACTTCATTACCGGATCATAAATCCACCCTCCAGAAGTGACCAGGGCAAGCCTTTCACATCCTGTTACCTAAATCCGCAACAGAGAGTTTCATTCATTACAACAAAGTTCATTAAATACCTACCGGTGAAATGAGTGGTTCTAAAGGTCTGGAAAGGGCATACCAGTGCCCCCAGTACGAACAGTCTAAGAATCCTGCAAATCCAACAGCCTGGAGCCCCAAGCCTAGAGTTGTCTTTGGTTCTGTGCCCACCCCACCCCCACCCCGCTTGGTTTGCTTGGTTTGACTAGAGAAGTTCTGGGCTGATCTTACTGTAGGAACGCTCACCCTCGAGTAACTGTCCGAGTGCCAAGCTCCTGGAGTCACGCTTGATTCCCACTTCTTCTCACCCCGCCTCCAGTCAGCGACTCCCTGCGGCCGCCCTCAGAACAAGCCCAGGCCGCCCTTCCCATCAGCCCCACTTCTACAGCCAGCTGTGGGTTGCCGCCTCACCCTCTAGGCAGTAAGCCTCCTGCCAGGCCCCCCGCAGTCCCCTCACAGCCGCCTGGGTGACCACAGGGATGGTAGATACAGTAGTATATACCAGAGCTGGGCACGTCTCCGCTGCAAGCTTCACGCTGGCCCTCGTCGGAGGAAGAGCCAAATTCCTGGCTGCAGCCCTCATGGAAATATGCCCCCCTCAGGGCCTTCGCTCTGTGTGTTCCCTGCACTCATCTCCTCCTCCCCCGAGACTCTCAGACCTCACCTTCTCCACGAGGCCCACCCCGACCATCCCAATATACACCACCTGGGCCTCCCAGAACTCCTGGGTCTCTCCGCCCCGATTTGTTCTCCTTTTCCCATGGTGCCTTTCTCCTTGTCACTTACCACACAAGTTACTCACTATGCTTTTCATTTATTAGGTGTTGGTTATTTCACTGATATTATACATCATACGTTATTATATATCATTATTCATCGTTTATTATTAAGAAGTGTCCGTCTACTCCACTAGACTGTAAGCTCCACAAGGGCAAGACCTGTGTGTGCTCTGTTTGCTGACGTCATCCAAAGCACCCGGAAGACTGCCTGGCACCCAAAGCAGATTTTGTGAAGGAATGAATAAATGTATGTTTGTACATACAGATGGGTGGGAAAAGGAGGAGGAAGCGTGGTCAGTGCTATGACAGATGGGGCAGCCCACCATCCCGATGACCAGAGCTAAGACGGGGTTATGGGGTAGAGGAGGAAGAGGAGACATGTAAGATGTGACGTGTGGAAGGAGAGGGTGGGGTTTTGAAGTCACTACCCCTCGGGGGGGCAGGGGGCAGTGCTTGGATGGAGTAATGGAAAATGAAAGCCAGGGAGACGCTGGAAAGCAACTGAGGGCCATCTGGGCGGGTCCCCAAGAAGTGCCCCCAGAGCAAGACCTTAGTGAGAACAGCAGCAGGCCCAGGAGTCTGGAAAAGGGTCCCATGATAGCCCCGAGTCAGATGGGCCCCCAGGGCGGATGGCAAAGGTAAGAGATACAGCGTCTTTGGAGCTGGGAAATCCTCAAGAGCTTGGTAACCAAGAGGCAAAACGTCCCTAAACACCACCATTTGTGAGATTATAGTAAAACAAACACAATAGACGTGACTGCATGTTACCAAATCACAAGATGAAAATACCTTTTTCCCGGAAAAAACCCAAGGAATCTTTTCGTACAATGAAGAGAAGCTAGGCTTAATGTGATTCACTATTTCTGACGAAGAACTTAAAAAATTCAAAGAGCCCTTCAGGGGCACCTGGGAGGCTCAGTCACTGGAGCACCCATCCGACTCTTGATTTTGGCTCAGGTCACGATCTCAGGGCTGTGAGATCGAGCCCCATGTCAGGCTCATGCTGGGTGTGAAACCTGCTTAAGATTTGCTCTTCCTCTGCCCCTCCCCCGCCACTCGGGCACGCACTCTCACTCTCTTAAAAAAAAAATTAAAGATCCCTTCAAATAGCCTTCAGCTCCTATATATCATCATTCGTGCCTATGTATTAGCCTTGTCGGTAAGCAAGCATTGTGTCAAGAAGTCCTGTTGCAACGCAATCGGTATTTTTGTAGCCATTTGTGTGCATCCAGAAGCAACTAGTAAGTCTGAGCGCGGAGCACAAGGTGCGGTGGAGAATCCCTCGCAGGTACACGCAGCTACCATTCCCCGAGCTCGTACACCCATACACCGCATGGCCCGGGAAGGGCGCTTGAAAATTCATTCTTTCCTCTCCACACGCACAGCTCCGCATCTCTCCAGCCTTCCCCTTCTTTCCAACCCGCAGCGGCATTGCACTGTTCACCCAGCTCATTCTGCAAACATCCTTTCCTCCACTGCCCCAAGTTACGGAGCCTGTCTGCGCCTCCGCTCCCCACCCGAACAGGGGATGACGGCAAGAGCAGGAGGCACGTGTGGGTGCAGCGAGAGGTCCCGCGCGGGTGCTGTCAGAGCGCGAGAGAGCTCCCCACCGGAGGTAACACGCTCATGCCCACTGTCCGGTACATGAACTTTCCCAGGCTCCCTGTGCCCCCGCACTCGGGCTGTGCCAGCACCTCCCATTTATCAAAAAGCCAAACAATTTCAACGGTCAGTGACCAGGATGTTTCAACACTCAAGAGCTGACCCTGAGTCACGGCAGGATCCGCTGGGGCTTTTAAATCATCGAGGAAAGGTTCGACCACATGTGTGCTTGCATGCGTATTTTATTGTATTCTAAACGTATCTGAAAAAAATGTATGATGAGCGCTTGGCAGCGTTTCTCCATGTGTGTTCCAACAGGTTTTACGCAATAAAAGGGCTCTATTGTCAGAGTTGGAAACTGTTGTTTCTGCCCGCTCAGCATTCATCCCTCCCCTTGCCTGGAAACCATCCCTCGGCTTCCTTTGGGGACCCACCGCCTCCCAAGGCCTCCCACGGTTCCTGTAGTCTGCATGGGGTTGACCCCACCCGTACACTCTACTCAGTCCAGGGGTGGACCTGATTCAGTCCTGGACAAGGAGGATTTTCTTCCTCCCTGGCCATGGCAATCAGTTCAGGGATCAGCAGGAGACTCGAGCCAGGCAAGAGAGACTCATTTCAGGGATCTTTACTGAACCACTGGGAAGGAGAAGCCCTTTAGCTGAAAGGATGTTGTAAGCTTAAAATCGCTAGAAACCTCCATATGGAAACCTCCATAGGCCTGCCTAAGAAGGCAGTACAGAAGAAAATAGAGCCAAAAGATGAAGACCGAGCACCCGTCACATCTCCTTCAAGCCCCTGGATTCATCTGTGCCTGAATCCCACAGATAAAGCCTTAGACTGTTCAAATGCCTGAACCAAAAAATGCCCTTTTTTGCTTGAGGTCTTGTAATTCCAAGAATACTGACTCATGCACTGGGCTATACAAAGTGAAACAAGTTTCCTTTACTATAGGGTTTCACAGAGACTTCAAAATATTATTATGCAGTGTGAATCTCAAACAGGGTGATATCTGCAGCCTCTCCCAAACTTAGGTGTCCACTGCACTTTTTTCTGAAGACCATATCACAGTTTCTATTCCATAGAAAACACCTTCAGAGAAGTTAACAGATATTACCTGTAAGTTAACCTCATATTCAAACACTCCAAAGCTCCTGTCCCTTATAATTCTGGACAAATGAGACAAATGGGAATTCATTTATCCAACACTGTTAATGCATTTGCCCAGACTTTAAAAATGTAGGTGTATAATTTATCATTTGTATTAAACTGGGGTCATAAGCATAAACTATGGTGTATTTTTCCAGACTTCATAAAATGGGTGTATGTGCAAGTGTGTGTGTACATACATTTTTTTTAATTCCTACATTGGGGTCACAATTCCTGAACTGCCATACTTTTGAGTTCTACATTTTAAACCACTTTTTTCGTCTCTAGCCCTACTGCCAAGCTGTCAGCTGCCACTCCTATCTGGTTAGGTGTCTGGTTCTAGCAGAAGCCCCTGCTGCTCTTCTGAGGGCTAGAAAACAGGTAAGAGCAGCTCATTGGAACTGTATTTAAAAAAGAAAGGAAAAGAAAGAAAGGAAAAACGAGGGAGAGGAGCCAGTATGAGCAGAGCACGCGCCAGCATCGGGGGTGTGCCCTGCATAACGTACCTGAGTTTCCATACGAGGAACGCATGTCAGGGATTTTGGCAACTGAAAGGCAGCATGTGTCCCGGCTCTGGCCTCAGTTTGGACATGGAAGTCTCCAAATAACTGGCCTTTGAATACGGGAGGTGTTACAACACTGAGCCAGACAAAGAGCCTCTCCAAATCGATAGTAAGCACTGAACTCTGCAGAGGAACTTTAAAATGAAAAGTGGGGTTTGTTTGTGGGTTTGTTGGGTTGTTGTTTTTTTTTTTTTAAGTCTCGGCGAGCCTATCATCCCCCAAATTCCATTCTTAGTCTATAAGTCATTCACTGGCAGACATGCCAAATTTTAGTCATTTTTCAAGCATTCCGTCTGCCTATGTTTTCTCAAGTCGCTACTTGCCTGCTTCAAGGGTATTTGCGGGCTCCCCTGTTTTATGATCCTCTGAAATGGAAGGGGACTGGAACAGTGAGGGAAGAACCAAGCTGCCCCCCCCCCTTGCTAGGGAAAGAACAGCCGTGGCCCTGGGGAGGTAGGCAGGGTGCCGGGGGGGGGGGGGGGCAGGCAGGCTGGTCTGGGCAGTAAAAGCCCAAGAAAGTCAGGGTTCGATTTCATCACAGGAGTGGAAAGTTCGTGAATCCTTTTGGCGAACATCAACCTGGGTTTGCTGCCACACCCCACGTCTTGACAAGAAGAAGCATTGGGTTCTCACGTCAGTGCCCAAAGATCCAGACAGGGACCTGGGGCAGCTGTGCGCCAGAAGTAGGACTAGCGTTACCCTGATGCCTTTTCCAGAATCCAGAGCATATGTTCTGGAAGGTTTACAGGCTCCGGGGCTCGTGTTGCACCCCCAAAGTGGGGAGGAGCCAAGCACCTGCTCAGCCAGCCGTGTGGAAATTCCGAGCCTGCTCTGCCAAAGAAAACACCCCCGCCTGCCCGCCACCCCCAGTATTGATGCTCAGAAGGGCCTCTGCCTTGCCGCTTCCAGGCCGCTGACCAGATGTGGGCTGGGGGGATGGCAGGGCAGGCCTGAGGAGCCAGGGGCCATTTAATCTTGGGCTAGGACCTGCACACCCCCAGCCGGCCCGCATATTTCCTCTTGGCAGCCACACAACTGAAAAGCACTTTGAGAGGAAACCGAGCCCTCAGTTCATGTTTATGCCCTAAGGGACCAGATCCCCAAAGGGTGCATCACTGTGCAAAGGAAGGGGCGTGCCAATCCCGTTGCTTTGGAGTCGTCGGTTTCACTCCAGCTTTAGAGGCAGAAGCTTGGAGTGGGGTGCGGAGGACAGTGATTTCTAACTACGTATGTTACTTCCAGCGTGTTTACAGCAATGAGACGACAGTGAAAGGTATTCAGAGGATACAATGTGAAAGCAAAACCATGAGACAGAGTGTTTGCTCCCCCAGCCACCCCAGCTCGGAGCCTGGCCCGAGTCAGGACTGCTCCTCCTCGTGTCACCACCGGGCTGTGGTCTCTACTCAGTTGAGGGCTGTCTCTGAGCCCCCCAGACCCTCCCCCTCTGTGAAATTGCTGGTGACATCTGAGACCGGTGAGGCCAAGGATGCTGGTGGGGGAGCACCGTCTGATGCTGTCTGCACAGGGTGTGGTTCAGAAGCCAATGGTCCACACCAGGGCCCCCTTCACCCGTACACACTGGTTGGCCTGGTACTTATTCCACACTGCCCACGTTGGCCCTTCTGTCCAGTCAGGGGGGAAAGTCACCCTCTAGGTATGCTTTCCAGTTCAGAAAATGCCAAAAAAATCCCATTGGTGATGAGGTCAAGGGGCAGCCTACCTGTTTGTGCTGGTCTCCCTCCTGCCCCACTCACACACACCATAATAAGCTATAATAAAGCAATAATGAAATTACCAAGTGCTGTAGTGAAGAAGATGGGAGAAGGGTCATCAGTGAACAAGGGGTTTCAGGAAAGGTGAAGGAGACGAGAGGTTGATGGGAGAACGAAGACTGACAAGTGCAGAAGGAGAAGCCACAGCTTCAAACAAAACTGTCCCGAGAGAGCTAGAGCTGATGGGGAGCAGGCGTCCAAGGCAGAACCCGGCAGGGGTTTGGGGTTGGAAACACCAGCTACCATAGAAAGCAGGGGGACAAACGGTGCCAACAATGAGGATGGCATCTCCACCCTCCAGCCCCCACCTGGCCTGAGATCTTAGAGCCAACCTGTAAAAGGGAGGCTCATCCTTCAAGACATTGACCCCTACAAACATGCAACAAGTATTAGAATGCAGCGTCCTTTCACCTGTTCTTAGGGCTGTGTTTATACCTTAATCTGGGGCAAAGTCGAGAGGGGATTCCTGATCACCAAACAATGAGAGTGATGGGCTGGGGTCTTGACTCATGCAGGTGGCCAACCGTCCAGTGACCCAGGAGATAGGACCTGCCCTGCCGACATAGGGGCTGCCCTGTGCACGGCACAGGCGGGGAGACACCAGTGTGGGGAGTGGGACCTCATCCCAACAGATGCCATATCCATGACACCATATGGTTTGGGCACCGTACCTCAAACCAGCAGACCACGTTCAAGCAGCCCAGGGCTTCCACACCAACAAATCTCACCAGCTGCAGCCCATCGGCCACACTGGGAAACTCGGCTTTCCTCTGATAACAGAGAGTTTGCCCTCTTTGGGCTTCAGAACTCCTATCCCTGTTTTCTTCCCCAGAACCTCACCCCCAGAGCATACTGGGGGTTCCCCACGGGAGCTGGTCTCCTGCTTGGCCATAAGACGTGTTCTCTCTTTGGTCTCTGATAACTTTTCTTTCTTAATGTGCATAAAGTTTTGAGATGCTGGGCTGTGGTAGGTGATGAAGCTCCCACTTCATTCTCACAAGTAAAAAATCATACAACATAAATTATAAATTTTTCCGTATTTCCTGGAGAAGACCATGTGTTTGAAGCCGTCCATCACCAGGGTTTGTCGAACACGATCCTATCAGGTGTTAGAGCAGTGGACACACACACGTGTAGGCGTTTTAACAGAGGTGTGTCCCACAAACCCTTATGTGGAAGCCAGATACACAGAACTGATTAACAAGAAGTCGCCATGACAGGACAAGGGAGGGGAGCCAAGGCCCCATCTGTTTCCCTCCTCCTGACCCCCATTACTTCCTAAAATACCATTTCCAGGGAGCACAGGGAGCAACTCCAACTCAGAACAACTAAAAACTATATGTGGGGGGAAATGTGAACATTTTCCTTTGTAAATTAGGCCAAACAGAACACATGAGTCTCACTTACCTTCACACTTGTCAACAACGGCCAAGAAAATTGTGAGTAGATTCAGCAAGGCAGAAGTCAGCAGCCATTTTCATCACTCCATCATCATCACCATCATCCTCACCTACGTCTAAATTAGAGTTAACCATAAGCCAGGGCTGAGTGATTGACATAGGCTATCATTAGACACCAACAATGAAGCCACGGGGCCACTACTGCTATTATCCACATTTTAAAGAACTTGACCAAGGTCTCCTAGCCAGTGGGTGACAAGGGCCAGGAAGCGAGCCCAGGTCTGCTGGACTTTCTCCTTACACATATGTTGCTAACCACTGGGTTCCACTGGTCCCTGTAATAGCAACTTGTATCCCCTCTTATGTAGTTTCTATGTTTCCTGAATTTTTTACTGTAGTAACTACTTTCACAATCCTAAGGATATTTTGAGACCAAAAAAGGACAGATAGTAGGAGAGAGAAGATTCCTTAATTCTGGTAGAAGTTGGCAAGTCAGGGATGCCCTAAGTGGCTAATCTGGCCTGGGGTCACCCTAGAGGTCACCCCTCCACGGCACAAAAGAAGGACTCAGAGGAAATTCCTCACCCCAAGGGGACTAGCTCTCTTTAATCAGCCAGGTTCATCCATCCTTCTTCAGCTTCTTTGTACTCATCAGAAACACTAGAAAAGCTTATCAGTCTTGATATACGGAGCACCATCCTATAACTAACTACACTGAGAAGGGGGGGGAGAGAAGCAGGAAGGATCAGGGAATTAAAATTCCCAATCTACCAAAACAGACGTCTAAAATCAGTAAGTCAACAAACAGTATAGGCATATGATTCAGGAATATGAAGGTAAATATTAGCAGAAACAGATCAAATAATTTTAAATTCTTCTCTGGGGAAGCAATAATGTGGGAGGCCAAGGGGCTGGAGCCTAAGAGATTGTTGCATTTTTATAAGCACTTAGCACTATGTGACTTTTCAAGTCAACTGCCAATATTTCTCCAATTTGTAAAAATTACTAAATAAAAGTAATTTTTAAAAAAAGAAGTAATAAAACCTACCCTCCTTAGTGGTCTCCTTTAGCTTAATGCACTCCAGGAAGGCGTTCAGAGAAAATGTGGCTTGGTGTGCTTGCAGAGCCATGCAATCTGGGACACAGCAAGATGGGAGGTACCTGGCCCCGTAGGAAGAGCACTGGATCTTGAATCAGAAGCCTGGGTTCCAATCTTGACCTTGGTGCTCCATGCTCTGTGGCCTTGGGCAAGGTGCATAACCTCCTTGAGCCCCTCTACCCCCATGGAGGCCGGTATCCAGACCCCATATAAGCAACAAGAGAATTAAATGATTTTGATCCCGACCCAGTGGTGCAAACCAACCTCATAGTGAGGCTGCGAGACACGGGAACCTGAGAGGTCTGGGCCAGGTAAGGAAGAGCCATGGAAAGACAGATCCCAGATAAAAGACACAGGTTTCTCACCCATGAACCAGGCACTGAACATAAACCCACGTCTCCACACTTGAGCCGAAATGTCCTCTTCCACACAGTTCCCAAGTTATTTTAGACCATGGAGTGGATTTTGGGGTCTGTGGACTCAGAAGGGAAGGGGGGTGTCCCTGGTATCAGCCTGCATGCCTCTGAGTGAGGTTCACCCACACCATGAGCCCATCCGATCCTGGCATAAGTCCTCTTGGACAAAATCTTTCCTCAATTCTTTCCAAATAAAAAAAAATTTTTTTAATCACCGAATTACTTTAGCCTTAGAATCAAGCCTTAGACCCAAAATAGAAACCTCCAGCCCTTCCTCCAGGGCAGGGTCCAACTTACCACTATGTCAACCTTTGTCGGAAGTCTGGTCACAGATGTCATTTTAGGAAAAGCAGATCTAGCCTTCCAGGAACCGGCCCAGCATAGGGCAATTTTTTTAGGCTCCAAGCACTTAGAAGAGCCCACAGTTTCTGCTCACAGCCCAGAGGGAGCCCGCCAACTACCCGGTTGCTGAGTGTCCCTTTGCCTCCCCCTCACCCTGGAATCAGAGCCAGCACTGGTTTGGGGGTAAGAGAGACCTGGCAGGTCCACGTTCCCCTGGGGCTGCCATAGGATCTCTTTCTCCCCTCCCCACTTTCTGTGCCTAAAAAGACCCAAGCCCCATTCAGACAGCACTGTTCTTGCAGGTATGTCATGGTGTGAAAAGATAGAAAGATGCCACATAAAGCAGCCCTGGGCAGAGAGAACACAAAATTCCAGACTGAGTTCAAAGCACTCCCATCAGTATTGCAGTGCAATGGGGGCTGTAGTCTGAAATCTCCCCCAAAGTTCCCAAAGAACACAGCCTGTTCTCTTCATAGACAGCACATGGGGGTGAACACATAGAGCTGCAGATTCATTCCCCCCAAAATAAAGTTTATTCTTCAGCACTTCATACTTGGCAAGGGTTAATTACAATGTCAATTCATACAATGATTAAATTAATGAAATATTTCTGGTTCAGAGAAAAACCCTTGAGACCAACTTTGATTCCATCAGCACAGGGTAAGGGACCCAAGTCGGGGAGGCAGCAGAGGGAGGGTTAAGGGGAATACTTAGCCAGTGATTAAATGTCATTTTCCTTGATTCAAGCGATTCTCATTTTATTCAAGTGTCCTGGAAATGATGATGAAGACTTTTTCTTTTCTCCATTTTGGGGAATTCTTTTTTGGCCAATGAATAACTCTCAATCATCTGCTTTTAAAAGTATTGTGCAATTTCTAAGTAACAATTTTTTTTAAAAAATCAGGCTGACACTGCCAACTCCCGCTGGTTGGGGTTTTCTGAATCACCTACAGAAAGACGGCTGCTCTGCAGAGAGCCTGTCTGGGAAACTGGCCTGTATATCCTGTGTCCCAAAGCATCTGTTTCCTCAAAGATGTAGCCAGGGGGCTCAGCATATGAAGCCAGGCACCTGCCCATATCCTTGGGAGTAAAGCTGATGCTGTATGTGGTCTGGCCCTCCACGGGGATATTTCCTTGGGGGCCAGCCCAGGGAGGCTTACAGCTTTTGGTATTGATGGGTGGGTGGGGCACATAGTGGGCCCGAGTCGTAGTCAGACAGTCCAGGGGCTCGGTGGGAATGTTCAGGTGGGGAACGGGCTTGACTAGCTCTGGGCGCATGCCAGGCCACTGCTTATAGTCATCCTTGGTGGTAGTGGAGCCTTCAAAGCGGCCACCCTTCTTAACTGAGAGCACCGGTCGGCAGGACTGAGCTGGGGCACCCTTAGGGTATGTGTAATGGGCCTGCACTGTCGTCAGAAGGTCCATCTTTTCTTCAGGAGGGACATAGGAGACAGGAACTTTGGAGAACATCTGGGGCGTTGGCCAAGCTTGGTACTTATCTCGAAACTCAGTCGTGTTAGAGAAAGGCATGTCTAAACCACAGGGCCTGGCTGCAGGTTTCAAGCTCTTGGCTGGCTCTCCCATCAGGCCCCGGTAGGATTCTTTGTGGGTGGTAAGGCTTTCAAAGGGGATTTCACAGGGTCTGAACTTCTCTGCTTCATACACAAAGCGCTTCTCCATAGGATGGGCCACGTAGCTCATCTTGTAGTTAGTTAGATCCTCCAGGGGTATGTTACAGAGCCTGGGAATGGCCAGAGGCTTACAACTCTTGGTGTTTACTCGACCCTTTACAGAATAGTCATCCTGGTGTGTAGTTCTACTATCAAACCTGGTTGATGCTGGACGGTAGTGGTGTTCTGGACGAAGGAGCTCTCGTCTTGGTTGGTTCCAGGGTAAATAATCAGCTGAAAATAAAACAGTAGTGGTAGTTACTTATAAATCAAATCCACTTAACCTACATGTATTCTAAGGGGCCCCAAAGCCTTAAACCAGTCTCCAATGAGATGGGCCTTGAGACAAAGGAAGAATAAAATAGATCTCTTCCACCACCTCAACCAAGGGCTTAATGTTTCAACTTTATTGTACTTGCAAGTTACTCTGCAGAACAGATAAATTTACAGGAGTCTCCTCATAATCCACAAAGCTGCATGCAGGGTTTTAGAGGGTCCACAGCTGTGGGAGGATCTAGGGACTTGACACTAAGGAGTGCAGCCACTCATGTACCCTGATCCAAGAACAGTTCCGTTCCTCTACAGCGAAGGTGTCCTCTCTGAATCAGCACAGAGTGGGAGGATGGGCGTGGTGTAATGAGATAGGGGATTAACAACCCACACTGGTGGCCGACCAACCAGACCGAGCAGACCTCCCTTCTCATGAATGAGAAGGGAGGTCTGCTCGGTCTGGTTGGGGTGACACATTTAATCCACATAAATTAAATATGCTGCCCCAAGGGAATAAAGGCATTGTGTTGGCTGGAGAGAGAACAGCAGCTGCCACTTGCACAGAGTTTATCATGTGATAGGCAATATTCTAAATACTTTCCATATTAACTCATTTAATCTTCAAACAGGCCTAATCAGACCCATTTTATATATGTATAAATATGCCCACTTTATATATGCAGAAACAGAAGCACAGAGAACTCAGGAAACCTGCCCAAGATCACTTGGCTGGAAGTGAAAAAGCACGGCTGCAAATGCAGATTCAGAATCCATGCTCTGGACCCGCTCCACTACCTGGTTCTGACAGTCAAGGAACACTGACTATGTACCAGCTAACTGTGCTCCGGGATTTCCGTACATGATCTTGTTTCATCATACAATAACTCTTTGTATGGGTGTAATTATCTCTATTTTACACATTTCCAAGAGCAGGACTCAGAGAGGCTAAGAAACTTTTCTAAAAGTCACATGGCTAGGAAATTAAGAGTTGGCATTTAAACCACATAGTTGACTCCAAAGTCATGCTCTTCCCACAGCCTCTATTATGGCTAAGAGCATAATATATCTAGAGAATGAAGGTTAAAGAAAAGACTAATGAAAAATAATCAGAATATTTGCAGAAGAAGAATTTCAGAATGTTTGAAGAATGAAAAGAATAGGCAAACCATATCTAGGGGATATCTGTCTCAAGAGGAACCTTTGCTGTGGAACTTGCACAGCCACGATAATGAGAGGCCTGCACCCAAAGAAAATCTGCCCTAAAGATGGCCTCCACACATCCTGAGGAGCAAGTTTTGTCCTCAAATTGCACTGTCGGATGCTTTTAAAGTAACACAATTTCTACGGCAACTTTGAAACTAAAAATCTAGATGAGAAAAATAGCGCAGCAAACCATACCATTCAAACACCTTGATACCGCTTCCATTCTTTTCCTAATACTGGACTCACACCTAAATCCTACATTGCCCCCCACTGCACCCATCAATTACCAGATCTAAAGTAACCAATATGAAATCCCAGTGAAAAGCAGCTTCTCAGGAGCCTTGGTTATATATAGCCAATACCAGTGGAGTCCATAGGCACACTTTTTGAAAATACTTTTACTGAGATATAATCTGTATAACACAAATGCACTGTCTTACATTCTTTAATTATGCAATAACTTTTACAGAGTTGTGCAACCATCACCAAAATGCAGTTGTAGAACATTTCTACCCCAAAAAATATTAAGCACATCTGCAATTAATCTTTACTCCCATTACCAGACAACCATTCTATCTGCTTTTGGTCTCTATAGATGTGCCTTTTCTGGACATTTTATATAAACAGAATTGGACAATATATAGTGTTTTGCATCTGGCTTTTTTTCATGGAATATAACATAATTGAGATTCATCCCTGTTGCAGCATGTATCAGTTCATTGCTTTTGTTGCTGAATAGTATTACGTTATATGGATATACCAAATTTTGTTTATCCATTCATCAACTGATGAATATTTGGGTTGTTTCTACTTGTTGGCTATTAGGAAAATTTCTGCTATGAACATTCATGGTCAAGTCTTTGTGTGGATATATATTTCATTTCTCTTAGGTTGATACCAAGAGCAGAATGGCTAGGTTATATGGTAAATCTATGTTTAACTTTTTAAGATAGTGCAAACTTTCCAAAGTGGATTATCATTTTACATTTTCACCAGCAATTTGTGAAAGTTCTAATTCCTCTACACCTTCACCCACACTTGTTTTTTTTTAAATTATAGACACTGTAGTAGGTGTTTAGTGGTATCCCAATACAGTTTACTTCACATTTCCCCAATAACTCATGATGGCAATAAAAAGAAATACAGAGTTAAACAAAAGGAGCAGACAGGAATATGTCCCAAATGAAAGAACTAGACAAAACTACAAAGAAAGAGCTAAACAAAACAGAGATAAGCAATATGCTAAATAGAGAATTCAAAGTAGAAGTCATAAAGATACTCACTGGACCCTAGAGAAGAGTTTTCAGTGAGAACTTCAACAAAGAGACAGAAAATATAAAAAAGAACCAGTCGTAATTGAATATATAACTGACATTACAAATACACCACAAGAGAATCAACAGCAGATTAGAGGATGCAGAAGAATGGGTCAATAATCTGGAAGACAGGATAATGAAAGCAACCAAGGCAACCATCAAAGAGAAGAGAATATTTAAGAATGAGGATAGGTTAAGGGACATCTGCAACGTCATCAAGCATAATAACATTCACTCTATAGAGGTCCCAGGAGAAGGAGAGAGACAGAAGGAGGCAGAAAACCTATTTGAAGAAATAATAGCCGAAAGTTTTCCCGAGCTAGAGAATGAAACAGACATCCAAGGTCCAGGAGGCACAGAGAGTCCCTAACAAGATGAACCCAAGGAGATCCACACCTAGACATATAATAATTAAAGTTGCAAAGATTAAGGATGAAGAGAGAATCTTAAGAGCAGGAGGAGAAAACACTTACATACAAGGGAAACCCCATAAGGTTGTGAGCTGATTTTTTCCAGCAAAAACTTTGCAGGCCAGAGTGGTGTGATATATACAAGGTGCTAAAAGGAAAAAACTGACAACCAAGAACACTCTACCCAGCAAAGCTATCATTCAGAATTGGAGGAGAGAAAGATTTCCCAAACAAAGTTAATAGTTCATCACCACTAAACTAGCCTTACAAGAAATGTTGAAGTGGGGGAGGAGTTAAGATGGCGGAGGAGTAGGGGATCCCTTTTCCAGCCGGTCCCCTGAGTCGAGCTGGATAGGTACCAGACCAGCCTAAACAACCACGGAATCAGCCTGAGATGCAGGAAGATACATCTGGATCTCTACAAATGAACATCTCCAGCACTGAGTATTGAGGTACGAAGCGGGGAGCCATGAAACCGCGCACAGATATCGGAAGATAAACGGAAGGGGGAGGGAGCCGCCGCGTATGGGCGCCGGGAAGCGGTAGCCACTTGCACGGGGGAGCGGGCGGACTCACTGACGGCACCCGCGAGAGAGCGGACTGAGACCGGTGAGTCAGAGCGCGTGGAACACCGGAATCCCGGTGTGCTCACGGGATCCAGACTGAGACCGGGAGCTTCCGGAGCACGTGCGGGGCGGCTGGCGGGCCACCTGCACGGGGGAGCGGGCGGACTCGCGGTCGGCACCCGCGAAACAGCAGACTGAGACCCTGAACTGGGTGCGCGCGCGCCACCAGGCTTCTCACGGAACTCCGGAATCGCGGTGTGCT
The DNA here is from genome assembly GCF_023065955.2 of Ursus arctos. Classification (NCBI taxonomy): domain Eukaryota; kingdom Metazoa; phylum Chordata; class Mammalia; order Carnivora; family Ursidae; genus Ursus; species Ursus arctos. The sequence continues at coordinate 12,946,703 of NW_026622852.1, forward strand.
CACCGGGCATAGACTGAGACCGGGAGCTTCCGGAGCGTGCGGGGCGGCTGGCGGCATTAGAAACACAAAGGACAGAGACGCGCCGGCCCTGGAAGTGAAGGCAGGGATGCCGGGTGTGGGGCGCACACCCCGGGACGCTGCAGGGTTGAGCAGCACCAACAGTAACGGAGTTAAAGTGGCCAGAACATCAGTGGGGAACGGGCCGCAATCCCTCTGTTCTGTGACAGAGGCTGAAATTCGGCCGCTGCTGCTCTGACTCTCAGAAGAGGCACAGCAAACCACCAGGGAAAGCCGCCAGAGAACAAAAGCCTGGAAATACCGGCTCACTGCGTGTCCATCCCCATCCCCCCTCGCAGGGGACACGGAGACTCTACCCAAACAGGGTTGCCTGAGTATCGGCGCGGCAGGCCCCTCCCCCAGAACACAGAAGGCAGGCTGAAAAATCAAGAAGCCCACAACCCGGGGCGCATGGGTGGCGCAGTCATTGAGCGCCTGTCTTCGCTTAGGGCGTGATCCCGGCGTTCCGGAAAGGAGTCCCTCATCGGGCTCCTCCGCTGGGAGTCTGCTTCTTCCTCTCCCACTCCCCTGCTTCTGTTCCGTTCTTGCTGACTGTCTCTCTCTCTCAGATAAATAAATAAATAAAATCTTTAAAGAAGAAGCCCACATCCCTAAGATCCCTATAAAACAAGGGGCACGGCCTGGGACCCAGTCAATAATTTGGGCTCTGGACAACCCCACAACCTCTCCTCATCAGAAGGACAAGAAGGAGAAGCCCCCCCCCCCCAGCAAAGAAAAGACAATGAGTCTGTGGCCTCTGCCACAGAAATAATGGATATGGATATAACCAAAGTATCAGAAATGTAATTCAGAGTAACGATGGTCAAAATGATGAGTAGAATTGAAAAAAGTATTAACGAAAAGGTTACTGAGAATATAGAATCCCTAAGGACAGAAATGAGAGCGAATCTGACAGAAATTAAAAATTCTATGAGCCAAATGCAGGCAAAACTAGAGGCTCTGACGGCCAGGGTCACCGAAGCAGAGGAAAGGGTTAGGGAATTGGAGGATGGGTTAATAGAGGAAAAAACGAAAATAGAAGATGGTCTTAAAAAAATCCAAGCCCACGAATGTAGGTTACGGGAGATTACTGACTCAATGAAACGTTCCAATGTCAGAATCATCGGCATCCCCGAGGGGGTGGAGAAAAACAGAGGTCTAGAAGAGATATTTGAACAAATTGTAGCTGAAAACTTCCCTGATCTAGCAAGGGAAACAAACATTCGTGTCCAAGAGGCAGAGAGGACCCCTCCCAAGCTCAACCATGACAAACCTACGCCACGTCACGTCATAGTGCAATTCACAAATATTAGATCCAAGGATACAGTATTGAAAGCGGCCAGGGCAAAGAAATTTCTCACGTACCAAGGCAAAGGCATCAGAATTACGTCAGACCTGTCTACACAGACCTGGAATGAGAGAAAGGGTTGGGGGAGCATTTTTAAAGCCCTTTCAGAGAAAAACATGCAGCCAAGGATCCTTTATCCAGCAAGGCTGTCATTCAGAATTGATGGAGAAATAAAGACATTTCAGAATCGCCAGTCATTAACCAATTTTGTAACCACGAAACCAGCCCTACAGGAGATATTAAGGGGGGTTCTATAAAGGTAAAAAGGCCCCAAGAGTGATACACAAAAGAAAGTCACAACCAATACAAACAAAGACTTTACTGGCAACATGGCATCATTAAAATCATATTTCTCAGTTCTAAGCGCTAATGTAAATGGTTTGAACGCTCCCATAAACGCCACAGGTTTGCAGATTGGATAAAAAGAAATGACCCATCCATTTGCTGTCTACAAGAGACTCATTTCGAACCCAAAGATGCATTCAGACTGAGAGTAAGGGGATGGAGTACCATCTTTCACGCAAATGGACCTCAAAAGAAAGCTGGGGTAGCAATTCTCATATCAGATAAATTGGATTTTAAACTACAGACTATAGTTAGAGACGCAGAAGGACACTATATTATTCTTAAGGGAAGTATTCAACAAGTGGATATGACAATTATAAATATATATGCCCCCAGCAGGGGAGCAGCAAGATACACAAGCCAACTCTTAACCAGAATAAAGAGACATATAAATAAAAATACATTAATAGTAGGGGACCTCAACACTCCACTATCAGAAATAGACAGAACACCCTGGCAAAAACTAAGCAAATAATCAAAGGCTTTGAATGCCATACTCGACGAGTTGGACCTCATAGATATATATAGAACACTACACCCCAGAACCAAAGAATACTCATTCTATTCTAATGCCCATGGAACATTTTCAAGAATAGACCATGTTCTGGGACACAAAACAGGTCTCAACCGATACCAAAAGACTGAAATTATCCCCTGCATATTCTCAGACAACAACGCTCTGAAATTGGAACTCAACCACAAGGAAAAATTTGGAAGAAACTCAAACACTTGGAGACTAAGAACCATCCTGCTCAGGAATGACTCGATAAACCAGGAAATCAAAAATCAAATTAAACAATTTATGGAGACCAATGAGAATGAAAATACAACAGTCCAAAACCTATGGGATACTGCAAAGGCAGTCCTAAGGGGGAAATACATAGCCATCCAAGCCATTCTCACTCAAAAGAATAGAAAAATCTAAAATGCAGTTTTTATATTCTCACCTCAAGAAGCTGGAACAGCAACAGAGGGACAGGCCTAATCCACGCACAAGGAAGCAGTTGGCCAAAATTAGAGCTGAAATCAATCAAGCAGAAACCAGAAGTACAGTAGAGCAGATCAACAGGACTAGAAGCTGGTTCTTGGAGAGAATCAATAAAATTGACAGACCACTGGCAAGACTTATCCAAAAGAAAAAAGAAAGGACCCAGATTATTAAAATTATGAATGAAAAAGGAGAGGTCACGACGAACACCATTGAAATTGGAAGGATTATTAGAAATTTTTATCAACAGCTATATGCCAATAAACTAAGCAATCTGGAAGAGATGGAATCCTTCCTGGAAACCTATAAACTACCAAGATTGAAACAGGAAGAAATTGATTTCTTAAACAGGCCAATTAATTATGAAGAAATTGAGTCAGTGATAAACAACCTTCCAAATAACAAAACTCCAGGCCCGGACGGTTTTCCTGGGGAATTCTACCAAACATTCAAAGAAGAAATAATACCTATTCTCCTAAAGCTATTTCAAAAAATAGAAACAGAAGGAAAGCTACCAAACTCATTCTATGAGGCCAATATTACCTTGATCCCCAAACCAGGCAAAGACCCCCTCAAAAAGGAGAATTACAGACCGATTTCCCTAATGAATATGGACGCCAAAATCCTCAACAAGATACTTGCTAATAGAATCCAACAGTACATTAAAAGGATTATCCACCACGATCAAGTGGGATTCATACCTGGGATGCAAGCGTGGTTCAACATTCGCAAATCAATCAGCGTGATACATCATATCAACAAGAAAAGACTCAGGAACCATATGATCCTCTCAATCGATGCCGAAAAAGCATTTGACAAAATACAGCATCCTTTCCTGATTAAAACCCTTCAGAGTGTAGGAATAGAAGGTACATTTCTCAATCTCATAAAAGCCATCTATGAAAAGCCTACTGCAAATATTATTCTCAATGGGGAAAAGCTGGAAGCCTTTCCCTTAAGATCAGGAACTCGACAAGGATGCCCACTCTCGCCACTATTATTCAACATAGTACTAGAAGTCCTTGCAACAGCAATCAGACGACAAAAAGGGATCAAAGGTATTCAAATTGGCAAAGAAGAAGTCAAAATGTCTCTCTTTGCAGATGACATGATACTCTATATGGAAAACCCAAAAGAAGCCACTCCCAAACTATTAGAAGTTATAGAGCAATTCAGTAACGTGGCAGGATACAAAATCAATGCTCAGAAATCAGTTGCATTTCTATACACGAATAACGAGACCGAAGAAAGAGAAATTAGGGAATCCATCCCATTTACAATAGCACCAAAAACCATACGTTACCTTGGAATTAACTTAACCAGAGACGTAAAGGACCTATATTCTAGAAACTATAAATCACTCTTGAAAGACATTGAGGAAGACATAAAAAGATGGAAAGATATTCCATGCTCATGGATCGGAAGAATTAACATAGTTAAAATGTCCATGCTACCCAGAGCAATCTACACTTTCAATGCTATCCCGATCAAAATACCAAGGACATTTTTCAAAGAACTGGAACAAACAGTCCTTAAATTTGTATGGAAACAGAAAAGGCCCCGAATCTCCAAGGAACTGTTGAAAAGGAAAAACAAAGCTGGGGGCATCACAATGCCGGATTTCGAGCTGTACTACAAAGCTGTGATCACAAAGACAGCATGGTACTGGCACAAAAACAGACACATAGACCAATGGAACAGAATAGAGAGCCCAGAAATGGACCCTCGGCTCTTTGGGCAACTAATATTTGATAAAGCAGGAAAAAACATCCGGTGGGAAAAAGACAGTCTCTTCAATAAATGGTGCTGGGAAAATTGGACAGCTACATGCAAGAGAATGAAACTTGACCACTATCTCACACCATACACAAAAATAAACTCCAAATGGATGAAAGACCTCGATGTGAGACAGGAATCCATCAAAATTCTAGAGGAGAACATAGGCAACAACCTCTACGACATCGGCCAAAGCAACCTTTTTCATGACACATCCCCAAAGGCAAGAGAAACAAAAGATAAAATGAACTTGTGGGACTTCATCAAGATTAAAAGTTTCTGCACATCCAAGGAAACAGTCAGAAAAACTAAGAGGCAGCCCACGGAATGGGAGAATATATTTGCAAATGACACTACAGATAAAGGACTGGTATCCAAGATCTACAAAGAACTTCTCAAACTCAATACACGAGAAACAAATAAACAAATCAAAAAATGGGCAGAAGATATGAACAGACACTTTTCCAATGAAGACATACAAATGGCTAACAGACACTTGAAAAAATGTTCAAAATCATTAGCCATCAAGGAAATTCAAATCAAAACCACACTGAGATACCACCTTACGCCAGTTAGAATGGCAAAAATAGACAAGGCAAGAAACAACAATTGTTGGAGAGGATGTGGAGAAAGGGGATCCCTCCTACATTGTTGGTGGGAATGCAAGTTGGTACAGCCACTCTGGAAAACAGTGTGGAGGTCCCTTAAAAAGTTAAAAATTGAGCTACCCTATGACCCAGCCATTGCACTACTGGGTATTTACCCCAAAGATACAGACGTAGTGAAGAGAAGGGCCATATGCACCCCAATGTTCATAGCAGCGATGTCCACAATAGCTAAATTGTGGAAGGAGCCGAGATGCCCTTCAACAGATGACTGGATTAAGAAGTTGTGGTCCATATATACGATGGAATATTACTCAGCTATCAGAAAGAACGAGTTCTCAACATTTGCTACAACATGGACGGCACTGGAGGAGATAATGCTAAGTGAAATAAGTCAAGCAGAGAAAGACAACTATCATATGATTTCTCTCATCTATGGAACATAAGAACTAGGATGATCGGTAGGGGAAGAAAGGGATAAAGAAAGGGGGGGTAATCAGAAGGGGGAATGAAACATGAGAGACTATGGACTATGAGAAACAAACTGAGGACTTCAGAGGGGAGGGGGGTGGGGGAATGGGATAGACCGGTGATGGGTAGTAAGGAGGGCACGTATTGCATGGTGCACTGGGTGTTATACACAACTAATGAATCATCGAGCCTTACATCGGAAACCGGGGATGTACTGTATGGTGACTAACATAATATAATAAAAAATCATTAAAAAAAAAATAAAATAAAAAATAAAAATTATTTCCAGCAAAAAAAAAAAAAGAAAGAAAAGACTCAGGAACCATATGATCCTCTCAATTGATGCCGAAAAAGCATTTGACAAAATACAGCATCCTTTCCTGATTAAAACCCTTCAGAGTGTAGGAATAGAGGGTACATTTCTCAATCTCATAAAAGCCATCTATGAAAAGCCTACTGCAAATATTATTCTCAATGGGGAAAAGCTGGAAGCCTTTCCCTTAAGATCAGGAACTCGACAAGGATGCCCACTCTCGCCACTATTATTCAACATAGTACTAGAAGTCCTTGCAACAGCAATCAGACGACAAAAAGGGATCAAAGGTATTCAAATCGGCAAAGAAGAAGTCAAAATGTCTATCTTCGCAGATGACATGATACTCTATATGGAAAACCCAAAAGAAGCCACTCCCAAACTATTAGAAGTTATAGAGCAATTCAGTAACGTGGCGGGATACAAAATCAATGCTCAGAAATCAGTTGCATTTCTATACACGAATAACGAGACCGAAGAAAGAGAAATTAGGGAATCCATCCCATTTACAATAGCACCAAAAACCATACGTTACCTTGGAATTAACTTAACCAGAGACGTAAAGGACCTATATTCTAGAAACTATAAATCACTCTTGAAAGACATTGAGGAAGACATAAAAAGATGGAAAGATATTCCATGCTCATGGATCGGAAGAATTAACATAGTTAAAATGTCCACGCTACCCAGAGCAATCTACACTTTCAATGCTATCCCGATCAAAATACCAAGGACATTTTTCAAAGAACTGGAACAAATAGTCCTTAAATTTGTATGGAAACAGAAAAGGCCCCGAATCTCCAAGGAACTGTTGAAAAGGAAAAACAAAGCTGGGGGCATCACAATGCCGGATTTCGAGCTGTACTACAAAGCTGTGATCACAAAGACAGCATGGTACTGGCACAAAAACAGACACATAGACCAATGGAACAGAATAGAGAGCCCAGAAATGGACCCTCGGCTCTTTGGGCAACTAGTATTTGATAAAGCAGGAAAAAACATCCGGTGGGAAAAAGACAGTCTCTTCAATAAATGGTGCTGGGAAAATTGGACAGCTACATGCAAAAGAATGAAACTTGACCACTATCTCACACCATACACAAAAATAAACTCCAAATGGATGAAAGACCTCGATGTGAGAAAGGAATCCATCAAAATTCTAGAGGAGAATATAGGCAGCAACCTCTACAACATCGGCCAAAGCAACCTTTTTCGTGATACATCCCCAAAGGCAAGAGAAACAAAAGATAAAATGAACTTGTGGGACTTCATCAAGATTAAAAGTTTCTGCACAGCCAAGGAAACAGTCAGAAAAACTAAGAGGCAGCCCACGGAATGGGAGAATATATTTGCAAATGACACTACAGATAAAGGACTGGTATCCAAGATCTACAAAGAACTTCTCAAACTCAATACACGAGAAACAAATAAACAAATCAAAAAATGGGCAGAAGATATGAACAGACACTTTTCCAATGAAGACATACAAATGGCTAACAGACACATGAAAAAATGTTCAAAATCATTAGCCATCAAGGAAATTCAAATCAAAACCACACTGAGATACCACCTTACGCCAGTTAGAATGGCAAAAATAGACAAGGCAAGAAACAACAATTGTTGGAGAGGATGTGGAGAAAGGGGATCCCTCCTACATTGTTGGTGGGAATGCAAGTTGGTACAGCCACTCTGGAAAACAGTGTGGAGGTCCCTTAAAAAGTTAAAAATTGAGCTACCCTATGATCCAGCCATTGCACTACTGGGTGTTTACCCCAAAGATACAGACATAGTAAAGAGAAGGGCCATATGCACCCCAATGTTCATAGCAGCAATGTCCACAATAGCTAAATCGTGGAAGGAGCCGAGATGCCCTTCAACAGATGACTGGATTAAGAAGTTGTGGTCCATATATACAATGGAATATTACTCAGCTATCAGAAAGAACGAGTTCTCAACATTTGCTGCAACATGGACGGCACTGGAGGAGATAATGCTAAGTGAAATAAGTCAAGCAGAGAAAGACAACTATCATATGATTTCTCTCATCTATGGAACATAAGAACTAGGATGATCAGTAGGGGAAGAAAGGGATAAAGAAAGGGGGGGTAATCAGAAGAGGGAATGAAGCATGAGAGACTATGGACTCTGAGAAACAAACTGAAGGCCTCAGAGGGGAGGGGGGTGGGGGAATGGGATAGACCGGTGATGGGTAGTAAGGAGGGCACGTATTGCATGGTGCACTGGGTGTTATACGCAACTAATGAATCATCGAGCCTTACATCAGAAACCGGGGATGTACTGTATGGTGACTAACATAATATAATAAAAAACCATTAAAAAAAAAAGTAATGTTGAAGTGACTCCTTTAAGTGGAAAGAAAGTGCCACAACTAGAAGAAAATTATGAAAAGAAAAAATTTCACAAGTAGAAGGAAACATAAAGGTAGTAGATTAATCACTTATGATGCCCATATGGAGGTTAAAACACAAAAGTAGTAAGACCAGTTATATTCTACAAAAGTTAGTCAATGGGTACACAAGAAGATATAAAATATGAGATCAGGTACACAAAATGTAGATGGGGAGGAAAAAATTAGTGCTTTTAAAATGTATTAAACTTAAGCAATCACCAACTAAAAATAGACCTATAGCCCGCCACACACATAGGAGGTTGCATAGGAACCCAATGGTAACCATAAAGCAAAAACTTACAACACAAAAAAATAAAGAGGAAAGAATCCAAGTATAGCATTAAAGAAATCCATCAAACCACAAGGGAAGAGAACAAACCACAAGAAAAGAAGAAAGGAACCAGAAAACAATTAACGAAATGGCAATAAGTAGAGTCCAGGACCACCAGATGGATTCACAGGTGAATTCCACCGAACAGTTAAAGAAGAGTTAATGCCTATTCTCCTCGAACTATTCCAAAAAAATAGCGGAGTAAGGAAAGCTTCCAAATACATTCTATGAGGCATTACCCTGATATCAAAACCAGACAAAGACACTATGAAAAAAGAGAACTACAGGCCAATCTCCCTGATGAACATAGGTACAAATATCCTCAACAAAATATTAGCAAACCACATTCAAGACACATTAAAAGGATCATTCACCATGATCAACCAGGATTTAACCCAAGGATGCAAGGATGATTCAATATTCATCAATCAACATACGCACCACATCAACAAAAAGAATAAAAACCATATAAACATCTCAATAGACGTAAAAAAAAAAAAGCATTTGACAAAATTAAATATCCATTCACCATCAAAAAATATCTTAACAAAGTGGGTTTAGAGGGAACATACTTCAGCATAATAAAGACTATATATGAAAAACCCACAGTTAACATCATCCTCAATGACAAAAAACTCAGAGCTTTTCCTGTAGGATCAGGAACGAGACAAGGATGTCCCTTCTTTCCACTTTTATTCAACATAGAACTGCAAGCCCTAGCCCCAGCAATCAGACAAGAGAAAGAAATAAAAGGTATCTAAATTAGCAAGGAAGAAGTTGTCACTATTTGCAGGTGACATAATACTATACATAGAAAACCCTAAAGATTTCATGAAAAAACTACTAGAATAAATGAATTCAGTAAAGTTATAGAATACAAAATTAATACACAGAAATCAGTTGTGTTTCTACACAACAATAAGAAAGTAGCAAAAAAGGGCTCATGGGTGGCTCCGTCAGTTAAGTGTCTGCCTTGGGCTTTCTGCTCAGCAGGGAGTCTGCTTCTCTCTCTCTCCCTTTGCCCCTCCCCACCACTCGTTCTCTCTCTCTCTCTCTCTCAGATGAATAAAATTTTTTTAAAAAGTAGCAAAAAGAAAAATTAAAACAATTTTATTTACAAGTGTGCCAAAAAGAATAAAATAGCTAGGAATAAACTTAACTAAGGAGGCAAAAGACCTATACTCTGAAAACTATAAAACACTGATGAAAGAAATTAATGACACAAATGGAAAGATATTCCATGGACTGGGAGAATTAATATTGTTAAGATGTCCATATTACCCAAAGCAATCTACAGATTCAGTGCAATCCCTATCAAAATACCAATAGCATTTTTCACAGAACTAGAACAAATAATCCTACAATTTGTAGGCAACCACAATACAAACCCAAACAGCCAAAGCAATCTAGAGAAGGAATAGAGGTATCACGATCCCAGATTTCAAGATATACTACAAAGCTATAGTAATCGAAACTGTATGGTACTGGCACAAAAACAGACTCAGAGATCAATGGACAGAATTCAGAGCCTAGGAATAGACATAAACATACACGATCAATTAATCTATAACAAAGAAAGCAAAAATATGCAATGGGAAAAAGACACTCTGTTCAATAAATGGTGCTGGGAAAAATGGATAGCTACATGCAAAAGAATGAAACTGGACAACTTTCTTAAACCATATACAAAAATAAATCAAAACCGATTAAAGACCAAAATGTGACACCTTAAACCATGAAATTTCTAAAATATAGGCAGTAACCTCTTGGACAAATTTAGGATGATTTTTCTGGATCTGTCTCCTCAGGCAATGGAAACAAAAGCAAGAAAACTATTGGGACTACATCAAACTAAAAAGTTTTTGTACAGCAAAGGAAGCTATCAATAAGATGAAAAGGCGACATACTGAATGGGAGAAGATATTTGCAAATCATATATCTGATAAGGGGCTACTATCCAAAATACGTAAAGAACTCCTATAGCTCAATAGAAAAAAAAAAACTCAATTTAAAAAATGGGCAGAGAAACTTAATAGACATTTTTCCAAAGAAGACATATAGATGGCCAACAGACACATGAAAAGTTGCTCAACATCACTAATCATTAGGGAAATACACATTAAAACCATAAGATTAAAAAAAAAGATATTACCTCAGACCAGTCAGAATGGCTAGTATCAAAAATACAAGAAAAAACAAATGTTGGTGAGGATATAGAGAAAAGGGAGCCCTCATACTCTGTTGGTAGGAATTCAACAAAGTTAAGTAAATTGGTGCAGCCACTCTGGAAAACAGTATGGAAGTTCCTCAAAAATTTTTTAAATAGAAATATATGATCCAATAATTCCACTACTGGGTATTTGCCCAAAGGAAAAAAAAACACTGGGGTGCCGGGGTGGCACAGTAGGCTAAGCATCTGCCTTCAGCTTGGGTTGTGATCCCAGGGTCCTGGGATCGAGCCCCACATCAGGCTCTCTGCTCAGTGGGGAGCTTGCTTCTCCCTCTCCCTCCCTGCTCCCTCTGCTTGTGCACTGTCAAATGAATAAATAATATCTTTTAAAAAAAGAAAAACACTAATTTGAAAAGATATATGAATCACTATGTTTATTGCAACATTACTTACAATAGCCAAGATATGGAAGCAACCCAAGTATCCACTTACAGATGAATAAGGAAGATGTGGTGTGTATGCGCGCGCACACACACACACACACACACGCACACACACACTGGAATATTACTCATAAAAAGAATGAAATCTTGCCATGCATGACAACATGGATCTACCTAGAGGATATTACACTAAATAAGTCAGAGAAAGACCAATACTATATGATCTCACACGTATATGGAATCTAAAAAATAAACAACAAAAACCAGGCTCTTAAATACAGAGTGGTTTGGTGGTTGCCGAAAGGGTAGCGGGAGTTGGGCAAAATGGGTGAAGGAGATTAAGAAATACAAATTTCCAGTTATAAACCACAGGGATGAAAAGTATACCATAGGGAATATAGTCCATAACGCTGTAATAGACGTACCATGATGAGCATTTTATAATGTATATAATTGTTAAATCACTGTTATACACCTGAAACTAATTTATCATATGTCAACTGTACAACTCAATTGACATTTTTATAATTTTAAAAGTAACAATGTCGAATATCTCTGCATGTACTTATTAGCCATTCATATGTCCTTTTTTGATAAAATGTCTTCTCAAGTCATTTGCCCATTTTTCTTTTGTTTGTCATCTTACTATTAAGTTAGGAGTTGTTTGCATATTCTGGATACAAGTCCCATACCAGATAAGTGATTTGTAAGTATTTTCTCCCATTTGTCACTTACAGTCTCATCTTCTTAATCTGTCTTCTGAAGCACACAGTTTTAAATTTTTGTAAGAGGAAATTTTTTTCCTATGTCTTAGTCTAAAATGTTGATAGTTTTAGCTCTTACATCCAGGTTTCTGATCTTTTCTGATTTTTGAGTATAATGTGAGGTAAATCTAAGTTCATCTTTTTGCATGTGGACTTTCAAGTGTCCCAAAATCATTTGTTAAAATGACAAAATTTTGGCTATCCTGGTTTATCTCAGTTTAATATATAAAATGTGGGATCAGCTTGCCAATTTATGGGAAACACAGTCCGTTGGGACTTTGATAGGAACAGCCTTGAATCTTTAGATCTAGGAGCAACTCTATCTTAATAGTATTGTATCTTCTAACCAATGTACATGGACTGTCTCACCATCTATTTAGATATTTCTCTCAGCACTGTTTTCAAAGTTCAGTGTACAAATCTTACACTTCTTTTTCAAAAAATTATCCCAAATATTTCATTTTGAAGCTAATGAAGAGAACTTTTTCTTAATTTCATATTCAGATTGTCAACATTAATGTATAGAAATACATTGTATACACTTGGCTGAATTTATGTATTCGTTCTAGTAGTTGTTTGTGAATTCCTTAGGATTATCTCCGTACAGGATTATGTTGTCTGAGAATAAAGACAGTTTTGTATCTTCTTAATTTAGATGCATTTGTTTATTTTTTCTTCCACTATCTAACTGGCTATAACCTCCAGTACAATATCAAATGGAAGGGGTGAGAGCAGACATCTAGACTGGTTCCCAATCTTAAGGAGGAAAGCATTCAGTCTTTCTGCATTAAGTATGATAGTAGCTATAGGGTTTTCTGTGGATGCCCTTTAGCAGGCTGAGGAAGTTTCCTTTAATGCTAGCTTGTTGAGAGCTTTTATGGTTATCAGATATTGTCAAATGTTTTCTCTGTGTCTACTAATCATGTGGTTTTATCTTCTACTTTATTAATGTGGTATGTTAATTGATTTTCTGATATTAAAACAACCTTGCATTCCTGGTATAATCATTACAGTTTTATAATTATTGGTTGTTTTTAAAATAGAAGAAAGTAGACATTTACCTACATAATTACCTTTACCAGTGCTCTTTTTATTAATCACCATATAGTGCTTCATTAGTTTTTGATGTAGTGTTCAATGATTCATTATTTTCTTATAACATCCAGTGCTCATTGCAACACGTGCCCTCCTTCATACCCATCACTGGGCTAGCCCATCCCCCCACCCCCTCCCCTCTGAAACCCTCAGTTTGTTTCCTGGAGTCCACAGTCTCTCATGGTTCATCTCCCCCTCTGATTTCCCCTCCTTCATTTTTCCCTTCCTTCTCCTAATGTCCTCCATGCCATTCCTTATGTTCCACATATAAGTGAAACCATACGATAATTGTCTCTGCTTGACTTACTTCACTTAGCATAATCCCCTCCAGTTCCATCCATGTTGATGCAAATGGTGGGTATTCATCCTTTCTGATGGCTAAGTAATATTCCATTGTATATATGAACCACATTTTCTTTATCCATTCATCTGTTGAAGGGCATCTCGGCTCCTTCCACAGTTTGGCTATTGTGGACATTGCTACTATGAACATTGGGGTGCATGTGTCACTTCTTTTCACTATATCTATATCTTTGGGGTAAACAGCCAGTAGTGTAATTGCTGGGTCATAGGGTAGCTCTATTTTTAACTTTTTGAGGAACCTCCATACTGTTTTCCAAAGTGGCTGCACCAGCTTGCATTCCCACCAACAGTATAAGAGGGTTCACCTTTCTCCACATCTTCTCTTTCTTTATGTGGATTTGTGTTACCATTGAGTATTAGTTCAGGCCAAAGGATTTCCTTTCTTTTTCTTGTAAGGCAAGTCAGATTGTCTTTATCTGGGAATGTCCTTATTTTCTCTTAATTCTTGAAACATACAGAATCCTTGGTTGACAGATTTTTCCTTTCAGTACTTTAGGTCATCTTTGCAGCCTTCAGTCCTCCATTTTTTCTGATGAGAACTTAGTTGTTATTGTCATTTCGCTGTATGTGATTGGGGGGGGGGGGGTGTTTTGTTTTGTTTTGGGTTTTTTTGTTGTTTTGTTTTTTGTTTCTTTGTTTTTTTGTTTTTTGTGGGGTTTTTTGCTTCTTTCCAAATCTTTGGTTTTGGCTTCCAACAGTTTGATTACGTGACTAAGTATGGGTCTCTGTTTCTTCTATTTGGACTATGATTCTTGGATATGTAGATTAATATTTCTTCTGCCTTTTTCTTCTTCTGGGGTTCCCATCATGAGTATGTTGGTACAGCTGATAATACCCACAAGTCTGAGTTTCTATTTTTCTTAGTATTTTCCTGTTCTTCAGATTGGATATTTATTGACTTATCCCCATTTTCACTGATTCTTTCTTCTGCCAGTTCAAATCTAGTATTAAGTCACTATAATTATTTTGTTATTGTCCTTTCAACTCCAGTGTTTTCATTTGATTTTTATGGCTTCCTTTTATTCGTATTCTCTGATAAGAAACCGTTCTAATATTTTTACTTCTTTAAACATGGTTTCCTGGAGCACCTGGGTGGCTCAGTCAGTTAAGCATCCAAACTTTTTTTTTTTTTAGATTTTATTTATTTGAGAGAGTGAGCACAAGAGAGTGAGAGAGCGTGCGCACGCAAGAGTGGTGGAAGGAGCAGAGGAAGAGGAAGAGGCAGATTCCCTGCTGAGCAGGGATCCCCATGAGGGGCTCTAACCCAGGACTCCAAGATCATAACCTGAGCCGAAGGCAGACGCTTGCTTAACCAACTGAGCCACCCAGGCTTCCCTAAGCCTCCAACTCTTGATTTTGGATCCGGTCATGATCTCAGGGTCGTGAGATCTAGCCCCACATTAGGCTCTGTGCTGTGTGTGGAGCCTGCTTAAGATTCTTTCCCTCTGTCTCTGCCCCTAACCCCATCCCACCCCGCACCCCATGCTCCCCACTCAGTCTTGCACATGTGCACACATGCTCTCTCTCTAAAAAAATAAGAAATAAAAATAAACATGGTTTCCTGTTGTTCTTTGAACATATTTATAATAAGTACTTTGAAACTGTCTACTAGGTCTAATATCTGGGCATCTTCAGAGGTAATTTTTATTTACTGCTTTTTTTCCCCTATTCATAGATTACATTTCCATGTTTCTTTTTATGCCTTATAATTTTTTGCTAAAAACTCAACATTTCAGATGATACGCTATAACAACTCTGGATTTCAATCCCACTGGGAGCCATTTTGCTGTTTAGTGACTTGCCTGCAGTAATTCTATGGAGTCTTGTCTCCCTGGTGGTGTGTGACCACTGATGTTTTGCTTAGTTTCTTTTTTTAATTGTTTTTAAAGCCAAGATTCCTAAAAGTCATCCTGTGTTAGAATTTTTAGTAATTAACCAATGATTATCAAAAGTTATGCTTAAACACCGTAAGCCAGTAAGGCTTTCACCCTTTGCTGATGAATCCATGTGTGGGTTAGGGAACACAGTCAAAGATCAGACAGTTTACAACTCTGCCTTGGCTTTTAGTTTCTTCCGGGATTTCTCATGTCTCCTCTGTACCTGGACCAGGCATCATCTTCAGTCAGGGAAGATGAGTAGATCACTAGGCTCTGTCTCTTATCTCTCTTGAGCCTGTATATTGCCTTGCCCTTATGCAGTCTTCTAGACCATAAAGAACATGAATGAGCTTATCAAGGCCTTCCCTATTCTCTGTATCTCCTGGTTAGATTTCTGGATGGTCTGCTGCCTCCCCCAGCTAATTCTGCAACCCCGGACTAGCTGTAGAAGTTGTCTGCACTGACTTTTTTGCTACTGAGATCACTATTGTTTTTATTGAAACCTCTGGGTATGTACTCTACTGCAAGCCAAGTTAGCCCCAACTAGCAGAAGAGCTGCTAGTTTTCACAGCCCAGCCTACCTAGGCAGAACCACCACACAGATCAAACTTGGGAGGAGGGGTGATGGAAGCAGCCCCAGGATAAAACACCACAAACTCCCACTTTTTATAATGATGGTTTAGCAGTTTTTCTGGAATAAATGCTTCTCAATTTGTTGTATGCTTTTAGTTGATTTCCAGAGCCCTAAAATGGTTGGCTTTTATTGTTTTGTCCACTTTTATTGTTGCTTTTTAGGAAGAGGATTTACTGAGCTCCTCACTCCACCCCTCCAGAAGTCCTGACATCCCCACCCCCAGGCACACTCTTAAGTTTATGTTAGGCCAATAATACTACCAACTATTTATTTTAAATTGGCCTCATTTTAATTGAAAATCTAATCTTTCTCTGAGAGCCATTAATGGCTCTATCAGCATCTTGAAAGCATTAGGGGGCCTTGGAGGGAACCATCTTGCTGAATATAAACCACATGTTTTCCTTTCAGACTTCAGGCCTCACTAAAATGGGGGCATCTACCTGTAGATGCCTACACAGTCCTCAAGGTGCGTGGGGGTGGGTAGGACAGGGCTTTTCTGGCCCTCTCCTGTGATGGATGAAGTGTTAAGAAAACAGGTTCCTAGGCTGAAAGTTGCCTCATGTGATTTCTGATACCCGACAATACAGTCGAAACCACATTATTATCCAACCCCCTAACTTCCTCCACCCAACATGTATTACAAAAAAGCCTGCGTAGGACCCTGAAAACCTCGGAATTCCACATGACAAACTATGTACACGCCTGAAAAGCCATCAGTAAAGCCCTTCAGGGCCAGGGTGTCATGTGGGTAATTGGCAAGAATCTCTTTGGAAGGGATTCCATTCAATAATGTGTCTTTTAAAAAAACTTAGCTAAACCTAAAGTTGAGCATCAAGTAATTACACTTTCAATCTTTCCAATTGCACAGTGTTTTGAAAATGTCAAAATTACAACCAAATGCTGCTGAAGCATATTTAATGGTGGTTTTCTGGACCCCACCAAAGGTGCTGGCCATAACAGAAGAAAAAAAGTTTGCATATTTTTCCTGTAGAACTACAGTAAGTGGAACATAGAGACATAATATAGATGGCACCCATTGAAATACACATATTTAATGACCTTGGACTTTGGTTTTTCTTCTCCTTTGGGGGAGAATCCATGTATGTCCATAAAACCATGAAGGTTGCTATGGAAAAGACTTCCAAAGGAAGCAAACGTCCACAAGAAAAAAACAAGTCATGGAAAGGTGATACACCAAGTGATAAGGCAAGAGTGTGGCCCCCTCACACATGCGTGAGGTTTTGCAGCACGGACCCAAGGGGAGAGTAAATGTCCTGGGTCTTCCCTGAGCTTCATTCCTGCTCTTAGGCAGGACCCACAGAGTAATAGGCTAGGTGGGGGTCTGTGTAAATCTAATGCCAAACTGTGCCACCTGGAGACTTGTTAACAGTGGTCCAGACTAGGG
This sequence comes from Ursus arctos, assembly GCF_023065955.2. NCBI lineage: Eukaryota > Metazoa > Chordata > Mammalia > Carnivora > Ursidae > Ursus > Ursus arctos. The sequence continues at coordinate 12,964,098 of NW_026622852.1, forward strand.
GCGCCTGGGTGGCTCAGTGGGTTAAGCATCTGCCTTCAGCTCAGGTCATGATCCCAGGGTCCTGGGATCGAGCCCCACATCTGGCTCCCTGCTCAGTGGGGAACCTGCACCAGAGAGCCTGCTTCTCCCTCTCCCTCTGCCCCTCCCCACCACTTTTGTGCTCTCTCTCTCTCTCAAATAAATAAAATCTTTAGAAAAAAAATGGTCCAGACTATTCATTCATTAATTTCCTCACTAAGCATACCTTTGTTGTGCCATCCCCAGTGCTAAACGATAGCAATACATATGCTGGGCAGTCAAGGCCCACTTTTGAAAACCACTATATCATAGGGAAGTAATGCAACAAATAAACCACTTGAATAGTTGGATATGATAAGTACTATTTCTAAAAAACTATCAAGACACATAGGTTGTAAACTGGCGCCTATGGGTCAAATCTAACTACAGAAGCATTTCCTTTGGCTAAATACTGATTTGTTTTAAAATCTGAATTTCAGAGGAGAACTATGAACTCCAACCCCAAGTGCACATGCAGCCAGAACAAACTCCCTCCCTTATCTGAGTATGCCTGGTTCTGAACAGTCCTGTTGATGACTAACTAGTATTTATTCATTAATTCTGTGCAAGTAGGTGAGCAGTTAATAGGTGTCAGAATTTTTTTAAATGGAAAAGAAAATAGGGTTTTCTCAATTTTAACTTTATCACTAGGGAAAAGTCAACCATGATTCAGTTTTAGCAGTGGAATAGTACTCTGGTTGGCAGAGGACAATGTGAGATGCAACTATTTAGAGAAAGGGAGGAATATGGGACAGATTAAAACAAAAGTATTCAATTGTTGTGGGGTTTTTTCCCTGTGTGTATGAGTGGTGAGTATTTTGTCAGGAGGAATAGGGAGGACTTTTCTTTAAATAACAGCACTGGGCTACTCCATCCTCATCAAACCCTAAAGTAAGTAAAGGTATTTCTCACTAGCAGACCTCTCTCTGCACCTAGGGCAAGGTGGGAAGGGGGAATTGAGCTGAGCAGGAAGTTGTACTGAAGAGTCTGTAACTCCATCAAGATTCATAAATCAAGGGGACCCATAAGGAGTATGTGAAGGAAAGGAGAGTTTGTAGCTGGACATACCCTACGAGAGTTCCTGCTCCCTCTCCCATCAGACATAAGGGCTCACTCTGGTTTTGTGTCCCCTTCCTACCTTTGGAGGGTCCATAGTACCCCCTTTCTTGCCTTCTGTAAACACTGGATAGAAAGGGAGATGAAGGAGTCCTGTAGAGGCCAGAATGCCACCCCACCATGCATCTGGTTGTAATGACTCCTTAGTGCCAGCCTTATTGTGGGTAATTGGCAAAGAAAAAGACATACCCCTGCCACCTTAGAGATTACAGCCTGGCCAAGGAGACAAATGTTAAGCGAAACCCAAAAAAATTACACATTGAATTATAAAACAGAAGATTACAAGGCGATTCTTAGAGCATCTAATAGGATGTATGTAGTCTGGTACAGGAGAAGGTCTAGAAAGGCTTCAAAAGTTGTGCTATTTCTGCTGCTCATTGAAGGATGCGTGGTAGACAAGGGAAGGGTGGAGGGCTCTACAAAGAGGAAGTAGCATGTGCAACCTGCCCTGAGACAGGAAAGAAATGCAGGAAAGGAACTGAAAGACGGTCCTGCAACCAGAGCAGAGGGGCACCAGGAGGAGGCACCAGCATCTGCAAGGTACCAGAGGAGATGGTAAAGATTTGAGATTTTTCCCAAGAACCACAGTAACTGAGGAGTTTCGAGCAGAGAAGGGATCAGATCATATTGCCATTTTTAAAAGATCTCCCTGGGGGCGCCTGGGTGGCACAGCGGTTAAGCGTCTGCCTTCGGCTCAGGGCGTGATCCCGGCGTTATGGGATCGAGCCCCACATCAGGCTCTTTGGCTAGGAGCCTGCTTCTTCCTCTCCCACTTCCCCTGCTTGTGTTCCCTCTCTCCCTGACTGTCTCTCTGTCAATTAAATAAATAAAATCTTTAAAAAAAAAAAAGATCTCCCTGGTTCCTTTCTGTGGAAAATGAATAAAAGCAGACAAGATTGGAGACATGCTCAGGTATATACCCAGGTATAGACATGGAGAAGGCAGGACTCGGGCTTTGCTGGCAGGAAGCAAGGAAAGAAGACAGAGGGAGTAAAAGATGGGCTGCAATGATATACCAGAGAATAGGCTACATGGAGGGACTAATGAGATGGAAGATGGAAGGTTAAGGCACCAGTGGACAGGGGATCCCAATGAGGCCAAAAACTGTCGTGGTGGGAATAAATGAGAGAGCAAGCTGGGAGCGCTGGATGTTCGGTGCATAAGGGAGGAGCCATTTCAGGGTATGACAAGGTCCAAAATGCAGCTTGGCAGAGGGTAACAGTGGAAGAGAACGATACTAAAGATGAGGTGGCAAAATGTCAAGAGTCCAGGTTCTTGGAAGAAGCAGAGAAGCTCAGCCACGAGTGGTGTCTTTGGGATGATAGATTTAGAGCCCCTTGAAGGACTTCAGGAGGATTCCCTACATCCCCACAAGCCTTCCCACCTCCACTTGCCTAAATGTTTGGCTTGACTAAATAAAACCAACTATTAGCACAGTCATTTAGGGATCCGCCAACATGTGACATAAACAGTTGGACATATATTCCTAGGGCAACCATGTGCCCATGTGCATCACAAGCAGAAGAGTTAGGGATTACTGGCCTCCATCCCCATGGCCTCAACCTGTGGCTTGTGCTCCACAGACTGACTGCCACACTGCTTTCACTGTCTCTACCACTCCATATCCCGTCTCTCCTACAGGACTATTAAGTCAGGGCAGGTCATTCTGCTTCCTTCACAGCTCCTAATACCATGCCTGGGATGTAACAGGTGCTCAATAAAGAATGAATCAGGGGCGCTTGGGTGGCTCAGTTGGTTAAGCATCCAGCTCTTAGTGTCGGCTCAGGGCATGATCTCATGGGCCGTGAGATGGAGCCTATATCAGGCTCCCCGCACAGTGTGGAGTCTTTTGAGATTCTCTCCTTCTGCCCCTCCTCACCCTCCCTCTCTCAAATAAATACATAAATAAATCTTCTAAAAAAAGAATAAATCAACCCCTTTTATATGAAGTACAAAACTGGTGAAACTAATTTACGGTGCTAAAAGTCAGCATAATGGTTCTATCCTAGATGGGATCAATGTTCTATTTCTTGATCTGGGCACTGTTTCCCGGAATGTGTTCACTCAAAATTCATCAGTCTGTATAATTAAGATTTGTACATTTTTCTGTATGTACATTAGGTTTCCATATTTTTTTAAATGGATGAATCAATCGATCACTCAATCAGCGATGGAACCTAACTTAAACTTGAAATGCTTCCCCAATGTAAAATTCTAACAGCAAGTTAAGGCAGGGGTTGGCACATCTTTTCCATAAAAGACCAGATATTAAATGTCTTAGGCCTTGCAGGCCATGCAGTCTCCATCACAACCACTCAGATTCACTGCTACAGCATAGAAATAGCCATGGATAATGTGTAAACAAATGAGTATGGCCATGCTCCAACAAAATGTACCTATGAATGCCAAAATTTGAATATCATGTAATTTTCACATTTCCTAAAATAATAGTCTGATTTTTTTTTTAATCATTCGAAAATTTTAAAACCATTCTTAGCTCTCCAACTCTACAAAAACAGGCTGCAGACCAGATCTGGCCCACGGGATGTAGTTCCCCAACCCCTGCACTCCAAGGGTGTACCTGTAAAACCCATTTCCTGGCCTGCATACAGGCTCAGCCTATCCTTCCCAACCTGCCCCTCAAGCACTCCCCCACCTTTGTAAGTAGGCAGACACTCCATCTTGTCACCACATGGGTATTTGCTGTCCCGAGGCTTGATGGGCTCCATTCGACAGACAGGGTAGGCGTTATAATCTTGTTTATATGTGGTGAGCAGATCCATGTTCTCTTCACTTGGGATGAACTGGTCGGGCTGGTGTAGCTTCACTGGCAACACTTTGTGAGGCCCAAAATCTCTCCTAAAAGGAAAATAGGCGCATGCCATTGACCCAGGAGAAGGCTTGTAAGGGTTTCTATTTAACCCAATTCTACAAATGTTTGCTGTGACGTCATCTTCTACTCTATCCCCCTAACTGCTCTTCCTCCTCTGCTTCCCACTTTTGAAAAAGGCACCTCCCATTACCCTCTCACCCCAGTCACACACCCAGATGCCCTCCTGGACCCACCACCATCACATCTCCAGATAATCGCTCACCAAGTGCAACCCCCCTCCATGTCATTGGTTTGTCTTTCCCCCTTGGTTCAGACCCTAACCATTTCTCACTTGGATCATGTGACAATTTACCACTTGGACTTCCTGCTGCATTTCCCGCCACTTCTACGTCATCCCCACAGTGTGGCCCAGAATTACCTCTCTGAAATGAGATCACAAAATGGGATCATTTTACTCCCCACCTGAAAAATCTCCCAGATAAAACCAGACTCTCTAGCATGGTATAGAAGCTTTCCTGGACCTGCCTCTGCCTTCCTCCCCAGCTTCATCTCCCACCTCCGCCCGTGCCCCACACTGAACCCCTCAGAAGGCCTCTCTTCTGTGCCTGCTCTCTCCACCTTCTTTCCCGCCAGTCACTTGACTGGGGAGCTAACTTTTCTTTTTCAGGTACCACCACTTCCTCTTCTGTGCTCCCAATAGCTTCTCTTCCTGAGCCTGATCTCCTTCCTCTACTTGACCCTATAGAAAACCCAGAGGGCAGAAAACCATAAATGAAGACACGGAGTCTTTCATTTCTCAGCTCTCTGGCATCAGTGCTCCCATTATTTCAGGGAGTATGGAAACAATAGGTCAGAAAAAGCAATGATGGTCTTCAGCTAGACAGGAGAACTCCCTTCCCAGAACGTCCCACAGTTACAGAGATGCCAAGATGCTAAGTGCACCATCACCAGGAATGATCCCGGCAAAACCAGGGCTCAGCTTGGGCTTGCACTGTCTGCCAGGGCAGTCTTGACTCCCCGCTGCTCAATGCAAACTCTTTTAAGCAAACATTTCCCCCCATGGGCTTCTGATTTACACAACAGCCTGTTTTTGCTTGGAACCCATTTATCCAACTGGACAAGTGGAAGGGAGATTTTCCCTGATGGTGCTTGCCAAAACAACCTCGCCAAGGGAAGAGGGAGGTTTCCGGACAGGAAAACATCAGGCCCAAACACCAATAAAACCTACTTCCCGGCCAAAATCTGGAGCAGCATTACTGAGCCATGCTTGAATAACAAAGGTAACACGCTCCACTGTAACCTGTCTTGCATGAATTATACACGTGGTTGTGAATAAACCCAAACTGGGGCCTGAAAGTGCTTGGTGGGATGGGAGGAGGGAGTGAGGAAGCAGGAGAATTGGTCTCTCTAGGGCTCTAAGGGGGAAATGGGAGATGCTTCAGTTGAACTCCCAGCACCTCCCTCTGCACAGATTTAAAAATATATCTCAGCAGCAGTTATAGGGTCTTCAGCCTGGGCTCCCTTCCCAAGGGCCCCATGTTGGCAAATAGCAAGAGGAAGCTGAGTGACCTGACGCATCTGGAAGCTGACTCTGTATAAATTGGGGCTTATGGAGGGAACAGGCTAAACAAGAAGCCGAGGGTCAGTTCCATATTTCTACTCTTTTTAGTGTACGAGTACCTCATGCTGGTGTCTGTTTAATACTTAGCCAACTGCAGCAGGGAACCAGAAGTGGTGGCCCTAGGCTGCAGAGCTGCAAATGGCTTCCGTCAGAAAGTGTGCTCCCAAACGGGAGGAGGTAAGCTCTCCTTAATCCAAAAAGCAGTGGTGACAGCCTGAGACCACACATCCCTACATAAACCCATGTTCATTGATGGCAACCCAACGGTTCAGCCCTCTTCATTTCCAAGAAGGAACAGCAAGAGATATCTAGGGCAAGCAAAGAAGGACAGAGCTGAATGTCCAAGCTGCCCCAACCCCAAAGCATCCAGGAGTGCTTTCCAGTCACAGGACTGCCATGTTCTGAGACCCGTAGCACAGAGACATCCTCTACTGCCATGATGTTAGTGAGGGAACCAACTTCCCCCGCAGAGAGGCTGTGACAATCTTCCTTCCAGGGCCACCAAGCTCAATGACAATGAAAATGTGCTTAATACCTTTATTTCCTGCTGTTTCCACAGGAAAAGAGCAGATAAATGCCAACCAAACTCACCAGCTCATGAGCTATCCTGAAGTTGGTTACTCAAAGATAAAAACTGATACAGCAAAATCCTTGCTCACCTTATTTAGGGAATGAAAATGTTAACTGAATCTCCTTCTCTGGTGCAAAATTCAAATACCCGTGTGAAAGTATACCTATGGTTGTATTTGCTGATCAGCTGTAACTAAGTAAAGGATCTTTGCAGGAGTCGGGGGTGAAGGAGTGATCTACTTCTGGAGAGTGGTAAAGTTTTAAGTTTAAAGTGTAATTCATTTATACCTCGCCCAAAAGTATTTACTGTGGCTGAAGAGTGAATCTGATCAAGACTGGGTGTTATTCACACCTGATGAATTATTGAACATTACCTCTGAAACTAATGATTTACTATATGTTGGCTAATGGAATTTAAATTTTAAAAAAAAAGTAAATTTGATCAGAATATATGTGTTTCCTCATTATATTGTTATGTTGAGAACATTCACTGAAATCTACCATTAACCACAACATAACTACATGTCCCCAATCTCACATAATCTTACAGCTTTTAAGGTCATGTAAGAGAAAAGTATTTTATTCTTCCCAGAAATTGCTCAAATTTAGTAGTTTTTTTTTCTTAAGAACACACCCCTTTCTTCCTGTGTTACATTCCCTACCTAGTGCCTGTGCCCCTTGTGACTATGAACCAAGAAAAAAATTGGTCAAAGACGTTAAGTCTTTTTAGGTGCAGAGCCATAAAAGTTATATAGTATGGAAGGCCAAGAGTTAAACTCCAAGTTAAGCAAAGGTTAAAGTGGCCCTGCCGGGAAAGTCATAACAACTTGATTTCCAATTGTTAGGCAAAGCTAAGGAAAGGTGTTTGGCTGTAAGAGCCAACTAGGGTCCTGAGCCTGGAAGTGGGAAATGGAGATTTTCACAATGATAAAGGGACCATGTAATACTTTTTTTTAACCTACTGATGTTTATCCCCAAAACCTTCAGTACTTGTTAGTGTGTCCAATTAATCAATTCATTGGAACCCATTTTTTTTTAAGATTTTATTTATTTGACAGAGAGAGACAGCCAGAGAGAGAAGGAACACAAGCAGGGGGAGTGGGAGAGGAAGAAGCAGGCTCATAGCAGAGGAGCCTGATGCGGGACTCGATCCCAGGACTCTGGGATCACGCCCTGGGCCAAAGGCAGACGCTTAACGACTGAGCCACCCAGGCGCCCCGGAACCCATTTTTAAAAGAGTTGCTCCTCTTCCCCAAAGCCAATCTCTTCACCCTTATCCTAAATCCCCTCCCTCTTTCTCAGGAACCTGTCCATATACTAGTCCGTTTGTGCGTTAACCTTTTCCTCCTACCAGCTCCTTCCTCTCAGTAAACGTTCTTCAGTTTTTCCCAACTTTAAAGGAAAAAAATAAAGTGACACAACCCTCACTGGAGTCCACTCCCCTCCCCTCTCTTCCAGGAAGGGCTGCCTACACACAGACTTGCCTTCCTCGCCTCGCACTCACACTCCCCCCCATCCAATCTTGTTCTGCTAACCCTTCGCTCCAGCCCAGGCCCCCCAAGTCCTGCGGGGTTTCCAAATCCAGTCACTACTCTTCACGCTGTTCCCCTCCTGACCATCCTGTAAGCAGCCATACTCTGACTCATCTTTTGAACACTCTCTCCTTGATTTCTGGGATTCTCCTCCTCATGATTTGTCCTCTCTCTCAATCTCCATGCAGGGTTTGGCTCTTTGACAGCTGATTTGATTTCATGCCTTCCACATGTAATTCTAACATTTTCCAGGATTAAAAGGCACCCTCTAAGAAAACCATTACGTCATCCCAGGCAGGCTGGGAGCCCAGCCCAGCACAATGAGAAGGATCCTAAGGCGGATTCACAGGGCTTGATTCATGCTCCTGACCCTGATAAGGACACACGGAGCCCTCCTTGTCTGTGCCGTGACAGACAGGATTCTAAGGACCTGCCTCCAGGATTCGAGTTACACAGCATCTGTCTCCTGCCTTACTCTCTCATCTCCTCAATGCCCACGAGAGCTGAAGCTAACATCTGTCACCACTTCACATCAGCTCTGCACAAAAATACGAGGAACATCTACCTAGAAGCACTAAAGAGCAACCAAGGTAAGCATATTCTGGAGCGAAGCCAACAGGCAGAAGAAGGGAATGGTACTGCATGAGCCTCTGAGTAAGTTTCCATTTTGTGGTGGGATCTTTGTTTTTCCCAGAGCTTCCAGTCTGAAGGCAGGCTCCAGTCTGTGCCAGCCAAGAACCCATAGTAAACAGAAAACCTCCCCTTGACTGAAGAACCGGACGACCAAGTCTGAAGCAACCACAGGTGCTGGAAAGTAAGGGAGAAATCCTGGAAAGGAGAAAACCCAAGACAGGAAGCTCTGGCTTCTGTACATAAACTGGGCCCAGGTCTCCCACTGACTTCACAAGCAACCATGCTAAAGACAAGTTACTGAACTGATGGGGCGCCTGGGTGACTCAGTCAATTAAGTGTCTGACTCTCGATTTCAGCTCAGGTCATGATCTCAAGATCATGAGATCAAGCCCCGTCTGCTTAAGGTTCTCTCTCTCCTTCTGCCCCTCCTTGCTCGCATGCTCTTTCCAAAACAACAAACCTGAACTGAGCTTGGCACTGCCACCCAAAACACAGAATTTGCATTTTGAAGCAAATCAAATTACCTCCTATCTGCCTTAAAAAACAGTAATATTAATAACGTCTTTGGAGGAATGTAAAAAAAATCCAAAGTCTTTACAACCTAACTTTAACGATGTACAGGGTCAATCTAATATCACTGACATACATACAGGAAAATGTGACCCATTCTCAAGAAAAAACAAGATAATCCTGGAGATCAATTTCAAGCAGACCCGATGTTACAATTAGCAAACAAAGATTTTTAAAGCAGCTATTCTAATTATGCTAAATTATAAAAAGCAAAATAAGGTCATCATAAATTAAAATGTAGGAAATTCATAAGAGAAATAGAAACTATCTAAAAATAATCAAATGTAACTTCTAAGACTGAAAAATACAATATCTGAAATAAGACGGTCACTGGGTGGGCTTAATATCAGAATGGAGTTGGAGGAAAGACTGTGAACTTGAAGACAGATGAATAGAAACTATCGATTTGAAAAACAGAAAAAAAAGGATAGAAAGAAATGAACAGTCTCAGAGACAGAAAAAGCACTTGAAGAAATAAGGGTCAAGATGTTCCCAAATTTAATCAAAGATACACAACATCAAAGGCCCCAAAATTGCCCAGGCAAGTCTAATGCTGAGGCCTCTTTACATTTCTTCTTAATTCTCGGGCCCAATCTACAGGGCAAGGGAGTAGGGGTATCCCCAAGGGTATAGCTCTGGGGAGAGAAGTATGTATTTAAACAGGAAATGGGTGAAATTCATGGAGTAGAGAAAGACTTAGGCCCACTACCAACTTTCCTGCTTTTTTCCTAGCATTTGAAGAGGATTCCAAACGCCTTTTCTCTTTTAGCTCTCTCCGCCCCAATTCCATTCAGTTGAACAAGAGTCTTGTCAATAAATGAAGGAATCTGTTCTGTCAACTTGCTGCCCTCTGCCCTTGAGCTAGACCCATCAAGTCAGAACCTGATTCCATCTTCCCTCCTACGCCTCTAGTTCACTCTCCCCGTGGTCCCACTCCCCTGAGAATAAAGATGCAACACCATCTTGAAGACTTAGCCCTTTCCTCTCAGGTTATCCATTCTACCATCCTTAGAGATCTGCCTTAGCTAACAAAATAATGTCCCAGAATGGGGCCCAAGTGTTTTACACGGTGACATGCCTAAGGGGAAATGAGGCTTGAAGTGCAAACCTCTTATTCATAAATTGATGTCCCGTCTATCTGGACTAAAGGCAGATCCTGTACCAGAGAATCACCAAGGGCTGCAAGAAACTGCTTCATACTAAGGAGGGCTAAAAATCACGAACTTTCCCCTCATGGCACCTGCTGTAAATCCCTAAGATTTACAGTCAGTAAGAGTTGTGTGCAGCTGTAATCATGCCTCATGCTGGGATGATAACCTTTCCAGAAACCAGGTGTTTTTTGTGTCTGGACTTAATCACCAAGCCCAGCCAAGCCCTGAGCCATGTGACTTTTCATTCAGCAGGTGGCAGCCCCATGTCCAGCCTCAGAAACTGAGCTGGGTCCCTTTACATAGAGAAGTGGGAGGGATGTTCAGGTAATAAGGGTTCTAAGGGCAGAGAAGTGACAATCCATGCAGAGAGAGGGGTGTGCAGACACAGGGCTGATCCACCACCTCCCCAGAAGCCTCTGGTGAAGCACTCAGATGATGACTTCTCTACATTTCTTCTGACAGAACAGTCTGCTGTATATACAAGTACACTGACCAGAGTCTTTGCTAAGTTTATACAGTTCGGAAAACACAGTTGGTAAAATCTTGGCTTTTGTTCATTTATCTCAACAAAAGCTCACTAGAACTTTAAAAAAAAAAATCCTGAGAGGGACATAGTTTTGTTCACAGTCTCTGAAAACTAGTGCCCAGCATCGCGGGCACAGAACTGAGATATGATTAACTTGAAGCACAGGTGAGGGAAGAGATGCCCTCTGCTCATTTCCCCCCTCGGTTCTCTCTCTGGGGAAGGACATAAAGGAGAGGAGAGAAGCATTTCTGCTCTTCTTCCTTCCCAAGGGTAACCTCGATCCTGCCATCTTTTCTTTTAAGGCCCTTAAGGTCACGAACAACTTGTTTTGGAAATTCTTTTAGTATCTGCACTCCTCCACTCTGGCCACATTTTGACATGAATGATATTTACTGTGGCTCTGGCAGGGACAGAGGGAACTTCTGAGTAATAGGTTTATGGCTTTCAGTGACATGAGTCAAGGATAATTGAGGACAGGTCAGAGGGGAAGTTTTTGCTTTTGCAAAGCATCATCAGGAGGCAGGAAGGCATGTGGGGCTCTATCTGGGGACCTTAGAGCTAGGTGACGGGGTAGGGCTGCTGCTGCAGAGAGAGGATTTGTCCTCATCCTCCTAAGCTCGTAGGCAACAAAGAGCAGCCTTCAACATCCACCCTCCAGGCGTCCTTTTCTGTATTTTCTAAGACAGAAAACACACCCCTAACGTAACAACATCTGAAGCTGTCCTGTACTTTACATTTCACACCTTGCTCTCAATTTCCTGCTCATTGGGTATGAAGAGAAGACCAGCACCTAGAGGCTGAATGTGATATTTGCGAATTATTCCTCAATGTTACTTCCATCTTTCTCTACCCATTACATGTCTCTTATACATACGCCTAGGACTCTTCATCAGCACTGACCATGGTTTCTTACAAGGAAAAAGCAGTGCTCAGGAATGGTACATGTCTCTTGCGGTCTCTAGACTCTTAGAATCTAAGAGTGCTGTTTTCTTGGTAAAATGAAGCCCAAACTCATATTGTTTTATAAGCCATAGGTTGAAAAAAGGTTGCCTAAAATATATTTTTTTAGTACTCAGAAACACTGTGCTTAAACCAAATCATGTAAGATATCTGTCCAGCATAAAGAGGATCTGATGGGGGGGGGGGGGTCAATGGGAAAAAAAAGAGATGATCTGAGTCATGCATCAAACATGGCCCTCGACTCCCTCCCAGCCTTAAAATCAGGAATCCTTTGGCTTCATTTATCTCTTCATGGGTCTTTCTGCCTCATAACTCATGCATGGACTTCCTTTGACTCTAGAACATAGCAGCTTTTTGTAGAAATACGTCCATGCCTCCAACCCACAATCTCAAAAGAAGATGTATCCACTTCCATCGTGGAGGAAACCTGGAGGCAGAATGAATTAGAGCCGTTCTGCTTCACCTGAATCATCTGGGACCTTTACTAGGAAAGCACAAAATTATGAGCAAAGGGGGAGCAATAGGAAGAAAATTTACCAGGTCTTGAGTCTTGTAATGTGCAAGCACTGGGCTGCAGCAATTTACATACTCTATAATCCCCACCTCCCAGCAATCCTGCCCTGCAGGGATGAGGAATACCAGAGACAGAGAAGGCATCCCTCTCTCAGGTCTCATCTGGGCTCTAAGTATACAATCTGAGACACTGCTCAACTACACTCAAAGATGTTTCTACTCCACTGGGTCATCAGTCACAGGTCACCACCCAGAAGTCACTAACCAAGTTGTCAGTGGCAGACTCTGTTACTCTTGCAACATGCAGAGCAGACCTGAAATTGATCAGTTTCCCCACCGTTTCAATATAGATACCTCGGCAACCCTACTACAGTAAGCCAGGTGGTTCAGCCTCTAAAACTGGATTCTCTAAAGAATCTGAGTTTGGAGGTCAAGAGCAATTTAAAAGGAAATACCACTGACCTTTGAACAATGCAGAGGTAAGGGATGCTGACCTCCGATACAGTCAAAAATGCACGTATAACTTTTGACTCCCCAAAACAAACTGCTAATAGCCTACTGTTAACCAGAAGCCTTACCAATAACAGCCAATTAACAGGTTTTATACATGATATGTATTATATACCATATTCTTACAATAAAATATGCTACAAAAAAAGTTAGGAAGAGAATCATGAGAGAAAACATTCACGGGGGCGCCTGGGTAGCGCAGTCGTTAAAGCGTCTGCCTTCGGCTCAGGGCGTGATCCTGGCGTACCGGGATCGAGTCCCACATCAGGCTCCTCTGCTATGAGCCTGCTTCTTCCTCTCCCACTCCCCCTGCTTGTGTTCCCTCTCTCGCTGGCTGTCTCTCTCTGTCAAATAAATAAATAAAAAATCTTTAAAAAAAAAAAAAAAGAAAAAGAAAACATTCACGGTATTGTACTGTATTTATTGAAAAAAAAAAAACCCACACGCAAATGAACCCTTGCAGTTCAAACCCATGTTGTTTAAGGGTCAACTGTAGTCTTTGTTCATTCTTGAAGAACATTCAGGAGGATCCCAATTCAAAGTCTGCAGCATAATTTCCAAACACCTCCCTCTGTATCCTCAAGATTCCTTTCATCACTATCACTATCGCTTTGCTGCCCAAGCCGACCTGGAGCTTTGGTGCCAAAGTCCAAAACTCCCTTTCTAGCAGCAGCGGCCCCCCCAGCTGTTTCATCTCTTTATACTTTACTTAACCTCCAACCCTTTGCTATGTAGATCATTTTAGCCTTCCTCACCCCTAGATGGGCAAGTAACAATTCTTTCTCTGTAAGAGGAGGTTGGGAAAAACTGGGCAGGCTCACAAATGCACGAGTTCCTTCCTGAGATACAGTATATTGACATTAAAGGCTCTGATACCATACACTGGCTCTGTACACTGGTGCACTAATACTGTACATTGTATTAATATTATACGTTAGCCCCGGACGTTACTCTATTCATGAGCATTCATATATTTATTCTACTCGCACTCACCTTGACGTGGTCAGGCCTTCCATGGGTATGGATCCTTTCTGGTACTCCAGCTTGGGCTTGAAGGATTCTCTGGGCAGGTAAGAGTGATAGAGAGGGTAGTTCTCGGTGTATTCGGAGAGAAGACATGGTTTCTCTGTTTTATCATAAATCTTGGTAGGGAGATGTGGACAGTGATGCCGCCTATAAAAAAAAAAAAGACATGAAGTTAGCTCTGTTACCTCCTTGGGAAGAATATATCCAGTCTGACAGTGCCACGGCCTCAAAATGGGACCCCAGGCTTTCAAAACAAAACTGCCAGCATTAAAAACAGGAATTTAACTTTCCTTTTCTCTACTAAACTATGAAGTGGCCAGAATTTTTTTTAATGATGTATAACTGCAATTGGCTAATCAACAAAATTCCTTAAATCACAAGATTACACACAAGCATGACGGACATTCAACCATTACAGATGCCACACTGCCTGTTTAAATACGAAATACTGCCGGTACCATAGTGGGTAAATCGCTGTGGCCCTGAGCCCTTCGAGTGATGCTCCCAGCTGGTCTCCCAATCACCCAGCAGTTAGGGTTCAACACCTGACCTGACAGCGTGCCACAGGGCTGTGCACTAGAGCCTTTCCCAATTGGCTGGTGCCTGGGTCAACTCAGAATGTCACCTTTCCATACAAGTGGCCTCACACAGAGCAAAACCACTACACGCCACTGTCTACGGGAACCTATTTCACACGGAAAGTCTGGCTCGCCATTCCCGTCTCGCCTCAACTGCTGTCTCCAGAGAAAGACTTGCACTGGTTATCTTCTACCTAAGCCACACCCGCCAGCCCTCCCCCGCACACAGGATTTCTCATCCCAGCGCATGCCTTTCCCACCACTTACTGCTCTCTGTCATTGGCAGGTGTGCTGGTGAGTGTGTTCATGGTCTGTCTTATCTCTCAAGCTCAGGACCTTTTCTACCTTGCTCACTGCTAGAGCCCCTGCCTGGTACACAGTAGGCTGCCCATAAACAATTACTGAACAAATGATGAAATACATAAATACATTATTAAATAAATGTGATGCCTCGTTACACAAACAGAGGATAGAAAATCATGTGAAGTTATAATCTATGGTGAGTTTTTCCACTTTACACGCATGGTAATAAATGAACCTTATGATTCTACTTATTGCTGGACAAAGGGCAGCTGTTGGGGCTTTCAAAACCTAAGCAGTATGTCAACTATTCATAGGTCCACATACAGTTCTTGCAGACCAGCTGGGGCACCCCTCGCCTATACACAGGCATCAGCACATCAACTAACTTTCATGTTAGTGATTTCCAACTTCCTGCTATCGAGGAATAGCACAGAATGGCATATTTTTAAACTATTTTTTATACTGATTTTACTTAGAGAAACGAAAATACACAGTATTCTGGGGCAGCACATGGGGAAAGAGAGAGAGAAAGAGAGAAACAGAGAGAGAACTCATCACTGTTCTAATCTAAAGCTATATTCCAGGCAACAATTAGCATGCTACCTGTCCCTGTTGTTAGTAAGTTCGACCCTCCATATAAATGTTGCTGCTACCACTGTTGTTACTACATCCTTCTCTTCAACCTCCCAAGCCCTAGAGAAACGATCAACACCTGTACGGTTCATATGGATAGCACTGCATGGTATCAAGTACCTTTAAAGAGATCCCTATTTGCAGGGCACCTGCATCTGAGTGGCTCAGTCTTAACTGAGGATCCACGCTCAGCGGGGAGTCTGAGATTCTCTCTCCCTTGCCCTCTGCCCCTCCCCCCTCACCTTGCTCTCTAAATCTTTTTGAAAAAGAGAGAAATCCCTATATGATTTTTTTCTCATTTGTAGCTTTGTGTATCAGAAAAGCTTTAAGATGGCATAAACTTGCCACATTTTTTTAAGATTTTAAGTAATCTCTACATCCAATGTGGGGCTCAAACTCACAACCCTAAGGATCAAGAGTTGCATGCTCCACCAACTGAGGCAGCCAGGCGCCCCTACTTTTTTTTTTTTTTTTTTTTTACAGAAGTACTACTGGTTCATGGTAAGTATTTTAGATTCTCCTAATTATTTACAAGGAAATCTTCCATAAATATACTGTCCTTAGGGTAGGAATTCCAGTGTTTACATTTAATAAAAGTTTAGTTGTCCTTTCTCAAAATGTACATTATTGGCATTTCATGGACAAAGATGATCGTGTATTTAACATTTTATATATATAATAAAATATGCCCTAATCACGGGTACACAACTTGATGAGTGCTTTAATCTTCTGTCCACTCAAGAGATAATTGTTGTGTCTGCACAGTAAACAAAATAACCATACCCCATGCTATGTAAACATTAGATATTATTACCATTTCTGTGTTCACAATCCGTCCAATTATCTGAGTTTTCAATCTGAACCAATTAGCACCCTATCATTTTAGGATTCCTACAAACCTCAAATCAAAAGCCAAGAACTGCTGGCTACCAAAAATCCTTCTGCCAATCTATTTTGTTCACCACGCCCTGAGAAAAAAGTCAAGATTTTTATTAAGAATAACTTCAATTCAGGCCCTTGCAATAAAATCGACCCCACAGGCATAGCAATATTTTCCGTCTCCAGTGCCCTTGTTTTGCAAACCAGTAAAACTTTGTTTTTATATAACCCCCCTTCCATAACGTTACTCTTTTGACTTTACAGTATAAAGACTTATTCCTAAAGAAAAAGAAATTTCATGGCAAAATATTACATTGTGATTGGTATCACGAGAGGGGACTTCAATGTAACAACAAGCTTCCACCCAGACACCAATGTTCCTTTAAGTGGAATGTTCTCTATTGATGGGGAGAAGGGCAAGTTTTATTTGACTCGTTGCTAGTTAACTAAAATCTGTCTCATTTTGAAGTAGCAAAGATTCTTACTTGAAAGTAAATGTTTCACAACCTGTCTGCTCCTAGGACCACCTACTCTGCCTTACCTATAACCCCAAACCCCGAGTATCCCTCTCAAGTCATCAAGCACCATATCTCCTCCTTGCTGGTCTGCCCACCCCTTTGCTAAAAGGGAAAACACCTCAGCTCTTAATTTTTAGTGGACCTAGTCAGCGATTAAAGAAAGTGTGTGGAATCACCATGCTTGGGGTACTTGGTTTTTATTAACATATAATGTATTATATGTTTTGGGGTACAGATCTGTGATTCATCAGTCTTACACAATTCACAGCATTCACCATAGCACATACCCTCCTCAGTGTCCATCACCCAGCCACCCCATCCCTCCCATCCCCCTCCCCTCCAGCAACTCTCAGTTTGTTTACTGAGATTAAGAGTCTCTATGGTTTGTCTCCCTCTCTGGTTTCATCTTGTTTCATTTTTTCCTCTCTTCCCCTATGATCCTCTGCCTTGTTTCTCAAATTCCACATATCAGTGAGATATGATAATTGTCTTTCTCTGAGTGACTTATTTCACTTAGCATAATACCCTCTAGTTCCATCCACGTCCTTGCAAATGGCAAGATTTCATTTTTTGATGGCTGCGTAATATTCCATTGTGTATTTATACCACATCTTTATCCGTTCATCTGTCAATGGACATTTAGGCTCTTTCCATAGTTTGGCAATTGTGGACATTGCTGCTATAAACATTGGGGTGCACGTACCCCTTTGGATCACTACATTTGTATCTTTGGGGTAGATACCCAGGATGCAATTGCTGGGTCATAGGGTAGCTCTATTTTTAACTTTTTGAGGAACCTCCATACTGTTTTCCAGAGTGGCTGCACCAGCTTGCATTCCCACCAACAGTGTAAGAGGGTTCTTGGGGTACTTTAAAGCCTGATGGTCATGAGCCAAAGAAAGGAGACCTCTTCAAACCCTCTGATATTTGTATCCTTTGAGGAGCTGCCATGGCCACCATGCTCACGAGTACATACTCAAACCAGCCTTGACGGGACCACTAGGCGGAGAAGGCAAAGGGGAGAGAGGCTTCCTTACCAGAACTTTCTAAAGTCTTTCCACTCCAGAATTTACTAAAGGATCACAGGAAAAAGGAAATAATCCTTTTTCTGATATTTGGTAAAGGGAATAGTGGAAACCTTTCAACAGAACACAGAAAAGGTTAATAATAGTTGACTCCGAGCACTGACTCCAAGCTAGAGCCATGGAATTTTTAAAATTAAATTTTAGAAGGGGCCATGGAGGGATGCTGGGTGGCTCAGTGAGTTAAGCGTCTGCCTTCGGCTCAGGTCATGATCCCAGAGTCCTGGAATCGAGGGTCCGCATTGGGCTCCTTGCTCAGCAGAGGGTCTGCTTCTCCCTCTGCCTGCCCCTCCCCTACTTGTGCATGCTCGCGCTCGCTCTGTCTCTCACTTTCTGACAAATAAATAAATAAAATCTTTAAAAATAAGTAAATAAAAGGCGCCATGGAGAATATCTGATCCAATGTCCTCACAATGCTGACAAAAAAATCAGAAGCTCAGAGAACAATGGACACGACCTGGCCATGGACAGCATCTAGCTCTCTTTCACATCCAAATGACCAGAATCATTTCCTGACACCTAGGTCTCAAGGAACCATAGAATGGATGAAAGAACTTTAAAGATATTGAAAGTACCTCTAGCATGGCATCACCTGAGAGAGATAGAAGGCAAGTCAGGTAGGAGAGCCACACACATCATTTTAAATGTTCTAGTAGCTTCAGAGGGGAGGGGGTGGGGGAATGGGATAGGCCGGTGATGGGTAGTAAGGAGGGCACATATTGCACGGTGCACTGGGTGTTATACACAACTAATGAATCATCGAACTTTACATCGGAAACCGGGGATGTCCTGTATGGTGACTAACATAATATAATAAAAAAACATTTTAAAAAAATGTTCTAGTAGCCACATTAAAATGGTAAAAAGAGACAGGTAAAATTAATTTTAATATTTAATCCAATATAGTCCATTTTAACATATAATCAGTATAAAAAATCAACATAGTTCACTTTCATACTACATCTTCAAAATCCGATAGGTACTCTACATTCACAGCACATCTCCAGCAGGAATACCACATTTCGGGGTGCCTGGGTGACTCAGTCGGTTAAGCATCCAACTCCTAACTTCAGTCCAGGTCTCTACTTCAGGGTCGTGAGATCAAGCCTCACATCAGACTCTACACTCAGCGCAGAGTCTGCTCAAGAGTCTCTCTCTCCCTCCGCCTCCTTCCCACCCCCCACTCACACAGGCATGCACGAAATAAATACATAAATAAAATCTTTTTTTAAAAAAAGGAATACCACATTGCAAGGACTCAGTAGCCACATGTGGTGGTGGCTTCTCCATTTGGAAAGCACAATCTAGAATTTGAAGGTACAGACAAAAGAACTGCCAACACTTGAATGTTGGTTTTCCCTGCAAGTGAAAGAAAGAAAAAGATACCTAGAAATATTTTTCTTTTTTTTTTAATATTTTATTTATTTATTTGATGGAGAGAGAGACAGCCAGCGAGAGAGGGAACACAAGCAGGGGGAGTGGGAGAGGAAGAAGCAGGCTCCCAGCAGAGGAGCCTGATGTGGGGCTCGATCCCAGGACCCCAGGATCACGCCCTGAGCCGAAGGCAGCCGCTTAAGGACTGAGCCACCCAGGCGCCCCTCAAAATATTTTTCTTGACTAATGTCGTGTTTATCTCCTCCTTGGACTCTCTGGCCTGCCTTCCTGGGACATAAACAGAGGCCTTAAGAGACACGAAAAATTGAATTTTCCCTAATTCTTCTCACTCCCTGTGCCCGTGATGCTGTCCGGAGCTGCTCTCTTGGCTGCCACTTCCACTTTCCCAAAACGCTCCTCCTTCTTCAAGGCCCATCTTGGAAAGCCACCCCTACCAACACCACCACCTGAGAAGCTACTAAAAATGCCACTGCACCATCACTGGCTATGACTCACTCTCTTCTCTGAGTGTGCATGGCTCTGTGTCCTACCCCTCTTAGGACACTTTCTGCACGGCCTTGCACAGGCATCTACTTATAAACTTTCAGATCAAGGGTCCTCATGGCTGCAAGCACAGGTGTTCATCATGGCAACTCTTCCCGCCACCAACAAGCAGCCTGGATAACAGCTAGTATTCTACAACTTAGGACTTCTCCAGCAAAGAAACTTCTAATCCTGTTTTAGACCATAACCTGTTTGTAAACAACATAGCATCTATGGATATCAATGACTTCTCTTGCCTCCACCATGGTTTTCCAGACTCCCCTGAGCTTAGCCTGGTGTGGGCAGTGAAGAAGGCTCTCCTTCACTCCGGGAGGCAGTGCACATGGCAGAAACGGACATTGGAGGCAGGAAGATCTGGTTTCCAATCCTAGCTCTGCCACTGACTGCTTGTGTAATGTTAAGGAAACTTTTTTTCCTTAGTTAACTTAATTCTTCTGAGCTTCAATTTCTTCCAGATCTGTAGATAACGTCTACTTAATAGGATTATGTGGATTAAATCAAATACTGGAGATTAAAATGCCTAGCCCAGTCCAAAGCAAGCAGTCTGAAATTAATAGGCTGTTTATTGAGCAATTACTATCCACCACGTGGACTGCAAGTTTTATATGTTGACCTGTCTAATCCTCAAGGCAATGCTACAAACAAGACACTATTATCCCCATTTTATAAACATGAAACTGAGATGCAGGAGGTGTTATTTTGCTCAAGGCCACATAGCCAGACTGCAATGAAATCAGGACTAACACCCCAGATCTTCTGCCTGATTCCAAAGCCTGCGCCCTTAATCATGGCCATATACCGTGTGGTTTCAGGGGATGTCAGCCTGTACCAAATACCTCGGTTTCCTGGCTGTTCTGGTAAACGTAAGGGCAGTCAGTTAATAAGCAGTTCTTAGACCTGCCCCTTCATTTCACTCAGAATCTTCCAAGGCAGGATACACTCCTCTTTCCCAAGGACCCTAAAGCTATTCTGAACCAAACCAACAAATCCATATAATCCCAAATGCTCTTTATAATTCTGACCTTTCCATTGCTTCTCGGCCTTTTAGCTAAGATCAAGTGTAAAACTCTGACCTTTCCACAGAACTTCAATGCTGTCTAAAGAGCAAATCATTAAAGTAATAACAGTAACAACCAGGAAAACAAAGAGCATGAACACCGGATCCAGAAGGACCCATGAGATCAGCCAGCCCTACAGCTTCATCACACAGATGTGGACACTGAGACCAAGAGACGCTGAGCTACTGCCTAAGGTCACACAGCTGGTCAGCAGCAGCGTTCACCCCCGGTCCCACATCACCTCCCACGTAACTGACTTGCAGTTATGATCCAATTTAAAACTCAAAGTTCACACTCTTAAAGGATTTGCAGCCCATTTTTCCTTTTTCCCAGTAGTTAGGAGCCTGTGACCTGTCACAGCTGCTGTGCGAGGGAAGAAAACAGAGCAGAAAATGCATTCTTGGTCTAGGAGAGGGAAAGCTGCCAAGGATCACCAAACCTCCAGTCCTAAAAGTCATATTCCACACTGATAGTTCAGAAAGAGTCCAGGGTGTCTAGAATAACAAAAACTTTAAGCTCCTAAAGGCGGGGTCTTCTCAAAGGAAAACCCATGTCTCTAGAATGATCTCCCAGAACATGAGCAGCTCACAAAGCCAACCCAATTAACCTCTGCTGATGAGTAAAGCCAGTACCTTTCCTGAAGTGCATGTTATCTACCTGCAGTGGTTTATAAATTTTCATAATTTTTACGAAAATTTGTTCTTTCATATTTATTATATACCCAGAGGCCAAAGGACAAGTGAGAATGGTTTTATTAACTGATACATAGGACCATTTTTGAACATATATAGATACATATTTCATGCCCATTTGAGACAAAAAGACTCATACTCCCTACCTACCTCTTCTATATAGATCTTTAAAGAATCAGTTAAGCCTCTGACTCATGATTCCAGCTCAGGTCATGATCTCAGGGTCATGACATCAAGCCCCACATCAGGTTCCATGCTCAGGGCAGAGTCTGCTTGAGATCCTCTCTCTCCATCTCCCACTCCCCCTGCTCACACACACACTCTCTAAAATAAAATCTTGGAAGGAAGGAAGGAAGGAAGGAAGGAAGGAAGGAAGGAAGGAAGGAAGGAAGGAAGGAAGGAAGGAGAGGAGGGAGGGAGGGAGGGAGGGAGGGAGGGAGGGAGGGAGGGAGGGAGGGAAGGAAGGAAGGAAGGAAGGAAGGAAGGAAGGAAGGAAGGAAAGAAAGAAAGAAAGAAAGAAAGAAAGAAAGAAAGAAAGAAAGAAAGAAAGAAAGAAAGAAAGAAAGAAGGAAAGAGGGGCGCCTGGGTGGCACAGCGGTTAAGCGTCTGCCTTCGGCTCAGGGCGTGATCCCGGCGTTCCGGGATTGAGCCCCACATCAGGCTCCTCTGCTATGAGCCTGCTTCTTCCTCTCCCACTCCCCCTGCTTGTGTTCCCTCTCTCACTGGCTGTTTCTATCTCTGTCTAATAAATAAATAAAATCTTTAAAAAAAAAAAAAGAAAGAAGGAAAGAAAAAAGAAAAGAAAAGAAAAGAAAAAAGAATCAGAACACTGTGAGAAATCTGAGTAACTCCAGCTTCTATTCTGCCCACAGTACTAGGGAAGTGAGCAGGCAGGGATTATAAACTAGAACTCTTTGGTGGCAACTCATCTTTCAGTAGGTCAATTCTCAGTGACAGAAAGCAGGGCCAAAACCTTAAATACATGAGGGAGAATAAGCAACCTGAAGACCATTCGGTACAAATACGACAGCTGCAAATGATGAACCAATCGGCAGTGCCTGGGGGGCCACAGTGAAGAGATCCTGAGATCACAACCAATTTTAGGGAGAAAGATCATCTTGACTGATTAGCCATGTCTGTCAAGGACACCAGGCTAGGAAAGTGGGGATGGGTGGGTCAGTCAATCAATCAACAAAAGGGAAGGAAAGGGAGGACGGGAATTCTGGTGGAAATGACCGTACACCATTGAATATGGTGACTTGCGGGAATGATACATTTGGAAAACATCTGGAATGACAACAAAGGCATCAAACTATAAAAGAAGTTCCTGAGAAGACACAATAATAGAAACAAGGACAAAACCTTGAAGAGGGCTAGGTTTAGGAAACAGGACAAAGAAGTTGCAGGGTGGGGAAAAAAACTGACAATAAAAGAAAATTCAGTAACATAAAGTTCAAATGAAGAAAAGATTTAAGTGTTCAACAGTTAAATGCCACAGAAACATGGAATGGCCTGAAGGCAGAGAAAAAGACATCTGTATCGACCGGAAAGTGGCCTTAGTAGAATAGCTGGGCTGGAGCCATGGAATCGAGGCTGCTGAAGTGGAGGGAGAGAGGCCACCAGGCTGAAAAATCTGGTAGCAAAAGTAGCAAGAAAAGTTGAACAGGAGCTCAAGAAACCACCCAGGAAGTACATAAGAATTGTTAACTCTGTGAACATCATCAGGAGGCAGTGGACAGAGGTCTGATCATCTCTGCAGGGAGGGGAACAGATCAGCAGATAGGGATTCTCTGATGAGCAAAAGCGACTGATGGAGCCAGAGCCCGGGCTGCAAAGGGGATGGGACTGAGGAGGGAAGGTGGACGAGTTTCAAGAGACAAGAAGGGGATCAGCAGCTCCCGTCCAACAGCCTCGACCCGGAGTACAAAGGCACTGAGAGAGGGAAAGCCAAGGAGGTGGGATGGCAGCCGGGAGAGATGTTCAGCGTGTACACAGAGCCCTCAGGGGAGTGTGCTGAGGGGCAGCGAGAGAAGAAGGCAGACCTGCTCCCAGGAGTAGTGAGGCCGAGAACAGGGCCCACTAGGCCCGCCGGCCCGTGTCAGTGTCAGGACTCTCCGGAGCAGTCCTCAGCATCTCTGGGGAGAGCTCTGGCTTGGGGGACAAGAAGCTGAGGGACTACTGCAGGAGAGGAGCCCTGGCTGGCCGTGAGCGCTCAGGGGACAGAAGGGAAGTCAGCAAGAGCCAGTGGTTCTTGGGAGAAACTGAGGGACTGGAGAGCACAACCCAGAATATGTGTGGGGCTACCCTTCCCCTTGCCGGTCAAAAGGAAGAAGAGTTTCTTCT
Organism: Ursus arctos; assembly: GCF_023065955.2. NCBI lineage: Eukaryota > Metazoa > Chordata > Mammalia > Carnivora > Ursidae > Ursus > Ursus arctos. The sequence goes on from NW_026622852.1 coordinate 12,987,740, forward strand.
GCCAAAAAGTACTTATAATAATTGGAGAAACCACTTCTAGAAAGTGCAGTTGGTCAAGGCACCCCTAGGAGATAAAGGGCGGGGATTCTGGCAGTGCCTCAGTGGGGAAAGAGACACATGGAAGAGGAGAGAGAAACATGCCAGTCACCAAGGCTTTTTCTCTATCTAACTCTTAGAGAATCAACTCTCTGGGTTCTGGAGAGGGAGGCACCACCCTGGCAACACTCAACCCAGAACTCTATTCCTACCCATCTTGCTTCACTTTCGTCAGGTTTTAGCTCAAAAACCCCTCCTTCCGGGAGGACTTCCGGGACCCCCGGATCAGGTCATGTTCTCCCTGCTCTTCCCCACAGTCACACACATGCTGGTCGTCTCCTGGCAGGAGGGTCTTGGGTACCAAGACCTCGGTGCACGGCTCATGATGGGCACTCAATACATGCTTGCTGGAAGATACAAGAACAGGGGCCAGTATCACATATGACTAAGTTCTATCCATTGTGGCCTCACACAGGAGAACAATTACAAACTGCTAAAAAGGAAACCCAGCAGCTATACTCATATTTGTTTACCTTTGTTGAATGGTGCTTCCCCTATATAAACAAAACCTAGAAATCGGTTTTAAAAAACAAATCTTTGAACCTTGTCTCAAATCACACACACACACACACACACACACACACACACACACACACAATTTGAGCTGAATTATAAACCCAGATGTGAAATCTAGAATTATAAAGATTTCAGAGGAACACACAAGAGAATATCTTTGTAACTTAAGGGAAGGCAAAGATTTCCTGGAGAAATCAAGAAAGCAGTAATTATAAAAGAAGCAATTAGTTAGACACTGTCCAAGTCAAAACCTGCTCAAAGATACCACTAAGAAAATAAATAAGCAAGCCACACACTTGGAAACAATATTTGCAAAACAGATATCCAGCAAAAGACTGAGATCCAAGATATGTAAAGATGAATTATAACTCAATAATAAAGACAAAAAAAAAAAGCTTTGAACAGACACATCGCCAAAAAGATATGCAAATGGATAATCAACATATACAAAAGTGCTTAACATCATGCAACATCAGGCAAACACAAGTTTAAACCACAATAAGACACCACTACACACATAACAGAATTGCTAGAAATATAAAGATTGACAAAAGCTACAGGTAGCAAAGTGGAACAACATGAATTGCCCTCCATTGTTAGTAGGAATGCAAAACCTATTTGCATTCCTATCTGGCAAAATGTACGGCCATTTCAGGGCACCTGGGTGGCTCAGCTGGTGGAGCCTCCAACTCTTGGTTTCCACTCCGGTCATGATTTCAGGGTCATGAGATCAATCCCCATATCAAGCTCCACGTTCGGTGCAGAGTCTGCTTGCGATTCTCTCTCTCCCTTTGCCCCTCTGCCCTTCCCCCAGCTCATACTCACTCATGCTCTCTCGCAAATAAATAAATCTTTTTTTTTTTATTTAACATATGGCCGTTTCTACATGCTGGGCTACCTCCTAGTCCCACAATTCCATTCCTAGGCATTTATCCCCAAGAAATAAAAACCTTTCATTCACAAAAAAAGAGTTAGTCAAGAATGTTCATAGAAGCATACTCATTTAACCAAAACTAGAAACAGGTCAGACATCCATCAGTGGGAGCACAGGTAAACTGTGGTAGAATCACTCGATGGAATAGTACCTCGGCGGTAAAAAGGAACAAACTACTTGAGTCACAGGACAGCAGAGCTGAATCTCAAGAACATTTTCAGTGAAAGAACCACCAATCAAAAGAGTACATACTTTGTGATTCCATTTATGTGAAATTCTAGAACAGGAGGAACTGATCTTTAATGGGGGAAAAAATCAGACTGTTGGTCACCACTGGGAGAGAGAAAAGGGACCAACTGGGAAGGGGAATGCAAGAACCTTCTGAGGTGTTGGTAAGGTTCCGTATATGGTATGGATTTGGGTTACACAGACACCGGAATTTGTCAAAGCTCAGCAAATACCACCTCAAGATTTACTTCAAAAGAAGAAAAAGGACAAAAATATTAATGCTGCTGTTAATGGTATGAATGCTGAACTATTTAGGGGAGAAGTTTGCAGATTTCTGTGATTTACTTTGAAATACATTTTAAAAAGATCGTTGGTGGATGGATGGATAATAAGATGACTAGATGGAAAGATATGTTGATGTTAATGATAGAATCCAGCCAGTGGATATACAGCCATTCACTTTAAAATCTTTTTAACTTTGTTGGATGTTTGAATTTTTTCATAATGAAATATTGAGGAAGAAAAAGAGCAAGAAAAGTTTCCAAAATTCCCTGATTTTTTTTAAAGATTTTATTTATTTGAGAGAAAGTGCGTGTGTGTGTGAGCAGGGGGGAGGGGCAGAGAGAAAGAGGGAGAGAACGTCAAGCAGACTCCGTGCTGTGCACAGAGCCAACTAGGGCTCAATCTCACGACCTTGAGATCATGACCTGAGCCAAAATCAAGAGTCAGATGGTCAATGGACCGAGCCACGCAGGCACCCCTAAAATTCTCTGATTTTTAGATGTGATCATGACATTGGTTATATAAGAAAACGCCCTTACTCTGAGAGATGCGTAATCAAGTATGTAGGGGTGAATGACAAGACGTCTTGAACTGGATGAACCAAATGTGGGAAACTCTTGATGATTACTGGGGTTTGGCTGATCACTTTTTTTTTTTCTTTCCTTTTTTTTTTTTTTTGGCAGATTTAAATTCTTCTGATTAAAGAAATATTAAAAGAAATCCCTAAGAGGCAGGGCCTCCTTGAAACAAGTGTGTATCTGCTTAAGAGTTCCCTTGGGGCTAACAGGGCTTTAGTCCAACCACCTGGGACAAAACAGGGTTTTGATTTAAGCGGACGATGAGTGCAGAGCCTACACGCGCAGGAAGCTTCCCTTCTCACACTCTGAAGCTCGCGTCAGCTGCACTGGGCTTGTTCCCACACGGCCTCTCAGGGTCCCATGGCCAAAAAGCAGAAAGCTCACATAATTCACTGGAGTTTCACTGTCTTCTCAAGACATCTATTAAGTACCCTGTGAATTTTGGATGAAACCCGACAGCTGTGCTAAACAAATCTTCCCAAGGCTCTCAGGCATTGCAAAAACAACCAAACCTCTTTAATCTAGATCTTAGCACAATAACTGTCCTCGACCCACCACCACCTCACCCCTACCCAGGATGGCTTTGCTTGCATAGCACTCGGTGGTCACTCATCGTATCATTTGTCCCACAACATTAAAAACTGCTTATTGCTTATTTGCTGCCCAGACTAGGCTCCCCTTTTTTCTGGGGGGGGGGGTGTGAAGGGGTGGGTGGTGAGAGGGGTGTTTTGCTCACTCTTCTATAACCAACTAAGCACAAGGTCTGGAACACCTACATACTGACAAAAATGTGGTTTTTTTGTTTTGAAGGTTTTTTTATTTATTTATTCGACAGAGAGAGAGACAGCCAGCGAGAGAGGGAACACAAGCAGGGGGAGTGGGAGAGGAAGAAGCAGGCTCCTAGCGGAGGAGCCTGATGTGGGGCTCGATCCCAGAACGCCGGGATCACGCCCTGAGCCGAAGGCAGACGCTTAACCGCTGTGCCACCCAGGCGCCCCAAAAATGTTTTTGGATGATTAGATAACCAATTTGTAGAACACGCAGAGTGTACAGAAATTTTCCACATGGTCTCACTCCTCCCTCGACCCTACAAGCTAAGCAGGACAGAAATTACTAACCCTCTTCCCATATCCCAGTGCGGGAGTAAGGCCAGGGGCCTCAAGACTCGGTCAGCCTCAATCAGTGGTAAAACCAGGACGAGGGCTGGTTTTGCTGACCTCCCAAAAGATGTTGTTTTCATCATATCTAGTTCCTTTCTGAGGAAAATTCAAGTTAATCACTCAGAATGTGAGGCCGTTTTCCTCCCACAATCTCAGAGCTTGGAGCTGGGGGTGGGGTGGCCTCTGACTGTGAACGGTACCCAATGAGCATGGATCTTACTTAGAAAGCAGGGAGAGCCTGAAGTTGGATAAATGCCACCACCCATAAAACCCCAGATGTTTGGCTTGATGTTTCAACATGTTAAATGTCTCATATAATTAATTAAGGTGGAAAGACAACAGTTATATTACTATACACCCTGTCAGTTTCCACCAGCCAACTGACATCAACCACTGCACATGTATTAATTTGTTTCATACGCTCTCCTTCCACACATGCCCTTGTCCTCATTTTGCATAAATAGCCATGAAGGGCTGTGTTTTCACAGCCTCTTTCTTGCAGATGATTAGGGACTGGCTAGAAGTACCATGAGCTGTCATCTTTGAGGTCAGATTACCCCCAACTACAGTAGTTCCTAAAAGACTCCTGCTTGCCTCTCAGCTTCAAGTGTGGGGAAAGAACTGGAAGTTCTGCATGAGCCTGTAAATAAAACACCAGCCATCGGCTCAGGTGTACCGCCTACACCTGGGTATGTGGGCACCCACCCCAGCCGTCGATTTCAGCTTTGAGTTTCAGCAGGTGAACTGGCAACAGCTTGAGTGGGGCCAAAGGTCCATGGAGCAGGTCTCCAGGCACAGCTGCCTTCCATCTCCTTCAGAACAGCATCCCCACATCCCATCTCTGGGGTACAATCCTGTTTTTATGTCCTACATGAAGTTACCGAAAGGCCTGGGAGCTGTCAAGTGCCTGGTGAATTACTGTGAATTACCAGGTACTTCACAGTGTTTATAGACGTCCGACAGCCTTGAGCCCCAAAACTTGGAACTGAGGTATCTTGAGTCTCCATGTCAGATTTTTTCAAGGCCAAGGGCTCTCTCTGTCAAAGTCTCTAGGGGCTCTTCTTTCTCGAAACACGGACCTGTCTCCTGCTACGGATAATGGAGAAGAGATGGCTTCCACCCGTTCTCTCCTGCCCCAGACTTCCCACCCGATACACCATTTTCCACCTGCGTAGCCACAGAAAGGAACACTTTGTCCTTCAAAGCAGCAAGTGGCAGAGCAAAACACGCAGACAGATCTGAATCCAGGAGCCAATGCCTCATTCGGACAGTGAGGCTTTTTTTCCACCACTCGCTCATTAGCCACCAACTTGATCATTAACTCAACATTCCCCATGCCCCACTGCTGCTTGCTCGAGTTCTCGAAACCTTTGGAATTTCAGCTGATACCAGAATTTCAACAGCTGTTATATCCTCCATCAGAAAAGATTTACTATTGCTAATCTACATTTTTTTCTCTCTGCCTCTAAGGAGCTTTTCAAAATTTGAGCCAAATCTCCTATAATGTCATTAAAGTGAAAGAAAAGTAATTTAAACAATGAGTGGAATGATTGTAGAAAAATTGCCTTATTGCACTAAATTTATTCCTCCATGTACCATAAATATTTTCAAACAAGCATTTGATTCTTAGAGACTGAAGTCACTATTCAAGACACCTCCTTCTCCCCCCAGAAAAGGAAGAGGTTGAATTTTGAGTTTAATTATTACCACAGTTGAGCAGCTGCAACAAAATTATTTCTCTGTGCTGTGTTCATAATTCAGTATGTCAAAATTGCCTCTGATTTCCTTAATGATTTTTCTCTATTTCTCAGATGTTTAGCTTAAAGGGAAAATTTTTAAATCACCTCTTTCCAACTATACTCTTTCAATATATTCTTCTCTACAGCAATTAAAGTTTACTGCTAGGAACTTTATATGGATCGTGTGAAACACAGTCATTCCATAAAATACGATGTTATCAGATGTGTTAACAGCAACCCGCTTACTTATCTCTGAAGAAATATCCTGCTTTATATCGATTGCCCAATAAACAATAACGGAAAATTCAGGTTATGCTTTACTTGACAAACACACAAAGATTTCTGGCATAAAGAAACCAAGTGGCAGAATTTTTTTTTTTTTTTTTTTGGTTTATATGTTTTAGCTAAAATCAGAACTTGTTAAACCCCTTGGGCTTCTGGAAGAATGCAAGGATTTAAAGAGCATTTCTTACTGGACCTCCCAGATGCTGGCAGAGGTCTAGGGAACGAGGAGGTGTTGGGAGAGAACAGACAGATATCCACACATGATGGGTGTTAAGTCCATTCTTGATTTCTGGTAGAAGATAGCCCTTCTTTACAGAAAAAGAAAATTCACAAAAATAAAATTCTTGGCTCTGGATAATCTTCTTTTTTTCATCTCCCATCACAGAAGAAACAAATACCATACAGTTCTATCAGACCAACTGACAAATGGGGCCTTGGCCTTTTTGTTCATCAAAGTATAAAATGTGGACTAGATTTGTATACCTTCAAAGGTAACAAGATGAATCATTAACATTTAGAAAGTGCTATCATTTATTAAGCACTACGTGCTGGGCAGAGATCTCAACTCTGTGGAGCAACTCACTTAAGCTTCGCAATGACCAAAAGGCATAGAAAACACTTCAGACCTGAGGTTGTGAGTCACACTGCACAAAGACCCCAGAGGCCATAAAAGTCCAGCCACGAGAGCCACACAGAGGCATTCACAAGGGAGAGGACGTGGGTCTCCAACTCTGACCCTCTAAGCAGCCTGAGGGGCCAAGGCTAGCCCCCCCCCCCCCCGCCGCCCCAGCTTCTCCCAAATTCCCTCCTTCCTCATTCTCCAGCCTCTGCTCTTCCCCTGTTTCTTTTTCTCCTTTTTTGTGTTCACATTATGTTATGCCTCAAATCCTTCAGGATCAATGGTGGAGACCGTTTCCAGCCAAGAACAGTCTAGGAGACAAAGTTCACTGAGAGACACACCAGCAGCAGGCCCGGGGTACTAGTAATTTTGCCCTCTGCAACCAAGGGAAAAGTGAAAACCCCTCAAATCCCTCCCCAGAAGCTTTCTCACTGACTAGAACCAGGTCATAAAGCCACCCCCCAGCCGCAAGGGGCGCTGCCAAGTCAAGGGTCTGGCTTCTTGGTCACTGTAGTGGGCACCAGGCAAGAGAGATGGGGTTCAGAGAGTAATCCAAGGGGCCACCCAACAGAATCTCTTCTTAAGATAATTCTAACAAAATAAGGTAGATTTATGTATTGTCTCCGTAGTACAAGTAGTTACCATGTGAAGGGTTAGTGAAAACTCCGGTGGGGGGAATAATAGGTTTTAAGGATCCACCATCTAAAATCATGCATGTTTATTTACCCAATTAGAGGGGAATCACTGGTTCTAAAGCACTGGCACCTTCAGACCAGCGATCAACATAGATGCCACAAAGTCGCACATTCCAGTATCCCTGGACCGGATGTCACGGAAAGCTACAATCCAAATGGAATTCAGAATTCATAGGTGCATGGGAACTAGTTGGTCTGGATTATTGCATGGTATTAACGCATGCGCGCGCACACACACGCCTCAAACAAAATGAAGCAGCCCAAGCGCAGACTGTGCCTTGCACCTGCTCTCATCATTTCACCTGCTGACCGAAGGGTCCTCATGTGCCTGGTGAGCTGGATGCAGAGACCAGCCTCATGCTGCCAACTGACTCCAAACCAGAGTTTCATTCCGTTCTTCCGGCTGCTTGAGCGGATGCCCCGTGCCGGTCCCTTTCCTGTGCAGCCTTCCACAACGGCTTTCCAGGATGCAAAAGACACAGAAATCTTCCTGGACAGAGTAGATCATTTGGTCTTACCTACCCTATCCTCATCCTCTGATAATCCTGACCTAACATTCACAAACTACACACTGCACAGCAGTACGTATGTGCACTCCGACGTTTGCCCACGTGCGGATTCATTCACGCCGCCTTCACAAAGCCCCCACTCCGTGCCAGGTACTGTGTTGGGTGTTCAGGTTAGAAAGAAAAAGTACGTATTCCTTGATAGAAGCACACACGTATTACTTCAAGATTTTATTTATTTGAGAGAGAGCACGCGCACACACAGAGGGAGAAGCAGACTCCCCGCTGAGCAGAGGGCCCGATGCGGGGCTCCACCCCACGGCCCTGGGATCATGACCTGAGCCGAAGGCAGACACAACTGACTGAGCCACCCAGGCGCCCCAGCACACTTGTATTATTTCCTATCTCTACTTCTTGACATTGGTGCTCAGGAAAATGGGGCCGTCCTGCCTCGTGAAGACATTGGTGGCAGTGTGCACGCACAAGCCAGAAAGCAGGTGGTATTGCACGGTGCACTGGGTGTTATATGCAACTAATGAATCATCGAACCTTACATCAGAAACCAGGGATGTACTGTGTGGTGACTAACATAATTTAAAAAAAACATTAAAAAAATAAAAAATAAAAAATAAAATAAAATAAAAAATAAACTTTGATTTATGGTTGAAAAAAATAAATAAAAATAAAAATAAAAAGCAAGCAAGCAGGTGGTAGTAAGGGGCTGGAGGTATGGAGGTGGCAGACAGAAGAGGCAGCCAGGATAGTTAGGAATATTGGTCACATGGAACCAGTAAGTAAATATGAGAATTAAAGCCAGTTTTCTCACTCTAAGTAGGGATTTGTAAAGAAAGCTATAGAAACATCTGAGGTGTTAGATTGGAATTGGTAGTATTGGCATGAACTGATGGATTTTTAATATATATAGATATAGAAATACTTTCTCTCTCTCTCTCTCTCTCTCTCTCTATATATATATATATATATATACATATACAGGTAGGCACATGTGCGCGCACACACGTGTGTGTACAGAAGCAATGAGCATGATCAGATCAGTTTCACAAAATCATCCTCCACCAAAAAAAAAAATCAGCTGTTTGGAGCGAAGTTGATTTCAGGATTGGGGCAGAAAAAATACAAGATAAGCCTGGAAGCACTTGTGTCAGAAAAGAAGGAAATGCCTAGTAAATGACGGGAATGTGTCAAGAGTACATACAGGGCTAGCCTGAGGGAGCTCAACTTGACAACAATCTGAGGATTAAAATGACAGCTAATGATAGAACCCATTGGATTAAACAGAACCATGGTTCATACTGAAATATACATATAAATGGAGAAGGGAGTGCCTTTTTTTTTTTTAACAGTAGAAAGCAGTGTCTACCATAGAAATGAGGGAAACTGATCGTCCCTAGTTGGTAACGGTGGTGGTGGTGGCTGCAGGTGGGGCTTAACCATGGATACCGAAGCTGATGGGTGATGTTTTGATGGCGAGCAGGTTAGTGGGATAATACCAAAGTATCTCCCCATAGTCATCAAATACAAAGGAAAAATGGTGGCTTCAGTGGAGACATCTCGCAGATCCCAGACGATCAAAGTTATCCCCACCAGTGATAAGATAGGTTGTCGTGTGTCTCTTGACAAGATGCATCAGGAAGAGCACAGCAGCATTTCTGTGGTTTCCCCCCAAAAGTGCCCAGCCTGAGTCAACTCATGAGAAAATGTTGGACGGACAGAAGGACGGCCTACAGGATGAAAGTTCCATCAAGGGGATGAGACACAGGGAAGAGAGAAGGAACAATTCCAGATTAAAGGCTACTAATGAGATGTGGTAACTAAAGATGGTACATGTTCCTAGATAGGATCCTGGGCCAGAAAGAAAAGGTATTGTTCCAACACTTGAGGAATCAGAATGGGGCCTGCGGGTTGCAGCGTATGCAGACACTTGTATCCATCACGACCTCCTAACTGGGATGCCTGTACCATAATGTGGGAGGAGAGGCCCGTTTGGGGCAGTATTAGGGGCGATGAGTCATGTCAGACTAAGAGGTGTGCTGTGTATGTGTCCACATGCATATAGAGAGGGAAAGAGAGGGGCACCAGACATTGAGGTGAAATATTTACAATGGGAAAACCTTGGTGGGGTGAAGGGGATACAGAATTTGATTTCGTGCAGTCTGGCTTGGGGCCAAAAAGGTGAGGAGGCTTCCAAAGCAGGAGTACAGGTGTCGGGGTTGAAGGGTGAGGAGGCAATGGGGAAGCGAGGGGCCAGGGATTTCAGGTGGGCGTTCGGCAGATACAAAGCCATATCGGTGTGATGGCAGGGGTGCTGGGGGGACAGTGCATGGAGGGAGGGTGTGGGCTGGGAGTGGTCCATGATTTGGGGCAGAAACCACATCATCAACAGTCTGGTGTGCCATGTTTCGAAGTTTACACCTTGTCCTCTTGGCTGGGGATGATGCAGCACATCTCCCCCACCCCCACCCCGCCTCTCCCCACACGTGTCCAACATCACCAATCACAGCACTTTAGTGCATGCACTTCAGACATTCACTGCCAACCACCTGGAAGTGGCATGTAAAAGAATCGTTTGCCTTCCCTACTCCAGGCAATGGGAAGCTCCCAAGATTGGCAACAGGAGGCTGCTAAGAGTGTTTGTGCGCTGAACCAAGCTCAACCGGAAGAGCAGTGAGTGCTGATCGACAAAGAGCCTGCGGGCACCGTGACAGAGTTAGGGCCCCTGCAGTAGTCCCGTGTGCCATATAAATGCGAGGCGCGCACCCCAGTGACGTCGGAATTGGGTCAGACTCCAAACTTTGGTCTAGTCACTGTCAGAAGGCATAGGATGGTGGAGACAGCACTTAAAGTATTCTTCAAACAATGAAATCTAGCGGCCAGGGCCAGCTGAAGGTTGTGCCGAGGGGCCAGCGAGACCCAGAAGAAAGGTCTAGAGTGGGAGTGAAGCAAGCAGACGGAGAGAGATGGGAGCTGTGCTCGCTTCGGCAGCACATATACTAAAACGGAGAGAGATGTGAATTTAACTCACCTTGAAATTCCACGACAACAAGTTGCAAACAGATGCCAGCAGGACGGTAATACCTAGAGGCCCTCCAATTAGTCATTCCCTGCAACGTTAGATGCTCAAAGATTATTGAAAAGTGATCAGTCTCAGTTTCCACATCTTAGGAAAGGATACAGGATATTTAAGAAGTTAACACACACACGCGCACACACACAGACCCATGTGTGCACAGGGAAGTAAGACACAATTAGGAAGCATTCCGCCCCAGGACACGGGCAGGAAACTGGTTTGAGAAGCCGGTGAGCGCTGGGTGTAGTAAGAAGCACCAGACAGAACGGGTTTCCACCTCTTTGCCAGGCCTCTGTGGCCTTGAAAATGAGAGGATTGAACAAGACAACGCCTTCCAGCATAACAGTGTGGGCTCCAAACTTGCCTCTCAGAAGAAAATAACAGGGAGATGTGGCCAAGAGATCTTGCAATGAGCACCAGAAAGTCAGGCTAGATCCTTCCTCGAGTGGATCCGATGAGGGTAGCAATGCACATCGTACACAGACACTTGGTAATACGATTGAGAAAACTGAAAACACATTGTAAGTGGCGGCCTGGGGAGTGGACAACATTCTGCTTCAAGATGCAGACTGTTTTTGAAATAAAACTTTAAAACGTGTCATAAAAAGCAACTATTCCTCAGGGGAAAGAGTGGCCTAAAGTGTCTTTGATTCTAACTGTGGGAAAGACTTTCATCTGCACGCTTTACGAGGTTAATTGTAACTCTCCCCCAAGCTCAGAAACCCTTTTCTGAAGCTTGTGGTTGTAATTTTACACTCTGCATGATAAACCTTCGTTTTTCAACAGGCACATTCCAAAATGTTAAAGCTTATGGCTCAGAAAGCAGTCAAATGAGCGCAAGTTGATAAGAAGCTCTCTTCTTGCTGGCCCACATGCACACGTGCACACACGGACACACACGCGCACTCAGCCCGCCGACCGCCAATACACCCAGCCGAAGTTCTTGATCTTCTGGACTCTTCTAAGTGATAGAACTTCACCAGAAAGGACACCACACACCCACACTGATGGGGAGCACTTAGCACAATGCCCAGCACACAGCAATCCCTCAAGAGCTCTTAACTATTATCACCATCATCTTCTCCTTTATTATTAAAGGAACAAATTATTTATTATTGCTGATGAATCATAACTCTTGTTAGTATTTACCACTCACTGAGAGAGTTATTCCCTCCGACCGAGTAAATGAAGCACCCCTATGGAACGTCATTGTGGTCGCCTTCTTTTACAAACAGGATGAGATGGGGAAGCCTGGGTGACTCAGTCAGTTAAGCGTCTGCCTTCAGCTCGGGTCATGATCCCAGGGTCCTGGGATCGAGTTCCGCATCCGGCTCTTTCCTCAGCAGAGAGCCTGCTTCTCCCTCTGTCTGGGGGCTCTTTCTTGTGCCCTCTGACAAATAAAATGTTTTAAACAAACCAAACAGGCATGAGACAGACAGCATAAATGTGTTTTCTGTACAGATGGGAAACCCCACCATATTGTTTTTGACAATTCTTTAATCTACAAGACCTCAACTGGAAACTGTGGTTCGTACTTTCTTCCCAGCTGCTAATAGGAATTAATCTCCTGCTATACTTTCACGGCTTAGAGCAGGCTAATAATAATGTGTTATCATTTATTGATCATTTACCGCATGCCAGGCAGAGTGCTAATAGCTTTTCTGCTTATGAACTTACTTCATTTCTCTGCAGCCCCATGAGATGCCCCTGCTGTTCCTCCCAACTCATCATCTGCGTGGGGTGTCTGAGGCTTCGTGAGGGTCAGCCATCCAAGGTCATTCATTCATTTCAGGAGATACAGAGCTGGTAAGGCATGGAACGCAAACGTGAAGCAGGTGTTTCTGTATCCAATGTCCATGTTAATATTTTCTGCTCAATTATAATTACTAAATAAAGGGTTCTTAACTCTAGGGTCCTTAAACGAACGTTAGGGGATTCTTGAGCCCCTAGGAATTGTATGGAATATGGTGTGTGCGTGTACACATTTTCCTTGGAGAAAGTCTGAAACTTTTATCATATTCTCAAGAGAATCCATCTAGGACTTACTAAAAAAAAAAAAAAAAAAAAAAGAACAGATTCATCTTTATATTCTGTGCCACCATTAGCATTCTTGTCTCTGACACCAAAAAGCCATGTCTAGCACATGATAGGAACTCAACTACCAGTTACCCAAGTGGCCCAATTCTCTCTGCTCCTTCCTTGGTCACTTCCTCCCGTAGGGATGCAATGAAGTAGATGCAGTTCTGGAAGCTCTGTTCTTTAGCCAGGCACATACGAGAGCTCCACTCGTACGGTCTTCCCAAGGCCCAGCCTTTCCCACTGCTGCATTTCACAGCCACACATGATGAAAGAGCACATGGGACCCCATCCTACCCTCTTGTCCCAGAAAACCAGACATCTGCTTGCCCTGGAGGATTAGCCAGCTGAGGAGGACGGAGACATGCTGAACCGCCTGGCAGAGCACACCTGGCCCTTCCTGCCCGAGCACAAGCTCCACTTTCAGGGCCAGCCAGCAAGTAACCCTCCGCTGTACAAACAACCTCACACTGTAATAAAGGCGATGGGGCAAGGTGAGCTTTTGAAATACACGGGCTGGTTTTCTGTGTGCAGCCGCACTTACAGGGGCTCCACTTTCCAACGGAACCATGTGTGGTGGCTATGAAAATAATCATTATTCCACTCTGGGCATGTCTGCTGGGTGCCAGGCACTGTTCGAGATGCTTCTACCCATCATCCTACAGTCTGCACAATAGCTTAGGCAGATGTGATCAACATTTTGCAGATGGGGAGCCCAAGATCCTATTACAGGTTAAATAATTTGTTCAAGAGCGGAGATCTAACCTCGTGTCAGGCTAACAGCATCAATCCTTACACGCCCCTCTCTCTTCAGGCTGCCACTTTCTCAAAATTACTTGTTTTTTAAAGTCTCCCTGAGTTGGAAAAGAGGAGAGACTTCTTAAGACAACTTCACCATCAGCTCACAGCACTCTGCTAAAACGGGATAGCATAGAATGTTTGCTTTTTACCCATCACAAATGAAGTCGGAAAAATTAGCATATTTCTTTTTTTTTTTTTAAGATTTAATTTATTTATTTGACAGAGATAGAGACAGCCAGCGAGAGAGGGAACACAAGCAGGGGGAGTGGGAGAGGAAGAAGCAGGCTCCCAGCGGAGGAGCCTGATGTGGGGCTCGATCCCATAACACCGGGATCACGCCCTGAGCCGAAGGCAGACGCTTAACCGCTGTGCCACCCAGGCGCCCCTAGCATATTTCTTAAATCTATTCTGGATGCCTTGTGAAAAGCCATTTTTTGAATGTCTACTCTTCAATTACATTCAACAAATACAGATTCAAGGCACTCAGCTAGACAGTATGGAGAGATCCAAAAGACGTAATTCCACGCCCCTCCCCCACGGATACTCCAATCCACGGAGCAGATTAATACACAAACTGTTCAATCTACTACTAAAACAAGACGAGGAGAATTTCGTAGCATACCAATGGCCCTCGGAGAACAGAAACATGAACACACATGTGTTCTTGAAGCAGGGAGGACAGGAAGGGATGCGATCAATTCTGACTTCATGAGAAGACAGCCTCTGAGCTGAGAATGGGCAGGCTTGTGTGTGTCAGGGATGAGTGGGCAAAAGCGAAGAGGGCTGTGTACAGCCAACAGAAGAATCCAAGCAAAGGCTAAGGCACGAACAAGCACAGGGCACTTGATGGGAAGGTCTACTGCTCCACAGGCTGGAGCGCTTGGCCTGGGGATTACGCTTGGAAGGGCTGGCCGATCTGCTTAGTTCAGTGAAAGCAATGGGGAGCTCAAAGAAGGATTTTTGGATTGAAAGAATGACCTGACCCACTCAGTTTTCCACGAAGATTAATCTGGCAATAGTGTGCAGACTGGGGAAGAAAGAATCTAGAGGTAGGGAGAGCAATTACAGTTGTCTGCTTATGAAATGCTGAAGGCCCACACAAGGCGTGGAGACAATCAAGGGTTCACTCAAGAGCCATTTCACGAAGACTCAGTGATACACTAGGGCAGAGAAACAAACGCAAATCCGTCACCAGCAAAGGTGGGGAGGGGGGTGTTCAGAATTTAAGGAAAGGAAAGGATGTCGGTTTCTTGACCTGATGGAGTCTGATCAGCTCAAGTGTTTACACTTTAGGACTAAAAAATTAGAATCATCATCAAGCTGAATTTTCAGGGAGGCCTGAACTCTGGGTTATTCTAGAGTCTTGTTCATGCTCTGAGGTTGCTGAGCTCCTTCATAAAGCTGTTTTCTGGCACCTTCTGGCTTCAAGTCTTGGAATCAACAGGAGGAACTGAGGCTTTGCTTGGGCGTGCGTGTAAGCATACGAACGCTCAGGGGTACAGGGGCGCGCAGCACACGGCTGTGGGAGGTCACATTTGGAATCTGTAGTTTGAAAGGAAGCTTCAGGAGATGAAGTCGAGTTTTAGCAGCTCATTAATCCTCCAGACCCACTGAAACTGGTGTGTGTGGCTCACTAAACACCCAGCTCGCAAGGAAGGCCTGGCCCGAAGGCCAGTCTGGTCCCAGCTTCCCGGCCTGAGCCACGGAGGGAGGGGGGCGGGTGCACCATGCTAGGACTCAAGGAAAGCTCCCACCTGGGCTGGCCCCAGCTTGCTTGCCTTT
Organism: Ursus arctos; assembly: GCF_023065955.2. NCBI lineage: Eukaryota > Metazoa > Chordata > Mammalia > Carnivora > Ursidae > Ursus > Ursus arctos. The sequence goes on from NW_026622852.1 coordinate 13,003,125, forward strand.
TAAGATTTTCCAGACACACTAGTGCTCTTCAGCTTACTGGCAAGTCCCTCACTTTTGAAACCCATATTTTTCTAATATGAATAGCACTACATTTGATTTGTGGGGAGGGGTGTATGTATAGTTTTTATTCCAAAAGCCAAACCCATTTTTGAAAGGTTGGAAAGTACAGAAGTATAAAGGGAAAAAAAAATCAATCAGGACTCTAGGACATATTCATGGGTGAGGATTTGGTATTTGACCAAATTTTGGTATATTACCTTCCAGTCTTTTCCACCTGCATTTTTAACATAGTTGAAAGATTTTCACCTTTAAAATGTGGTTACCCCAGTAGAGCATTATCTAAGAGCTAAGGAATAAATAGACTTACGGACTCGTGAAATTCAAATCTGACCAGCTCCTAGCCCAACACCTGACAGCAGAGCAGCTGTCAAGTGTAAAACCAACTTCAAAGTCTTTCCTAAGAACCTCGGGAAATGGATATGATGACATCTACCAGAAATCGCTTTAACAGAAACGCTTCTCCTCCATGCTTTCGGTTCTTTGTGACTGTGATAATTAAATGGCTTGCTAATGGAAAAAAGGGAAGGAGCAAAGAAGACACCATCTCACCCACCCCCATTCGCAGCCATCAAATACCCTGGACCGTTTTCCTAACACCACTCCTAACATCACAGCTACATTAGGACTGTATTTCTACAACCACTGTAGCAGTAAGCAAGGCTAGTGCACACGAATTTCCCAGCAAGTCTGGAAACTGAGGCACACATAATGCAAGGGATGCGCCTGAGGTCATACGGGGAGTTGCTGGCAAAGCCACGACTGGAACTCAGGTGTCCCGCCCCTCCCTTTCCCAAGGGGCCCCCGAAGCAGACCCTCTGAAGAAGGGGCCGGACTCAAGCTCCTCACACAGAGTCTGGAACCCTCTCTGAGTCTGCGTGAGGCCAGTCATTTCAGTCATTTCCCTAGGCCGTCAAACAAGAATAAAATCCACTCTCCCTTTCCTGCCTCCCCATATTTCTCTAACGTATTGTCAGAATTGATATTCGCAAGTGGGCGTACTCACTCTGGAGCACCTGGTATGTATCAGGAGCTCTACCAAAATGTCCTCGCAGCTAATCCTCACGGCAGCCTCGCAGCGAGGAGCACAGGCCCAATTTTATAAGTATTTTTTTAAAAAGAGGAACTCGGCGGCTGACCCCAGCTCCTGTGTTAAGTGCCAGAACCGGGACTCTCCTTCAGCCTTGCCCGACTCTCAAACCCTCTCCTCTACATTTTGCCACACTCCAAGTTGAGAGGCCTCTGGCTCCTGAAGGCTGAGTGAGCTGGACTGTCCTCACCAGGGCGGGGAGGACACCCTACCCCATCAGACTCCCTGCTCCAGCCCGCTCTGAGAACCCACCAGGGGGCAGACCCCTCTCAAGCTTCACCCCTGCACCCTCAATGAGGCGGGCAGGGCTGCATGCTGAGGACTCAAGATTCTCGCTCCCAAGGGCAGCCTGAGGGGTGGGGACACAGAGCCCTGTCCACCCCGCTCAGCCCAAACTGGCCGCAGGCCACAAAATGAAGATGTCCAAGCAATGACGATACAACCTGCCTCCAAATTTGGAGAAAATACAAACCTTGTAACGTGATAGACCAAGACCAGAAAATGAATTAAACGAAACCTCATTTAAAATGGAGTTGAGGGGCACCTGGCTGGCTCATGCCGGTCTTGATCTCAGGGCCATGAATTTGAGTCCCGCGTTGGGTGTGGAGTTTACTTACTTACTTACTTAAAATAAAACAGAGTTGAGAAATCAGAAGGGGGAGCCCTGGTGCCATACCTGTAGCCCTTTGCAGAACCAACAGGAAAAGAGGTACTTTGCATTCCCAGCAGAGAGAAGCCTAATCTTTACCACCCCAGCGGATTTTCTCCTTGCCTGGTAACAGCCCAGCCAATGAGAGATGGACACAACTCAGCCCATGAAAAGCCACTACACTTCAAACTCCCGGTTTATTACAATGAACTTTCTGTTTATAACAGCCTTCCCGATGTCCACCTTTCCTCTCTAGAAGAGCCTTCCTCTGGTTTGGGCGTGGCTCAATCAGTTAAGAGGCAGACTCGGTTTTGGCTCAGGTCATGGTCTCAGAGTCCTGGGATCGAATCCCACATCAGGGCTCCAAGCTGAGCATGTTGTCTGCTTGAGATTCTCTCTCTCTCTCTCTCTCCCTCTGTCCCTCCCCCACTCATGGGTGCTCTCTCTCAAATAAATACATAAATAAATAAGTAAATAGAGCTAGCCTTCCTCTCCTTTGTTCTCTGAACTCACCTATGGTTTTACTATAGCCCATGTGTCCTGAATTACAATTCCCTGCTATTCCCAAATAAACCCGTTTTGCTGGTAAAATAGCCGGCGATTTTATTTTTAAGGTTAAGAGTATATAACATCAACACAGGAGAGAAAGCAATAAGCACAGAGGTGGACAAGGCTGATTTTCTACTGAGATAATTTTTTCACCAAAGCCATGCCATTCTGCTGGATTTAGAAAGGTCTGCCTTAAAAAAAAGTAAAAATCACGAAAACAAGCGCAAAAACTGCCTTTGAAGGCGCACTAAGCAGTACCTTGGCAATCTTTCCATAATTCATTCACTGAACTTCTATATGCCAGCTCCGTGATAGTTTCTGGAGATACAAATTAAAAGCTAGGATCCTGGGACACCTGGGTAGCGCAGTCGTTAGGCATCTCCCTTCGGCTCAGGGCGGATCCCGGCATTCCGGGATCGAGTCCCACATCGGGTTCCTCCGCTGGGACCCTGCTTCTTCCTCTCCCACTCCTCTGCTTGTGCTCCCTCTCTTGCTGGCTGTGTCTCTCTCTGTCAAATAAATAAATAAAATCTTTAAAAAAAAAATGCTAGGATCCTCAATCCCACGGCGCTCAGAGTCCAGTCAAGACCAACAAGTATTTACACTCCCCGGTAACTGCTCTGATGGCTGTATTTACATAAAAGCTCAGTGGGAGCACAGAAGGCTGAGCACTAAATCAGGTGGAAATCAGGAAGGGCTTCAAAGAGGAGGTGGTATTTGGGCTAAGGAAAGCTAGCCCGAGGGACCATTAGCAGAGAAGACATCCAAGAAAAAATAAAAACAAGAGCAAAGGTACAGAAGTGTGAGGAATATCAAGGTATACTCCCAAAGTTACACTAGTCTTAGATTCCTGGGACGTAAGAACGACAGGTGAGAAGCGTTGCCGATGAGGCTAGCCGAGGTGGCAGGGGGACCTGGAAAGGCCTTCAACAACACACAAAGGAGTTTTCATTTGATGCTATAGGTGACTGGGAGCCCCAGATGAGCTCCCAGCAGGGAAGAGAAGACCAAGCATCTTTAAAAGATCACTCTGGCCACAATGTGAAGGGAGACAGTGGGGGCCGGTGGGGCGGCGCAGGGGCTGTTAGTAAGTACTGTACCAGTTCCATCAAGATTCATGGGATCCTAAAGCAGGCTCGGGTGTCAGGAGTGGAGAACAGGGACTGACGAGAGAGACGTTTGCAGGTAGAACTGCCCGGACTTGCACACTTCAGTGTTCACTGCTGTTAATGAACCAAGGCAAGCCTCCCTTTAGCAAGTATTTCCAATGGAAACCCGGATGTTGGAAATTTAATTACAAACAGTGGAGTGATCATAGCTGGATTGTGGATAGGAGGTGAGATTCATTTTGTCTGCCGGTTTGTCAGCTAGCAGAGCCGCAGCGGACTTGGGTCAAGGGCTCCCTGACTGCACCTTTTGGCACAGCTGCCCAAGGAAAGGCTGAGACCTTGCAGCTCAAAATGCAGCCCCGAGGGCCTCCTGAGAGCGGCAGAGCTGGGAGTTCTAGCAGCCGCCCCACTCTGTCTCTGTCTCCCCTGCCCTTTCGGTTCCGGCAGCTGCATTCCAAAGACTAATGAGAACAAGGTGCAACATGGTTTAACAATCTTGATACATTCCTTAGCAAAATATAATTTCTTTCAAAACACATAGACTGCATTACAGTGACTCCATCAGGCAAGACACATGTCAGCTTAAAAGAATGAGAAAATTTGGCAGGTATGTGTAACGTGTCGATAAATTAAATGAAGTTTATTTTCACAAAACCAAATGGTCAGACTTGCTCATAGTTTCCTACCAAGGAATAAGAATTACTCCCTAGAGAGAGTAATCAAAGTGTAATTAGACCAGTCCGGGGAATTTTTTTTTTTTTAACATACTATCCTTTCTTCACACATGATTGCTCCTTCATTTTTAGCAAGGGTCCTTAACTCAAAGAAATAGTAACAGGCTTTTCTCGGTTTGGGTCCCTCTGTGATAACATGCAGCCATAAAACAAGTTTGGGGGGTTTAAGGCAACTGGTTTACATGGCTAAGTGTCCCTCACAATGTACCCATTCATTTGTTCATTTAACAAATAACGGCGTTGCCTGTTGGTCTATTTGAAATGCAGGCAGACAGAAAATCTCTTTGCCTAAAAATGGCAATCATTTTTAGCCCCTGGGCAGGAATTTACCACTCTGAGGGTATTCCATCAAGGTCTTTTGGAGTGAAAATTTTTAAGTAAGAACTATTATATCAGGGTGACTCCCTCCATATTTTCAGAATGTAGTAAATGGTCAAAGAACAAGAGAAGCAATGAAGGAAGGTAGATAAAATTTTAAAACAAATCAGACTAAAGAGAGATGGTATCTGCCTCAGAAAAATGGCATAGAAAATTGACCTTACAAAAGGTAGTGACACTTTTGTTTTCCTGTGGCCTAACAGAATTGATATCATCTTCTCCAAAAAAGAATTCTTGACCTTGTTTATAAAGATTGGAAAAAATTTTACCCAGGAATATCTGCGAAATTTCAGTAAGATTCAATAGTAGGAAGTGAGGGGAACAAAGTTGCCACATACCGTTGTGCAGGTTGTGTACTGCACAAGGATGACAGGCTGACACATCTAAGGAGCTACTGTTCATTTCAGAGACACTGTCAATTTGTATATTTTGACAATGTCTCAGGAGACAGTAGTGAAGGTATTGTTCTAATAAGCTCAGCATGACAGTTTTCTGACAGACGGAAGTAAAACACATTGGGGAAGGGGTGCCTGTTTCTAATTTGCACAAAGGATTCGTATGGGCTGAGAGTTGCTGTGATGCAGAACTTACGATTACTGGGTGAAACACAACTCAAGTAATTCTTTGGGATGAATTGCTACTTTGAATCAAATTTCCAAACCAATGTCTTGCACACAAGCACTCCATAAATGTTTATTCAATACGCAAAAAAGCCACCAAGATGATTGCCAGGTGCAGTCAGCTCAGGTGACTAACCAGGATGTGACTGAAGGGAGTGTCGTGATTCCATCACTATAGAAGCCAACAATCCCGGCACAGGGAAGAAACGGGACCATGAGACCACACACCACACCCACCCCTCAACTCGGGGCTGGCCCCGTGTTCTCTCCCCCTCCTCCTCACACCCAGAAAAAAAAATGAACTCCAGGATGGCAAACTTGCAGGACCACAGCAGTGCAAAGAGCCTCTGACTGGGTACGACTAATAAACCTTTACTATAACTAGTGAGCTTTCAAGGGTTTGCCGCCACAGCGCCGACTAGAGTTTCCTGACAGATACAGTAAGGCAAAGCCAAGTGACCCACTGCCCCGTTCCATGCACTCTCAGGTCGCCCACCTGCCCCACCTGCCATGACCGCCTGCATTCAGTAACGCTGGGGCTGTGGTGAGGGTGGTAAAGGAAGAACACTCCAGAGTCTTTTCCTCAGGAGCACCTGGGTGGCTGTCGGTTAAGCATCTGCCTTCGGCTCAGGTCATGACCCTGGGGTCCTGGGATCGAGCCCCACGTTGGGCTCCCTGTCCTCCCCTAAGATGCTCCACCAGTTCCCCTCGAGAATGACCTCAAACTTAGATTTGCTCTAGGTCATTTGCTCTAAGAGCCCTGAAATTTTGCATCTGGTTACTGCAGAGACCGCGGTCAGGTCCTTGTCATGTATCTGAAGGAACGGGATTTAGTTTCATTTTGCAACTTCCTGGGGACAAAGTGACTCTGAAAGTGTCGTTTATCTTCTGTGCTCATCAGTGTCCTCTTCAAAACGCAAATGATGGTATCTTCTCTTCAAAGGTAGTCATGAGGCTACAAAACGCATGAAAAACATTTGGAAACAAAGCAGAGAAGGACAAAGACTAACAAAAGAACAGCATCCATTCAAATTTGCCTACATATCCTACCCTGAGTCACCCAGACCCTCGAATGTCCTTCCAAATTCTACGGACAGCAAAGATATTCCTAACTAGACATTTAGGAATGTCTTAGTGCGCGCGTCTTATGTTAGGCTATATGCACAAGACTAATAAAATTTCAGCTTACATCTGTGTAGCAATCTATACTTTATTACGTTCTTCCATTTACATTAAACCATGGCACAGCTATGCATTTTTATATGCAGAATGTATATTTTATAAAGCACTTGGGCTTTGGATAATAACGTATATACTAGATGCACGCTCATTGTATATAACTAGGAATACAATATTATTTAAATTATTACATAATGTATATCGCTGTATCTTTACTTTTATAACATATCCATGGCCATATTTGTAATTTATATGATGGTGAGCACTTTGTCAGGCATAAAACCCCTAATTAAAACTAGACTCCTATGGGAAAATAGGATTCTGCTTTATGATGATTCACTTTACGCTGGTTTCCAGATCACATAGGCTCCTCAGACTAGGGTCCGACCTGAACATAGTTTATGAAAACAATTATTAAAGGAAGGTATAAAAGCCTTTGGTATTTTGAACTCTTCCCCCATGGAATTCCCAAGTTTTTTATTTTCAAAAGGGAGTAAGATCGTTTGACTTTAAGTGCACAAGAAGTTATAGAATGAAGTTATATTGATTATAATAAGGCATGAATCATCTCTCCCAACACCTATCATTACTTTCACGGAAAATGGCAAATATCCCACCACTCTCCTTTTAATGGAATCCTCTGAGAACGGCTTTGAGACAAGAAAATTAATAAAATAAGTAAAATGATGCAGAAACAGAACATTCCATGCCTCTTTCCTTTGCTACCCTATTCTCTTCAAGTGAAACTGGAGAGCAGACTCATCTGATACTAACTGGCTAATTCAATTTAGCCCAAACTGAAGTCTTGTTTTATATATTAATACAGCCTACGCTGATGTTTATAAAAAGCTGAGAGATTTTTAGGTTATTGATGTTATCTGAACCTTAAGTGCTCAAATAGCCAGAGTTATTAATGCAGATTTATCTTCGAGACCTCCAAAAATATACATTTAACTTATAGAGATGACCAACTCATAACTAAAGAACACTAACTATAGGAAAATTTACTTTTTTTAGCCATCATGTGCACACCCACACACCCATCTCATTCTTCAAATGTTTATCTAAAAAAAAAAAAAAAAAAGAGCCTGAAAGCACTAAACGACTCAGAAGCTACATGATCACCAAAAGAACCTTAAGTAGAAATCAAATTCACTTTGGGCCACATTGGAAAAAAAGGTATGAATCTGAACTATGTCCCTCAAAGATTCTTAGCATGCAGGTGGTGCGCAGCTTTCTACAGAGTATAATTTAAGGGGCACGATAAGCTCTTGCCCGTCCTAAAGTAAACTGCACATCACGCCCAAAGTAGCCAACACTTAAACCATTGACCGCAACAGTTGGGGGATAGAGAAATGGGAGGAAAGGAACTTTTTTTTTTTTTTTTAGTATATAACACATAGGAAAGGCATTTCTTTACCTAAATGATCTCGTTTAAATCTTAAAAGCCACTCAGGGAGGTATCCTCATCTCTGCTATACAGAGAGGATAGCCAATGGCTCAGAAAGATTACAGAACTGGCTCACAGCTGATTCCAGGTGACACACACACACACACACACACACACACACACACGCACACAAAGGATTCATAGATTTAAATTCAACGATTTTAATTTTTCTTCTATCAACCACCCAATAACCCAAGCCCTACCTCTTGTAGCCTTCAATAACAGGAATTTAAAAGAAAAAGCTAGTAACCAAACTAGCAGGAAGAAATTTAAACAATAATCCCATTTACAACTGCATCAAAAAGAACGAAATACCTAGGAATAAATTTAATCAAGGAGATGAAAGGCCTGTGCTCTGAAAACTGTAAGAAATTGATCAAAGATATTGGAGAGGACACAAATAAATGGAAAGACATTGTTTATAGATGGGAAAAAATGAGTATTATTAAAATGTCTGTAACTACCCAAAGCAATCTAGGGACTCCATGCTACCCCTATCAAAATACCAATAGCATTTTTCACAGAACTAGAATAAACCATTCTACAATTTATGGGGAGCCATAAAAGACCCCGAGTAGCCAAAGCACTCTTAAGAAGAATGGAGTTGATTTCAAAATACACTACAAAACTATAGTAATTGAAACAGTATGGTACTGGCACAAAAATAGACACATAGATCAAGGGAACAGAATTGAGAGTCCATAAATAAATCCACGGTTATATGGTTAACTAATCAATGACAAAAGAGGAAAAAATATACAATGGGGAAAAGACAGTTTCTTCAACAAATAGTTCTGGAAAAACTGGACAGCTCCATACAAAAGAATAAAACTGGACCACTTTCTTATACCATGAGCTTAAAATAGGTTAAAAGTCCAAATGTAAGACCTGAAACCATAAAAATCCTGAAAGAAAACATAGGCAGTGACCTCTTCTTTTTAAAGATTTATTTATTTATTTTTGAGAGAGAGAGGATGAGCAGGGGGAGGGGCAGAGGGAGAGGAAGAGAATCTCAAGCCGACTCCCCGTTGAGCAGAGAGCCTGACGAGGGGCTCGATCTCACCACCCTGAGATCACGACCTGAGCCTAAAACAAGAGCTGGACGCTCAACCTACTGAGCCCCCCCGGCCCCCACACAGGCAATAACCTCTTGAACATCGGTCTTAGCAATATTTTTTTGGATCATTCTCCTGACACAAGGACAGCAAAAGCAAAAACAAACAATTAAGACTATGTCAAACTAAAATATTTTTTGCACAGCAAAGGAAACCAACAAAATGAAAAGTAACCTACTGAAAGGAGAAGATATTTGTAAACAGTATCTCCCACAAGGGGTTAATATCCAAAATATATTTTTAAAACCTCATACAACTCAATACACCAAAACACACACACACACACACACACACGCACAAATTCCATTAAAAAATAGGCAGAAGACCTGAACAGTCCAAAGACATGCAGGTGGTCAACAGTCACATGAAAAGATGCTCGACATCACTCATCATCAGGGAAACGTACATCACAACCACAGTGAGATACCACCGCACACCCATCAGAACGGCTAAAATAAAAAAGACAAGAAATAAAAAGTATTGGATAAATACTTGATGGCGGGAATGCAAACTGGTGCAGTCACCATGGAAAACGGTATGGAGGTTTCTCAAAAAAACTAAAAAGAGGGGCGCCTGGGTGGCACAGCGGTTAAGCGTCTGCCTTCAGCTCAGGGCGTGATCATGGCGTTATGGGATCGAGCCCCACATCAGGCTCCTCCGCTAGGAACCTGCTTCTTCCTCTCCCACTCCCCCTGCTTGTGTTCCCTCTCTCGCTGGCTGTCTCTCTCTGTCGAATAAATAAATAAAATCTTTAAAAAAAAAAAAAACTAAAAAGAGAAGTACCACATGACCCAGCAATTCCAATTCTGGGTATTCACCCAAAGAAAACAAAAACACTGATTTGAAAAGATATACACACCCCTCTGTTCGCTTCAGCTTTATTTATAAGGCCCAGATATGGAAGCAATGTAAGTCTCCATCAAGAGATAAATGGATACGGACGTGGTATAAACACACAGTGGAATATTACTCAGCCATAAAGAGTATTGAAATCTCGCCACGTGCAGCAACATGGACCGACCTAGATGTGACGGGGCTACGTGACATAAGTCAGACAGAGAAGACAAATACTGTATGATTTCCCTTACATGTGGAACCTAAAAAACAAAACCAAAACAGGCTCAGAAATAAAGGGAACAAACTGGTGGTTCCCAGAGGGGAAGGGGTTGGGAGCATGGGTAAAATAGGGGAAGGGGATTAAGAGGTATGAATTTCCAGGGGAGCCTGGGTAGCGCAGTCGTTAAGCGTCTGCCTTCGGCTCAGGGCATGATCCCGGCGTTCCGGGATCGAGTCCCACATCAGGCTCCTCGGCTAGGAGCCTGCTTCTTCCTCTCCCACTCCCCCTGCTTGTGTTCCCTCTCTTGCTGGCTGTCTCTCTGTCACATAAATAAATAAAAAATCTTTAAAAAAAAAAAAGAGGTATGAATTTCCAGTAATAAGTCAAGGGGATGTAAATTACAGTATAAGGAATATGTCGACAGTATCATAATAACTCTGCAAGGTGTCCGATGGTACAGCACTTATCATGGTGAACAGTCTGCAATGTATGTAAGCGTCAAATCACCGTGTTGTACACCTGGGACTAATACCGATGTCAACCATACTTCAACTGAAATAAACAAAAGTAAGGAAATCAATACGTACTTAAAGGTTATCTTATTTAACAAAGGCTCTCTGTTAACACGGTTACCCGAAAGGCCTGAGGCCTCAGCCTATTAACGCACACTGACTAATAGGATGGGACGTTTTGCAGGTCACTTGACTGGCTGAGCACTTTGTCAAGAAATGATAGCTGTAACTGAACTGGATTCCTGCTGGAAAAGAGGATTCCCCTTAGGCTAAGGCTTCTGGATCTCACGCTCACAGAGGCCAGAACCCAGCTGAACGGCTTCTGTAGAAACACAAGGGACTGCTAAATTTAAAAGTGGTCCAGGGCTGACGAAGGCCAGGAGTCTATGGCCCAAGCAAAAAGGGACGCATTAATAAAAGTCTTCCCCAAAATGCCAGGCACTATTTAAACCTCGGGAGAACCCTATGAGATAGTTATGATTGATCCCATCACCCCGGAGATAAGGAAATAAAGCTGGAAAGATTAACAGACTTGCCTGCTTCAGCCAGCGCGCTAGTTCCCTGGGGCTGTCCTGTCCCAACCAAGCACCGCACACTGGCAGGGTGCTGTCTAAAGGTTTAGAGGCTACAAGTCCAAACTCGGGGCATCGGCAGGGAAGGTTCCTTCTGAAGGGACATGAGGCAGGATCTGTTCCATGCCCCTCTCCTAGCTTAGGGAAGTCTCAAGCGTCCCCTGGCTTCTAAACACTGCTCTCTCTCTGCCTCCACATCGCCTCCGGCCTGTGTGTCTGTCTCTTCTACCAAGCACGCCAGTCATGTGAGATTAAGGCCCACTCTAATGACCTCAACATGCAACCTTGATCACCTCTGTAAAGGCCCTACTTCCGAATAAGGTCACATTCTGAGGTACTGGGTTAGGACTCCAATGTCTTTTGGGGGACACGATTCCACCCATCACGCACAGCTGTTAAAGAGACAGGCTGGCTCCAATTAACCACTCATCTACAAACCTGACCTTCCGGGGAGGCCCAGCCTGCTCGGGTGACAGAGCGCAGCCTCCAAGCGAGAGGGCTGGAGAGGCACAGGCAGCGGGAAGCAGGAGGAGGAGGGGGACAAGCACCTCGTGAGCACGTACCATTCCACAGATTTATTTTAAGAGCCGCCCCACACGTCTGCGGAGAGCTCTCCGTGACCACACCTGCTGCGTGGGCAGCGTTTGCTGACGTCCCGCAGGAAATGCGGGGCCCCGTCCTCCTGCGCCTCTGTCCTCCGCCTCCTGCCCAGTGGCTTGGCCAGATTGGGGGGGGAGGCGGCGCACAGACGGGTTCCTGTCATCACCGCAGTGAAAGCCATCACGCCAGAAGACCAGAGGAGAGAGGTTGCACAGTCGCATGAAAATACAGAGCCGCGGGACTTTCCTTCCAATACAAGAGGACCTCGGGGGATCCCAGGCTTTGCTGTGGACAGAATTTCAATGGAAGAGGGTAGAAGACATAAATAGAGAAGGTGAAGCCAACCGACACCTACTGAAAGCCTACGCTGGGGGCTCTCAGGGAAGCCACCACGCTCGATCCTTAAAATAACCGCATCCACGGGTATTATTATCCCCAAACAGGTGAAGAAGCTGAAGCTTGGGCAATTTCACAGGGAGGGATGAGACCAAAATCCTAACCCCCAACTAACTTAACTAACTATGAGATAGTTATGATCGGGCCACATCACCCCACAGATAAGAAAATCAAGCTGAAAAAATGATCATTATCCTAACCCCAAAGGTTCTAGACGGCACAGGGCTCGGGGAGCTGGCTCTCAGGAGGTAGGAAACTATAAAAGGAGTGAACCCAATTCATCTTCTCATCATGTGGGACCCGAACACCATTCCAAGAGTGTGGCCCAGCCTGCAAAAATCACAAGGAGCTTGTTCCGAAAAATCAAGTCTGCTCAAATTGACCACAGTCTAAAATAACGTACTCTAGCCAAACTCGAAGAACAACTCGGCAGTGTATAAAAACGGGCAATTTCTACAACCAGACGTCATCGCGGAGCCAGCGAGGGTGGCTGTGCATATGCGGGTTGTGTACGTGTGTTTTTACGTGCGCATTTCTGCCCTTACGCAGTTAAAACCCAAGGAACATTTTATAACAACAATGTGCCACGTATGTAAAAAAAAAAAAACAAAAACGGATGGGTTAAAGTTACTGTTTTCTTAGGATCTGTCTGGCACTTGACAGCCACGCACCAGTGCGCTATCTGGAAGGATTTAGGACCTCTGCTGTAAAATTATTTATTAGTTGTTATTTATACTACGTGCTTACTGGCAGACCACCCAGCGCTGTAACAACAGAGGCAGTCAGGCCGCATCTCTCCGAAAGAAGCCAAAGACCACAGGGGTTGCCTTTGGGTGTCACCACTGAAAGATGTGGCTTCCGGCAGGGAAGTATGTTCTTGGTTTTGAAGGTACTGCCATCCTTAGGGAGACCAAGTAAACGGAAAATGCCTGGTTTCAGCAGGACGGGGCTCTGTTCTGTCATCTGTAAAAGGGCGGGCAGCACTGAAAAATCTCTTAAAATCCCTTTGGGATCCTGGATTTTTTTTTTTTTTTTTTTTTTTTTTTTTTTAGAAGATTGGGATCTGTTAGCAGTTGCCCACTAACCCCTGGACGTGATCTGGGGCTAATCTCAGTGCCTGGAGCCTCAAGCTGCCAACATCTTTTTGACCCTCCCCATTTGGCTTGAGGAAGCTAATGAGACATATTTGAACACTCTTAAAGGCCTCAGAAGAAAAGCTCATTATCCGATGCTTAATTTTATGAAATATGTCAAGGTTGCTGTTCCATTAAACCATCCAAGAAGAGAGTTTTTCTTTTAGAAACATAGAAAGTAACTATAGTATGTTTTATGCTATTTTAAGTAAATAAGCAGAAAAATAAAGCAAACTTCTCCCCTCTCCCCCCTCCCCAACACACACACACACACACACACACACACACTCACACACACACTCACACTCTTCAGGAATTTGTGGTTATTTTCCTTGGGTGATTTATCTAAAAATGTCATCAACCTAATACAGATACATAAATATCTTCTCCTTCAGTACACAGGATGATTCCAATTAATCCCCTCATTCTAGTGGTCAACGTCTCTCTCCAGGCTGTGCTGAGATCAGCCAAAATCTCATCATGGAATCATTAACTCATTCCGGGAGCTCCCTGGTAGCCCAGCTCAGCCTCATTTTTCTGAAAGTGCAGTTACCTGTTCAACCATGGTCCTCCGAGTCTACTAACTGGCCTGGAACTTCTGATTCCAAGTCCTGCTCTCCTCCCACTAAGGCAGGATGTTCTCCCAGCTGGTAGGAGGCAACGCAAAGGGATGGGGCTTCCGTGCTCTTCCAGAAGCACTGCTCCTACTTCGTGATTCCCAAATCTGACCGCATTCCAATCACTTCTGGGGAGCAAGTCCTTCCCTTGGCCTAGTGAATCTGTCTACATTTCTGTACTCTTTTCAAAGCTCCTTCAAGGAAATCATGTTTAGAAATTACTGCACGTTTGGGGCATCTGGGTGGCTCAGGTCATGATCCCAGAGTCGTGGGATCGAGCCCCGTGTCAGGCTCCCTGCTCAGCAGGGAGGCTGCTTCTCCCCCTCCCTCTGCTGCTCTCCCTGCTCATTCTCTCACTCTCTTTCTCAAATAAATAAAGTCTTTTTAAAAAATTACTGCACATTTATACTAAACACACAAGAATTCACAAGAATCAACTTCACCAACTTCTAGAGGCAAGAAGAGCACTGGAGGCTCTTCTTAGAGTGAGACTATTAAAAACGAAGAACATAAACACATTTTTTTTCTATCTTAGGAAAACGCAAAAGAATAGAGTTGGATGTTCCAAAGGATCACACTAGTCCCTAAAACAAAGAGAAAATAAGTGACAGTAATCAAAATAATAAGGACTTAAATCAGATATTTTTAAAATAAGAACATTCGAACAATTTAAAATTCATACTTTAATGACAGCTTTTCCTTTAAGTTTTTATATATGCAAATTTCCAAATATACCCAAAAGTAGAGATAATAGGTCAGTAAGTCCCCAAAGCTTCATCCTTTCTCCACGATTACCTAGATTTTCTCATACTTGCTTCACTAAACCCTTTTTCTTTGCAGAAGTAGTTTAGAGTAAACCTCAGAAATCACATTGCCTATTCTTAATACACACCTCTACAGAAGCAGCACTTGACAAAAGTCAACCTCCTTTCTTGATTAAAAAACAACAACAAAAAAAAAACCCTCAAATTAAGAATAAAGATCAAAGATGATGGCAGAGCAGGACCCTAGGCTCACCTAGCCCCCCCAAATACAACTAGATAACTATCAAATCATCCTAAATACCTCAGAAATTGGCGGGAAGACGGGCAGAACAAACTCCAGAACTGAAGGTACAGAAGAGGCACATCGAAGAAGATAGGAAGCGCAGAGGTGTGGTTTGGAAGAGAACAGATGGTGGCCGCCATGGCGGGGAGGCAGTCGTGTTCACAGAGACCACAGGAGAAACAAGACTAGCACACAGGGGAGCACACGGGTTGATGAATCCCCGCAGTTACCGGCTTGGAAAGCAAGAGGGCCCGAATTTCCTGAGCCCTTGCGACCAGTGGGGCTTAAAACCTGGGGTTTTAAAGGTCAGTGTGCTTGGCTTGGGGAGAGCCTGGAGGCACTGGGTCTACCTTTGGAAAAAAGGCAGGCATAATCAAGCCGCAGACAGACGGCATAGAAACACCAATCCGTAGGGCACCTGGGGCACACAGTGAGGAGATTATCTGCTCATCTCAGAGCACATCCCAGAGAGTCAGCATTCCGGGGGAGTCTCTCAGGAACAAAGGAACTGGCCACACCAGTTCCCTCCCCCGCCCCGCAGCATAAGTACAGGACCACCTGCAGAAACCAGGGCAGCACCAATATTCGCTACCTAGCCTGCTTACACCAAGCCCCACACCCCCTCGTGCTCTTGCAGAACCACCCCTCCCAGCCATGCTGGCCTCAGTCCCAGCACAGCGGGCCCTCTCCTGCAGAAGAATGGCCCAAACCCCTGCCAATGCCCTGTCTCTCAACCCAGGAGTTTTGCGAGGTGTCAGCTCCAGTGGCAACGGCAACAGGTCTCATTCACAAAGAGACCAGAGCACACCTGGTTAAAATGTGCTCTATTCAGGCCAGGGACCAAACACTGCCCACAACAGGTAAAGACAGCGCCTGCAGATGACTGCCCTGAAGGCTAAAGCAGCCAGGACACAACAGCAGAGCACACGCAGCACCCACTGGAGACCCTCCTGGAAGTGCCAGGCCCTGGGAGCCAGGCGACACTATGCTGAGGGCACTACAGGCCCTCTTCTTCATAAAGTCATCACAACAAGAGACTTATCTGACTTTCCTAACATAGAGAAACAGGCAGAGACTTAGACTAAAGGAGAAGACCGAGGAATTTGTCCCAAATGAAAGACCAAGACAAGGCCCTGACCAGAGATGTAAGTAAAACAGATGTAACCCACATGCCTGATGGAGAATTTAAAGTAATGATCATAAGGATACTCACTGGACTTGAGAAAATAGTGGAAGATCAGTGAGACCCTTACAACAGAGATAAAAAAGGATGTGGCAAGGAGAAAAAACTCAATCAACAAAGTAAGAAACACACTTGATGGAACGAACAGCAGGCTGGAAGAAGCAGAGAAATGGATTAATGACCTAGAAGACAGAATAATGGAAAGTAATCAATCTGCACAAAAAAGAATGCAACATGAGAATAGACTTAGGGAACTCAGCGACTCCATCAAACGTAGTAACATTCATATTATAGGAGTCCCAGAAAAGAAGACAGTGAAAAGAGGGGAGAGAATTTATTTGAAGAAATAATAGCTGAAAACTTCCCTAATTTGGGGAAACAAGCAGATATCCTGATCCAAGAGGCAAAGAGAACCCCCAACAAAATCGACAAAAGCATATCCACACCAAGACATATTGTAATTGAGGGGCGCCTGGGTGGCTCAGTCATTAAGCATCTGCCTTCGGCTCAGGTCATGATCTCAGGGTCCTGGGATCGAGCCCCACATCGGGCTCCCTGCTCAATGGGGAGTCTGCTTCTCCCTCTGCCCCTCCCCCCACTTGTGCACGTGTGCATGCGCACGCTCTCTATTAAATTAAAAATTAAAAATTAAATAAAAATAAAAATATGACACCATACACCTAAAACATGGGGAGGAGAGGAGTAAAGAATGGGTTCTAACTGAAACAACCATCAAGTTAATATAGCCTGCTCTATGCAGATGTTATATAAAAACCTAACCACAGGGGCACCTGGGTGGCACAGCGGTTAAGCGTCTGCCTTCGGCTCAGGGCGTGATCCCGGCGTTCTGGGATCGAGCCCCACGTCAGGCTCCTCCACTATGAGCCTGCTTCTTCTTCTCCCATTCCCCCTGCTTGTGTTCCCTCTCTCGCTGGCTGTCCCTATCTCTAATAAATAAATAAAATCTTTAAAAAAAAAAAAAACCTAACCACAAATCAAAAACCACTAATAAATATGCAAAGAATAAAGAAAAAGAAATCCAAATGTATCACTAAAGGAAACCAGCAAACCATGAAAGAGAGAAAGACAAGAAAGGATCAGAGAAAATCTTCAGAAACAATCACAAAACAAGTAAAATGGCAATGGATACATATCAATAATTAGTTTGAATGTAAATGGACTAAACACTCTAATCAAAAGACATATGGTGACAGATGAATAAAAAAACCAAGAACCATTGATATGCTGCCTGCAAGTGACTCATTTTAGACCTAAAGACAACTGCAGATTGAAAGTGAGGAAATGGAGAAGGATTTATCATGCAAATGGCTGTCAAAAGAAAGCTAGAGAAGCAATACTTACATAGGACAAAATAGACTTTAAAACAAAGACCGTAACAAAAGACAACACTAAATAACAATAAAGGGGAATCCAATAAGAAGACATAACAATTATAAATATTTATGCACCTAACACAGGAGGACCCAGATATGTAAAACAGTTAATGACAAAAATAAAGGAACTCATTGATAATAATACAGTAATAGTAGGGGACTTTAACACCCCACTTACATCAACGGACAGATCATCTAAACAAAAATTCAGCAAGGAAACCGTGGCTTTGAATGACACACTGGGATAGAACATTTCATCCTAAAACAGCAGCGCACACATTCTTTTCAAGTATACATGGAACATTCTCCAGAATAGATCACGTATTAGGCCACAAAACAAGCCTCCACAAATTCAGAAAGATCAAAGTCACACCATGCATCTTTTCTGACCACAATGTTATGAAACTAAGAGTCAACCACAAGAAAAAATCTGGAAAGAGCACAAATACATAGAGGTTAAGTAACATGCTACTAAACAATGAATGGGTCACCAGGAAATAAAATATAAAAGTACATGGAAACAAATGAAAATAAAAACACAACAGTTCAAAACCTTTGGGATGCAGCAAAAGCAGTTCTAAGATGGAAGTTTCTAGCAATACAGGCCTACCTCAAAAAGCAAGAACAGTCTCAAATAAACAACCTAACCTTACACATAAAGGTGCTAGAAAAAGAACAAACGAGACCCAAAACCAGCAGAAACAAGGAAATAATAAAAACTGGAGCAGAAATACATGATAAAGAAACTAAAAAAATAAAACAGATCAACAAAACCAGGAGCTGGTTCTTTGGAAAAAAAATAAAATCGATAAACCTCTAGCAAGACCTATCAAGAAAAAGAGAAAGGACCCAAATAAAATCACAAGTGAGAGAGGAGAAATAAAAACCAACACCATAGAAAACACAAACAATTGTAATACAAACAATTTTAAGAGAATATTATGAAAAACTGCCAACAAAGTGGACAACCTAGAAGAAATAAAAACATTCCTAGAAACATAAACTATCAAAACTGAAACAAGAAGAAATCAAAAATTTGAACAGACCAATTACCAGCAATGAAGCTGAATCAGTAATCAAAACACTCCCAGTGGGCACCTGGGTGGCTCAGTTGGTTAAGTGTCTGCCTTCAGCTCAGGTCATGATCCCAGGGTTCTGGGATCGAGTCCCACACTGGGCTGTCTGGTCAGTGGGGAGCCTGCTTCTCCTTCTCCCTCTGCCTGCCACTCTGCCTGCTTGTGCTCGCTCTCTCTATATATCAAATAAATAAAATCTTATAAAACATTTAAGGAAGAGTTAATATCTATTCTTCTCAAACTATTACAAAAAACAGAAAAGGAAGGAAAATTTCCAAATTCGTTCTATGAGACCAGCATTAGCCTGCCACCAAAGCCAGACAAAGACACCACCAAAAAAAAAAAAAAAAAAGAACTATAGTCAGTATCTCCGATGCATACATATGGAAAATTCCTCAACAAAATGCTAGCAAACCAAATGTAACAATACATTAAGAAAATCATTCACGGGGCGCCTGGGTGGCGCAGCGGTTGGGCGTCTGCCTTCGGCTCAGGGCGTGGTCCCGGCGATCCGGGATCGAGCCCCACATCGGGCTCTTCAGCTGTGAGCCTGCTTCTTCCTCTCCCACTCCCCCTGCTTGTGTTCCCTCTCTCGCTGGCTGTCTCTATCTCTGTCGAATAAATAAATAAAATCTTTAAAAAAAAAAATCATTCACTACAATCAAGTGGGATTTACTCCTGGGTTTCAAGAGTGGTTTAATATTCACAAATTAATCAACATGATACATCACATCAGTAAAAGAAAGGATAAGAACCATATGAGCAATTTTGATAGACACAGAAAAAGTATTTGACAAAGCACTTCATTCATTAAGTAGGTTTAGAGGGAATGAATAAAGTAGGTTTAGAGGGAATGAATAAAGGCTGTCTATGAAAAACCCACAGCTAACATCATCTTCAATGGGGAAAAACTGAGGGCCTTTTCCTAAATGTCAGGAACAAGACAAGAATATCCACTTTCACCACTTTTATTCAACATCGTACTGGAAATCCTAGTCACAGCAATCACACAGAAAGAAACAAAAGGTATTTGAATTAGAAAGGAAGAAATCGAACTTTTACTATTTGTAGATGACATGATACTCTATGTAGAAAACCTAAAAGACTCCATCAAAAAATGCTAGAACCGGGGCACCTGGGTGGCACAGCGGTTGAGCGTCTGCCTTCGGCTCAGGGCGTGATCCCGGCATTATAGGATCAAGCCCCACATCAGGCCCTTCCACTATGAGCCTGTTTCTTCCTCTCCCACTCCCCCTGCTTGTGTTCCCTCTCTCGCTGGCTGTCTCTATCTCTGTCGAATAAATAAATAAAATCTTTTAAAAAAAATGCTAGAACTGATAAACAAATTCAGTAAAATTGCAGGATACAAAAATCAATGTAAGAAATCTGTTGCATTTTCTATACACCAATAATGAAGAAGAAAGAGAAATTACGGAAACAATCCAATTTACAATTGTACCAAAAATAATAAGATATCTAGGAATAAACCTAACCAAAGAGGTAAAAGACCTATACTCTGAAAACTACAAAATCACTGAGGAAAGAAATTGAAGAGGACATGAAAAAATGGAACGACATTCCATTCTCATGGACTGGCAGAACAAACATTGTTAAAATGTCTATACTACCCAAACCACTCTACACATTCACTGCAATGCCTACCAAAATACCAAGAACATTTTTCCCAGAACTAGAACAATCAATCCTCAAATCTGTAAGGATCCATAAAAGACCCCAAATAGCCAAAGTCTTGAAAAAGAAAAGCAAAGCTGGAATCATCACAATTCTGGTCTTCAAGATCTACTGCAAAGCTATAGTGATCAAGACAGTATGGTACTGACACAAAAACTGACACATAGATCAATAGAATATAAGACAAAATCCAGAAATAATCCAGAAATTAAGCCCAGAAACAAACCCATAATTATATGGTCAATTATTCTCAACAAAAGGGGCAAGAATATGCAATGGGAAAAAGACACTTTCTTCAACAAATGGCGCTGGTAAAACTAGACAGCAATACACAAGAGAATGACTCTGGACCACTTTCTTACACCATACACAAAAATAAATTCACTATGGATTAAAGACCCAAATGTGAGATCTGAAACTGTAAAAATTCTAGAAGACAGCACAGGCAATAATTTCTCTGACGTTGGCCATAGCAACATTTGTCTACATATGTTTCCTGAGGCAAGGAAAACACAAGCAAAAATAAACTATTAGGGCTACCTCAAAATAAAAAGCTTCTGCACAAAAAAGGAAACCATCAACAAAACTAAAAGACAACCTACTGAATGGGAGAAGGCATTTGGAAATGACATTTATGATAGAGGGTTAGTATCCAAAATATATAAAGAACTGATACAACTCGACACCAAAAAAACTCAAATAATCCAATTAAAAACTGGGCAGAAGGCATGAGCAGACATTTTTCCAAAGAAGACAAACAGACAGCCAACAGACACATGGAAAGATGTTCAACATCACTCATTAGAGAAATGCAAATCAAACCTACAAGGAGATATCACCTCACACTTGTCAGAATGGCTAAAATCAGAAACAACAAGTGTTGGGAAGGATGTGGAGAAAAAGGAACACTGTGCATGGCTGGTGTGGATGCAAATTGGTGCAGTCACTGTGGAAAACAGTATGGCATTTCCTCAAGAAGTTATAAATAGAACTACCCTATAATCCAGTAATCCCACTACTGGGTATTTACCTAAATACGAAACACTAATTTGAAATTATATATGCGCCCCTGTGTTTATTGCAGCATTATTTACAATAGCCAAGATACGGAAGCAGCGCAAGTGCCCATCAACAGATGAATGGATAAAGAAGAGATGACCTACATACATACAACAGATTATCCGGCCATAAAAAAGAATGAAATCTTGCCATTTGCAGTAACATGGATGGAGTCAGAGAGTATAATGCTAAGTGAAATCAGTCAGAGAAAGACAAATACCATATGATTCACTCCTAGGTGGGATTTAAGAAACAAAACAAAGGAACAAAGGGGGGAAAAAAGAGAGAGAGAGAGATACAAACCAAGAAACAGATTCTTAACTATCGAGAACAAACTGACAGTTACCAGAGGGGAGGTGGGAGTGGGGGGTGAAATGGGTGATGGGGATTAAAGAGGACACTTATAGTGATGAGTAATGTATAGAATTACTGAAACATTATATTGCACCTGAAACTAATATTATACTGTATATTAGCTAACTATACCAGAATTAAAATTTAAAAACTTAATAAAATCCGGGTGCCTGTCTGGCTCAGTTGAAGGAGCATGTGACTTTTCTTGGGGTGGTGAGTTCGAGTCCCGCTTTGGGTGTAGAGATTACTTAAATAACCTTTAAAAAAAAAAACTTAAAGTCAAAAAACAATAGGGAAAACATATTGCTGGGAAAACTGGATATCCACATGCAAAAAAATGAAGTTGGGCCCTTGCCTTACATCATACGTTAAAAGTAACTCAAAACGAAATACTTAAGTGTAAAAAAAAACCATAAAACCCTTCAAAGAAAGCATAGGGAGAAAGCTTTGTAACAAGGGATTTGACAATGATTTCTTGGTTTTAACACCACAAACAGAGCAACAAAAGACAGGTAAATTAGACTTAAATTTAGAAACTTTCATGAATCAAGATATACTATCAAGAGAGTGAAGAGAGGGGCGCCTGGTTGGCTCAGTCGTTAAGCATCTGCCTTCAGCCCAGGTCATGATCCCAGGACTCTGGGATCAAGCCCTGCATCAGGCTCCTTGCTCAGCAGGAAGCCTGCTTCTCCCTCTCCCATTCCCCCCGCTCGTGTTCCTTCTGTCGCTCTCCTAATCTCTGTCAAATAAATAAATAAAATCTTAAAAAAAAGAGAGAGAGTGTGAAGAGAACACCCACGAAACAGAAAATGTTTGTAAATTATTTTCCTCTGATATGGAATATCCAGAATATATTTTTAAAAATTCCTATAACTCAACAAAATGGCCAATTAAAAAATGGGCAAGGGACTTGAAAAGAGGTTTCTGGAAAGGACATACAAAACTGGCCACTAAGCTAGGGAAAGATGCTCAACATCACTAGGGAAATGCAAATCTAAACCACAGTGAGATATCACTTCACACCCATTAGGATGGTTATTATTTTTATAAGTCTTTTTTAAGTAAGAATTGGTGAGGAAAGGAACTATTTGCTGTTCTAAAATAGAAATTGGTCAAGTAGTGGGGCACCTGGGTGACTTAACTGGTTGAGCAGCTGACTCTTGCTTTTGGCTCAGGTCGTGATCTCAGGGTCCTGAGATCGAGCCCCACAATGGGCTCCACGCTCAGCACAGAGTCTGCTTGAGAGTCTCTCTCCCTCTGCCCCTCCCCCTGCATACACGTGCTCTCTTAAATAAACTCTTAAAAAAAAAAAGTTAGTGACATAGAGTGAAACTCTGGAAAGGGACAAAGGAAAGAGAAACTAAAAATGTTTAGAAGAAAGGAGTACGTTTTCAGTCCACATTCTCTAATACTCCATCTTCAAAGTGGAACCTCTGCGCATTGCTCATGGGAACGTAAAATAGTGAAGCCTCGGCAGAAAATAGTATGGAGGGGCGCCTGGGTGGCTCAGCCATTAAGCGTCTGCCTTTGGCTCAGGGCGTGAGCCCAGGGTCCTGGGATCGAGCCCTGCGTCAGGCTCCTTGCTCAGTGGGAAGCCTGCTTCTCCCTCTCCCACTCCCCGTGCTTGTGTTCCCTCTCTGCTGTTTCTGTCAAATAAATAAATAACATCCTTTAAAAAAAAAAATAGTATGGAGGTTCCATAAAAAGTTAGAATTACCAAATGCTCTAATTCTACTTCCACATACATACACAAAAGAATTAAAAGCAGGACTCAAGCAGCATTATTTACAACAGCCAACACGTGCAAACAACCCAGATGTCCGCCAACAGATGAATGGATAAACAAAATGGGTAGGATAGACACACACCATGGAATATTATTCAGCCTTAAAAAGGAAAGAAATTCCGACACATGCTACAACATGGGTGAACCTGGAAGACGTGATGCTAAGTGAATAAGCCAGCCTAAAAAGGACAAATACTTGAAACATGAGAGACTATGGACTATGAGAAACAAACTGAGGGCCACAGAGGGGAGGGGGGTGGGGGAATGGGATAGGCCGGTGATGGGTAGTAAGGAGGGCACGTATTGCATGGTGCACTGGGTGTTATACACAACTAATGAAACATCGAGCCTTACATCGAAAACTGGGGATGTACTGTATGGTGACTAACATAATATAATAAAAAATCATTATAAAAAAAATAATAATAAAATAATAAAATAAAAAGGACAAATACTATATGGCTCCATGTACATAGTACCTAGAGTAGGCAAATTCATAGAAAAGACAATAGAGGTTACCCTGAGCTGGCGGAGGGGGTCGTGGGGAGCTACTGTTAAAAGGAGGAGCTTCTGTTTGAGAGGATGGAAAAGTTCAGGAAATGGACCATGGTAATGGCCGCACATACTGTGACTGAACTTAATGGCACTGAACTGTACGTTTTAAGATTGGTTCAAATGGTAAAATTTCTATCACATTAAAACACTAAAACAACGTATCTCTAAGAAAATCATGCATCGTTTCTTATTCTAGTGATGTATTCTTAAGTATTTTAGAGTTTGTGACCTCAAAACATAGTGGACTCCTTGAAACGTTTCCGATTCTCCTTCCCTCTGCCCAGAGCCTCAGCCAAGTCAACAACTTCTACTTAGAGCAGCACATTACTCTCTTTTCTTAGAGTTTATCACTGCTACAATCACCATCTAAACTAGAGTCAGCAAACCACGGCCCTACGTTTTTGTATCACTTTTAAGAATAACGTTTACATTTTTAAATAGTTGAAAAAATATTTCAGGACGTGGAAAAGCATCTGTAATTTTAATTTTAAAGAGTGACGATAAAATGTCACCGGAACACGGTCACGCTCAGGCGTCCGTATGTCGTCGGCAGCTGCTCTCACGCTGTAAAGCAGACAAGTAGCTGTAAACCCAGAGGATGTGGCCAGCAAAGCCTAAAACATTCACTCTCTGGGCCTTTCCAGAAAAGCTTTGCCAATCCCCCGTCTAAATGATCAGCTCAGAAAAGGGCAAGCTCCAGGGTCAAACCACACCCAACTTGCCGCTGAGCTAAAAACAGCACTCACTTCTTTAACGTTCTGAATAACATGGCCATTCTCACCCTGGACTGGCCTTTATTTTCACAAATCAAGTTGGGGTCATTGACGATTTCTTTGAGAAGCAGAAAGTTATTTTGAGGTTGATGGGGGTAAGAAATTGGGGGAGGGAAGGTTGTCATATTTGAAGAGCTGAGTGATAGTAGCAGAAAATGCTAGCTACCTACCTACCCCAGTACCTATAGTCCCCTTCTCCAGTGGTACTAGAATCCACGTTTTTAGCCGGGCCAGCCAGGAAGTCTTGTATGATACTGCTGTGAGGTCTCCACAAAGAGTGTACATGATTTGGGGCTTAGGAGAGACCACTCTTTCCTGCTGCCTAGAATATGATTACAATGACTGGAGGTTCAACAGCCATCTTGGATTATGAGGCAACGCACTAGAGAGGGCAAGTCAGCAAGACAGAAAGAGCCAGAGTCCCTGACATGGCGAGCTGCCCCATCAGCCCTGGACTTATCTTAGGTGAAAGAAAAACTTTTATCCTGTGTAAGCCACTGTTATTTTAGGTTTTCTGACACATGCAGTCACACCTTATCCTAAATACCAAAGTGGTGTAAAAAAATAATAGAAAACACATAATTCGGAATGAGATTTTTCTTTTTAAGACAAATATATGGCCTATTTAGGAATAGCTAAAGGAGAGAGAGGCAGGTGGTCCATTTGGTCAAGACCTTAGATTAACAAAAAGAAAAAAAAAAGAGGCACGTCTCATATTGTTAGTGGGTTGCAACGTGTGAACATATGCTTGTATACTTAGGAAAACTCAGAAGAGATACATTAATCAAGAACCGTGGTTGTCTTTGGTAAAGAAACCTGGGGGACTATTTGAACATTTTAACCATGAACCTATATTTCCTTTAGACGTTTTTTCTTGCTGGGGCGCCGAGGTGGCTCAGTTGGTTAAGCATCCGACCCCTGATCTCAGCTCAGGTCTTGATCTCAGGGTTGCTTGTGAGTTCAAGCTTTGCAGAGGGCTCCACACTGGGCATGGAGCCTACAGTAAAAAAAGGGGGGTGGGGGGGTTCAGGCACCTGGGTGGCTCAGTCAGTTAAGCATCAGACTCGTGGTTTCGGCTCAGGTCATGATCTCATGGGTCGTGAGATTGGGGCCGGACATGGGCCTTGGCGTGGAGTCTCCTCTGTCTCTGCCCCTCCCCCAGCTCGTGCTCACTCTCTCTCAAACAAACAAATAAAACCTTTAAAAAAATCCTTGCTGAAATAATAATAAAGTAATAGTACAGATGCTCCAAACTCAAGCCTAAATTCCATGTAATGCTTAAAACAGCGCTAATGATTTGGGACAGTCATTTGTATTTTAATGTGGATTAATGTAGTCAGATCGCTTTCCAGCAATAGATAAATTATTCATTTATTCATTCAGATACTTTTTAAGACCTTACCACGTGCCACTGTCCTAATGGATTGGAATACAAAAATCAACTAAAATCCCAACTGCAAACAGCGAAAGGGAGTATTGCAGTCAGGAAAGGAAGGAGAAGCAATCCTGAAGCATGGGACACAGGGGCAGCGGTCTCAACGGTGGTCTTTCAGCCAGCCACAGGACACTGAACTCCTGAGAACTGGGGAAGCAGAAAGCCAAGAAGTGGAAGAGACAAGTACCAAAGGGAGCTGGAAGAGATTTTTCCCAAGTCTCACATCCAGCTTCAGACGCCAGCAAACTGACCCTTCACCTCCTGTCGGGCCGTCACTCCAGCCCCACTCAGCCCATCTGTGATGTCACAGGGGGAAGAACAGGACAAATCAAGTAGAGGGGGTGGAGAGGGAAGAAAATTGGCATGGCTACTATGGAAAACAGTACAGAGTTTCCTCAAAAAATTAAAAATAGAACTACCCTACAATCCAGCAACCCCACTTCAAGATACATACCCAAAGGAAATGAAAACAGGATCTTCAAGAGAGAGATCCATACTCCCATGTTCTCTACAGTATTATTCATAACAGCCAAGATATAAAAGTTACCTAAGTGCCCATCAACAGATGAACTGGTAAAATATGGTGTATATATGGTATGGTATGTGTATATATATACACACACACACACACAATGAAATATTATTCAGCCACGAGAAAGAAGGAAACCACGCCATTTTCAACAACATGGACGAAGCTTGAAGGTATTATGCTTCGTGAAATAAGCCAAAGACAAATACTCCACAGTATCACTTACATGTGAAACAAACAAACAAGCCTAAAAGTCTAACTCATAAAAACAGTAGAAAAGAAAAATTTCCAGGGACTGGGGGGCGGGAAAAATAGGGACAGGTTGGTGAAAGGGCACAAACTATCAGCTACAAGACGAATAAGGTCTGGAATCTAATGCAGAACATGGCGACTAACAGTTGGTAACACTGTACCGCAGAATTGAAATTCGCACAGAGTAGAACTTACACACACACAGATCAATGTGAGGTGATGGGTGTGTGAACTAAGGGGAGGAATCCATTCACAGTGTTTACCAAACCATCATGACGTACACACGAAATATCCTACGATTGTGTCAATTATACTTCAGTTGGGGGGGGAGGGGGAAAAAAACTTTCCCGCACATGGTAGGAAAAAAGGCGGGGGGGTTGCTCCAACGACTGCTGGGGACTTTTTCAAGCACAGCCACATTCTCTGGGAGCATTTTTTTTTTTTTAAGATTTTATTTATCTATTCGACAGAGATAGAGACAGCCAGCGAGAGAGGGAACACAAGCAGGGGAGTGGGAGAGGAAGAAGCAGGCTCATAGCAGAGGAGCCTGATGTGGGGCTCGATCCCAGAACGCCAGGATCACGCCCTGAGCCCAAGGCAGACGCTCAACCGCTGTGCCACCCAGGCGCCCCTCTGTGCCACCCAGGCGCCCCTCTGGGAGCATTTTTGAGCATTCATGCAACTTAGCAACTCAGCTAAGGGAATGCCGACCACGGCACCCAAAATTTATTAATCCCCAAACTGAGAGCAATTCATCACCATCCAGCTAACTTGATAGATCAATTTAGTCAAAATGGCCAAATGCATTCATGCATGCAGCAAGCTGTTATTTCCAAGCAAAAACCCATAGTCTGCCTTCAAATAAATGACGGTGCCTCATTGTAATCACGGCCACGCCAGCACTGGCGGGTAGAAGCAACTCTCTATCGCCCTAACTTTCCCTCTGTTAGAGAATAACAGCCTGATGCTGACAAGAGGGTCCTGAAGTTATTTTCCGTATCTATGGGGGAAAAAAATCATCTTTACAGATATTTTTTAAAATCTGCCACATTTTAAAATTTAAAGAAAAAAAAAATCCCAGCGAAGTAAGATACTAGAAGGATTTTTAGAATTCGGTCACCCCCAACCGTTCCAACAGAAAACTCTCCAAGATGCTGTTGCGTTTTCGGCACGGGGAGACATGCCACTTCGGAGATTAGGGCTGCAGCTGAAACTGAAAACTCAATGAGGAATACCCAGAGATACAGCGATGATGACATAAACAGCCTGAAAAAGCAGCCCCCGGTTATAAGGTGTGGCAAAGGGGGAAAACTGCAGATGCTTTTTTGGCTCTGTGCAAACTCCTAAGACCCCAGGTGGAAACTGTGAAGTAATAGAAGCAATTTGGTATTTAAATCTGCGAGGAGAGGAGTACACAGAATGAAATGGAACAAACATCAGGGAAAGTGGAGATTTCTTGTGGTGTTATTCCCCCAGGGGAAGCCCTCTGCCTGCTAAAACAGCTGTGAGAAATCCCGACGTGCTTACACTCTTTCATTACCAAAGCCCGTCAGATTTTCCTTTACTCATGCAATTTCCATCACCGCAAAAAAGAATACTCACTCTCTGAAGAGGCAAAGTCCATTCAAGGTTTTGGTTTTGTTTTAAATAAATAAACGTTATTCACCATTTAAAAAAAAAAAATCTTAGGTGAAGTTGAAGTTCATGGGCCCTCGTTATGCACCTTACTCCTCCCCGGAGGACCGAAAGGGCTTCCATGACTCTGAAGACCTCCTCAGGCAGCCAGTGCCTCGTTCTGCGCAGAGGCAGCCCGGACACTCCCTGGGCTCGAACCCACATTTCCTGCCTGCCATCAATCCGTCTTTCCATCAGGCTCTCTTCTGATGGGAAATAAAGATCATCCAGGCACTACTCGTTTTTGTTTTGGGGGGGTTTTTTTGCTTGTTTGTTTTTTTGTGTTTTTGTTTTGGGTTTTTTTTTTTTTTTTTTTACACCTCTGGTCCTACCAAACAAACACTGCATTTAGCCAGGTTTCACAAAAATTCCTGGACACCCCAATCTTTGAGAACGTGGCCAAGAAGATGGGAGCAAATGGATTCTGAGCCCCCAAAACACTGAAGTGGTCACTTGTTATTAACCTGAGGGCAGACCGTTTTCTTTACTCCTTTCCGTATATCCGACCAGCTGACTGTCCAAAAGAAAAGCAGCCGCAAATAACAGGGGTCCAAAAAAAACCAAAACAAACAAAAAACAAACAAACAAACAAAAAAAAAGCAATTCCAGGCAGGCACACTGATTGTGAGAAAGACACTTCAGGGGCGCCTGGGTGGTGCAGCCGGTTAAGCGACCCGCTCCTGGTTTCGGCTCCGGCCCTGGTCTCAGGGTTGCCAGATCAAGCCTTGCCTCGAGGCGCTAGCTGAGTAAGACTCTCTCCCTCTCCCTCTGCCCCTCCCCCCTGCTCGCTCGCTCACTGCCTCTCTCTCTGCCTCTCTCTCGTTGTCTAAAATAAATAGATCTTTAAAAAAGAGGGGCGCCTGGGTGACACAGCGGTTAAGCGTCTGCCTTCGGCTCAGGGCATGATCCCGGCGTTATGGGATCGAGCCCCACATCAGGCTCCTCCGCTATGAGCCTGCTTCTTCCTCTCCCACTCCCCCTGCTTGTGTTCCCTCTCTCGCTGGCTGTCTCTATCTCTGTCGAATAAATAAATAAAATCTTTAAAAATAATAATAAAAAAAATAAATATAAAAAAGAAAAACCACTTAAGACAGGTCCATATTTCTGTTATCAGAAAAAAATAGTTTATTAGAGAAATCAAGATGGTATACAGTAGTATTTTAGGAAATTTTCTAAGTGATTTACCCGAGCAGTGAGATGGGAAATCCTTTCTCAATAAAACTGCTTAAAGGAAACTGAAATTTATGATTATCTACCAAATACTGAACTTTCAACCACATACCAAAGCTCTAGGCTAAATACTTTATATGCATTATCTCATATAATCTTTATACTATCCCCATTTTAACATAAAGGAACTAAGACACAAAAGGTTTAAAAAAAAAAAAGTCAGGCATAACCCCAGACTCTCTAACCTAGTCACTACACTATGGAGCCCTGCACTGCTTTCTAATTGTGTTATTCCATGTTCCAACTGCATGGATTTTAAACTCCTTAAAAATAGGGATTAAGTCTTCCACTTACAATAACATCAGGAAATGTAAGCGAAGTTCAGAACATTAAAAAGCCATTGAAATACATGCTGACTGGACAGCAGCACCGAGTAACTTCTTTTTAACTATCCTATTTCTCCAAACCCTATAAAACTACCTAATGAGGCATTTGAGCCCGATGCCACCTTCTCTGGTGGGAGAGGCAGAAAGGGGTTCAACAGCAGGGTCACTCCCTTCCCTCTGCACTAGGAACCCCAGGGCCACGGGGGATGTTATCCACAAAGTATAACTGCAGGAGACACACCTGGGAGCACATAACGATTCCCTCTCGACTAAACTGAGTACGTTAGGAAAAAAAAAAAAGTTACCAAAAATTTTGCCTACCAAGCCTTCAATTTCTTGTGGGCCCGGAGTGAAGACAAATTTTAAGACCCAAGGCTGAGTCAATATCCCTTACTTTAAACAAACCAGTGCAACCGAAATCCTACCCAAAATAGGATTCTTTTGTTTCAATACGCTGTGACCCATGAACAAGGCAGGGGCTGGGGTGCCACCCCCCATGCCGTCAAAAATCCACATGGAGCTCTGACTCCCCCAAAACTCAATAACCTACTGCTGACCAGAGGCCTTACGGGTAAGTCGATGAACACATTTTGTATGCTGCATGTGTTGTATACTGTATTCTTACAATAAAGTCAACTAGGGAAGAGAAAATGTTAAGAAAATCAGAGAAAATACACTCATAGACATGTACTGTATTTATCAAAATAAAAAATCTGTCAGTGGACCTGTGTTCAAGGATCAACTGTATATACATTTCAACATTAGCTTTCCGTAATGGAATATGGTAGGTTATTCAACCCAAACGGATACAGAACAAAAAATTTATGTGTAACAACCAAAGCCGGTTTTTCAAAAACCCAAGACCCAATTATACCATGTCTGCTCTTTCTCTTCCTCATTTTCCATATTTCCACCCTTTCAAATCTTACCAGCATTATGGAGAGATGAAGAAGAAATACAGAAGAACAGGTGAGGCACCGGTAAGTGCCTCTGTTGTCTTAACCAAAGGCCAGCAAAGAGAAGAAAATCAATAGAGAAAGGAAGATTTGGCAAGTTTCTTTTCACTTATCTGTACTTCGTTACCACACGGGGGTTAAGAGCTGGGGATGTTTTCTCAAATGTCTGAGAGCTCTTCAGGTGGGAGAAGAAGTGCTAGGGTACCTTACCCCTAACCCTCCCCAAATACTCTGGCCTAAGTTATTAAAACCAAAATATGTTTTGACAAAAATGTCAACAGCGGGACCTCCAAACGTGTAAATCCTAACACTCCCCTCGCTCCGAACTCAGAGAAGCAACCGGGGGATTCTGTTCGGGCTTCTACTGTTCATTTTTCTAGAAGGAAAGTACACACTAGCCAGCTAAAGTGTCTAGGCCCCCTCCGCAGATAGGTCACATTCTCAACGAATAAGTAGGCCTATGGGTTAACACGCGAGCCTCCGCTGGGCCTGGCTAGGGTGAGGGCACGCCCCAGGGTGCCGACCAAAAGCACGAGCCTGTGCCAACGAGAAGCACAACCCAGGACTGGCAGGTTGTGAGGTTGTCTCCACAGTCGAGGCATCTCCCTGGCAACAACCTCGCCTCCTCGGGCCTCCCCATTCCCTCAGCCACCAGCAAAGCTCAAAGGGGGGCTCTGGAAGTTCACTGAAGCCCTGCTTGCACCCATGGAGCTCCGACTGGCTTTCAGATGAACGGAATTAAGATGCTGGAGAGGAGCCAGGCCAAAGGAAAGGCGGTTGGGAAAGCGTGCGTAATGGTAGCTCACGGCGAGCTCCACGCCCATTCGGCGTGCAACACACACACACAGAGGCTCTTGAAGAAGTGCTTTGCACTTGGGCAACAACGTCAAGTTAGCAGCCTTTGTGATTTCGGTTCCATTTACTTTTTTAGAGATTATATTGCCCTCTGGTGGGAACCAGGAAGGTAAAGTTTCACGGCGTTTCCCCTGACCTTTATCCAAGGTCACTAGGGCCGGAGTGTACCATTTAGGAACATGGGCCGGGGATGGTCACATCTTTTTGTTTTTCCAAGAGAAATAAAGTCCGGGCTTTTTAAAATCAGGAGAGCTCACAGAATGTGAGCAACCATTTCCACCTTTTAGAAAAAATAGTTGGCAGGCCCCCAGTTTGCGAACGGGATACGGCATATTTGTCTATAGAATCTTCTGGGCGGTCTGGAATACAGGGCACTAGTATACTTAGCATACCAAGGGGAGTTAGTATACACAGTGTCAGCAGGGTTTGGGCAGCCTGATATCTAGGGTGCGTGGTAGGAAATAGCTGGAAAGGTAGGGTGGGGGCTTGAATAAGTGTAGTTTGTTCTCTGATCAGTAGACGCTGACCAAAGGCTTTGAACTAAAGCCACGTGATCTACTCTTCGGAATGATTTCGGTCAGAAGAGCACTGTGACTAGTCCCTGCTAGAGCTGAAAAGAAAACAGGACCTAGTAGGTCAAGCAAGCCCCTCAAACATGGTCCAAAACTACAAGGTGCTTGGTCAGTGGACAGAACCTTCTTGATTAGATTTCAGGCTTCCCGAGAGAGGGACGGAGAGACTCAGGAGGGCCACGGCTTGGCCGCAGATGTTGCCAGAGGCCTCCTCTGCCCCACGCATACTCAGAATGGGGGACCTACCACCCTGGAGGCTCTGCAGGGAAACAGAGCCAGCGATGCGGAGGGACCGTGTTCTCTGCACCTGCGGAGGTTAAAGAGACCATGAATGAGACCACAAAATAGACCTGGAAAGCGTTAAAACCTCCCTGAGAGGTTTGACTAATACTTATGGTGGGGAGGGGGTGAAGTGAAAGGTCCTTCCCAGAGGAGGATAGAGGGGCAAGTCGGAGCTCAAAACAGAAGGCCCTTCTGGCTGATGGCTCCGGAGGGTGGCGAGTGCCTCCGTCCCACGTCAAGGCTGGCTCTCAACAACCCCGGCCACAAAGCTCCTGTAAGACAGACCGCATCTTTACATTGCTTCTTTCTCATCAACAACTGGAAAGACCTGAAAGCCTTAAAATCGCATCTCTTCTCCTCGAGGAAGCACACGCCTGCAGTCTCTGGGGTCAATATTCAAGGAAGTGGCTTCCTGTTTTTCAAAGCGTAGTCCACTGCCCACCTGCATCAGAATCACCAGGGTTAACTGTTAACACTCGCAGATTCCTGGCCCTCCAGACGCACAGAGTCGACACAGAGTCCACGCAGAGTCGAACTACACGGGGGCAGGGCCCAGGAATTTTCACCTTTGAAATAGTTCTCCAGGTGATTCTTAAGCATTCTGGAATTTCAGACCTTTGCATTAAGGGGAAACGTAGTCCAGTCATGGGGAAAGCATGGTCTCTCTCCAAGGACAAGAGTATAAACATCTATTCTTATGATAAAACCATTATTGCAAGGCTATCAAATTATAATCTGTGGTTTGAGAAAACCTCTAGCCCAGTGATTCTCAAACTACGGCTTTGGCAATATGACAATTTGACATTTGGCGATATGGCAATAAAAAAAATGTTTCCAGGGTGCCGTGGACATCTAGTGACTAGAGGCCAGGAATGCCGAACGTCCTACACCACACAGGACAGACTCAAGCAAAAACACCAGTTTGTGCCACAGTTGAGAAAGTGCTCTAACTGGAGGTTAGGGTTTTATTTTCATAAATAAATACAGAAAAATTAAACACATTCATTTTAAGCCACTTAACATCTCAAGCCCTTCCTTTGTTCAAGGAATACCCAACCACGTCGTCCTTATGAGAGGCACTGTCCATCTCCCACCAGAGAAACCAAAAGCAAGCACCCCTGCCAACCAGTTCCACGGTGAGGCTCAGCATGTGACCAAATCCTGGCAAATCTGAAGCTCCCATCTAGAAATTTTAACATCGAACAAGTGATGCAAAAAATTAACTAGGACAACAGTGAAGAAGTCATTCCAGGGACAAGGAGTGCGGCAGGGCCAGGGCTGTGTCCAGCGGGAGTAGCTGTGGGGTCGCATGCTCCATCCCAAGGGGCCGTCAGCAGCAACCTCACCAGACGATCCCCAGACAATGGTCTGGGCTCTGGCTCTGGCCTCTCTTCTACGTTCCTATCCTCCCTCCCTCCTTGCTTCTCCAGCCTTCCTACTAATTCTGTGAACTGTCCTGTAGCTTTTCATTTGTTTCAACCTGCTTAAGCCAGGCAGGGACCATTTCAGTTGCTTGAACCAAGAATTTTGAATAATAGAACCATTCTAGGAGCTTTGCTAAGTACCAGCAGCAGCATCTAAAAATATCCACCGCTGGTTCCTGCATCATCTTCTATGGAGACTAGAAGTTTGAGGAGCCAGGGAGAGCAAAACAGCAACCCTCAATCCACACGTGGTGGGGATTCAGGGCAGGCACACGAGTGCACTATTGGGACAGAAAACATGGAACTATTCACCCGGCTGTTTCTTCCTTATTGTATTATTTCAGATTTTTCAAATTCCTTTTAGAGAAGAAAGCACCTTAATAAAATTCATTTCTAGGGGCGCCTGGGTGGCTCAGTCGGTGAAGCGTCTGCCTTCGGCTCAGGTCATGATCCTGGGTCCTGGGATCGAGTTCCGCATCGGGCTCCCTGCTCAGCAGCAAGCCTGCTTCTCCCTCTGCCTGCTGCTCCCCTTGCCTGTGCTCTGTCCCTGACAAATAAATAAAATCTTAAAATTAAAAAAAAAAAAGGCAAATCATGGGTCATCCCCGTATTAGAGTGGAACATGTTTCAAAAGTCCACACACTGGTTGCTGGAAGCTTGAAATCCATTTCCCAGAAAAGCGTACCGTCACAGGGTGGCTAGTATCCCAGGCTAGCCCACAAAAGCCCCCTAAACATGAGCTGCTACGTGTAGACATCATCAGGGAAGAGTCATAGAAGCAACAGATGAAGCGTTCTTATGCATGACCCAAAGGCTATTAAAGGGCGCTCAGAAAGGCAGGGGCACCAAGCGAAAAGACAGGTCCAGTAGGAACAGTGGATGGAGACGGAGCCTGGAGCGTGCACACGTGCTTAACGCATTACATACAAATGACTAAGAACCCTCTTCACTCCCTGGGTTTTCAGGCACATATGGATCTCAGCTTATCCTTCATATCACATGCACCCATAGTTCTTTGCTCTGCAATAGTCTTTCAAGTTCAATCATCATATTAAAATAAATGCTCTTCTCCCTTTCCAGAAATCTGGGTTCTCCGTGTTGAAAGGGACCCTGGAGATCATTTTGTCAAACCTCCTGTCCGACACAGGAAGTCTTTCCACAGCATCCCAACAGGCACACGCCTGGTTCAAGGACCTGAGGCAGTCCACTTCAAGTCTCTGTGGTCCTGCTACAAAGTTTTTAATTTGTATGGACCCTACACCAGTTTTCATGAAGTGACCACTCGGTGGTCTTTGCTCTACCCTCTTGATGACCCAGAACAAGCTCAGGTCCTCCTCTGCAGAATTCAGCCTTTCGGTTACTAACTGACAGTCTATCCAGCCCCTGCTCTTGTCAAGTTCAAGTTTTCTCACTTCCAGAATGCATTCCCCATAACTTGGCCCCTCTGGTCACCTGCTGTTATCCTTTAAAAAATGAATTGTCCTGGGCGCCTGGGTGGCTCGGTCAGTCAAGCGTCCAACTCTTGACTTGAGCTCAGGTCATGATCTCAGGGTTGTGAGACTGAACCCAGAGTCAGGCTCTGCGCTCAGCACAGAGTGTTTGAGATTGTGGCCTCCCCCTCCCCCAGTTTTCACACACTCTCTAAATACATAAAATCATTTATTTAAGATTTTTATTTATTTGACAGAGAGAGACAGCGAGAGAGGGAACACAAGTAGGCGGAGTAGGAGAGTGAGAAGCAGGCTTCCCGCTGAGCAGGGAGCCCGATGCGGGGCTTGATCCCAGGACCCTGGGATCATGACCCGAGCCAAAGGCAGATGCTTAACCACTGAGCCACCCAGGTGCCCCTAAATAAATAAAATCTTAAAAAAAAAGAAAAGTGTCCAAATGGAAAAGCATCCTTCAGTTGTGGTATGACCAAGCCAAAGTCCAATGACGTAATTCTATCATCTGACCTGGACACCCTACTTCCATTCAGCCTGAAGTCAAGTTAATGCTTCTTGGCAGCCACATCGCACCATCAGATCACAGCAAGCTTGTGCTTAAGTGAAACGCAAAGACCTTTCCAGGAGCTATGGCCAAGACAAACCTCTCCCATTACGAATATGTAGAACTGATTTTTCCTCCCAAATGTCGAACCTCATGTTTACTCTTGTTAAATTTCAGCATTCCAGCCTGTCAAGTAACTTTGAATCTTGATTCTGTCATCTACCACACTTGCTATATTCTTCCCATTTTATATTTTCAATATATTTGATAAGGATGACTCCTAGGCCTTCAAGTTTTGATAAAAATGTCGAACGAGACAAAGTTAATGGTGGTGTCCCGTGGCGTGGGGCTAGTGATGTTCCAAGTAGGCCAAAAGCCAATCGACGGATGGCTCTTGATGGGCAAGCTTGTTCAAGGAGCTGTGAATCCACCTAATTACACTACCATCCAATCCATCTTACACGAGCTTTATCTGCAAGGATGTCTTGGCAAGAATCCTCAAGGGGCCAATCCTTTTTCTAACCATTTTTTTTCCACCCATGCCCCTATTATTCAGAATAGCCCCCTCCGCAGCCCCCCCCAGAGCTCAGCTGACTGGACCAAAGGCAAGGACCTTAGATGCCAGGGGAACCACATCATAGGCTCTTCCCCGCTTCCTCTCAAAATTTGGAAATAGTACACTAGTCTCTTTGGTTATCTGAAATAGTGACCAAGTTAGAACTGGGGCAGTCGCACACAGCTGGTATGCAGAGGAATTCAGCGCACCAAGAGGGAACGGGATCAGCCAACTCTCCAAAAATCCATGAGGCCTGAGAAAGACACTCGTTCTAACTAGCCATTCAATAATTTTTTGGAAAAGTCAAGACAACACCTGTCCCTCCTCACTGTGACATATCTCCACTTTTCCCTCACTTCTCTAGGCTCACCAAGAGAGGCTCTAGAAAATCTCTTCAGACCCCTTCAGAACCCAGAGATGAGAATTGGGCTCAGAAAACACCATTACGAAGAATAGGGGCTATCTCGTTGTCTGATGAACATCAGGGTTTGTTTTTTTTATTTTATTGTAGTAAGAACTTTTTTGATCGTTAATATTTTATTCCTTGACCCACCGTATCATGACCGCTTTACACATCTTCCACATCCTCCTCCCCTCACTTCTTCCGAATACCTAGACTCCCCCTTGTTTTCAAATGTGTCTTTGACCTCTTCGCGAATTTAAGTTACCAGTTTTCTCTCTTGCATTTGGTTTTTGCCAGTGCTGGGCCTCTGTCCCCCACGGACCACAAAGCAATCCCTGGATGCTGTGTAAGGGTGGGACTTCGGTGTACCTGGGTACGTAAGAAAGCCTGCACGTAGTTTAGTGTGTTAGGAAGCTGACAGGAGAGTGGCTGGACCCTAGCCGACAAGCATTCCCCTATTTCTCCCTGAAATACAGCACTTAAAAATAGCAGAGTCCTGTTTCAAAACTGAAAGCCTGTGGGATGTTTTTTAAATTATAGTTGGCACACAGCGTTCATGTCAGGTAGACGACAGTGACTCGGCAAGTCTACACATTACGCTGTGCTCACCACAAGTGTACCTACCATCTGTCACCAACAACACTATTGCAGTACCATTGACTCCATTCCCTAGGTGTTGTGGTAATGACACTTAAAAGGAGATCTACCCTTTTAAAACTCAGTGTAGAGCACAGTATTGACAGGTACAATGTTGTCCGGCAGAGCTCTGGAACTTACTCATCTTGCCTGAAATTGTACGCCTACTCATCAGCCTCTCCCCTCAGTCCCTGGCACCCACCATTCTACTCACTGATTTTGTAAAATTTTTTAAATAATTCAGGTGAGTGGAATCACGCATATCTGTCCTTCTGTGACTGGCTTATTCTCCTTAGCAGAATGTCCTTAAGGTTTATCCTTGCGGTCATATATTGTAGAATTTCCTTTTCAAAAACTGTACTGTATGGTGGCTAACGGAACATAAAAAAATAAAAAATAAATAAGTAAAAACTGAATAATTTTCCACTGTATGTAGATCCATTACCTATTCATCCATCAAAGGACATTTTGCTCTCTTCCCAATCTTGGCTATTGAGAGAAGTGCTGCAGTGAAAGGGAGTGTTAATATCTCTTTAGGACCTGATACCAATTCTTTTAGATAAATACCCAGAGGGGCACCTGGGTGGCTCAGTCATTAAGCATCTGCCTTCGGCTCAGTGCGTGACCCCAGGGTCCTGGGATCGAGCCCCGCATCGGGCTCCCTGCTCTGCTCGGAGCCTGCTTCTTCCTCTCCCACTCCCCCTGCTTGTGTTCCCTCTCTTGCTGGCTGTCTCGCTCTGTCAATTAAATAAATAAAATCTTAAAAAAAAATGATAAATACCCAGAGTCAGAATTGCTTGATCATAGGGTAGCTCTATCTTCAATTTTTTGAGGACTCCCCATATGGTTTTCCATAGCGGCTGCAGCATTTTGCATTCCCAATTCCCAAGGCAACCTACAGAATGGTAGAAAATATTCGCAAGCCATGGATGCGATTAGATGTTAAGATCTAAAATATAAGGAATTCCTAGAACTCAAAAAAAAAAAAAGATTGTATTTAAAATGAGCTAAGAACTTAAATAAACAGGTACATGAAAAAATGCTCAATGTCACTAATCATCAGTGAAATGTTAACTAAAACCTCAAAATACCACCGTATAACGGTCACGGTGGCTATTCATATTAAAAAAAAAAAAAAAACCACCACAAGTGATGATTACTAATTTCTAAAAGTCCAGAAATGTTAAAGAACCTGAACGAGGGGCGCCTGGGAGGCTCAGTTACTTACACGTCTGCCTTTGGCTCGGCTTATGATTCCAGGGTCCTGGGTTCGAGCCCCACATGGGGATCTCTGCTCAGCAGGAAGCCTCTCCTCCCCTCTCCCACTCCCATTCCCTCTGCTTGTGCTCTCTGTCAAATGGATAAAAATCTTTTTTAAAAAATAAAAAAAATAAAGAACCTGAATGAAATCACAAACCTAATCATCAAAACCAGGACTAGATTTCAAACATTCTAACTCATTGTCCCATGTTCTTTCCCAGACATGACTCATTTGAAGATAGAAGAACAGGGTTTTCAATTAATCTTCTGCTTTTCATTTTGAGCTCTTGTTCAGATATTATATAGATTTTCTGTATTTGAAGAACAGAGTTGAAATACATCCTACTTGAAAGAAAAAAAAATGGACAGTGAAGAGGAAACGTTTTGATTTTTTAAAAATAATCATGTACAGGACAAGGTTTCTAAAACTGACTGACACAGGCAGAAATGTAACTTTTTTCCTACATTACAAACTCAATTTGTTAACATTAGAATGAGGGGCTTTGGGATAGTCTGGATATCTAAAATGTATGGATTTGGGTAAGTGGCTAACTTGACAGCCTTCCTCTAAGGGGGAAGGACCATCACAGATGCTTCAAAGTTATTTTGTTTGAGTTCTTGTTTTGGGGTTTTTTAAGATTTTATTTATTTGTGAAAGCGAGAGAGCACAAGTAGGGGGAGCGGCAGGCAGAGGGAGAAGCAGGGTCCCCACTGAGCAAGGAGCCCGATGCGGGACTCGATCCCAAGACCCTGGGATCATGACCTGAGCTGAAGGCAGACGCATAACCGACTGAGCCACCCAGGCGTCCCTCAAAGTTACTTCGAAGGAGCCAGCAAGGAAGATGATAAAATGGAATGGAAGCATATGCTAGGCAGTGAGGAGGTCTTTAATCCCTAAGTCACTATTTTTAAAATCTGGAAGCTCTAAACTGAATTAGAACTTTACCTTAATGCTCAAGTCTGAACTTGAGAAGTATAATCATTGCTTGATTATAGGCGTCCCTGAGAAGGCAGAGGGCCCTCCCACTCGTGTGAAGAGCAGATTAAATCTGTACTGACCATCTCTACCCTCCATATTTAATCAAACTCCCCAAGCACTTAAGCACATCACCCCGTTTGAATTCTCTGCAGAGCATTTTTCATGACCTGCCAGGTAGGTAATCAACCTGAATATCCTTCCCTGGAGTTCAAGCTCTCCAGGGGAGCAGAGAGCTTGTTCCCTCCTCCCAGGACCCATCGCCCAGAACACAGACCGGCACCTTGGTATTGACTTAGTCACACTTATCTATGCCTTACTGCTTACGCCAGGCGCGGTTCTATTTGCGCATATAGTGCTGACTCAGTCCTCACAACAACCCTACGAGAGAGGCTCTAGGATCTGCACTTTACAGAGGACGGCACAGAGAAGTAAAGACCCTGCTCGAAAATGGTCCCACATGACACTGCTGGTGAGTGCAACGGCTGGGATTTGAACCCAGGTGGTCGGGCTCAGGACCTGGGCTCCTAACTCCTACACTCGGTGGCCACTCATAGTAAACCAGCGATACCTTGTTGAATAAAGAAAAATGACAAGAATGGAATGAAGGCACCTTGAAGGAACTATCAGCAAACTACAAATCCATTCGGTAGTTTTAACCCAACAACGGACTTTCAGATACTGGGTATTTTAGCAGGAAGGGGTGCGGGAACAGAGAGGATGGATGCTGCTCTTTTGAGAAAATGGCTTCATCTTCATCTGAGCTTCATCTGCTCAGATCCATCAGTGGCTGTCTCTGCTGCCCAAGGTCACATTCTTTGTCATTTAAGAGCCCCGTGCAATCACCTCATGGAGCTTCTGGCATGACCTCCTTCTCAAGGCTCAAGTGTCCCATGTGGATGGGATCTATCCACATCTCTACGCCACCACGCCCCTGCAGCTGGTACAGACAGTCCTGCCCCAGAGTTTTCCTTCAGAGCTTGTCACTGAGTGCCAGCAAATGCTCCCCTCCCCGCTAGTCCTCACGCCTACCCTAAGCATAGGGCACTGTCATCATCCCTGTTTTATAGATTCAACCACTTGCACAAGTTCAAAGAGGCAGAGGCAGGGTTGGAAACAAAGCAATTCTTTCCCAATGCCCCCAGCAAGTCATTGCCCCTTCCTACAGCGTTCTCTGCTACCCCTTCTCAAAAGGAACTCTCCCGCCTCCGAAATCCTACATCACTTATTTTATTGGTCTTATTCATTGGAAGTTTGCTACATTTCCTCCAGGAGACAGGTCATTTTCCTGAATGAACTATAAATCAGAAGGTCAGTCCAAAATATCGATAAAGGGAGGGGGGTCTAAAACTGCCCAGAGCAGATGGAATTAGAGCAGGGGTACTCGAAACTCTAAACGGATCCATTTGTAGACTGTAAAACTGAGTAGATCATTTTCATTGCTGTACGCTGAATTACTATGAAGTTGTGCTCTAATTTCCTATCTGAAATTTGACTCATTATACACAATTATACTCATAAGATGAAAGGTATATATGGATAATTAAACATTAATTCTTGTATCACAAAGATGCTGTAATTTTTAAAGAACATATGACACAAAAGTGCATAAATTCTATAACAAAAATAATTCAATGTGAGAGTAAAAGGTTTTTTTTTTTCTTGGCTCCTCTATCTGGATTCTGCCAAAGATAAAAAGCCACCAGCAAGTGTCTATTAAAAGCTGTTCTTTGTCCTTTTTTAATTAGAATTTATGAAGTCAATTTTATTTAAATCAAAAACAAGAATTCTTCTTGAAACATGTAATATCAAACCAATTCCTTGATTTTTTTTCCTTCCTCTTAATTTGTAACAGAGACTCTAAGAAAATAAAATCGAAGGTTAAGGAAATTTCCATCAATGTGAAGAAAATATTTTCCAAAATTAAAATAACAAGTTCCTCCCTGGTTAACATAACTGATTTAAGTTGCAGATACATGACTGCCCCTGAGATCACCTTCCTCCCCAAGCTCTGTGAAAGGGCCAAATCCACATCCTTTTCAACAACTCACAAGTCCTCTCTGGGACTACCTTTTTTATGAAATGCTGCGCATACTACCAACGCTACATAAATATTTCCTGATACGTTACCCAGTCCTGGAATGTTCTGCAAGGTTGCACAAAGTCTTTAAAATAGTGCACTGCAAGCCATAAAATAATCAGATAGAAAAGCAAGCTATATCAACCCCTTGATTAACTTTTTTTTTTTAACATGAATTTCAGAAAAAGTAATGCTATTACATTCTAATCTCAGGAGAGAGATTTGCTATTTATATTACTTGACTAAAAGGCTTTAAGAATTACACCTTTTTTTTAATATCAGATAACATTTCTCAACTGTACAGGAGCCTTCATGTTACAATCTGTAATCAAAAATAGCCCAGTGTGAGGGGCACCTGGGTGGCTCAGTCAGTTGGGTGTCTGGCTCTTGTTTTCGGCTCAGGTCATGATCTCAGGGCCGTGAGATCGAGCCCCACATCAGGCTCTGCACTGCACCCTCCCTCTTCCTCTGTCCCTCATCCCCTTCCCACCCTCACACACTATCTTAAAAAAAAAAACAAACCCTAGTGTGACTTGAAAACAGACCACGGACTGTGAACTGTAATATCTAGTGTCTGACACACACTAGATGAATAAAATTTAATTGACCTAAATTGTGTCCAAAGCTTAACAAAATGTGTCTTTGTGCATTAAAATTAATCTCAATACTTCAATTGCATTATCTGCAAAATAAAAGAGCTAGTGGCCATTAAGAGTCCTTTCAACCTTAAAAAGCTGACATGATACTTCATCCACAGCCCTCCCCCAACCCCAGTTTCAAATTTAATAATTTGGGACAAGAATAGCTCAGTAAACTGAAAACATCCACAGGGAGAACAGAGGCAAAGATCAGGGAGTCAAACTTCCAAACTAAGCAATGCTTCCCATGTAGAGGGACCCCAGGAAGATAATAATTTATGAGAAAGCGCTTTTACCGTTTTTAAACACTATATAAATGTAAGGTGGTATACTGAAGAACAGCATTTTTTCCCTTATGAAATGCTGGTGATCTTCAGATATAATTGGAAACACTATTCTCATACACAGAAGTAGGGTCACTACACTCAAATCCCCAGTATAGCTTTGTTGGCGAGATAATGAAGTTGTAGGATGGTGAGAAAATATTTCACTGCTCGCTTTACTGTATTTCTTCAGCTTGTGAACAGTTTGGCTTATTTGGGACAGATCGTATTGAAAAAAGAATATTTCATGGTAATAATTCCAGTGCCAGATTTTGATCATCAAGCAGACTGCTGTGGAGAGCCTTGAGCTTGATACAGGAAAATAGGTCTGCTTTGTTAATACCAGCCAGGCTCATTAAGAGGTTTGAGTGGTTAGAATCCTTGCGTTTAGGTATTTGAAAGGCCATCACTTTGTCATCTGTGATCTACTTCTCAAGGTTTACCACTTCCTGAGCTCTGCTGGGCCCTAAAATCTGACCGATAGCTTCTTTTAGAAAACAATATGGTAAGTTTATATAAGAAAAAAAAATTAAAGGAAAACCCATAACTCCGAGATTTTGTTTCCCCTTCAGGCTGGCGTCCGGGTTAACGGGCGGTGAGAGTTGATTGGGAGAAGGCTGCCATCTTGTGGCCAAGAGTAAGAAGTTGTTCCAAGAGCGCTGCCGTGTCCAGAGCCTCTGCCGGCAGCTCCTGCAGGAAGGAAGCCTTCCTCTTCAGCTCCTTATGCATCTCAAGCCTCCCCACTAACAAGAACCAAGTCTTCAGAAATTACAGGTGAGAGGACAAATAACTCTTTGCACACACCTAGCCTTAGGAAGAAGATGAAGTGGGAGAGGAGGAAGGAGAGGTGTGGGCTTCCCTCGCAGTACAAGAACCTCCACAAGTCTAAAGAATTGGAGAAACCAGGGGCGCCTGGGTGGCACAGCGGTTAAGCGTCTGCCTTCAGCTCAGGGCGTGATCCCAGCATTATGGCATCGAGCCCCACATCAGGCTCCTCCGCTATGAGCCTGCTTCTTCCTCCGCTATGAGCCTGCTTCTTCCTCCGCTAGGAGCCTGCTTCTTCCTCTCCCACTCCCCCTGCTTGTGTTCCCTCTCTCGCTGGCTATCTCTATCTCTGTCAAATAAATAAGTAAAATCTTTAAAAAAAAAAAAAAAAAGAATTGGAGAAACGGAAGCCCAGAGAGACCAAATGACTCCATCTGAAACCCCATCTCCCCTCTCCCACTGAAGGGCTCTCTCCTCTGAGAAGTAGAGTTCTTCTTCACACATACTTTTCTTCCTGATTGCTCATCGATTTTTCCCATAACCTCAGGGGGCAAAGTCAAAAATTAGTGACATCTAGAGCTTAGAGAACACCTAGAAAATTCCTCTCCTTTCATCCCAGATTTAACCGGCGGTGAGGAGGATGAGGACTTTCAGGTAATGAGGCTCAGATCAATGCTGTCCAAGGACTTCCTGCAAAGACGAGAAGGATCTCCATCTGCACCGCTCCGTAGAGTGGCCACAACACACGGGGAGCTACTGAGCCCCTGAGACGCTGCTAGTGCAACGAGGAACTGAACTTTTCATTTTATTTAGTTTTGATGCAATTATACACGTGACTGCTGCCCCCGCCCCCTGGATAGCACAGCTGGTCTTGCCTTCCTAATCCATTCCAGCATATCACCTTCATTAACAAAACCTGTGTTATTCAAAAAGCTATGTTTTGATTGCCACATGGAGAATAGTGTGTTAATAGCACAGAGCACACAAAAATAGAAAACACTGTCACAGCTTTCCCAGGTATATGCGATCAAATGGGTGGGGATAAAG
This sequence comes from Ursus arctos, assembly GCF_023065955.2. Classification (NCBI taxonomy): domain Eukaryota; kingdom Metazoa; phylum Chordata; class Mammalia; order Carnivora; family Ursidae; genus Ursus; species Ursus arctos. Next base: position 13,048,069 of record NW_026622852.1, read on the forward strand.
CAGGCAGACACACAACTAGAACCAAGATCGGAGCGACAGGGCAGGGTTAATGGAGACTTGCAACCAAAACAAGGGTTTAGAAAGTCACACAGCAGGAGGAGGGGACACAGGCATTTAGAGAAGGGGCAGTCTAGGGCAAGATACAGAGATAGGTCATGAAGTCCATTCAGGAAATGCCAGGAAGCTCTACCCAATGCCAAGAGTGGTTTTATGTAAGGCAATCATGGGAGACCAAGTTAGAAAGGTTAGGACCAGTTTCCAAACATAAAAAATGAGAGACCCAAGGAGGGACAATGCAATTAAAAGGAAGGGACCAATTAAAGACCGCAAAGGAGAAGGAAACGACACTTTGGAAACGATGAAATATTGGAGACGAGGGAGAATAAGAGAAGATTCAAATGTTTTAATCCAGGGTAAATGGAAGACCACTGGCACCATTAATGGGGCAGATACTGGGACAAAGGGGCAATGGGGAATGTTCGAAGGCTGAAGTTAATGAGATAGCCAGGTGGGTCAACAAGCACTTCAAGAAGTGAAATAAGACAGAAGAGCGGAGAGGCTGACAGGTAGGAGTCAAACCAGAGACCACAGACTGAAACCATAGAGTGGAGTGGCAGATAGAGGACAAGGAGGAAGCAAAGAGAACCAAGGACAGACTCTGCCTCTGTTAGCAAACAGCCCCCTTGGAGGGATGAAGGAGGCATTGAGTCATCAGGAACACCCGGAGAAGCAGTTCTCCTGCAACAGGGACGGGCAGGGGGGACGTCTCATTGCATACACTTAGCACCTCTTAGAGGATTCCTGCCTTGCTAACTAACGAGGTACTGTGCAAAGACGGAAAATACACTTTCCATCTCAATGCCCACACAGTGCAGATTAAACCCTAAATGACAATCCTACCTGAAAATCCCAGGACCTCTGAAGGCAGCAGCGGCAGGAGGGTGATGTGAAGGGCCCCCGGAAGAGGGGGAGCTGTGGAGATTTTGCCTCAGTCCTGTGCAAAAGGAGCAGCCCTAGGCTAAATCACTGCTCTGGTCCCACCTAACACTTCAAAGCAAGACCCATGCAGGGAAGTTATCTAGAGCAGGGGTTCCCAGTCCTGGCAAAGGATCACAATCACCTGAACACTGCCCGTGGTGGGGGAGGATGGCTTAAGAGCCTGGGCAGCTGATGGACTTTTGAAGCTCCCCAGGTGACTCTCATGAGCAACCAAGACCGAGGACCAGCCCTTGATTGCAGAGACGCGTAAGGTTTCTAACCTGGTGTTTGGAGTTCCCTTTACTTCTCCCCACCCCCAGGGCCTTCTCCTACACTCCTGGAGCGCACTGCGATGGGCAAGCACTTTCTGCGACTTCAAGATGTCAAGCTAGATCAAGCACAATCCAGTAGCAGGAGACTCACCCAGAGTAACTCATTTAATCCTTAGAGAATCCTGGAGAAGTTCAGTTACCTGCCCAGGATCCCACCATTAGCCGCAGCCCAGGATACCGGCCCTAAAGCCCACCATTCTCTCCGATGCCTCTCCACGGTCCCCAAGCTCAAAAGCTCCCCAGATGTCCTGGGAAGTGGAAGGAGAAGGTCGAACTTCATGAGACACAGGAGAGAGGAGTCAGCCACAGAACTTTAAGGAAAGCCCACAATTTCTCGGGACCACCGGCCTTTGTGGAGCTCCACCCGGGACTGGTCCTTAAAGGCAACTGGCCAGCACAAGCGAGCAAAAGCACTTTCCTTCTTCTTGCTCCACTCTGCACCCATGCTGGAAACGGATTTTACCAACACCTTACACTTCCCTGACCAAGCAGCACGAAGCTCTCACTCCGAGGAAGTCTGTTACAGTAGAAAGACTCCTCTTCCCCCTCTATCCCCTTCCAAAACACGTCCAACCAGAGCAGCAAGATGCCGCCCAGCCTGGCCAAGGGTTTCTATCCTGGACCGTTTCTGGACGGCCGGAGAGGAGCACAGACCGGGCATTGGGCCGGTTTTCAACCTCTGTACAGCTTGGGGAGAAAAAACACCGAGGATAGACACGTTCACCCAGACTGAGTCTGCGCGCCGGCACTGAACGCTAGCCCACAAAACCGCAGCCGAAAGTGTTGGCAAGTGCACGACTGCAGCGGCGTGCTGCTTCCTCACGCAGCCCAGGCGGCCGTCCCAGCCCCGCTTTCGGAGTCTGAAAAGCCAGACGCCTGGGTCCTTGGCCAGGGCGCGGCCCCCTTACCCGCAGGTGCACAGGTCACAGATGCATTTCCTCTTCAGCGGAGCCATCCCGAGGCCTGGAGGTCCGCGCAGAGCATCCCCTGCAGCCACCGCCGCCACCTGGGCCCCAACCTCCTCTCTGCGGGCGCGCCGAGTCTCGAGAGCCTTGGCAAATGTTCCGAATGTTTACTCCAAGCAAACTTATGGGGCCCTTTCAAAGGCCGGTCTCTGCTTCCCTCCTAGAGCTGGCTTTGCACCAGAGCAGCAGTGAGCGTGGACTGCGCGCCAGCCCGGGTGACCTCCCCCTGCACGCGCTGCCCGGGCCTCCGCACGCCCGACCCACGCGCCTGGAGTCAGCTGCCGGTGCCCAGGAAGCCCAACCGCCCGGGGACCCGTGGGGCTTCTGTGACGTCCCCTGGGACAGGAGCCGCACCTCGCGGTGGCCGTGATGTCACAAGGGCCACTTGTGAGGGCAGGAAGCTCCCTGGCAGGCCCAGGACAAAGGTCCCCGTTGGACCATAGAGAAACCGAAGGGTGAAGGTCATGATGCCTTTGGAAAACCTGCGGGTGCGCAAAAGGGCTGAACCGCCACTGTCATACAGTTGGGTGGCGTTTTCTATCTCTAGGACCCATGACACCCCCCTCCTTATAGAGTGGCTTCCTTTGACTTCCCGATGGCCGACCTTAAATACCATTTCCAGATCTTCCTTGTAGAAATCAATGCCTTTGGCTCCACCCACCCATCGACCTCAAGCACTTGAGAACAAAGCAGTTTCGGGTGCCTAGACCTTTAGCGCTCAGGTGGGCGCTTAATCACGTCTCCCGGTGCCAGTAGTGACGCAGTGGTTCTCCATTTTTAGAGATCAAGTGTAGGGGTCAGACTCACCTGGCTTAATAAAAGCCAGATTGCCAGCCCCCGCCGGGGAGTTTCTGATGCAGTAGGTCTGGCGGGAGTGGAGAACTGGTATGCCTAACACGTTCCTGAGTGTTGCTGATGCCGCTGGGCCGGGGACCACACTTTCAGAAGCACAGCTTTGGCGCTTCTTTTGTTCTCTTTAGCAGCCTTCCCCTAGCACATGGCTCCCCTGATCCCGAGATCCACTACAGATCGAGCCCAGAAGCCACCTGCACTAACCCTCTCTTGTCTGGGACTCCAGTTTCATCGGGAAGCCAGGTGATTCTGACCATGAAGCAAGCACAGGAGAGACGCGGCTCCGAGAGATGTTTGGGGTCAGACATCACTTCCCGGGTAGGGGAACTAGGAGCTTCAAGCACGGATAGTCCTGTGTTGCTTTTCTTTCCCATGCTTGCTAACTCTTCCCATTCATTTTAGCAAATGAGTGGGTAAGTCAGAGCATCTTCAACGGCAGGACACTTAATATTACGAGTTCAGGGGTTTACTTTCTTCCACATAAGGCTTCAGAACAGAGGTCAGAAAATTATTGCCTGCAGGCCAAATTCAGCTGACAATCTGTTTCAGTATGGCTAGCAAGCTAAGAATGGTTTTTTACATTTTTTAATGATTAGAAAAATTAAGACATTACAGGACTCACAAGACATAAAATTCAAATTTCAGTGTCTATAAAGAAAGTTTTGAATTTTGGGGCACCTGGATGGCTCAGTTGCTTGAGCGACTGCCTTCAGCTCAGGTCATGATCCCAGGGTCCTGGGATGGAGCCCTGGAGCCCTGTATCAGGTTTCCTGCTTGGCAGGGAGCCTGCTTCTCCCTCTCCCTCTGCCACTCCCCTTGTTTATGCTCTCCTGCTCTCTCTCTGTCAAATAAATAAAATCTTAAAAAAAAAAAAAGTTTTGAATTTTGTCCAAAAATTTTGTAGAAATATTCCTGGTTTTGCTCGTTGGCCCACAAAAGAACTGAATATTTACCATCTGGCTTTATACAGAGAACGTTTGCTGACACAGATCTGGAAAGTCAAAAGATAGCTCCAAAGGAGAGCAAAGCTTATGCTCTTTCTTAAGAACAGTAAAGGATAAAGCTGCTCCTTGCTTTCCTGTAGGAAGTCAGGGCCTTAAAGGGAAAGATGGAAAACTTTCGGGGTGGAGGGAGACCAGTTGGAGAGGTGGAAGCTCTTGAAAGCCAAGGCAAAGCCTGCATGCCATCCCTTGTCATTTACCGGGAACAGGACATAATCAATTCTTCCAGAGAAACTAAAGTGCTGGACACCAGCCATCTCTTGATAGCTGCCTAAACATTATCCATGAACCTTCCAGAAGAAGGATGCCCCATTCATGCCCCCAGACTTTAATGAGAACCACCTCGCATGCAAACCACCCTTGTGGATAGATCTTGTCAACAACCCGTAGTATTGCCAACTTACCCCAGCCCTGCCTTCAACAGAGTGGAGATCTTGAAAGATGGAGGTGGTTTGGATAATAGAGCCTCAACACTGGTACTTCTGTAGGGCTGGTGCAGGACAGGACAACGTGCCCCTGCTTTCTACACTTACTGCCCATGTTGTGTTAGTTCTCGCCAACTCTACCCTGGCCCATCTAAACACCTCCTAGCCCTGTTCCAAAATGCCCTTGTTTGTGAAGAATTTATTGTCACTTGCTATCCACTAAACACTTCTGCATACCTTCCCACAAGTTCTCCCATCACTCTCGTAAAACTGACAAAATCTATCACGCTCCTACTATGAATCAAAACACTGAAGTGAGGGATCACACAGCTGATAAGTTCTGAAACTGGGATTCAGACTCACCTAGGTCTTTCTTTTCAAACTTTTCCACCCAAGAAAAGGACGAAGTAAAATAGGCTCCCTGCTCATTGGAGAACCTACTTCTCCCTCTGCCTGCTGCTCCCCCTGCGCTCTCTGTGACAAATAAAATCTTTAAAAAAAAGGCGGGGGGGACCTGGAGATCTTAAAGACCACTGCAGGCAATATTTTATCCTGAAATTTTTTATTTGTTTCTTGATAGGACCATTTTCATTTACTTTTTCCCCACCGTCTTTTTGTAATATTGACACTCAGTGAAGCTACACAATTTTTATTCTGTAGCCTTATAACTAACTCACCCAACCCCTGTGTATCATCTGAAAATCTCTTTATAGAACACTGTTTAAAAATGTATGGTTAGGGGGCACCTGGGTGGCTCCGTCAGTTAAGCACCCAACTCTTGCATTTTTTTTTTAATGATTTTTTATTATATTATGTTCGGCACCATACAGTACATCCCTGGTTTCTGATGTAAAGTTTGATGACTCAGTTGCGTATAACACCCAGTGCACCATGCAATACGTGCCCTCCTTACTACCCATCACCAGCCTATCCCATCCCCCTCCCCCGAAGCCCTCAGTCTGTTTCTCAGAGTCCATAGTCTCTCATGCTTCATTCCCCCTTCTGATTACCCCCTTTCTTTATCCCTTTCTTCCCCTACCAATCATCCTAGTTCTTATGTTCCATAGATGAGAGAAATCATATGATAATTGTCTTTCTCTGCTTGACTTATTTCACTTAGCATTATCTCCTCCAGTGCCGTCCATGTTGCAGCAAATGTTGAGAATTCGTTCTTTCTGATAGCTGAGTAATATTCCATTGTATATATGGACCACAACTTCTTAATCCAGTCATCTGTTGAAGGGCATCTCGGCTCCTTCCACGATTTAGCTATTGTGGACAATGCTGCTATGAACATTGGGGAAGCACCCAACTCTTGATTTCAGCTCAGGTCATGATCCCAGGGTTGTGAGATCAAGCCCTGTGTTGAGCTCCATGCTGGCGTGGAGCCTGCTTGGGATTCTCTCTCTCCCTCTGCCCCTCCAACCCCATGCTCACTCACTCTCTCTTTCTGTTTAAAAAAAAAAAAAAAAAATCTGTGATTAGTCCTTTGAATGCACAGTGTTTTAGTAAAACATTGTCTTTACAGCACCCTTAAATATTTAGGATTGCTAAATTTCACTGGCACCCACAGAACACTAGCTCATGGTAACACACAAACCTCTACCACCCCGCCGCTTAGTCACTCCACGTCGCCATTGACAGGAAACATCACCAACAAACATGTCCCCTGGCTCATCAAGCCGGGGGCTGAGCTGAATCCTGGAGACAGGGACAGTGCTCTCGTGGCGCTTAACCTAGACAGAGGAACAGACAGCCGCAATGTTGCCCAAGTGTATCGCCATAAACTGTCCAACGTGAAGAAGCCAAAATAAAAGGGCCTGGTGAATTCTGTCAAATATCTGAGGAAGAAATGACACCAGTTCTATGCATACTCTTAAAAAACAGAGGAGAGAGGAACACTTCCAGATTCATTCTGTGAGGCCAGTACGACTGTGACTCTAGAGCCAGATGAAACTGTCGCTCGAAACTGCAGACCATTATCTCTCATGAATATAAACGTAAAATCTTTTACATTAGCAAACTGAAATCGGCAACATATAAAACGGATTATAGGGGCACCTGGACGGCACAGTCGTTAAGCGTCTGCCTTCGGCTCAGGGCGTGATCCCGGCGTTATGGGATCGAGCCCCACATCAGGCTCCTCCGCTAGGAGCCTGCTTCTTCCTCTCCCACTCCCCCTGCTTGTGTTCCCTCTCTTGCTGGCTGTCTCTCTCTCTGTCAAATAAATAAATAAAATGTTTTTTAAAAAAAACTTTTATTTCTTTGAGGGAGAGCGCACAAGCAGAGGGAGGGACAGAAGCAGACTCCCTGCTGAGCACAGAGCCCATCGACGTAGGGCTCGATCTCAGGACCCTGAGATCACGACCTGAGCCAAAGTCAAGACACTTTACTGACTAAGCAACCCAGGCAGCCCAACACAGCCCAATTTTTTAAAAAACAAAGGATTGCAAGAGACATTTTACCAAAAGAAACACATGAATGCCTAATAAGCACATGAAAAGAGGCTTGTGCTCAAAGGAGTTAACACAGCAAGCCTGGAACTGCTATCCTTAGAAAGTCCTTTGTCATGAGGATTACCACTGATTGGCTAAGAACTTGGAATTCAGGAGCGTTCCCACCATTCGCTGCTAATAACAGCTCACTGTGTGTGAACAATGTGGTTTACGCGGAACACCTGCTCTTCCTCCGGGAACGTGGCATTTGGGTGCATGTGAGGTAGGTGGTACCTACAGGGTGAGCCCCCAGTAAAAACCCTGGGCCCTAATGAGATTCCCTGGTAGACAATATTTCACATCTGTTGTCCCAAATCATGGGGGAATTAAGTACATCTTGTCTGACTTCACTGAGAGAGGACTTTGGAAACCTACACCCAGCTTCCTCCAGACTCCACCCCTTGCTCCTCTTCCCTTGGATGACTTTGCTATGAGTCCTTTCACTGTAATAAATCATAGCTGTGAGTATGACTTCAAGGTCAGTTCTGTGAGTCTTCCGAGCAAATTACGGAACCTGGAGGTGGCCATCAAGACCCCACGCACAAGGGGCACCTGGGTGGTTCAGTCAGTTAAATGTCTGCCTTCAGCTCTGGTCATGATCTCAGAGTCCTGGGATCAAGCCTCGCATCAGACTCCCCACTCAGCGAGAAGTCTGCTTCTCCATCTCCCTCTCCCCTTCTCCCTGCCCATGCTCTCTCTCACTAATGCTCTCTCTCTCAAAATCTTTAACAAAATTAAAGAAATAGGGCACCTGGGTGGCTCAGTCAGTTAAGCGTCTGCCTTCAGCTCTGGTCATGATCCTAGGATCCTGGGATCAAGTCCTGAATTGGGGTCCCTGCTCAGCAGGGAGTCTACTTCTCCCTCTACCCTTCCCCCTTGTTTGTGATCTCTCTCTCACTCTCTCTCTAATAAATAAATACATAATTTTTAAAAGGGGGGGAATGATGCCAAAACACACACCAAAAAACCAAAAAAGTAAATAATAAATAAAAGAATTAATGAATTAATTTTAAAAAATAGACTACTTTCTGAGTCCAGCTGAGTGGACTCAGGTTACACTAGCATGACCACTACTGTAAATCTCCATCTTTTATGTTCAAACCTATCAACAACAGCTTAAAGGAGACTTTCTGGATCCTAATTCAAAGGAAGCTGTTGACACAGCCTAGAGCCTGGTGACTAGGTATCAAAAATGTCATCAGAGAAGGACAGCCCTCATGCTATTAAAAGGATCCTTAGCAAGTGCTCCTGACCACGGACACTGCTGCAAAAGGAAAGGACGCTAGAGACCACAACCAAACTCAAGGGGTTCGCTCCTGGGGGTGCACCAAGCTGAACACGACCCAAGGAAGTACTGAAAGCAAGGAACTTTTTATTCCTTGTTAGAAGGGATGAGACAGGGAGATAGCTCTCAAAGCCCTGTCTCGCCGAGAGGTTAGTACAGGAAGTTTTTATTCGGTGTATTAGGGGCCAGGGCAGGGAGCTTGAATGGGCATTTCAGTTCAATCGTGCATGCCTACCATGTCGACATGCTAGTGCATACATCTGTAGGGCCCAAGGGCTGGCCGCCTCAATATGGGTCACTTTGGCACCAAGAATATTTTGAGTTAAAAAGCAATCATAACCTGGTAGACTCAGGAACAGCTCTTTACCACCCCCTCAACTGCCTAAAAGGAATTTATAGAGAGGACCTGCTCCAGGAAGAGAGCTGTCACCATTGCTAACATTACAGAACCAACTAGGTATGGTAGACATGGGGGAGACTAGAAAGGCCACTTTGATCAAAGTCCTCTCTTTGCCCCATTGCTTGAGTGGCCCTGTTTACCAAACATTTACTCCTTTTATCTCCCTGTAAATTGCATTCCTTTCCCCTGAAGTCGCAGACCCCCACCCACTTGTCTTTGCCTCAGGATGACATACATACCTCATTTTGCCTAATTGTCTTCGGAATTTCCTGCGTTCCCCATGCCTACACTATTAAATTTGATTTTCTCCTGTTCATCTGTCTCATGTCAAATTGATTCTTAGCCAGCTAGAAGGTCCTTGAATGGGACAGGAACTCTTGCTCCCCAACACATCATAAGTTCAAAAAGTGGTGGAAAACTCCATCCATAGGAGGAGATCTTGTATTATGATGAACTAAAGGCAACCTCAGGACAACTCAGGGAGGTTTCTGCGCAGGTCCTCAGCTCCAATCTGGTTCCAACTGGCTCACGGACGGGGCTATTAGGTGAGACACACCTAGCATAGGGCTGTCAGGCGAAATACTTAATCCAATTGGGTGCCTCTTTGACAAGACAAAACACACTCCTTCCCTGCCTTTGTTCCTTCCCCTTCTCGCTTCTGCTGATAACTTTCAGCTCTCTGATTGAGTAACTTCCCATTGTGTCCTTGTTAACGAGACCTCTAGGCCAAATTAACGCTGAAGAGAAGGAGCTGACAGATGGCAGATCATGTCTTTTACATTTGAACCCAACGTAAAACCCTTTCTCCTTTTCCTTTTCTTTCCTCTGGCACTGGCCTAGAAGGATGGCGCCCTCATCTGTATCTCCAGGGCCACTGCTAAGGGGAAGTAGGGAGGTAACCTCTCTTATTTCAGCCTTAAAAAAAAAAAAAAAAAGATCTAACTGTACCCCTAACTTTTCACAAGCAAAATAAGACATCTCATTGGTCACTCCCCTAAATTCACACTGTTGAGTTAAGATGGGCATTTCTCTTGGCAAGGCCCTATTTCTCTGATTAAGGATAAATGTAAATAAGGCTATGATCAAAAACTTACGCTTAACTCCTAAAATTATTACAAAATCTGCTAAAGCAATAGCAGCCCAACAAAAATATGTAGCCTCTTGGGTCAAATTTGTCCTCAATAACAGATTAGCTCTTGATTATCTTTTAGCTGAGCAAGTAGGTATCTATGCTGTGTTCAACACCACCTGCTAGGCCTGGATTAACCTTTCTGAGGAAGTTAAAACCCAGTTACCTAAGAACGAACTGCTTGGCGTAAAAGGGTGACTCCTTCCACAGGGTCTTTCTTTGACTGGATTTTGATTGGTTTAGGTCTTGGGGACCATTGCTCCAAAGTGCACTCAGAGTATTGGGAATTATCCTGCTTATAGTCATCATAATCATCTCCTGGTACACTGTGTTCTCTCAAAAGCTTTCAGTGTATGTTTGAAGCCTCTAACCACCAGGAAAATGATCTCCCTAAGACTGGAGCCTCTAAGGAGTGAGGAAAATACCCAGCTTAAGGAACGTGAGCCAAAAGTTCTGTATCACAGAAGCCGAGTACAAATGGCAGGACCTAGCGATACCACACAAAGGAGCAAGAACTACTGTGAACTTTAAGAGCCGTAGCTAGGAGTGCCACCAATGCCTTCAAATGTGACCACAGCTCTCAGTTAAACTGAGAGCCTGATGAAAAGGGGGAATTGTTAGACAAAACCGTAGGCTCAACATGGCATCACTTAAACCAAGTTTCCAAATCGGGGCTTACTATCCAATCTAACCGCAGTTTCAACCTCCCCCAGGAATGTGGCCTCGACTGGTCAGTCAGGAAAAGTTTTCTGTCAGCGCCCATGAGTCTGGCCCCTGGGTTCTCTCCATCCCCCAGAGAAAGATGAGGTAATCTGCGTGATAAGACCTTTTACTCCCCGCCCCCCCCCCCCAAACAGACTCATCTGGAACAATCCTTTTCTTTTGCTAATAATTTTCTTGCCCCCACCTTCCATCTATAAAAATCTTCCATTCTGGACAACAAGTTAGTTCCTAACTTGCTAGACGGGATGTTGCCTAATTCATGAGTTGTTTAATAAAACCAGTTAGATCTTCAAATTTACTTGGTTGAATTTTGTTATTTAACAGTAATTAGTCAAGAGAAATGAGGGGCACTTAGATGGCCCAAATGGTTGAGCGACTGCCTTCAGCTCAGGTCCTGATCTCCTGAGTCGAGCCCTGTGTTGGGCTCCCTGCTCAGTTGGGAAGCCGGCTTCTCCCTCTGCCTCTGCCCTTCCCCCCTGCTCATGCTCTCAATCTCTCTCTCTCAAATAAATAAAATCTTTTTTAAAAATAAAAATGAAAATACATGTCTACACAAAAACTTTGATATGAACGTTCATGTAGCATTTTACGTACAGTGACAGTGTAAAAACTGGAAACAACCCCAATTTCCATCACCTAGAGAACGAACAAACAAAATGTAGTCATACATAATCGTACAATGGAATATTATTCACCAATAAAAATAAAGTACTAATATATGCTACAATATGGATGAACCTCAAAAATCATGCTAGGAGAAAGAAACCAGATATTTCAAAACTATATATTACGTGATTCCATTTACATGAAATTTCTAGGGAAGGGAAATTTATAGAGACAGAAGGCAAAAAGTGGTTGCCTGGGTCTCAGGGTAGGAGCAGAAATTGACTACAAACAGAGACAATGGAACCTTGTCAGTCTTCTGACAAATATTCTAAAACTGAGTTGTGCTGATGGAACTATATACTTATATCTTATGGATGAATTTTATAATATGTAAATTATACCTCAATAAAGCTTTTTGAAGTTAAAAAAAATATAGGGGCAGTTGAGTGGCTCAGTTAAGCATCAGTCCTGCAATAGAGCCCCGCATTGGGCTCCACACTCAGGGGGGGATCTGCTTGTCCCTCCGCCTTTTCCCCTGCTTGTTGTCTCTCTCTCTCACTCATAAATAAAATCTTTTAATAAATAAATATTTTTTGTATAAATGGAAGAATAGAGTACCTGTTTTGTACAGTATAGCCCTCTGAAAAGGCCTTTATGGTGGATATAGAGTATCCTAACTTAGGAAGCTTCAGTGTCATGATAATACTGATTCGTTCTGAATGAATGATACTGAGTAACATTGACTCATCCATCTACTCAGAGGCCAAGAACAGAACCATAGTATATTTTTACGGGGAAGGGGTCATTGTGACGTAGGTTTGGCAAGCAGACCCTGCAGTTACGCTATGAGTTCAAATTTGAACAACTCTAAGTTATGTTAATTTATACAGACTATTAATAGATGCAAATTATGACATCGATAGCATATAATGTGGGAGTTCTTGTATGCAAGTGAAGTTGTTATTAGTTTAAAATAGACCATTAGAACTCTAAGATATTTTAGGTAAGTCCTTTGGTAACCACAAAGAAAATGCTTATAGATGATACACAAAAGAAAAAGAGAAAAAAACCAAAACTTAACAATACAAAAAAGCAAAAAAACACAAAGAAAGACAGCAAGAGAGAAAAGAGGGACAAAAGAACTACAAGACAAACAAAACAGTTAAAAAATGATAACAGTAAATCCTTTCCTATCAAGAATTACTTTAGAGGTAAATAAACTAAATTTCCCAATAAAGAGATACAGAGTAACCAAGAGAATAAAAAATCAAGATCTAACTGTATGCTGTCTATAAGAAACCCACTTTATTTTTTTTTAATTTAAATTCAATCAGCCAACATATAGTAAGTACATCATTAGTTTTAGATGTAGTGTTCAATGATTCATCGGTTGCATATAATACCCACGGCTCATCACATCACACGCCCTCCTTAATGCCCATCACCCCGTTACCCCATTCCCCCCACCAACCTCCCCTTCCACAGCCCTCAGCTTGTTTCCCAGCATAAAGAGTCTCTCATGGTTTGTCTCCCTCTCTGATTTCTTCCCATTCAGTTTTCCTTCCCTTCCCCTATAATCCCCTGTGCTATTCCTCATATTCCACATATGAGTGAAACCATATGGTAATTGTCTTTCTCTGATTGACTTATTTCACTTGCATAATACCCTCCAGTTCCACCCACATTGATATAAATGGTAGGTATTCATCCTTTCCGATGGTGAGTAATAGCCCATTGTATATATGAACCACATCTTCTTCATCCATTCATCTGTTGAAGGACATCTCGGCTCCTTCCACAGTTTGGCTATTGTGGACATCGCTGCTATGAACATTGGGGTGCACGTGCCCCTTCGTTTCCCTACATCTGTATCTTTGGAGTAAGTGCCTAATAGTGCAATTGCTGGGTCATAGGGTAGCTTTATTTTTAACTTTTTGAGGAAATTCCATACTGTTTTCAGAGTGGCTGCACCAGCTTGCCTTCCCACCAACAGTGTAGGAGAGTTCCCCTTTCTCCACACCCTCGCCAACATTTGTTGTTTCCTGACTTGTTAATTTTAGCCATTTTAACTGGCGTGAGGTGGTATCTCATTGTGGTTTTGATGTGTATTTCCCTGGTGACAAGTGATGTGGAGCAGTTTTTCATGTGTCTGTTGGCCATTTGGATGTCGTCTTTGGAGAAATGTTCATGTCTTCTGCCCATTTCTTGACTGGACTATTTGGTTTTGTGGTGTTGAGTTTGATAAGTTCTTTATAGATTTTGGATACCAGCCCTTTATCTGTTATGTCATTTGCAAATATCTTCTCCCATTCTGTAGGTTGCCTTTTAGTTTTGTTGACTGCTTCCTTTGCTGTGCAGAAGCTTTTTATCTTGATGAAGTCCTAATAGGTCATTTTTGCTTTTGTTTCCCTTGCCTTTAGAGACATGTCTTGCAAGACGTTGCTGCACCTGAGGTCACAGAGGTTGCTGCCTGTGTTCTCGTCTAGGATTTTGATGGATTTCCGTCTCGCATTTAGGTCTTTTATCCATTTCGAATTTATCTTTGTGTATGGTATAAGAGAATGGTCTAGTTTCATTCTTCTGCATGTGGCTGTCCAATTTTCCCAGCACCATTTATTGAAGAGACTGGGGTTTTTTTCCCATTGGATATTCTTTCCTGCTTTGTTGAAGATTAGTTAACCACAGAGTTGAGGGTCCATTTCTGGGCTCTCTATTCTGTTCCATTGATCTATGTGTCTATTTTTGTGCCAGTACCATGCTGTCTTAATGATCACACCTTTGTAATAGCTTGAAGTCAGGCATTGCGATGCCCCCAGCTTTGGTTTTTTCAACATTCCCCTGGAGATCTAGGGTCTTTTCTGGTTCCATACAAATTTTAGGATTGTTTGTTCCAGCTCTGTGAAAAATGTCAGTGGTATTTTGATAGGGATTTCATTGAATGTGTAGGTTGCTCTGGGCAACATAGACCTTTTAACAATGTTTATTCTTCCAATCCATGAGCATGGAATGTTTTTCCATCTCTTTGTGTCTTCCTCAATTTCTGTCATAAGTGTTCGTAGTTTTTAGAAGAAACCCACTTTAAATCCAAGAACATACAGAAGCTGAAAGTGAAGAGATGGAAAAAGTCATTCCAAGCAAATAGTAATCAAAAGAAGTAGGAAAATGCACTGGGTGTTATACACAACTAATGAATCATCGAGCCTTACATCGGAAACCGGGGATGTACTGTATGGTGACTAACATAATATAATAAAAAATCATTTAAAAAAAAAAAAAAAGAAGTAGGAATGGTTATACTTAGACGAAATAGATTTTAAGTCAAAAACTCTTTCTAGGGCACCTGGGTGGCTCAGTTGGTTAAGCATCTGCCTTTGGCTCGGGCCATGGTCCCAGGGTCTGTGCTGAGCAGGGAGCTCCATGCTGAGCTTCTCCTTCTCCCTCTGCCACTCCCCCTGCTTGTGCTCTCTCGCTTGCTCTTTTTCCTCTCTCAAATAAAGAAATGAAAACAGTTCTTAAATTTTTTAAATTTTTAAAAAATGTTTCTAGAGGGGCACCTGGATGGCTCAGTCAAGCATAGGACTCTTGGTTTTGGCTCAGGTCATATTCTCAGACTGGTGAGATTGAGCCCCATTTTGGCCTCTGCGCTGCGCATGGAGCCTGCTTAAAATTCTCTCTCCCTCCTCTTTTGCCCCCCCTTTAAAAAAAAAAGAAGAAAAAAACTGTTTCCAGAGACAAAGACCATTACATAATGCTAAAAGGGTCAACTCATAAGGAAGATATAACAATTACAAATACTCATCCAACATGGAAGCACCTAAATATGTAAAACAAATATTAATGGACCTGAAAAGAGAAACTGACACCAATACAATAATAGTAGGCTTCATATCCTACTTGCAACAGAACATCCAGACAGAAAATCAATAAACAGTGGACTTGAGCAACACTATATACCAAATAGACAAATACACTATGGACATAACAGACACATGCAAAACTTCGTGCCACAGCAGAAGAACACACATTCTTCTCAAGCACACGGACAACACTCTCTGGGGTAGATCACACGTTAGGTCACAAGCACGTCTTAACAATTTAAGATCAAAATCATACCAGGTATCTTTTCTGATCACAATAAAATGAAACTAGGAGTCAATCACAGCAAGGAAACGGAAAATTTACAAGTTCATGGAAACTAAATATCACACTCTTGAATAAACACTGGGTCAAACAGGAAATCGAAAGGGAATTCAAAAAATATCTTGAGATTAAAAAAAAAAAGCAAAACCACAACTTACCAAATCTTATGGAATGCAGCAAAAGCAGTACTAAGAGCAAAGTTTATAGTGATTAACACCTATATTTAAAAAGAAGATCTGAAATAAACAACCTAACTTTATACTTCAAGGAACTAGAAAAAAGAATAAACTAAACCCAAAATTAGCAGGAGGAAAGAAATAATAAAGATAGAGAAAAAAATCAACAAAACTCAGAGTTGGGTTTTTTTGAAAAGCTAAAACTGGCAAACCTTTAGCTGGACTAAGAAGAAAAGAAGACTCAAAATCAGAAATGAAAAAGGAGACATTACAGTGGGTGTCTCAGAAATAAAAAAGGATCATTAGGGACTATTATAAACAATTATATACATGCAAATTGGATAACCTAGAAGAAATGGCTAAATTTCTAGAAACATACAACCTACCAAGGATGGATCAAAAAGAAATAGAAAGCCTGAACAGGCCGATAACAAATAACGAGGTTGAAGTAGCAAAAACCTCCCAAGAAAGAAAAATCCAGGACCAGATGGCTCCACTGCTAAATATTACTACAGATTCCAATAAAAATTAATACCAAATCTTCTTAAAATTTCCCAAGACGGGGTGCCTGCGTGGCACAGCGGTTAAGCATCTGCCTTCGGCTCAGGGCGTGATCCCGGCGTTACGGGATCGAGCCCCACATCGGGCTCCTCTGCTGGGAGCCTGCTTCTTCCTTTCCCACTCCCCCTGCTTGTGTTCCCTCTCTCGCTGGCTGTCTCTATCTCTGTCAAATAAATAAATAAAATCTTTTAAAAAAATAAAATAAATAAAAATAAAATAAAATTTTCCAAGAATTAAAGAAAAGGGAGTACTTCCAAACTCATTTTACGAGGCCAGTGTAAAGATACCAGTAGGAAAAAAAATGAAAACTATAGGCCAGTATCTCTGATGAACATAGATGCAAAAATCCTCAATAAAATACTAGCAAACCAAATTCAAAAACACATCACAAAGATGACACATGAGGGGGCCTCTGGGTGGCTTGGTTGGCTGAGTGTCTGCTTTCAGCTTAGGTCATGATCTCAGGGTCCTGGGATGGGGCCTCACTTCAGCCTCCCCGCTTGGCAGGGAGATTGCTTTTCCCTCTCCCTCTGCCCCTCCTTCCTGCTCATTCTCTCTCTCTCTCTCTCTCTCAGATAAATAAAATCTTTTTATAAAAAAAGAAAAGAATGGGTCGCCTGGGTGGCACAGCGGTTAAGCGTCTGCCTTCGGCTCAGGGCGTGATCCCGGCGTTATGGGATCGAGCTCCACATCAGGCTCCTCTGCTATGAGCCTGCTTCTTCCTCTCCCACTCCCCCTGCTTGTGTTCCCTCTCTCTTTGGCTGTCTTTATCTCTGTCATATAAATAAATAAAATCTTTAAAAAAATAAAATAAAATAAAAAAAGAAAAGATTACACACCATGACCAACTGTGATTTATTTGTGGGATGCAAGTTGTTTTAACACATGCAAATCAAACAATATGATACACCACATTACCAGAATGAAAGATAAACTCACATGACCATCTCAATAGATGGCCAAAAAAAAATTGACAAAGTTTAACACCCATTCGTGATAAACACTGTCAACAAAATAGGTACAAAAGGAAACTTCCTCAACACAATAAAGGCCAATTATGAAAAGCCACACCTAACATCATAATCAACAGGGAAAAACTGAAAGCTTTCCCTCTAAGATCTGGTACAAGGCAAGGATGCCCATTCTTACTCCTTCCATTCAACATAATGCTGCAAGTATTAGCAAGAGCAAGCAGAATAAAAATTAAAAAAAAAAAAAAAGTGGAGTGTGGAATGAAAGCTATCCAAATCAGAAAGGAGGAGTAAAATTATCACTGTTTGCAGATCACGTTTTTCTATACGTAGAAAACCCTAAAGACTACACAAAACAACAAAAAAAATAGAACTAATGAATTCAGTAAAGTTGCAGGATACAAAATCAACATACAAAAATAAGTTACACCTTTTTACACTAACAACAATCTATCCAAAAAGGAAATCAAGAAAACAATCCCATTTACAATAGTGTCAGAAAGAATAAAATGGTTAGGAATAAATTTAAACAAGAAAGTGAAATACCTGTACACTGAAAGCTATAACTCAACGATGAAAGAAACTGAGGAAGACACAAAGAAATGGAAAGATACCCTGTGTTCATGAATTGGAAGAATTAATATCATTTACACGTTCATATTACCCAAAGCCATCTATCAATTCTATGCAAGCCTTATCAAAATTCCAATGACATTTTTCACAGAAATAGAAAAAACAACTATAAAATTTGTATGGAACCACAAAAGGCTCTGAACGGCCAAAGCAAAGCTGGGAAAGAACAAAGGTGAAGCTATCACACTCCCGGATTACAAACTATACTGCAAAGCTATGTAATCAAACAGTATGGTGATGGCATAAAAACAGACATATAAACCAATGGGACAGACTAGAGACCCCAGAAATAAATCTAAGCTTATATAGTCAACTAATTTTTTACAAGGGCCAAAAATACACAATGGAGAAAGGATAGTTTCTTTAATAAATGGTGCTGAGAAAACTGCATAGCCACATGCAAAAAATGAAATTGGACCCCTAACTTACACTACACACAAAAATCAACTCAATGTGGATTAAAAGGTGAATATAGGGGCGCCTGGGTGGCACAGCGATTAAGCGTCTGCCTTCGGCTCAGGGCGTGATCCCGGCGATCTGGGATCGAGCCCCACATCAGGCTCTTCTGCTATGAGCCTGCTTCTTCCTCTCCCACTCCCCCTGCTTGTGTTCCCTCTCTCGCTGGCTGTCTCTATCTCTGTCGAATAAATAAATAAAATCTTTAAAAAAAATAAAAAAATAAAAAATAAAAGGTGAATATAAGACCTGAGCCCATAAAACGCCTAGAAGAAAGCACAGGGAAATTGTTCATTGACATTGGTCTTGGAAACTTTTTTTTTTTTTTTTTTTTTGGATATGACACCAAAAGTGCAAGCAACAAAATCAAAAATAAACATGGGACTACATCAAACTAAAAAGTTTCTGCATGGCAAAAACCATCAACAGAATGAAAAGGTAACCTCTGGGATGGGAGAAAATATTTGCAAATCATTTATCTGATAAGGGATTGATATCCAAAATGTACAAGGAATTTGTAAAATTCAATAGGGGAAATAATCAGATTTTTTAAATAGGCAGAGGACCTGAATAGACATTTTCCCAAAGAAGACATACAAATAGCCAACAGGTACATGAAGAGGTGCTTAACATCACTAATCATCAGGGAAATGCATATCCAAACCAGGAGATATCACCTCACACCTGTCAGAATGGCTGTCATCAAAAAGACAAGAGAGGGACACCTGGGTGGCTCAGTCGGTTAAGCACCTGCCTTCGGCTCAGGTCATGATCCCAGAGTCCTCGGATCAAGTCCTGCATCAGGCTCCTTGCTTAGTGGGGAGCCTGCTTCTCCCTCTCCCTCTGCCCCCCCCCCTCATGCACGCTCTCTCTCAAATAAATAAAATCTTTAAAAAATAAAAATAAAAACCTTAAAAAAGAAATGGTGGTTTATATATACAGTGAAATATTATCCAGCCTTTAAAAAGGAGATCCTGTCAATTCCAACAACATGAATGAACCTGGATGGCATTATGCTGAGTGAAATAAGCTAGACAAAGAGAGAAGAAAGCTTGCAGGATCGCAATTATGTAGAATCTTAAAAAGTCAAATACATAGTAGCAGAGAGTAGAATGGTGGTTCCCAGGCACAAGGAGGTGGGAAAAAATGGTCCAAGAGTACAAAAGTTGCAGTTATGTAGGATGAGTAAGTGTAGAAAGCTAACCTACCATATGACTAGAGTCAGTACTGTATTGAACACTGAAAATTTGCTGAGTGGATTTCACGTGCTCTCACCACACAGAGAAGTAACAGTGAGGTATGTTCGTCTGCGTTATCATTTCACTGTGTCTATCAAAATCGCGTTGTACACCTTAAATACATACAATTTCCATTTAAAAAACAGAGAAATTGCATTGAATCATTTAATAGGTGTGTAACTTGGTAAAATTATTTAACCCTTCTAAGCTTGGATTTACTCACTTGAAGGTACGGTTGTTTATTCATCGGGTTATTTATTCGTAGGGTTATGGTGAGGACTGAGCTGCTGCACAGGCTCCATGCCGTAGTTTTCTCAAGCTTCGGGATTCTGATTATAAATTCTGAAGCCTGAGGTTACCGGAAAAGCAGCTGTGAGAATGGAACATGCTTCCAAGTGGAAAAAGCACTAACTGGGAGTCAGTACATCTCCCAGTAGGGATTTACTACCATCTCACCGTGTAGCCCTGGGCAGTCACCTAACTTTCCCCGGTCTCACTTCCCTCATCGGCCGTGTTCATTTACGCTGCCCTCGTCCGCAGTAAACAGGGAATCTGAGGAGGCCTCGCGGGGCTGAGAAGTCCGGCCTTCCTCCACCTCACCTGCGCGCGGCCCTGACCTAAACCCACCCGAGCACACCGCGCTCTGAAAGCGAGTTGTGCTGTGCTCTGCCATGCTGGGTGGGGGGACATTGGCCACGAGATGGCAGCATTCTCCCAACCGCCCGCACACTTACACCCTGCAACCGTAAACCCAGTTTAAAGAGGAAAACCGACACCAGAGTGCTGGGTTCCCTTCCCATTTTCACTTTCGGGTGGCCCCTGCTCGCGTTCATTAAAGGAGCACTTTCTCTAAGCTCCTTGCGCCCTGAGCGCTGCGCGCCGACGCTCTCGCGAGATCGCCGCCGGAAGTGGGTGGCAACCGGGACGCCGCGGCTCGGTTCCCCGGAAGGTGAGCTTTTCTCCGGAGCTCTGCAGCCGCCTCACCCAGGGCGCTCGCCTCCGAGGAAGAGCTCGCCCCGCCTCGGCCTTTCCAGCCCAGATCGCTCGCTTTCGGCTGCCCCGACAGCACAGCTGCGCGGCCCGGCCTGCAGAGAGCCCGCCAGCCCCGACCCCGCCCTCCCTCCGCGCTGCAGTTAGGCCGCGCCCTGAGGCCCATTCCGCGGCGGCTCCGGCGGGTGATGCCAAATACAGCCATGAAGAAAAAGGTGCTGTTGATGGGGAAGAGCGGGTCGGGGAAGACCAGCATGCGGTCGATTATCTTTGCAAATTATATCGCCCGCGACACCCGGCGCCTGGGTGCCACCATTGATGTGGAGCACTCCCACGTCCGATTCCTGGGCAACCTGGTGCTCAACCTGTGGGACTGTGGCGGTCAGGACACCTTCATGGAAAATTACTTCACCAGCCAGCGAGACAACATCTTCCGTAACGTCGAGGTTTTGATTTACGTGTTTGACGTGGAGAGCCGCGAACTGGAAAAGGACATGCACTATTACCAGTCGTGTCTGGAGGCCATCCTCCAGAACTCCCCGGATGCCAAAATCTTCTGCCTGGTGCACAAAATGGATCTGGTTCAGGAGGATCAGCGTGACCTGATTTTTAAAGAGCGAGAGGAAGACCTGAGGCGTTTGTCTCGCCCACTGGAATGCGCTTGTTTTCGAACCTCCATCTGGGACGAAACGCTCTACAAAGCCTGGTCCAGTATTGTCTATCAGCTGATTCCCAATGTTCAGCAGCTGGAGATGAACCTCAGGAATTTTGCCCAAATTATCGAAGCCGACGAAGTCCTGCTGTTCGAGAGAGCTACGTTCTTGGTCATTTCCCATTACCAGTGCAAAGAGCAGCGTGATGTCCACCGGTTTGAGAAGATCAGCAACATCATTAAGCAGTTCAAGCTGAGCTGCAGTAAATTAGCCGCTTCTTTCCAGAGCATGGAAGTTCGGAATTCTAACTTCGCTGCTTTCATCGACATCTTCACGTCAAACACGTACGTGATGGTGGTTATGTCGGATCCGTCCATCCCTTCTGCAGCTACTCTGATCAACATTCGCAATGCCAGAAAACACTTTGAGAAGCTGGAGAGAGTGGATGGTCCCAAGCACAGCCTCCTGATGCGTTGAATATTGCCAAATGCCCTTTCTGAAAATGCTGAATTGCCTTCCCCCCCCCGCATCTTTTTTTTTTTTTAATATTCATAATGTCCTGTGCTTAAAAGTGGGCTTTGAAATGTGTGCTGCTTACTACTTCCATCTCTTTCTTCCCTACTCCCCCGTCTGTAAACCTTGGACGCTATTTACTCAGTTACCCAGTAGAGCTTCAAGATGGCCTTTCTGAAAAGTTGGTATGGTGTAACACTAAAGTAGGTGGTGTGCGTGCGTGCGTGTGTGTGTGTGCTGACTACCTGGTTATAATAGATAAACACATTAAAGCCTTTACAGTATCTTCCTGTATTCCTGACAAGACTGCAAAGATGGAATGTTACTATTTTATCAGCAAGGTATTAAAATGCATTTACAAATCCTTGGCTTCAATCATGAATAAACATTTGCTGTTAGCAATTTAAAATATGGTCGTATTTGAAATAATTTAAAGATTCTGACTGCCCACAAGTAATGCTTAACTGGTAAATCTTAATTTTTGTGATCTAGTCCCTATCACCTTAGGGAGAGTGAATAGCAGCTGTAAGCAGAGCAACTAAGAGGCTTAGACCACCTGAGTGGAGTTCATTTCTCCCTTCACTTGCTCGCTCTGTGAACTCAGCAAGGTACTTAATTTCATTCTGCTGTTTCTCATTTGTGAAATGTGGGTAAGAGTAGCACTACTTACAGGATTGTTTTTAAAAAATAATCAAATTAAAACAACATGGAAAGCATCTAGAATGGTGCCCGACATACCCAGTACTATGTGTCAGCTATCAATACGACCACCTGAGCCATCCTCCCCCTACCAACCCCACCCCTTAAATGACTACTCCCAAATTACTGAAGCCTAGCTAAATGTTTGAGCCCTTACTAAATGCCAGGTACTCTTAAATATTTGATGTGTATTTTCTTATTTAATCCACAACCTGAGGTAGATTACTTTTATTTCTTAATAGGTGAAAAAACTGATAGGACCTTATTAAGGTGATAGAGCTGAACCTAGGCAGTATGATTACAGACCTACCCCTTTCCTATTACTCCCCACTATTTCCTCCATTGACAGAAAAGTTCATCCTAAAAATCTTAGCTTTTCAGGTGTACACTACTCCTTCATATAATTCCCCTAATTTTACAGATTAAGGAAACTGCAGCCCAGAAGTGACTTCTCAAAGAACAGTGTTCGTTCACTTTGGGCAAATTGACTTCTCCATCTTTATCCATCTGGAAATTGGTTAATACTGAATCAGAGTCTTAGATTGCCAGTTCTTAGGGAAGGATTCTAAGGTTCCTAATTTAGATTGGCAGTATGGTATAGTGAAATCAGAAAACACTTAAAATGTCCTATTCCAACTGCCTTATGCTTTTAAATGAAATCTAAGTATTTTAGAGCCAAGAGACCTCTCTGATCCACTCTTCTCACCAGTCATTTTACAAAGGACACCTTACCTTTGAATACAGACAGAGGTAATAGAGCTTTAGCTTTTCCAAGGCCTTTGTAGCATCAGCTGTGGATGACAAAGTCCCTACCCATGAAGAGCAAGAAGCTATTCAGATCTGTTACCAACTCTAAACTCTTCTATGTAGGGCCTCTGGCAATAAGTTAAAAGACTCCAGATGTTAAAAAACTTAAGGACAGATTTCCTTTTCAAAATCATTTTAAAATAACCACATTTAGTAAATCAAATTAAAATGGCAGTAACAAAATTCATTTACCTGAATCATTTAACCTCTCAAATTTCTGTTGATCAAATTACTGGCAGACCTTTATACATGCTCATTCTAGGATTTGCAGGGCATGGTTCTTTTTGATACTATATAGGAAATTCCAGAGCCAGGTGTTATAATATTGAATGTTTATTCAAGTCTATAGTAAATAGGACATATTTACAAATAGTCCCATAGAGGACTCACAAATATTTTAAATATAGCATGTGGACTGACTTGCACAGTGCCTAAGGAGAAAGCAACTATGGATCTGCAAGATAATGTGAAAGAATTTTACCTTTGTAAGTACTTTTACATTAAGGAAAATGCCCTTAAACATTTATTTTGTTTAATTTAGAATTCTAAGAGTAGGGAAAAAATAAGGTTTCCTTTATAAAGTTCTCAAGAATTCCTGTTTTTTTCCCTTAGATAAAACTGACTTCATAGATCATGGTAAAGAATGGTTTCAAAATACTTGTATTTTTTTTCAGTTAAATTCCCCCAAAATGTTTTGTTGTTTTGTTTTTTTTTTTTTTTAGCCTCAAATACTCTTTAATCCACTTGGTAACATTTTTCATGTTAAATATTACATGCTTGTCCTCTTTAAACATTTAAAACAATTAGGACATTCTGTCATTCGTTACTAAAGTTTCAAGTTGACACACAAGTCAATTTACACCTTTATCTTACAAATAGTGAATAAAATGAGGTACATTCCGTATAATCTGCGATGAATGTAATGAGAAAAAGTACATTTACAGCTATGAAGTAGCCCTATACCGTTATTTTAATCCCATCACAAAAAAAGGCAAAGAAAACAATTCCATAGGTAAGTATTTGCTAAAAATGATCCATGGCCCTTGAGGATATTTATGTGTGAACACACACCTCCTACATCTCCAAAGGTATGTATGTCTGTATGTATATCCTCAGTATGACTGGAAAGATCACATACAACCATGAAAAAATATGATAAAAGCACTAAGTGAAAAATACTAAATGAATAAAAGATAAACTATAGATTTTAGAGAAGGGCTAAATCAACGGAATGGAAGGGACAGATTAGGACTTCAAGGTGGAAGTGACATTTGGTCTGAGCCTTAAAGGACAGATGTAATCGTGAATTAAGATTTCTAAAGAACCACGCTCATCAAAGCAGTTCAGTAAAAAAATGGTAAACAACAGTGGAAGGGGAATAGAGGAATCCACACAGGGGACATTATATGCCTTTAAATTTTAACTCCATTCTGGAATTAGCAATAAACCAGTAATGGAATTTTAAACCAAGTGATCAAAATAGTCCCTTAAAGTCAAAAGGTAGCTATTCAAGCAATACTGGAGAGGAAAGAGCCTAAAGGCAGTTAGGTCATAATCACAAAGGTTTAGGAGAAAATGACAGATCAGAGAGATTTTTGTTGATACTACTGGCATATAAAGGACAAGAAAGAATGCCAAAACTCCCAACCTATTCCAGGTATGACTCACTTAACAATGTGGTTTTTGTCAATCCATACTGTCCACAGACATTTTGATCTTTTGATTCTCAGTAATTATAAGGGCCTCCCACCCTTAATGGCGAACTTGGGCTTCCTTATCAATTAACTCCTAAAGCAGTACATATGTAATAATATACTTGCTTCTTGAAGATACCCCAGGGCTAAATGTGACTCTATATCCCCCAGGATGATTCTCAGTCTTTTTATTGAGCCTAAGAATTACCAGAGAAGCATATTTAAAATGTAGATTCTTAATCCCCATTTTAGACCTACAGAATCTACAGTTTTTAGGACGTATCCCAGATGATTCCTTGAGTCCACCTTAGACAAGTCATTTAAGTTCCCTAGCTGCAGTATCACTGTCTGTAAAATAGGTATAATCACAACTATCTGACAGTAGAGTTATGAAGTTAAATGAAACAATATGTATTAATGTCTAGGAATGGCCCTGGCACGTTTTGGTGCTAATAGCCCTACCTCCTCCCTAATATGTGAATTTTGGATTTACAGGGTAGTGGGTTTTCTTATGGCAGACTACAGGATAGTTTCCCAGATCTGATTTGTTCCCAGTCCCTGATTTGTTGTATTAACTAA
Source organism: Ursus arctos (assembly GCF_023065955.2). Lineage (NCBI taxonomy): Eukaryota > Metazoa > Chordata > Mammalia > Carnivora > Ursidae > Ursus > Ursus arctos. The sequence continues at coordinate 13,073,370 of NW_026622852.1, forward strand.
TAAAGGAATATAGCACCCTAAGAGAAACTGCTCTTCCTCTTTTTTTCCCACTGCAAATAAGGGAGTTGTATGTGCTTTTCTTCAGTCTTTTGTCACAAAAAGACTGGCCTTCAAACTGGGATCAAACAACTTAGTGAAAACCCAAAATGAATGAAGAGAGATGAACAATAAAATCCATCCACCTCCAGAACTCTCCCCTTCCAACTTCTCTCCTCTCCTTACCGGTTTCCTGACAAATGGACAAGGTTTTGATGGTTAAGAACTGGGGCTGGACAGAGGGGTACCGCAGGTGCCATCACCTTTCCAGTGCATGCTCATTGCTCCTGGTTCACAGGGCGATGGCATGTATACACCTGGATGGTAGAGACAAGCCATTTTCTCAGCCAGGGGTCACAGAGAGTGAGGCATGTTACTGTACGAGAGGCCTCACCTCTGACTCCCATTCAGTCCACAAGGTCAATAGGAGGCCAACTCATGTGGCCATATGCTTTACCCTGGCCTTTTAGTTACTTCTAGAAGGTCCCGTGATATATTAAGGAAGGAAAATAGGGTCAAATCCTAGCTTCACCACTGACTTAACTGTGACACTGACCCAAATACCCCAAATTCAATTTTCTCAAGTTATTCTGAAGCTACTCATAGCCTGTGACATACTGATGGTTTTTGAAAAGGAAAGTAAAACCATAAAAATTAGCTGCTTTCCCTTAAAACCATGCCCCCCCAAATAAACCAACAACAGTAAACAGAGACTAATAAATTTTTAATTTACATTTTTTTCTGTTAAAATATAAAACTAGGGTTAAATTCTCAAAGTCTAAATTAGACTAAATATAAATCTGCTGTACAACCCATTGAATGGATTTATAGTTTGACAGTGTTCCTTAAAAGTGTCTAATCATCTTCCATCTTTTTCCTTTTTTCTAAATTCATTCTACCCCAGTCTTCACTTATCATCACATACACTTTATTCCATCGAACATTTTCCAGGACCAACCTACTACTTAAATAATCACTAAGCCTGTTTAGAGCTTTCCCAAACTTAAACTTTGCTCACCTTGACTACATATCCCAAGGTACTACTTCTCTCACTTTTTTTTGGTTAGTACTATAATGTTCCATAAAGAAACAATAAAAGTTACGTATTTCCCTAAAATGAAAGATCAGTATTCAATGGTTATTATGTTAACCAGTTAATAAAAGTATATCAAAAACCACTCGTTTGTTAATCAACTGAAATTATAATAAATTAAACTAACACTTTGCTATTTACTTAATGCTTACAAATTATTCGAGGAACCAAAATGGCTTCACAAAACTTGATGTCTGCTTCCCAAATACTTCACATTTTAACCCCAGATCCATACAAGGAGAAAATCCAAACATACTCTCTTTACCTAAAAACTAATGTTTGCTAAAAGGCATTATTTAGGATTTTTCAGACCTTGAAAGAGTTATACTTCCAACATGTATTTACATTATAAATTTGTTTTTATCCTGTGACACTGCTCGAAATATAAGTACATCATAGTTAAATTAATTGGGCTTCTGCTTCATCTCCTCAAGTCTGACGGAAATTCATTTGTATCAAGGCTCTTAGTCAAGATTTCTTCTTCTGCAAAGGTGATTTTAAAAAAGAGAAAAGGATAATCAAACATTACAAAGAAAAAATTAAATAGGACAGATTCCAAATAGTAGCAAATTTCAATCTTATGTAAAATGTTCACATGTGAATAATTAACTATGATAAAAGTTACCATTATTCTCACTGAGGTCCCTTTTCTCCAGAGAGTATCAATACATCCCTCTTAGAATATTTTTCAATATACCAGTGTTTAATTATCATAGGCAAATCAGAATGATATATAATGAATCTATATCACCAGAGCCGTATTTGCTCTAACATGCTTTAAGAACAGGGTTGTTGTTTTTTTTTAATCTCTATGATGAAAATTTTCAACATACAAAAATAGAATTATCATCAGCCCAATGTATCCATTATCCAGCTTCAATAATTAATAATGTCATGTGAACTGTGTCCCCCAAAAAGACATGTTGAACTTCTAACCTCAATACCTCAGAATGTGGCCTTATTTGGAAAAAGGGTCATTAAAAATATCATCATTAGGATGAGGTCATTCTGCAACAGGGTGGGCGCTTAATCCTATATGCCTCGTGGCCTTACAAAGAAGGCACATAGATACAAGAGAGGAGGAAGCCATGTGAAGGTGGAGGCAGAGATTACAGCTGTGCCACCACAAGCCAAGGAACACCTGTGGCTACCAGAAGCTGGGAAAGGGGAGAAGGATCTTCCTCTGATGGCTTCAGAGGGACCACGGCCCTGCCAACACCCTGATTCTGGATTGAAGCCTTCAGAACTTATTGTAGCCAGACACAACAAATTTCTGTTGTTTTAAGCTACCCGGTTTGTGGTACTTTGTATGGCAGCCCCAGGAAACGAAGACACTAACCTATCTTGTTTTGTCACTCATCCCCCTCAAATTTTTGTCAAAACAAATTACAGATATTATACTATTACAAGAATGATATTTAACATACATAGTGTTATTCAACATTTCTAGAACCACCTTCCATTAGCCAAGATTTTGACGAGATTTACTTTTGACAGTTTGTATTATAAAAGCAATAGGTTTCAGGGTTTGGGTTTTATTTTCCATCCCCGTCCCACACTAACTGTAAACTATATGCCCATCACTTGAGATTCTGAAAGTACCCATAGAAGTGAGAGGTTCACTCCTCTCATCCTAGTCGAAGGAACAAAGAGCATATTTTATCCCATTAACAATAAAGACCATGCAGCATTCAATGCATACTACTGTTACGAGACGTTGAGAGAAAAATTCAATAGGTCAATATGCACAGGTCTAGTTAAATCTTACCTTTTAAATTAGGTAGAAGTTCTCCAAGACTACATGGTATTGTGGTTTTCAATCTTTGTTCCACTGGAGAAAACTTAATTAGTGGTGAAAGAGACCGTTTTCTTTCACCAAGGGACATGCGTAAAGATGGTTTTGTATAGTCAACGTGCAAATCATGAGTGCCCAAAAAGTCAAGCATATCATCTGTTTGCACGTTTGTGGGAAGAGGGCTCAATTCTGGTTTGTGTCCTTCAAGTGTTTCAGGATTAGAAAGGTCACTTTCTTCCCTTTTCTTGGATAGAGATTTTTTCAGAGCCTCATATCTATGACAAATAGCCTGTAAATTACAGTCCGATTCTGGAGTAGTTGGTCTTTCTCCCACATCTTCTGGAAAAATGCCACTGTGCATAGGACTGTTTGGCTCCAGTTTAAAATTGGCCTCTGTACTACTGGAGCTATTAAGACTTAAGTTACCAACTTCTTCTGGAAGAGTTTCATGTAATATGCCAAAATCAATATCCTTTAAACTCCTGGAACTAGTTCCACTTGAAACTTGAAAAGAGTCCCATAACATACTTTTATGCATGAAAGGTTCCTTGTAAGAAGCTTGCAAGTGGTCCAGAGAAGACTCCTCTTCACTGCCACCCAACACAACTCTCCTATCACCTACAGCAGGGGAGACTGTCTCTGTTTGGCTCGTTTCTAAAAGCTTGTTCTGTAACGCTGCACACTCCAAACCTTGCTTGCACATTAATTTCTTACTTAACAAATCTGACTGATTTTGTGTTGACGGTCCACCTATGTGACTGGTCACCACACGTTTCTGAGGCACACACTTTAGGCAATCTGAAACAACTTTCTCTTCAGGCAAATGGGAATGGCTAGAACTGGATACTGTGCTTGCTGAGAGAAAGCTGGTCCTGCTAATTTCTCTTGGATTATGTAACACAGGTAAGGATTCGGGCAATACTTCTCTCTGTTCGGTATCCATCTGAATTGGTTCTGTACTTCTGTTATCTTCCATTTTGACAGCTTTTCTCCATGAGCTCCTAATTTCACTTACTAATTAAATGAAGGGGGGAACACAATTTATTAATATTACCAAACAGAGCGTGCAATTAAAAATTTCATTTCTCACATTCAACGTAAAGCTACTCACTCAGTATAGGTTCCACAGATATGCCCACTGGATGACAAGACTCCACAACAAGGGGAGGGGGGTGGGGGAATGGGATAGACCGGTGATGGGTAGTAAGGAGGGCACGTATTGCATGGTGCACTGGGTGTTATACGCAACTAATGAGTCATCGAACTTTACATCGGAAACCAGGGATGTACTGTATGGTGACTAACATAATATAATAAAAAATCATTAAAAAAAAAAAAAAAGACTCCACAACAAGCCAAAGACCAACAACATCAAAGAATTTCTCGAACTGGTCACACACAAATAACAAAAGCTGTCCCTGAAATGTGCATATACTTTCACACAGCACATACAAATTACGTATATTAGAAAGATGTTTTCTTGTCCGTCTAAGCCAGGTTCAGCAAACTTTTTCTATAAAGGGCAGATAGTAATATTTTAGGCTTTGCAGGCCATCAGTCTGTGGTAACTACTCAACTGTGCCACTACGACATGAAAGCAGCCATAAACAATATGTTGACAAATCAGCAAGCCTGTGTTCGATACAACTTTATTTACAAGAACACACAGGGCAAGCTAGATTTGGTTCACAGCCTGCAGTTTGCTGACCACTGATGTAGGCTGTGGCTGTCCAACGTGAACTGAATCAATTTAACTTCGAATATGAATTCAACCAGTATGATGTGCCATATGGACAACAAAATCAGAATTTTGCCAACAGATTATAGGTTATAAGAAAAAAGTACTGGGCAGTCCAGCTAGCTAGAGTGGGGTAGAAAACATTTCTATACACACAATTTCTGGCTGACGTTGCTGGCTGAGGACTGGAAGGACAAAGCCTACACACTCTATAAATGTGGAGCACAGGTCGGATGTGGAGGCAAAGGGTGTGTGTTTGTTTGGTTTTGCTTTTAAAGATTTTATTTATTTGAGAGAGAGAGAGAGACAGCGAGCGTGTACAAGCAGGGGGAGCAGCAGGCAGAGGGAGAAGCAGGCTCCCCGCTGAGCACGGAGTCCGATACAGGACTCGATCCCACGACCCTGGGATCATGACCTGAACCGAAGGCAGACGCTTCACTGACTGAGCCACCAGGTGATCCAACAGAGGGTGTTTTAAAAGTACTCAACTGAAATATTTTCTAGGAAAGAGCCAAATAAAACAACAAAAACAAAATTGTAGAGTATCACAGCAAAATAACACTGCTTACAAGCTGCCGTATCAGTGAGAACACCCAGATTTAACACTTCAGTAAAAGCCCCTTACATCAAAACAAATAGCCATTGCCACTAAACTGAAAGAGAAAAGAATTTTAAAGTGAGTTTCCAGAAGATATGTCAGACCATGTTCTAACAGTAGTAACGTCTAAGAAAGAAAATAAGTGATAGAAATCATTATTAACTTACTCAAGTTTTCTGGCGTTCGGGGAATTTGGTTCCTTGTTAAGAATGGGTTAGACACTAGAGAATCAAATAGTTCCTCTAATTTTACTTCTTTTCCTTTAGAGGGCTGTGGTGAATCAGATAAAACCGCCCTTGCAACCTAAAACAGAAAAGGTAAAGCAAAAATGACCACATTCATTGGTAGAAGGCAACAAAAGCCCTGATAAGAACCTATCAGCACCTGATGGTCAGCAGCCCCTAGGACCGCGGACGGCACAAAAAGCCACTCAATGCCACAGCTGCCAGCCACTCTCTATCATCTGTCTAGGCACGAACCTATATGGGGAAATTAAACATAAAACTGTTTCCTCCCTTCTTATCTTAACTGGATATCCTGTTATAAAGGAAAGATAAAAATCTTTATACCTGAGAAGATTCAGAGGTAATCCTGACTACACACCTACTATCTGCCACATCTTTGAACTTGACAATTCTGTATCAGCTAAAGTGACTAGTTTTAAAGCAACAGATTCTTCTTAATTATAACCCACTTGCACAGTAACACCTCTATTAAGAAATGAAATACACTCTGACAACATACTTCTTTGCCAGAAACCTCATCATCAGACATAAATTAGTGAACAAAGAATAGGAACACATTCTAAAATATACATTATGAAGGTAGCACTGTACATTAATTTCAAAACAAAAAACATGCACATTAAAAACACTGCCCCAAGAGCCCTAAAAAATAAACTTCCTACAACCATAATTAAATAGACCCCCATTCACCCTCCCCCATGAAAACAAAAGATTTCTTAGAATTCAAATATTTCTTGTCACAAACACCATTAGAGAAAATTAATTTCACTTTATTTTCAGAGCTTTATGAGATATCTGCTCTTCCATCCCATCCCATTCTACTGCTAATATAAATTCTTTTAATTAAAAATGTCTTTCTTTCCATATCAGGAAAGAAAAACAAACTGACCATCTTTTATGTGGAGTCCATCAACCAACAAAGAGAAATAATATAAACCTGAGAGATTTTAAAGCATTTATAGACCATGAAATGGGCTCAACCTCTTCATGTTACAAACAAGAAAATGACTGATATCCAGCTCTCTTATTTGGACATTGTTAACTTTACTTTGATCAAGATTGAGATAAAGGAGGGAACTCCAATACCAATGTGCACCAATATGCACTAAACCAAATTTTTCTTTCAGTTTCTCAGGAATATAATAGTAGCTGATTTATTTTCAGGCTCCTTATCCAAATTCAAACAATGTTAAGGGATGCTATGGGTAATGTAATAAAAATAACATTAGAGAATGGCTTGAGAATCTGTGTAAACTTCTGCAGGAAACAGTACAATATTACCATCAAGCAATAGTAGCATTATGTAGTCACTTGCCAGTACAAAGCCACTCGTCAGGAAAATCAAGATCATGAACAATGATGAATTTAATGACTTTTTAAAATATTTAGAAAGCAGAAGGATAAACACTATTCTTAGTGATGATATGATATTGCCTACTCTTTGTTCTAATATTCAAAAAAAGAGGAAGCTTGGCTAAGCAACAGCAACATTCAGATTTTTTTTTTTAAAGTAGATTATTTTAATAGAGTATAATCACTGGGTGTATTTACCCAACAATTTATGTAATGGTTAATTCCAAAAATACCATACATGTGTTATTTTTATACTTTTGGATGATATTTATAGAATGGGACATGGATTCTAAACCATGGATATAATCTTAAATAAGTTTATATTAAATCTATTTCTACTTTTTGGGAGAACCAATTTTGCTCTAACCATGATTTTCATTATCTGTGCCCTCCTTTCCCAAATTAACCCCAGTTAATCAGTAATTAACTGTAACTTCACTTTTGATCTCGACACCAATGAGAAAATGATAGATATTTCAGTGCACTTATTAACAATCTTTTTCTAACCTCTTCTACCAGATGATCTTGCTCTTTTTGGAACGGATCCCTATTTCTAGCTGGCAGAGATGCTGCAAGTGTAGTATTCTCTGTACTCCTTGCAGTAGTTGATGATAGAGAGTCTTCCATTTCAAATTTTGGCGTCTTCTTAGAAGGTGTTTCATTTCCTTCTCGGGGAGTCCGTATCTTCACGTCCTGAAGAGGCAGACATGCAGTGTTAAACTTTAATGACTGTGCCTGATCTTCATGAGAGGTTCCTGAGTTATCACAAACCTATAAAAGGCCAACGTTGTGAAATCATGTGTTCACTGGCACAATTAAATAATTCCAATATTTCCATTTAGAAGCAACAGGATACACGTAAATACAAATTAACTGGGATAGCGGCAAAAATAATATCTTTTTTTTTTTAATAAAGATTTTATTTATTTATTTGACAGAGATAGGAACAGCCAGCGAGAGAGGGAACACAAGCAGGGGGAGTGGGAGAGGAAGAAGCAGGCTCATAGCGGAAGAGCCTGATGTGGGGCTCGATCCCACAACGCCGGGATCACGCCCTGAGCCGAAGGCAGATGCTTAACCGCTGTGCCACCCAGGCACCCCCCAAAATAATATCTTAACATAAGTTAGTATGATCAGATTAAAAATTGTTTTAAAATATACCTTCTCAAGTAATCTAACACCGTGTGTATCCGATGATGAAACTGGCTGTGACAGGAAAGAAGCAGGTCTAAAAGGAAAAAAGAGAATAAATCCAAGTTATACACAGGAAAGAATTCCATTCACTTGCTATATCTGAATAATCTAAAGAAACTGTCTGCCCCGTATCTGTCCGTTACGATTTCCCTCAATTCGTCCCGGTCATCGAAAGGCAGTTTATTCTAGGGAGGGACAGTGACAATCAGAGCAGTACTTCAGCCCCATTTGTGTATCAGCCTCCCAAACGGTAAACATTTTCCTCAACCACTATATATTTTAAGTCAACAACATTTTTTATAATGTTGAATGACTTGATGAATACTCAAAAACTTGAGTACAGAGTAAACACAAATTCAATTAACCAGAATCGCATTACTAACTTATCCTTAGGTTTCAGATCACAGAATTTCATTGTAATAGAGACTTCAATATTTTGATCTTTCATGTCCAAAATCAATTGCTCTTACGCTGAATCTTGCGTGATAGCACATAGCTGTTTACACTTACAGTCAAGTCATTAGGTTGTTCAGTTTCAGTTTGCTGCATTCTACACACAGCATTCCTTACTCTCTTAGATTCTCTCTCCCCTTTGGATAAACATAAAAACCTTACACATCAATTACAAAACAAGTTATTAAATTCTTAAAGCCGTCAAAGCAATGATCACTTCATCTTCATCTTGAAAGAGCTTTCAAATTCAATCATGGATGGGGTCTACTCACTGGTCAAAGTTTTGCTACTCCAGGTAATACAAAAGGCAAGATTACCATGAAGACCACTTTCACTATCAAGCATGTTGGTGCTTTGCTTTCTGTTCATAGCCAGAAGTATAAAATTAATAGCTCTAAAACATTTCAAGTAACAGCATATATGCTTTTTCAAACTTTTCCAAATATGTGCTTCTTGGAATCGTTATCTACCTTCCAAACATAATTCAAGATCACTTAAACTGCTCAAGGCTCAACTTTGCCTCGACAGGATATAATCTAGATGTCAAAGGAAAAAAATTAATCATCTACTGTGACTTTATCTTAATTTTTCCAAAAAGTAACATTAAAATGATCAAAAAGCCCCCTGAAACAAGGCTAGCACTCTAAGATGCCACTAGGATGCCACCACCAGACTGTGAGCTCTTGGAGGACAAAGACTATGTCTTTCCTGGCTATTGCCAGGAACTAACGCGGTGCCTGGTACTTGGCAGTGCAGTACATGTTTGTAACTAACCGACGGATTGACTGAATCAATGAATAAATGTCACTTGAGCATGAGGCTCTATGGATAGATGCCACCAAATTTTTCTATTTGGATCATTCTTACAGAGCCTCATAAAAGACAAAAATAGAAACATATTCTCTCCCTTCCTCTCTTCCTTTTCTGAATTGGCAACATGCTATTAGCCCTGCTAACATCTCAATCCAAGCCAACTTTAAAGCAGCCCTGGCTCAGTCACTCTCTATCTGCTTACTATGCCAAAACTGATGCCCACAAAATCCTAGCACCGTAACAGATAGAGAGAGTGTTGCTCCCATTATGGCAATTTATCCTAAGTACATCCAAAAGAAAGTAAGAAACGACATGCTTTTTACAGTAGTAAAAAAATTGAGGAAAATCTTAAGTCTAAAACTAAATGAAATGTTACAAAGCCATTATAAGTAAAAATCAGTAATATAATGTAAAGAAAACATACATAAACACACACAAAAAAAACTGTACTTATGGATATTAATGTTCAGGAAATTTTGAGTGGATTAAATTTATACGTTTATAGATAAAGCCCAAAAAAGCAACTTGTAAACAAAGTCTAACAAGGGATTTGTTAGAAATTTTAGCTAATTATTCTTCACTTTTATTTTGTTGTTACAATATATCTACAATTAAAGATATAAAAAACAGAAATTATAGAAAGAGAAAGATATGCTATTAGAATTCAATTTCTGAGACTAAGGATATTTAGTTGGCATGCATGCAAGATCGTACTGCCCTATCTCTGAAATGCAATAAAGGAGGAACTGACTGCCACCACTAGAAATATCATGGAACCCTCCCTTCCAGAAACCAATGCAAAGAAAGGTAGTGCCCAGAGTGTACAGCTCAGGTACCACCAATCACTGAATTCTGGTTTTAAGTATGGTAAAGCCCCCATCAGCTCACTCGGATCAAAAACAGCCAGGAGAGTTATGGAGAAGACTACTTCTATTCTGGTACCTGTGTGTGACAACTGCATGTGAAAGGGCTAATAACACACAGTAATTACTCTAAAAACTACATTCTTTGCCTGTTTTTTAACTGAATAGCTATTATTCATAGCGACATATGAATCTCCAAATTAACTATGTTGATACTGACATTAAGATGATGCCACTACAAATAAGAGATGAACTGCACATTAAAAAGGGGTATTATTTTGGGGCGCCTGGGTGGCACAATCGTTAAGCGTCTGCCTTCGGCTCAGGGCGTGATCCCAGGGTCCTGGGATCGAGCCCCACATCAGGCTCCTCCGCTAGGAGCCTGCTTATTCCTCTCCCACTCCCCCTGCTTGTGTTCCCTCTCTCGCTGGCTGTCTCTATCTCTGTCGAATAAATAAATAAAATCTTAAAAAAAAAAAGGGGGGGGTATTATTTTAAGTACAGTATACCTATGTTACACATTATTAATAAAATATTTTATTACAAAATACCTTTACAGTAAAGAATTCTCAGCAACAAGCTTCTTTCCACATGACTCAATCCTTCACCTTTCTTCTGTTTTGCTATCAAGCAGCAATAATCATTCACATCCTGTTGAGCATTTATTTGTCCCTCACCACCAACAGCCTTCCTCTACACCTCCTCCCTTCAATATCCCAAATCTATAATTAAAGTATCAGAAGATAATTAAAAGATCTAAAGGCTTGGAAGAGTATAAATCTGGAAATCAAAGGATATTTAACACAACCTCTTTTTCCTAAATTAAGAGAATTCTATCTACACTAAATTCTTAGGGGCTAAGTGTCTGGCTCCTGTAGAATTCTGATAGTATATCTTGGTACAAAATTCTACTTCAAGAAAGAATCTTGAAGTTCAATGCAGTTCATAAATAAGATCTGATCTATGAACCAATCTCTACTTCCATCAATCTTTCATCCAGCAAGAGACCTTAATTAAATATTTCATTTGCTCTCTCAAGAAAAGACAAACGTTATGTCAAAAACATAACTGAGACTGGGAAGCATCAACTATTTCCCTCTAGCATACTTTAAGAACAAGAGTGATAACGGGGTAAAACAGTGAAGCCCAGTAACTTCACTATCTCTTCAATGTCAAGTCTTCACAACAGATTTAATTATTTTTCTTTAAGTACTCCAAAAATCAACATCACATCCAGATCTAAGAATAAAAATATAAATATTCCACAAGTAATCCTGACTTCCTGTGAATCAGAAAATTACTGCACAGGAAGCAGGGGAAGCAGCAGGCAGAGGGAGAAACAGGTTCCCCGCTGAGCAAGGAGCCCAATGTGGGACTTGATCCCAGAACCGTGGGATCATGACCTGAGCCGAAGGCAGATGCTTAACCAATTGAGCCACCCAGGTGTCCCACCAACAGCTCAATTTCACATATAAATTTTAACTCTTGTTATGCTGTTTGAACTTATTAACTTACTAACGGTACATAGAATGAAGAGAACTTCATTTAAAATTTAGAATTTTCTTTTAGAATTATCCTAAGTAATTTCCCATGTTTTTGGAAATTTAGACTGAAAGACCCCTATGTAGGTCAAAGGGTAGTCAGAAAATTAAAAAAAACAATAAAACACCCTATTCAGTATGTCTGTGTTTGATTGCCACTTAGTGACGCTTAGTTTCAAAAAAGAATAAATATATTCCCCAGGTAGATTATATACATTTAGTTTTTTTATTATATAATCTGGCATCTGTTTTAAGAGCCAAAATAGGACAATAAAGAAAACAGGCAACAAAGAAAATAAGAATACTCCTGAAGGATATTATAATAAACTAAGGTTTAGTTTTTCCATATGTTAAATTTTTGGATTAGATTGAATCAGAATTCTTCCTATTTTTTTTTAAAGCATGGAACTCTTTTTATCAAATGGCAATATAAAATCCCCAACATATAATTCAGATAAAAGAACTAGCTGCTCAGGTTGAAATGGAAAAGGGTTAGACCAGTGACGGGCTAAATCAGATTCATTCACAGCACCAGAGGGCGCTGTAGAACAGTCTGAAAACTAGGAGACTAGATGATCTCAAAAGCTCTTTAACTCTTGGATTGTCAACAAGCTAGAAGGGGTTTCACAGAAGTAAAGGCAAAAATTCCCAAGCTTGCATTAGATAATTTCCATACGTGCTTTTTTCCTTCAAATATTAGATAATCCCTTATGAATCCCAACATTTAGACAAACGAGAAGGGGGAAAAATGCCTATGTACCAGAAATGTTTAATTTTTCTTGAAAATTTGGATCTACAGTGGAAAAATATTCTCTGGTTACGAGAAGAAAATTACAGATGATCCCATAATAGAGAAGCATGGCAATTAAATGAAGATGACACTAAATTAATGAACGAGGGGAAAAAGTCAGTATGAAAATCACATTTGTTTTACCTGTTGCCTAGATCATATACAGTTTCCGGTATATCACTGGCCCTCCTGCAATCATTTTCTTGGTTATGTTGCTTAGGTGTATCTAAAGGAAATAAACATTAATTACTCTTTAATTATGTTTGTATAGTCTAATATCCAGGGATCGCTTGAAATTCTAGAAAAACTTCTCCAATGGAAGAAAACAGAAAAATCAGACTAATATAAATGCTAACAGAAAAAGACAAGTATTCAATGGGACGCCTGGTGGCTCAGCTGGCTAAGCATCTGCCTTCAGCTCAGGTCATGATCCTGGGGTCCTGGAATCCAGCCCCCATGTCAGGCTCCTTGCTCAGCGGGGAGCCTGCTTCTCCCTCCTCCTGCCACTCCCCCTGCGTGCGCTCTCTCTCTCTCTGACAAATAAATAAATAAAACCTTTAAAAAAGAAAAAAGAAAAAAAAGAGAAAGACAACTATTCGATTGTTAAGTGTACAAATCGGACAGATACAGAATATCCAGAATAAACTCTTACAAAAAGAGTGATAGGTTACAGAGCTGGAATAAACAACTCTAAAATTTGTATGGAACCAGGAAAGACCCCTAATAACCGAAGGAATGTTGAAAGAGAAAACCAAAGCTGGAAGCATCACAATTTCAGACTTCAAACTGTACTATAAAGCTGTAATCATCAAGACAGTATGATACTGGCACAAAAACAGACATACAGACCAACGGAACAGAATAGGGAACCCAGAAATGGACCAACTAATCTTTGACAAAGCAGGAAAGAATATCCAATGGAAAAAAGACAAGTCTCTTCAACAAATGGTGTTGGGAAAACTGGACAGCCACATGTAGAAGAATGAAACAGGACCATTTTCTTATACCATACACAAAAATAAGACTCCAAATGGATGAAAGACCTAAATGTGAGCCAGGAATCCATCAAAATCCTAGAGAAGAACACAGGCAGCAACCTCTTCTTGGCCACAGCAACTTCTGGGTAGACACATTGCCAAAGGCAAGGGAAACAAAGGCAAAATGAACTACTGGGACTTCATCAAGATAAAAAGCTTTTGCATAGCAAAGGAAATGGTCAGCAAAACCAAAGGGCAACCTATGGAATGGGAGAAGACACTTGCAAATGTCTTACCAGATAAAGGGCTAATATCCAAAATCTAGAAAGAACTCATCAAACTCAACACCCAAACAACAAATAATCCAATCAAGAAATGGGCAGAAGACACGAACAGACATTTCTCCAAAGAAGACATACAAATGGTCAACAGACACATGAAAAAATGCTCAACATCACTTAGAATCAGAGAAATACAAATCAAAACCATGAGATACCACCTTACACCAATTAGAATGGTTAAAATTAACAAGTCAAGAAACGACAGATGTTGGTGAGGATGAAGAAAAGGGAACCCTCTTACACTGCTGATGGGAACGCAAGCTGGTGCAGCCACTCTGGAAAACAGTGTGGAGGTTCCTCAAAAAGTTGAAAATAGAGCTACCCTATGACCTAGCAATTGCACTACTAGGCATTTACCCCAAAGATACAAACGTTGTGATCTGAAGGGGCACCTGCACCCCAATGTTTATAGCAGCAATGTCCACAATAGCCAAACTATGGAAAGGGCCCAGGTGTCCACTGACAGATGAATGGATAAAGAAGAGGCGGTATATAGATACAATGGAATACTACTTAGTCATCAAAAAAAAAATGAACTCTTGCCATTTGTAACGACGTTGATGGAACTAGAGAGTATTATGCTATGCGAAATAAGTCAATCAGAGAAAGACAATTATCAAATGATCTCACTGATATGTGGAATTTAAGAAACACGGCAGAGGATCTATAAGGGAAGAGAGGAAAAAATAAAACAAGATGAAATCAGAGGGAGACAAACCATAAGAGACTCTTAATCAAAGGAAACAAACTGAGGGTTGCTGGAGGGGAGGTAGGTGGGGGACATTAAGGAGGGCACGTGATGTAATGAGCGCTGGGTATTATATGCAACTGATGAATCACTAAATTCTACCTCTGAGACTAATAATACACTATATGATAACTAAATTGAGTTTAAATAAAAAATTTTTTCAAGTGACAGGTTTATACTAAACCATATTTCAAAAAAAGTGATAGTCCGTAGTTCTCCAGCATGATATAGTCATGCTTCTTGTTTTGGTACACAGGCCTTATGTGCAATTACCACACAAATCAGCAAGGCCAAAAAATTATACTATTTAGCATATTTCAGCCCAGCACCTATGACATCAGGCAATTTACTTATTCTTCAACGCATCAAGAATTATGTGCCACTGCTATACTAACAAAGAGAAAGAAAGAAAAGGTGGAGACCCTGGCTTTAAGGAGTCAGTCTAAGAAAAAGACTATTGCTGAGTAGAGAATTATGGCATGCTGCTACTGTATTAGGAGAGAAACAGGCACGGAATGCAAGGAGGCAGAAAGGCACCTGGCCCAGAATGGGGAATGTGATGAGGACGTAAAGGTACTGGGAGAATAGGGTACAAGTTTGATGTGCCAGAGTGGAAGCATGGTAGGAAACAAGATTGGTGAAGAAAGCCATGGCTCCATTACAGAGGATTTGTTATTCTAGGAACTCCTCTTCTTTCAACATGTTAGCTTCTGAAAGACTTTCCCTATTTATACATGTGTCCAAAGTGTTATTGTATAAGAAACCAATGTGTATACTATGTGAACTTTTCTTTTTAATCCACCATAATAGTATGCTATACTATAAACATTTTCGGTACCCTCTGCTTTTCCACATACCAATGATGATGGAATTACCCAAATTCATAAAACATTCTAAAAATGAGCACAAATACAAAAATTGTATCACAAAACTAGTAGACAATAAACTAAAATAATTAAGCACAACCATAAGTTGTGGTAGGCAGAGATGCACATTAGTTCTGCTATGTAAGAAAGTTTGTAAGGTAAAAGTTGCTAAGTGAAAAAGCATCTAGAGGGGCGCCTGGGTGGCACAGCGGTTAAGCATCTGTCTTCGGCTCAGGGCGTGATCCCGGCGTTATGGGATCGAGCCTCACATCAGGCTCCTCCACTGGAAGCCTGCTTCTCCCTCTCCCACTCTCCCTGCTTGTGTTCCCTCTCTCACTACCTGTCTCTCTGTCAAGTAAATAAATAAAATCTTTAAAAAAAAAAAAAAGGCACCTAGAGCTTATTTTTCCCCCTAAAGGTGATAGAAAGCCACTGATGTGTACTACACCAAGAGATGAAAAGGATCGTATTTTCATATTTGCACTACAGAAGGATCACTGATAACCATTTGCAACATAGAGTAGGTAGAATATGGAGGCAGGGTAGCTAGTTAGAACACAATTAAAGGCAAGAAATAGAAAACCAAACTATAGCACTAAAGATGTGAAGAGAACAGAGGGGACATACACAACATGGTAATAAGGAGGTAAAAACAAAACTGAACTCACCAGAACAAAGCAAACCAAGCTGCAGCAGACAATGACTCCTACCATAAACACACTAGAACTGCAAAATAAAATGTAAGAAAAAGAAAGGAATACCCAGAATAACAAATAAAAATCACCACGTGCCAGGACTAAAGATGGAAAGCATTTAAACTCCAACTGAGACACGAAGGCTAAACGGCGGCTCTGGAGCTGAACAATGATTTAATGCCTACATAACAACAAACATCACCTCAGGCCACTCAGGCTGGGATCTGAGAAACTGCCGTAAGGCCAGAACATTGCAAAGGCTGCTCAGCCCCTGAAGAGATTATAAAAATTCTGCCAACTCAACCAGGGAAGTAACAGGGAAGCTTGCTGTCTACCTGGAATCCTGGGTAAAAAGGACTGGAGAAAATAAATTTTAAATCTATCTAGCCTACTCAAAAGGAGCCAAAATTATATTGGCTACTTGTGGGAATCCCAAACCAAAGACATTAACTGCCTAGTTCAAGGAAAATACCTAGGACCCTAGGTCATGCAGAGACCATTCTACAACTCAGGGCCCAGGTGACTCCTTCAGAGGTGGATCCACTGAAGTTGAGGTCACAATCAAAAAAAAATTTTTTTTAAGATTTTATTTTTAAGTAATCCCTAACACCCAGCATGGGGCTCAAACTCACAACCCCAAGATCGACTGTCACATGTTCTTCTGAATGGGCCAGCCAGGTGACCCCACAATCAAACATTTTAATAGGAAACCTGAACAGCTATGAAAATGAGCAGGCAGGGGCACTTGGGTGGCTCAGTCATTTAAGCATCTGCCTTCAGCTCAGGTCATGATCCCAAGTCCAGCCACACACTGGGCTCCCCGCTCAGCAGGGAGCCTGCTTCTCCCTCTCCCTCTCCCTCTGCCTCTGCCTGCCACTCCCCCTGCTTGTGCTCTCTCCCTCTCTCTGTCAAATAAATAAACAAAATTTTAAAAAGGAAAAAAAAAGAAAATGAGTAGACAGAACATATAGAAGCAGTCTGAAACACAGGATATTTACTGAATAAGATCAAATCAATACATTTAAAATATCTGGCAAAGAAACAAAAACAGGAGCCATAATGAAAGCAGATGATATCATGAAAAGAACAGGTAATTTCTGAAAAAGAAGCAAATGGAAAGAAATGAAAAGCACAACCATGAAAGCCAAACACTAAATGGACATGTCAAAAAAGAGATTAAATGTAACTAAAAAGATAATTAGTGAACCATAAGCCTAGAGCTACAAAGACGTTATAAATACAAATGAGAAGTTTAAGATACACTTAGGACAGAATCAGAAGTCCCAACAACAAGAGCTCCAGAAGTAAATCATCAAAAGAATGACTGAGACAATGTTAGAAGCGATATTAGTGAATACATTTCCAAAACAGAAAATGTGAGCCTTCACATTAAATAAGCACACACAGGCCCAAAGTTTAAAGAAAAATAAATCCACATTTAGACACATCTAAATGAACCTGCATAATACAAAACTAAATAAGTACAAGTCTTAAAAGCAACCAGAGATTAAAAATTACCTACAAACGAATGACCATTAAACTGACAACAGAGGTCTCAGAAACAACAGAAGGCAGAAAATAATGTGATCATATCACTGACATTGTAGGAAAACTGAGCTTTGGTCTACAATTTTATATCCAGCCAAACTATCATTCAGAAATTAGTGAAAAGAAACATTTTCACAGAAAAACTAAGAGATTTTACTATCCCGTGTTCATCACAAAAAGAATTAAAGAATGTACTTTGAGATATACTTTTGAAAAGGAGAATAAAAGCAGTAATCTTGACCCCCAAAAAAAATCACTAAATGTGTTGGTAAATCTAAACACACAACAATTGTTAAAAACAATTTCTAACAACGTCACTTAAAAGGGGGGACAGGGGCATTATTCTACAACAAGTCAGTAAGAGGACAAAACAACCAAAAGCAATGAATGAACCCTCCTTAGATCTTAGTTCAAAATATAAACATTTACACAGGACATTTTGGAGTATAATAAGAAAAATTTATTCGTATGCCAGAAGAGCCTTATACATAGTTAGATCCATACACATGTAGTAAAATTATTTTTATAAACATACATCCGAATAAACTTAAGATTCAGGATAATGGTCACATCTGCAAATGCAGGAAGAATGGGGTCAAGGAAAGGAAAACCTAAAATATTGCAGGACACCTGGATGGCTCAGTTAGTTAAGCATCTGACTTCAGCTCAGGTCATGATCTCAGGGTCCTGGGACTGAGCCCCCAGTAGGGCAAGGAGTCTGTTCATCCCTCTGCCCCTCCCCCTTCTCATGCTCTCTAATAAATAAATAAAATCTTTTTAAAAATATATAAAGGGGCACCTGGGTGGCTCAGTGGGTAAGCATCTGCCTTCAGCTCAGGTTATGATCCTAGGGTCCTGGGACTGAGCCCCAGGTCAGGCTCAGGGAGCCTGCATCTTCCTCTCCTTCTGCTGCTCCCTCTGCTTGTGTTCTCTCACTCTCTCTCTCCCTCTCAAATAAATAAATAAAATCTTTTTTTAAAAATCCAAAATATTGCACAGCTTTGGGGCGTCTGGGTGGCTCAGTCATTAAGCATCTCCCTTCGGCTCGGGGCATGATCCCAGCATCCTGGGATCGAGCCCTGCTTCGGGCTCCCTGCTCTGCTGGGAGCCTGCTTCTTCCTCTCCCACTCCCCATTTGTGCTCCCTCTCTCACTGGCTGTCTCTCTGTCAAATAAATAAATAAATATATTCTTTAAATATATATATATATATATTGCAAAGCTTTGACAGAAAGTGTTTGGTGAAGAGGTTATTTATAATATTCCCTGCACTTTTAATATGCTGAAATATAATTTTTTAAGACACGATTTTAAAGAAAATTTCAAGTAAGATGTAATATGTAAAGTGTAGGAGGGAAAAAGTTGTTTTACTACAAAAAGCATAAGATAATGTTAAGGTCCCTCACCTCAGATCAAAGCTCTACCTGTTCAGGGGAAAAAAAAAAAAGGAATCCTCAGAGTACAAATGCTGCAATGTCTGGAGGAGAGCATTACCTCAAAGGACCTATCAAACACTTCTAAAATGTGCCCTTCCACTGCACTTCCTAAGCAGACGCAAATATGCCCTCACTTTCAAGACAGAAATCTCTGAATGGACATGAGGACTAATTTCACGGTTTCACAGGACCTAAAAACTAAGTCTTGCCAGAGAGCAATGGCCCCTTCCAAGATGAAGTGAAAACAAAATGCCAATCAAATATGCCAAGCGCTCTAAGAGTCATTCTATCATCCTAAGTAATGCTCTACCGGAAGCTCTTCGTCGTTCATCAAATTGTGCAGTCTCTTCTGTCTTCTTTTGACTAGTGCCTATCCTGAGCCTTGCACTCTAATCTATGACCTTTCCTAACCAGTGCCCTCCACATGTACACTCAACTCCCAAACCAATCACCCGTCCCAGCTGTGTTCACCCTTTTCTTCCTAAGTCCTGTGCTAACTACTGCCATGACCTTTGGCCTGCATGAACTCAACTATGGCCTACATCTATCACCTGCTCCAGCCTGGCTACATAATTCACAGGATTTTTTAATGCATTTATTCCTCCTCTTATTTATCTAACATTTACTGAACTCAATAACAATTTCTTCTACACGAGTACTAGGCAACTGGGGAAACTGAATATAAAATGGGTTATCAGATATTGTAGAGAAATTAATTTTTTTAGGTGTGATAGTGGTTTTATAGTTGAGGAAACTGAGATATTATAGAATTATAATTTTTTAGATGTGACATTACTATGGTAGTTACATAGGAAAAGTATTTTTATGGGAATACATGCTGAAACACTTGAGTGAAGTGTTACAATGTCTAGAACTTACTTGGTTTAGCAAAAACACATACATACACATATAAAGCAATGTAGCAGATGCTGATAGTTAAAACAGGTGGTATTCAAGTAATGTACTATTCTTTCATGTTAAACAGTTGGGGGCTTCTTTTTTTTTTTTTAAGATTTTATTTATTTGACAGAGATAGAGACAGCCAGCGAGAGAGGGAACACAAGCAGGGGGAGTGGGAGAGGAAGAAGCAGGCTCATAGCGGAGGAACCTGATTGTGGGGCTCGATCCCATAACGCCAGGATCACGCCCTGAGCCGAAGGCAGACACTTAACCGCTGTGCCACCCAGGCGCCCCAGTTGTGGGCTTCTACACAAAAACTTGTAAACAAATGTTTATAGCAGCATTACTCACAATAATAAACAACCCAAATGACCATCAACAGATGAATTTAGTCATACAATAGAATGTATTCATAAAAAGTAATGAAGCATTAATACATGCTACAACTTGAATGCACCTTGAAAATACTGTGCAAAGTGAAAAATTCTGCAAGTGAAAGAAACCAGACACAAAAAGCCTCATATTATATAACGCCATTTATATAAAATATCCGGCATAGACAAATCCATAGAGAGGAAGTACATTTTGTGGTTGCCAGGGATTGGGAAAGGGGAAAATGGGGAGTGATGGGTACAGGATTAATGGGTATAGGATTTCCTTTTTTTTTTTTTTTAAAGATTTATTTATTTTTGAGAGAGAGAGAGCAAGAGTGTGGGGGAGGGTGGTAGGGGGGAAGGAGAGGGACAAACAGACTCTGTGCGGAGCGAGGCGCCTGAGGCAGGGCTCAAACTCAGGACCCTGAGATCATGACCTGAGCCAAATACAACAGTCAGATGCTTAACCAACTGAGCCACCCAGGAGCCCCTAGGATTTCCTTTCAACATAATAAAAATATTTTGGAGCTAAAAGTGGTGATGGTTGCACAATTTTGTAAACTTACCAAATGCCACTGAGCTGTACACTGCAATGACAATAAAAAATAATGGGGGGGACACAAGACAAAAATGTAAAGAAACTGCTATCATAGTGAGAAATACTGATGGGAAGGAGGTTTAAGAGAGAGAAAAAGAAATAACCAACCTGGAAGTGAAGCAGGATACTGCAAAAGAATACTCTTTGCATATACTTCTTCTGAAGCAGGATCAAATGAAAGAGGAGACATTGGTGGTAAAAGATCCACAGCCTTAAAACACAGAATTCATCATTTTGAAATACGCATGTACTCACTACCACAATAACACTACTAAGTTAATCTGTGAATGGATGATTTTCCCCCTAACGAAGACAGAATTACCAAGCATGTAAATTATCCTAGAACTATTTTTAAACCAAGGAGTACAATATTAGAACAAGGGGACTACTCTGTCCTCCAACTGTGCCTCAAATGTAATACTACCTCACAGCAAAAGAAATGTCTTTCTTTTTAATATAATCCTCTGAATCTAAAAATATTAACTATAAATCACAAAGCAGCCTGATGAATACTCTAATATGTACTTAGAAAAATTACAGAAACCAAAACATTTAAACTTTAGGCTCAGGTGCAAAGATGACAACGTACACAGGAATAGCATTCCTAGATCATTTGTAACATAAATCAAAAGATTGCCTTATATTAAACCACTCTCCAAAAGGCAAGTCAACATTACTTACTGGAGTCCAACCTTTAATTAGACTGAAAGGAGACAGACCAAGAAATTCTTTCCACTTCTTATGCCATTCTCCTTGTTTTTCAACAACAGAATGTTTTATACTGGTGAGATCTTCTTTAATTTTACACCTATGATAGCATAAAAAAAGAACTTCATTCAAAACATAAATATATAAAAATATTGAGTAAAATTTAAGAATACAACAGTTTGTAGAAAAAAGGGAAGAAAACATAGCTGGAAGTTCAACCAGTACAGCACATACAAACCGAATAAACTCTCACAATGAACATTCAGAACCTAAACTACCTTTTTGCCTTTAAAGACCAGAAAGCAATCATACATCTATTATTCCACTTATCTTTAAAATATTCTTTTTCCCTAGTTGTAAACAAGTCCAAATTCTATACCTACTCTCCATCCACTCCTAAGGGCAGCCCATTCCTCCCAGTTACTCCACTCGAATAAAAAATTTTTCTGAGGCTTAGTTTTATTAAGTAGACTCCAAAGAAAAGCTTTGTTAAAATTATTTCATAAAGCATTATTACTAAGGGCAAATAATTTATTCTAGACAAAAAGAAAACTACATTAATTGTCCTTTCTATTTAATGTGTCTCTCTGGAGTTTCTGAGTTCTAATAAAATGTTCTTACTTGTTTGCCAAAGCTAAAGAGTTGTCAACTACATGAGTTCTGCTGAGAAATTATCAAAACCACCCTACTCCTCCCCCAGTAATGCAACAAAACATCTTTCTACAGTACCTCATATGCTTCAGATCTGATAATCTCTCTCTCTGAAGTTTGGTCTCCTTTTCAAGGAAGTGAAGGTCTATTGTCAGTCTTGCTGGGTCGGCCTGACAACGTTCATATTTCACTACTTTCAAAACTTCATTTAATAACTGAATAACTGTTAACAGGTTCAATTTTCCAGCCTCATAAACATTTCCAATGTGCAACTAAGGATTCAGAGGGGGAAAAAAAAAGTGGCTTTTAAGATAATAAACTGTTAGATAAATATATTTACATTTTTTACTATTATATAAAAAGGTTACCTTAAAGAAGAGGGAAAAAAGTCAAATGTCTACCCAAAAATGAAGCCAAGGAAACAATTTTGGTCCAAAGAAAACTACTGTGAGGAATTTAACATGGCGTGCTATGTTTTTATATTATGCAAAAAAGTTGCAAGCTAGAATAAAAGAAATGCAAATAAATGGAAAGCAAACTGAAGACCAAGGAGAAAGAGCAGGTTTGGTGAAAGATCATGAATTCATGTTTTAACTGAAGTAGCAAATTGATGGCCCATAACAACTGAATCCAAACATGTTTATTTAGCCTGCACAATTCCAGTATTTTAAAATCATTTGAATTAGTTGCCAATCAACTAAAAATCTTAGATTTCACATAAAAACTATTATTTCTCCAAAGACCTCATCACTTCCTACTTTACCCCTTTTGTTACACACAATTAGCATATATTACCTATTTAGTCTGTAGGAATCTGAATTTGCAGACTCTGATTTTTACATCCTGGGAATTTGCAGTGCCTGGCGTGTTACCTATTACAGTGAAAGCTTTTCAGCATCACAACACTATTTTACCTTTGTATTCCCCTATACTATAATTAATGCCTGGCATACAGCCGGGTTATCCAGATGGAAATGTCATATAAGCTAGTGGAAATAATTTGATGGAGTTTGGGTTGACGGAGAGAGACTGGAAATACCAATTTGGGAATATTATGAAACTGGAGAATACTATGACACCGATGAAACCATAGAATTAAGAAAATACAGATGACTGTAATTTGGGAAAGAAAAGTAGGCACTAAAGGAACCATAGAAAACACTTTCATCTGAAAGTTAGAGAAAAAGGAATCAGTAGAAAAAACTGAGAACAGCAGATGAAAAACCACAAGAGAGGAAAGACACCTAGGTCACAAAAGCTAATGGAAGAAAAGACTAAAATACTTACCAGCATCAGGATGAGAGAGAAACCACAGGATAGAGACATTTTAAAAAGACATTCAGCAAATAGGAGATCACTGCTGCTCTCCTTCAGAACTTATAGAGAACTAGTACTATATCATCCTCCTACTAAGTAACCTCCTCCATCTCTCTACGGTATGATGTAGCACCACAAAAAGGATGAACAATTAATAAAAGTTACTGTATATAAATATATACACTGTTATATATAATATATACATGGTTAACAACAGCCTTTATGAATGTTTAACTAGATTTATTCACAAAAATAAATTCTGAAGACAGAAAAACATTGTAAGAGAAAGAATATACATTATTTATGTTTATATATTATATATTATATATTCAATACAAGTATTTATTATTATTATATATAATAATTACATAAAGAGAGTTTTCTCAACAGTTTACTTAGTATCAGATGCTTACCTGACACATTTGTCTCTCTATTTTGTCAAGTAAGAGACTTGGAATACTGATAGCAACGTTAGTTCCATCTAAAGTATATTGGTTAACAAGATTAAGGACTGCATTAACAACTTCTCTTTCTTTTTCCAAATACACGAGTGTTTCATTCACTGAAGCCCACAAAGACCGAACCTTAGAAAACAGAGAAAACGTTAGTTCCATCTAAAGTATATTGGTTAACAAGATTAAGGACTGCATTAACAACTTCTCTTTCTTTTTCCAAATACACGAGTGTTTCATTCACTGAAGCCCACAAAGACCGAACCTTAGAAAACAGAGAAAACCTTAGAAAACAGAGAAAACCTTAGAAAACAGAGAAAAGTCTATACATAACCTGTACATGTATTAAAGAAATGTAAAACACAAACATATGCTCACTCTCAGGAACAAATGAAGTATTTCTGTAATGATTTCTGGTGAGAAAATGAATTAACTGTCTAAAAGCACTGATACTAATTCCAAAGGGATTTTAAAACTAAAGAATTTCTCAGGAGAAAAATAAAACAAAACAAAACACGAATTTCTCAGGAGAATTTAGCCCACCATGATTTTTGAAACAAATCTAAGAAACTTCATACTACCAAGATGCAATTACCATTTCCCGTGTTTTGACATGCCACCAATCTAACAGAAACTTTTCAGCAGGGATGCCTGGGGGGCTCAGTTGGTTAAGCATCTGCCTTCAGCTCAGGTATAATCCCAGGGTTCTGAGATACATTTCCACATCAGGCTCCTTGCTCATTGGGGAGCCTGCTTCTCCCTCTCCCTCTGCCCCTCCACCCCACTCATGCTGTCTCCCAAATAAATAAATAAAATCCTTAACGACAACAAACAAACAAACAAAAACTTTTCAGGGAGAAGTAATAAAAGATTTTGGCAGGGAGGGGAAAGAACCACTACACATCAATTTTAAGAGTCATTCAAGTTTCAAAAGGTTAAAATATGAAAAACAATGCTTCTTTAAAAGCAAAGAATCTTAGGCATATACCAACCTGTTTATGTTCATTACATGCATGTGTAATAAGGTTAATAGGTGGTAACTACACTTGCAGTGAGCACAGCATAACAAAGAGTTGTCCAATCACTATGCTGTACACCTGAAACTTACATATAACACTGTGTGCCAACTACACTTCAATTAAAATAGTAAAAAAAAAAAAATTAAAGAATGTTCACAGCATTTCTATCTGTAATAGTCAAAAACTGCAATTAACCCAAACAGCTACCTGGAGTAAAAAAAAAAAATATGTTGTGCTATATTCATAAAACACTACATAGCATTGAGAATGAACACACTACAACCTATGCTACAACAGCACAGATAAAACAGCATGAATCAAAGAAAACAAACACAAAAGAATATATTCTATATACTCCCCTGTATATAAAGTTCAAGAAGAGGCAAACTAATCTTTAATGTAAGAAGTAAGGGAAGTATTTACTCTTGGGGGGAAAATGGTTGTAAATGAAAGGGGGCTTGCGGCTTCTGGGGAAATGTTCTGTTCCTTAAACTGTATGCTGGTTAAATACATGTATTCACTTTGTGAAATTTTATCAGACTATACACTTAAGACTTTTGCACTTTTTTGTACATATGTTATGCCTTAAAAGAATTTATAAAGGTGGGAGGCACAGTAATTATACCCATGTTTGTGTTTGTGTCTTCCCGTGGTACAAGGTAAAAGCTGTCCCCAAAGAAGACTCATTGGCTGGCAGTCCCGAGGTCTCACAGGATAGCATTTCCTTGGTGGACAAAGATCCAGGATCTGAGTCTTAGATTTTTTTTTTCTTTTTTTCTGGTTCTCAGATTTTTACTTTTATCTTGTTAATGGATAAAAAATTGACCAGACACAGAGAAAGTGAACATTAACCAAACTCAGGAGAGATCAATGTGAAAACTTTTAAACAGGTTTCACATCAACCTATTAAATTTACAAAGATACTGTGTTCAGTAATAGAAGTATTCATATTCACGAAGCTGGAAGATCCATGAAAGAAGTGACTTTGCTTCTTTCCTTCACTTCTGTAGCTCTAATATCTACAATGCTTGGCACATGGCAGGTGATCAATAAGAATTCAATGAATGGCTGAATAATTATTTCCTGAGGAGGGCACTCACCTTTTCCAGTGACAAACTGCCTGGGAAGCCAAATTAACACCCAAAGCAGCTCAGTAACCATAAAAACAGAACAAAGAGCTTGAGAGAGATTTCTTCTAAACACAAAAGCCTAAGAAAACACTCCAATCTCACATCAAAGCCACCCTCTGAAAATCTCAGATTATTTATGTCTGCCAGATTCCTCCCTACGGCCAACCCAGCTTCAATGTGACTTCTCATTTTTCTTCCATACTTACCATTTCCCTTCAATTAACATATTTTATTTACATAAATTAACACAACTGATTAAGTTACAATCAAGCTGAACTTTTAACCATATTTAAAACTGCTTTTGTATATATTTAGTCTTATAAATTTTAAGTTAATTTTTCCATTATATTCATGCTTTTTAGAGGCACCCTGTTGATACCTCAACATATCACTTATTAATGAATTTTTTTAAAAAAATGCAACAGTTTTACCAAAAGAAATGATAAAAACAGAGAACATAAGAGTCCAATTTAGTAAGTCAACACTGCACATCACAAAAGAAAGAAAGATTAAATTTCTCCCTTAAAAAGTTACCTCACCTTCTGGATTTTCTCTTGTAGATTACTTTGGTCATCATAGGGTTCCATTCTAGTTAAAAAATAAATGATCTCATTAGTCATTTTTTAAAAATCTCATGGTAATTTACCATCAAAAGAGCGAACTGATCTATAAACCCACCAACAACCATTCCAATGAAAAACAAAAATAAAATTCTAGCTCAAAGCAATAAATTTTTTTAATAGATTTTATTTATTTATTTGACAGTGAGAGAGCAAGAGAGCACAAGCAGGGGAAGCGGCAGAGGAAGGAGGAGAAGCAGGCTCCCGGCTGAGCAGGGAGCCCAACACGGGACTCAATCCCAGGACCCCCGAAATCATGACCTGAGCCAAAGGCAGACGCTTAACCAATTGAGCCACCCAGGCACCCCGAAAGCAATAAATGTATTAGAAAAACTGGAGTAGGAATCAGAATTATGTTCTGATCCTATGGGATTCGTTTTCTTACTGGTAAAATGCAGGAGCTGCACTAAGGCAACTTTCAGCTCTGATCTAAAGGTCACTTACTTTTTTATTTGGTTTTGCTGTTCCATACATTCTGATCTCAAATTTCGTACCTGTTTAACTGACAACCTGTAAGAAAACATATAAATGACAACTATAATTCCATTACAATTAACTGGTGTAGACCACTTTGACATTTTCCCCCATTTCTTATCTTTGCTTAAGACCTCTCTTCCAAATGCATCCAGCAGCCAGCTAAAGGAGTCTAGACTTCCTTCAAGAGTTACAGGAGTGATCTAACATACAGGCAGCTATTGAGGTGGAACAGGACTTCTTGGCTCATATACACTCTGTCTTCAAAGAAAAATGCTGGAAGTAAGACTACTCTGCTTTCTTATCCCTGTCACACACGCTTAGGGGATAAATTTAAATGTTACCCACGACGGGCGACATTGTAGTTTTAAGGTGATTTCAAAGGATTTTCTAGTTTTCACAATAGATGACACAACATTTAAAAAGTTGTCTTACTGTGGTTGTTTATAATCATAAAAAATTAGACACATTCTATTTCTTGAGAGTAGGAACCTTGCCTGTCTTGTTTAATGCTGTAGGACGGTGCCTAAACAATATCTGGCACACAGAAGTAACTCAAATAAAAATTTGCTGACAATGCCAACCACATACCGCTATTTACATTTAAATTTAAATTAATAAAAAATTCAGTTCCTTAGTCATACCAGATATATTTAAAATGTTCAGTAGCAATGTGTGACTACTGGCTACTATGTCAGATAATGCAGTTATACAGCATTTCCATTATCATAGAAAAGTACCACTGGACAAAGGCATTCACTAGACATAGACCATTTGGTCTGGTGTGCTTCCTCCTTCCACAAAGGAAGACTCCATTGTCTCATCTGACTAGATGACTGACTAATCCTGTAGCCACAAATGCAATGTATCTTCCCTTCGGGTATGAAATTCATCATACTTAGAACAGGCTGTCTGATTGTTTTGTGCCTACTTCTTAATAAATTTTATAAAATGAAAAAAATTGCTGACAAGAGGAACTTAAATATAACATTAGATGAGATGGTTAAATAAACTACAGAACACCTATTTGATGGAATACCCACTTAATGGATACTCAACAGACTATTAAGTAGATATTAAAAGCAATATACTTTAGAAAATTTTAAAAATAATAAAAATAATTTTTAAAAATTTTAATAGAAGCAATATAGTATGGGGGCGCCTGGGTGGCACAGCGGTTAAGCGCCTGCCTTCGGCTCAGGGCGTGATCCCGGCGTTATGGGATCGAGACCACATCAGGCTCCTCTGCTGGGAGCCTGCTCTTCCTCTCCCACTCCCCCTGCTTGTGTTCCCTCTCTCGCTGGCTGTCTCTATCTCTGTCGAATAAATAAATAAAATCTCTAAAAAAAAAAAAAAAGAAGAAGCAGCAATATAGTATGGCAATATGGAAAAATTTACAGAATAAAATATGAAGAGAAAAAAGTATACAAAATAGAATGAGCACAATAATTACAGCTTAAAAATGTATATCCATGTTAAAAAAAGAAAAACACCTAAGATACTGAATTTTTAAACTAAGGTAATATTTTCCTTTGCTCTAAAGTTTCATATACAATATGCACAGTTTTAAAATATCTTATTCAGAAGTTATCTGGCTTTAAAATGAAAAGAGGACACGAAGGGGTTTTGAGGTAGGCATGGACTACGGCCACTGAATGAAGGTACACTGATGACATTTGTTCAAGAAGAAAGGAATTTTCATTTTCTGTGAGGGGGAGGGGGGAGTTAGGGGTGAAAGACAGCTCGAGGGAGGGGCAGGAGAGGGAGAGAAAGTATCTTTTTTTTTTTTTTAAAGATTTTTTATTTATTTATGTGACAGAGAGACAGCCAGCGAGAGAGGGAACACAGCAGGGGGAGTGGGAGAGGAAGAAGCAGGCTCACAGCGGAAGAGCCTGATGTGGGACTCGATCCCGGATCGCCAGGATCACGCCCTGAGCCGAAGGCAGACGCTTTAACGACTGCGCCACCCAGGCGCCCCTGAGAGAAAGTATCTTAAGCAGACTCCACACCCAGTGCAGAGCCCTGAGCGGGGCTAGGTCTCACAACCCTGACATCATGACCGACGCCAAAACCAAGAGTCAGATGCCTAACCAACTATGCCACTCAGGTGCCCCTGGAATTTTCATTTTCTAACTGTCAATGTATTACTTACTGTGCATTTTCTTGATACTTTTGGGTAATGCAGTCTTCTCTTTGTAAAACATGGAAAAATCTATTACGTGCGACATGGCATCTGGCAATGCATTTGTGCATATCTTGTGGCTTTACATTAAATGTCTCTGTAAAACGTATAGAAGATGCTACATGGAAAACAAGATCATAGAAAATATCAAATATCATATATCGAAAATTTTAAATTTATTAATTTTAAGAGATTAATAACTCGTCAACTAACAACTCCTTAAAAACTGGTATGCTACATAAACAGACACAACTAATTTTAACAAAAGCAAGGAAGCCTATTTTTAAGTACGCAACTAAAAAAGGGTATCTGAGGTTGAGTTGTTTTACATAATTAAAAACTTTGAGCGTCTATCGGCCTCAAATAATTCTTATTATCACAGCTTGATATATCCATGAACAAATACATTGTTATACATCAGCAACTTCTTAACAGGATCTTTTTACAACGAAGGAAGAAAATGAATTAAAAGAGATGAGGTGAGATCACAACACCTCCTTTGCTGCCATGAGTTTATTTTTCTATCTAGTAAGACCAACAGGACAACCAAATAAAATCAGTCTCCATTCCTCAAAAAATTCTTGGCTATGTTACTAATGATCAAAGCAGACCATGAGAACAATCCATCCAAACATTTCACAGTCCACATTTTTAGCTGTAATAAATCCTACTTTAAGATGGCTCAATACAATAAAGACGGATATTCAGAAAACAGGGACCACTCCACTGTACCTAACATTACTAATCCAAGTCCTAGGGTTACCCCCAAAGAAACCACAAATTCTATATTTAACTGGGGATAAGTTCACTGAATGTAGAAGTCATCTAGACACTAAACATGTTGATCAGAATTGCTTTGAATCAGAAATAGGAAATAGGACAACCCATGCTCAGAAGCCTTATGCACAACAAACTCTTGTTAAATCCAAACATACATATTTCATATAAAATACTTTGGGCTGCCTGTAATTGGAGTAGACCACCTATGAAAGGAAAAACTGGTAACAATGCTTACACTGCATGAAATTTTAAATATGCAAATACTTATACAGCAAGATCACATGTATAAGTCTTTAAAAATCATGCATAGAATATAAACTGGAAAAAACGTTTACATATCACATCACAGAGAAAGGATAGTAATAAATAAGAGCTCCTACATATGAAAAAAGGCAATAACAGGAGAAAAATGGACAACAATTATGAATATAGAGTACAAAAAGAATACAAGTTCATCTTAAACATATGAAACAATTTTCAATCTAACTAAATAAGAGAAATACAAATTAAAACCACCCTGAGATTCCACTTTAACCTATCAGACTAAAAGATAAAAATGTCTGACCACACACAATGGTGTTTGAGCCTTTGGGAAAACAGAAAGTCTCCATACACTAGTGATAGAGGTATAAATTGTCCAATCTCTACAGAAAATACTCTGATAATAACTAGCAAATTACAATGCACAATTCCTTTGACCAAGCAGTCTTCAGGAATTACATACAAACACACACACACCATATATATGTATATGGTGTGTGTGCATGTGTATATATGTCTCTGTGTGTGTATATATATACATGTAATGTGTATGTGTGTACACATATATGTATATATACTTGAACACACAAAATCATATATATCTAAAGCTTGTCACTGTAACATTGTATTTGGGGGGGGGAAAGGTGGGGAGAAGCCAAATGTTGGTCAACAGAAGACTGGTTAAAAAACGTATTATGGTATATCCATTCAAATATGCAGTTCTAAAGACAGAGAATAAAGAAGCTCTATGAACTGATAGGAGATTATCTCCGATATACACTGTTCTGTGAAAAACACAAGATTCAAAACCCAATGTATGTCACCATTTAGGGTTTAAAAAAAAGAATATATATATATTCTTGATTACTTGATTACACTGGTTGCTTCTAATTTAACTTAGCCCTCTGGCTAGTTTTGTGAGGTCAGCAAGTTAGGAATGTTTTCTGTGATATTAAAGGGTTGTTTTTGTTTTGATTTTTTGAAACCCACAGAGAGGTATATGTGAAAGAGATCCTGTATAGTCCACAAAGCCTAAAATATTTACTATCTGGCCTTATATAGAAAATGTTTCCCAACCCCTGTACTAAAACATAATAAAATTATCTGAATAGTTACTTACATTCATTAGAGGCTTTCAAACTACAGTTCCAGTAGAATATTAACTATTACCCTGTGAGGTGATTTAATGTTTTTATCTTATCTTGCTTTATTAAAATCTCTTTATGACTTACAAATTATGAAAAACAATTAAAAATTTAAAACTCAAAACAAAAAAATTCCTACTAAAAATTTAACTTACTTTTAGAATGGGTTTTTATATATTTTATTGCAACAAATCTTGCAAAATGATACATCAGATGAATAAACTTAGGACCACCAGGAGAAAGAAACAGTGACCCAACAACTTGAGGAAAGCTCCCTCCACATTCCACCTATGGAAAAAAGAAATAAGATAATTTGAAGACCTAATCAATAATAACCTTATCAGTAATAACCATAATTCCGGGGTGCCCCAGTTGCACAGTTGGTTAGGCGTCTCTTGGTTTCGGCTGAGGTCACCATCTCAGGGTCATGAGATCAAGCCCCACTTCTGGCTCTGAGCTCAGCACAAAGTCTGCTTAGAATATCTTTCTCCCTCTCCCTCTGCTCCCCTCAACCCACGCCTCACAAGTGCTCTCTCTCAAATAAATAATAAATCTTTTAAAAATAATAATAATAATAATAGCCATAATTCCTATTACGTAGAATTATTCCATTTGAACCAGAAGTTGAATATTTGCATCTTTCTAAATTCTTGGTGGACTTGGTCACAAAAAATAATTATAATACAAAGCCACAATTATTGATACTATATGGGGACACACGCTAAAGTAATCTATCATCAAAAAAGTTTCCTTTAAACAAAAACTATGACATAAACTCCCAGGAACTCAGAAACCTATTTCTAATGCATCATAGGCAGCAAAGCTGGTTTCCTAGAAATATGCAGAATCCTAACCAACAACCATCAAAAATATTACTGTAACAAATATTTCCTTGCTATTATACTGTTAGCATAAAAGCATTAAAAAACTTTCACCTCCAAAAACTTGATGTACGCTTATACTTCAATAAAGCCAAAAATAAAATTTAATGTAGTTTTTAACTTCTTTAAGTTTACATCTCCCAGAAAGAGAATACTTACAGAAATCTTTTTTAACCATTCATAGCAATGTTTCCGGAATTCAGTGTCACTCTTTTGGTCAAATGGAGGCCAACAAAGCCTTAAAAACAGATATAAAAGCATTAGAATTATGAACAAAAAGAACTCAGCAAAATTTTTAAACATTAAGCTTCTGTCCTATACTAGAAACATTAATGCTAAATGAACCAAGGCTAATATTTGCAGATTTCAACTAAAGGAGGATGCTAACCTGTGAGAAATTGGGTCTTTTTCTTTATAAATTACTGTAAAATTGAGTTGTTTACCACAAATCATCAGTGTATACATATGTTAAATGAAGGACTGAATAACCATTAAAATTACTACAAATCAGCTAAAGAAGACAACACTCTCAATGAATTCATGGACTAACGCAAAAAGATGGTATAAATAAATTAGTATGTTAAGCTCGAGAGAAAAAAAAAAAGAGACAGAGAGAGAGAGAGAGAGAAACATAAATGGTTGCACAGGAAGAGCACAGAAGGAATAACATGAGAGCTTTGGACTCCTAGAAATAACCCATATCATAGTCAGTGTGTGCTACTGTTTTGTGGATAAACAATATATAAAATTATTAAAAAGAAAAGTTTGCCTCTGTTTTAGTCAAAAATAATAGACTTAAAATTTACCTATTGCTTTCCCCTGCTAAATTTTTATTCTGAAGCATAGTTATTTGTTTAGGCCCCCATTTTTTAATATTTCTATGTCACAACATACATTCTATAGTCATATAAAAACTTAAGTATGCATCGAAAAAAAGGACTAAAGGACTGGAATGTCAACAGCGATATTTTCTGGTTGGTGATTTGAGGAATGATGTTTACCTCCTTCTTTACATGTTTCTGTATTTCCTGAATTACTTAATATGAACTGTATTTTGTTTATAATCAGAAAAAGGGAAAAAAATTAGAAAATCTATTTTTATTTGGGAAGAGTAAGTCCTATAGCTTAATGATAGAGATTTACAAAAAAGATGTTTTAAATATACATGTTCTTCTGGTCACTCATAGCTTTAACTGGACACAAAATATTAAGACTAAAATATCAAAAATAACAATGCCTAATCAATGCATTTACTTGTTGCTTTTTTTTTTTTTTTTTTAAAGAGACAGAAAGCACGAGTTGGGGGAAGGGCAGAGGGAGAAGGAAAGAATCCTCAAGCAGACCCTGTGCTTTTCTACTTAAGAGGATAATAGCACAGTATAAATATTAAAATAAATTTTAACACTTTTTCTGGTAGTAGAAGCCCAAATCACATGCAAAATAACTTGGAACCACAGTTCAGTGGTATTCATGTTTTTACCTCCTTCTTAAACTATTTAATATTCAACAGTATCTAACATTAGACTAAACTTAATAGGAATGATTTTCACCTACACCACTTGACACTTTTATATATCACTGACAAAAATAATAAGGATTTAGAGAGACCTAAAAGGTAAAAATAGACAAAAAAAGTAACACTGCCTACAGGAAAAGGAGTAAGGCAGAGGATAAACAGCAAAAAAAAAAAAAAAAAAAAAAAGTAAGGTAAAACTATATAGATTGGTACCGATTAACTGTTTTGCCTTGTAATTGTGACTAAGAAGAATGTTAGGAACTCATTTTATAAAACAAAAGACTTACCTATGAAATAATCAATGATTTTAAAATATATGATTTTAAGATAAGTACCAAAGAAAAATCACTCAGATTTACAAAGGTTAAGCACTAAATTTGCAGGACTCAAACCTGACTTTTGTGATAGCCATTCATATTTGTGAAAGGCCAAAGTTGAAATTCTGGCTTATATCAGAGCATACTCCCTTTTCAAATTTGAGAATGACTCCTCATAAAAAGAAAATAAAATAACTCGACTCACTTGAAAACTTCTTTGGTGAGAGACTGGTCCAGCGTTTGAAACAAAAAATAAGAAACGATTTGAAAGGCATCACGGTTCAACTTGTCAAACATGTTCCTAGTAGTTTAAAAAGAAATAAAAGCGGGGGAAAAAAAGGAAAATGGTTAATAAAACTAAACAGCATCAAAAGCTGTGTAAGAGTTTAACACAAATTCATATTTTTCATTCTCTTCAAGAGAATTCAAATTAATGTTTTATTCATGTACATTTTTATAAGTCATTAAGAAAACCAATATGCTTTTATTTTCTGATTCTGATAATACTGATCAAATAGAAAACTGGTAGAACTTCCCTTATTGCCATGAGAATATTCCACAAAAAGAAAACGAAAACCTAATTAGGTAGTAGAGAGAAAACCGTGGCCTATGATATGCTGAAGAGATATAAACCAACATTTATCGAATAACAATAAAAATAGCTACCAATAGTTTATCATTTCCCAGGTATTATTTTAAGCCTTTTACAGGCAGTAACTCATCTAATCTTCACCACAATCATGAAAGCTAGCTGCTTTATCCTTGGGTTAATTCTAATGACATCAGATTGTAGTTTAATTATTCTCATCATACAGATGAGAAATTTTTAAATTTGGAGAGGTTAGATAAATTGCCAAAACTATCCAAAATCATAAAATTGGGAAGTGGAAGAGCAGTGATATGACATACGTCATCTGACTCCAGAGTCCAGGGTCTTTACCATTTAACCCCAGGACCACCCTTATATAATGTAGTTCTAGCAAGTCTTTTAAAGTTTTGATTGTCCTGATCTTCCTAACTAATCAAGACAAGCCTAGAAAAAACATAATTATGTTTAAAAATAACAACAACAAACTAAACCTTATAAGAAATGCCACACGGCTATTAAGGAAGCCAGAGTTAACATAAGGGCAGTTTGGCAGCCACTGGGCCAGAGTCATCAGCCACTGCTCTAAGATGGATGTCCACTCCTCACACCCCCGTCCAGAACCCTGGTGTCCAGTAAGACACAGAGAATTCAGGCTTCAGGCAGTGCGAGAGCCAGGAAGAGGAGAGCTCTCTGAACTTCAGCTATAGCAACAACCTGCTGATGACAAGGATCCACCTCCGGTATCATGTTCTGCTGCACGGCGCACCTGCAGGATTTTAAGCGACACTTTGGCAATTCCCAAGGTAAAACAACTTGGCACAGAGGTATAGCCACCATTTTTCAAAGTCCTGGCAGTGAAGTATGAGTAGTAGGGGAAATGAAAAAAAAAAAAAGCAATTTAAGTTCTCTGGATAAATGAAAAGGGGATAAAAATGGAGCACATATTCCCATCAGGCTCCTCTGCTATGAGCCTGCTTCTTCCTCTCCCACTCCCCCTGCTTGTGTTCCCTCTCTCGCTGGCTGTCTCTATCTCTGTCGAATAAATAAATAAAATCTTAAAAAAAAAAAAAAAAAGGGGGCGCCTGGGTGGCACAACGGTTAAGCGTCTGCCTTCGGCTCAGGGCGTGATCCCGGCGTTATGGGATCGAGCCCCACATCAGGCTCCTCTGCTATGAGCCTGCTTCTTCCTCTCCCACTCCCCCTGCTTGTGTTCCCTCTCTCGCTGGCTGTCTCTATCTCTGTCGAATAAATAAATAAAATCTTAAAAAAAAAAAAATGGAGCACATATTCCAAAAGAAGTTAAAGTTTACGCTCAAGAAGGAAACGAAATAACCTGTCAAAGTTATCAGATAAAAAATTATAAGTGCCTTCCCCCATCACTCTAGTATAAAAAGGTCATCCGCATGGGTGCAAAAGAATAGTTCACCACTGGAGCATCAAAAGAAGTTAAAACCAAGGGGCGCCGGGGTGGCTCAGTTGAGTGTCTGCCTTCAGCTCATGGCATGATCCCAGGGTCCTGGGATAGAGCCCCATGTCGGGCTCCCTGTCCCACTCCCTCTGCTTGTGTTCCCTCTCTGTCAAATTAAGAAATAAAATCGTAAGGGGTGCCTGGGTGGCTCAGTTGTTAAACATCTGCCTTCAGCTTGCAGCGTGATCTCAGAATCCTGGGATCGAGCCCCACATTGGGCTCCCTGCTCCGCTGGGAGCCTGCTTCTTCCTCTCCTACTCCCCCTGCTTGTGTTCCCTCTCTCGCTGGCTGTCTCTCTCTGTCAAATAAAAAGAAGAAAAAAAGAAAGAAAGAAAATCTTTAAAAAAAAAAAAAAGTTAAAAACAAAAGAACCAAATAACTATAAAGGAAAGGTCTCAGAAGAAACTAAGGACATTATCAAAAAGGGGGGGGGGGCTCATTAGAAAATAATAGAATATATCTAAGGATATTCTCTCTATAGAAAATATTTTTAACACTTAGAACAGCGATCTGAGATATTTCCATGTTTGGTACATTTTCAACAATTATCTGTAGGATATCTCAACTGGGTGAGTCCTTATTTTCAGACTCTAAAAAGAAACTGACTTAGGAGTTAGGCAATTACAAAAGGAGCAGTGACGCACTGCATGCACAACAAATACAGGGGAGTACTCCCTTGAACAGATAAAGCTTTGTCCTCGAGTTGAAAAAAAAGAGTTAAGATTAAAGTTCCCATGCTTATCCATACGTCAGACAACTCTTGTCCTTGAAATGTTTCTATTCCTCAACAAACACATAGGAAGTTCCTTCCTTCTTATCATCTCTCAAACCTGATATTTTTTCACATAGTATCCTGTTGTCTTCACTTTGACACTTATTATAATTTTTAATAAGATCTTTGTTGAAGGTTTGTTCACCTGCTAGACTGAAATTCTGCAAGAGGAAAGTTTGTTTCTATTCAGTTCACCACTGCATACCCGTATCATATATAAGTGAATTAAAAAATCTATTAAAAAATTTTAAGTAAATTTGACAGTATATTCATGCCTAAAGCATTTTAAAGAGGACACCTGTTTCAAAATGATAGATCCCTCCTAACAACCCACTGAAATGACTCTAAGGGATAATTTATGACAGTGCTGGGGAGGAGGGAGCCCAGCACTTAACAGATTTTAACTAATTTTCAAAGATAGAAAACAGACTGCAGTTGGAGAGAAAACTCAAGTTGCTGAACACTGGAGAGAAGGAGGCAGTGGCAATGGTAAGCATTCTCAGTGGAAGCCTGGAGAAGCTTCAAGCTTCTCTGCCAGTACAGAGAAAATGGGCAATTAAATCATGTGAAATAACTGGACTATTTATTAATACATAATTATAACCTTATAAATGCTATCCACTGGTTGTCAATTTTTAGAATAGGCTCCTAGACAAAGCACTTCTACATGTAAATAATAGTAACTTCTAAAAAAATAGTTAACTGGTAAAACTTAATTACGGCTCTAACAAAAAACAAACAAAAAAAAATTACGGCTCTGACCTTTGACAGTAAAACAGCATACATTTGAAAAAAGTCAAGAAGGCAGGGGAGGGCAGGAAAGTGTGGGTGAGCTAATGAGTTATAAATAACAGTTACTTTCATTGTGAAATTACACAGTGGGAAATCAATAGATTCTTTGACACTGATACATCAAGAAATAGACGTCTAAGCACATTATTAAAATGCTGCCACTAGAAGAACTGAAATAACAATCAGAAAAGTCAAAAGATTGAGAACAGGGGCTCCTAGGTGGCGCAGTCGTGAAGCGTCTGCCTTCGGCTCAGGGCGTGATCCCAGCGTTCTGGGATCGTTCTGGGATCGAGCCCCACATCAGGCTCCTCCGCTAGGAGCCTGCTACTTCCTCTCCCACTCCCCCTGCTTGTGTTCCCTCTCTCGCTGGCTGTCTCTCTCTGTCAAACTAATAAATAAAATCTTTTAAAAAAAATAAAAATTAAAAAAAAAAAGACTGAAAACGGGAAATAGCCTATGTATCTCAAATTTCTCTTGGGCTATAGTGGGAAAGATAACACTCCCTAAGTTGATAAGTTTAGACACAGAAATGCATACAAAGTATCTAGACTTATGATCATAACTATTATATTAGTGACAAAGTAGGGAAGGGATTTTTACTTCCCATCTTAATACCCTTTTCTACTATCTTTTCTGAACTGCGGAATGGCTCAGTTGGCTAATTCATAAAGTAAAAATTATAAACTAGAGAACAACCACTTTGAAAGGCTCCTCGAGTCCTAAAGCGGTTGAACATACTGTTCTCACATCCTTCCACGACGAACTCGCCATCCCTCCCTGGACTTCACAGACCACCCAGCATCACCACTAAAGCAGTATTAAGCTGTCCCTCTAGTCTTGCCCCAACTGCAGACACGACTCCCCTACAAAGCGTTTCCCGCCCGGTTCCGTGATTGATACAGTTTCTGCCACCAGGCAGGCGCCACAAGGCGCATGGGTTTTGTAGCCAGTGCTGGCACACAGTAACCGTTGGACTGCTTGATTCAACACCCTGCGAGGTCCGCGAAAGGGTGGGTCACACCAGCGCCTCGGAGTCCCCCACCCGTCAACCCCGGTTCCTTACACTCCGAGGTGCGTGTGCGACACGATCTTTCCGCAGGCAGCGGTGGCCGGGCCTGGCTCGAAACCGAGCGCCTGCAGATACATCCAGAGATGCTTCTTCTCGAAAGAGGTGACCCAGACTGAGCTCATCTTCGCTGTAGGCAGTATCACTGCAAAAGAAGTAAGCACAGGCCCAAAAGACACAGAGGGCCTTCAGGCTCCCTCCCTACGGGCAGCCTGAGGTAGGAGCGGCCCCTCCACAGCCACCGCCTGTTCCTCTCTCGCCCGGAGCCATGTCGCCTCAAATGGCCGTAAAGTCTCAGGGAAACGAAGCCTTTAACGGTACTACGTACAGCTGCCTAAGCCAAGCCTACAAAAACCAAGACTCCCGCGCTTCCGGAAAAGCGATAAGCACCGGCGCTACCTAGCTTCCGGTGGAGGAGGGACTTCCACGGCCGACTATATTTCCCGCCATGCAATGCACCCTGTTCTCCATCTCTTCCAGTCAGGCCCTGCCGAAAAACTACAAAACCCATAGTGCATTGTGTTGCCAGCGAACTCTTTGCGCTTGCGTAACTTCAAGTATTATCTTGCCGTAGCCCCGTGGCTTCGCGCCTTCTGCTGTTTTGTGTTTGTGGTTCCTTTTGCTCCTATAGGTCGATTTCATCAGATAAAAAATGTAGCTTTAGGACTGTGGCTCCTCGCAGTAGAAAAAGCATTGCACTGGGTTCCATCCTAACCTGTCTCACTAGCTGTGAGATGTAACGACATCTAACCAGTAAGCGCCGAGTCTGTTGTTAGTAAAATCTTGCATGCTCTCAAATGCTGAATGTTCCTTTCCTCTTCAAGCCGTAAAAATCTGGCGCTCCCCTAAGCAAACAGTTTCCCCTGCAGCCCTCTCCACTGACGACTGTTTTCTCTCTCGCACCCCATATACAACAGGATCTGGAAATGGGGTGGGTATCCTACTTATTTCTCATTGCCTCCTCTGGCAACAATCGCCTCCCTAAAACCAGCTCCTTTGAATTTTATGCTTTCACCCACAACTCTTGCTTTTGGAGGTAATGTATTAAGATTGGGTGTTGGACCTCATTTGCAGAAGGTTTAGACTTACTTGTTTCTCCAGCATTCCTCTTGGGATAATTTTTGGTGATTTACATATCCATAGGTGACCTTTCAATGCTCTGGCCTCTCGGTTCCTCTACCTCTTCTCAGCTCTCTGGCCCCTTTCTCTCTTTGCCAGCTTTATCTTTGCCAAATCCCTACTAAATCCAGTTTTCTGCCTACCCCACACCTGCAACTTAAACACAATTTATGATGCCTGTTGTCGCTCAAAATTCATGACAACTCAGGGGCGCCTGGGTGGCACAGCGGTTAAGCGTCTGTCTTCGGCTCAGGGTGTGATCCCGGCGTTACGAGATCGAGCCCCACGTCAGACTCCTCCACTATGAGCCTGCTTCCTCCTCTCCCACTTCCCCTGCTTGTGTTCCCTCTCTCGCTGGCTGTCTCTATCTCTGTCAAATAAATAAATAAAATCTTTAAAAAAAAAAAATTTTCATGACAACTCAAATGGCCTCTTAGGCTTGCCCTCTCCTCCCTGTTTTTCCCAAATCTCACTCTCTATACAATTTTACATCTTCTCTTCCCTTACTCCAATACTTCTTTCCCCTCTTCT
The DNA here is from genome assembly GCF_023065955.2 of Ursus arctos. Taxonomy (NCBI): domain Eukaryota; kingdom Metazoa; phylum Chordata; class Mammalia; order Carnivora; family Ursidae; genus Ursus; species Ursus arctos. Next base: position 13,114,154 of record NW_026622852.1, read on the forward strand.
CAATGTCTTTTGTCCTAGTTAATAGATGCTTCCAAAAAAGACCTATCAACAATTTACCAAACTGCTTATATCTTTGCCCATATAGTCTTCCTCCTCTCTTATTATCTCGGTCAATCAAGGTGTGCCTCCCTAAGATTAGTCCTTTGACTTATTCGATGGGTCATATTCCTTTTCTCCTACTCAAAGAGTTTGCTCCAGCGTTTGTCCCTTATTCTCCCCTGCATCACCAATCTTCCCATAAATATACAAACATGCTATGCTATCTTCCATTGCTTAAAAAATTAAATTCCTTTGACCCAATGCCTTCTAGCTACTACTCCATTTCTTATTACAGAAAAATTTCTCCCGGGACACCTGGGGGCCTCAGTCACTTAAGCATCTGCCTTTGGCTCGGGTCATAATCCCAGGACTCTGGGATGGAGCCCCGCAGGGGACTCCCTGCTCAGCGAGGAGCCTGCTTCTCCCTCTCCCCGCTGCTTCCCCTGCTTGTGCTCCCTCTCTCTCAAATAAATAAATAAAATCTTAAAAGAAATTTCTTCCAAAAGTTTTCTATACCCACCTCACCACTAATAGTAACTTGCTAAGGCCACTTATATTGACTAATGTTCTTTAGTTGCAAGCAGCAAAACTCCTCTGAGGGGGCTTTATTCGATGAGTATCAAGTAGCATAAAAAAGAATGGGAAGGCCAGAGAATAAGGTTCAGAAAATGGCAAATTCATGTGCCACTCTACCCAAGATTTATATGCCAGCAATCCAATTTACATTTTAAAAATAGCTTAATGTATTATTCTAGGTGAATGCCCTTATAACTACCACCAAAGACAAGAAATCAAACTTTTCCAGCCATCCCAGAAACCCCTCATTTCCCAAAAAAAGAACCACCATTCTCACTTTTATAGTAATCACTTCTTCGCTTTGTCTTATAGTCTCACCAACTAAGCATGGTTCTCTAGGCACTATAGTTCAGTCTTACCCTTTTTATACTTGCCTTGTCTCTTCTTTGGGTTGGTTGTTGATTTTTGTTTTGTTTTTTGTTTTTTTTCAGTCTTTCCCAGATTTGTTTTTTTTTTTCTTTAAATAATATCATTTAATATACAGGCTTTCCTCTATCCTCCCCTACTCCTTTTTTTTTGTACAACTATTCTGTTGAGGAAGTGGGGCTGTTTGACCTAAATAATATCCCTTAGTCTGGGTTTTACTAATGGCATCTTTGCTGCGTTTCCACATCTTCTTCTGTCTCTGTCCTCTGTATTTCCTTCAAATGAGCACCTGGATCCAGAGGATTGATGAGATTCAGGTGTGATCCCTTCGGCAAGTCTAGATGATGGCTGGCGTATGTTGTTTCATCAGGCTGTACATATCTCTATTTATGCCACTGACAGGCATTGATGCTAAATGCCTAGATCTGTTAATTTCCTGGGGATTGCAAAATGCCAAAATTCTAATTTATTATTTGTTATGAACTGAATGTTTGTGCCTCCCTCCCCCCAATTCCTATGTTGAAACCCTACTCCTCAATGTGATGGTATTAGAAGGTGGGGCCTTTGGAAGGTTATTAGGATTAGATGAGGTCGTAAGGGTGGAACCCTCCTGAATAAGATTAATACCCTTAAAAGAGTCCCAAGAGAGCTTGCTTACTCTCTGCTCTTTCCACCATTTGAGGATACAAAGGGAAGTGGTGTCTCTTCGACCTGGAAGGGCCTTCCCCAAAACCCAACCAGGCTGACACCCTGATCTCAAACTTCCAGCCTCCAGAACAGTGTGAAAGAAATGTTTGTTGTGTAAACCACTCAGTCTAAGGTCATTTATTACAGCAGTCCAAACTGACCAAGATACCATTTTTTTTCTTGTTACTAGCAATATCTTTATGATAGACATTTTCCCTCATCTACTATTTAATCTAGTGGTAAAGGTATAAGGAAACATAGGGCGCCTGGATGGCACGGTCAGTTGGGAGACCGACTCTTGGTTTCTGCTCAGGTCTGATCTCAGGGTTGTGGGATGAAACCCTGTGTCGGGCTGCGCACTCAGTGTGGAGTCCGCTTGGGACTCTCTCGCCCCCTCTACCTCCCCCACCCCCCAAAAATAAATAAATAAATAATATATATTAGTAAATATTAATATATTAATTATATTAAATATATTAATTATATATTAAATAAATTATATATTTATTTATTTTATATATATATATACACTGTTGATTCTTTCCCTTTGTTTTTTTATTTAAATTTGATTAATTTATATATAATGTATTATTTGTTTCAGGGGTACAGGTCTGATTCATCAGTCTTACACAATACTCAGCGCTCACCACAACACATACCCTCCCCAATGTCCCTGGCCCAGCCACCCCATCCTCCACTCCCCTCCCCTCCAGCAACCCCCAGTCTGTTTCCTAAGATTAAAAGTCTCTTATGGTTTGTCTCCCTCTGGTTTCATTTCATTTTTTCCTCTCTTCCCCTATGATCCTCTCTGCCTTGTTTCTCAAATTCCACATATCAATGAGTGAGATCATATGATAATTATCTTTCTCTGATTGACTTATTTCGCTTAGCATAATACCCTCTAGTTCCATCCACAACGTTTCAAATGGCAAGATTTCTTTTTTTTTTCTTTTGATGGCTGTCTTTCCCTTTATAACAGTTAATTAGTTTACTGTCATCTCCTGAAGGTGACCAATTAAATTGTTTATATGTATGATGGTATATTTGGACATTTAAGAGGGGTCACACTTGATGGGGTTCAATCTATTGCAATTATTATCCTTACTGAAGTTCAAATTGTTCTGTCTCTAGTCAACAGGAAACTCTTCAAATTGGTTTCCTAGCCATCTGGAATAGCAAGAAGTTTAAGGATCATCTTATAAATGTACTGCTTCAAACCTGGAATCAGCCATTCCTCCAAGAAGCCCTGATTTCTTTCAGTGGGAAAAGGCATTTCAAAACTACTATTTGGACACTAGGGATGCTCAGAACTACTGGGTCAACCATTGTCTCTACAATTTATTTAATACCTATTTAACGCTACTTTATGCCAGGTATTGCTCTAAGCTTTTCACAAATGTTAATTTGTTTATTCTTCATAACAAATGCTTCTATTATGCCCATTTTGCAGATGAGGAAGTAGAGGTATAGGGAAATTAAGTAACTTGTTTAAAGTCACACAACTAGTAAGTGGCAGAGCCAAGATTTGGAACCCACAGTCTTTACTCATTGTGATATACTTCCTCCTAGTTGACCTATTTTCAATCAGATGCCTATCGCTAGGCTAGGAGAAAGCCAAAAACAAAAACAAAACAAAACAAAACAAAAATCCCTGACCTGCAGACCTACTGAGACACCCCCATACGGGGAAGCCAAAAATAAAAACAAAAGTATCCACTCACTATATCAGTAAAACAACAACAACAACAAAAATCACTCTGATTCAAGATTATACAGCATAATTTTTATTACAGGCATTTCAATGATTAAATTTTGAAGAATTACATGAAATGATATATGCTGCAGAACTAGGTTCTCTTACAAAAGTTTAGACCAATTGGAGTTTCATTACAATTAAGACCAAGTAGCCAAAAAAAAAGAATAGATTAACCCACAAGAGATTAATCTCCAAAGCCTCAGGAATAAACACATGAGCAAGCATTAAGATTAATGTGACACGAATTGTGTACTCAGCCAAAAGGAGTATTTCCTAGTTAGTTATTCAACGTTTTGCTCTGAGAGGACTCTGGGCCATTAGCCTGTGAATGATCTGATCCATCCTCCTCTTCCAAAGCTATAATATCTGGAATTTCATCAGTCTCAGATGCCAAGTCTATGGCTGTGAAATCAAATACCTGAAAAAGAAGAATCTTGGATATTAAAACAAACATTAATGAAGTGTGCTGTCAGATCCCGCTCGTGGAGACACGACTGCGTGTGAATGAACCTGACTTTCTCCATAGATGTGCTTTCTGACAAGGTGTTTATAGTCTTACTCACCCAATTCACTCATACTATAAAACAGTACAGAAACTTCTCTTTGAAAGGAAACTAACCAGGGTGGAATTTACTAAATGCAAGCTTTTTTGAAAAAAAAATATAAGCCTTTCTGGTTATTCATCTATTAATCTACTAGTCTCTTAAAAACAGTAATGCCCCACTTCTCCGTAAGTCTGACTTAGAAATATAAACCCTTTGGGAAATGTCTAGGAACTGAGGAAGGACAAGGTCTTTTAATAGTTGCAATAGCCATGGCAAAGTCCTAGTACTTCTCTGCAGAGGAAAGGCTTTCAGGGATAAGAAGTTCTCTGAAGTCTTCCTTTACATGCAGTTTTGATAAGCTAAGTGGTGTTTCCAAGCCAACAGCAGATTTGAAGCAGAAAATTAGTAAGGTCTAATAATTACTAAAGGCTGGAAAAGCTTGACAGCAGAGAAAAAGTTTAGCTAATCACCTAATAGATGCAAAAATAACTAACAGCCACAAAAACCCATCGAAACACAGAGGGGGAGGAAGGAATGAGGAGTCATTGTTTAATAGGTACAGAGTTTGGGGTGCCTGGGTGGCACAGCGGTTAAGCGTCTGCCTTCAGCTCAGGGCGTGATCCTGGCGTTATGGGATCGATCCCCACATCAGGCTCCTCCGCTATGAGCCTGCTTTTTCCTCTCCCACTCCCCCTGCTTGTGTTCCCTCTCTCGCTGGCTGTCTCTATCTCTGTCAAATAAATAAATAAAATCTTTAAAAAAAAAATAGGTACAGAGTTTATGCTTGGGATGATAAAGTTCTAGAAACGTAAAGTGGTAATGATGGCACAACATGGTGAAGGTATCTAATGCCATTGAATTGTACACTTAAGAATGGCTAAAATGGTAAATTCGATGTGTGTATATTTCACAATTAAGAAATAGTAAAACGAAACAAGAAGAAAAACAGACAACAAGAGGGAATCCTGTTTCTTGTACTTTGCCCTACAAACTCAGGTGCTCAGAGAACTGTCGGGTCCAACTACGAAGTTCTACCATTTGTTCCTGAGGCTCTCAGTTTGGGCAGCTTAAACTGCATTCTAGCTATTTACAGATGTTGACTTTGCAAATATTCAATGCAACCTGACATCCACAAAAGCCAACAACGCTTCTACAAATTCATTCAGAACATCAGCCAGATAAGCCAACTACTGCAACCTTAGCCTTATTGAGTTAAAAGATAAACCTGACTTAGCACCCTCTTCTGAACTATCTGTATTCATTGTATGTTGTAACATTCAGTATCACTTTATTTGTTTTTAACAAATATACAATAGAACAGGAAGCAACAACACAAGAAGATTCAGGCAGAGAAATTTCCTGGGCCCCAAACAAGGAGGCAAGCTGCAGCTTTCTCCTATCAGTGAGTGCTAGAGGGGCGCCTGGGTGGCTCAGTCGGTTAAGTGTCTGCCTTCGGCTCAGGTCATGATCCCAGGATCCTGGGATTGAATCCCACATTGGGCTCCCTACTCAGTGGGGAGTCTGCTTCTCCCTCTGCCTGCTGCTTCCCCTGCTTGTGCTAATAAGTAAGTAAAATCTTAGTAAAAAAAAAAAAAGAGAGAGAGTGCTAGAACAGAAAAAATACTTGGCCTTTAACATCAGTAGACATCAAACTAAATCCCCATCCTACCACCTCTCTTTTCAACCTGTTTCCTCACCTCTCAAGTGAGGAAAATCCCTAATTCATGTTGCTACAGATGAAGAACGAAGGTAGAATGAGCCTAACTCGTAAAAGGTGCTCAATAACAGTAGCTCTTATTTTCACTAGTTCCTTAAAGACCAACACACACACACACACACACACACACACGTGTGCGCACGCGTGCCCCTCCAAAGTCACCTATAGGCTAGGTAACTGTTGGCCTGAAATTCTTTGCAGAGGTTGATGATCCCACACTCAAAATTTTAGGAGAAAAGTTTTCAGCACTACCGTCCAAAAAAAAAACAAAAAAACAAAAAAACGCCTCTGGTACCTGAGATGCTTTAGAAGAGCCCTATGAATAATTCTGTTTCCATAATCCAGAATGATCCGGAGTATCTACTTTCCATTGAGTTCCTGGCTATCAGCAAAAGCTACTTGGGGGCTGTGAATACAACAGCGGGTGGGGCAACCAAGAGGTAGTGACAGTCCATCAAGTTTCCATGGTGAGTTTAATGCAAAATGTCGTGGCTGCGCCTGACCATCTACATGAGCTTTTTACAAATGTGGCACAAGAGAAATCATTTCACACGTGTATAAAATAAATCCCTTTTCAACTGACATGAACAAGTGCAGTCTGGACCACTGATGGAGTGTAAGGAGTCTCTTGCAGAGAACGTCCCTCAGGGATAGAGGCCAAACTCAGAATCAGATACTTACTATGAAATTAATGAGATAACCACAGTCCCTCCCTGAAAGGACAGGAGACCAGCAACACATTCTTTTCAAGAAAACCAAGTGACCTTGCTAGAATTTCTGTGACCCTGTGTTACCTTCTACAGCTTGCTCACCACACGACCTTAGGGGGCACCTTTCCTAGCACAGACTTCGTTGATTCCCATCTTTACTATACCAACTTTCCAGAAGGTGGCGCTACATATATTGAGGCTAGGTGCCATTTTCTAATTTACCTAAAGGTGGCCTACTGGTGGCCTGGGGCCCTGGGTAAGCGAGACTATTACTGAAATAAAAACATTGGGGCACCTGGGTGGTTCAGTCAGTTAAATGCCCAACTCTTTTTTTTTTTTTTAAGACTTTTTTTTTTTTTAATTTATTTATTTGACAGAGATAGAGAGAGCCAGCGAGAGAGGGAACACAAGCAGGGGGAGTGGGAGAGAAAGAAGCAGGCTCACAGCAGAGGAGCCTGATGTGGGGCTCGATCCCATAATGATCCCATATAAACGGGATCACACCCTGAGCCGAAGGCAGCAGCTTAACCGCTGTGCCACCCAGGCGCCCCAATGCCCAACTCTTGATTTCAGCTCAAGTCATGATCTCAGGGTCCAGGGATGGAGTTTGGGGTCAGCTTAGTCCTAAGCTGGGAGTGTGTGAGAGATTCAATTTCTCTCTCTCCTCACCCTGTGTATGTGCTTTTTCTCTCTCTCAAAATAAGTAAATCTTAAAAAAAAAAAAAAAAAGGAAAAATATCATCTGTGAGAATTTCACCTGCTGGTAAAGGTGAGTGAGCATGCAGTGCTGATAAACATGACACGGAATTGGGAAATTTGATTTTGAAATAAAGTACTGAAGCACTAATGAAGTGAAAATAAAACCTGAAGCTTGTTTGTATAAAAGTGATTTGATATACAGGGCTATGAAAGGATCATGCAAGAGGTAACGATTAGCTCTAATACCAAACACATAAGGTAAACCCTGGTGAGGGTTTGATTTAGCAGAAACGTCTCCCCATCCATAAGAGATAGCATATGCACCTTCTTGCTGTGCTTGCAAGCTAGAGAGCTGGGAGCATCTTGGTTCTGCTTTACTTGAACAGTTCGGTACAGCTGAGTACTATCTCCTGGTGCATATCCCCTTCCCTGCTGTAGAAACACCCTCCTGTACCCAGATGCTTTGTCCTTAGCTAACAAGTCTGTGTGGAAATGGCTAGATCTCGAGCGCAGGAAGTGATCCCAACAAAATTTAAGTGCACTGGTCACTGTTAGCTCCTGTGTATTCAATTTATTTGAGCAAGTAAATCAAGAGTGGGTCTTAGGACGCTTTATCGAACCTACACTGAGGATCTTATTCGGAGAAAAGGGACTATAGGTAACCCTAGCCCTATTTTTGTCTCAAGTTAAAGTAATTTGTTTCCCATTTCTTTTGCTTCTCTAAAAGAAGTCAGTAGACCACCCGTAGCAGAATCACTAGGATGATGCTTTTTTTTTTTAAGGGATGCTTTAAGGTTCTTGTTGTTACTGATTTTTTTTAAAGGATGCTTTCAAAAAGTGCGGATGCCTGGTACTACCACCAGACCTAGTGAACAGATTCTCTGGATGTGGAACCCAGGAATCTGCATTTTATCTTTCCAGTTGATAATCGGGGCATAGACAACGGAGGACAGGAGAAGGCTCCCTGATGTGATGTAATCCGTGGGGAGAGTTCACTAGGGCTATTTTATACACGGGGTCGGTCTGATAGATACACGAGTTACCTCCTTAGCTGAGTTTTCCTGTGCTCTAGCCTGTGTAGAGTAGACAAAACAACATCTACTCTTTTTAATGCTAAGTGTTCATTTAAATGGTTGGCTTCCCCAAGTGCTGGTGAAGGTGTAGAGAGATCAGAATCCCCATACCTTGCTGGTAGGCACATAGGATGCTGCAGCCACTGTGGAAACAATTGTTCCTCAAATAATTGGACACAATGACTGTATGACCCACTCACAATTCCACTCTCATGTATACACGCAAGAGAAAGGAAAACAGAATTGAAGTGGTAACTATTTCTCCATCATTATCTACATAAAAGTACCAATTAGTCTCTTCATTACTTTTGTGAAGTGTCAATTAACAACACTGTCCACTACTTTCCTCACTTTAAGTTCTGGAAGACATTAGAACCCCAACACACACACACACACACACACACACACACACACACACACACACGAAACACCTCCTAAGTTAGCATTCTCTTTTGCTTTGGCCAATAAAGCAGAAAATCCAATTTGTTGCCTTGCCATTCCTATACTGCTGTATGCTGAAGTGTAATATTTTGCAGGTTAATCTTGTAATAAAGGTAGGGAATTTTCCAATTAGCAGCCTGGGGCCAGAGTGAGGGACAAGCAGTGTTCTATACCAGGATGTGATTTGAATATTCATCAACAAGCTTCCTCCAAGACTATAAACATCTCTTGAGGAAAGTTTCTGGTCTTTCCATTCCCATCAGGGCAGAGTTCAGGCCTTACACTATTAGAAACTCAAATACTGAATTAAATAATTTTAATGCAGCTACATATACAGAATAATGTAGCTACCTACACATCTCACAAGACCATCCCTGCAGACCTCAATACTAGGTCACTCCTGGAGCTGGCACAGTCCCAAGTCCATGACAGCCCAGGCAGATCAGGCTAGCAAGGGGCCCTCCTTTCCATACACCCCATCTACTCTCCCAGGCATCATTTAGACTTCATTTAAGAGTTATGCACAAATATCTATCCTGCTCTGTATTCCTCTTTCCCTCACCAGCCACCTCCATGAGCTAAATAGTATTCTAAAAGGGATAGCTCAGGGGTACCTGGGTGGCTCAGTCAGTTAAGCATCTGCCCTTGGCTTACATCATGACCCCGGGGGCCTGGGATTGAGCCCCACATTAGGCTCCTTGCTCGGCGGGGAGCCTGCTTCTCCCTCTCCCTCTGCCCCCTGTTCATGCCCTCTACCTCAAATAAATAAAATCATAAATACATAAGATAGATAGATAAATAAATAAAAGATAGCTCAGATAGACTGAATTTCAGTTTTCAGTATCTACAATGCCTTATCAACGTGGATGTATTTCCCTAATCATGACCTGGTATCATGTACTTACACCCGGACTGGCAAGTTAAAGATACTGTAAGTCACAGCCCCACAGATGGTGTCCCCAGGCCTCTAGCACAGAACAGAAAGACACCCCATCTTCAAACACTTCACTTCCATCTGTGAAAGCATCACCAATTGTACATTATAGGTGAGAGCGCTGAGGCTAAGGGATTAATGCCTAGTACACCCTGTACCTTTGATTTTTTTTACCCAGAACCAACCAGAGTCCGTATTATTACATGCAAAGAAAAAAAAAAATCTTTGAACCCTCAAGCATGCCATGCCAGCCTTCATGCAGCCAAACGTTTAAAAATCTTCCATAGTTACTGTGCTTAGTCAGCTTTTCCTCACAAGAATTGTCCTCCTTGGGGAAAAGTCTGTTAAACCAAAACTGCCAGTTTAACGCAACAATAAAGCTGTTAAGAAGCAAGTACACGATTTTGAGACATGTTGACAACAGAACGGAATGCACGTGGGCACAAACTCAAGACACAAGGACAGACGAAACCACAAGTGTACGTAGTTCATGGCAAAAAACGAGGGCTAGCGGCGCTCTTCTGGAAGCTAAAAGTAGTCTTTATATTCTGTCTGGCTCACAAAGAATACTTTGAGAACCATCTCATTTTCTTGAGCAATTCAGCTGGCACAACTTTTATGATGGGGAAACAAGTTTGTTCAGGATTAAGAAAGTATGTGTAGGCTAGGCAATGTAATTTTCCAACCAATTAGAATAACCACAAGGTAGGAGCCTTGGAGTTTTGAGGCAGAGGGGCAAGATCGTGTCCAATTTAGATTAAGAAGTTAAAAAAATTAAAATTATTAAAAAAAATAGATTTAAGGAATAGTAAAGAAGTTTTGAGGCAGTTGCTCTAGAAAATGCGTTACTGGGAGCAGACAGGCATGTGAATGGGTAGGATCCATCCCGGAAGCCCATGAATTGTGGCAGTCCCCCATCCCAGAAACCAAATGCCCCTAGGATTCAAGCATCTCAGTGAGTCCGTCCCTTCCAATTCAGCTCACCTGTTTGCTTCCAATTCAGCTCACCTGTTTGCTGATTCCCGAGTTACCTCAAGGGGAAAAATTTAGTTCTGTACCTTTGTAAGCTTTGACAGGTCTCACGTCAAAGGCGCATGCAGTTATATGCTGCCTCCTTCTTTTGAGAAGGGGGGAACGAGGGTAGAAAAGGGGAGACAAATCTTGGACTTCAGTTCTGCCGAAAGGCAGCCTTGCTAACCTTATTTCGCAGAACAGGCAGAAGCACGTAGCTCTATTTCACAAGTTCTAAGTTGTTTTTGAAACAGTCTGGCATACCGCCACTTTGTTGTAAGGAGATTCATGAGATTTCCTCCCGAGTTGACCAACATTGAGGGGCTGCAAGTCTGAACACCCTAGGGAGGAAGTAAACAGATTTTCCTACAGAGGGTCCAAAGTCTAATTACTCTCGCCTGGTCTTCTAAAGGTATCTCACCAACTAGAGTGAGTTTCTGCCAAAGTGACAACAGAGCAAGTCCAGCCAGGCTGAGAATGGACACTGACCAGTCTCAGCTCAGGGCTCACACTTTCAACAGCCCTTTCGCAATAAATGCCTGCTGCCTTTGCAGGAAACTGATGCCAGGAGTCACTCACTTGCTTCCTTTCCGTTTTGATTCCTTTCCAGCAAGGCAGGCAGCCTGAGAAGCCTTCTACAGGCTTAACCACCCCTCCCCCCAGGGGTCAAGTAGATGGAGAGATAAAAAGGGCACCTAGGTGGCTCAGGCCATGATGCCAGAGTCCCCAGATTGAGCCCGACTCCCTCTCAGCTGGGAGTCTGCTTCTCCCTCTGCCCCTCACCCCATTCCTAACAGAATCTCACAATGTTTTTTAAAAATGGGAAGATAAAGACAGTGACTATCACCTCGTACAAATTCCTACATGCACTTTAGCTTTATTTTGTTGAAAACCTGTTATCGGGCACCTGGGTGGCTCAGTTGAGCAACTGCCTTTGGCTCCGGGCGTGATCCCGGGGGGGGGGGGGGGGGGGGGTCCTGAGATCGAGCCCCTCGGGCTCCTTGCTCAGCGGGGAGCCTGCTCCTCCCTCTGCCTGCCGCTCCCCCTGCTTGTGCTTGCTCTCCCCCCCCATGTCAAATAAATAAAATCTTAAAAGAAAAAAAAAACCCTGTTATCAAACACGGCATTCTTAGCACTAGCCCTCCAGTGTTACTGCACAGGCGAATTCCCCAGAGGGCCGACTGGAATGCACGTATGTGTATTAATAACCGTCATGCAGGCCAAGCAGCTCTATGAAAGCAACACACAAAAGCACATAAAGTTGATCTATTCTGCAGTGAATTTTATTGAACTTATAGGGTGCCTGCCTTCATGAAAAATAATAAAAAAAAAAAAAAGTAAAAAGAAGTTGTACAGGTGTGCATTGTTGAGACAAACCAGTGAGGGGAAGCCTGCTCAGACCAGACCGGAGCAGACACCAGCCCACACCACCACATGAAGGTGCTTTTATTCAATACAAATAGCAACGGCAGTAACAATGGAAGAGACCAGAAATGCAGGGAAACTTTCTGGGAGTCCTGGCTAGGCTCTGACCAACCCATCATTCTTTTCTTACCAGCCAGGTAAACAACAAAACTCTTCTAAAGCTAAACACTGTAAAGCTCTTAATCCAGTTAGAAGTAACCACAAGTGAGGACCTTTTCTCTAGCTAGGGGCTCCCCCAGTTCAGAGTTGTGTATCAGGTTAATTTCAACATCCCAGAACGTCTCCTCTGGCTGGCTGCACCCCGTACTGGTGACAAGGACACTGTTAACGTGTTCTGGGCTCAGGCTGCTGGGCCTCCTGACTCCTGGGCCCCCTGACTGCTCGTGTCCTCCTGTGCACCTCGGTCCTGAGCGTTCTGAGACTCGGTCACCTGAGGATAAAAGGGACCTACCAGCCAGTTGAGAGGTGTGTTGTTAACAAGATAATCCATCACATCATCTAAAGACTCCTTCATTTTCTGCAGCTGCCCCTTGCTGGAAGTGAGGAGGCCGTCAGACACTTCCCTGAAGGAGGAAGCATGGCGGAACCCTGAGTAGATGTCGCTGGCCATCACCCCCAGGTGACTGGCCTGATCTTGGATGTTCTGTGGTAACCCCTGGATACTAGACAGCAGGGTGTGGCACGTGGTCTGGAGCTGCTGAGTCAGGTTGCGGGCAATAGCAAGAGTACGTGACTCAATGTGCTAAAAACAAAACAAGTTTAAAAATTAGCAGTAGATGCAACAGTGCTCTTTATGAATCAGTTCAGTTACAGTAAACTGTGTGTCTACCATGTACGTGGGATTCTTTGACTTTTAAAAATCCTCCTAAGAACCCTGAGTAGAGCAGTGTTATGCACTTTTCATATGCATATTAGCTGCTGGAACCCAAAGAACCACCTCCTAGGACCACAGTATGCTACTGTCTGTCTGCAATGTTAGGGCCCTTTTACCTAGTTTATTCACCCAGTAGATCTCAGCTTAGCACAGAGCTCTTCCAGGACCCCATCCGATTCACCCAGCCTTACCCTAAAGTGAGTTAGGTTCCTTTCCTATGTATTCTCATAACAACTATTTATGCCGCCAAAAAGCAGTACAGGGGTGCCTGGGTGGCTCAGTCATTAAGCATCTGCCTTCGCTCAGGTTATGATCCCAGGGTCCTGGGACTGACCCCTGCGTCAGGCTCCCTGCTCAGCGGGGAGCCTGCTTCTCCCTCTCCCACACCCGTTTGTGTTCTCACACTGTCAAGTAAATAGATAAAATCTAAAAAAAAAAAAAAAAAAAAAAGAAGGGCAGTACAAGTGTTTGTACCCCCATTAGTTTGGTCTGCAGCCAGTAGGAGGGCAAGGCCCATGCTTCTCACTTAGTAGTATTCTGTTAACGGGCAATACGTGTGTCCGTAGGCTATTAAAAGTTTACTGCACGTTTTGATTTTCTTTCACTTAACCTAGGTACACAGTATTGTTCAAACTTTTGATAGAGAAGAGTATTCTGAGGAATAATGGGAAAATGGAAATACAAAATCTGATTAAGATCCTCCTCAGAAACCACAGGGAAGGGCTCCGTCCCCAGTGTCTTACCTCAGCACAGTGAGACTCATCCGTATCATCATAGCCAAGGCTCCTCTTCCACTCCACCCAGGAGACGTGGAACTTATCCTGAGCCCCTTGAATTTTCTGGTTGGCACTATGCACATTCTTCCTGGCAAATTCAATCTGGAACACATTGAAATAACACAAAGGAACAAGCCAGTCAGACATTTTCGTTAGCCTGTTCTCAGATCTATGGTATCAATCAGAAAATTAAACAAACAAGAATTTCCATGAGAGTTTGAGACCCCTGCTATCACTGTTACTGTTTTTTTTTTTATAAATCAGCCAAGTAATCATAGTTCTCTACTGCCTCTACTGAACTATTAAACCATGGTCTCCCAATTTACCTTCAGTTTAGCACAGGTAAGGCAACTCAAATTTAATACGTATGTTCACAAAAAGATAAAATGCCAAAAGGAAAAGAATTAAAACCTCCTCTTCCCTGTAGCCAGCTACCTCTTTCCCCTTCCAAGAAGAACCCAGTTTCTAATGGCAGGACAGTTCATACTGTTCTGTCACCTGGCAACTTTCAATGGCTACACAATAGCTCTTTTATGATGTAGCAATTTAGCTCCCTATTAGTTCACAGGCACTGCTTATAAGGTTTTTCGACTCTAAACTTCTGTAACTGTCTACAGGAAACACTTCCAAAAATAGAACTGCTCAAGGCATAGATACTTGTAACTTGCCCAGAACAGTCCCCGTGTCCCCCAGAAATGCACCAGGGCAGGCACACCTTCTTTCCTACCTCATTACGCACAGCATCAAGCTTGCCAGTGTGAGAGGCCAAGAGAAGCATCTGTAATTGGGCCCCTCACGGTAAGATTAACATTGTTTCCTAGAGTTCAGCTATCTGTACTTCCTTTTCTCAGAGTTGTGTATTCTTTGCCCATTTTTCTATTGGGTTTTTCATTAAGATTAAAATTCCTGGGGCACCTGGGTGGCTCAGTCGGTTACGTGTCTGCCTTTGGCTCAGGTCATGATCCCAGGGTCCTGGGATCAAGCCCTGCGTCGGGCTCCCTGCTCAGTGGGGAGCCTGCTGCTTCCTCTCCCTCTTGCTGCCGCTCTCCCTACTTGTGCTAATAAATAAACTCTTAAAAAAAATAAAAAGATTAAAATTCTTGGATTTCACATTTACTCTCATCCCTTGAGATAACCAAACTCACTCTAGTTACCTTTAAATCAAGTTTTACTCACCAGATTAACAGTGGAATGGAGCTGAGAAATGGTCTCTTGGCTTTTTCGCTTGGCTTCTTTCACCCTGCTGACAGCCTGCTCATAGGCACGTGAGCGGAGCTTGGCAGACAGGGATCCCAGTCTAACGTAATAACTTGGCTTCTGAACGGTATCAAACCCTTCAACTTTTTTTGCTTCTTTTTCTAAAATTAGGGGGAAAAAAAGGACAAAAAAACATAAGAGATCACAGCTAGAAGTGATGAGGCCTGGCCTCTAACCCGGATCTTACCTTGTCAAGTCTATCCACCCACCTAGCAAGTATGCTTTCATTTCCCTAAGACAGCTCCTGCCTGCTGCTGGGCTTGACCACCCAACACATATAGAACACTGCATTGGACACTTTCACCTACTCATGTCTCAATTGGAGTGAGCTTTGTGGGCCACACAGTGTTTGGCACACAGCAGGCACCGAATGTTTAACAATTCTGTAGAGCAACCCATTAAAGACAATCCATTTATAGAAAAATTGTCTAAGTTAATTTCTCCCTGAAGTTTCCAAACTTACTGTGCAGAATTCAATGTGAAACTCAAGATTGCTTTAAGACAAAAGTCCACAGAGACAGAAGGATTAGTAGTTGCCCCGGAAAAAAAGGCAGATTGCCTACGAACAGGCACAAAGGGTCTTTCGGCATGACAGAAACATTGCACCACTGGATTGTGGAGATGGCCGGGCAACTCTAACTCAATCAACAGGCCGGTGACTTTCACAGTATATGAAATAGATCTCAATGAAGTGGTTTTAAAAGACTGCTTTAAGATATAAACTATTAGTTCAAGACAAAAATCCAATTACCTAGTTCTTTTTTTAAAAAAGGAAAGATTTGAGAGAGAGTGAAAGCGAGAGAGGGAGTACAGATGGAGAGGGGAAACAGACTCAAGGCTGAGGGGAGAGCCCGATACCGGACTGGATCCCAGGATCCCGAGATCACTAACCAAGCCCAACACAGGCGCCTAAACAACTGAGCCACCCAGGCGCCCCCAATTACCTAGTTCTTTCTCAGTGAGAGGGAGGTACTGGTCCACCAGCAACTCTGATTTGGTGAGCGCATTTTCTACTCCACTGCTCACCAGCTGCATCACCCGACTTCCCAAGACTGTGTTAATGCTGCCATTGACCACAGACTTGGTCTTCTCCACACTGCCAGTCACCGCTCCTTTGGTCTTGTCCACCACCCCAGTGATGGTGCTGGCCACGGAATCCTTGGCCCCAGTCACAGTAGTTGTCACAGCATCTTTGGCCCCGGTCATAGCACCTCTGGCATTGGCAACAACCTACAAATAGAAAAAGATTGCTTGGCCAAGGAGAAGCACAGGCATAAATATGAACTAGGGCAGCCTTGCTGCCCTGTCACTCTCCGGCTTTAGGTCTTACGCAAGTCACTAAGAGTTGACAAGCCTCAATTTCCTGTGTCTGCCCTACCAGCCACCACTCAAGGGTTGCTGGAGGAAAAAATGAAGTCCAGTGATATAAAATTTGTCTAAGTATTTTTTTTAAACTAGACAGATGTGTTACAAGCCACAAGGAGTACTGTAGAGACAAATGGCATTTTCCATGTTGATATGCTTACAGCAAGAGTAGCTCATGCATGCCTATGAGCGTAGACAGAGGTATCACGTCCACACAGCCCCAGAAGGCCAACACAGGGGCAGGGATGTCATTCTCCACCCTCCTGGATGTGTTTCAGATAACCAAGTGAGAAAAGGTTCTAAACACCATGTCTGGATTTGTCTAGAACCACACGGGAATCAGTTATTTGTGAGAGCAATATCGTCTACAGAGGCAGAACCACACATTAATGAAGATCAGACGAAAAGCATTACAGTCCAAAGTGGGTAGTTCATCTCTGCTTCTTAGACATAACCTGACAATAATTCAAAGTAAGGGAGTGGCCTTTCAAAAATCCGTCCAGGAGGAGAGAGTATTTCCCGTTTATGATATGCACAGCCTGTACTGAACAGAACATGAAGATGTGTGAGGTGCCAAGTCTCAGCACTCCTGCCCGAGCTCACCTGGTTTGTTGGCTGATTCAGAATGGGCAGTTTCTCCTCAATCCTGTCTAGCCCCTTACAAGCGTAGGTATTGGCAACCGCAACTGGAAGAATCACAAATGGAGAGAATGTCAAGTGCAGGTAAGAATGAGTAGCTACTATACTACACCTTCAACCTTTGGCCTTTTAGAAGGACTGGCAAGAATGTGGGTCTTCGTCTACTGTACAATGCATCGCCCAGTGTCTCTAGCTCAGCAGCAGGTTGCTGGCAATTCTCTTCTGACAGGGAAATATGGGGGTGGAGGGGAGCAGCAGGCAGAGGCAGTGACATGCCAGGTAGGAAGCTGGCTAAGAAGCTTCTTCCTCATCAACCGTATCCAAGGTGAAGGCCAAGACAAGCCAGGCCTGAACCAACATTCTGGGAGTGAGGTAAATCGAGAACTCTCAAAAATCGGTGTTTCCACTCCAGTTTAATCCCCACCTACACTTAATCCAGTAAGTGGCAGTGTATTGTCATCACCAGTAAACAGTATGCTATCACCATCCTCGATCTGCCCAGCAAAGCCCAGTATTTAGTCTAAGCTTCCCTTCCAATGATGGCCGGCCCACGCACTAACATCAAGCTCATGTGAGAAGGAGCAGAGTTGGAAAACTGGTCTCTAAAGGTTCCTTATAGGGCGCCTGGGTGGCTCAGTCGTTAAGCGTCTGCCTTCGGCTCAGGGCGTGATCCCAGAGTCCTGAGATCGAGCCCCGCATCAGGCTCCTCTGCTGGGAGCCTGCTTCTCCCTGTCCCACTCGCCCTGCTTGTGTTCCCTCTCTTGCTGTCAAATAAATAAATAAAAAGTTAAAAAAAATAAAATAAAGGTTCCTATAGTCCTCAAAGTCCATGATCTAACAATTTAGAGGAATGATTTAAACCTTTACTCAAAAGCAGTTAATAACGTTAAGAAATGGGACCCTTCATACGCTGCTGGTGGGACTATGAAATGGTGCAGCTGCTTTGGAAAACAGTGTGGCAGCTCCTCAAAAGCTTACATGGTTATTAGAGGACTCAACAATCCCACTCCTAAGTATATACAATGTGTAATTCAGTGGCATTAAGCTCACTGACGATGTCAATTACCAACCTATTATTTCCAGAACTTTTATCATCCTTAACAGAAAGGTGTGAGGTTCCCTTCTGAGGTGATGAAAAGGTTCTAAAACTGGTTGTAAAGATACTCGCCCAAGTCTATGAATATACTAAAAACCACTGAATTGTACACTTTAGAGGGTGAATTGTATGGCGTGTTAATTACATCCCAAAAGATGTTCTTTCGAAAATAGTTCATGAAGCTCTTTGTATCAGTTCACCCACTAGCTCCCTTGTGATCTCAGTCTACAGAGGCCTCTCTGGGGGACGGTTTAACTCTCAACATCCACTGTTGTCCCCTATAACAACTCCCAACAACATGTGGCAGTTTCTAAGTAAAGGCAGCAGGTGCCTCCGGAAAGGCTACAATTCCCTGGCGTTGCCTCTAAGTGCTAGAGGCGTAAGGCTGGCATTCACATATTCCAGACGGTTCCTGGCTCACCCCTGCCCAATCCCTTGGACTGAATCTTGAGGAAGACATCAGAACTCACTCTGTGGCTCTAGCTTCTGGATGATGGGCAGAGCACTTGTCACAGCCACGGAGGTGATGGTCTTCACACCCTTCTCTGCCATCTCGCACACAGACTTCAGGCACGGATACTGATCCTTTGTACTGCTATAAGCCGAGGAGACGAGGTCATACGTGGAGCTCACCAAGGGCAGGTTGACTACCCGAGTGACCACACTCTGCAACCAAGCAGAGGGCAGTGTTAACGCCTTCAAAACACATGGGCAAGGAAAGGGATCAAGAAACAGTATTTAGGGGTGCCTGTGTGGCACAGCGGTTAAGCGTCTGCCTTTGGTTCAGGGCATGATCCCGGCGTTATGGGATCGAGCCCCCGCATCAGGCTCCTCCGCTGCAAGCCTGCTTCTTCCTCTCCCACTCCCCCTGCTTGTGTTCCCTCTCTCGCTGTCTGTCAAATAAATAAATAAAATAAAATAAAATAAAATAAAATAAAATAAAATTTAAAAAAAGAAACAGTATTCAAAATTCATACCGGTTGTGGATCAACTGCAACAGATGCCATTTTTCTTCTAGGCAAAAGAAATCTGTGGAAGAGACACTGATGTCAGGACACAGGGTAAGACCCTCTCAGATTCATTCCCCACCCAGGTAAACACCAATTTCAGCAAGAGAAAAATTCAAGATAAGGTTAGCTGTAGTCTTCTGCACCTCTCCCCACCCTCTGGCTCTCAGCTCTCTCCTGGGCAAACACGTCATGAAGCCAGCTTTCAGAATTTATGGGTAAAGTTCCAATAGAAGAGAGGGCCCGTGGAGGATAAAAGCAAAGCCACTGTATTGTTGAGATGTCGGTCTTGTCCACCAGGATACTAGAAATGCCTTTCAAATAGGAATTATCTGTTCACAAAAACACTGGAACCAAGTTAAAAACCACGTTAAAATGAAAGAGAGGGACGCCTGGCTGGCTCAGTCAGTAAAGCATGAGACTCGATCTGGGGGTTGTTGAGTTCAAGCCCCATGTTGGGTGTAGAGATTACTTAAAAACAAAATCTGTAAAAAATAAAATAAAATAAAAAATAAAATAAAATAAAATAAATAAAATAAAATAAAAATACATACTTTTTTTTTTTAAAGATTTCTAGTGGAAGATGTTTCTCACAACCCTTTGGGGGGATTTATTCCTTCCTTGGGAAAGGACTGAAACTCGTCTTGGAAAGACTAAGCACAAGAGCTCCGAGGAATCGAGAAACATTCCAGGAGGCTTTTCATGGAAATTTAGTGCCTCCGAAGACGCGTAGACACCCACATAGACTGCCTCAGTGCTAAGCAGCAGAGTGGGAAGAAGAACCCCACCGCCCGCTGCCGGCCAATTCAGACCCGGCCAGTTCACCCTCCGGCCGCCGAGGGTCCCAAGGCTGCAGGAAATGAGTAAGAGCCCTTCTTAGGACGCAAGTCAGGCGCCAGTGCCCACAGCCTCGCTGTCGCTGCTGGGAACCCCGTTAAGGAAATTCTGCCTGCGGAGAACGTGCTAGCACATTTCCTTTTCAGTAACGTACTTGCGAGACGAATGGAAAATGTTACCCCGCCACCAAGCCCGAAAGCTACACCCGCACTGAGGCTGCGGGAAGACCCTCAAAGGACCAAAGCCAAGGCGGAAAGCGCAGGCCCCGCAGACCGCCCCTTCCCAGCTCCGACCCGGAAACCGCCCCGAGGCGGCGAAGCCCGCAGGCTCCGGGACCCCCGCCCCCCGTTCCCGCCTGGGGCCCCGCAGGGCGCAGGGAGCGCGCACCTACCGACCCGCAGCAGCGCAGAACACAAACTCCGGCAAGTCCCGCGCAGCGTTCAAAGAGGGGGCGCGGGCGACCGGGCTATATACCCCACCCACCCCGCCCCCGCGCGCCTCCGCACCACGTGACCGGCGGCCCGGGACACGGAACAGCCGCAGGCCCCGCCCGCGGTGGGCGCCCTGCCGGGGGAGGGGCGGGGAGGCGGGTGGCGGAGGCGGCCGGCGCGCGGTCCCGCTGCGGGTTCCGCCGAAAGGCGGCGGCGGAGTCCGCGCACGGAAGAGCAGTAACCTGTTGATTCCGGTCAGTCCTCAGAATAGAATTGTCTTTAAAAAATGGAAACCACCGCTCCTAGACTTATTTTTAGCAGGTAAATCACTTCTGAAGTTTTGTGAAATTCTAACCCGATGACGGACCCATAGAGATTGTTTTATTGCTCTTTTGCCTTTCAAGTCAGTCCTTGAGTCGCAGTTTCCAAAAAGGGCCTTGGAATAACCGTCGGTTGGTCCCCCTCTTTTTTTCCGAGCAACACTTAAGCCCAAAGCACTCCAGGATGTTAGCTGTCTATGCTGATTATGCAAGATGGCCTTTTTTTTTTTTAATTGCAGGTTATGCTTTTTAAAAGAGAGTTAGGAAGTTAAGTCACCAACATTTGAGCCCCAGTCTTTTTGACTTTAAAATTAAGGTACTTGCACCAGATGACCTGAGCAAACAAGTTGTGCAACGGCCCCGGCCCCGGGCAGGGTAGGAGTTCGGGGTACTTTCCCCGACCACCGGCAGGGGATCTCCAGGGGCTGCTGCCGCCGGCCTTCGCCGCCCTTGGCTCTCTCACGGGGAAGTAAACAAGGGAGAGTTGGCAGGTGGAAGGGGATCATATTTAAAGCTCCAAACTGACCCACTAAAAATGTATCCCTTATACAAGACCGAATTCATACCTTTAGAGGCTCTCAGCAAGAAAATATGGTATTTTTCCCTCCCTCTCGCACCGTGTGATTCAAAATCACAATACTAAACCATTAGATAAATGTTAGAAAGTCCAAAAAGGTATCGAGTTGGTTTTTAGGTTTTCCCCCACTATGTTGACATTTTCAATGCTTTAAGCGATCAAATTCTCTCTCTTTTTTTTTTTTTTTTCTTTTTGGTACAAGCTTTGTTAGGGCGGTAAGCAGATGTTTCGTGTGCCAGTTGTTAATCGACCCCCTGCTCTGATGTAAGATGGCAGGTATGTGTTGACTTTTGAGTGATGACGCGTTGGGTCGTTTTTTGTGTTTCGTGTTTTGTTTTGTTTTGGCTTTTTTACTTCCCTCCAACCTGACCTCTCATTTTGTAATAGAACACTCTTGCCCTTTCACCTACTAACGGCTTTACTTTTGAGTCATTTGTCCTCTTTAAGGAGGAGCAAGCTTCCTTTTATTTCTCTATGCCTCTAAGGGAGAGGGCTCCAGGGACTAATCTTTGGCCAAGCCCACAAGAAGCTGGAGCAGTCAGCACCTATAACCCTCTTTTGTACTCCCGAGCCAGCTGCAAGAATAATGTCCAAGTCTTCGAGGTGATTTTGATAGTCTGAAATTTGAGAATCATTGTTTTACAGAAGTGTTTTTTTTTCTATTTTTTTTAAAGATTTTTTATTCATTTAAGAAAGAGAGCGGGGGGGGGGGGGGCAGAGGGAGAGGCAGACTACCACCACCCCCAGCCAGGAGCCCAAGGTGGGGCTCAATCCCAGGACCAGGAGACCATGACCCCCTCTGAAAGCAGACGCTCAACCATCTGAGCCACCCAGGGGCCCCTAGAAGTGTATTTTCATACTGTGGTAGGGGATTCGTACCTCAATCAAAATCACCTAGGGTGGGGCGCCTGGGTGGCACAGCAGTTAAGCGTCTGCCTTGGGCTCAGGGCGTGATCCTGGCGTTATGGGATCGAGCCCCACATCAGGCTCCTCCACTAGGAGCCTGCTTCTTCCTCTCCTGTTTGTGTTCCCTCCCTCGCTGGCTGTCTCTATCTCTGTCGAATAAAAAAAAAAAAAAAAAAAAAATCACCTAGGGTGCGTGTTAGAACATTCTGCCTCCTACTCCAGACCTATTGAGCCAGGATCTCTAGGGAGTGAGGCCCAGGAGCCTGCATTTTTTAACAATACCCCTTTTGAGCCCCTGTACTCTTCACATAGCACTTTCACATGTTTCTCACATTTGAGCCCCACAACAGTCTGGAAACCCATCTTATTAATGAAGAACAGCCACAGACAAGTTATAGGATTTGCCCACAGTCTTATGGCTAACTAAGCAGCAAGCTACGCAAGACTTAGGCTAGTTACCTATTTCTCTTTGCCTTGGTTCCCTCACCTATAAAGTGGAAATAATAACAGTCCTCCATGCTCTAAATAAAGGGCATATGGGTGTTCACTGTACTGGTTTTTCAACTTCTCTGGGGCTTAAAATGTTTCAAGAGATAAGGTAGCAATAATGTAGCAATGAAAGAAAATGATCGGACCTATAATTATATGCCATGTAACTTAAATGAAAGAAACTGTAGACAAGTAACATTGTAGAAAACAAGCAAACTAAGCTCTGCTGTTAGAAGTAAGGGCGACAGTTGCTTTGGGGTCTGAGGCCAACTAGGAACTGGATGTGGCCGTGAAAGGCCCTTTGGGTGATGCTTATTTTTTCTTTCTTTCTTTTTTTTTTTCTTTTCTTTTTTCTTTTTTTTTTTTAGAGAGAGAGTGTAAGAGAAAGCACATACCACACACGAGGGGGTTGGTATGAGAGGCAGGGCAAAGGGAGAGGGAAAGAGAGAATCCCAACCAGGCTCTACACTCAGCATGGAGCTGGATGCGGGGCTCGATCCCATGACCCTAAGATCATGATCTGAGCCGAAACCAAGAGTCACTTAACCAACTGAGCCACCCAGGCACCCCACTGCTAATTTTTTCTTGTGCTGGGAACTAGTAACATGTTTGTACTCTTTTTGTGAAAATGTATTAAACTTACATGAATTTATATATTAATATATATAAAATATGTTAAACCTATATATTTTTTGCTTGTATCTTCTACTTCTCTAGATAAGTTTTGAAAAGTTGAGAAAAGAAAAAAGGGTAGTTGTGCTTACTTCATAAATTTTTGCAAGGATTAAATGAATCAATGCCAGGCACCTAGAAATGGTAGCTATTATTAATGTTTTATAACCACACCCAGAGCTTTTTTTGTCCAAGAGAGCCGTGCTGGGCATTGGGCTAAAGAGAGCTCAGCTCACAGGAGAAGTAGAAGGGGCTCCAAGGGACCAGCAACATCCCAAGCCCTGCCTAGTCTTCCCGGACTACAAAGTATGGGAGACCCTGTTGACAAAGAAACCTATCCTAGAGTTTGTAGCAACTCAGCCTTCTTTGAGTATATAACTGATACAAAGTAATAGTGAAATAGCAAGAAAAAAAATCTGGCAATGAAGTTTCCTCTTCCAGAGGAGGAACAACAGGTTCTGTTCCCTGGCTTATGTCTCTTCACTCTGGGGTAAGCACTGTGTGTTCCAGCTACATCCACCGGCATTGACTCCTCTGTGCAGCCCTCTCTCCCTCCCAGCCCTCCCTCTTTGGACATACCCTCAGTCTCTCTGCCTGGAATGCCTGCCCATCCGGCAAACTGTACTCACTCTGTGCCACGCAGCTCTTCTCTGTGAGGCCCTCCTCAGCCCCAAGGCCACAAACTCAGAAATGGCAGAACTGAGCCTGGTAAATGGCAGAACCGAGCCTCAAACCAGGTAGGTCTGGCTCCAAAATCCGTGGTCTGTGCTCTTAGGCAGTAAATACACTTGACCTTCATAAGGCTCAATGCCTGTATGAAGGAGTTAGATGGTATCTAGGGTTCCTCCCAGCTGTATTGTCTTAATCCAAAAAAATAACAATACATTGCTTATGGTGTCACAATGTTCTTTCTATAAACATCATCCCAAACCAGACAGGTGCCTTTTCCTATTCCCTTATCATAAGACAGCCCATCCAAACACAGAGAAATAATACTATGTTTATTTCTTTTTGTCTAAGCTGGAAATTAGATAAAACTGCTTTTCTCATGAACCAGAGACAAAGATGATGGGTCACAACTAATGAGTCAGGAGGCCAGATGATTTCTGCTTTACCAGTTCAAACTCCATGCAGTGGTCACCAGCAGGAAGAATTTCTCGGATGACCCAATTAATCTACTTTCCTAGTCATGCCCAAACTTGATCCTCTGCTGTTCTTCTTTTATTCCTCTCCAAATACCCGGAGAGGAAAAGGCAGCTCCTCTTTCACATGGCCTTTATCTTGACTTAGTTTCCAAATAAACCAACCTCCTTCTCCTTCTCAAAGAACTTCATGTATTTTAGCCTGCCAGGGCCACCTCCCTTCTCTATTTGAAATAGATAACTCAAGAACAAGAATACAAAAGATGGATCTCATCAAATTTTGAAACTATGTCTTGTCTAATTTATTTCTTTTTCCTCCATCTTGTAGCTCATTATAGGTTTGAGATTTCATAAACTGAAATCCTGGGCTGTCACAACTTCATGTACTTTTTTTTTTCTCTTTAAGTGAATGCAATTATTTTTTAAAAGATTTATTTATTTATTTTAGAGGGAGAGAAAGAGCAAGCACAGGCGAGGGAGGGGGAGAGGGAGAGGGAGAGAGAATCACAAGCAGACTCCACGCTCAGTGTGGGCTTGATCCCATGACCCCAAGATCACAGCCTGAGCCGAAACCAAGAGTCAGTTGCTTAACTGACTGAGTCATCCAGGCCCCCCTAAGTGAATGCAATTATTAAATGAATTCATAATGTAGCTTACTTTTTGTTTTTTATTTATATCCAATTTATTCCCTATCACACATAAAGGACTTAGATTGCCTCACAAAATGCATAGAATATAAGAATACATTTTTTTTGAGATTTTATTTATTTGAGAGAGCTAGAGCAAGAGAGAGAGAGAGCACAAGTGGGGTGAGAGGCAGAGGGAGAAGCAGGCTCTCCACTGAGCAGGGAGCCCAACGTGGGACTCAATCCCAGAACTCCAGGATCATGACCTGAGCCAAGGGCAGATGCTTAACCGACTGAGCCACCCAGGTGCCCAAAAATACATTTTAAATAGGTAAGAAAAGGCAAGGAGTATGATGAAGCTTACTGTTTTCATATTATCATCACTTCAGGTAATTAATGTTCATAATAGGAGAATCAGTGATTCAACAAGGATGAAGAAACAGCTCCTAGCATAGTAATCTATTATATGAAGATAAGGTGCTGCAATAGAGCTTATTAATTATAATAAGTTCTTTTGTAGTCTGTTACTACAGCATGAGACAGTGGCCAAAAAAAATTGAAAAACAAAAAATAAAAACCATTGAAATCAGAGCCCTGACTTTTCCCCTTCAGTCTTACTGAGATACAGTGGACATAAAACATTGCATAAGTTTAAAGTGTACGATGTAGTAATTTTATATACGTATATATGGAAAAAGGATTACCACAATAAGGTTAGTTATCACATCACATAGTGACAATTTGTGCGTGCGTGTGTGTGTGTGTGTTTGTGATGAGAACTTTTAAAATCTACTCTCCTGACAACTTTGAAATACACAAAGCAGTACTGTTAACTATAGTCACCTTGCTGTATGTTACATCCCCAGAACTTATTCATCTTATAGTTGGAAGTTTGTACAGAGTTCCAACTTGGGATCTATGTATGCTGTGGTGATAACAATAACACCTACCTCAAAGGATTATTGTGCAGAAAAATAAGACAATGAGTGTAAGGCCCCAAACAGCACCAGGCAAATAGTAGGTTCTTAGCTAGCGTCATTGCCTTTCTCCTTTTAATTTCATTTTGTTCAGAGAAAATAGAGCTAAGTAAAATTACAGGTGATGAGAATGAACAGAATTTTAGAGCAGGAAGAGAACCTGTTGATGGCCCCATCCAGTGAGTCCCTATGTGCATGACAATGGCCAGGGGCACTTTTTAAAAATGTAGATTCTGGGACCTCATTGTCAGAGATTCTTTTTCACCACATTTAAGAAATAGTCCAGAAGGCACCTGAGTGGTTCAGTCAGTTGAGCGTGTGACTCTTGGTTTCAGCTCAGGTCATGATCTCAGGGTCATGGGATCGAGCCCCACAATGAGTTCCGTGCTCAGGGCAGAGTCAGCTTGAGATTCTCTCCCTCTCCTCCTGCCCCTCTCCCAGCTCATACTCTCACCCCCCCCAAATAATATAAATAAATAAGTAAATAAATAAATAATCTTAAAAAAAAAAAAAAAGAGGAGTGCCTGGGTGGTTCAGTCCTAGGCTCCATGCTCAGTGGGGAGTCTGCTTCTCCTTCTCCCTCTGCCCTTCACTCCTGCTTGTGCACACGCCCTCTCTCTCTCTCTCTCTCTAATAAATAAATAAATACATAAATAAAATCTTTCTAAAAAACCAAGTCCAGAAACATTATAAAGTAGCCCAGGTCATTCCAGTAATCCAAGAACTACACTGTAAGAAACACTGCATTCCAGCCAGACCTCTAACGGAGGAAGCGGCTGATTTGCCTAAGGCATCACAGCTGGCAGAGTTGAAACTAGAACCTGAGATGCCTGGCTCCATGGCCTTCCCACAATGTACACAAAAATATAACTCAACAGGAGGTCTGTTTCACGGAATCATTCGGGCATAAAGAATTGCCCTTTATAATATATACAGTTGACCTTTGAACAACAAGGATTTGAGCCACGAGTCCACTTATATGCAGGTCTTCTTCAATAAGTGCTATACGGTACTGTAAATATCTTCTCTCTTCCTTATGACTTCCTTAATATTTTCTTTTCTCTAGCTTACTTTACTGTATACAGCACATATCACACAAAATACGTGTCAATCAACTGCTTATATTATCAGTAAGGCTTCTAGCCAACAGTTCACTGTTAATAGTTATGTTTTGGGGGAATCAAAGTTATATGCGGATTTTTTTAAAGATTTTATTTATTTTTTTTGTCAGAGAGAGAGAGCACAAGCAGGGGGAGTGGCAGGCAGAGGGAGAAGCAGACTCCCCATGGAGCAAGGAGCCTGATGCAGGACTCGATCCCAGGATCCCGGGATCATGACCTGAGCTGAAGGCAGACGCTTAACCAACTGAGCCACCCAGGCGTCCCTATATGCAGATTTTTAACTGCACAGGAGGTCAGCACCCGACCCCTGTGTTGTTCAAGAGTCAACTGTATTTATTAATTTAAACTCTAACTCAAGCTTACTGACCAGCCCCAATGCTAGAAAGAGAACTGATTCCCAACCTCAAGGTCTGATAACCCAGGAACATATGATCTGGGGGTTACTAGAGCATAGGAGTTTGCAAAATAAATGGCCTTTGTCCTGAGTAACCTAAGTAGCTCCGCCTGGAGGTCACAGTCCTCTGTGTATCCACGTCCATGACAATCAGGACTTGACCACAGGAAAATTGAAAATTGAAAGCAGGCCCCTCACCTACCCTTTCAGCCCATTTTCTCTCCTTCAAGAATCCTCCTTTCCCAAGGTGGTTTCCTGTTCTTCATCTGTGAGGAGTCTCTCTCCTACAGTATCCTCCCCAACACACTCCAATCCTAACAAGCCTGTGCTCTCAATGAAAAAGTCAAATGCACTTTATAGATGAATTCAAACCAAAACGCTAAAGACAGGTTTATTAGGTCCCCTTCCCTAGGGGCATTGACTGGTTAATAAAAATCTTTTTCTTTTTTAAACGCTTTACAAAATATACTCTCATGGGAGAGGAAGGACATGCTGTTCCTCTTCTGTGCTCTGACTCAAAGTCACCTGTCCAGTTTGTTAAGTGCTAGAGTTGGGTCTCAAATCCTGTCTGCAACCTTCAGATCCAAAGTTCTTTCAGCTATGTCATGCTATCTCAGAAGGAGAAATGTCTAGTCCCCAGTAAATGTTTGTTGAATGAATGTTAATAGAAAAATCAAGGGGGGGGGGCGCCTGGGTGGCACAGCGGTTAAGCGTCTGCCTTCGGCTCAGGGCGTGATCCTGGTGTTCTGGGATCGAGCCCCACATCAGGCTCCTCCGCTATGAGCCTGCTTCTTCCTCTCCCACTCCCCCTGCTTGTATTCCCTCTCTCGCTGGCTGTCTCTGTCTCTGTCGAATAAATAAAATAAAATCTTTAAAAAAAGAAAAAAAAAGAAAAAAAGAAAAATCAAGAGGGAATGAGGTAGTTGGGGGGGGGGGGAGGTGAGGGCCATTTCCTTAGGGGACCAGAAAGGAACTGTTCTTGGCAGATGGAGAAGAAGGCTATGTGAAGTTAAGAAAGTCTGCCCCAAACACACACACACACACACACACACACACCCCACACACCCCTTCTCCCATATACTACCTGTGTGTCAGTCTCTAGGCTTGATCAGTTCCCCAAGGACATTAGACCTGTGGTTACCACGTTGATATCTTTTTTGTTCTTTCTCAGGAATTAATCATTGTAATTAGGTCATTTTAATTTGCAGCCTCAAAGCCCAGATGACAACGTAGAATTCTAGATCAGGAAGAAACCCTACTGATGATCTATCTAACTCAGTGGGTCTCTCGTGCTTCTGTGTGCATGAAAATGGCCTGGGGCACCGAGCGTCAGCCGAGCACCCTCTTGCATGGCTTCCTCAGTTTTGTTGGAGGCAAAAGCTGTAGCCAGGCACCCTTGGAAACCTGTCCTTGTGGCCTGGTTTCATTTTTGTGAAGATGCTTGTTCCTTCCATTTTTCTGAGTCTTCCTATTAGGCAAGAGCAAGGTAGGAAGTAGGGGTGGGAGAGGAGTGATTTGTTTTGGTTTTTTATTTAAGTATGTTAATTTTGGGGGGCGCCTGGGTGGGTCAGTCGTTAGGCGTCTGCCTTCGGCTCAGGGCGTGATCCTGTGTTATGGGATGGAGCCCCACATCAGGCTCCTCTGCTAGGAGCCTGCTTCTTCCTCTCCCACTCCCCCTGCTTGTGTTCCCTCTCTCGCTGGCTGTCTCTGTCAAATAAATAAATAAATAAATAAATAAATAAATAACTGAAATCTTCAAGTATGTTAATTTTGGAATGATGACTGAGCTAAAAGTTTCAGGAGTGACTTGGCCATTATATTCACTGTCATTCTATATCCTAGCTCTGGAATGTGATTTGGCAAAGATTCTTTTCCTAGCCTGGCTTCTGACAGAGTCAATATTAACGGTCCTTAATGACTCAACAAACGACTGAGAAAGTTAGGGGAAACGTGGCTTCCAACCACTGCCAGGGCCACTTCCTGAATTACCCCACTCTCCGAGCTGTAGAATGGAACCGTCAAGGTGAAGTTCAGTTTGTGCGTGAGTCATTCCTATTATCCGAGCCAATTAACTCAAGTCCTAAATTCAATTTAATATTTTATTACAGAAAAATCCAAAACCTTCCCCACGTGAAGACAAAGGGGTAGATCATGATCTCCAAAGTTCAGTAGGTGCCCAGAAGCGCGGTACCATAAATGCTATGAAATTCATCAAGGATTCAGAGTTGACCTGCTAAAATTTAAGACCAGGCACGCCTGGGTGGCTCAGTCAAGCGTCTGCCTTCCGCTCAGGTCATGATCCCAGGGTCCTGAGTCCTGCATCAGCTCCTTACTCAGCGGGGAGCCTGCTTCTCCCTCTGCCTGCAGCTCCCTCTGCTTGTGTGCTCACTCTCTCTCCCCCTCTCAAATAAATAAAATCTTTAAAAAATAAAAATAAAATAAAATAAAATTTAAGACCATACTGGGGTTGAGTAATCCTGATGTCATTTTAAAAGATCTGTAAAAACAAGCCAAAATCAATCTGTCTGATGATCTTCAAATGTTACAACACTGAAATGGAAAAAAAAAAAAAAAAAAAAGGATGTGACACAAAGTTATGCTGTGAAAATGACCTCGATGATAGCTACGTTGCTTTTCCAAGGCTGTAGACATTTTCACGTTTGGCTTTAGCAAACTAAAACCACCCTAATCTACTGTCCCGGGAGAAAGGGAAGACCATTTTTCTGAAACTGAGATACAGATCAGCCAGCTACCACCATACCCCCACTTTCACCGTCTACACTCATTACTTAGATACTGATTAGATATAACAGGACGGTAATGGAATATGGACTCAAAAACATGGCTCCCCCCCCCCGCACATTAAGGGGCTTCAGGCTGGTTTTACAGGTTGAAAAATATAATCACAGGATCCATTTCTAATCCCCTTTTAGGTCTCTACACCTGCCTTCTCCAAGCAACACACATTCCCAACCAGCCAGCACCAACTTCTGGAACTGCTTGGTGGTGGGGCGTCCCCAAAGGTACAAGGTTTCACTTCCATGAGAGGTCTCCCAGCCAATCATTTCCTTAAGAATGCTTAAGTTTCTACTCCAGGGTATCTTTGTGAGGCATCTAAGACAGGGCTCCTTCCCTTCATGTATTTGTAAGAACTTCAAGGATCCTAGGGCAGAAGCCACACATAAGTCATCATGTTCTTGACAGCTGTCCCAACAGGTGAGCAAGCCACATATGTGGGTCATAACTCATAACCTTTCATAACATTCCTTCTTTCCTTCCTTCCTTCCTTCCTTCCTTCCTTCCTTCCTTCCTTCCTTCCTTCCTTCCTACTGTTCCCTAATGGGAATTCTGTAACTGAAGTAAATTTTAACATATTCATGGCACCTGGGTGGCTCAGTTGGTTAAGCGTCTGCCTTTGGCTCAAGTCATGATCTCAGGGTCCTGGGATTGAGCCCTGTGTTGGGCTCCATGCTCAGCAGGGAGTCTCCTTCTCCCTCTCCTGCTGCCTGCCCCCCCCCCCCCCGCTCCTACTCTCCCTCTCTCAAAATAAATAAATAAAATCTTAAAATTTTTTAAATATATTCATGTTAAATAAATGATCTGGCTACCTGATTCATAACACAACTTCCTATGAAAGATAAAAATCAAGAACTGAAGAACACTTCCAAGAAAAGGAGTAGGAGAGATTTTATCACATTTATTCTGTCTCTCTCTTTTACACACAAACGCATAGCTTGATACCTATACTCCAAACTACCAAGGAATCTCAGTTTGTGCTGCAATTTATTTTTTGTCAGAGATATCGTGTGTTAAGGCACACACAATTTGCTTCAAAATCACAAAGTATGTCTTTTTTTTTTTTTTTTTTTTGAGAGAGAGAGAGAGAGCGAGCATGTGCACAGGGAGGGGGGCCAGAAGAAGAGGGAGAGAGAATCTTAAGCAGGCTCCACACCCAACACAGAGCCCAACTTGGGGCTTGATCTCATGACCCTGAGATCATGACCTGAGTGAAATCAAGAGTCAGATGCTTAACCCCGTGAGACACCAGGCGCCCCACAAAGTATGCCATCGTGAGAGACATATCAAATAACTGGCAATGGCAACTTGGGGCAGATTGTTAGGAACTGAAAAAAGACTCCCGCTTTTCATATTACATATTTCTTTAAACATTTGAAAATGTGTAATGAGCCTGTATTTCTACTTTTGTAGGCAGAAAGCATAACAAAATTTAAAAACAAAAAGCTTCATAATGTGAGTAACTTGAAGCTTTCCCACAAAGATAAGGTACAAGGGAAGGATGTCCCCTCCCACCATTCCCTTTTACCGTTGTACCGAAGTTTTAGCTAATAAATAAGGCAAGACAAGAAAAGGAAATAAAAGGCATACAGTTTGGGAAGGAAGAAATAAAACTGTCTTTGTTTACAAATGGCATGCTAGTCTATATAGAAAACCTGGGGTGCCTGGGGGGCGCAGTCGTTAAGCGTCTGCCTTCAGCTCAGGGCGTGATCCTGTGTTATGGGATCGAGCCCCACATCAGGCTCCTCTGCTAGGAGCCTGCTTCTTCCTCTCCCACTCCCCCTGCTTGTGTTCCCTCTCTCGCTGGCTGTCTCTCTCCGTCAAATAAATAAATAAAATCTTAAAAAAAAAAGAAAAGAAAAAAGAAAACCCAAAAGAATTGAAAAAAGAATTTCTGGAGCTAATAAGTGATATAAAAAGATTATTGCAGCATACAAGGTTAATACACAAAAAGCAGCATGCCCAACCCTTACAAATGGGTCACATATTACCATCATTAGCTTCACACAGACTTCTTTTGAAGTCGTGCCTATCTTTGAGAATCCCTAATACAATCTTCAAGCAATTGTGGGGTCCCTGAAAAGACTTGGCAGCTTCTTACCAATCCTCTGAATCCATAGGAAATTTGGCAGGTAGAAATCTCGGAAAAAGTAGAAGGCCCTAGGCTTCCTTTTCCTGTGACTCCTTGTCTTGGGTCTGCAGGCACTATCCTCCCCCTGCCAGAATGAGCAGTTTCCCTTCAGGTCCTTGCCCATACCCCCCAGCAACCACCACCGCAATCACCACCAATAGCTCACCCCTCATCCTCTACTTTTTGTTTATAGTTGGTTCTCCAGATGTCTCAGAAAATGGCTAATGGTTGTAGGGGTCCAATCTAGTACTGACTGTTGGCAATGACACACCTCATGCTTAGTCAAAGACATGTGTTAAAACTGGACTGTGAAGGGGGCACCTGGGTGGCTCAGTCGGTTATGCATCTGACTCTTGATTTCAGCTCAGGTCTTGATCTCAGGGTGGTGAGTTCAAGCCCCATGTTGGGCTTCACACTGTGCCTGAAGCCTGCTTAAAAAAACAAAAACAAACAAAGAAAAAAACTGGACTGTTAGGTAGAGTTCTCAAGATGTGCAGATGAACAGTGTTGGAGATGAGAGAAGGAAGCTCTGTGCTCTTAGGCATACAAATCAGTTAGCACAATGCATATTGCCAGAGGGCCAAGAACACATTTTCCATGACACCCAAAAGAACAATACACGTATTCAGGGAGGCCCCGCCATGCAACCAAAGCAACGGATGGAGAATTCATGACCCCTACTCTTGAGGAGCCCCGAATACAGGTCATGTCTGAGGATTCTGACGGTGTAAAGCAGCAGGGTAATATTGCTCCGTGTGTGTGTGTGTGTGTGTGTGTGTGTGTGTGCGTGCGTGTGCACGTATGTGCACACGCATGTGCACTTGCACACATAGTGAACGGATTCCTGCTAATCACCAGCCTGGTTACATATACAGCTCCCTGAAGACATTCTTCATTTCTTCACCAAAGCAAGTTCTGCTGCTTAAGCTCTCACCTTCCTTTGGCTTTTCTGGCTTCGGCAGTCTCCTATCCTCCAGCCACACTTCCTGTCTCTAGGCATCTATGAGCAGGAGGTAAGTATTGTAATGCTCAGGTCAGCTGCCTGTGAGGGTGGCTTCCACAAGACTCGCCTTATTCAGGCTGCTCAAAATCCCCTCCACCGCCCCTACTCTGTAGCCCTTCCCCCATGCATCATTTCAGGGCCAAACACTCCTAGAATATTGGCCCCTGAAGGGTGCTTGCTTTCTTTCCCAGCCAAGCACGCTTTAGGAAGGAAGCCCTAATTGTTCTGACAAAACATTCTGTCCATTCAGAATGAACTCCCAGTGGAATCCTGGGAACTGATGCCAACAGGCTACCGGCTTACTGCGGGCCAATTCCAAGAAGAGCCGAGAAGTAAGAGCCTGCTGACTCCTCTGCCTGCTCCCCACCTTACGTTCTATGGTGTCATGCTCACAGCTTACAATGCCCCCATTCTTCTGGTGACACCATTTCAACAGATCGGCACAGCTTCCTCCTTAGACTAGCATTTGTGGGTTTATGACGTTTCCAGGTCACCATAAGGGTGACCGGCAAATGCTCGTTTTTCTGGCCTGTGTACCTTCCTAGAATCCCTAGGTTGGCCAGCGTAATTACAAACC
Organism: Ursus arctos; assembly: GCF_023065955.2. NCBI lineage: Eukaryota > Metazoa > Chordata > Mammalia > Carnivora > Ursidae > Ursus > Ursus arctos. The sequence goes on from NW_026622852.1 coordinate 13,148,146, forward strand.
CCAGAACATTAATAAGGACAATGACAAGTGGGGATGAAGAATGGTAGAGGGCAAATTATTAACAAAGAACAATGATAGGGGGCGCCTGGCTGGCTCACTCGGGAGACCAGGCAACGCTTGATCTCGGGGTCATAACTTCAAGCCCCACACTGAGAATAGAGTTTACTTAAAAATAAATAAATAAATAAATAAATAAATAAATAAATAAATAAATAAAATCTTAAAAAAAAAAACAACAAAAGAAACCTCAAAATCTGCACGTAAACTAAACACAAAGTTTTGTGAAACTGAATCTTGTAAGTTTACATAATTTAATAAACCCTAGGGGCACCTAGCTGATTCAGTCAGTAGAGCATGCAGCTCTCGATGTCAGGGTTGTGAGTTCGAGCCTCATGTTGGGTGTGGAGCCTACTTAAAAAGAATAGTGATCGATCATAATTTAATAAAGCACAATTGCATTTTTAACAAGATAGAATAACTTCAACTTATATGCCTATGTCCTATGCCAGACATAATCACATATACATAAATATAAATATAATAAAGAATAATAAAGAATTAAAAATAGCAGCAAGCTGGTCGAAAAAGGATGTGCCCATCTAGTGACTCAGGTTAGAATGAATTTCATGGAAAAAAAAAAGACAATATAGTGCATTGATTAGAAGCACAGCCTAGAATCATCCAGATCTCTGATGCCAAAACTTCAACTTGCAGGAACTGCCTCTAAGAGAAAATAGGAGGGAACCAGGAGAGGCAGAGAGAGCCATCAGACCATGATGTAGGGCTCACCCGGCGAGAAGAAGTTAGGGACGGAAGGGAGGGTGAGCGGAAGCATGTTAGCTCACAGTGTCTTCTAAGGAACGTTCACCGAGGCTGTCGGGGAGCACGCAAGCCACCAGAGAATGAGCCTGCCTTCACATCCCTGTGCACCCCATCACTGGCCAGGAGCTGCCCATGGGCAGTGTGGCCTTAGCTCAAACACGTGGGCGCATTTCAGAACACAGTGGGGCCCTCGGTCAGTTGCTTCCTGTGGTTGGAAGGGTATCTGAGAGGCATATCTCAGGGCCACTGCCCAGCTCCTGGCCGAGAGCTTATGCTAAGGATATAATAGGAAAACGTGTTTGTGACCCTGCGGACTTTAGCGTGAATGTCAGAGCACGAGCAGTTGGGAATGCCTGGCTTGCTCAGGGTGGGACGCTGCCCTTCCCGAAATCCCCTCAGATAACGAGCGGCCAGAAAGCCTGGTCTGCTAAAGGGCAGAACACCACCCCAGCCCCAGCAGAAACCTGATTGCTCTTGACAATAGCCCGCAGGGTCCATAGAAACATGTCTAAGAATAGGCCTCACTTGGGGCGCCTGGGTGGCTCAGTGGTTAAGCATCTGCCTTTGGCTCAGGGCGTGATCCCAGCATTCTGGGATCGAGCCTCACATCAGGCTTCTCCGCTGGGAGCCTGCTTCTCCCTCTCCCACTCCCCCTGCTGTGTTCCCTCTCTCGCTGGTTGTCTCTCTCTCTCTCTCTCTCTCTCTCTCTGTTAAATAAATAAATAAATAAATAAATAAATAAATAAATAAATCTTAAAAAAAAAAAAAAAGGCCTCACTTGCTGGATGTTACATCATCCCCATGACCTTCCCTGTGACATACTACTATTCACTAGGATCACGAGACTCCCCTTGATTGTGTTTGATTGTTTACCGCCAATAAATACGCGAGGTTGCAGCTGTTCGGGGCGGTCGCACTCTTTGCGGGCGTCCCCTGCACCCACGCTTTCTTTCACAGCTAACCTGTCTGTGCCTTGTCCTTCTGCCTAATCGCGCTTCAGGCCACCACACTTAGCTTCCTCTTCAGTGAAACAGGACCTCCTAGGGCAGTTGTGTTGCTCAGAGGAAGCAGTGTTTATGAACACTGTGTCGCTGTAAGGTATTTGGTAATATGTAAACTATGATTTACACAGGACTATGCCCCAATCACGAGATGTAGTTCTTACTTCCTATCTCCATCTGCCTCCTTTAATGCAAGTCTGCAGCAGTGAAGTCTACCTCCAGTCTCTCTCTGAGCCCCTCATTCTTTTTGTTTTCTTATAAAGATTTTTGTTATTTATTTTGAGAGAGAGAGTGTGAGCAGGGAGAGGGGTAGAGGGAGAGAGAGAATCCTAAGCAGACTCTGTGCTGAGCGCAGAGCCCAATGCATAGCTTGATCCCAGGACCCTGAGATCATGACCTGAGCTGAAATCAAGAGTCAGACACCTTACCAAGTGAGCCACCCAGGAGTGAACCCCTCCTTCTTCTGGGCTACCCAATCTAGTTACTTCCTGGGCCCAGCCCTGCCTGGAAAGCAGGAATAGAAAATGTAGACCTTTGGCTCATAGTGAAAGCATCCTCAAATAGACTGAGGCAGCTGGTCGCTGACAGGTCAGTCCAGTCCCACGATGACCTAAGCTGGACATTGACTTCTTTGCTTCCATGCACAGCAAGTTCTGCAATTTAACACTTATTATACTAATTGCAAAGAGTCAGACCATTAGACTTTGAGAGCTCTACATCTGTTTTTTAGTTTATTTATTTTTTAAAGATTTTTTATTTATTTATTTGAGAGAGAGCAGGAGCAGGGGGAGGGGCAGAGGGAGAGGGAGGAGCAGACTCCCCGCTGAGCAGGGAGCCCAAGCCGGGGCTCCATCCCCGGACCCTGAGATCATGACCTGAGCTGAAGGCAGACGCTTAACTGACTGAGCCACCCAGGCGCCCCTGTATTACCTATTTTTGAATAGGTAATACATACGCATAATCTGATATACAAAACTTACAAAAGGGAATTCAGTGAGAAGTCTCCCTTCCATTCTTGTCCTCTAAGTACAAACTTCCCTGCCCACCCCCAGGCCGCCAATGTTATTATTTTCTTGTGTATCCCCTCAGAGATATTTTATGTATATTTATGCTTATAATCTCTAACACTGCTAAGAGAAAGTCCCTTAGAGTGTACCCACTGGTCAGACTAGGTTAACATTATTTACCTACATCTACTGTGCTCTAATTTATCTCATCTCTACCTTATAGAAACCATGAGAGGTAGGAAGCATAATTTTTTCAAGATTTTATTATGAAGATTTTCAAACATGCAGGGAAGTTGAAAGAACTGTTCAGCGAACACATATACCCATCACCTAAATTCTACAATTAATAAGTTGCTGTATTTGCTTTAGTTATCATTTCCAGTGTGTTGCTGGGGAAATGGTCAGATGGTCTACATAGCTTAATGAAAGTCACACTGTTGACGATGAGTGTTTAGTGCTTTTTCCAACTCATCGCACTACTTTGCTAGGGGATAACGGTGTCAATGGTTGGTTGCAAAAGCCTCATCTGCCATCTTGCCTCCCATGCACTCCTTTTCTAGGCCAGCATTTCAAGCAAAGTCCAAAGGGATTAAAGTTCCCCAGGTGTCTGAATGTGGTCTGCAGATAAGCCCCAGAGAACACGAGTTCTCTTTTACCCTCATAATTTCCTTACTCACGTGTAGCGCGTGGTGCTACGATTCTTCCGCGAGAGATTTTTAACCTCTCATAGCTGACTTCATTCTTTCAAAAGCACAGGAGCTTGAATGAAAACCTGCCTTTTAATGGATCCCCAGGTGACCCCTATGCGCGTGCCAGACCGCTACCCTCTCCCTTCAAGCACAGTTAAAGAGGAGGCCAGTGTAATTTGCCAGATAAATCCCAAGTGAAAATAAAAAGCAATTAATAAAATCTCCTTTGCCTCTTCACTCCCCTTCTTCAAAACCTACAATGCCACGTATCGGGCTCCCATTCTGTACCAGACACATTATTTTTCTAACCCTCAGAACATTTAAAAAGATATTCTTATTCTTAATGTGCAGATGAGGCTCAGAGGGTTAGAAATCCACCCCAAGCTCAACGGCTGTAAATTTTCAGCAGAGGTGTGTGCCTTTCTGAGTCCTGCTGCTCTCTTTCCCCTGCATGACTCTGTCTCTCAAAGCCCTGGCAAAGGCCCCCACCTACACCTTGCCCATCTGGGCCATAGGCCTTATGTTTGCCTGTCACCCAAGGCTACTGGACTTGTCTCTCCCTCCCTGGACTTCTCCGTCCCGTGCCCGTGTCCCTTTCACTGCTAGCTTACCTGGGTCTTGTTCTCTCAGCTCTCAGCATTCAGCAGCTCCTCTCGTCATCTGGGGATGATGGGAAGCACCTGTGCCGTGTAACCGTGGTCCTCTGCGGGCAGGGGAGGAGGAAGACGCGAGAACGTGGCAGGCAGGGGAAGAAGTTCTTGGGCGGGTAGGATGCGCTGTGCCGGGACATGCCCTGTTCTGATCCGAATAAAGAACTCAAATGGCCGTTCTGTATATAGTACTGACTTGTGCCTGTGCTGGGGAGAAAGATCCCATGAAATGTGATTCCTGCCCTTAGGGAACATGAATCCAGCAGGGGAGCTGGGACCCAGACCATAAAAGCCCCATGAGCAAAGCACACAGAAGCATGGAAGAGGTTATTTCTGGGTGGTGAAATTATAGAGGACTCCACAGAGCAAGCAGCATCTGAGGCTCACCGAGTGGAAAGAGAGGGTCGGAGGGAACGGGCACGCCAGGCAAGGCCAGCACACGCAGAAGGACAGAAGGGAAAACGGCTTTGGGGAGTGTCATGCATAGAGTCCTGTGTGGCCGTTCCATAAAGCACGTTGGAGGCCAGTAGAGGGAGATTAAGGAGGTAGATTGGGAATGGCTCATGGGAATCACTGAAGTTTGAGAACTGATATGGTCAGAAATGGGCAATTACGTTACTACTTTGGCACAGAAGATGGATTAAAGCAGAGCAGACAGTGACCAGATTGAGAGAGGTGACCAATTCACACCGAGAATGAACCTCAGGGAACATGTAGACAAGTGGCTTTCAAACTTTTTGGCCATGAAACCCTTTGTGCAAATGAGATCTTGCTCACTGTGTAAACAAAATGGATTAAAGTTAAATTGCTCTGATTGGGAAAAATGGGGGGATGGGGCACCTGGGGGATGCAGTCATTAAGTGGCTGCCTTCGGCTCAGGGCGTGATCCCGGCGTTCTGGGATCGAGCCCCACATCAGGCTCCTCCACTGGGAGCCTGCTTCTTCCTCTCCCACTCCCCCTGCTTGTGTTCTCTCTCTCGCTGGCTGTCTCTATCTCTGTCGAATGAATAAATAAAATCTTAAAAAAAAAAAAAAAAAGATGGGGGGAAAGTATCCTCCCTCTCATTCTCTCGCATCCTTTCTCTCTCAGCAGATTCCAAAGGGGCTTCTGGCCTGAAAATCGTGATGAACAACAATCAGTCAAACTAGGCATGCTTGGGTGGCTCAGTTAGTTGGGCGTCTGCCTTCAGCTCAGGTCATGATCCCAGGGTCCCGGGATTGAGTCTGCATCGGGCTCCCCGCTTACAGGGGAGCCTGCTTCTCCCTCTGCCTGCGGCTCCCCCTGCTTTTGCTCTCTGCCTCCCTCTCACTGACAAATAAATGAATAAAATCTTAAAAAAAAAAAAAAAAGCAAACTATAATCAAATCCTGCCTGCCTCTTGTTTTTGAAAATAAAATCCTGTTGGAACACACCTATGCCCATTTGATTATATGTTGTCTGCAGCTGCTTTCATGCTACAATAACAGAACAGAGTAACTGAAACAGAGACTATTTGGCCACATACAGAAAAGGGTTGTGAACCCCTCACCTAGAGCCTTGCTCCAAGTGTGATCTCCAGACCAGCTGCATCGGCTTGCACACATTGTCCCTACACACACACAGCTCATGGGGGGAGAGGTTGATTTAAGCGTCATTACCTTGGAGGAGATAACTGGAGTTAGGGGTTGTGTGATATGGCCATGGGTCAAGGAAGAGAGCCCAGAAAGAAGAGAAAGGAGGATTTGAGCAAACCTTAAGGAATACCTAGATTTAGGGAGAAGGGCAAGAGTCAAGAGAAATCATTGGGAGAAGTACCAACTCTCATTGGTACCAGTAAAGGAGACCCATTGACTTTCTAACGTTTTTGACGAAAAAATCTGAAATAGTCCTCTCTCCTCCAAACGCCTTGAAGAGTTTGCATTTTAGGAATTCAGGATGAATGATACAGGGTAGATATGCTCTTGCTTCTCACTGTATAAATGCCCCCACTCACACCTCTCTTGACCTTCCTCGAAGCAGTGTTTTGAGGACATTAATATTTATTCTTAAAATGCAAACTCCTCTCTAAGAAGAAATGTGAGTAATGCTGTGTTTATCAGATATCTGGAATAATATGGTAGATTCTGTCTCTCATTTAAAGACATATACAGGGACACCTGGGTGGCTCAGTAGGTTAAACTTCTGCCTTTGGCTCAGGTCATGATCTTGGGGTCCTGGGATCGAGCGCCACATTGGGCTCCCCGCTCGGTGGGGAGCCTGCTTCTCCCTCTCCCTCTATCCTTCCCCACCCCCTCCCAGCTTGTGCTCTCTCTCTCTCTTTCAAGTAAATAAATAGAATCTTTTAAAAAAAATAAAGGTGTATACAACTTTTTAAGTTGGCGTACATGTCAGGAAAACCACCATACAACTCGAATGAATGAATGCCTTTTTACAATCCCGGTCTGTAAGTGCCTCGTCTGCAGGCAGACTCTAACTTCCTTTTCTCCTTCAGGGACTGTCCATTCCAGGCAGGAGGAACTTGGAGCCAACTGACTTGCAGAGGTGCTTGTATTACTGGTTTGTAAGAAAAAATGTTATCTGAGCACACCTCTGAAATTGCTTTTATCGACTCTCTTTACCTCTTGTTTGAAAGATATTTGAAGGGTCAAGATGATGAACTGGAAATTGTCGGCCTTTTGATGGGACCAGATTTCTAAGATAACAATAGATATTTGGTTTACTCTGTATATCTTTTTTTTTTTTTTTTTTTTACTCTATATATCTTGGAAAAGATCTGCAGAGATCCGCCTTTAACAGTCATTAGTTGCTTTTAAGACACAGGATTCTGATTGCCGAGATTTTCCTCAAAGCACTTTTCTAACACATGCTTTACTGTTACTAATGGCTTTTTTTTTTTCTCCTTATTTCTCTACTCTAACCCCAAGTCACGGACCAAGTGTTGAATATTCCAAAGGGAAAGAATTAACAATTATTTATAAGATTGTAGTATCAGTGTTAATCCTAATGTGCTCACAAGAATAATTTTTTAGGGGCGCCTGGGTGGCACAGCGGTTAAGCGTCTGCCTTCGGCTCAGGGCGTGATCCCGGCGTTATGGGATCGAGCCCCACATCAGCCTCCTCCGCTATGAGCCTGCTTCTCCCTCTCCCACTCCCCCTGCTTGTGTTCCCTCTCTCGCTGGCTGTCTCTATCTCTGTCGAATAAATAAATAAAATCTTTAAAAAAAAGAATAATTTTTTAAAGAAATGTAAACTTTATTTGGACTCCACTGATCTGTACCAATTATTTTTCTAGATCGATGCCGTCAAATAGAAATTTCTGCTAGCGATAGAAATATTCTATATCTGTGCTAACCATATACTAGCCACCAGCCACATGCTGCTATTGAGCATCTGAAATGTGGGTAATGGGACTAAGGAACAGAAGTTTACATCTTATTTATTTTTAAATAATTTAGCCACTGTGGCTACGTGCTCACGTGCGCACTCTCTCAAAATAAATAAATAAATATTTTTAAAAAATAAACTATTCAAAGGGCACCTGGATGGCTCAGTCAGTGTCTGACTCTTGATGTGGGCTCAGGTCATGATCTCAGGGTCATGGGATTGAGCCCCGCATCGGGCTCCCCTTACTCAAAGTCTGCTTGGAATTCTCTCTCTCCCTCACCTTCTGTGTCTCTGCCTGCTTGCGTGAACTCTAACATAAATAAAAAGTAAAATCTTAACAACAAAAAGAAATCGACTATTCAGGGAATTTCCAATTGATGAGGGAGCAGAAGGTAAGCTGAGGACAAATCACAAGAGGACACCCCGCAAACCCCCCTCCCCACTCCCGGGTGGGATCTGCGTGACATTCCCCAGACACTGCGGGCTGCCCTAAAGCTAAAGGAAGGGGGGAAACAACAACTAGTAGTTAACTGAGAGAGATCCCAGTCCTGCAGGATGTGAGTCTCCATCCTTTACAAACATCTTCGTGATTTACAAGAAAAAAGAAATCTTATCAATCGCCTAACTTCCAGAAACCCAGAGACTCAATTTCCCGGAGCCCTAACATCACCCTCCCCTTCACAGTGACGTGGGAAACAAAGGCAGAAGGGAATGTAAATAGAATTAAATGTTCTTACAACCTGCAGCCCATTGTCAAATACCTGCGGTAAGTAGACTGTAACATTCCTCCAGGGAACTCCCAACTGTCTTAATGTTAATGCCTTGCTAGAGGGAAAAACTATCTTAGCTTAATAATAGCCAGGCCTCCAGGATCCTGAAAGTCCATTTGGACACCACCCTTTGTCCCAACCTCTCCCAACTCCAAAGTATATAATCAGTCACTCCTCACAACCCGGGTGTAGCTCTTTTTGCCCACGGGTCCTGTCCCCGTACTTTAATAAAACCACTTTTCTGCACCAAAGACGTCTCATGAATTCTTTCTTGGCCATCAGCTCTGGACCCCAACAACACTCCAAACCACGTCACAATGAACGCGATCTATGTACCAGGTACTTCAGCAGAACTTGTGAAAGGAGACAGAAAAGAAAGTGTCCTTCGCCATTCTCAAGGAGCCTACAGTCTATGGGAGGAGAAAAGATTGTTAACAAATCACTACTTGAAGACACATGTAATCTGAACAAACTCAGAACCTGCGGATGTGACTGAACCTGGCGCTCACTCGAATGAGGGGTGGGGCGGCAGGTAGTTGCAAAGAAGCTCTAACAAAGGAGGTGTCCTGAAGCGAGGCCTTCAAGAACAAGTGAGAACCAGGGAAGGGAACCATGTTAGCAAAGTGCATGATACACACGGGGAAGCTTAGCGTGGTGAGGCTGGCACAGAGGGTACGCTGGAAGATGGTAGGAGATGAGGCCGGAAGGTAGATCTGGGAGATCCCTGAAGAGCATGCGAAGGGAATGAACTAGAACAGAGGTGAGCCGCTCGAGGTGTGGAAGGGAGTGAAATGAAGGGTATTTGGAGGGGGTGGCAGACAGAGAGGCAGGGACCAGATCATTACGGCTTGGGGTGATGAGAGCAGGAGTGTAGATTTCATTCTTACAGTGATACCGGGGAGTCCTTGGAGGAGATGATATGGTTTCTGGCAGCAGTGTGAAGGATGGATTGCAGAGAGATCTGGAGGATTCAGGAAATCTTCAGGAAGGACAGCTATTTTGAAAGAAGAAAGAGCTAGTTTATCTGCTTCCATAAAAAGCTTGAAGTTTGAAATCTCTAGGAAGCCAGAGATGGGAAAGCCAAGTGTTTCCTCAATCTAAACCATGTCTATACCTACTTCACTCTGAGGGTCATGGGTAATTCCTGGACCCCCCCCCCCCCCCCAGAATGCAAACCTATCCCACAGCATGGTCTGACTTTCCTTACCAGTGTTTTGGCCTCTACACAGGACTATGACACTCATTGAAACATTCTCAAGCAGTACACACCCACCGGTAATGTTCAATGTATGACACTCATTGAAACGTTCTCAAGTAGTACAGATCCCAGGCACAGAATCTTGGCTTTCTGGTACATCACTAAATTGGGTTACTTGTTCCTCAACTCGCCACTGTTTGGCTAAGATGGTAGAGAGTAGAGGTGGTGATAGGTAGGACAGAAAGAAAGGGCAGGTAAGAAATGACAGTAGCAGTAAGGTAGACAAAGGGCTTGGAGTCCTAACAAATTCGTGGCAGAGCGGTTAACAGTATGGGCTCCAAAACCAGACCACAGAGGTTCCAAACCTCAGTTTCCCTACTAATAGCCGTTTAGTATAGCCTGAAGCGAATACTTAACCTCTGTGTATTTCAGTTTGTGTGCTTACAAAATGAAGATAATAATAGAACCCACCTCTTGTGAGTACTACCCAGAGGGCTTATCACGATACCTAGCACGTGGTAAGGCCTCGATAAATATTTATTACTATTACCACAGAATGAAAAAGACAAGCAAGTGCTGTTTTCTGTGGCTGAGATGGAAGAGTGGTTTTATTTATTTATTTATTTATTTATTTATTTATTGGAAGAGTGGTTTTAACTTTGGTTTTTTTGGTTTGTTTTTATTTTTTAAATTTTTTAACTTTAAATGTATGTGCTAATGTTTATGACGTATTTAGTTGTCTCAAGTATCAACATACAGTATTAAAAAGAATTATTAGGCCCATAGACAGTACTATTCATAATTTCAGGGAATCTAGGTGAAAGTTCACAAAGTTCACAAAGGGAATCTAGGTGAAAGTTCACAAAGGAGGGCACGTCATTGCAACACGAACTAGACCAAAGTTCAGAGCTAGTTAGAGTTGCTAAGTTATTCATTTATAAGACCAGTAAACTTTTGAGCACCACAAGGTGGATGTCAAACTTAACAGGAAATGACTCAAATCTGGGACAAAGTCCCATGCACAGTGAAAAGTTGTGCAAGAGAAAAATGATGAATGTTAAGTGTCAGGCGGACACCATACATTGCTCAAGATACTGGTGAGCAATCTGTCTTTGCAGGACTCAGGTCACGTCTCCCTTCAGAAAAGGTTTTCCATTTGCCCTCGACATTTTCAGCCTCTGGGTTACTTCCCAAAATACATTTGCCTTAAACCAACAAGCAAAGAAAACCTTTCTCAAGTGCTCTGAGTTCATGAGTTCCCTTTTCTAGACTGATCGTCAGGGTCATAGTAGTCTGAATGAGGGTCCCCTGAAGAGACTGTTTATGAATGTAAGAGGTGTTCGGAAGTGATTGTGGTGGGGGAAACGAAGGCAAAAGGAAATGTAACTTACATTAAAATCTCCTCAGAGCTTGCAGCCCACTGACAGACACCCGGCACGTGCACAGTGTGACCTTCCTCAAGGAGCCTTAGTACCTTTTATGTTTAAAAGGAACCTTATCTTGGTAGCGGCTGGCCCCTCAGGGTCCTGAAAGTCTTGCTTCCAGATTCCTTGGAGACTTGCCCTACCCCTCACCCCCACTAACTAAAAAGTATACAGTCACTCCTCACAATCCCAGTACAGCTCTCTCTGCCCACAGGCCCTGTCCTATGAATTGGGAAGGGGTTAAGGTCTAGGCAGGAGAGCGAGGGGGCCCCTGACTTCCCTGACTGGCCTCTGGAACCATTCTTGGCAGGAGGAGACGCTGAGACAGCGGAACAAGAGATAAGGGAACAAACCAAGAAGACACAAGCGTCTCAAGGCCTCATGCTTCCCAGTCAGTTCTCAATAAAAGACTGCCACGAAGAGCCCTCAGCGGCAACCCATTTGGGACCCCTCGCACTCCAGAGAGCTGCTGCTTTCCCTTCTGCTCTCACCTTCACTTAGTAAACTTTGACTTCCCTTCACCCTTTTGTGTCCTCGAGATTCACTCTTCGACTCCCTGAGACAAGAACCCTGCCATCCTGCAACACTTAACACCTGGAGCTGGGAGCCGAGAGTCACAGGGGTGAAGACGGATTCCCATAAAATTGAGAGGAGTTAAGAAGAATCACGCTCTCGAATCAATCAACAACGTATGGGGAGGCAGTGCAGTGTGGAAAGTAAGTAGCTTTAAGGTCAGACAGGTACAGGTTTTAGCACGAGCTTTCACCTTTGCCAATGCTATATATACGAGGTAATTCATTGCAGAACTGTTGATAGTAACAAATGACTAGACGTATACTAAGTGTCCATCAACAGGGGACCAGTTAAGTAAATTATGGTATAACTATGTGGAAAGTTACCCAAGTGGAGAAACAAGGTACAAAGCAGTGTATAAAGGACGTCACCCTTTGGGGAAAACACAAAAAGGCGAAAACTATTTTCTATTTATACCTGCTTGTTTAGGAAATAGAGTATCTCTGAAAGAATATTCAAGAAACTACTAAGACTGATGGTGAGGGGGAAGGGAAGTGAATAGCTGAGAAAAAAAAGTTTGAAAGAGAAACTCATCATTTCACTTTTAAACCACATGACTCTGTCATCTGTCCAAAAATTGAAACAAAGAACGGTTTTTAAAGAACAAGGAAAGAGCTACATCTGGAGAAAACTTACAAAAGGAAAAACAAAACCCAGCTTTCCTTTCTACTAGTTATGCAAACTTGAATAAGTTACTTCACTTTTACAGGGCTCAGTGTCCATACATCTAAATGAGGATAACAGTAGGACCTATCACCTAGGTCTGTGCAAAGATTAAGTGATCAAATATAAACGTACATTAGAAGATTAAATTTACATTTACCTTAATGGCACTGTGCCTGGCACAGAAATGCTAGATACATATTAGCTGTTAACATTATTATATTTGTTGGGATTCTGATAATGAAGGCTATTGACAGGTTGCAAAGAAAGAAGATACTGGCTATTCCTGTATGGAACTTATGGATATACAGATATAGATATAGATATAGATATAGATATAGATATAGATATAGATATAGAGGGGCGCCTGGGTGGCTCAGTCGTTAAGCGTCTGCCTTCAGCTCAGGGCGTGATCCCGGTGTTCTGGGATCGAGCCCCACATCAGGCTTCTCTGCTATGAGCCTGCTTCTTCCTCTCCCACTCCCCCTGCTTGTGTTCCCTCTCTCGCTGGCTGTCTCTATCTCTGTCGAATAAATAAATTAAAAAAAATCTTAAAAAAAAAGATATAGATATGGGTATAGATATAGTTACACACACATACATGTATATATTTGTATGTATATGTATATATATATCGTCTGTATATCATTTTTCTCTTGCACAACTGTATACATATATAGAGATATCTATATATATAGATATATCTCTATATATCTCCTCATCCCCACCTGCTTCGTAATCAGTAACTTCATCCTTGGAATAGTTCTGACCAAAAATCTTAGAATCATCCTTGAATCCTCTCTTTCTCACACCCCACATTTAAACTATTAACTAAATCTGTTGCCTCTTGGCATTATTATCCAAATATTTCCAGAATTCAGACCTTCCTCATCTTATCTTTTCTATATGCCCTAAGCCAAACCATCATCTTCTCTTGTCTGGCCTTCTGCAATAGTCTCTCAGGGAACCCCACCCCCTCATCCTATCCTGTTCTCAGCGCAGCAACCATGTAATCCTCTGCTCACAACCCTTCGTGATGATTCAACTCACTCCTAGTAACATCCAGAGCCTTGAAGACATGATCTGGCCCTACTGCTTCTTTGACCTCAACTCCGACTCCTCTCCCACTTGACTGTGTTTGAGTCACACACTGGCCTCTTTGTCATTCCGCAAGCATGACAAGCTAGGAGATGATAACAGATATTTGAAAAAATGAGAACTCAAGCCAAAAAAAATATTTTAAGGGTATGAAATTTGTACTACACAAAACACTTCCTCAAAGGACTGGGAGAGATCTTTGAAGCCAACAATTAGAGAAAAAACATACTTTAAATGATCATTTAATAAAATGGACAACATAGTCACCCAAAAAGGTGTCCAGAAATAAAAAATCAGTATTGTTTAACCAGATTACAACACAATAAAATGAAAAACTCATAACAAGACGTGCTTGGGTGGCTCAGTCGGTGTCTGCCTTCAGCTCACGCCCTGATCCCAGCCTTGCGCTCCTTGCTCAGTGGGGAGCATGCTTCTCCCTCCCCCAGTTCTTATGCTCTCCCTCATTCTCTCTCGCTCTCTCTTTCCATCTCAAACAAATAAAATCTTTAAAAAAGAAGAATTCATAACAAAAATAATTTTCAAATGCAGGGGCGCCTGGGTGGCACAGCGGTTAGGCGTTTGCCTTCGGCTCAGGGCGTGATCCCGGCGTTATGGGATCGAGCCCCACATCAGGCTCCTCCGCTGTGAGCCTGCTTCTTCCTCTCCCACTCCCCCTGCTTGTGTTCCCTCTCTCGCTGGCTGTCTCTATCTCTGTCAAATAAATAAATAAAATCTTTAAAAAAAAATAATAATAATAATTTTCAAATGCAAACCACCTATCCTTATATGGCCTTTCTTAAGATTTATTTATTTTAGAAAGCCAGCACGAGTGGGAGGGGCAGAGAGAATCTCAAGCGGACTCCCCACTGAGCGCAAAGCCGGGTTCTGGGCTTGAGGCTAAAACCTCACGCAGTCAGACATGCAACCGACTGTGCCACCCAGGCGCCCCTTTCTTACATGGCCTTTGGTTTTCAAAAAGGCATCAAAGCAATGCGATGAGTAAAAGAAAGTAATTTCAATAAATTATGCTGAAACAACTAAATATTCATGTGGAAAAATGAATCCCAATCCTTAGCTCACAAGATACACAAAAAATAGTTTGAGATGGATCAGAAACCTAAATGTAAAAGCCAAAACCATAAAGCTTCTAGAGGAAAACAGGAAAATGTCGACATGACTTGAGATTAGACAGTGGTTTCTTAGAACACAGAAAGCAATGACCACAAAAGGAAAATGGATAAAGTAGACTTCATGAAAATTGAAAACTTTGGGGGCTCCTGAGTGACTCAGTCAGTTAAGCGTCCAACTCTTGATTTCAGTTCAGTTCATGATCTAGAGGTTGGGGGATCAACGAGCCCCATGTCGGTCTTTGCAATCAGTGTGGAGTCTGCTTGTCCCTCTCCCACTGTTCCTCCTTTGTTCTCCTTCTCTCTCTCAATTAAATAAATAAAATGTTTAAAAAAAACCCTGAAAACTTCTAGTCATCAAATGACACCCTTACGGAAATGAAGAGGCAAACCACACATGGGGGAAAAGTATTAGCCAAGCATATATCCGATAAAGGTTTGGTATCTAAGATATATAAGGAATTTCTATAATTCAGTAATAAAAAGACAAAAAACTCATTCTTAAAATGGGCAAAAGATCTGGATAGTCACTTCACCAAAGAAGATAAGTGAGTGGCCAGTAGTATAGGAAAGGAGCTCAACATCACTAGCCATCAGGACATTGCAATGTAAAAGTGAACGAAACATACCCAGCAGAGTAGTTACAATGTTGTAAATGGTGAGGATATGAGCACCCAAAACTCATACATTGTTGGTGGTAATTAGAACTTGAAAGTATTTTAAGGGGCACCTGGGTGGCTCAGTTGGTTGAGCGTCTGACTCTTGATTTCAGCTCAGGTTGATCGAGCCCCATGTTGGGCTCCATGCTTGGTGGGGAGTCTACTGGAGATGCTCTCTCTCCCTCTGCACCTCCCCCCACTTGTGCGTGCACTCTCTCTCTAAGATAGATCTTAAAAAAGGATTTTAAGAAAACCTATCTGTAACTTTGAATTTTCTTCACATTGATCAATATGCACAGAAAGGCAAAGAGGAAACAGATGGCGTGGGGGCAGGGGGCCAGGAAAAAATAGAAAAAGTTGTCCAAGGACTGAGTGGTGGAACAGAGAGAAAACTAATGGGAACAGAGTAAACAACAGAGGAAAGGAATAGGAGTCAGAGGCAAAACGTGAGCTACCAGGAAGAAAAAGGCAGTTTGGAGGAGGGGAATCCCAGTGGGAAGCCAGAGGCAAGCTTAAACGAGTTGACACACGAAGTGCTTACAATATTGCCTAACACATAGGATACACAGTACCTGAATATACTTATTGACTGTAAGTCAGGAGGAAAATTAAACAAAAGGGCAGGTATTCAGTAACTGTTTAATCAATAAATGTTTAGTTGCTCTGGTGGCATATAAAATAAATTGGTTATAAGTGTTCTTGCTAAATTAGCATTACATTTTTTCCATGATTCCATTTTTATTGTAGCCCACCACTGTTTTAGGTCTATTGTTGAGGTGGCAAGAAATATTTAGAATGAAACTGAGTTTCTCTTTTTCTGATAACAACCCTATGAGAGGTAAATGAGAACCTCTTCCCGAAGGGCTTTTTTAACTTAAAAAATGAGACGGGGGCGCCTGGGTGGCACAGCGGTTAAGCGTCTGCCTTCGGCTCAGGGCGTGATCCCGGCGTTCTGGGATCGAGCCCCACATCAGGCTCCTCCGATATGAGCCTGCTTCTTCCTCTCCCACTCCCCCTGCTTGTGTTCCCTCTCTCGCTGGCTGTCTCTATATCTGTCGAATAAATAAGTAAAATCTTTTAAAAAAAAAAATGAGACAGGGGCGACTGGCTGGCTCAGTTGGAAGAGTGTGAGACTCTGATCCTGGGGTTGTAAGTTCAAGCCCCACGTTGGTTATAGAGATTACTTAAATAAATTTTAAAAAATGAGAACAATTAAGGGGGCAGTTGGCTGGCTCCGTCAGTGGAGCATGTGACTCTTTTTAACACTTCCTTTTTTTTTTTTCCCTAAGTAGGCTGCACACCCAGTGTGGAGGCCAACATGGGGCTTGAACTCATTACCCTGAGTTCATGACCTGAGCTGAGATCAAGAGCCGGTTACTTAGCCAACTGGGCTGCCCAGGCACGCTGAGCGTGTAATTCTTGGTCTCAGGGTCATGAATTCAAGCTCCACACTGGGTGTAGAGCTTACCTAAAAAAAAAAAAAAAAGAGAGAGAGAGAGAACAATTAAGTAATCCACTTGTGGTTAGATAAAAATTGCAGTACTGAGGGGCGCCTGGGTGGCTCTGTTGGTTGAGCATACGACTCTTGATTTCAGCTCAGGTCATGATCTCCGGGTCTTGAGATTGAGCCCCTTTCTGGGCTCTATGCTGGGCATGGAGCCTGCTTAAGATTCTCTTTCTCCCTCTCCCTCTGCCCTCCCCCCCACCCCCTGCTTGCACACACACCCACACACTCTCTCTGAAACACACACACACACACAACCCAAAAAACATTACAGTGCTGAAATTCAGTTTTCATCGGATGAAACCAAAGTTTACCAGGGCCATGATTACACTCAAGGTTCCATCCTGAAAATGTGGTGGTAGATTAGGCGGGAGCTCTTAACTTCATAGGAAAGTCTTCGACTGTGTCTCAGTTTCCCTGTGCAAATTGTACAATGCACAAGCAATTAAAAATGACTTTAAAGCACAGCTCAGATATTACAGCAACACTCTGAGGAATGAAAGTGGGGGGCAGTGGTGAATACCAGATTCTTTTCCCAAGAGGAGAAAGAAGTAGCTTGGAGAATGCCAACTTAATGATCAAAGAGCCACCTACGGTAAGGTGGTAGGGACTACCAGGTCTTGGGGTGTCAGTGGGCCTCTGATCGCCCACCTGCCAGCTTCCACACTTAGCACCACCTGTCTTCTCTAGGCCAACATTCGCCTTCCCCAACTCCAGTCTGCCAAAAAATGCACTCAAGCTCACTGTTATTCTTCCTTATCCCAAATCTTTTCAGTTTATTAGCCTAGGACCTGTTAATCATTGAGCTGGCATGAACTTTTTACCCCTGGGTTTCATGGTGTGTCTTACTTCGTTGGAGGTTTCTGGAAAGCCCATCTTTAGCTTTTGTACGTCAATAAAATGAAACAGAATGCTGACTGATGAACTTAAATCATTTCTGAAAGCATTTTATCTGTAAATTGCTAACTTCTTTTTGACTTATGGGACCTCTGCTCTTTTATACATGAGACCACAAGGATGCTTTTGTGCAGAATAATATAATGAAGGAAAGAGGAATGAAGATGCCAGGAACAGAAAAATAAGATATATTTAAATAATTCTGTTGGCCACTATTTTAACAAGAAACAGACACAGCTGACAAATCTATATTATATTGGGGTATCTGGGTGGCTCAGAGGTTGGGCATCTGCCTTTGGCTCAGGTCATGATCTCCAGGTCCTGGGATCAAGGCCCATGTCAGGCTTCCAGCTGAGCAGGGAGTCTGCTTCTCTCCCTCTCTCTGCCTCTCCCCCTACTGTGTTCTCTCTGCCCCTTTCTCTCTCAAAGGAGCAAATAAACTCTTAAAAAAAAAAACTGTATTATATTAAGGACACGTTAGGCCAGAAGGCTTTTTGTATTATTATAAGGAAATAGAATGAACTCAATTATATGAGGTTACAGGTAATTTGACAAATGAAGTATGGTTATAAAGAATTTTTGGCAAAAACTAAATGTTTTGTTTTTGCTAAATGAACCCATCTAATACATCAAATTTCAAAGAGATCATTTTTAGAACAATAAAGAAGTGTGTCAACTGGGAAACTATGTTTTCCAGAGATCTGTGTTACAAGACATAATACTCCCTTGTGAGATTCTTTTTTAAAGTAACACTGTTGTTTAAAAAAAACAACTCAGGGGACGCCTGGGTGGCACAGCAGTTAAGGGTCTGCCTTCGGCTCAGGGCATGATCCCGCCGTTATGGGATCGAGCCCCACATCAGTCTCCTCCTCTATGAGCCTGCTTCTTCCTCTCCCACTCCCCTGCTTGTGTTCCCTCTCTCGCTGGCTGTCTCTATCTCTGTCGAATAAATAAATAAAATCTTTAAAAAAAAAAAAAAAAACCAAACAACTCAGGGCCCCAGGCTGGCTCAGTCAGTACAGCATGCCACTCTTGATCTCGGGTTCATGAATCGAAATGCCATGTTGGGCATAGAGTTTACCTAAAAAAAAAAAAAAATTTAAGGGTAGAGTGAGTGATTTTCGATCTCAGGGTTCTGAGCACGAGCCCCACCATGGGTGTGTAGTCTACTTAAAAATTTTTTTTTCTTTTTTTGAAGATTTTATTTATTTTTTTGGAGAGCGTGAGAGTGAGCAACAGGAGGGGCCGAGGGAGCAGGAGAGGTGCAGAGCCCCAAGCAGAGCTCGGTCTCACGACCTGATCGTGACCTGAGCCAAAATCAAGAGTTGGACATTTAACCGATTGAGCCACCCAGGTGACCCCCAAAATGTTTTTTCAAAAAAATCCAAATGATACAAGAAGGTATTGAAAGTGATTTTTTAAAAAAGATTTTATTTATTTATTTGAGAGAGAGAGCACGAGAGGGGCAATGGGAGAGGGAGAAGCAGACTCCCCGCTGAGCAGGGAGCCCCACACGGGGCTCAATCCTGGGATTCTGGGATCATGACCCAAGCCAAAGGCAGCCGCCCAACCAATTGAACGACCCAGGTGCCCCAGAAAGTGATTCTTAAGGCCAACTTCACATTTGAATCACTCGGGATACATTGAATAAAATGCCAGTGCCTGGCCCTTCTCCCAGAGAGTCTCATCTCCTTCACCTGAAATGGGCCCAAGGATTTTCGAGTCTCTCCCGGTGACTCTAATATGCAGCAAAGGCTGAGAAGCACTGGTGTAGAATGGGAAGACAAGCTCTCTTCCAGCCTCGGTCCTTAGCTCCCAGTTCTCCTGCCAGATGCAGCTGGCATTACCAGACTTTTCTAGAGCACCCCTGTATTTCCCACACTACTACACATAAACGGGGTGTAATGATTAAGAGCTAGTCTCCTGAAATCAAGACTGTCTGGGTTTAAGTATCAGTTCTTTTAATCACTAACTAGCATTTGGACAAATTATTGAACTTCTCTCTGCCCCAGTTTTTTTTTATATGGTGATAATAAAAAATGTCTACTTCCTAGGGTCTTTAAAAAATATTTATTTATTTATTTGAGAGAGAGAAGACAGAGCGAGTGAGCGAGTACCCTAGAGCAAGTTGGGGGAGGGGTAGAGGGAGAGGATCTTTTAAGCAGCCTCCCCACTGAGCTCAGGGCCCCACGCAGGGCTCGATTTCCTGACCCGTAAGATCATGACCTGAGCTGAAATCAAGAGCTGGAGGCTTAACCAACTGAGCCACCCAGGCGCCCCCCTTGCCATTTTGTAATGATATGTTTTGCAGATAATTTTATATTGACACTGATAAATATACTTCTTTCTTTTAACAGCTGCATGGTAATTCACTGAAAGATGTACAATTTAACCAGTGCCCTGTTAATGGACATCACATCATTTCTAGTCTTTTGCTGCCACAAACATTTTTGCAGTGAATATCTTCTTATACAGATATTGTGCATGTGT
The DNA here is from genome assembly GCF_023065955.2 of Ursus arctos. Taxonomy (NCBI): domain Eukaryota; kingdom Metazoa; phylum Chordata; class Mammalia; order Carnivora; family Ursidae; genus Ursus; species Ursus arctos. The sequence goes on from NW_026622852.1 coordinate 13,168,082, forward strand.
GCAAATATTTTCTATCACCAGGATGAATGTCTAGAAGAATTGCTGTCAATTTAAAAATCTTGGTGGATATTGCCAAAGTGTCTTCCAGAAAGCATAAACCAGTGTATACTCCCACAAAGAATGTACGAGAATGCCTGTTACCCTCAACCAAGTATATTATCAAAACTGTGGAGGGACGCCTAGGTGGCTCAGTCAGTTAAGCATCTGCCTTCAGCTCGGGTCATGATCCCAGGGTCTTGGGATCGAGCCCCACATCTGGCTCCCTGCTCAGTGGGGAGTCTGCTTCTCTCTCCCTCTGCCTGCTGCTCCCCTGCTTGTGCGCTCTCGCTCGCTCTCTCTCTCTGACAAATAAATAAGTAAAATCTTAAAGATAGAAAAGAAAACTGTGGCTATTTGCCAGTTTCCTGAGTTAAAATGGCTTCTCTTCATACGTTGGTTGGTTGATTGGTACTGTGAAGACATGCGGAATCCCTTCAGAGATCTGGAGGCAAACACAGTACAAAAGCATGTGACAAAGATTTTCCTGCCGTGCTCTGGGTTAGGAAGGAGTGTCAGATGAGGCTCCACAGAGGAGGTCACTGTGAGTGAGGCCTTGAAGGAATTCGGCCACGGAGTGCCTTGGTCCCAGTATGTAGGGAGCCAAATTCTCACCGTGTGTGTTGACTGAAACAGCAAAATTAAGACAGTTGGAAACCATGTTTTCTGGGTGGCTGAGGGGATTTGGGGTTATATACAGCAAGGCACTGAGGCACAAATACAAGTACACGACTAAGGAAACCATAGATCTAGACCTTGGGAAGGGGTGGGCCCTGGGGGACCCAACAGGGGTTTTAGAAAACAGGCCTGGTTTCTTGCACTTCCTGGATGTTGAGCGACACCTAATGGCCAAATGGAAGAAGGCTGTATTTTCAGTATTCTGTTTTCAAGGAAAATGTCGTAGTAACATAAGCACGATAACAACAAAAAAAGTTTACCTACAGATACATGGAAACATGGAAATTTATTTTTCTCCTGTGAATAGAGGGGAAAGCTGAACAAAAATTAATTTTGGGGGGTCCGGTGCATTGCAGGATATAAAAGGGAAAAAAAGATGTTAGAATTGAAAGAAAGCTTAGGCCAGAATCCAAGCTCTTCAGTTTATCAATGAGAAAATTTACTTCCAGAGAGAAATAACATACCCAAAGCCACACAGCGAGTGAATTATTGGTGCTCTGACAGAGTTGTGATTTTGGCACAACAAAGAATAGTGAATATTTACCCATCCATTTGCAAACACAAGATGAAATAGATGCTTTTGATTACACTATTACCTGTTAATTCACAGTATAGGGTATGTATGGATTGTAATACTATCTATAGTACTTGAGAAAATGAAATAGTCGGTTACTGGTCGTTAGGTTCCTGCCTAGGGCTATCTGATTTTCCAGACCAGTAGTGGACAAAAGCAGGTAAGTTCCAATGGATGTCAGATTATACTGCAAAAAGTCCAAGTAAAGATTTGACCTCTGTAACCTAAGAGTTACTTCTCCCATTTTTCTCTTTGCCTTGTATCTGCCAACAGGCAGAGGTGGGACAAGAGACCAGGATCAACCCACATCCTTCAATAAACCAAACCCCCCAAAATCCACCCACCCCTTGTGTATGTGCGCCATCATAGGGATTTTGTCAGAAACAACACAGTACAAAGCAAAGAACAAGCGACAGTGACCTTACTTCTCCAACCTGCTGATCTGAGTTCAATCAAGGGCAGCTTAAATATGGAAAGGAATTTACAATGGTACAACCACGACTGAAAAATATACTTATGAATTCATCCAATAAACATGTATTGAGTGCTAGGGATACTGCAGAGATCCAGACCCAAACTCTCGTGGAGCTGGTAATTAACCAGGTAATTTTATATGCTAACAATTGAGATAAGTGCTACAAAGAAAAGTACAGGTGCCATAAGTATAAAATATAGCTAATATTTACTGAGTGCTTGCTGCGTACCATGCACTATTCTTAGCATTTAACATCCACTAAGTCCTTTAATCCTTGCAGCAGTAATAAAAGTTCTTTACCCTCACGTTATAGATGAGAAAATTGAGAAACAGAGAGGTTTTTGTCACTTGTCCAAGGTTACACAGATGGTAAGTGTACCCTTGGCTATATCCATGGGCCAAAAAAGAATGTATGAGAGATTTAACCTACGTGGGAGAATTAGGGTATAGGTAAGAAGCATAATTACTACCTGTCTTGCCTAGGACGAGTTGATTGCACAGACATCCAGTTCAAAACTCTCGGCTGAGCTCCTATCCATAAATGTCTTCACATGAACTCCACGAGGATGTCCCATAGGCACTGCAAAATCAGCGTATCCAGGATCAGAGTCTTGCCTTCCCCTTAAGCTGTTCTTCCTGGTTTCCATCTTCTTAAACGCACCACTATCCACTGAGTTACCCAGGCTATCAGTTTTGCCCAACATTGATTTTGAACAATGAGTGCAAAAGTCAACACACAAAATAGGCAAATACAACCTTTATATTATTAAAAATGTATTTTTTAAAACAAGAATTTTATTTATTTATGTGAGACAGAGAGAGAGAGCGCATGCACGTGAGAGCATGAGCCGGGGATGGACAGAGGGAGAGGGAGAAGCAGACTCCCCACTGAGCAGGGAGCCCGATGTGGGGCTCAGTCCCAGGACCCTGGGATCATGACCTGAGCCAAAGGCGGATGCTTAACTGACTGAGCCACCCAGGCGCCGCTTCCTCAGTGATTCTTCAGCATTTTGGTCCACTGTTTTCTAAAACCGGTCCTTTCGGAAATGCCTATTTTGGGGGCGCCTGGGTGGCTCATTCCTACGCCAGGACGATCCGGCGAGAACACTGCTGTTTTCTTAGCTCCTCCTCTTTCCACTCTTTCCTTCTAGAATGACGCACTACATTCTGAGAAGTGGTGTTTTGAGGAGGATGGGGCAAACAGAGAGGTGAGGACAGGGTGACATTACCAACACTCCTCTTCTCCAGGACTGCGTCCTCTCGTGCTGCCAATGAAAGCGTGTGAACCCGGATTTAGCCGGGTTCTTTCTGTGCATGCAAACGAATTGCACTGCTCGTTACAATCGGATACCCGGGTCCTTCTCTAGAGATAACCTGTTCCTTAATCTTAGTGATTCTCCTGTAGGTGGCCCTTCGGCCGCACCTTGCGAAACAACGACTGAAACCTGGTGAGGGCAAGTCCCGAGCGTGGTCTCTCGCAATCTAGAGCTCGACTACTGAATCCTGACAGCTTCATTCTCCCAACTAATAAACATGAGCCCTGCTGGAAGGAATTGATTCATGTTGGGAAGAGTGTGACCAGTCATCTCTGAAGCCCAGAAACATTTTTTCCATTCTTCGTGTGCAAACAGATTGCTGGCCTTCCTCGGGGAGGCAGGCCCAGACAAAATCTCTGCAGGCCCTTCCGGGCAGCATTTTTCTGCCGATGAAATTAGGTCAAAGAGAAAATTCAAAGCAATTGGAGGAGGGGAAAAAAATTATCTCCAAAGTGCAACATAAAGCTGGAGGGCCGGGGTGAGACAGGCCACCTGCTTTGTTTGCCCTGGTGAAGGCCAAGTGCTTGTCACATGAATCTCACGCCTTCCTGTTCCCTGCGCTGCCTTCTGAGTCATGGTGGTGGCAGGCGAGGGCCCTCTAACTGTCAGGGGACATAAACCACTCACTGACCATATGACTTGTAGGTGAGGCCCTTGTTCCAGGCCAGTGTGAGAAGCACAGAGGAAGTGCACTGTGGCCTATTCTCACTGACTTAAAGAAGTTGCTTAGTCTCGATTTGTCTGCAACTGCAAATTAGCGGAAGGCACAGAAAACAAGCCGGTAAGCAGACTTCACATCTGCTAAGTGAGAGCCGCTGCCGGTCCTATTAGTCACTAAGATCGTTGAAGGGTGGAGTCCACCAGCAGGATAAACATTAAACCCAAAACAACACTTCCTTGTAAGAGCTGGGCTTTGCTAAGAAATCCTTAAACTGAAAACCTCGATGCTGAGGCGGGCAGATACTGTACTTACAAAAGCCATCTTCACGTTTCTCTCTCTGCGGTCCTCGGCTGTCCTCGAACGGTGTTGGGGACACGCTCCTCTGTGAATTAAGATTTCTCATTGAACGTGTTTACACTGTAAAAAAGCCTCTGTCGTTTAAACGGAAGCATTTAAGAACCGCTCCAAGTGATAGAGCACGAAGGTATAATGCATTTGGACTTGGGGTCCGTCTCTGCCCCTCAACCCAATGCTTCCATGTGTTTCGGGATTGCTCTTTTTTAATGCCCGTGGTTCTTGGTCCCGCCGCTTGGAAGAATGAAGAGGTAAACCAGATGAAGAGTGGTGGGCTGCAAGTAAGGTTTATTGAGCGACAAAGCGATAAAGCGCCCAAAGAGGGAGGGGACCCAAGAGGGTCGCTATCAGAGTTTCGAAGTCTAGGTGTTTTTATGAGATTGTTGGAGGGCTGGTTAACCTGCTTAACCCTCCATGCACCTGCTACCCAATCAGGTTTTTGTCCACATGCTCATCCACCTATCAGGTCGTTGTTCACATGGGAGAGGGTGGAGGGCTCCTTCCAGGGGGGTGAATATTGGGCAGTAACAGGATGGGGTCTTTTTCCTTTTAAGGATAGTTTCCTTTTAGCCCTGGGGCCCCTTGCCCCTGCCTGGTTTTCTTCAGACGCTCCTCCATTACACCTAAGAGGTGCTTAATAAAGACCTAACTGTACGATCAACTTAATAATTATAGAACTGGGGTGCCTGGGTGGCTCAGTCAGTTAAAGCATCTGACTCTTGGTTTCGGCTCAGGTCATGAGCTCAGGGTCGTGGGATCGAGCCCCACATCAGGCTTCCTGCTCAGTGAGGTGTCTGCTTGAGATTCTTTCTCTCTCCTCTCCTTCTGCCTCTCCCCCTGCTCTCCACTCTCTCCAAAATAAATAAATAAAATCTTAAAAAATAATAATAATCTTGTAGAACAGTCGTAACGCTTGGTTTACTTCCTGAGCCTACATTTACGTTTCTGTGATCAAAGAGAAAACCTCCTTTGCGTCTGTCACAGAATTTTTTTGGATCAAATAAAATAAGGTATATTGAAATTTTGCCTTCTTATATCTATAATTATCTCAGAAAAAATGCATTAAAGGGGTGCGTGGGTGGCTCAGTGGGTTAAGCATCCAACTCTTGCTGCCTTGGTCTCCGAGCTCAGCCAGGAGTCTGCTTGAGATTCTCTCTCCCCCTCTGCGCCCCCTGAAAATAATAAATAAATCTTTAAAAAATGCATTAAATATTTCTGAAAGGATAGATAAGAAACTGGGACTAATGGTAATCTCCAGGTAGGGGAACTGAGAGATCGGAGTCATGGTTGGGCAAAAGATTTTCTTTTCATTGTACTTTCTGCCCTATGGGGGAAAAAATGCATGTGTAAGAATCATTAGTATGAAATTTAGGCTTTAATAAAATCTTCATGAAAATGCAGAAGCATGTTATTTCATTTACGTTTAGCTCTGTTACGACTGCAACACCTCGTAACAGAGTCTGAACTAAGTGGGTTTTACATGAGAATTAAAATTATACAGTAGATGGGCCTCTGGATGGCTCGGTCAGTGGAGCATGTGACTCTTGATCTTGGAGTCATGAGTCTGAGCTCCACATTGGGTATAGAGATTACATAAAAATGTATCTTAAAAAATTATACAGTAGAAAGTTGCATACTTTCTGGGGTTACATTTCTTTTTCTTTTTTTTTTTTTAAAGATTTTATTTATTTATTTGACAGAGTGAGACAGCCAGTGAGAGAGGGAACACAGGCAGGGGGAGTGGGAGAGGAAGAAGCAGGCTCCCAGCGGAGGAGCCTGATGTGGGGCTTGATCCCAGAACGCCGGGATCATGACCTGAGCCGAAGGCAGACGCTTAACCAACTGAGCCACCCAGGTGACCCTGATTAGAGCTTTGACACTGAAGTGGGTTTGCTGAAAATTAGAACTACAGAGAATACATCTGAAATATACAAATTCTCACCTGGATATTTTAGTATTATGGCAATAACAACTGTATAACCTTCTGAAAAATAAATCCAGGTAGATGTGATGGTGAAATCTCTCCTTAAGTTCCTCTTTCTCAATAAACTATAATTCTGCAAACTCCAATTTTCAGTTTACCCAGAAAAGATTGGGTAATAAATGTAATCATAGAGTAGATAGTCATCAGCCCTGTCCAAAAGAATATATATCCCTTGAATGATTCAAGAAACTAAGAAGCAAAAATGCAGGATTTGTTCCCTCTGTAAGCAAGACATGAGAATGTTCGTAACCGTTACTGAGCATTAATCATTTGAGAATCTCCTTCCCGTTAGCCTCAAGAGATTATCATGTCTCTTCCTTAGTGTCAGGAGACCTAGAGTTCTGTCCCAGCTTTGTGCCTATAGTCATAACTTGATCTTATCTTTAAAACTTTAAAACCCTTGTCTGTATTTTGAAAACTGGAATAACAGAACATAGTGTGATTCTTGCAAAACCATAGAATCTTGAGCTGAAAGAACCTTAAAGATTATCTTGTTACAGAATTATTTCCTTATTTTTAAGCAGAACTCTTTTTTTTTTAAAGATTTTATTTATTTGAGAGAGAGAGAGAGTACAATTGGGGAGAAGGCCAGAGGGAGAGGGAGAAGCAAACTCCCTGATGAGCAGGGAGCCCGATGTGGAACTGGATCCCAGGACCCTGAGATCATGACCTGAGCCCAAGGCAGACGTTTAACTGCCTGAGCCACCCAGGCACCCCTTAGCAGAGCTCTCATTCAAACAAAAACCTAGGGAGAAGAGGAAAGATAAACAGCTTTGGTTGACAGAGAGTGGCTGCTTAGCCCCTGCCTGCCGGCCGCCAGGCCCTCCCCCAGTCCTTCAGGGGAGCCCTGAGGCTCCAGGGCGCAACCTGAACCAGACTTAGTCCAACCTCATTTCACAGATTGATAAACGGAGGGACCTATAGTTATAACTTGATCTTATCTTTAAAACTTTAAAACCCTTGTCTGTATTTTGAAAACTGGAATAACAGAACATAGTGTGATTCTTGCAAAACCATAGAATCTTGAGCTGAAAGAACCTTAAAGATCATCTTGTTACAGAGTTATTTCCTTATTTTTAAGCAGAACTCTTTTTTTCTTTTTAAAGATTTTATTTATTTATTTGAAGAGAGAGAGAGAGCAGCAGAGGAAGAGGGAGAAGTTGATTGCAAAGCAACAGCCGACTCAGGACACCCTGTTCCGGTTGCTGTATCTACTGTCATAGCAACAAGCATTTATTGAATGACACAGTTGGGCTAAGCACTACTCTAAGCTCGCTACTTGCCTTATCGCCTTTATGCCTTACAATAACCCTCTGAGGCGTGGGCACCGCTCAGATGAATGTAATGGATAAGAAAAATGAGGCAAACGGGAAAAGAACTGAGTTGCTCAAGGTCACACGGTCACCATGTTGTCTTCCCAGGTGTCAGCTGTTTCCTCTGTAAGGAGCTGGATAAGATCATTTCTGAAATGCACACTAGGACGCAGCTCCAAAACTTTATAATCTTACGATTTCACGTTGTGAGACTCCTTCTCCCCCCAGGAAGTGTTCTTCGGAACCAGTCACATTCCTCTGTGACTCTTGAGTATTCGAGGCCTGCAGAGGGACATTTTACAATGCAACTGTTTCAGTTCATCGTCAGGTGAGTCTGACAGCCTTTCACCCCTGAGCAAGTACTGACTGAGCCAGGGCTTGTTCAGGCAGGAGCCGGTGTGAGGTGTCGCAGTGGGGTACTGCTTTCGTCTTGGTCTTTGTGGTCACAGAACAATGAAGGAGGAAGCGGCAGGACGAAAAGCTTCCTTTGAGATGATTATGTAGCAGTAGAAGCAGCAAGAAGATGCAGATCACGGTGCAGAAACAGGAACCTGAAAGAGGAGTTTAAGAACCTGCCAGTGGGGGCACCCACAGGTCATGTGATCATGAGAAGTTTGGCGCAATTTTTTTCTTATGCAAATGAACACAAATCCACTAAGAATACAGAGAATTTCGTTGTACAGTCAACTTGGCTAGAATCATAACTTTTACTGCATAAGGAACAAAACTTATTACCCAAATAATTCTTGAACTGTCGTCATGACCTTGCAAAGAGGAGAGCAATGTTTCTATAAAGATAACCAGTTCTTGACCTTTGACCGATGATCACACGCAACATCAAAGTAACATAATCATTCCTCTTCTTCGTTTTATTGTTGCAGATAATACTTAAACTCAAGGATAGTTCACTGCTTGCCTTGGTTTGAATTTCCTACACACAGAGGTAGACTTCTTATCTCTCTGTAGACATGCCAACCTGAAGAATAGGTTTTTCACTCAAAGAGTAAAAGTACTGTGATTTTTACAAGAGGAATTATACTTTCGTTCTGCTCTGCCTCTGACCGCTTCTCTTCCAGCTTCATCCCCTCCCCCACTTACAATGTCTCCTTTTCTCCAGTCATTCACAATTTCTTATCATTTCCCAATACACCAGAGTCTGTCATGTCTCTATACCTTAGTGCATGCTGTTCCCTCCCTGCCCCCCAAATGGAACAGCTTCTCCTCTTTGTATTCCCAATAGGCCTACCTAATTCCTATTAACCCTCTTAGCTCAGCTCGTTATCATGTCCTCTTAGAGTCTTTTACTATTAAAGAACTGCAGTGAATATCCTTGTGTATATCTTTGCACATATTTCTGACTGTCTCTTTAGTGGAAATTATTAGAAGTGCATTTACTGTAACAAAGATTATTAACATGTACCAGGGTCTTAATACACGGAAGAACTCGTCTTAAAATAGTGAGGGATGGTAGAAGGTTTACAAAGTCTATCAGTTCCTCACTTGCAAATGACAGCACAAGCTAGCGGCCCCTTCTGCTTCTCTCCTCTTGCCACTGAGCTCTTCTGGTGTCAATACTATTTCCCTTTCATGAATGCACCTGTTCCTGTTTCTGGGGGAGCCTAGAAAGAGCTGGCGCCCTCCTTTCCTGGTGCTGGAAACAACACGCCCCGCTCTGTTGCCCTGGGGCTGTCCACCTGTCTCACCCACCTCCTCCCGCTGTGTCCGACAGCAGCTCCAGGGTGTAGACTATCCGATTAAGAAGGGCCAAATGGTCAAACTGCAGGTACTTCCAGGGGCCCTGGGGCTATGATTGATTACAGTAGTGGCTTTCAAGGTAATGCCCTAGGATTTTTCAGTGGTGCTTTAGGGGGCTCTAAAGGGAGAGACAGAAGGAAAGAGAAGGCTGAAGCCAAAGCCCCAGGTGCTCGCTTCTGCACATCGGTCAGTGTCCAGTTTGCCTCTTTTATATGTACTGTGCTCGAGTAAGGTTTCATTTGAAGAGGAAGTAGTAGAAGAGGAAACAAAAACAAAGACAGAAACAAAACTCCAAGCCTTAAAAAAAAAAAAGTCTTACTATGATTTATGAGTTTATGAGTTTACCAAGATTGAGTGGGCTGGCCTAGAAACCTCACCTCACCATTATGTTCCAGATTTGGTCTCTTTTGGAAAATGCATTCATTCATTTATTCTTAAAGTGACCAATTTGTTCTGGTTTGCCCGAGATTTTCTTGGTTTTAGCCCTGAAAGTTCTGTGTCCTGGGAACCCCATTGATTCCAGACAATGTCTCCATCATAAAACTATTGAGCATTCACCCAAATATATTGTATCTATAAATTATACGCATGTTCATAATAACGAGAGCTAAAACTACATGGCACTAAGTGTCGAGCATTGTTCTGAATGCTTTACAAATAGTAGCTCAGTAAACCCTCACAGCAACCCCGAAGCAAGTACTGTTATTATACCCACGATGTTTAAAACAGCTGCAAATTCTTTGACATGCCTTCCATCAGAAGGTCTAATTCCTCATCCCTTGAAACTGACCTGATCTTGGTGACTTGCTTGGTTAATAGAATGCAGGAGGAGTGACATTTGGGGACCCCTGAGGTTATGTTACTAAATGTCTTGTTCTAGGGGAAGTCTGATGTCATGTGAAGAAACACAATTTGGACACTGGAGAAATACCCGAGTGGCCCCAGCTGCTAAAGCCTTCCTAACGCAGGTATGAGGTGCATGAGTGAAGAAACCTACAGATAATTCCAGCCCCAGTCAGCATATGGCTGCAACCACATGAGCGATCCCAATGAGAACCACCTGGAGTCCAGTTATCCTCCAAAACTTGGGAAGATGATAATGAAATATTAGGTCTCCAAGCCTTAGAGTGGTTTGTAACGCAGTAATGAGTAGTTGGAACACTACCTACTTTACAGAGGAGGAAACTGAGACACAGAATGGTTAAGTAACTTGATCAAATCAAACCCAGCTAGCAAGTGGCCGAGCCCGCATTGGAGCCCAGGCGGCTTAGCTTCAAAATCCACTGCAGTGTTCTGCCTTTGTATTAAAAAGCTTGCGCGCGCACACACACACACACACACACACACACACAGATAAATTGAAAAGGGCAAGAAAAGAATTAAAGTTCTGTTTTTTTTTTTTTTAAAGATTTTATTTATGTATTCGACAGAGATAGAGACAGCCAGCGAGAGAGGGAACACAAACAGGAGGAGTGGGAGAGGAAGAAGCAGGCTCACAGCAGAAGAGCCTGATGTGGGGCTCGATCCCATAACGCCGGGATCACGCCCTGAGCCGAAGGCAGACACTTAACCGCTGTGCCACCCAGGCGCCCCAAAGTTCTGTTTTTTTCCTTCTGGCTCGACCAACGATCACCTTGGTCATTCCCCTGGCAATGCTATGGTCACAGAGGAGTAAGTCCTTAAGTCGTTGTGGGACCATCAGGGGCAGCAGCATAGAAGAAGTCATCTAAGCTGGATCTTGTAGGATGTCAAAGATTATTGTACAAGGAACGAGGAAGAAGGCAGTAGAAGGGCAGTACATTTATATTGTGGGGTACGAGGAGGAAGGTGTTAGGAGCTGGTGCTGGGAAGGTGTGCTAGAATAAGGTAGTGAAGAACCTTTGCACGGAACTGGGAGTAGTCAAAGGTTTTTTAACGCAAATATAATGTGATAAATTAAAGATAATTTTGGTGGCAGCGAGGAGGCAGCCACAGAGGAAAGATGGAGACCAAACAGGTAAATGGTACAGAACAGGTGCAAGAGGATGGTCACCTAAGGAAGTGGGAGAAATAGAAGGAGGCAGGTTTGAGAGATATTCCTAGTGCGGCTGACGAGACTGGGCAACCAATTTGATGACATGGATATTAGGTCGCCCTCCAAACTGTCTCTAGTTTGGCTGACTGCTTGATGCTGCACTCGCAACAGAGTAATTCTTCAAGAGTCGGCAATCGCCTTCTCAATAAAGACAAGCAGGTGTTCCAAGCAAAATAGGTATTGAAAACAAAGGTACAGATCAAAGGGGTTGGAGAACCAAATTAACTCGTGGAGCTGAGACCAAACCTTCCTCATTACAATTACTTGAGATAGCGCCTGGGAATTTGTGTTTTCTTTTTTTAAAGATTTATTTATTTAGGGGCGCCTGGGTGGCTCAGTCGGTTAAGTGTCTGCCTTCGCTCAGGTCATGATCCCAGGATCCTGGGATCGAGTTCCGCATCAGGCTCCCTGCTCAGCAGGGAGTCTGCTTCTCCCTCGCCCTCTGCTACTCTCTGTTTCTCTCTTTCCGGTCAGATAAATAAATAAAATCTTAAAAACCCCCACAAAATACTTAGGAATACATTTACAAAGCCAATGCAAATCTTGTACTCTGAAAACCAAAAACTACTGAAAGAGAATTTAAAAGACCTAAATAAGTGGAATGATATCTTATGTTCATGGATTGGAAGACTTAATACTGTTAAGATGGCAGTACTCTCCACATTGATTTACACATTCCGCACGGCCTCTATCAAAATCCCAGCTGTCTTCTTTGCAGAAATTGGCAAACCGATGCTAAAAATAATATGGAAATGCAAAGGATGCAGAATAACCAAAACAAGCTGGAAAAAGAACAAAGTTGGATGACTCATACGTCCTGATTTGAACCTTAATCCAAAGCTATAACAATCAAGAGAGTGGTCTACTGGCATAAAAATAGACATGTGGATCAATGGAATAAAATCGAGAGTCTAGAAACAAATCCTCACATTTACAGTGAATTGATTTTTGACAAGGAGGCCAGGCAATTCAATGAAGAGAGAATACTTTCAACAAATGGTACGAAGACCCATGGATGTCACATGCAAAAGAATGAAGTTGGACCCCTACCTCACATCATATAAAATGATTAACTCAAAATGGATCATAGACCTAAATGTAAGAGCTAAAACCATAAAAGAGCTAAACTAGAGCTATAAGTTTTCAAGACCTTGGATTGAATTAGACTATGGTTTTTTAGATATGACATCAAATGCACCCCTCCCCCCCTAAAGAAAAGATATAGTGGACATTATCAAAATGTTTACCTCTTTTGCTTTCAGTGACATCATCAAGAAAGTGAAAAGACAAACTAGAGATTAGGAGAAAATATTTGCAAATCCTACATATATCTGATAAGGGCATTCTTTAATATAGCAAGAATGTGGGAAAATTTGAACTCTTGTACATTGCCACTAGTAATGTAAAATGGTGTGGCCACTGTGGTTAACAGTTTGGTGGTTCCTTCAAAAGTTAAACATAGAATTATCATATGACCCAGCAATTCTACTCTTAGGAATATACCTAAAAGAACTGAAAACAGGGGCGCCTGGGTAGCGCAGTCGTTAGGCGTCTGCCTTCGGCTCAGGGTGTGATCCCAGCGTTCCGGGATCAAGTCCCACATCGGGCTCCTCCGCTGGGAGCCTGCTTCTCCCTCTCCCACTCCCCTGCTGTGTTCCCTCTCTCGCTGGCTATCTCTCTGTCAAATAAATAAATAAAAATCTTAAAAAAAAACACAAAACCGACTTCCATAAAAAAAAAAAAAGAACTGAAAACAGGTGGTCAAACAAATACTAGTATGCCATTGTTTATAGCAGTGTTTTTCACAATAGCCAAAAGGTAGAAACAACTCAAATATCCATCAAGGGATGAGTAGATAAAATGTGGTATATTCATACTACAGAATACCAGTCAGCCATAAAAAGGAGTGAAGCACTGATAAGTGCTACAACATGGATGAACTCTGAAAGCATGCTAAGTCAAAGAAGACACAAAAGGCCACATATTATATGATTTCACTTATAAGAAATACCAGAATAGGCAATCCACAGAGATAGGGAGTAGATTAGTGGTTGCCAGGAGTTGGGGGAGAGAGGAATGGGGAGTAACTGCTGATGAATACTGGGTTTCTTGTTGGGGTGAAGATGTTTTAGAATTAGAATAGTGATGATAATTGCACAACTCTGTGAATACACTAAAAGTCATGGATTGTGTTACCTTGAATTGGTGAATTATTTGGTTATATTATATATTATATAATATATAATATATATTAGCTTCAAAATCCACTACAGTGTTCTGCCTTTGCATTAAAAAGCAAATATATTATATATTATAAAAAAGCAAATATATATTATTATAAAATATATATTTATTATATTATAAAATATATATTATTATAAAATATATATATTATAAAAAGCAAATCTATTATTTATTATATATTATTATATATTACATATATCTCCTATTTGTTTTGTTTCTCTGGAGAATTCTGACTAATTCAACCAAATAATGGGATAATGCAAGTTCTATCTTCCTAAGAATAAAATTCCATCCTTCCTAAGAATAAAATTTATATTTTCATAGGATCAGTTGCTGACTAAAATTCCATTATTAAGTAGTCTTTAAATGTTGTATTCGAATGTTCTAAGTGTCAGACCTCCCTTCCTTAGCTTTTCCACAGACGTAAAATTTTACCTTTGACTCAGACTCTACAACTAAAGCAAGAATACAAAAATATGATTCTCTTACCCTGTAGATGTGAAATTAAGATTAATTTGCAGGCAGCATGGTGAAATAAAATGGTTTAAAATTTTTGTGGATATATAACTCACTCTTCAGATAAGATCTAAGTTGGGCGGGGGCCTGGGTGACTCAGTCTAAGCGTCTGCCTTTGGCTCAGGTCATGATCCCAGGGTCCTGGGATTGAGCCCCACATCCCTTTCCCTCAGTGGGAAGCCTGCTTCTCCCTCTCCCTCTGCCTGCAGCTCCCCCGCTTGTGCGCTCGCTTGCTCTGTCAAATAAATAAATAAAATCTTTTTTTAAAAAAAGCTCTAAGTTGGGGTGGGGGGAGGCGCCTGGGTGGGTCAGTCGTTAAGCATCTGCCTTTGGCTCAGGACGTGATCCCGGAGTTCTGGGATGGAGCCCCACATCGGGCTCCTCCGCTATGAGCCTGCTTCTTCCTCTCCCACTCCACCTGCTTGTGTTCCCTCTCTCGCTGGCTGTCTCTCTCTCTCTGTCAAATAAATAAATAAAATCTTTAAAAAAAAAAAAAGCTCTAGGTTGGAAGTCCAGCATGTGGAACAGATGACAATGTAAATGGAGCTCCTTTGGTTGAAGTGTGCAGAGAAGGAAGCCTTTGCCTCCATATTCACTCCTACAAAAACATCTCAGCACAGCCAGGTCTAAACAGCTCCTTAGTATTCCATGCGCACAGTTTATTTTTTTATGTTTTTATTATTATTATTATTTTTTATTTAGAGAGCGAGGCAGGGAGGCACAGAAGGAAAGGGAGAGGGAATCTCAAGCTGATCCCTCACTGAGTGTGGAGCCTTAGGCCGGGCTTGATTTCCCTGAAATCATGACCTGATCCGAAATCAAGAGCCAGTCGTTTAACTGACTAAGCCCCCTAAGCGCCCCTTTTTAATTTTTTTTTTTAAGATTTTACTTATTTATTTATTTGACAGAGATAGAGACCGCCAGCGAGAGAGGGAACACAAGCAGGGGGAGTGGGAGAGGAAGAAGCAGGCTCCTAGTGGAGAAGCCTGATGTGGGGCTCGATCCCGGAACGCCAGGATCACGCCCTGAGCGGAAGGCAGACGCTTAACGACTGTGCCACCCAGGCGCCCCCCCTTTTTAATTTTTTTAAAATTTATTGATTTATTTTAAGATTTAGTCATTTATTTGGGAGAGAGAGAGTGGGGAGGGGCACAGGGAGAGGGAGAATCTCAAGCTGACTCTGCTGGGCACAGAGCCTGGCATGGGGCTCGATCTCACAACCCTAAGATCGAGGGTCCCATGCTCTACGTACTGAGCCAGCCAGACACCCCTAATGGAGCACAGTTTAAACAGTGTGGGGATTCAGCATACCAGTTTTTGACAAGGTACAAAAACTCCGTGGGCTTCTGTTTCCTATCCGTCAGATGAAAAGACTGAACTAAAACCCCTTGAAAGCCCCTTCCTACTCTCAAAGGTATGATTATGAGCACTAAAACAGCTAAGACAAAGGCTAGTATGTATTGGCTTTCAAAATTTTTACCAATCACCCCAGAGCTTAAGGAATTTATTTTTTAAATTTTATTTTTACTTTTTTTTTTTTTTTTTTTAAGATTTTATTTGTGGGGCGCCTGGGTGGCTCAGTTGGCTAAGCGACTGCCTTTGGCTCAGGTTATGATCCTGGAGTCCTGGGATCAAGACCCGCAGAGGGCTCCCTGGTCAGTGGGGAATCCGTTTCTCCCTCTGACCCTCCCCCATCTCGTGCTCTCTCTCTCTCTTTCTCATTCTCTCTCAAATAAATAAAATCTTTAAAAAAATAAATAAAGATTTTACTTATTTATTTGAGGGTGAGAGACAAAAAGAGGAGAAGCAGGGGGGAGAGGCAGAGGGAGAGGGAGAAGCAGACTCCCTGCTGAGCAAGGAGCCCAACTTCAGGCTTGATCCCAGGACCCTGGGATCATGACCCACGTGGAAGGCAGACACATAATCATCTGAGCCACCCAGGCACCCCAGGGAATTTTTTAAAAGAGTTTTTTATTCATTTTCAGAGAGAGAGAGAGCACGCGCAAACGAGCATGAGAGAGGGGTGGAGCAGAAGGAGAGGGAGAGGGGCGCCTGGGTAGCGCAGTCGTTAAAGCGTCTGCCTTCGGCTCAGGGCGTGATCCTGGCGATCCGGGATCGAGTCCCACATCAGGCTCTTCCGCTATGAGCCTGCTTCTTCCTCTCCCACTCCCCCTGCTGTGTTCCCTCTCTCGCTGGCTGTCTCTCTGTCACATAAATAAATAAAATCTTTAAAAAAAAAAAAAAGAAGGAGAGGGAGAGACAGAATCCCAAGCCCACTCACACCCAGCCAGAGCCGGACGCAGGGCCGCAGCCCGGGACCCAAGCTGAAACCAAGAGTCAGACGCCCAACTGACTGATCCCCCCAGAGTGCCCCCGAGCTTAAGGAATTTGAGCAAAGATCCAAACAAGCCTGCAGCTATAACCACCTTTCCCAAACGTATAAAACACTGGGGACAGTAAACTTTGGAAGAAAACAGAGAGTAAGGGCAAGGCTTATATCAAAGTCAATGAAATAGTCTGAACAAAGGGCAGCTGGTTTCCATTGATCTTTCTTATCTCTTAGATAACGTAGTTAATGGCCCATAAATACAAACAAAGGATATGCTTATCCCAGGAGGAGGGAGGGTGGCAGCATCTCAAGGAGAAACAGAACAAAGGGCCTCTCCTGAGATGGGAAACTGGCCGCTGGTCAGAGAGCTGGGGGCAGGCAAACCCTTGGAGTTTTAAGAAAAAGCAACTAGTTGACAAGGGGAGCAGGGGGGCAGAGATCTTGCGGGCTAAGGTGCTGCCAAGATGGGGAGAGGCAGCGTTGAATAAAGGACATGGCAGCCTTCACACGGAAACATCCGAGGGAGAGCCTCAGCAGGTCTTCTAGAAACACAGTGCTAACTCTTTTGTACTCAAATTGGGGCCCGGGGACCAGGAGCACGGGCAGTGCCAGTGAGTGTATTAGAAATGCAGAGGGGACGCCTGGGGAGTTCAGTCAGCTAAACATCTGGCTTTAGCTCAGGTCATGATCTCAGTGTCCTGGGATCAAGGCCCCCACATTAAGCTCCCCCTCAAAGAGGGCTCTACACTCAGCAAGGAGTGTGCTTTTCCCTTTCTCTCTCCCTCTGCCCCTCTGCCCCCCCACGCTTTCTCTCTTCCTCTCTCAAATAAATAAATGCAATCTTTGAAAAAAAAAAAAAAGGAAATGCAGAATCTCGGGTCCAACCCACACCTACTAAATCACAATCCACATTTTAACAAGATTCATGGTGATCACACATTAAAGTTTGGGTGTGGCTAGAATGCTGGCTTCACAAAGATAGCAACTATGCTTGCTTAACCTAGTGCTGGGGAAAACTCCCAGGCACTCAAACTATTTTATCTGAGTTCCATCCATCTTAATAAAGAAATGGCTAAAAGTTTAAAAAAAAAACACCTTCATGCTAAAAATGATTAAAATCCTCCTTCAATCTTGGGAAAAGTCAGTATAAGCTTAGATTAATTCTGATTAATCCTGAATGTGATAAGTAAAGATGGTACAAGATTAAACGATCCTGAGTTCTCATCACAAGAAATTTTTTTTTCTTTTTTTGCCTTCTCTCTCTCTCTCTTTTTTAAAAGATTTTATTTATTTGACAGAGAGAGAGAGAGCATAAGCAGCAGGGTGAGGCAAAGGGAGAGGAAGAAGCAGACTCCCTGCTGAGCAGGGAGCCCGATGTGGGGCTCAATCCCAGGACCCCAGGATCATGACCTGAGCCGAAGGCAGACACTTAACCTACTGAGCCAACCAGGTGCCCCTTGCCTTGTCTTTATATTGTATCAGTATGAGATGATGGATGCTAACTGAATTTATTGCAGTAATCCTTTCACAATATATGTAAGTCAAACCACTCTGCTGTACACCTTAAATTTATATAGTAATGTATGTCAATTGTATCTTAATAAAACTGGGGAAAAACTAATCAACGGCTATAAAGAAACCGAATTGTAATGTTTTTACCATCTAGTAAATCTTCCCCATAAGACCCAAGAGGGTTGGTTCCATATGTATTTCACTTACCTAACACATCACCTTACAATTAACCTAACACCCAACAAATATTTGCAAAAATAAATGAAAATACAACTGGTGCTTTAAAGGGTAAATATCATGGTATGTGAATTATTTCTTGAAAACAAAACAAAAAAACTAGATACAATTGGTAAGGATGGTATGCCAGGAACATACCAGACTGTAAGCTGTGTGAAGGTAGGGGACATGTCTGGTTTGCTCATGACAATATCCCCAGCACAAATTTAGCAAACACCTGCCACACTGCTCGGGAAATATTCGAGTAAAGGAACGGATGGATGAGTGCATGGAAGGGAGGCTCCTTCTCCATGAACATATGTGAAAATGGAATAGACAAATAGCTACCGTTAGAGAAATCTACTCTTTTTTTAATCAAGGGATTCCCATGAAATCAAAACCAAATTTAGGAGAGCTGGAGTGGCTCAGTTGGTTAAGCATCTGCCTTCTGCTCAGGTCATGATCTCAGGGTGGGGGGTGGGGGGGTGGGGGTGCTGGGATCCAGCCCTGCATCAGATTCCTTGCTCAGCGGGGAGCCTACTTCTCCCTCCCGCCTGTCCTCTCTCAATGGCTCTCTCTCTCTCTTAAGTAAATAAATAAAATCTTTAAAAAACATACACACACACAAAACAAAAACCAACCAAACAAAAAAAACAAAATCAAATTTACCTGACATTGAAAAGGAGCACGAATAGGACGTGAGCAGATATCATATGACGCTTACCATCGTAACTTATTTTCGGTAGAGTTTCAACAGTTTAAACTTTACCAGGGACAGGCAGAGAACAAAATTTTTTTTAAAATAAACAAACTTTACCATAAAATAAGGGTAAACTTTAGCCTAATGTGGGTCTTATTTAGTCTGATATGGGTAACGCCCATAGTAGTTGTAATGGGTATTGTCTTACATATTCTAGTTTTCTTCTATTTAAAAAAAAATTTTTTTTTTAGAAGATTTCATTTATTTATTTGTCAGAGAGAGAGAGAGAGCAGGAGCAGGGGGAGCAGCAGAAGCAGAGGGAGAAGCAGGCTTCCCACTGAGCAGGGAGCCCGATGGGGGCTCAATCCCAGGGCCCTGGGATCATGACCTGAGACGAAGAGAGGCGCTTGACCGACTCAGCCACCCAGGCAACCGTCACATTCTAGTTTTCTAAAATATTTTTAGAAATGCTACTTATATAGCCACATTGTCTATAAGGAAGTTCCTCTGCACGAATCCTGCCACGCAGGCCTGGGCAGTACTGGGAAAATAGAAGTTTATCTTTGGCCCTTTCAGGATTTTCTTTTTTCTTTTCTTTTCTTTCTTTCTTTCGTTTTTTTAAGAATTTATTTATTTGAGAGCGAGGGAGAAAGAGAGCAAGCATGAACACTGGAGCTGGGGGAGGGGCAGAAGGAGAGGGAGAGACAGAATCTCAAGCAAACTCCGTGCTGAGCTCGGAGTCCGACCCAGGGGTCCATCTCACCACCCTGAGATCACAGCCTGAGCCGAAATCAGGAGTGAGAAGCTCAACCGACTGAGCCACCCAGGTTCCCCTCGGGATTATCTTTTTTACTTTAAAAAAACATGTCAGTGTAATATTTAATGTGTACAAAAGAATGTGTTATATTAATATGTGAATATTTGTTCTGCTTAAGAACAAGAACATTATCAATATCAGGATTTACTTCCTTTTGGAATCTTATACCTGTTTCTGAAGGATTCTGGCTTCTAGAGACCCTGCATTAGGGTAAAAAGTTTGAGAAATACATATTCAGGAAGGTACTACTTGCTGAGAATCACTTTAGATTTACCATTCTTTTTCTTTTCTTTTTTTAAGATTTTATTTATTTATTTGACGGAGAGAGATAGTCAGCGAGAGAGGGAACACAGGCAGGGGGAGTGGGAGAGGAAGAAGCAGGCTCATAGCAGAGGAGCCTGACGTGGGGCTCGATCCCATAACGCCAGGATCACGCCCTGAGCCGAAGGCAGATGCTTAACAACTGAGCCACCCAGGTGCCCCTAGATTTACCATTCTTGAGTGTATAAAAATTTTAAGCTAAGAAAAAAATGTATATATTCATTGTAGAAATTCTTGAAATTAGGGAAACATATGAAGAAAATTAAAACAACAATCCCACTATCTCCCGATAATTGTTAACATTTTGAAATGTGCAGGCACACACATAGACACACACTCTCATAAGAATACACTATTAGGGGTCTTGAGTTCCTTTCAAGACGTAAAGATATGAGTCCTTAATAGTGGAATTTCAGGTGTTGCGACAGGCTAGTGAGAAACTTACTTGGATTAAGGTTTTCTCAAATTGTGCCAAACGAAATATTGCATTTACAAAAAGATAGCATTATAGTGATGCTCCTCAGGTGATATTCAGTCACCCAAAGAGCTCGAGGGCCATGAGAAGGGTGTTAGTAGCGGCGCCTGGGTGGCACAGCGGTTAAGCGTCTGCCTTCGGCTCAGGGCGTGATCCCGGCGTTATGGGATCGAGCCCCACATCAGGCTCCTCCACTGGGAGCCTGCTTCTTCCTCTCCCACTCCCCCTGCTTGTGTTCCCTCTCTCGCTGGCTGTCTCTATCTCTGTCGAATGAATAAATAAAATCTTTAAAAAGGAAAAAAAAAGAAGGGTGTTAGTAATTTCACAGTGTAATTCCAACAAAATGGCATCAAATTCATATACTCAGAATAAGGTAAGGGCGTTCAGCCAAATTCATGCCAAGTAAGCATGTGCCTGCTGCCTCATGCATTCCCAAGCGCACAGATACAAATTTACCCAGACTGATGGGTGGTGGCAGAATCAGAAGAGTTTGGACAGTGAAATGACACCGGAACAGAACTGGAGTGCCAGGAAACCTTAGTTCCTCCTGGTAAACTGTCCACAAACCAGACAAAGCTGTGTAGGCAAGTGTGTCCGTATCTGGGGGATAAAAGAGGAGATGAGAGTTAAATGAAAGACAGACAGGTTTCAAGTGTGGATCCCACGAATGTCTTTTCTAATTGAGTGATGGCAACTCGTCTAGCAGGTTCTTCTTGTCCCCTTGGGGGAAAAGCCCGTGCAAACAGGTAACTCTTGCGTAAGGGTTTTTGGATTAACAAATTTTGGTTTTTAGGTGAGGACCCTCCACCAAAGAAGAGATCCTATCTAGAGACGAAGAAAGACGCTCTTCTAGCTGAGCTACTGTTTCCCTGTTGGTTTTAGTCTCTAGGACTTAGGGAAACAGTATCTGGGTTTCAGAGGTGTGTAGGTGGAGCTTGGGGATGTCGAGTTTAGGAATTTGAATTGAGAGACAAGCTCAGGGGGGAACAAAAGTGAAAAAACATGCCAGAGGTAGGATCCAACATAAGAGAAAGCAAATAAACTAAAACCCGAGTCCACAGCCAAAGACACAAATCACAGTGTCGAGGCAGAGAAGGCCAACAGTAAAATTCAGAATGCAAGAAAAGTGCAGGAAAGCTGGTGTCAAACAGTAAGCTTCTGTGTATTTTTCTAAAGAGGACTAAAAATGTAAACAGTTGCCTGCATGCGCAGATCTGGTGGGTTTGGAGGGAGACCAGGTCACTTCACTCACAAGGCCAAGGTTCATATCTGGCAGCCAACCTTGATACCTCACTATATGGTATATTATGGATTGAATCAGCCAGTATAGGTATTTAGCAAACAATATGTTTTTAAGTGATTTTATTTATTTATTTGACAGAGAAAGAGAGAAAGAGAGCACGAGTAGGGGGGAGGCACAAGAGGGAGAGGGAGAAGCACACTCCCTGCTGAGCAGGGAGCCTGACACAGGTTTCAATCCCAGGACCCTGAGATCATGACTTGAGCAGAAATTAGACACCCAATGGACTGAGCCACCCGGCACCCCATTTAGCAAACAATATTAAGCAAATAAATTAGTATATCTTACAATTTGTTTAAATTGTTATATTGAGAAAGTCCTCAGAATTTTCAGTTGTGCCGTTTGTAGATAGAAAAGATTGTGTGACTCACTTGAAAGAGGTTATCGCGTGTAGATTTATCAAACAGAGAAATCACCATTTGTATGCTATAGCAAACTATCGCTAAAAATCTAAAAGTAATAGGTCAATCTTGTAAAAGACACTTGCCCGTTAATCATGTGCTTAACAGCTTGGCGGGATTTGCTGTTCCCACTATAAGTGCTTTGGGTTTCAGATTCAGCACTCTGGTCGTTTTTGGTTTGTCTGGGTTTCATAGCTGTAAATTATGTTTGGTGTTATCTTGACTAATGTTTTCTTGTCCACATGGCTGGACTTGGTGAGCAGTAATGGTTAACCAAGAGGTAGATTATCACATTTTTACGTTCCTCTTCTGTCTAATATGAAAATACACATAGGACCACTGCTTAATGCTATATTCAGATGATACCTTTAGCAGGCAAGATTGCATTGAAAACATGTACGCAGGCTAAATATAATAGTGTTACCGCCTTTCAAAACAGATCACATTTCGGTTTTATTCCCAGATGGAGTAGGAGGGCTTCTCTCTGACCCTGAATATGAGTCTTTTAGAACGTCTCCCCCCAAGGATAGTCCCCAGACCTTCAGGCCAATCTAGTCTCAAAATTCCACTGGTAACAAGAGCTCAGTGAAATTTTTTGCTCCAGCTTCATGGAGTCCAGGCTATTCTCTTGCTACACAAAATTACTTTAAGAGTTCATTGAGGTTTGCTTTTCTTAATTCCCCCTGCCCCCCTGATCGGCTAAAGGTCTTTATCAGTTTCTTCTGACTGCTTTGTTCTCTTTCCACTTGGCTTCAGAATAAAGAGATGATCGTCACAAAGACACTCCCTTACACGGACAGAGTGAACTCCAAATCCACGGGGAGTCGTCCGCTACTCTCTTAAAAAGAGAGCAAACCTCCTTTACCAATAGCAATCCAGCTGTTCTGTTTGCTTGTCTTTCCTGCACAGTCTCCTTCTCATAGAAAGTCTTACACTTTAACTTATATCAAAGCACACTCTTCATTTAAACATTGTATAGCTTGTATTAAATGATTGTAATAAGCATTCACTGTGTCATACAGTTAAGCAAATGGAGGGAAACAAAGTCCCTATGACCTCACCAGTCCTCGTGGCAGTGTTTTTCTATATATGTGAACGCATACGAATATTCACTCTAATTTTAAAAGCAATCGTCTGTGCATACTGGCTTTTAGCCTGCACTTTTCCGCGTAAAAATATAGTGTTTAACAACATCATTCTTAATATGATGCATCCACCTCATAGATAGATGTTTCACAGTTTAGTTGATGAATATATGCTATTTTAAATTATGTCTCACTATAGCATTTCAACATCATGTAATGGCCTTAACTAAAATTTATTTAAGATGTAGCTTTCGTTAAAAAAAAAAAAAGGTAACCTTAGTTATTTTTTAGTTAAAATTTCTGCAAATGGCCTCATTGGGTAAAAAAAAAAAATAGTTTTAAGGCATTTAATAAACATGGTCAAACTGTCCTGCTGAAAGTTCATACGAATGAACGCTTCTTAGTGTATAAAAATGCCTTTTCCTCACCACCAACACTTCCTCTTTTTTTCATTCTTTTTTCCCCTTTCTTCGCTCATCTGCTGGAGGAAAGGCGGTTTTTCATTTTTTTTCCCCTATTACTAAAAATGCAAATATTTATTTGCCAGATATTTGCTTATATTTGTTTGCCATTTGTATTTCATCTCAATCGTCCTTCTTGTTTTTGTCCATTTTTCCCACATAAATATCATTTTTTAAAAAAGATTTTATTTATTTATTCGACAGAGATAGAGACAGCCAGCGAGAGAGGGAACACAAGCAGGGGGAGTGGGAGAGGAAGAAGCAGGCTCCTAGCGGAGGAGCCTGATGTGGGGCTCGATCCCATAACGCCAGGATCACGCCCTGAGCCGAAGGCAGACGCTTAACCGCTGTGCCACCCAGGCGCCCTGTAAATATCATTTTCTATGTCATTTCTTATCTAAATGTGCTCTTTGTGTTTTGATTTGAAACACAATTGATTTGAAAGAGCCGTTCATATATATTAACAATAGCAAATCTTCATGTATTTATTATAACTTTCCCTGTAATAAAATCTCCCAAACTGGAAAAATCCAAAATGTACTTTCATAAGTGATTAATTCAATACATTAACATTCATTAATGTATTAGAATATAGAAGACTGACGTCAGAAAGAGTAAAGTAGCTCTATGTGTGCTGACAGGGAAGGATGTTCATCATATACTTTTTTTTTTAGATTTTATTTATTTATTTATTTATTTATTTGAGACAGAGAGAGCACAAGCAGGGAGGAGGGTCAGAGGGAGAGGAAGAAGCGACTGCCTGCTGAGCAGGGAGCCCTGTGCAGGACTCGATCCCAGGACCTGGAGACCATGACCTGAGCTGAAGGCAGGTGCTTAACCGACCGAACCACCTAGGCACCCCCATGACAAACTTTTGAGGGAGAAAGACTACATGCAAAATATCACTTAGAAGGACTCTTATTTTGAAAAAGTTATATAATTTAGGTACACTTACACTTTGGATACAGCTCTTCTTTTGTGCAGTAGTTCTGTGAGAATTCTCTTATAGGCAGAAATAATCTTTCTTATAACTTACCTGTTTTGGAAGTCTACAGAAAAGGCAGAATATGACCCAGTTTCATGATAGAGCTACTTTATTTTATTATATCATTTTTTTTTAAGATTTTATTTATTTATTTGACAGGATAGAGACAGCCAGTGAGAGAGGGAACACAAGCAGGGGTTGTGGGAGAGGAAGAAGCAGGCTCATAGCAGAGGAGCCTGATGTGGGGCTCGATCCCATAACGCCGGGATCACGCCCTGAGCCGAAGGCAGACACTTAACCGCTGTGCCACCCAGGTGCCCCTATTATATCATTTTTTAAAAGATTTTACTTATTTATTTGTCAGAGAGAGAGCGTGAGAGAACGAGAGAGCTAGAGAGCACAGGCAGGGGGTGCAGAACCCGATGCAGAACTCAATCCCAGGACTCCGAGATCATGACCCAAGCCCAAGGCAGGCACTTAACCGACTAAGCCACCCAGGAGTCTCTAGTATTTTACTTTTAAGTAATCTCTACATCCAACGTGGGGCTCGAACTCACAACCCTGAGATCAAGAGTCACATGCTCCACTGACTGAGCCAGCCAGGTGCCCCACAAACTGCTATTAAGAAGGGCCTACAAGAGAAAAGATAAATATCTTTTTATTTATTTATTTATTTATTTATTTATTTATTTATTTATTTTTAAGTAGGCTCCACACCCAGCATGGAGCCCATTTTGGGGCTTAAACTCATCACCCTGAGATCAAGATCTGAGCTGAGATCAAGAGTCTGATGCTTAGGGGCGCCTGGATGGCTCAGTCATTAAGCTTCTGCCTTCGGCTCAGGGCATGATCCTGGCATTCTGGGATCAAGTCCCACATCAGGCTCCTCCGCTATGAGCCTGCTTCTTCCTCTCCCACTCCCCCTGCTTGTGTTCCCTCTCTCGCTGGCTGTCTCTCTCTGTCAAATAAATAAATAAAAATCTTAAAAAAAAGAAAGAAAGTTTTTAAAAATAAAAAGAGTCTGATGCTTAACCGACTGAGCCACCTGGTGTCCCAGTAAATATCTTTATATACCAAAACACTGAGTGATACATAAACCCAAATGAAATAAATTAGAATAGTGTTATCAAAGGTACTTTAGGTATTCAAGGTACCCTTGGATAATGTTGTAAAGGCAAAAATCTATGTTAAATATGGTTGAGTTTTAGGTTTTTTTGATAGCACTTTGCATGTTCTATTTGAATAGGCTTATAATAAATTATTTTCTGTGATCAGAGGGACATATTGATGATTCTCTGGTATGTAAAAACACATTTATCAGGAATAATGAATATTCAGTTGTTAAAGAAATTACAATAAACTATATATATATTTTATTTTTTATACATATATTTTATATATGTAATATAATATATATAACATACTGTTATATATATATATATATACACATACTGTTTATATATAATATACTGTTTATTTATTTTTTATTAAATAGGCTCTGTTCCCAGTGTGGAGCCCAATGTGGGGCTTGAACTCACTATGTTGAGATCCAGACCTGAGCTGAGATCAAGAGTCAGATGGTGAGCTGACTGAGCCACCCAGGTGCCCCTATAATAAATAATATTTTTAATTCAAATAGGGAATGGCAGCTCTAGGTGTACCAACTTTGGGTAAATGAGGGTCACTGGATCTGTTCAAAACCTCTGTTGTCACACAAAATGCACTCGACTGTCCCCTAATCTTCTCTTGGCACTGTCTTCCTCCAGCGTTTAGTCACTTCATATGAAAATGATCTTCCTTAAGAGAGCAATACTGTTAATGAGCCAAGGCTCCAGAGTCAGGCCCCAGGCTCAGATTTAGGCTCAAGGTCTCTATGGACTTGAGCAAGGTATTTCATCGCCCTGAATTCCAGATCATTGATCTATAAAATGGGGGAGATAATAGTATCTACCTCATTGAGGTTCTTCTAAGTTTCAACTGAGTTAATATATATAATGCACCTATCGAACCGTCTGGCAACAGTTTTAATTATCATTACTTACCAGGTTTTTAGTCACATATAAAGCAACACAATACAATGTTCCAAAAAAGTTTCCCTAAATTGATCTTACTATTCTAGTTTTCTAAAGCCATTCAAATTTCAGTCAAAGTTGACATTAGCTTAAGCAAATTAATCTTTTCTAAATTTTAAAATTCACTTTGATGTAAAATATAAATATATGCAAAGAATTTGATACATATTCCTAATAAAAAAAATTCACAGGGATCAAAGAGTCACGTAAATCAGTCATAAGTTCCGTATTCTACTGAATTTATACAGAAAACCTGGCTAATCATTTACTTCCTGAAAAAAAAAAGGGAAGTTTTATTTCATCGAGGCTTATGTAATTAATGACTTGAACTGATTACAAAGAAGAAGAATCCCAGCATTTTAGAGTTCCTCAGATGAAGAACCGAGGCCTAGAAAGTACATGACCTACTTAGACTGCACAGGGCTTACCCGGTACCCCAAACCTAAGACTGTTGACTCAGGGCTTTCCAGGATACTGTGCCGTATTTCAAATGGAAAGAAATTCTAAGGTCGATTCAATCACTGGTTAATTTGCAATAGCAAAAGCTATGGGAATTTTGCTTTCACATAGTTTCCACTTCTGGAGCTCATTAGAATTTACATTTTTATTTATTTATTTTTATTGGATTTTTTTTTTTTACTATGATGAAGTAGTCTTTTTTTTTTTTTAAGATTTTATTTATTTAAGTGAGAGAGAGAGTAAGAGAGAGCAAGGCGGGGGAGGCAAAGAGAGAGGAATAAGCAGACTCCCCACTGAGGAGGGAAACTGACATAGGGCTTGATTCCAGGACCCTGGGATCAGGACCTGAGCTGTAGGCAGATGCTTAACCAACTGAGCCACCCAAATGCACCTTAAATTTTTTTAGAATTTTCATTAAAAAAAAAATTAAAGCATTAGACTTGGACAACTACGTGCAAAAGAACGAAACCAGGCCACTTTCTTAATCTATACACAAAAATAAACTCAAAATGGGTTAAAGACCTAAATGTGAGACCTGAAGCCATAAAAATCCTAGGAGACAGCACAGGCAGTAATTTCTCTGACATTGGCCATAGCAACATTTGTTTAGCTATGTTTCCTGAGGCAAGGAAAACAAAAGCAAAGATAAACTATTGGGACTATGTAAAAATAAAAAGCTCCTACACAGCACAGGAAACCATCAACCAAACTAAAAGACCACCTACCGAATGGGAGAAGATATTTGCAAATGACATCTATGATAAAGAGTTAGTATCCAAAATACATAAAAAAACCTTATATAACTCAACACCAAGAAAACAAATAATCCAATTTCTAAAAGGGCAGAAGAGATGAACAGATATTTCTCCAAAGAAGACATATAGACGGTCAACAGACACATGAAAAGATGCTCAACATCGCTCATCATCAGGGCAATGCAAATCAAAACCACAGTGAGCTATCACCTTGTGCCTGTCAGAATGGCTAAAATCAAAAACACAAGAAACAACAAGTGTTGGCAATGATACAGGGAAAAAGGAACCCTCGTGTATTGTTGGTGGGAATGTAAATTGATGCAGCCACAGCTGTGTTTACTGCAGCATTATCGACAATAGCCAAATTATGGAAGCAGCCCAAGTGTCCATCAATGGATGAATGGCTAAAGATGTGGTGTACACACACACACACACACACACACACACACACACACACTGGAATATTACTCAGCCATAAAAAATAATGAAGTCTTGCCATTTGCAACAACATGGATGGAGCTAGAGGGTATAATGCTAAGTGAAATAAGTCAGAGAAAGGCAAATACCATATGCTTTCACATATGTGGAATTTAAGAAACAAAACAAATGAACAAAGAAAAAGAAGAGACAAACAAAAAACCAGACTCTTACCTATAGAGAACAAACTGATGGTTATCAGAGGGGACATGGGGGGGGAGATGGGTAAAATATGTCAAGAGGATTAAGGAGCACACTTCTCATCATGAGCACTGAGTAATGCATAGAATTGTTGAGTCACTGTATTGTGCCCCTGAAACTAATATGACACTGTATGCTCATTTTAAAAATTTACAGTTTTGATATATGTAATTAATTAAAAAGCCAAAAAAAGGCATCAGACTCAAAATATAAGCGGAAGGATTTCTAATGCTTTTTGCCCCCTCTTTTCACTTTAAAGGGGTAAATAAAAAGCAACCGGCAGGGGCGCCTGGGTGGCACAGCGGTTAAGCGTCTGCCTTCAGCTCGGGGCATGATCCTGGCGTTATGGGATCGAGCCCCACATCAGGCTCTTCCACTATGAGCCTGCTTCTTTCTCTCCCACTCCCCCTGCTTATGTTCCCTCTCCTGCTGGCTGTCTCTATCTCTGTCGAATAAATAAATAAAATCTTAAAAAAAAAAAAAAAAAGCAACCGGCAGAGGAGAAGTGGTGGAGGAGGTGGAGAAGGTAGGGAAGGCTCTGAATGAAATAAAGCTCTGGTTCTTGCATAAGGTCTTAAGTAATCAGATAAGTGGGCGAGCTACCACCAGTCCCAATTCTGTCTTCAAGCTAAGTGTCTGGTAAGCTCCAAAGCATTTTGAAGAAATCAAGAGTTTTCAAAGCTGACTGGAGTCCTCACTGAGAATGGCAAATGGCTCATTGGCAAAAGCCCACTTTCCCCCTTCCCACCTTTTACCATATTATATATTTTTCCTATTTATTTTGTTTTTTTTAAAAAATATTTATTTATTTGTTTGTTTGTTTATTTACTTATTTATTTGTGAGAGTGAGAAAGAGAAGAGAGAGAGAGAGCGCACACAAACGGGGAGTGGCAGGCAGAGGGACCAGCAGGCTCCCCGCAGAGCGTGGAGCCGGTTGCGGGGCTCGATCCCAGGACTCTGGAATCATGACCTGAGCGGAAGGCAGACCCTTCACTGACTGAGCCACCCAGGCACCGCCCCCCTTTTATTTTGTGTATTGCCTGTTTTCCCTCACTAGAATATAAGCTTCCCAACGGCAGGAATTTTTGTCTGTTTTGCTCTTGCTCAACCCTAATGCCTAGAACAGAGTAGGCACCTAGTGGATCTTCAGTAAATACTCACTGAATGAGCGAAAAATTATTGGCCCTTTGCCATTCCTTTACTTAATGTGAATTGTAATTTAGGCATGTTTTCTGGCTGAATTATATAAATAATTGTGGCCTTTCTCTGAAACTAAAATGCTTTTCTAACATGTCAGCTCAAAAAACCTGTTTTCCACATGCAAGAACACCACTATTAATAGTACTTTGATTTTAACTGCCTTCTGAGCAAACCAGTCTGTGAGTCCCGCTCTAAAATAACTTTTATATGTTTAAAAAATGAAAGAGCTGAAGAATAGTGGGATCAAAGTTAAAAAAAAAATCATTGAACTGAATCCAAATAGGTAAACTTAAAAACGCTTCTGAGTTTCATCCCAGAATGGGATGGAATCTTCAGAAAAGTTACCCTAAGATACTGACTCTATGGATATTAAACACGTTACTACTCTGATTAAAAATTCTGGAGATGCCATGACTTGCAAAATACATAGTGAAAACGGTTCGTGAACACTGAACGATAAAAAATCTAGTCAAGGTGAAAGGAGAGTGTACATCAGAGTCGGAACTTCCCTGAAACAACACTAGAGGTGGTTGCTTGTTTTGTTTGTTTTCTTAACTTTCCAGAAATCTCGGTCCTTTTATATGACTTTCCTATAACTACAAGAGTATTTTAAAAGATGGTGCTATCTTGGAAAAAAAAAAAAGGCAAGAAAGCAAAAGCATATCAAAAAACAGGACTAAGAACTTCTGGTAGTATGGTTTCACTTTCTTTTCTTTTTTTTTTAAGATTTTATTTATTTATTTGAGAGAGAGAGAGAGAGCACAAGCAGGGGGAGCAGGAGAGGGAGAAGCAGACTCCCCACTGAGCAGGGAGCTTGACGCGGGGCTCCTTCCCAGGACCCTGGGATCATGACCTGAGCTGAAGGCGGATACTTAATCAACTGAGCCACCCAGGAGCCCTTCTTTTCTTTTTTCTTTTTAACCATTGAATTATTTCAAATTACCTTTCTGCATCATGGCCTACTGATGGCCATAATTCCAGTAGGTTTGTAGAATGAGAACAACTTCCTTGAGAGAACTGCTGGATACCTACAGTTAAAGCACTGACGTCGTAAGGCCTGGTCACTGCTGGCCTACAAAATTTACAGGTGAGACCATCAGCTTCCACAGGCCACTTATTCTACCAGGACCTGGTCTTCTCCCCAAGGTAAAGCAAGTGTATAAGAAGAATCCTTCTGAAAGCGTGAAGCCAGGTGATTCCGCCATGTTTATCATTTCTGTCGTCATCTTTAGCCACTGTTCAAAATGTAAGTCCTTTTTGTCATGCCTTTTTGTGCTGCTTATATTTTTGCTTCCTTTTCTCATTCCTGACCTCCCATTAGTGGGAAGTGCCAATGGGGCGTTAGGGAGTGGCTCCAGATCTCCCATGATCTCCTTCAGCTCACTTCACCCATTCTTGGTTTGGATAAGTGACATTCTTTCAACCAGTGACACTCCTAAGTCCCTCTGTTGTAGGCATTCTGGAGTCCCCAGTGCTTTCACTCTTCATTTACAAAGCTTTCCACTCTGTCTCCTGAGATTTTCCAGGATAAACAGATTTCTCCTCTACACCCTTAACCTATGCATTGAACACTTTCCACCTAACTCTCCCCTGAGGACTCAGAACTAAATTCTAATTCTTCCATAAGCACATTGCTTGCCACTTTCCAGACTGGAGGCGGCTCACTCAACCAAAGGCTATGTATCTGGAAGACACAAATGAGGGTTTCTATTCACCTCTACTCTTCCCCCCTTCTTTTGATAAAAATCTTTGATCCCTTGGTACTCGAGTCATTGGTGACCCATTTTCTAGCCCTGCTTGTCTGTTTTGTCTTTTTTTTCCGGCCTCCTGTTTGGAGGGAAAAGCAATCCAAACTAACTTTTGTTGGTCTCCCAGTGTAAAAGTTAGCAAACTTTTTTTTTTATGAAGTATCGGATAGAAAATACTTTTTTTTTAATGATTTATTTATTTATTTATTTGTCAGAGAGCGACACAGCGTGCACACAAGCAGGGGGAGTGGCAGGCAGAGGGAGAAGCAGACTCCCCAATGAGCAAGGAGCCCGATGCGGGACTCGATCCCAGGACTCTGGGATCATGACCCAAACTGAAGGCAGATGCTTAACTGACTGAGCCACGCATGCACCCCAGATAGCAAATATTTTTGTCTTTGTGGGCCATATTGTCTCTGTCGTAACTCTTCAATTCTGCCTTTTTAGTGCAAAAATAGCCATAGACGATAGTAAACAAATGGGCATGGCTGTGTTCCAATAAAGCTTAATTTACAAAAACAGGCATCAGGGTAGCTTTGGCCCAAGGGCTGTAGTATCCCAACCCATGTGTGAGCATGTGTCAGTTACTATGACTGAGGCTTTCCGTACATTATGTCATGGGAAACTGTAATGACAGTTCCCTGGTAGGGGGGAGTAGTCGACAACAAAGATGAAGTACCTAGCATGGTGACTGGCTTATAGCAGGTGCTTGATAAACGGTTGCTGCCAATGATGATTAATCTTAAATGACTGCAACATAAATATTTTATTCCAGAGAAAAGAGGCTCAGGGACATTAAAGAACTTGCTTATGGAGTAAGCAAGGATCCAAAAGCCCTAACTGTTTGCTCGATTCTTTCCCAAGGATTATAGTTTGACTGAGTTTGATTGAACTGTAGAAATCGAGGTGAAATAATAGTAAGTCCCAGGAAATGGAGTTTAGGGGAGTAGTGGGAATAGATTCAGATTTTCTGCAGAAACCTGGCTTCTCTTTTTAGTTTTCTAATTAATGATCCTCATTAGGAACTATTAGCACATCAAAAGAGTATTCAAATAGCAATTAACTTTGATGACTCGAGGAAACACAAATACAATATTCCCTTTGACAAACTCAAAAGAAAATGCTCTAATAATTCTTAATGAAGGCAGCCGGCATCAGTAAATAAATCATTAGGTTGAGAATGAGCATGTCCTTCGAGTCAGTTAAGACAGGATTTGCTAACTCGCTGTTGTTCTCTTTTAGGCATTGACAGTTAATGGTTATTGCTAGCATAGAATTATTCACAACCATATTTAATGCTCTGGACCCAACTCAAAGAACTTCCTCACGTAGACTACACAGGGAAGACATACGGATTCGAGTCCCAGACGTCTCAGACATGCTCAGGCCTATTTGCAGGATTGGAGGGGTGGAGCTAGCTGGGGTTTACCAGTACCAGGGTTTCAGGAATTCCAGGGATGGAATGAGGACCAGAAACATGGACGCTGAAAACTGGTGGAGAGAACACACTCCCCAACGGGCTGCTAATTATTCAATTGATTCACCAACAATATTTACTACTGTTGTAGGTACGAGGCATGTAGTAGTGAGTAAAATAATGTTCCCGCCCTTAATGGAATTTACATGCTGATAGCAAACACAGGAATAGACAAGAGATGTCAGTGACCAGAGGATGCGGAAAATTAAAAACAGGGCAAGATGATATAATGTGAGTGTTGTTCTAAACAGGGCAGACAGGGAACATTGAATTAGCAAACACTAAGCCCTGCTCCTAGCAGAAATAGTTTCCTGAGAGCCTTTGTTCAGGTTTGCTTCAACTAATCAACACATAACCTTGTTTTATGTGTTTCTGTTTAAAGAAACTTTATTTAATATATATCACTGATTTCTTTTTTTTTTTTAAGATTTTGTTTATTTATTTGACAGACAGAGAGACAGCCAGTGAGAGAGGGAACACAAGCAGGGGGAGTGGGAGAAGAAGAAGCAGGCTCCCAGCGGAGAAGCCTGATGCGGGGCTCGATCCCAGAATGCCAGGATCACGCCCTGAGCCAAAGGCAGATGCTTAAAGACTGAGCCCCCCAGGCGCCCCTAATATATATCACTGATTTCTTAACATCGAACTCATGGCCAACAGCACTGTAAGCCAGGCCTGAATACAGCTTATTTAACACACATTTTTTTTTTCTGTAAGGCGATGGTCTCACTGCTGCCCAGTTCTTCCAAAGCGTTCCCTTCTATGCCACTAATGCCTTTCTGGGTGTCAAGGTCACTCTGTTCTGTATCCTGGAAAACTGAAAGAGAGTGGTTGTTTACCGGCACAGTGTGGTTAGGTGTTCAAGTCTCAAGATACAGGCTTGCATTCTTGTAGTCAAGAGCCCTACACAGGTGGATGCCAGTGGAAGGACCAATACGCCTCAATGGTGGGACACACAGATGAGGCGACTGCTACGTTTGACTACACATAACTGCCTATTGTGCACCACTAAATGGCCATCAATAGTCTGTAGGCATTGGCTCTTTTGTGTCTCCCCAGCAGTGGCCTCTGAGAGCGCTGGACAGTTCTCCCAATGCTGACCCCTGCTCCGTTTCTCCTCTATTTTGCCAAATGACATCCACCCTAACCCCTAGTTCCTGTGATCCCCCTTAGGATCTGGGGGTTGAAGAGGACATCATTTGGCAAGACAGAGAAGATGGTGGTACCAAATAGTGAAATGAGGTAGCTTAAAAAGAAATAGGTTTTACGGGGAGATACAATGCAAGGAAGGAGTTAAGAGCTGTGTTTTGAACATGTGAAATGTTAGATGCCATCTAAACATTGGAGGTAGTTTGATGGTTGAGCCCATAGCTCGAGGAAGTTGCGACTAGAAAGGTAAATCTGGGAGTGAACAACAAAAAGCAGCTGAAATTATTCTGGTTTCTACTGATCCTTTTTAGAGACACCTTCTAGTATTCAGTTCATCTTCTCCTTTTCTGTGTGAAAGGAACCATAAAAGTAGGGGAAAATTTGAATAGATGGTAAAGGGTATTAGCACCAGATCCCAATTATTTTTTTTGTCAGGGCACGTAAAACAATACTGTGCTTATTGGGGCGCCTGGGTGGCACAGCGGTTAAGCGTCTGCCTTCTGCTCAGGGCGTGATCCCGGCGTTATGGGATCAAGCCCCACATCAGGCTCCTCCACTATGAGCCTGCTTCTTCCTCTCCCACTCCCCCTGCCTGTGTTCCCTCTCTCACTGGCTGTCTCTCTCTCTGTCGGATAAATAAATAAAATCTTTAAAAAAAATACTGTGCTTATTGAACCTCATATTAAACATAAGCCAGAAATTGAATATTAATTTTGAGATTTTTAGGCAGTCTCTGATTCTTATGTATCACAGGGCCTTTGATCTGAATAGTGAAACATCTTTAAGGGGGACAGTTTCAGAGGAGAGTCCCTACCTTATGTTCTCTGAACCAGGGAGGAACGTGGGCAGCAACATTCTGGTTTACCAGTCAGAGGTGTATTGCAGACCCAAACCCTCCAGGCTGGAGCTGTATAGATCCATGAGAAGTGGAGAGGGTGAGAGAGGATGCAGTAGGAATATTCTGTAGGTTTTTTTGTCATTAAAACAATAATAAAACATTTAATAAAATAAAATGTTAATTAAAATAATTTTTAGTGGTGACAATGGCCTTGTACTTATGTTTTTAAAAAGGTCCAGATCTTTTAGAACTACATGCTGAAGTATTTACAAATGAAAAGAAATGCCAAGTATTTGCTTCGAAACACTAGGGGAAGAGACGGGAGGGGGGAAGGTGATACATGAAATCAATATTAACTATGAGTTGAAGCTGGGCGATAAACAGAAGAGTTCATTATACTATTATTTTTATCGATGCTTCTATTTTATTGTTTTTGATTTCTTAGTAAAATTTTTTAAAAAATTGATCTTTGAAATAGAGAATACATATATTTCTTTTTTTAAAAAAGATTTACTTATTTGAGAGACAGAGAGCACACAAGCAGGAGGGTCAGAGGGAGAAGGAGAGAGAATCTCACGCAGACCCCACACTGAGTTTGGAGTCCCAGGCGGGGCTTTGATCTCAAGACCCTGAGATCATGACCTGAGGCAAAAACAAGAGTCAGACATTTAACTGACTGCGCCACCCAGGTGGTCCTAGAATACATATATTTCTTGATCTGTGGTGAGGACAATTTGCTATGGTGTGAGAAATAAAAGAAAAGAGATCTTGTGTCTCAAATACCCATGTAGGCTGTCTTCCTGTCAACCTCTCTACCCATTATTTCCTTCTCTGTTTTTCTCCCTTTGCTAATCCCCACTCTTCTTTGTGATTTGTTCTCAGGATCATTTACTTCGATTCGAGACCAAGAGCCTTGCGTCAGTCCTTCCCACTGCTACTCCAGCTTTGTTCGGCCTGATGGCCTGGTGAAGAGAGTTGGATAGAGAATACGCTGAGTAACTCCAAAAGACTCTAGATGAGTCCATTCTGAGAGCGCTGAGACAGAGTCCACAGCCAGATAAGATACTGGAGTGGAGCACAACGAGAATGTGCTAATGCTCCCTGCGGAGAGTAAGACACATGGGCTCATTTAGATATATGAATAATGCACATCTAGTGCTTGTTGATGTCATTCTTACTTAAAACTCTTTTCTAGAAGAATAACACAGCGCCTGCAGGCATGAATCACCAGGCCTTCAGATCCTACATTTTCAAAAATTGATGAGTGAGGGGCTGGAACCAAATAATTTGCCAGTGTACGACATGTGGGTTATAGATTGGAAAGTGATCAGGCTCAGATTTTTATGCTGTGGGGGCTATCCTAGAGAATCTAGAGTTAAGATAATCTGACTGGGGGAAAAAAGAGCTAAGAATTTACTAGTTTCTCCTCCATAGTCAACTATGAAATCACCAAAGCTGAGACTGGGAGACTCTAGGTAAGTCAGCAAACTTTGCCGGGCCTTAATTTCCCCACCTATCAAATGAGTTAATTAGAATAGATGATCTCTAACGTTTCCCCTCTCCTCCAAGCTCATGATCCCATGAAATACTTAAAACCACTTTATGAAAAATTTAAAAAATCATAAAAAATAGAGAACACAAAAAATCCCCAGTAGCAAACACTCCATTTCAACATATGTCCAATTTTGTTTTACCCAAACTCCTACTCACTCACTGTCCTACTCCCATTGCATTATTTTGAAGCAAATCCTAGATATCATATGAAATACATTTTAATGGATTCTTTAGGAGCAAAGCTACTTTATAAATAACAGATCAGAAGTCAGTCTTTCCACTTTTCCTGGGTATCTTAACTTACTGCAGTTGTAACCACTTACCATTAAATTTAGCATGAGAGGATGCTAAGAATCACATGCTGAACCCTGTTGTATTCGGTCAAGGAACAGCTACCATTAATGAACCCTTGCTATCTTCCAGGTATTACTACGATGTATTCATTATTTTTGCTGTGTAACAAATCACCCCCCCCCCCAATTTTGCACTGGAAACAAGAAACATTTCTTATCTCACAATTATGTGAGTAAAGAATGCAGGAGCAGCTTATTTGGGTGATTCTGGCTCGAGGTCTGTCAGGAGGCTGAAATAGAGGTGTTGGCTGTGACTGCAGTCATCTCCAGGCTCAACTTGGCAAGGATACACTTCAGAACTCATTCACAGGGCCGCCTGATGACATGGTAGCTGGCTTCCCCCAGAGTAAGCAATCCAGGAGCACGAGAGAGAAAGAATCCAAGAGTGAAGCCACAGGCCTTTTTTAAAAGCCTCATCTTGTTAGAGACATCTCATCATTTCTGATGTATTCTGTGTGTTAGAAGCTAGTCAATACGTCCACCCCACACCCAGTGGAAGGAGATTACCCAAGGGCATAAATCAGGAAGCAGGGATCATTGTAAACTACAATGCAAGGCTGCCTATCGCATGTGCTAAGTATTCATTACTGGACTGTTCTGTCGGGTATTGTAGCTTATTGTAAATTAATAAATGATCTCACTTCTTATGAATATAATTTTACCCACTTTACACACGAGGAAAATGAAGTAACTCGCCTGAGGACGGAGTAGAAGAAAGGGAGGGAACCATGATTTATTTCAGTCACTCATCACATACTTTTTTGAAAGTCTGTCATATCTGGTTTTTCTGAATCTGAAAGAGAATATGACATATGAATACACATGTGACATGTGAACCTTGCTCTCAAGGGTTTACAATCTAGGATGGAATTCAGACATTAAGAAGTTACAGAAATGGGGGTGCCTGGCTGGCTCCGTCAGAAGAGCATGCGACTCTTGATCTTGGGGTTGTGGGTTGGAGCCCCACGTTGGGTGTAGAGATTATTTAAAAAGAAAATAAAGAAATTATAAAAATAATTAATTACCATAATCAGATTAAACTGTTAGATTTATAATGCTTCTGTTAAACATGGAGTTGAATAAAACAGATCAAAAGAAATAAAGAAGTATAAAGGTCTTTGAATATTCCTGTGAAAACCAATTTTTAAAAGTTTTTCAAGGTAACAAACAGGAAGAGGAAAATAATTTGGGATGCTTCAGCACTGAAGATGGCTACCCAAAATATCTTGCTTGTTTTAAGAAAATTTTCAGGATTTCCATTCAACTCTTTGGCATTGCCGATCCACAGAAATCTTGCAGTGACCATGCCCAATCACATGTCTGTATTCCCTTCTTCAATGGACTGGGTGATTCTTCTATGCATTCTTGCATCTAGAAAGGCTCAACTGAAACTGTGCTACTAAAAGGATTTTAACAATTATGTTATATGGGCTCTTCATGTTATATAACAAATACATTACTGGGCTCTTCAGCTCCTCTCCCACATTTTAGATTCAAAATATTTACATGTTAAGAATTAAAATGAACTTATTTCAGTGCTGGGCACGTAAAATTGCAGTTAAAAAGGTTACTCAATCAAGGACTTTCAGACCTAAGAACAGCTACTGAGATAAGAAAATTAGGCCCCAAGTATATGAGTTCATTCCAGGAAACTTTCGGTAGACAATGGCAATGAAAAATCTATGGGAAATCCGTAGAGCAATTAAAATAGTGAAAAAAATTAAAGAAATTCTTAAATCCCACATTGCAAATTGAGAAAAATCTGTCAATCAAACGGAAGAGATACATTGGCTTCTTTCATTTTTCATTTCTGTGGTTGCGAAAAACCGAGAAGAAAAAATTCCCAATCTGTGTTAATGAAATCTATCCATTAAGACATCTTGTCTATATTAAATCTTTTTAAACTATTCATTAATACGCCTTGAGAAAGGAAGGACAAGAAGTCCTCAAGCTAAATTTCCACGTATTATTATTTCCTTGAAAAACTTCTGTCCAGGTTGTCAAAGTCTGGTTTTCACTGCGCTCAAACGGACTCCAAAATATTCCTAAATAAGCCTTATTTCTATTGCTGTGCATTTCTACAGAATCAATTCTGACTGCTAAAGTAATTAGGAAAATAGTTTCTGCCATTGGCTACAAAATTCAAACTATCTCTATATGCAATAAACTTCAGAAGTAACCAACAACAGAGAGCTCAGGACTGATGTCTAATCTTAAACTTCTCGGCAGAAGTGCAGATTGAATCAAGACAGTAGTTCTCAGGAAAATGATCATTATATATTTGAATACTCATCAGAGATACACAAATATTACCCGTTCTAATTTTGACCTGCCATGGAATCTGTGAACTCATTCGCCATTTATTTTTATTTCTTGCCAGGAGGTAAAAAAGTTCTGTTTCAAACTACTCGTTTCTTACTGAATAACTAGCTGTTATTCTTCCTCACTCTAACAACTTCCAAACGTTTGTCAAAAATATTTTGCAAAATTTGCATGAAGGCGAAAGGACTTTGCATGCATCCGCGCAGACAAGGAGCCCGCACTTAGGAAGCAGGAGAGGGCTGATTAACAAGCGATTTCTACATTCGGAGTCCCCATCCCGACATCCCGGCCGAGGCAGCGACACGGAGCACGGCCAAGGACTCTCTTGGGGCGCTGCAGCGGGGAAAGGACTTCGGGAAGCTCCAGTCGGCGGGTCTCTCTCCAGCTTCAAAGCTCCCCCGCACCCCGCCAGTCATGCGTGGAAATTCCAACTTCCACCGTGGGAACGAAACTTCTCTTCCAGAGTCCTGCATCCCGCCCGGCATTCTCCTCAATGACTTTGAGAGACTTAGCGTCACTTTCCCCGTCTTTGATAAAGCCGAGAGGAGCAGCCGCCACCTGCCTGAGGCCAAGGCAATAAACCTACTCCACAGAGAGTCTGAGCCCCGCAAGAAGGGGTGCAAAGCACCGCTCAGGGCTCTTTCCTCCCAGCTCGGTTTCGGCTGCGGACCCGCAGAGCGGAGGAGGAGGAGGGGCTCCAACCGAATAGCGCTGGGACCTCGAGCCCCGCGGGGGTCGCCGCGGGAGGTGGGGGGAGGGGATCAGTGGCCGCGCGGGCTCGGCCCTCCCCGGGGGCGGGGCTCTAAGTCTGCCCCGCCCCCGCGCCTCCCTTCCCCACCCCTCCCCCACGTCCTTTTCCACCCGCCCCCGCAGTAGGAAAGGGAGAGGGAGGGGGAAAAGGAAAGTGCTGCTCTGTGGAAAGGGGCGGAAGGAGGGGGAGAAAAAAAAGAAAAGGGAACAGAAACATGGCCGTCAGCTGTCGGAGCGGTAGTGCAGCGGGCAGCTCCTAGGCGACCCGCCGCCCGCACGGCCGGATTCGAGAGAGCACAGGCGCCCGCGCGGGCTCGCGTTCCCGGCCGTTATCGCTGCATGCGGCGCCCCTCGAGACCAAGCCCCTGAGGCGGCGCAGGCGCAGATCGGACCGTGGCGGCGGTGGCGGCCGCGAGAGCAAGTCCCCCGCCCGGCTGTGCTGAGGGCGCGCAGGCCGCGAAGCCGGAGCTTTCATGCCCCAGGAAGGGGCTGTGTCTGGGTGGCACTGAAGGTGGAGCAGGCGGCAGGTGAGTCTGCGGTGGAGGGCCTTTCGCGGAGGAACCCTGCGCCGCGCCGCCGCCGGGCCCGCGCTCCCGGGCTGCGAGGGCGCCGGGCAGGTAGCCACTCGGAAGGCTGAGTTCCTCTGGCTCGCCTGCGGGGGGTCGCCAAGGAGGCGGAAAGTGGCCGGGGCTGGCGTTCCCGGCCTAGCTTCTCCGCGGTTTCCGGGGGCGGGGAGTCCCCGGAGCCTGCGGGGAGTAATGATGGGGGAGAGGCCGCGCCAGGACTGGCCTCCCCGCGCTGTCCGCCCCGGCTGCTGAGAGCCACTTGCCAGGACGCGCGAGGGGTCTGGGCCCCGGGGACCTCCTGCGCGACGGATGTCTGGGAGGGGGTTGGGCGGGGAGGGGGCGGGGATTGGGTTAGAGTGGGTGGAGAGCGAGGGCTGGGGTCTGGAGCGAAGGGTCCAGAGACCGCGAGGGGAGACCTGGGGGCCCGGGCGACCCGGGCAGGTGTCGCAGGTGAATTGAGGACATGTCCTCCTCTGCCTTATCGTAGCTGATCCTCAGGGCTTCCTTGTGGGAGATGACTTTTCGGAAGGCTGGTTCCATTAAACTCCGAGTGACTAAACACAAATAAAACCAACTAATGAGTCCCAAGTGCTGACTTGTGTAGAGAGCTGTAACTTTTCTGCACTGAGGATGCTGTCCTGTCTTTTTTTCTTTTGCTGCTTCATGGACCTTTTTCCCTTCCGTCGCGTCAGAACAAATAGGGAATGACCCAGTTTTTAAAGAGTACCGCCGTCCCATCCCTTTTTGCGTTCGTTTCACACGGAAAAATTTAGGCCAGTTACCGAAGTTACTTGTGCAAATACGAGGGTAAGTGTCATCTCCAGTAACGAACGAACCCTCAGCTGACTTTGTGTTTTTTGCCTAGGAGAGATTGTCAAGCATTGTTACTTGGGAATTTGATTTACTGAGACTGCTTGATTGTGTACAAACTCGTGTTAAGTCTTTTTCCCTAGACCGCGATTTACGGTAGGAGTAGGTGTTCCCTTCCGGTCTTCCGGTTTAGAAGGTGAAGGGTATGGTGAGACAGGGAAGCGTATTAGCACTAAGACGCCAAGTTTTTAATGAATTCTTGATTTGAGGTGAGCGTGTGTATTAAGCTATCCGAAATGAAGAGCATAGTTTATGATGTTCTGTGTACACATACGAGCAAAATCGGTATCAAAAGGAAAACTGTGAGCGTTAAATGTCAGTTCTTGCTCAGTTATAACCCTTAAAAAAACCCTTTTTATTTTCTGCCCTGTTCTTTGCATTACTGTTAAAAAGTTGGTAAACTGTCGTCTTGCTTTGAGATTGGGGACTCAGAAATGAATTTAGATTTCTATTCATGAGGGTGATCTGCGTCGTATAGACTTGCTTTGACTTGCTTTGACTCGAAATGGCAAACTCAGTCCACACTTTGCACTGCATTGGTATCTCGTGTGGCCATTTTGCAAAATAGTTGATCTTTTGTATTACTGATTTTAGTGAACCGGTAACGTGCTAGTTGACTTTGGCCATCCATAGTACCTCACTTAGTGCACTACTGTTTCAGTCTTGTTAATTTGGATAATAGAAAAGCAATGATGCTAGAAATGTTGAAGTCGTATATTGGAGTAATTTACTCTTGTATAATTTGTAAATGAGTGCATCCTGTCGTTGAAAGTAAACATAGTATTTTGTAGTATAAACTTGAGTTTTCAGCTGAAGAAATTGGCAGTAGAGCTGGTGTGTGGAGACTGTTCTTAAAACGCAAATGTTTT
Organism: Ursus arctos; assembly: GCF_023065955.2. Taxonomy (NCBI): domain Eukaryota; kingdom Metazoa; phylum Chordata; class Mammalia; order Carnivora; family Ursidae; genus Ursus; species Ursus arctos. The sequence continues at coordinate 13,210,321 of NW_026622852.1, forward strand.
AAATTACAAGGAGCTGCAGTGATGTGTAGGCTGTGACAATTCGTGGTGCCAGACTTGGAAGGTTATTTGGTTGAGGTGCTCTCTATAAAGGAACATGTTAAGTATCTTCAGTAAACGCTAATTTGTAGCTATACACAAGAGATTTTTCATGATAAAGATACATAAAGGCACCTTTGCTCTTTATATATCTTCCAGTTAGGACCAAAACATCTCATATTTTCTTTGGATTTTCCTGCCAAGACAATTACTGATTTTGTATTGGCTTTGCTGCTTAGTTTGAACGTTAGTCTTACCCTTGCAACTTAAGTACAGGTTGTAAAGAAAGAAAAAGAAAGCTGCTGAGTCAGAGGCAGGTTGTTTCATTTGGTCTTTCTGATTTGCAGAAGGGAATTTCTGTTAGAATTTCAATTTCCAATATAATATGCTTGCTGAAACTTAGATAGTAAGGGCAAATAAGCTTTCCTAATACACGAATTAAAATTTTATCTTCTGTCAGCTGGTGCCACGAGTTTTATCTCCTCTTTCATATTGTCAATTTGATAGACCTGTAGTGAGTGGAATGCCTTGTTGGGATTGGAGATTGCTTTGTAAGGGTTAAAAGTTGGGGAAAGTTGTACATGGTACAGCTGGTGTAAAGGTGTAGTTTAGCATCAGATTGTAGGAAATTCCAAAATCAGATAGGTTTATTATTTGAAATTTAAAACAGTATTTTTGGGGGAAGAAATTAGGTAGCTTATAAACTTAAAATATTTTTCTACTTATGTCAGTACATAATACATATAAGTAACTGTGATAGAGCTTAATGTGCTACTTGAAAACTTTTTACTGGAAAAGAGTATAACATGATTAAAGGAAATTCAAAAGGAAAAAATTTAATACTCATCTATCTTACATTTTTCTGTATTCTACTTGTATAATATATTAATTAGTATAATATACTAATCCTATCCATACTTGTATATAATTCTGTGGTTAATATTCATATAATTGTTTTTTTTAAAGATTATTTATTTATTTGAGATAGGGAGCGTGCGTGTGCATGGGGGGGAGGGGCAGGGCGGGAGGGAGAAGCAGACTCTCCGCTGAGCTGGGGGCCCCTCGGGGCTGGATCCCAGGACCCTGAGATCATGGCCTGGGCCAAAGGGAGACCCTTAACCGACTGAGCCACCCAGGTGCCCCATATATAATTGTCTTTTTTAAAAAAAGATTTATTTTAGAGAGAGGGCGTGTGGGTGGTGGAGGGCAGAGGGAGATGGAGAAAATCTCAAGCAGAATCTCTGCAGACTCCATGGTCTTGGGGCTTGGTGTCACCACCCGGAGATCATGCCCTGAGCTGAAATCCAGAGCCTGCTGCTTAACTGACTGAGCCATCTAGGCGTCCCATATAATTGTCTTTTTAAGCATAACATGTTTTCCTTGGTGATGCATATTACTGTTATTTTATGGTTTTATAATAGTCCAAAGTTTTACTGTTTCACAGTGGATTTAACTATTTTTTCTGCCTTTTAACATTTTAGTATTTCACTTTATTACTCTTAAAATAATGTGATAATGAAATCATTTTGGTAATATGATGGTCGAAGCCAAATTACTTTTTAAATTTTTGAAAAAGTAAACATTCTTTAAGTGGTTTTGTTAGCAGTGGGTTATTAGGGCCCCTATAATATAGTATTTAATTGAGAACAGAATTAAAGAAAGATGAAAAACTGTAGATATGTCTGTATGACTTGAATTCATTGAGTAGGTATCAAAATATAAATTCATAATTCTCCCTGTTACTGATTTGCTGCATGTTTCTATATTTACTAATTTTACTTTTAAAATACAATAAGTAATATTCTTATAGGAATTCTTAATTCTTAAACTAATATTGTGGGGCATAAATGTTTCTCAGTATACCGTATTTCAACCAGACCTAATGTTTACAAATCTAGATTTATATAATCTTTTGACTTACAGAAGAATAATTTTATAGGATTTTAAAAGTCTTTGAGTTATTTTAAAGGATTCCTTGAACCTTGTTTTTTATTGTGTATATACAGTTTATATGTATCTTGATTTAGGGAAGCTTAGATCCTAAAAGCATAAATGTTATTAGTCTCTTTTTAATTATAGAAAAAAGAATGTATTAAATAGGTACTGTGCAATCAGCTAGGGATAAAAAGATGAGTAACCTACAGTCTGAATATTAAAGTCTAGTAGGATAAACAGTCTTACAAATATGCATCACAACTACAACATGACAAATGTAGAATAGAGTAAACTTCTCTATAGGAGCAGAGAGAAGTCCCTAACTATTTTTAGTGTGGATTGGAGGTAGTGAATTTACATAGAAGGAGACATTTGATTTAAAACTCAAAAGAATGATATGAAAAGGTACAGAGTAGTGAAAATGGTGGATTTCATTACAATGCAGGTAATGTAGTGTAGGTGCAGGTAGTTCTGGAGGGAAGGAGGGTCTAAGCTGGAGGGGAGAGCAGGGGCGATGTCATGAAGGGTCTTAAAAGCCAAATAAGAAATTAAGACCAAACATTGTGGGGAACGGGAAACCATATAATGATTTTAGGCTGTTAAATATCTTTGGCTCAGTTGCGAAGGATGGATGTGGGAAAGCGGCTTGAGTGAGGCTGCGGGTTCATCAGGAGATCTTGAAGGCATCCAAGGGAGACTTGAGATCAGCAGTGGTAGGGATGGAAAAAAATGAATAGAATTGAGAACTATTATGTGATACAAACATTTTTCTGTGGCTCAAAAGCCTTGTCTCTGTTCTTATCTTCTCCTTGTCCAGTGTGCACCTGTCACACCAACCAACTTTCAGATTTTTTCTCTTAGAGCCCTTGCATATACTGTTCCATTTACATGTTAGTTTTTCTGAGCCAGCTTTCCTGATCACGCTGTCTAGTTAGGGAGATCAGTTAGTATCAGACCACCTAGTTATTTTATTCTGTAGAATTTCTTTTCTTACTTTCCTTCCTCCCTTCATATCTCTTCCCCTTACCAATTTGGTGGTTATATGCGATCTGGCTCCTTTTTATTTTTTGTAAGTGTGGGTCTGTTTCTGGTCTCTCTTTTTCTGTTCCATTGGTCTATATTCTTACACCAGTAGTATATTGTGTTTATTACTATTTCTATATAGCAAACCTTGCAGTCAGGTAGTGTATGTCCTTCAACATTGTCTTTTTTCAACATTGCTTGGGTTATTTTAGATCTTTAGCATTTCATGTAAACTATAGACAATGCTTGTCAGTTTTTACAAAAAGCCTGATGAGAATTGACATCTTACTAATATTGAGTCTTCTGATACTTTAATGTGGTTTATTGCTCCATTTATTTAGGTCCCTTTAGTTTTTCTTGGTAGCATTTTTGTAATTTTTCTTTTGTAGGTCTTGTATATATTTTGTTCATTTTATCCTTAAGTGTTGCATGTTTTTTGAGGCTTTCTGTTGTCAGTGATACTGTATTTTAATTTTTGTTGATAGTGTAAAAAATACAGTTGATTCTCTTGTATATGCTGTTTTGTATTCTGTTATCTTACTAAATTCACTGTTTACTTATAAGAGTTTTTAAGTAGATTCCTTAGGATTTTCTTCATACACAATCATGTCCTCAGAGAAAGCCATTTTTGCTTCTTCATTTCTAATCAGTATGCCTTTTTTTTGAGGCTAGATTAATGCTATTCACTAAAAATACAGTGTAATTAAAAATTTTCTGGTAGCCCCACAATAAGAGGCAACAATAAGTCATTAAATGTAATATATTTTTTACTCCACTACCTCCAACATATTATTTACATGTATAGCAGTTTCCCCAGCACTGCCATGACAAATTACCACAAACCATGTAGTCTAAAACAACAGAAATTAATTAATCTCAGTTCTGGAAACTAGAGGTCTGAAATCAAGGTGTCGGCAGGGACTTGCTCCCTCCGAAGGCCCTAGGAAAGTTTCCTTCCTTGCCTCTTCCTGTTTTTGGTGGTTGCTGGCAATCCTTAGATATAGGGCTGTTTAGATTTTCTGTTTCTTTTTGTGTCAGTTTTGGTAACTTGTGTTTTTTAAAAATTTTGTCCATTTCAAATAAGTTGTTGGAATTATTGTTGTGAAAGTATTTATAATATTCCCTTGTTATTTACCAATATGCCTTCTTTCATTCCTCATATTGGTAATTTCACCTCTTGCTTTTTTCTTGATTAAGAGATATTGGGTTCTATTGCTATTGCTTGTCCATTTTCAATTTTATTGATTTCTGCTCTTTTATATTTTTGTCTACTTTTGGTTTAATTTGCTTTTTTTTTCATAGCTTCTTTAGGTGAACCCTTATATCACTGAGTTAAAAACTTTCCTCTTTTCTAATATAAGTGCTTAAAGCTATAAATTCTCTTCTAAACATTACTTTAGCTGCATTTCACAAATTAATTTCCTTACTTTCAGCTCAGAATATTTGCTAATTTCTCTTGCGAATTTTTTCTTTGATGGATTATTTGGAAGAGGGTTGTTTAATTTCTAAATACTTGAGGAATTTTATAAGATGTCTTTCTATTACTGATTCCAAGTTTAATTCCATTGTGGTCAGAGAACGTGTTGTGTCTGATTTATATTCTTTTAAATTTATCCCAGCTTTATTTATTGGCCAGCATCTTGTTTATCTAGGTGAATGTTCTATGTGCACTTGAAAAGAATGTGTATTTTGCTGTTGTTAGGTGGAGTATTCTATAAATAACAGTTATATCAAGTTGATAGTGTTCTTCAAATTTTATGTATCTTTACGGATTTTCTGTGTACTTGTTCTGTGAGGAGTGTTGGACTTTCTTTAATTGTGGATCTGTTTATTTCTCCTTTCAGTTCTGTCAGTTTGCATATGAAAAGATGCTCAACATGACCCATTATCAGGGAAAAAGAAATCAAAACTACGATCAGATACTACCTCACATCTGTCAGAATGGCTAAAATTTAACACAGGAAACAACAGATGTCAGCGAGGATGCAGAGAAAGAGGACCCCTCTTACCCTGTTGGTGGGAATGCAAAATGTGCAGCCACTCTGGAAAACAGTATGGAGGGTCCTCAGAAAGTTAAAAATAGAACTGCCTTATAATGCCCGGCAATTGCACTACTGGGTGTTTATTCAAAGGATACAAAAATAGTGATTTGAAGGGGCACATGCACCTTGATGTTTATAGCAGCATTATCAACAATAGCCACATTATGGAAAGAGCCCAAATGTCCCTTGATTGATGAATGGATAAAGAAGAGGTGGTGTGTGTGTGTGTGTGTGTATAGGTAAATATATATATATATACACACACAGATATATATATATATATAATGGAATATTACTCAGCCATCAAAAAGAATGAAATCTTGTGATTTGCAATGAAATGGATGGAGCTAGAGTGTATTATGATAAGCGAAATAAGTCAGAGAAAGACATACCATATGATTTCACTCATATGTGGGATTTAAGAAACAAAATAGATGAACATAGGGGAAAGGAAAAAAAAGAGAGGAAGAGGCAAAACATCAGAGACTCTGAACTGTAGGAGACAAACTGAAGGGGATGTGGGCCGAAGGATGGGCTAAATAGGTAATAAGTATTAAGGAGGGGACTTGCTATGATGAGCACTGGGTGTTATTTGTAAGTAATGAATCACTAAATTCTACTCCTGTAACTAATATTACTATATGTTAAGTAAGATTTAAGTAAAAACTTAAAATATTAAAAAAAAACACACACACAAAAAACCCCCGATTCTATCAGTTTGTGTTCCATATGCTTTGAGGCTCTTGTTGAATGTATACACTTTTAGGATAGTTAGGCTGGATGAATGAATTTTATTATGAGATGTTTCTCTTTATCTCTGTTCTGAAGTCCTCCTTTGCCTATTGTTAATATGGCCACTCGGGATGCCTGGGTGGCACAGTCAGTTAAGCGACCAACTCTTGGTTTTGGCTCAGGTTGTTATCTCAGGGTCATGAGATCGAGCCCTGCATCAGGATCCACGCTCTGTGTGGAGTCTGCTTGAGATTTTTGTCTCCCTCTCCCCCTCCTATTTGTGCTCTTTCCCTCTCTCTGCCTCTCAAATAAATAAATCTTTAAAAAAAATATGACCACTCATGCTTCTTAAAATATTAAATGTTTTTGCATGCTTGCACTTTTTTAGAAAGTGGACTTTATTTATTTATTTATTTAAGATTTTTTATTTATTTGAGAGAGAGAGCTCATGCAGCCACTCTGGAAAACAGTATGGATGTTCCTCAGAAAGTTAAAAATAGGACTGCCTTATGACCTGGCAATTGCACTACTGGGTGTTTATTCAAAGGATACAAAAAATAGTGATTTGAAGGGGCAGGGGGTTGGAGCAGAGGCAGAGGGAAAAGCAGACTCCCCACTGAGCCAGGATCCCGCCTGATGTGAGGCTCAATCCCAGGACCCTGAGATCATGACCTGAGCTGAAGACAGATGCTTAACCGACTGAGCCACCCAGGGGTACCTAGACTTTATTTTTTAGAACAGTTTTAGATTTACAGAAAAGTTGAGAAGGTAGTACAGAGAGTTTTCTATACCTTGGACCCAGTTTCTCCTATTACTAACTAATCTTATTGATCACTATGGTACATTTGTTACAATTAATGAACTAATGTTAATATATTATTATTAATTGAGGTCTATAGTTTATTCAGATTTCCTTAGTTTTTACCTAATGTACTTTTTCTGTTCCAGGATCTTATCTAGACACACCATTACATTGAGTTGTCATGTGTGCTTAGGCTACCTTTGTGTATAACAGTTTCTTAGACATCCTTGTTGTTCATGACCATGGCAGTTTAGAGGAGTACTGGTCAGGCATTTTTTAGGATGTTCCTCTAGTGGAATTTTTCTGATGTTTTCCTTAGGATTAGAGAAGGGTTATGAGTTGTTGTGAGGAAGATCGAGCACAGAGGTAAATTGCCATTTTAATCACATGTTAAGGATGCCTGCTATCAGCATGATTTATGATTCTGATGTTGATCTTGATTACCTGGTCAAAGTAGTGCTTGTTAGGTTTCTCTACTGTAAAGTTAGTCCCCTCTTCTTCCTTTCCATTGCGTGCTCCTTGGAAGGAAGTCACTATGCTCATTTTACACCTAAGGATTAGGGAGTAACATTCCTTGAGAGCAGAGTATCTGCATAAGTTATTTGAAATTGTTTTGCATGGGAGATTTGCCTGTTTTCCTTAATGTATTACTTTATTCATGTCATTGATTTATATCAGAATGGACTTACGGATATTTATTTTATACTTTCAGTTATAATCCAGTACTACTTTATTTGCTCAAATTGTTACAGTTATTGTTTTTGGCTATTGGGAGCTCTTTCAGTTGGCTCCTGTGCTCCTTTGACATAAAACTCTCAGTGTGGGTTTATACTCTCAGTGTTTATTTTTTGAGCACTTACTTTCTGGCACTAAAAAATGCTCCAGGCTCGTTTTGTGTATTTTCTGTTCCAGTCCTAGACTCAGCCATTTCTTCAAGATATATCGGTTCTTTTGATTGGAGAATAGTGTTATAAACCAAGATCTTGGGGTGGTAGGTGTGCTGATTGCTATTGGGGTGTCATTGCTTCTAGGCCTTCTCAGCTGATTGAGCAAGGAAATATACTTGTGTATATTAACCCATTCTACACATATATTTATAAGTCTATATGTCACCATCCGTATTTATATTAAGCTAAATACGAGTTTATACTGAGTCTCTAATCCATTACTAATGGATTATCATAGTTTTCTCCCCTTACTTTTCTGTAGATTCCTGCTTTGACAGTGAGAAACCTGGCTCTGCTGTCCATCATCTACTAATGTAATTGTTCAGTTCCAGTACACATATATAGCAGTATTGGAATTGTTAACTCATACTCCTGTGGGAAGCAATTTTATCAACGAGAGTGCCTGTTGGCAGTTCCTTTTGCCTTTAGTTTTAAAGACTCCACTCATTTCTAAAGTTACTTTGGTCAGTATCTTTTTCCTCCAACTCCCTTCAGTGAGTTTGTTTTATACATTTGTAATAGAGTTATGTTCTCTTGACCTACTCCACATTGCTTTGGGGGGATCCCCTGACCCCCTCAATGGTTTTTAAAATTTTTGCCTACATTAAAGCTCACTTTCTATGCTTTAAAGTTCTATGAATTTTGACAAATGAATAATGTCATGTATCCACCATTATAGTGTTGTATTGAATAGTTTTACCTCCATAAAAATCCCCTGTACTCCAACTCTAGAATCCCTTTTGCCTTACTTTAAAGCTTTGGAAACTGCTATCTCTTTTTACTGTTTCTGTAGTTTTGCTTTTTCTGAAATGTTATATAGATGAAATCATATAGCAGTTAGTCTTTTCATATTAGCACCTTTCGTTTTGCAATGTGCATTTAAGGTTCCTTCATGGTTTTTTACGGCTATAAAGCTATAAAGCTCACTGCTTTTTATCACTGAATCATCCATTGTATGAATGTATCACAGTCTGTTTATCCATTCACCTATTGAATGACATCTTCCTTGCCTCCAGTTTTTGGTGATTATGAATACAGCTGCTATAAACATTGTATGTAGGTTTTGCATAGACAAAAGTTTTCAAATGAATTTGGATAAATACCTAGGAGCATGATCGCTGGGTCATATAGTAAGATTACGTGTAGCTTTGTAAGAACTGTTACGCTGTCTTCTCAAGTGGCTGTTCCACTTTGCATACCCATCAGCAATGAATTTCCTGTTCTGTATCCTCATCAGTTTTTGGTATTATCAGGTTTTTTTTTTTTTTTTAAAGATTTTATTTATTTATTTGACAGAGAGAGAGGCAGCGGGAGAGGGAACACAAGCAGGGGGAGTGGGAGAGGAAGAAGCAGGCTTCCCACTGAGCAGGGAGCCTGATGTGGGGCTCAATTCCAGGACTCTGGGATCACAACCTGAGCTGAAGGCAGACGCCTAATGACTGAGCCACCCAGACACCCCAGGTTTTCTTTTTTTAAAATTTTAGCCATTCTAATAGATGTGTATTGGTGTCTCTTTTCAATTTGCATTTCTCTAATGACACTGAGCATTTTTCCATATACATATTTGTCATGTGTAGATTGTCGTCTTTGTTGAGGTATATGTTCAAATCTTTTCTCTATTTCTTTTTTGTTTATTGGGTTGTTTGTTTTCTTACCGTTTAGTTTTCTGTATATTTAGTATACCTGTCCTTTATCAGGTATGTGTTTTGCAAATATTTTTTCACACTCTGTAGCTTGTCATTTCATTCTTTTCACAGTGTCTTTCATAGAACAGAAGTTTTTAATAGAGTCTACCTTATTTTTTACTTCATGGATTATGGTTTTTGTATCTGAAAACTCATCGCCAAACCCAAGATCACATGTATTTTCTCCTAAATTTTCTTTTTTTTTTTTTTTTTTTTAAGATTTTATCTATCTGACAGAGAGAGAGACAGCTAGTGAGAGAGGGAACTCAAGCAGGGGGAGTGGGAGAGGAAGAGAGAGGCTCATAGCGGAGGAGCCCGATGTGGGGCTCGATCCCAGAACTCCGGGATCACGCCCCGAGCCGAATGCAGATGCTTAACCGCTGTGCCACCCAGGTGCCCCCTCCTACATTTTCTTCTGGAAGTTTATAGTGTTGCATTTTATATTTAGGTCTATGATCCATTTTAAATTACTTTTTGTAGAAGGTGTAAGATCTCAGTCTAAATTTTTTTTTTTTTTGCAAGTGGAGATACAGTTTTCTACCACTATTGGTTGAAAGACTACTTTCTCCATTGAATTGCCTTTGCTCCTTTGTCAGAGGTCAGTCATCCTTTAACTTTTAACACATTTATGTCTCTCTATTTAAAACGTGTTTCCTAGAGATAGCTTAGAGTTGAGTCTTATTTTATTTCTTTTATCTAGTCCAGTAAGTTCTTTTAATAGGAGTCTTTAGACCACTTAAAATTTAAAAAATCAGTTTTATTGGGGCGCCTGGGTGGCACAGCGGTTAAGCGTCTGCCTTCAGCTCAGGGCGTGATCCCGGCGTTACGGGATCGAGCCCCACATCAGGCTCCTCCGCTATGAGCCTGCTTCTTCCTCTCCCACTCCCCCTGCTTGTGTTCCCTCTCTCGCTGGCTGTCTCTATCTCTATCAAATAAATAAATAAAATCTTAAAAAAAGAATAAAATCAGTTTTATTGAGTTCTAACTTACACATCATAAAATTCACCCATTAAAAGGGTACAATTCAGTGGTTCTTAGTACTATTTACAGAATTTTCCTGCCATCAGTGTAATCTCATTTAGTGCATTTTCATCACCACAGAAAGAAACCTTGTGTCCATTGCAGTCACTGTCTTACCCCCCACTTGCCCACCGCAGCCCTAGGCAACCACTATTTTCTGTCCCTAAAGATTTGCCTATTCTGGATATTTCATAAAATGAAATCATACAGTATGTAATCTTTTGCAGCTAGCTTTCATTTACGATAAGGTTCTTGAGGTTCATTCCTGTTGTATAAGAAATTCATTCCTTTTTTTTAAATTGTGGCAAAATTCACATAAAATTTACTATTTTAACTGGGTGGGGGATGGGCAAAATAGATGAGGGGGAATGAAAGATACAGGCTACCAATTATGGAATGTATAAGTCATGGGGTGAAGGTACACAGCATAGGGAATATAGTCAGTGGTATTGTAATAGCATTGTGTGGTGATAGATAATAGGTATGTGGTGATCATAACATAATGTGTAGACTTGTGGAATCACTGTGTTGTACACCTGAAAATAATGTAATGTTGTGTGTTAACTATACTTCAGTTAAAAAAAAGTGAAAAAAGCTCACCATTTTAACAATTTAAAAATGCCCAATTCAGTGGCATTTAGTACAGTCACAGTGTTACACAATCATCAACCACTATCTAGTTCCAGAATATTTTCATCACCCCAAAAGGAAACTCCTTTCCCTTTAAGCAGTCACTCCCCATATCCCCCCTACCCCCCAGGCCCTGGCAACCACTAGTCTGCTTGCTTTTTCTATGGTTTTGCCTATTCTGGATATTTCCTATAGATGAAATTGTGCAGTATGTGACTTTTTAAAAAATTGAGGCAAAGTTGATATAAAACATATTAGTTTCAGGTGTATAGCATAGTAATTCGATTTTTGTATACATTACAAAGCGTAGTCTGGGGGCACTTGGGTGGCTCAGTCTGTTGGGTGGCTGCCTTTGGCTCTGGTCCTGATCTTAGGGTCCTGGGATTAAGCCCCATATCGGGCTCCCTGCTCAGTAGGGAGCCACATCTCCCTCTCCCTCTGCTGCTCTGCTCTGCTTGTGCTCTCTAGCTCATGCTCTCTCTCAAATAAATGAATAAAATCTTTAAAAAAATGCACAAAAAACCCCCAAAGTATAGTCTAGTTATCATCTGTTACCATGCAATTGACGCTCTTGACCCATTTCACCCACCGTGAATCCCTTTCCCTTATGGTAATGACTGATCTTTTCTCTATATCTCTTGAGTTTTTTGTTTTTTTTTTTAAAGATTTTATTTATTTATTCGACAGAGATAGAGACAGCCAGCAAGAGAGGGAACACAAGCAGGGGGAGTGGGAGAGGAAGAAGCAGGCTCATAGCGGAGGAGCCTGATGTGGGGCTCGATCCCATAACGCCGGGATCACGCCCTGAGCCGAAGGCAGACGCCCAACCACTGTGCCACCCAGGCGCCCCTCTATATCTCTGAGTTTTGTTTTGTTTTTTAGATTCCACACAGAAGTAAAATCATATAGTGTCTGTCTTTCTGTGTCTGACTTATTTCACTTAGCATAATACCCTCAAGGTCCATCCATGTTGTCACAAATGCAGGATTTCCTTCTTTTTATGGCTGAGTAATATTCCAGTGTGTGTGTGTGTGTGTGTGCGTGCGCGCGCGCACACACACACACATCTTTAGCCATTCATCCATCTGTGGACATTTAAGTTGTTTCCATATCTTGACTATTGTAAATAATGCTGCAGTGAACATAGGGATGAATATATCTTGTGAATTAATTTTTTGTTTTCTTTGGATAAATATCCAGAAGTGGAATAACATGGTGTTTCTGTTTATTTTGGGGAACCTCCATATTGCACCAATTTATATTCCCATTGATAGTGGACAAGTGTTCTTTTTTCCACATTCTTGCCCAACACTTGTTTCTTTTTGATAATTGCTATTCTAACAGGTATAAGGTAATACCTTATTGTGGTTTTGATTTACATTTCCCTGATAATTACTGATGTAGTATCATTAATAGCTGAATGCTTTCTAGGTTCATCCATGTTAGAGCATATATTAGTAGTACTTCATTCCTTTAATGGCTGATAATCTAGTGCATGAAAACCACATTTTGTTTATTGATTCTGACTTGATAGAATCAAGTTGGGTTGTTTCTGCATTTTGGCTATTTTAAGTAGTGCTGCTATGAGTATTTTTTTTTTTTAAAGATTTTATTTATTTATTTGACAGAGATAGAGACAGCCAGCGAGAGAGGGAACACAAGCAGGGGGAGTGGGAGAGGAAGAAGCAGGCTCATAGCGGAGGAGCCTGATGTGGGGCTCGATCCCATAACACCGGGATCACGCCCTGAGCCGAAGGCAGACGCTTAACCGCTGTGCCACCCAGGCGCCCCTGCTATGAGTATTTGTATACTAGTTTTTATAGGGACATATTTTTCATTTGTCATGATAGTGACGTAAATTTAGTGAAATTATTGATAAGGTTGGGTTTGAATCTATTACATTGCTATTTATTTTATTTTATTTTATTTTATTTTATTTTATTTTATTTTTCCTTGCTGTTTTTAATTTGTCCTATCTGTTCTTTTTTTTTTTTTTTTAAGATTTTATTTATTTATTTGACAGAAAGCTTAAGAAGGTGGAGTGGCAGGCAGAAGCAGGCTTCTAGCTGAGCAGAGAGCGTGACATGGGACTCTATCCCAATCATGACCTGAGCTGAAGGCAGACTCTTAACCAACTGAACCACCCAGGAGCCCCTGTTCTTTTTGGATTGAATATATTTTAGTATTCTATTTATCTCTGTATTGTCTTGTTATCTATATGTCTTTTTTTTTTAAGTAGTTGCCTTAGGGCTTATAAATGCATCTTTATAACTCACCACAGTTTATCTTCAAATAGTATTATACTGTGTTATGTATAACCTAGGACTCTTTTTTTTTTTTTAAAGATTTTATTTATTTATTTGACAGAGAGAGACAGCCAGCGAGAGAGGGAACACAAGCAGGGGGAGTGGGAGAGGAAGAAGCAGGCTCCTAGCGGAGAAGCCTGATGTGGGGCTCGATCCCAGAACGCTGGGATCACGCCCTGAGCCGAAGGCAGACGCTTAACAACTGTGCCACCCAGGCGCTCCTCTTTTTTTCTTTTCTTTTTTTTTAAAGATTTAATGTATTTGAGAAAGAGCACGAGCAGGCGGAGGGCAGAGGGAGAGGGATGGGGAGCCCAATATGGGGCTCGATCCCAGGATTCCAAGATCACGACCTGAGCTGAAGTCAGATGCCCACCGACTGAGCCACCCAGGTGCCCCAATGACTTAGGACTCCTAATTAAGTACAATTCTATTCTCTTGCATTCTTCCTCATCATTAAAAACAGAATAATACTAGTTCTACCTTATTGGGTTGTTACGAGTGTGAAATGAGTTAATGCATGTAAGATACTTTGAACATAGCTCATGCTTTTATTTATATTGGGAATAATAGAAGAAAACTTCATTAGAATTTCTGAACTCCAGAGCTTGTTTCTTTTCCTGTCTGCGTCAGCTTCCTACTTCCATGATCACACCCAAGACTATTGGTTCTCAATTCTGGCTGTACATTGCAGTTAACTGAGCAGCTTAAAAATATTTATGGTACTATGCCACCCTCAAATTCTTACTTTATTGGTTTAATAGGTATTTTTTAAAGTGTTCCAGCTGGTTCCATTGTGTAGTTAGTGTGGAAAACCATTACCCTAGACTTTATGACCATAATCTGTCACTGAAAGTATTTTAAGCATCTAACTGATTTTCGTCTCCTCTTTGGCCACCTTATCTACTCTGGTACCCTGTTCTGATATTCTTTAGATTCCATTGAGGTCCAGGCCATTAGCCACATCACTTTTTCACTGTCATCCCCCACGTATAGTAATTTCTTTCTTTATCCAGTTACATTGGTTCAGTGAATAAAAATTTTAATGCCTACAAGTGTTCTGTACCATTTCATGGGATCAAGTTACCAATTCCCTCATTTCTCTCTTCCTTCACTATAATTGAGGTAAGGGGTGCCTGGGTGGCTCAGTCGGTTAAGCTCCAGACTCTTGATTTCAGCTCAGGTCAGGATCTTAGGGTTGTGGGATCTGGCCTTTTGTCGGTTCCGTGCTCAGTGTGGAGTCTGTAGTCTGCTTGGGATTCTCTCTCTCCCTCTCCCTTTGCTCCTTTCTCCGCTCATGTGCTCTCTTTCTTCAAGATTTTATTTATTTATTAGAGAGAGAAAGAGGGAGAAAACACAAGTGGGGAAAGGGGCAGAAGGGGAGGGAGAAGCATACTCCTCACTGAGCGGGAAGCCTGATGCAGGGCTCGATCCCAGGACCTCGAGTTCATGACCTGAGCCACCGAGGCACCCAAAATAAATAAAATCTTTAAAAACAACAACAACCTATAACTGAGGCAAAACTTCAATTCTGATTAATTCATTACTTTGCCAACTCCACTTCCTTGAACCTGAGCAGCTGAGTGTGATTGGAGAAAACAAGAGTGCTGACTGGTCTCACTTTAAATTTATGGCCACAAATATCACTTGTGCCCCCAGCATTACCTCCTCATTTTGCTCTTCCACTTTCACTAAGAAGACCATTTAATCTCTTTTCTTTCCATACTCTTGCCCATATACATATGTACGCCTTACTTTTGCAAAGAGGTCTTCCCTGATTGCACTGTAAAAATAAGTCCTTCTGTTATCACTTTCTTTCCCTCTGTTTTGCTTTATTTTTCTTCATAGTACTTACATTTTCTGAAATTATTTATTTATAAGTTTATACTTGTTTACTGATTATTTCCCAACTATGATGTAAGTTCCATAAAGACAGGGCATTTGGTGTTTTCATTGCTTCAATTCCCAGCATTTAGAGCAATGTCTGAGGCTCGGTAATAGGTCATTAATAAACCAGCAGTGATTGATTAGCAAGCATAAGAGCTCATTCGTATTAGCCACACAACTGTAAAATACTAATGAATAATCTACACAAGACCTGAATGAAAAAGATTATACTTTGCTTAAAAGCTTTTTTTTAAAAAAGACCTGAATGAAATGGAGAGTCATACCATGCTCCTGAGTAGGGAACTTAATATTGTAAAGATGCCCATTCTCCTTAAATAAACTGTGTTTTGAGCAGTTCTAAAAAAGATCTCAGCTCCCACCCCTGTCCTCTCCCCAACCTCCACTGAAACTTGATAAACTTAGATGAATAAGGCTGGAAAGTCTTTAAAAAAAGGGGGTGGTGGTGAAGAGGAGGTTTATCTGCCAGATCAGAAAACATTTAGAGCTATTATAATTACCTATGGGTGATACCAGCTTGAAAATTGGCTAATGAAACAAAACAAAGGTTGGCTTTTATAGGATTATATAAGACATTAGTATATGAGAAAGATGAGAAAAGAATTATTCAGTAAGTTAACCTTTCTGTAATACGTAGAGGACGCTGTTCTAAATTTTATTCTGTAGAGCATTTTTTCTTTTTTTTTTCTGTGTTTTTTTACATTTAAATTCAGTTAACTAACATATAATGTATTATTTGTTTCAGGGGTACAGGTCTGAGATTCATGTCTTATATAATACCCAGTGCTCATTACAACCCATACCATCCCCAGTGTCCATCACCCAGTTATCCCATTCCCCCATCCTCCTCCCCTCCAGCAACCCTCAGTTTGTTTCCTAAGATAAGAGTCTCTTACAGTTTGTCTCCCTCTCTGGGTTCATCTTGTTTCATTTTTTCCTCTCTTCCCCTATGATCCTCTGCCTTGTTTCTTTTCTTTTTTTTTTTTCTTTTTTTTTAAAGATTTTATTTATTTATTCGACAGAGATAGAGACAGCCAGCGAGAGAGGGAACACAAGCAGGGGGAGTGGGAGAGGAAGAAGCAGGCTCATAGCGGAAGAGCCTGATATGGGGCTCGATCCCATAACGCCAGGATCACGCCCTGAGCTGAAGGCAGGCGCTTAACCGCTGTGCCACCCAGGCGCCCTCTCTGCCTTGTTTCTTAAATTCTACATATTAGATTATATGATAATTGTCTTTTTCTGATTGACTTATTTCACTTAGCATAATACCTTCTAGTTCCAACCCTGTTGCTGCAAATGGCAAGATCTCATGTTTTGATGGCTGCATAATATTCCATTGGGTATATATATACACACCCCATCTCCTTTATCCATTCATCTGTCAGTAGACATCTGGGCTCTTCCCATAGTTTGGCTATTGTGGACATGTTGCTATAAACATTGGGGGGCAGGTGCCCCTTTGGATCACTAAATTTATATCTTTGGAGTAAATACCCAGTAGTGCAATTGCTGGATTGTAGGGTAGCTAGCTCTATTTTCAACATTTTGAGGAACCTCCATACAGTTTTCCAGAGTGGCTGCACCAGCTTGCATTCCCACCAACAGTGTAGGAGGGTTCCCCTTTCTCCAGGTCCTTACCAACATCTGTCGTTTCCTGACTTGTTAATTTTAGCCATTCTGACTGGTGTGAGGTAGTATCTCATTGTGGTTTTGATTTGTATTTCCCTGATGCCGAGTGATGTTGAGCACTTTTTCATGTGTCTATTGGCCATTTGGATGTCGTCTTTGTAGAAATGTCTATTCACATCAGAAGGCATGTAATATCAGTTTGACTAATCATTAATGATGTTAATTTTGATTATTTGGCTAAAGTGGTGACCACCAGCTTTCTCTGGTGATACATTTTCTTCTTTTTTTCTTAGAGAGGGTGCGGAAGAGCAGAGATAAAATCTTAAGCAGGCTCTGACAGGGCTTATCCCACAACACCGAGGTCTTTACCTGAGTCGAAATCAAGAGTTGGATTCTTAACCAACTGAGCCACCCACGCACCCTGATACATTTTATTCTCTTGTAATTATTAGTATGTCTGGGAAAAGGCCTTGAGACTGTATAAATATCCTGTATTCAACAGCCTTCTGCCCAGAGATTTTAGCATCTGCTGGTAATTCTTGCTTGAAACTGAATACTGTGATGATTGTAAAATGGTTTTTGATCATTCATTCTATGTTTATTAGTTGGCATTCTGTTGTGAAGAAACTTCTTTCCCTCCCCCTCATTCATTTATTTTATAATATCAGTGTAGACTCAAGGATTAAAAAAAACCAGTGTGTTATAATCTATTATTATCATTCATTTTGATGCTAAAATTATTCCCAGTCTGGTTAGTGGGAGACTCTTCAAGCTAGATCCTGTGTCCTTTTGATAGGACCCCATTAGTCTTTGAGTAGTGTTTTTTTCCTTCTTAAGGTGTTCTAGGTATATCTCATGCCTTTTTTTTTTTTTTTTTAAGTTGGCTCCACACCCAGAATGGAGCCCAGCATGGGGCTTGAACTCAAAACCGTGATATCAAGACCTGGCCGAAATCAAGTTTGACACTTAACGGACAGAGCCACTCAGGCTCCCCTATCTTGTGCTTTTCTTGCCCAGCCTTGGAATTGGTCATTTCTCCAAGGAGGTCTAGTATCCTTTGATGAGGAATGGTTTTAAGAAACAAAGATTTAGGTGCTGAGTATGTTTGTTGCTGGTGGGGCGACACTGTTTTTGGGTTTCCTTTTCAGTAATAGGAGACATACACACATACACTTTTAACAGCTTTATTGATAAATAATTCACATATCACACAATTCACCTATTTAAAGCATATAATCCATTGGTTTTTAGTGTAGTCACAGATTGCTTAGCCATTACCACAATCAATTTTATCACCCCAAAAAAGAAACCCCATGCCCGTTAGAGTCATTCCCCCTTTCCCCCATCCCCCCAATCTAGGCAGCTACAAATCGATTTCTCCTTTTATAGATTGCCTATTTTGGACATTTCGTATAAATGGAACCATACTATATGTGGTATTTTGTGACTGACTTCTTCTTCTTAGTGTCATGTTTTAGGGTTTATCCATGTTTAGCATGTATCAGTACTTAATTCCTCTTTACTGCTGAAGATAGTCCGTTGTATGGATGTACTGCATTTTATTTGTCCCCTCATCTGTTGGTGGACATTTGGGCTATTCCCATTTTTTGTCTAGTATAAATAATGTTGACACACATATTTAAAATTTATTTATTTTTAATTAATTAATTTATTGAGAGAGTGAGAACGAGAGAGATCACAGAGGGAGAGGGAGAAGAGAAGCAGACTCCCCACTGAGGAGGGAGCCCGATGTAGGGCTCGATCCCAGGACCCCGAGATCATGACCCGAGCTGAAGGCAGACGCTCAACTGACTCAGCCACCCAGCACCCCTAAAAATTTTTGTTATTGAATTATTTTAGGTTTACTGAAAAGTTGAAAAGATAGTACAGAGAATTCCTGTATTCCTCTATAGTTAACATCTTACATTACCAAAGACATTTGTCAAAACTAAGACAACATTGTTATATTGCTTTTAACTAAAATCCAGATTTTATTTTAATCTCACTAGTTTTTATGTTAATGTGCTTTTTCTGTTCTATATTCCAGTTCACGGTACCACATTACATTTAGTGCATACGTATTTTAAAATCGTGAGTTCATACTGATGCCTCTAATTCTGTGGCAGTACACATACTCTTAGTTGCCCTCTCCCATCCTGTATTTATCGCTCTCTTTTCTCACAGTAAGAATTCTGGCTTCCAACAATCGTTCAGATATAGAGTATGTACAGAATAATGTTTGAATTGCTGCAGCCATACCACTATGTCTGAGGTTAGGATTTCTTTTTCAGTTCTTTATGTTAAATTGTTTAAATTATCTGCATTAGTTCTATTTTTCATTCCCTTTTATGTGATTATATTGTCAATTTGGTATACAATTAGTTTTATTGGCTTATATATTATTGGTGAAGTTAGGTATTTAACCACGTCAAAAAGTTTTTTTTAAAGATTTTATTTATTCATTTGAGAGAGAGTGAGCACAAGCAGTAGAGGCAGAGGGAAAGGGAGAAGCAAACTCCCCACTGAGCTGGGAGCCGGACGTGGGGCTCCGTTCCAGGCCCTGGAGATCATGAAGGCAGATGCTTAACCATCTGAGCCACCCAGGTGCCCCTCAAAAAAATTTTTTTAATGGAATTTAGAAATTGTTCTTTTCTAGACTTTTAATTTAAACTTTACAGTGACTATATCCTGCTTAATGTGTTTTGTTTGAACTTAGTATTGTTTACAAGAATTCTGAATTAGTTGCCGATATTTTAGAACATGGAGATTTACATAAATATCCTGATTTCTGGCTTCTTTTAAGAAGGCAAAAAAGAAATTCTGGTTTTGCCAAGTCCATTTGGCAACAATTGGATGATCTGACTAGTAGTGGCTGCCTCTGTTCTCTAGTTCCCACGACTCTTACATCCTGCTTGACCCCTTTAGGCATTTGTATTTGCAGCCTTTCTTTACAACCCTCCTTCTTTACAAAACTTTTCAGTGGCAGGTGCAACAGTAGAGAATTACACTGCTTTGTGTTCTGAAAAAGGAACTGATTTTGTCTGAAGTGACTTTTTTCAATTTTGTAATTTCATGACCCAGCCAGTGTAGCTAGCTCATGTTGATAATGCTTTCTAAATGGATTCACCAAGGCTCTATTTTAAATTGCTTAAATGTAGCAAATAACTTTGATAATACTGTACTCTCTTTGTGGTTTAAATGACATTCATTCTCCATGGTTTGGAACACCAAGGAACACACATATATTTTTGAAGCCTTAAACAGATCTTTTTGTTACAGTGAGAGAATTGTGTAAACTACATTTAGCTTTATAGATTGACGTTACTGACATTTTGTTGATATTAACAGCATTTATTCATTAAAGTGTATGCCATTCTAAACAGTAGGGTGAAATGAAATTGATTCTGAAAGATTATCTTAGCAGTAGTTGGAAAATGAAATTTAATTATTAGACTCTGTACCTGTTAGTTTCTATAAATATTTTAATGTTTTTCAAAAGCTTTTGTTAATACAGAATAATTTTTATTGGAGATAGAGAAGGCCGTTTCATAATGATAAAGGGGTCAGTTAATCAAAAGGACATAGCAATTCTACATGTTTATGCCCTTAATAATGGAGCTTCAAAATATATGAAGCAAAAACTGGTAAGAATTAAAAGGAGAAATAGACAAATCTGCAATTATAGTCAGAGATTTTAATATTGTTCTCTTAATAATAGAACAAGTGGACAGAAAATCAGTAAGGATATAGTAGACTTGAACAACACTATTAACGTACTTGATTGACATTTGTAGAGCCCTCTGTCCAACAACAGAATACACATGCTGAAGTGCTAAAGTACACATGGTGTATTTATCAAGGTAGGCCATATTCTTTTTATTTTTATTTTTTTTAAAGATTTTATTTATTTTTTCGACAGAGATAGAGACAGCCAGCGAGAGAGAGAACACAAGCAGGGGAAGTGGGAGAGGAAGAAGCAGGCTCCTAGTGGAAGAGCCTGATGTGGGGCTCGATCCCATAACGCCAGGATCACGCCCTGAGCCGAAGGCAGACGCTTAACCGCTGCGCCCCCAAGGTAGGCCATATTCTTACCCATAAAACGAGTCTCAATAAATGTAAAAGAATTCAAGTTTTACATAGTATATTCTCTGACAACAGTGTAATTAAATTAGAAATTAATAACCCGAGATTCTTAGAAAATTCCTGAGTACAAAATTTGGAAACTAAAAAACATACTTTTAAATAGTCCATTGGTCAAAGAAAATACTTTAAGAAAGGGAAATTAAAAAGTGTTTTGAACTGAATAAAAAGAAAACATACACAAATTTTTGGATGCCACTAAAACATTACTTGTGGGATTTATAACATGAAATACCTACAATAGAGAAGAAGAATGGTTTCCAATCAGTGACCTCAGCTTCCGCCTTAAGAAACTAGAAAAAGAAGAACGAATTAAATTTTGCATAAACAGAGGGAAGGAAATAATGAAGATCAAAATAGAAATCAATGAAGTATAAAACAAAAGCAATAGAGAAAAATTAATGAAACCAAAAGCTGTCTTAGGGAAGGTCAATAAAATTGATAAATTTCTGGGTGCCTGGGTGGCTCAGTTGGTTAAGCGTCTGCCTTCAGGGTCCCAGGATCAGGCCCTGCATCAGGCTCTCTGCCCACTGGGGAGTCTGCTTCTCCCTCTCCTGCTCCTCACCCCCAGCCCCAGCTCGTGTTCTCTCTCTCTCTCTCTCAAATAAATAAATAAAATCTTAAAAAAAAACTGATGCATTTCTAGCCAGACTGGTGAGGAAAAAAGGAGACCCAAATTAATAATATTGGGAATGAGAGAGGTGACATCACTACATATTCTACAGATATTAAAAGTATAATAAGGAACTATTATGAACAGCTTTGTGCCAATAAATATGACAATTTAGGTGAAATGGACAAATTTCTTGGAAGACACTGCTATAGACTGACTGTCCCCTCCCCCCCTTCAGATGTTGAAACCTAATCCCCAGGGTGATGGTATTTGGAGGTGAGGCTTTAGGAGGTATTTCAGTCCTGAGGGTAAAACCCTCACGAGGGGAATTAGTGCCTTCCATAAAAGAGATGCCAGAGAGATCCCTTGCTCCTTTCCATTATGTGAAGTTACAGTGGAAAGACAGCCTTCTAGGATCTAGGAAGCCAGTCCTCACTATACAGTGAATCTGCCAGTGCCTTGACCTTGGACTTCCCAATCTCAAGAACTGTGAGAAATAAATTTCTGTTGTTTATAAGCCTTCCAATCTATGGTATTCTGGCATAGCAGCCTGAATGGACACAAACGATGAAAGTTTATTCAAGAGAAAGTAGGTAACCTGAATAGCCTATATGTGTTAAAGGAATTGAATTTTTAGTTATAAAAACCTACCTACAAAGAAAACTCCAGACCCAAATGATTTTGCAGGTGAATTCTATCAAATATTTAAGGAAGAAATAATACCAATTCTATACAAACTGCCCCAGAAACTTGAAGAGGAGGAAGTTCTTCCTAGCTCATTCTGTGACACTATCATTACCTTGGTACCAAAACCAGATAAAGACATTACAAGAAAACTACAGACCAGTATCCCTCATTAACATACATAAATTTTCAAGCAAAATTTTAGCAAATAGAATGCAAGAATATAAAAGGGGATAATATATCATGACCAAGTGGGGTTTATTTTAGGAATGCAGTGTTGATTAATAATTTGAAAATTAATCATTGTAGTTCACTGTGTTAAACAAAGATAGAGAAATGTTTCTTGTCAGTAGATGCAGAAAAAGTGTGTGATAATGTCTAACATCTATTCCTGATAAAGTCTAAGGATTAGAAAGGAACTTTCTTAACTTGATAAAGAGCATTTATGAAAAACCTACAAGTAACATCATATTTATTGATAAAAGACTGAATGCTTTCCCTGTAAGATTAGGAACAAAATGAAGATGTCCGCTCTCAACATTTCTCTCTTTAAAAAAAAAAAATCATTGATTTATTTAAGTAATGTCTGCACCCAGCATAGGGCTTGAACTCACGACCCTGAAATCAAGAGTCACGTGCTTTACTGACTGAGCCAGCCAGGTGCCTCTCCTTTTTTCTTTTTTTTCCCTTTTTAATCAAAGAAATGTGTATTAAAATCTCTCTATACCAATTTTACTCTAACACTATAAACATAAATACAGTTGTAACTCTCACTGAACCATAGATAGATTACTGTTGCCAGGGTAAATTGGTATGTTCTTTTGAAAAGGCAAGAAGTATATAATAGTTGTTACACATTGATTTATATACTATGATCTGGAAAGCTGATTCTGGGAGTTTACTCTGTAACTTAACTGAAGCCCAGAAGGTTAATATGGAGACATGCTTATTGATACATTTTCTTTTTTTTTTTCTTTTTTACTCTAGCAAATATACATAACATTTATCATTTTAACCATTTGTAAGTATACGTTTCAGTGGCATTAAATACATTGGCAGTGTTGTATAACCATTGCCACTGCTATACCCAAAACTTTTCCATCATCCCCAACATAAACTCTGTCCCCATTAAACAATAACTTTCCATTCTTCCCCCTCCCAGCCCCTGGTAACCCCTACTTTACTTTATGTCTCTATGAATTTATTCAGTGTACCTTATATAGGAACCATATAATATTTGTTCTTCTGTGTCTTTCTGAGTTATTTCACTTAGCATAAAGCTTTCAGAGTTCATCCATGTTACAGCACTTATCAAATTCAGTTCCTTTTTATGACAATAATATTCTGTAATTGTAATGATATGTCACATTATGTTTATCCATTCATTTTTTGGATGGATATTTGGGTTTTTACCATTGGTTATTGTGAATAATGCTGCTATGACTAATGATCCTGAGTACCTTTCATGTGCTTATTGGTCATTTGTATATCTTCTTTGGTCATCATTTCTTTTGAACACTCTGCTGGATGTTCTACCTAGTACAGTAAGACAAGAAAAAGAAATAAAAGGCATCTGTATTGGAAAGAAAGAAGTAAATTTGTCTTTATTGATGGGCACATTATGTAGAAAATTTGATGGTACCTACAAAACTCTACAACTTTGAAGCAACTGTATGAAGATTGCACTGTATAAGATCAAGATATTAAATCAATTGTATTTCTGTGTAGTAGCAAATAATTGGAAATTTAGTTAAAAAGGAAACAGTGTCATTTACAATAGCATTAATTATTACGTTGTTAAGCAAAATCCGAAGAGATGTGAGGGCCGTATGCTGTAAACATTGATGAGAGAAATTTTTACAAATCTAAGTAAGTGCAGAGATGAACCTTGTTCATGGGTTTGAAGACTTAATATTGACAGTCTTTCTTAAATTGACCTCCAGTTTCAACACAGTCCTAGTTAAAATCCTAGTAGCGTTTTTTGGTGGTAGAAATGGACAGGCTGGTTCCGAAATGCTTATTGAAATACAAAGGACCTAGAATAGAATAATCAAAACAATTTTGAAAAAGAACAGAGTTTGAAGACTAACACTTCCTGATTTCAAGATTTGTTATAAAGCTTCAGTAATCAAAATCATTTGGTACTGACGTATAGACAGATCAGTGGAATGAAGAATCCAGAGATGAATATAAACATATTGGGTGGTTGGTTTTTGAATAAAGGTACAAAGGCAAAACAGTGGAGAAAAGTTAGTTTTTTTAACCAGTGGTGCTGGAAAAATTGGATATCTATATATAAAAAGTGGATCTTTATTCATACCTCACACTATATACAAAAACTAACTCAAAATGGATCATAGACTTAAATGTAAAGCTTGAAATTATAAAACTTTTTGAGGAAAACATTGGAGAAAACCTTTGTGACTTTAGATTAGACAGTGATTTCTTAAATATGATACCACAAGCACGACCCATAAAAGAACAGATTGGTAAATTGGACTTCATCAAAAATAAAAACTTCTACTTTTCAAAAGGTACTATTAGAGTAAAAAAACAAGTCATAGATTGGGAGAAAATATTTGCTAAGCATATGCCTGATAAATGATTTTTCTATAGAATGTATAAAGAACTTTCAAAACTCAAGAATGGGGGTGCCTGGGTGGCTTAGTTGGTTGAGCGTCCGACTGTTGTTTCAACTCAGATGGTGATCTCAGGGTTGTGAGATTGAGCCCCATGTGAGGCTCCGCGCTAAGGGGGCTGTCTGCCTGTCCCTCTCCCTCCCCCTCTGGCCCTCCCCCCACTAGTGCACAAGCTCTCTCCTTTTCTCTCCTTCTAAACTAAATTAAACAAACAAATAAATAAATAAAATCTTAAAAACAAAAAACAACTCAAGAATGAGTAAACAAACAGCCCAAGTAGAAAATGGGCAAAGATTTGAACAGAAACTTCAGTGAAGAAAATACATGGATGGAAAATAAGCACATGAAAATGTGGTTAACATCACTAGTCATTAGAAAGATGCATATTAATGATTGCCTGGGTGGCTCAGCCAGGTAAGCATCAGACTCTTGATCTCAGGGTTGTGAGTTCAAGCCCTGAGTTGGGCTCCATGCTAGTTGTGGAGCCTACTTGGAAAAAAAAAAGATACAAATTAAAATGATAGTTAAGTATCACTAAAGGCATGTTAGAGTGTCTCCATTTAAAAGACCGTATATAGAGCTATAGAGAGGATTTAGAACAACTGGAAGTCTCATGTACTGATGATAGGAATATAAAATGGTATCCTCAGTCTAGGAAACTATTTAGCAGTTTTTTAGAACTGTATATACCTTGCAGGTGATCTAGTCCTTTCGTCTTAAGAATTGACCTAAGGTGAATGAAAGCTTATGCCCATAAGGCTTATACGTGGGTGTTTATGACAGCTTTATTCGTAATAACTCCAAACTGAAAATAACCCTAATGTCTATTAATAAGGTAACTAGGTAAACATATTGTGGTACACTCAACAGTGGAATACTGCTTAGCAATAGAGAGGAATGAGGGGCACCTGATAGGGCATGCAACTCTTCATTTTGGGGTTGTGAGTTGGGTATAGAGATTACTTTAAAAAATATTTAAAAAAATATACAAAGGAATGAACTATTGATACAAACAACAGTATGAATGAATCTTAAAATAATTATGAAAAAAGAATACATACTATATGATTCCATGTACATCAGTTCTAAAAACTAATGACAAAGCAGATTACTCGTTGCCTGGGGAGGAAGGGATATATGAAAATTTGGGGTTTTGATGGATATGTTTGCTATCTTGATTGTGGTAATGATTTCTCAGGTGTATGTATCTATGGAAATTTATACTTTAAATATGGACATTTTATTGTATGTAATTTATACTTAAATAAAGTTGTTTTTAAAAAGCACATAAAATCCATGGAAATATTTAAAACCTCAGAAGTTTAATTTTATTTTTAGAGGTGCTGAGTTTAGAGATAATAGAAATCTTGACTCAATGTTCATAATGTCTGGGTTTCTACCGTGTATTACCTTAATACAATACAGTCTCTTAATATGTGTTTTATATAATTTTGTCTTCTTTAGTTATAGTATTTTATGCTCTGTCTGGTATTTATGTAGGAAATACATAGTGATTCCTAGACTGACTTAATTTACATGGTGTTCCCATAAAGTTTCTTTTTTTTTTTTTTTAAAGATTTTGTTTATTTATTTGACAAAGATAGAGACAGCCAGCGAGAGAGGGAACACAGCAGGGGGAGTGGGAGAGGAAGAAGCAGGCTCCCAGCGGAGGAGCCCAATGTGGGGCTCCATCCCCTAACGCCGGGATCACGCCCTGAGCCGAAGGCAGCCGCTTAACCGCTGTGCCACCCAGGCGCCCCCCCATAAAGTTTCTTAACTAGAAGGGACAGGCTCCTAACTGGATTAGGAAGCCAGTTTGATTACCTTCATTATTATTACCTTTATTTTTTTTGTCTTAGACCTTGACTTAATTCATGATGAACTCAATTCATTTGTTTAAATGTGAAGCTTAGCTTTAGGAATTTTGTAACCTAAAAGAGAATGATTTTTTAAATGATCTGAATATTGTTCATTAAGTGCATTTTGTTGAAGCACTGTAGCCCATAGCCCACTTCTGACAGTTTGATTATTCTTAACAGGGCCTTGGCACATGAAAGGATCATAGTTGCCTTACAAATGAGTTGATGCTGTAAGCTTGTACTGTATAGCAGGTAAAAGCTGACAAGATAATACCAAAACAGGCTGCTTCTCTGGGAGGACAACAATTTGATTATAAATCCAGCTGGGAAATGTGCTTGTTGATAACTGTTAACTCAGGAGTGTTTATAAACTTTATAAAATAAAGTATTTTATTTAATGGAGGTCTTTTTTCTTTTTTTTCCTCTTCTAGGAAATACAGTAGCAACCATGATAGAAGACAAAGGGCCAAGAGTGACCGACTACTTTGTTGTGGCAGGTCTCACTGACACATCTACTCTTTTAGATCAAGAAGTAAATCGTTTAGATACTAAGTCAACTGGGCCTAAAGCTCCAATTACAGACATTGCAGTTATTAACAAATCTGCTGGGGAAACGGTACCTGAAGGTTACACCTGTGTTGAAGCCACTCCATCAGCTCTTCAAGCAAATTTGAACTATGGAAGTCTGAAAAGCCCAGAACTTTTCCTCTGTTATAAGAGAGCAAGAGATAAACCACCCCTTACCGACATTGGGTATGGTGACTTATTTTCTTTTGCTATAGTGAAGTAAATAACATTTATTTAAAGTGCATGGGAATAGAAATTTGAAATCCTTGATAGTTCTATTATTACTTGTTCCTTCAGGATCAAGTGTGGTAAGATACTACATATCTGTATCTACCCTTACTGAATTTCTTTGTATTGTACTTGAATCATTAGATCATTTCCTTTCAAAAGATTGAAATGAAGGCATTGGAGCCTGAAATGTGATTCCATTTCTCTTGTACTTTTCAGATAAGCTTATTAATTAAAAATAAAAGAACAAGAAGCTGTAATAAAAGACTATATTTTTAAGGAGCTACTTAGGTTATGTGATGAGGTTTTGTGAAGCCCTGAATTCATTTAACGAACATTCTTGTTTTTAAAAAAAAAAAAATTGTGCTGTGTGGCTTTTAGTCCCAGGAGGGAGGAGGTATTTACAGTTTAGAATGAGTATAATTGTTATGAGGTATTTAGTGTCTAGTCCACAGCAAGAGAAGTACATTTTTTGTAAAAGCCCTTTTTCCAAAAATGTCCACGTTGACCCTCTTTTGTAAATGAGATGTGCTTTTAGAATACCTATAATTATTACTTTAATAGGTATACATGTCATGTATTAAGCTGTTCTGCTTATTATAATTACCATCAGTTGGTAAAAACATACAGGTATTTGAGAGCATTAGGAAGTATTTGGGATCAGCTTGTCCATTTATGTAAAACATGAGATTGGAATTTTGGTGGGATTGTATTTAATGTATAGATCAAATTAGGGAGTACTGCCATCTTTATACCAGTTAAGTCTTCGAACTTACGAATGAGAGATAGCTTTCCCTTTATTTAGGTCTTTAATTTCTTTCAGCAATGTTTTACAGTTTTCAGTGTACAAGTCTTTCACCTCCTCGATACATTTTATTCCTTCATGTTTTATTCTTTTGAATTCTATTAAAAATGAATTGTTTTCTTAATTTCCTTTTTGGATTGTTCATTGCTGTTGTATACAAACACAGCTGAATTTTAATTTCATATGTTAATCTTATACCCTGCAACTTTGCTGAATTTTTTAGCTCTAATAGCTTTCTTTTGGATATTCAGGGATTTTTTAAATATATAGGGTCATGTCATTTACAAGTAGAGCTAGTTTTACTCCTTCCTTTGCAGTTTGTTGTTATTTGCTGCCTTGTCTTATTGCTCTGACTAGAACTTAACGTACAGCGTTGAATAGCAGTAGTGAAAACAGGTGTCCTTGGCTCATTGCTGGTCTTAGGTGGAAAGCTTTCAGTCTTTCACCATTGAATATGATGTTAGCTGTGGGTTTTTCGTAAATGCCGTTTATCATATTAAGAAAGGTCCCTTCTATTTCTGATTTTATGAGAGATTTTATCGTGACAGTGTGTCGGGATTTTTTTCAAATGCCTTTTCTTTGTTAATTGAGATCATGCAGGTATTTCTTTCTATTAATGTGATGTATTACATTGATTTTTCTTATTTTGAATCCTTTAATGTCATCACAATACCACACTGTAGAAATGATTAATTACTTAATATCACATATATCCAAATTTCCCTGATTGTCCCATGAAGTTGATTTTTTTTTTTTAATGGTTGCTGGTTTTTCTGATAATAGCTGTTCACATATTAAAGTAGTGAGCTGCTCCGTTTGACCACCACTTGTTGTCTTCATCACCTCCTTTACTTTTGCATTAAAGCTCTAGTGAGATGGTCCTAGGTCCTCATTAAGTTCAAATTTCCAAAGTTAGAGGATGATTTGTCCTTATCTTACTTGACCTTTATGCAGCATCCGTTTAACTCCTTTAGTTAACTCCTTTAGTATTGGCCACCCTGTTTAGTTCTGTGGTTTTCTTTCAACCCAGTACAGTTAGGTCATACAGCTTTATAGGATCATTAGGAACAGGAGCCAGGTTAGAAAAGTTTGAGGAATGATTGGAATTGGATTAATAGAGGCTTTTTTGAAAGCTTGACTTTAAGAGAAAGAGAAGATAGTTATGGGCCTTGTTATTCAAGATGTGGTCCTTGAACCACTATTATCTAGGGCCTGGGAACATGTTAGAAATTCAGAATCTCAGGCACTGCCCCAAACCTCCTGAATCAGAATCTGTATTTTAACAAAATCCCCAGAAGCAACGGTTGAGGATACCTTGGGGGTAAGGCAATACGGAGCCATGTGCTGTTCTTTCTTTCTTCCAGGGGATAACCTTAAACATCTTTATTTGAAGGAGAGAAACCAATGGAAAAGAAACGGTGAAAATATAGGAATACGGAGATATTTGATAGAATAAAATTGTGAAGCAGAAGGGGTAATGTCAACAGCATAGGTGACTGGATTAGCATTTAGTGGGAGGGGCTTTTCCTTTGAGAAGGGGCACGGAGGTTAAAATTGGTATAAACACAAACTGTTGGTTGCAGGGAAGTAATTCAGGACATGTAATGGTTTTATGTCAGTTCTTTTTATTTTCTCCATGAGTTTCTTAAGAAGATAGGTAATATCCATAGAAGGATAGGTATAGGGTAAAATTTTGGTAATATACATGTCAGTCAACGGGAATCAAGCCAGGGACATAACTTGTTTCAGGCTTCAGTGTTCACTGTCCGCCGTCTCTGAAGGCCGTCTTTTCATATCCTCGTCCCCATCCTTCCACAGTACAGTCGTAATTGAAAGGATGTGTAGCTTTCAAAGATTGTTTTTGCTTGTGGTTCCGGGACACAACTTAAAATGATGACTTAGATAATTGTACTTACTTTCAGGTTGCAAGTGACTCTTTCATACACATCTTGTAGTTCCCTGAGGCTTGTTATGATAGTTTACTGATTGAGGTTTTCCAGAGTATAGGTTGTCTTTTAATCATAATCATAAATTTTTCTTTCCATATCGAATAATTGTTAATATCTCTGATGACTGCAATATTTTGACCTGTCCACCCCACTTTCCCCCCATTTAAGTACACGAGTGAGGTGTAGAAAACCTGTAGCCACTACAAAGACAGGTACCCATCTCATTCAACTAAATATGAAATACTGTTGTCAAACTTTTGATCTTTTTTTTTACCTTTTTGACTTTTATAAACTGAGATGAGATATTTATCAGGTTGGTTTTTTTTTTTTTTTTTAAAGAAAACTGTTAAGTTAAAGGTTTTTTTTGAGATTTTTATTTATTTGAGAGTGTGAGAGTGCAGGTCTGCGCGCACGCAAGAGAGAGAGAGAGAGAGAAAGAAAGAGAAAGAGAGCCCATTCATGAGCAGGGGGAGAGGCAGAGGGAGAGGGAGAAGGAGAAGCGACTTCCCACTGAGCAGGGCACCTGATGCAGGGCTGAATCCCAGGACCTGGAGATCACGCCCTGAGCCGAAGGCAGATGGTTCATCGACTGAACCACCCAGGCGCCCCAGGTTTATTGATTTTCAAGAGTTTTTTCTCCAGCACTTTTTTTTTTTTTAATTTTCAAACATACAGAAAAGTTAACAATATTATAATAAACACCGGTATCCTTTCCTCCTGAATGATAGACTGTAGTATAATGAACAGTATACTTTCCACCTAGATTCAACAAATTAACGTTTTTCCATATTTTTGCTAAACTATTTGAAAGGAGGCTGGAGATACCCTGACAGTTCTCCCGTGAATGCTTCATCATGCATCCCTTAAGCAACGCTCCTGTGTAACCATGGTATATAGAAAGTTAATAATAGTATCATGGTTTTCAATATCCATTCCCTATCCAAATAGTCACAGTTATCCCCAGAATATCTTTTATCGCCTTTAAAAAAAAAATATTCATGGGGCGCCTGGGTGGCTCAGTCGGTTAAGCGTCTGCCTTCGGCATAGGTCATGATCCCAGCGTCCTGGGATGGAGCCCCACAGTGGGCTCCTTGCTCTGCGGGGAGTCTGCTTCTCCACAGGGAAGCATGCGCCCCCCCCCCCCCCGCTCTCTGCCAGATAAATAAACAAAATCTTGAAAAAAAAAATTCAGCATCCTGTTGTGGTTTACTTGTTGCATTTGGTTATTATGCCTCTTGAGTCTATTTTATCTCCCCCACATTTTTCTATTAGATAATTGACATTTTGCAGAATCTTGCCAGTTGTCTTATAGAATGCCCCCCACTCTCGATTTATCTGATTGTTTCCAAATTCTGTTTTTTTTTTTTTTTTTTTTTAAGATTTTATTTATTTATTCAACAGAGAGAGAGACAGCCAGCGAGAGAGGGAACACAAGCAGGGGGAGTGGGAGAGGAAGAAGCAGGCTCATAGCGGAGGAGCCTGATGTGGGGCTCGATCCCATAATGCCGGGATCACGCCCTGAGCCGAAGGCAGACGCCCAACCGCTGTGCCACCCAGGCGCCCCCCAAATTCTGTTGTTTAACTTATTACCTTATTGTCAGTATTTCCTGTAAATTGGATGTTACCTTTAAAGTCTGAATTAAATTTATGTTAAATACTTTTGGCAAGAATACCCAGGTAGGGCTAGCATTAGGAAAGCATGTAGTGACAGATTATCCCATAATTAGTGATGTTAAGTTCAGTCACTTAATTAAGATGATAAGTGCCAGATATCTATTGTTATTTTCATTGTTAAATTTAAGTAAATTGTGGAGTTGTGGGCCTTGTTTAAATACCTGGTTCCCTAGCTGCTTTTCACTTCTCATTTTTTAGGATCCATTGATCATTGCCTGAATTAGATCTTGCATGGTGGGGGTTGTAAAATGAGACTTTTCTAATCCTGTCATTTAAAAAATAAATTTTTTAACTGGCATTTTTCTTGAAAATCTTGAAGGAAGAGCTTTCTCGTTCTCTCTCTTTTTTTTTATTGTTTTGAGAATAACTAAGGAACTGTGGATTTTAATTTATTCCATGTGATTAAAAATCTGTTATAATCCTTATTCTGTTTGCTCATATGGTCCCAAGTTTGGCTAGTGGGAGCCCTGACTGCTTTGCCAAACGAAATCTGGATTTGTGTGTGTTCATTGTTACCGAGGTGTCATACATACGTCAGTCCCTTGCCCTTGGAGTAAGACCTATCAGGCGTTTACAGAGTACTTAGTGTGTTAAAAAATTATATATAATAGTATTTCTATGTGGGTACGTTACCAATTTGTTATGCAGTATGCAGTTAGGTTCATCTGTTTGTATTTGTTTTTTGTTTGTTTGGTTGGTTGGTTGGTTAGGTTCTTTTTATTTTTTTAAATGTTTTTTTATTATATTATGTTAGTCACCATACAGTACATCCCTGTTTTCTGATGTAAAGTTCGATGATTCATTAGTTGCGTATAACACCCAGTGCACCATGCAACACGTGCCCTCCTTACTACCCATCACCAGTCTATCCCATTCCCCACCCCCCTCCGCTCTGAAGCCCTCAGTTTGTTTCTCATAGTCCATAGTCTCTCATGCTTCATTCCCCCTTCTGATTACCCCCATCTGTTTGTATTTGTGTTTCATTTGTTGTAGAAAAATTTTGTTAATATGGAAAATATTGTCACAGCTCAAAACACGTAAAAAGATATAATGAGAAATATTGCTTCAGTTTTTATTTCCTCTACTTTTTTCTCTATACTTTCTGCCCTCTCCTTTCCTGTTAGTGCAATTTTTGATTTATCCTTTCACTGTGTATTTTTACAAAAATAAACACATGTGTGTGTGTATTTTTATTTCTTCCTCTTAAACAAACTATAAATACTATATACGTTATTTTACACTTTGCTTTTTTCACCCAACAGTATGTCCTCAGAATCATTCCATATCTGAACATGGAGGTCTTTCTCATTCTTTATAACTCTATAGTACTTATTTGTGTGAATGTATATACTTTATCCAAACCTCTGTTGATGGACATTTGGGTTCTGTCCAGTCTTGTGCTATTACAAGAATGCTTTGGTGAATAACTGTGTATATATTATTACATATTTGTGGAAGTATATTTTCAGGTAGTCCTAGAAGGGCGTTGCTGGGATAAAAGATAAATGCACGCATAATTCTGTTAAATGTTACTACATTTCTTTCCATTGTGGTCATGCCACCATCAATATGTGATGTATGTGCTTCTTTCCCCCCGGTCCCGTCCACAAAATACATGATCAAATTTTTGAATTTTTGTCAGTCTCACAGTCAAGAAGTGATGTGTCATAGTAGTTTTAATGAGATTAACAATTTCTTCATATGTTTAAGGACCGTTTTCCTTTTTTTCTTTTGTCAATTGTTAGTGTCTTTTGGCATTGACTTTGTGACTTTTTAAAAACATGGTTTTGGGACAACTGGGTGGCTCAGTCAGTTGAGTGTCTGCCTTCAGCTCAGGTCGTGATCCGAGGTTTCTAGGATTGAGTCCTGCCTGGGGCTCCCTGCTCAGTGGGGGAGCCTGCTTCTCCCTCTGCCTGCTGTTCCCCCTGCTTGTACTCGTGCTGTCTCTCACTCTGACAAATAAATAAATAAAATCTTAAAAAAAAAAAAAATAGAAACAGGGTTTTGGCCTTTTTGGGTTTTTTTTTTTTTTACAGTACATTATTATGTAATAGGAAGATGAACTTTTTGTGAAATAAATTTCCAAATGTGTTCTTCAAGTTTATAATTTGTCTTTTGACTTGTGTTTTTTGTCATGTAAAATTTACTTGATGAAGTTTATTTTCTCACTCCCTTTTATTGCTTGTAGATTTTGAGTCATAGTTAGACTTTTCCCACTGCTAGGTTTTCTTTTGGTACTAGTGTATTTTCATTCTTGACGTTTATATCTGTGATCCCCTGGGAGTTTTTTCTGGTGTATAGTGTGAAGTATAGATAGAATTTTATTTTTTACCCAAGTGGCAATTCAGTTATTCAAGCACTGCTTATTAAATTAAAAAGTCCATCTTTCTTGCGGTATATTGAGATGTCACCTTTATCCATTTCTGGTATTTCTTTTGTGTTCGTTGTTCTTTTCTGTTCGCTCATTTGCCAGTACTATCCTGGTTTAAATATAGAGGCTTTATACCATATTTTAATATTTAGTTGGGTTTTACCAGTTTCATTGAGATATAATTCAGATATCACACAATTCAGCCATCTCAACTGTACAATTTATTGGTTTCTAATATATTCACAGATTTGTGCAGCTATTACCACAGCCAGTTTCAGAATATTTTCATCCCCCTGAAAGGAAACCCTATATTCATCAGCAGTCACTTGCTGATGACCCTTTCCACCCTCTAGCCCTAGGCAACTACTAATCTACTTTTTGTCTCTACAGATGTGCCTATTCTGGCCATTTCATGGAAATGGAATCATACTACATGTGGTCTTTCTTGTCTAGCTTCTTTCACTTCACATGGTTACAATGCTCATTGATGTTGCACCTCATATTAGTACTTCATTGCCTTTTTAAGTTCATTTATTTATTTAAGTAATCTCTACACCCAGTGTGGACTCAAACTCATCCCAAGATCAGGAGTCGAATGCTCTTCTGACTGAGCTGCCCAGGCGCACCTAGTACTTCACCTAGTACTTATTGCCGAATAGTGTTCTGTTACAAGCCCACGCCACCTTTTATGTATCTTTTCATTACTCGGTGGACATTTGATTGTTTTCACTTTTTGGCTGTGCTGTTAAATATGTATTTGCATACCAGTATTTGTGCAGACGTATGTTTTCATTTCTCTTGGGTATATATCCAGGAGTAGAATTGCTGAGTCATACAGAAACTCCCTGTATAACCCTTTGAGGAACCACTGGACTGTTTTCCAGAGCAGTTGATTCCCACCAGCATTGTATGAAGATTCCAATTTCTCTACACTCTTACCTTACCAGCACTTGTAATTATGTCTTTTTGATTATAGCCTTTCCAGTGTGTGTGAAGTGGGTATCTTATTGTGGTTTTGATTTGCAATCCCCTAATGGCTAGTATGTTGGGCCTCTTTTCATGTGCTTTTGGCCGTATCTTCTTTGGAGAAATGCCTATGAAGAGTCTTTGCCCACTTAAAAAAAAAAAAAAAGAAAGAAATAAAATGTCTTATTTAAAATAACTTTAGTTTTACAGAGGAGTTCTTAAGGGTAGTACAGACAGTCCCCCATATATTCTTTGCCAGCCCTGTATCCATTTTTAAATTGCTATTTATCTTTTCATATTGATTTGTAAGAGTTCTTTACATATTCTGGAAAGAATACCCTAATTAGGTATATGATTTGCAAATATTTTCTCACATTTTATGAGTTGTCTTCCCACTTTCTTGATGGTGTCACTTGTAGCATGTAAGCTTTTTATTTTGATGAAATCCAGTTTTTTAACTTTTGTCACTTGTGCTTTGGTTCATGTATAAGAAGGCTTTGTCAAACCCAAGGTCACAAATTTTTATTCCTTTTTTTTTCTAAGAGTTTTATAGTTCTATCTCTTACGTTTAAGTGTTTGATCCATTTCTGGTATGCAGTGTAAGGAAGGGATCCAACTTCTTTTCCTTTTGCATTTGATATCCAGTTGTCCCGGCACCATTTGTTGAAAAGACTGTTTTTTTCCTGTTGAATTACCTTGGCACTCTTGTCAAAATCCATTGGCTGTAAATGTACGGGTTTAATTCTGCACTGCCTGTGCCGTTTCATTGATCTAAATCTTTATCCTTGTGGCCGTAACACATTGTGCTGATGACTAGATTTGTAGTAAGTTTTGGAATGGGGGAGTGTGAGTCCTCCAACTTTGCTTTTGTTTTTTCGACATTAGGCAGCCTGAGCCCCTTGCATCTCCATATGAACTTTAGGCTCATGTTACCAATTTCTAAACAAAAAAGCAACTAAGATTTAGAGGGGAATTTTGTTGACTCTGTAGATCTCTTTGGGAAATATTGACATCTTACCAAATATTTGGTGTTCTTATCCATGACCATGGGATGTCTTTTTTTTATTAGCTCATCTCTAATTTCTTTGAACCATGTTTTATAGTTTCAGTCAAAGGATTTTTATATTATTTATTTATTCATTCATTCATTTTCAGTCAGAAGATTTTTAAAGGTGGAATTTTGACAGGAATTATGAAGGAAAATTTTGTGAAAACATCTGAATACTTGATCTAAGGATGTTTATGGTGTTGCCCCTTTCTTCTTTCATACAGCTTTTGTAAAAAGCGATAAAAAAAATCAAGTTGTTTGATCTTATTTACTCTTAAGGTTACACTCCAGCTGTTGAAAATGTAGTTAAGAGATCTGTAATTCCCAAAGTAATAATCTTATTTTGGTGCACAATTAAGATTTGAGAAGTAGAAGAAAACCCCCCCCCCCATTTTTTGGTTTGTTTTCAAGAGGAAAACCAGCATTAACTTGAAATGTATTTACTTATCTATATCTATCTATTTTTCCTCTCCCTGCCTTACAGAGTTTTATATGAAGGGAAAGAAAGGCTTATTCCAGGATGTGAAGTGATCCAAGCCACACCCTACGGTCGCTGTGCCAATGTCAACAATAGTTCAACTACTTCACAAAGAATCTTTATCACTTACCGAAGGGCTCCTTTAATTCGACCCCAGAATTCCTTGGCTGTAACCGATATCTGTGTTATTGTAACCAGTAAAGGAGAAACCCCTCCTCATACTTTCTGCAAAGTTGACAAAAACTTAAATTGTGGAATGGTAAGAATACAGTTGTTTCATTTTCAGTTTTTTATGTACTGTCCCCCACACCCCCAAAAGGATAATTTTTGTGCTTCTGTTTATTATTGAGTGTATAATTTACTCTGTTTATATTTTTGTGGTTTTTATTATTTTTTAGATCTGTAACTTCTGTAATTCATAACAATTTAAAAAATCTTTAGCTATCTGATTTTTAGAATAATTTCATTGAGAAAATAAATACTTAAAGTCAGGGATTTAAAATTTTGTTTTGGTATGTGGTTACATTGCCTGTGTTACACTAATACAGAAGTTGTATTAACTTTTGCACTTCACTGGTGTCTTCACAGACAACCATAGGGAGACTGGATAGGGAACTCCCTTTATATTTATTTATTTTAATTATTGTAGTTTTACATACTTGCTCTTTTCAAGTGGGCTCCAGACCCACTGTGGGGTTTTGAACTCATAACCCCGAGATCAAGAGTCGCAAGCTCTACCAAGAATGCTAGGCACCCCATCTCTTACATACTTATTTTGTTAAAGGGCTCTAATGAACAAGAACATTGAACATACACCTTTGATTTATAGTTTTAGGAGACTAAGGTTTACTATGGGGTCAGATTTATTTTGAAAAATACCTTTAGATAAAAATATTACTAGCTTTAGGGGCGCCTGGGTGGCACAACGGTTAAGCGTCTGCCTTCGGCTCAGGGCGTGATCCCGGCGTTATGGGATCGAGCCCCACATCAGGCTCCTCCGCTATGAGCCTGCTTCTTCCTCTCCCACTCCCCCTGCTTGTGTTCCCTCTCTAGCTGGCTGTCTCTATCCTGTCGAATAAATAAAATCTTTAAAAAAAAAAAATATTACTAGCTTTAATGAGATATGGGCAAAGATGACTGACTAATGTACCCACGGCTTTTAGTCAAGACAGTTTGCCCCTGGAGGTAGTGACTTCATAGTACCTCAGTCACCTTCATAGTACCTAGTTTGGGCTCCAGGGCCCACTCAGCTTTGTACTGTTTCTTCCAAACTGTCTGATTGTAGCATTCTAAACTTTTTGAAACTGTTTTGTGTCAGTTTAACTTTTGCGGCAATGTTTTTTTACTCGTTTCTTTCAGTGTTCTGAACTTCATGTTTTGCTATATTTTATAGTCTGTAGTCTTTTTTTAAAAAAGATTTATTCATTCATTTTAAAGAGAGAGAACATGCATGCACACACGGTCAGGGAAAGGGGCAGAGAGAGAGGAGCAGGGAGAGAGAATCTCAAGCAGACTCCCTGCTGAGTGCGGGGCCCAACGTGGGGCTCAATCCCAGGACCCTGAGATCACATCCTTAGGTGAAACCAAGAGTTGGGCACTCAACCAACCGACTAAGCCTCCCAGGCACCTCTGTAGTCTGTTTGATAAAACATATGTTTGAGATAGATTTCACTGGGGGACGCCCGGGTGGCTCAGTCAGTTAAGTATCTGCTTTCAACTCAGGTCCTATCTCAGGGTCCTGGGATCGAGCCCCACATCAGGCTCCCCACTCAGTGGGGAGTCAGCTTCTCCCTCTCCATCTGCCCCTCCCCCCACTGGTGTGCACGCGCTCTCTCTCTCTCTCTGAAATAAGTAAATAAAAATCTTAAAAAAAATGGATTTCACTGAATAATCAGAACCTTTAGAGAAGATATTCAACAAAATAACTTTATTTTCACTCTTTGGTCTTTTTTAAACATAATTTATATTTTACAGTGGGGTTCCAGTGTATTTCTGTGTTATAAGAAGTCTGTGCCTGCTTCTAATGCAATAGCATATAAAGCTGGTGAGTAAATTTAAAAAAAAATTGCTACTGTAGTTACTGTTGTACATTAATATATGGTTAGTTTCCATAGTGTAGTGGTCATCATGTTCACCTAACATGTACATTTGGTTAGATGATGTATGCTCCCTTATGTAGTTTATGGGATTGATCTAGTTATAAATTGAATTATGTATAATATTAGCACATAAAGGTGTAAGTTTTCTTAAATACATTACATACTACAAGATATATTAATATTACCCCCCCAAACATTTCGTTAAATAGAAATTTTCATCCCAGGTAAGCATTTGTGAAATGAACATTCAGGCTTTTAGTCTACACTAATAGATTTAATAATTCAATGGAAAACTGCTTACTCTCTCTGACCTTTTTATTTTGACAATCAGAAAGGTGTCAAACTGCATCTTTACTTCTTATATTTCCTTCTCTTATCTCTGTGTGTCTGATTTGAAACCTCATGTTACTTGCCATGAAAGGTGGACTTGCTTCCTTTTTCCTTTGTTGCAAAGAATCAGCTATATGGAGGAGAGGAGGGCCTGAGAAACTTTTCTGCCATGAAGTGTTTGAGAAATCTATCGCCACATTCTTACTGCACAGTAAAGTGTCAAGGGCTGTAAAGATTTAAGTGTGACCTCTTCATCCCACTGGTATGGTGGGATAGAAACTGAAAATACAGGTATGCTCCAGTTGTAAATAGAAGAGATACTGGAATACTTCCTTATGAAAAGAAGCAGTGTCAGTTACTTTTTGATCATGCACAATTTGTTTTGCTTCAGGGAAGTCAGGCAAATCCATATCTGAAAAATCTTGATTGTCTTCTTAAAGACATTCATACTAATATATCAGACCATTTAATTTATAACATAAAAATAAAGGCAGCAACTAATAATTACAAATTTCAGTATCCTTTTAAAATGTGATACTGTTAATATTGTTGTAATGTGTTGATTTAATGTGATTTCCTAAATTGTGTGTGTGTGTGTGTGTGTGTGTGTGTGGAGGAAGCGTCACTTTAAAAAAGGAACACTTACAGAAACAAGCTTTGTGAAAGTATTCATGTATTTGATAAAAGACATATTTTAGCATATAAAGCTTTGCACACTGAATTTTGATTTAGAGTTCTTCTGATTTTCAAGAGTTTAACTTAGAGGTAGTCTGCATATTAGAGTCATCAGAGGCTAATGAACTGATGCTTCATAGCTACTTTTTTCTGAAGGGGCTTTGTTATGCTTGCCAGAGGCCCCCCCTTGCTCCTGCTTCGTTGGTCTCACATGCTGTGTACTCAGCCAGAGGATTTGGTCTCATTTACTTTTCATGCTGAATACTTTTTACACTGCTGCTCTCAAGATGAGTTTAAGGGCTCTGATCATTTCTGTTGCCTTGGCATTATTACATAACACATACCCCTTCCCTGAATTTTTTGCTGAAATATTTGGTAAATTTTCCTGCATGTTCCTTACCACTCTCTATAGGATGCTGTGGTATGTAGAAGACAATATATTAAGATTGGTGATCCTGTCGAATAGAGTTTTAATTTGTCTATTTAGTACATTTTAATGTTATGATGAACTATAGGTCCATGAGTAAAAAATAAAGGGTAAACTTGTTAATTTATTTAAATTCCTGGTATGGCAAGAGAAAAAGGAAATTTCACACATGAATATTTTCATGCAATTTGCTATTAAAATATCCTGTTAATATGTATCACATGACTTCTGGGAAAATAGCTATTAAAAAAATTTTAATATTGCCTCCTTTCTCCAAAAGGTTTAATTTTTAGATATCCAGAAGATGATTATGAGTCATTTCCGCTCTCAGAATCTGTACCTCTCTTCTGCCTTCCCATGGGAGCTACTATTGAATGTTGGGATCCTCAGACTAAATACCCACTTCCAGTTTTTTCAACTTTTGTCCTCACAGGTTCTTCTGCTGAAAAGGTATATTTTTTCCTCTTTTATTAAACCTATATCGTCCGTGTTTTTATCCCGTAAAATAATTAATATGATGTAAGTTT
Organism: Ursus arctos; assembly: GCF_023065955.2. Classification (NCBI taxonomy): domain Eukaryota; kingdom Metazoa; phylum Chordata; class Mammalia; order Carnivora; family Ursidae; genus Ursus; species Ursus arctos. Next base: position 13,251,089 of record NW_026622852.1, read on the forward strand.
ATTTGAATGTTAGGATTATTTGGCCACAATATATTTTGGATTAAATTTGTACTATAGTGCCCAAGGTGAGAAGTCACCATGAAGATTGGCATCAGGATGCAGCTACCTCTGGAGCTTCTACAGAAGCAAATATAAAGTCTTTCTGGAGAGATACCCACAAAACCCAAGCCTCAAGATGATATTATAGTATAAGTTAGAAGACATAAATACCATAGGAAGAATCAGCAAGATACAGTACAAAGCTGGATTAGACCCTGAAGATATTGAATTGATACAATGACAACATTAAAAATATAAATTAAATATATAATTGAAATGATTCAAGATGTCAAAAAATCAGGGAAGAACAGTGTATTTTGTGAAATGAGTAAACAGACTGGGAAGAGAATCAGACATCTAGAAATGAAAAATATGGTCCTTTAAATTAGAGTCACTGAATGGTTTGAACAGCAGATAAGACATACATGTAGGGGAAATTAATGAAGTGCAAGATAGGTTACCTCAAATGTGGCAAATAAAAACTTCTAAAAGAGTTTAAAAATGTAGAGGATAGAATCAAAAGGACCAGTGGGTATTTAATGACTTCCAGAAGGAGAGATTAGAAAAGGGAGAGGCAGCATTTTAAGGGATATTGGTTGGTCGTTTTCAGTAACCTTCAGCAGAAAGGTTCATATTATAGTGAAACCATAGAACACCAAAGAAAAAAAAGCAACCAGAAAGAAAAGACATACTTATTTTTAAAGGGACAACTATTAGATTGTTGGCTAATTTTTCAATGACAACAATGAGGCTCAGAAGACAAATAATATATTAAAATGGAGGGAGTAAGCAAAGATCAATTTCACAGCATATAGAAAGTACTAGCCAGACTTTGCTGAAGATGGCAGAGTAGGAGAACCAGAGGCTCACCTCATCCCATTCATACATCTAGGTAACACTCACATCACTGTAAATAACTCAGAAAACAGTGTGGAGACGGGCAGAACAAACTCCACAACTGAAGGTAGAGAAGAGGCCACATGAAAGAGGGTAGGAAGGGCAGAGAAGTGGTTGATAGTTAAAGGGCCATGCGTGGACTGTCTGTGGGAGGGAAGGACATCAGCCTGGAGAGGGGAGACTGTCATGCTGAGGAGCCCCTCTTGTGTGGGTAAGATGAATCCCCATAATATTTGGCTTTGAAAACCAGAGGGGCTGAATTTCATGAGTTCTTCCAACCAGTGTGACTTAAAGCCTGGAACTTTAAAAATCAGCAGGCTAGGTTCTAGGACAGGGTGAGTGATAGGAAACTGAGTCCTTACTCTTAAAGAGATAGCATAACAAACAGTCCACAGATACACAGCATAGAAGCAGCAGTTTGAAAAATGCCTGGGACATAGAGGAGGGAGAGTTATTTATTCATCTCAGAGTGTGTCTTTAGGGGTAGGGTTCCCTGAACAGAGGAGGTGGCAGGTGTCATTTCCCTCCCCCGACCTCCCAGTGTAAACAGATGGCTGCCTCTGGGAACCATTCACTATCTAAGTTGATTACACTGCATCCCCCACTCCCCCCAATACCAGCCAGGCCTGCCTCCGTCCTAATGCTGTGAGTCCCCTCCCCCAGAAGATAAGCACAGACCTTGCCAACACCAAGTCTCCTGACTGCACTTTGTGGGGCCTCGGTCCTGGTGGCAGTGGCCGGTTACCTCCTGTGGAGGATGCATGCACCTTGTTAAAACTGAGCACCCCACTGGTGTGTGCTTTGTAGGTCAGCCCCAGCTGGCTGTGGTCTTGGCAGCACCAGCACATCTCCTGTGGAAGAGGACCAGCACAAAACGAATGGGGACTGTGTGTGCCATCCCCCTGGCCCCAACATGGACTTTGCCAATCACCATGGCTGGTCTTGGCAGTGGAGGCATGTCCCCTGTGGGAGAGGACCAGCATGCACCTTGTTAAAACTCTGTGGTCCACCCATTACTTTCAAGAGCAGGAGACTTTAGGTGACTTTCCTAACTCACAGAAACAGGTACGAGTTAGACGAAATGAAGAGATAGGAATATGCCCCAAATGAAAGAACAGGACAAAACCACAGCAAGAAACCTAAGCGAAAAACTGAGATAAGTAATATTCCTGGTAGAGAATTTAAAGTAGTGATCATAAAGATACTTACTGGACTTGAGAAAAGAGTGGAGGACATCAGTGAGACTATTAAAAAAGATAAAAAAGAACCACTTGGAGATAAAGAACACAGTAATTGAAATTAAAAAACACTAGATGAAATAAATAGCAGACTAGAGGAAGTAGAAGAATGAAACAGTGACCTGGAGGATAGAGTAATGGAAAGTAAGTAAGCTGAGCAGGTGAGAGAAAAAAATTATGCAAAATGAGAATAGACTTAGGGAACTCAGTGACTCTAAAAGCATAATAAAATTCTCATTATAGGGATCCCAGAAGAAGAAAGAGAAAAGGGGGCAGAAATTTTATTGAAGAAATAATAGCTGAAAACTTCCCAAATCTGGGGATGGACATAGAAATCCAGATTTAGGAGACATTGTGAAGTCCCAACAAAATCACCCCACAAAATAACCCCAAAGAGGTCCACACTAAGATACATATTAATTATTATTATTAAGATACATAATAATTAAAATGGCAAAAAGTAGTGATAAAGAGAAATTTTAAAAGCAGCAAGAGAAAAGAAGACAGTTACATACAAGGGAAACCACATAGGCTGTCAGCGGATTTTTTAGCAGAAACTTTGCAGGCCAGAAGGGACTGGCATGATACTTTCGAAGTGCTGAATGGGAAAAATCTGCAGCCAAGAGTACTGTATCTAGCAAGGTTATCATTCAGAATAGAAAGAGAGAGAAAGAGTTTCCCAGACAAAAGTTAAAGGAGTTCATGACCACTAAACCAGCCCTACCAGAAATGTTAAATGGGACTCTTTGAGTGGGACGGAAAGGCCATAAATGAAAGTAAGAAAAGTAGGAAGCATAAAAACAGTAAACATAAGTGAAACAACTGTGACAATCAGTCAAGGGACTTACAAAATAAAGGGGTGTAAAGTATGACGTATAAGTATAAACTTAAGCGACCATCAACTTAATATAGACTGCTATGTGCTTATATGAAAACCTAATGGTAACCACAAATCATAATCCACAAATAGATATGCAAAACATAAAGAGAAAGGAATCCAAGTTATTACTAAAGAAAGACAATGATTGTAAGAAGAGAGCAAGGGAGAAAGGAACAGAGAAGAACTACAAAAACAACCGCAAAACAAGTAACAAAATGGCAATACATACATACCTGTCAGTGATTACTTTGAATGTAAATGGACTAAATGCTTCAAAGGAAAAAGTATGACGGAATGGATAAAAAACAAGACCCATTTATATGCTGCCAACAAGAGACTTATTTCAGACCTAAAGACACCTGCAGATTGAAAATAAAGGGGTGGAGAAGCATTTCTCATGCAAATGGATGTCAGAAGAAATCAGGGGTAGCAATACTTATGTTGGATAAAACAGATTTTTTTTTTTAAGATTTTATTTATTTATTTGACAGAGAATAAGCTGGGGGAGCAGGAGGGGGGAAGCCGGCTCCCCGTTGAGCAGGGAGCCTGATGTGGGACTCAATCCCAGGACCCTGGAATCATGGCCTGAGCCAAAGGCAAGTGCTTAACCCACTGAGCCACCCAGGAGCCCTGATAAAACAGACTTTAAAGGAAAGACTGTAACAAGAGACAAAGAAGGCACCATACATTTTATTTGTGTGTGTGTGTGTGTGTGTGTGTATTTTTTTTTTTTTTTTTTTTTTTTTTGTAAAGAGGGAGCGGGAAAAATAGAATCGTAAGCAGGCTCCACGCATGGTACAGAGCCTGATCTCAGCAACCCTGAGATCAGTGACCTGTAGAGAAATCAATCGTCAGATGCTTAACTGACTGAGCCACCTGGGAGGCCCAAAGAAGGACACTATTAAAGGGGACAATCCAATAAGAAGTTAATAACAATTGTAAATATTTATGCACCCAACATAGGAGCACCCGGATATGTAAAACAGTTAATGACAAACATAAAGGAACTCATCGATAATAAAACAATAATAGTAAAGTACGTTAACACACCACTTATGTCAATGGACACATCATCCAAACAGAAAATCAACAAGGGAAACAGTGGCTTTGAATGAAACATTGGAAATCAGCCACAAGAAAAAACCTGGAAAAGAGCATAAATGCGTGGAGATCAAATAACATGCTACTAAACAATGAATGAGTCAACCAGATAATCAAAGAAAAGATCAGAAAATTCACAGAGACAAATAAAAATGAAAACACGACGGTCTAAAATCTTTGAGATGCAGCAAAAGTGGTTCTAAGAGGGAAGTTTAATACCATACAGACCTACCTCAAGAAGCTAGAAAAATCTCAAGTAACCTAACCTCACACCTAAAGGAGCTGGAAAAAGAAGGACAAACAAAACTCAAAACCAGCAAAAGGAAATAATAAAGATTAGAGCAGAAATAAACGATACAGAAACTGAATAAACAGTAGTATATATCAATGAAACCAGAAGCTGGTCCTTTGAAAAGATCAACAAAATTGATAAAATTTTAGATTCCTCAAAAAAAAAAAAAAAAAAAAAACCTCAAATAAAATCAGAAATGAAAGAGGAGAAATAACAGCTGACATCATAGAAGTACAAAGAATTATAAGGGAATATTAGGAAATTATATGCCAACAGACTTGTCAGCCTAGAAAAACCCAGCTAAATTCCTGGAAGCATATAACCTCCCAAAACTGAATCAGGAAGAAACAGAAAATTTGAACAGACCAATGACCAGCAATGATGTTGAATCAGTAATCAAAAAACTCCCAACAAACAAAAGTCTAGGACCAGACAGTTTCACAGGTTCATTCTACCAAACATTTAAAGAAGAGTTAATACCTATTCTCAAAGTATTCCAAGAAATAGAAGAGGAAGTAAAACTTCCAAATTCATTCTATGGGGCCAGTACCAAAACCAGATAAAGACAGTACAAAAAAAGAGAACTATAGGCCAATATCTCTGATGAACATAGATGCAGAAATCCTCAACAAAATATTAGCAAACCGAATCTAAGAATACATTAAAAAAATCATTCATCACAATCAAGTATTTATTCTGGGGATGCAGGGGTGGTTCAATATTTGCAAATCAATCAATGCAATATATCACATCAATAAGAGAAAGTATAAAAACTATGTGATCATTTCAGTAGGCGCAAAGTACAACATCCATTCATAATAAAACCTCTCAATAGAGTAGATTTATAGGGAACATACTTCAACATAATAATGGCCATGTATGAAAAACCCACAGTGAACATCATCCTCAGTGGGGAAAAGCTGAGTGCTTTTCCGCTAAGTCAGTAGCAAGAGAGGATGTCCAGTCTCACCACTTATTTAACATAGTATTGTAAGTCCTAGCTGCAGCAGTCCCACAACAAAAAGAAAAGGCATCCAAATCAGCAAGGAAGAAGTAAGACTTTTGTAATTTGCAGATGACATAATGCTATAAATATAAAACTCTATAAAGATTCCACCAAAAATCTACTAGAACTGATAATGGCGTTCAGTAAAGCTGAAGGATACAAAATCAATGCGCAGAAATCTGTTGCATTTCTATACACTAATAATGAAGCAGCGAAAGAGAAATTTAAAAAAAGCAACCCCATTTGCACCTGCACCAAAAATAATAAAATACTTAGGAATAAGCATGACCGAGGTGGTGAAAGACTTATACTCTGAAATGTATAAATATTGATGAAAGGAATTGAAGACGATGCAAAGAATTGGAAAGACATCCTATGCTCATGGATTAGAAGAACAAATATTGTTAAAATGTCGATACTACCCAAAGTGATCTACAGATTTAATGCAACTCCTATCAAAATACCAACAGCATTTTTCAGGGAGCTAGAACAAACAATCCTCAAATTTGTATGGAACCCACAAAAGACCCTCTATAGCCAAAGTAATCTTGGAAAAAAAAAAAAAAAAACAAAGGTGAAGATATCACAATTCCAGATTTCATGTTATATTGCAAAGCTGTAGTACTCAAAACAGTATTGTACTGACACAAAAACAGACACATAAATCAGTGGAACAGGATAGAAAGTCCAGAAATAAACCCACAATTACATGGTCAATTAGTTTTCAACAAAGGCAAGAATATGCAATGGGAAAAAGACAGTCTTTTCAACAAATGATGTAGGGAAAACTGGACAGGTACATGCAAAAGAATGAAACTAGATCACTTTCTTAACCATACACAAAAATAAACTCAAAATGGGTTAAAGACCTAAATGTGAGACCTGAAACCATAAAAATCCTTGAAGAGATTATAGGTAGTGATTTCTTTGACATAGGCCGTAACAACATTTTTCTAGATGTATGTCTCTTGAGGCAAGGGAAACAAAAGCAAAAATAAGCTACTGGGATTACATCAAAATAAAAAACTGCACAGCAAAGGAAACAGCCAACAGAACTAAACGACAGTCTACTGAATGGGTGAAGATACTTTGCAAATGAAATATCTGATAAAGGATTAGTATCCAAGTATGTAAAGAACCTATACAACTCAACAGCAAAAAAACCATAATAAACCAATTTAAAAATAGGCAGAAGACAACAGACGTTTCTTCAAAGAAGACATAGAGGTGGCCAATAGGCACGTGAAAAGATACTCAATATCACTTGTCATCAGGGAAATGCAAATCAAAACCACAATAAAATATCACCTCACACCTGTCAGAAGGGCTAAAATCAACACAAGAAACAAGTGTTGGCGAGAATGTGGGAAAAAGGGAACCCTTGTGTACTGTTGGTGGGAATGCAAACTGGTACAGTCACTGTGGAAGACAGTATGGAGTTTCCTCAAAAAATTAAAAATAGAAGGGATATGTGTACCCCTATGTTTATTGCAGTAGTATTTAAATTATTGAAGCAGTCTAAGTGTCCATTGATAGATGAATAGATAAAGAAGTGGTATATATATACAATGGAATATTGTTCAGCCAGAAAAAGAATGAAATCCTGCCATTCGCAACAACATGGATGGACTAGAGAGTATAATGCTAAGTGAAATAAGTCAGAGAAAGACAAATACCATATGATTTCACTCATATGTGGAAATTAAGAAACAAAACAAGTGAACGAAGGGGGGGAAAAGAGACCAGCCAAAAACCCAGACTCTTATCTATAGAGAACAAGCAGATGGTTACCAGAGGGGAGGTGGGTAGGAGGATGGGTGAAATAGATAAAGGGAATGAAGAGTACACTTCTCTTGATAAGCAGATAAGCAGCAGTAATATATGGAATTGCCGAATCACTGTATTATACACTTGAAACTAATACAACACTGTATGTTAACTATACTGGAATTAAAATTTTAAAAAAGTACTAGCCTTAAAAAAAAAGATGAATAATAGAACCCCACTGGAATAAAAAAAAATCTGTTTATTTGAAGATACCAGGGGCTCCTGGGTAGCTCAGTCAGTTAAGCATCTGATTTCAGCTCAGGGCATGATCTCAGGGTCCTCGAATGTACTTGTCCCTCTTTCCCTCCCCCCGTTCGTACTCTTTTGTGCTCTCTCTCTCTCAAATAAATAAGTAAAATCTTAAAAAAAAAAAAAAAAAGTACCCTTAAGGTGAAAAAGAAGGCCACAGGCTGGGAGAAAGTAATGCGAGATATATATAATTGAATACATATATATATATATATATATATAATTGAATACATACATATATGTAATTGAAAAAATGTATAAAGCAGTAATAATGACATAATGATAATTTAAAATAAAGATGGTGAAATGATATTAGGAAATAAAAGTAAATGAAACTATGAATATAGTAGAAATTTAAAAATTAAAAGCACTCAGGAAATTTGATAAAACAGTTTATTGAAAAGTATAACTAACCAATGCTGACTCTTGTGGATCAAGAAACACATCTGTGGCCTCATTCTACAGGGTATAAGTTTAAAACCACCGTATTAATGATAATGAAGGTTAAGTGTCCAGCATAGTATCTGGAACATAAGTAAAATACGCACCGAGTGAAGGCCAATACTATATTAACTGGGTTGCTTATAACTAAGGGAAGTCTTTAGCTAAGAATTATTTATAGTTCTCTCATTGGAAGCAATAAATATAAATGAAAATTTTAAGATCTTCAAACATTTAAGAGTACTAAATTTACTTTGATTGGTAGAAAACAACAACAGCCTCATTGAGATGCTTTTGTCATATTGTTTGTTAAAAATCTCTTGAGGTCATTGAAATAGTTGTATCCAGGAGTGTTGTATTTGCAAAGACAAGGGTTAATGTGATACACACACACTACATATATGTGGTGATTGTGTGTGTGTGTATACACAACTAAGTAGTTATAAGATTTATAAGAGAGAGGTATCACTGTTTCCAGAACTTTTTCGTTACCTTAAACAGGAACTTACCCCACCCCTACCCCTGGTTCTTGGTAATCTCTATTCTACTTTTTATGAATTTGCCTATTTTAGGTAGCTCATATAAGTGGAATCATAATATTTGTACTTTTGTGTCTGGCTTACTTCACTTAGTTTAGTGTTTCTAAGGTTCATCCGTGTTGCAGTATCTATCAGAATTTCATTCCTTTTTAAGGCTGAATAACATTCCATCGCATGTATATACCACATTTTGTTTATCCGTTCATCTGCTGATGGACTTTGGGGTTGTTTCCAGCATTTGTCCATTGTGAATAATGCTGCTATGAACACTGGTGTACAAGTATCTGTTTAAGTCCCTCCTTTCAGTTCTTCTGGATATATTCTTATTAGTGGAATTGCTGGATCACGTGGTAATTATTTTTTAAATTTTGGAGAAGCTGTTTTGCACAGCAGCTGCACCATTTTATATTTCTTATCATCTATCTGTCATATCCACTCTAAGTTAGTGTTTCTTTTGTAATGAGAGATAAAGAGAAATTTTAAAAAACAAACCCAAGTCTTATAATGGAATTCTGTTGCTCTGTAGGTATATGGAGCTGCCATCCAGTTTTATGAACCTTACTCTCGGGAACTTCTGACAGAGAAACAGCTAATGCAGCTGGGCCTGTTGACCCCTGTGGAGAGAAAAGTGGTCTCCAAATCCATCAATTCAAACAAATGCATTTGTTTACTCTCACACTGGCCTTTTTTTGAAGCTTTTAGAAAATTTCTCATGTTTATCTACAAACTTTCTGTGTCTGGACCACATCCTCTTCCCATTGAAAAGTATGTATAATGATTAGAAAGATGCCTGGTGGAAAAGCTGGTTGTCTGTGTGTACATTTCATTGTTTACCTGACTTTAAGCAGAAAAGTTCAAAGGGAACAAGAGTCACAGTCACCTTACTTTTGCTTCTTCCCTTCTTCACTTGAATCATTGATTTTAAATCATTGAGGAGTGGTGGTTAGGATAATCAAATAATAGGGGCGCCTGGGTGGCTCAGTCGTTAAGCGTCTGCCTTCGGCTCAGGGCATGATCCCGGCGTTCTGGGATCGAGCCCCACATCAGGCTCTTCCGCTGGGAGCCTGCTTCTTCCTCTCCCACTCCCCCTGCTTGTGTTCCCTCTCTCGCTGGCTGTCTCTCTCTGTGTCAAATAAATAAATAAAATCTTTAAAAAAAAAAAAAAAGGATAATCAAATAATAATCTCTTGAGAATTCAGCTGAAAAAGGAACTCATCATACATTGCACTGTGTGTGTCCTTTCTATTCATTCTGTAATAACGAGAAAAATAGCTATTATACACATACACCTGAACCATACAAGTGGACATTCCTGGTTCTGACTATAAAGCATCTCTAAACTGATGTAGAAATTAATAAGGGTGAGTTAATTGATGCTAAAAATGAGGTTTTGGTTTGAGCATTGAGAGATCCTAATTTTCTACTCTATTTGTAATTCCCTCTGTCATGGAAATCTTTTGTAAGGAAGAAAAATAAATGTGGAGCTGCTGTCTTTTATTTTTTTATTTTTTGTTTTTTTTTTCTTTTCTTTAATTTAAATTCAGTTAATTAACAAACAGTTTATTATTAGTTTCAGAGGTAGAGGCCAGAGGTTCATCAATCTTACATCACACCCAGTGCTCATTACATCACATGCCCTCCTTAATGTCCATCACCCAGTTACCCCATCCCCACAGCCCCCTCGCATCCAGCATCCCTCAATTTGTTTCCTGTGATTAAGAGTCTCTTGTGGTTTGTCTGTCTCTCTCTGGTTTCATCTTGTTTTATTTTTCTCTCCCTTCCTCCATGATCCATTGTTTTGTTTCTTAAGAAGCCACTGTCTTTAAAAACCACATCTTGGGGTGTCTGGCTGGCTCAGTTGGTGGAGCATCCAGCTCTTGATCTCAGGGTCATGGGTTCAAGCCCCCACGTTGGGTGCAGAGAATACTTAAAAAAAAAAAAAAAAATTTTTTTTTTCTGACTTCTAGTGGCACACTGACTTTTGTCTATTACGGGTAATCATTTATTTATCCTCCTAACAAACCAAGAGGTGTCAAGGGCTTTATGGAAATATAGTATGCATAAACAGATTTTTCATACAATTTCAGAAATTTCACATTATAGCAAAAAGAATATGAGCAAAGCATACTAATTAATGGAAAGGTAGGGGCAATTATTTGGCTTTCCTTTTGTACTCTTGGGATACCAAACTAATAGTTCATAGTTCTAGATTTAACTTTGAGCTTTCAGATTAACTTAAAATTGTTTGAAGTAAAACTTAATGGTAGGGACAAGTTAGCAACCTTTTGAAAAATTAAGGTTCTATGAATAGTTTGAGGAAATGAAATCAGTGTATGTTACCAGCATTTTTTCTCAGATGAAGTAATACTTTGCAAGTTAGTGGCTGCTAAGAGCTCAAAGCTTTGGAGAAACTTAAGCATTATTTGTAGGAGAAATAGAGAGTGCAGGTGGTTTGCTCAAAGTTACAGTAAAAGAACTATATTGATTAAGTTAATATTTAATTAAATTAATTACTGGGATTAAATTCAGTATTAGTTTTAATTTATTGTATTGCAGTTAGTTGCTCCCCATACCAGCACTGGTAACCAGACAATAAAAATTAGCTTCTTTATGAAAACTGTATTTATGTCGTTCTTATTTTCCTGGCAATATTAGGGTGTATTAATATAGACTTTTAACCAGGAAATACATTGTGCATTTCAGAAGTTTAGTGGGATGAATACGTTTATTTATACTAGATAAATTTATTTAACGTAAGTTTTAGGTAAGTGGTTTTGTCAGATTGGGAATATTATAATGATATTTAAAACTTGTCAAAATCTATGAAGCATTTTAGAAAAGTAATTATGATCTATATTTCAAATTTTTTTCCAGGCACATTTCACACTTCATGCAAAACATCCCTTTTCCTTCACCACAAAGACCAAGAATCCTTGTACAGGTAATCAGAAACAAATACATTTGAGGGAAGCTCTGCATATGGTCATTCTAGTCATTGCAGAGTAGATTCTATGGCCCTTTGAGTTTGAAGTGGAGCACCATGTGTTCATAAAGTCCTGAATTTCCTGTATTTTATCTTTTATTTGGGTGTACAGAATGGGAATAATTACAGCCTTTGATTCATGACATTATCATCATTGGTCTATGCATGATAATGTAAAACCTAGAATTGTGTTATTGGCATGTTTTTAAATCAGAGCAGCTAATATTAAATATGAAGTGATTCGTGGTTGGAGGGAAAAAGTGAGATAGTCTATGACAGTGGTCTTCAGACTTTCTATGTTACAGGACCAGTTTCTTTTTATTTCCAGTCATTGGCAGACCTATATAAGTTTACAGCTTTTGAAATGTGCACCTTACCATGTGAGCAGTGTAGACATGAACATGTCTGTACCCTGTGCAAGGATAGGAGTCCTCTGATCACGTACTTGGTGGTGGGAGCAGTGTCCCATTGCCATTAAAGTTTCTAAATGTCTTACTCTCCATTTATATATGCTCTTTTCCTGGACCAGTGACAGTTTGCAGACTGGCACTTTGAGCAGTACTGATCTGTAGAGAGGCCATTTTAAAATTGTTTTCTAAGATGTTATCAACATTATATGGTGGCGTTAAGTCAAATATTGTTAATCTTGAATGTACTTCAGTTCAAGTATGTATTTCAGCAAGTATTAATATATAGTAATCAATCGCCAAATGCCTGCCAGTCTATAGAGTAAATAAACTTGAAGCTTTTAAAAAGCAGTTATTTCATAATTTTAAAATAACTGTATTTTAAACAGTTAACTGAATCAAAATTCAATTGAATTAACCATTTAATTTAACAGAACTAAAATAATACCTCTGAGTAAATACAGCTATTGTTTTATATCGTAGTACATTTCAAAAACTATGTCAGTCTGCATGTTAAACTACCTTCTGTATTCTGTATTAACCTTGATATAAATATTTAGGTTTCAAGATTGGCTTGATTAATTCTTTTTTTTTTTTTTTGGAAGCTTTCAGTCCATGATGCGTTAATATTATCACAGCCAGTTTCTACACCTTTACCACTAAGGTAATTACTAGTATCTAAAATGATATACTCATTCATTTGGGAGAAGAATGCTTTAAAATATTTTAAGGGCTAGGATAATAAAGTTAAGTATTATCTTTTACATAAGGATAACCTTAATGTTTCTATCTTTGATAGCTGGATGGATGGTGGGCCATCCAGTGTTTTAAAAAGGGAATATTAAAGAGCGTTGAAAGATTGGGTGTAGGGAGTACATCCCTTTTCTTTTCCTCTCCCCTCCTCCTATCCAGTTCCTAGCTAAATATTCAAGGTGAACTGATTTTAACCTCCTCAAACATCTCAAATCTGTTAGCTTCTAGTCCAGGATAGTGTGATCTCTTACCTGGACAACTTCATTATTAACGTTTTAGTTGGTACCCTTTTGTTCTTCCTTCATTTCTTTATCCACACTGCAGCTGTGTGTCCTTTCGAGAAGGCAAATGTAATTGTGTTGTTTCTATTTTGACATAATCTTTTGCCCCTTTTTTACTATGCTTTAGTCACAATAAGTGTGTTTCAATTTTGTGGAAATGATGGTAGCTTTTTCTTGCTTTATTGCCTCTGCGTATGTTGGCTTCTCCCTAACTTCCATTCTTTTGAGCTCAGCTCAAATGGTTCTTTGGGAAAATCTTCCCTGATAAACTCCCCTTTGTTACCAAAGGATGAATTTGATTCATACTGTTATATACTCTCTCATTAAATGTGCTACTTCTCGGTGATAACTAAATCAACACTTGAAATTAGCACTAGCTTCTCAATCTGTTAATATTTAGGAAATAATTTAATAAGCAAATCTTAACATATTTTAGCGAAATAGTTCATAATCATCTTTTTCTCTTTTCTCCTAGTGGAGCCGACTTCAGCACCTTGTTAATGAATCTGGGTCCTGAGAATTGTGCAACACTGCTGCTCTTTGTTTTACTTGAGAGTAAGATTCTGCTGCATTCTCTTAGGCCAGCTGTGTTGACTGGAGTAGCTGAAGCTGTTGTAGCTGTAAGTATAGAATTGTCCTTGCAGTACAGGATAACTGACAGAATTTTTACTCTAAAGGGAAATTTCCTTCAATGAAAGCAACTTTGAAATTACCAGGAAATGTTTAACAAATATAATAGAGTGGCAAAGAGACATAGTAAGTCTAAAGAAAAAAAAGGTGGTTTCTATTTGAGAGAAAATTTCAATTTCTGATTTTTAATATATTAGAGTACTTCAGAGACTCTGTGATTACATAGCAAAACTTGTGAATGAAGCTTATTAAACAGGAGGCTCTGGCCAATTACATCTGCCCTAAAATTATGCAAATGAATTACAATTAATTACTCCCAGTTTTAACTTTTAATCATTGTGAGCCATAACATAGGAAATTCTAAATGATTGTGAACTAGGATAATGTACAGATGCTTAGCTATTAATGTAAAACATAAATAAAATCAAGTCTTCCTCTGTTTTTTGAAGGCTTCCCATTGCAATTAGATGTCTGATCATGTAGGACTTTATAGATTATAGTATAGAATTTTGGATGTCATTTCTCCAACTTTATTTTTCATTTTATGTTTCATTTCAAATAGTTGACTCTCCTTATTTCCACGCAAGTTACATTTTAAAAATTACATTTTATTATCCTTGTGTCCTCAGCACTTACCACAGCTTAATAGCATGGAGTAAGTAAGCACTCAGTAAATACCTGTTAAATCAACAAATGGGATATGTTTCCAAGATCTTAATTTGGTCAGAGAAATGCTACTATGACTGAAAACTAAAGAAACCAATGTCAGATAGTTTATGGGTAGCAGAGATCCTCATTATGTATTAATTTTCCAAATCTCCACAGTTGCATACGAAAGCAAAAGCCATTGTAATGTGAAAATATTTGTTAATGAACTGAACAGTGTTAGAAAGTTCCCACTCCTTCCTGTAAAACATTAGTGTTTACCTATGTTCCTTGGTCAGAATCTTTGTGGCCCAGTCTCTTGATTGATTTCAGCAATACAGTGCAAGAACAGGTGGAAAAATTGTAATGTGTAATTGGAAATCTTATGGAAAATGCAAGATTGCATGAAATTTATGTAACTGATGTTGGAGAACTGCCTGAATTGGCATGCAAAACCATTGTAAGTGAAGATTGGCAATTTACCATTTAAAGAAGAGAAAATGGAAGGGAATGATGACAGGATAAGTTCTTCAGGAGGAGAATGATTTGAATATCAAAGAGTATTGAAGAATTAATGGAGCCCCATGGCAAACATTGAAAAATGACCCTCTTTATGATTGAGCTGTAAAAGTCAGAGTCGAATACAAGCGTGTCACATTTTGCTGTTACTTTTGTTTTAAAAATTTTTTTACGTAATTGCAGGTGTAATGTACTTTTTTTTGAATGGAAAATAGTTTTTCACTGTAGGTATCTGAAGTCCTTGCAAGGTCCTGTGGGAGTGGCTCTGTCTGTCTGCCCTCTGATCTGATTTCTGCTCCTCTGCCCCCTTGCTTACGAGGCTCCAGCACACAAGCTACTCCTGAGTATATTAGGCAGGCCCCATACCTTAAGCTTTTGCTCCAGCTGTTCCTTCTCTCAAAAGCACTCTTGTAGATATCTCCTAGATCCCTCCTTCAGGTCTAGACTCAGTTGTCACTTTCTTAATGAAGTCTACCCTATTTGGCCTGTTTAATAATATAACCTGCTTCCCCCTTCCTATTCTGAACTCTCATCCCCTTCACTTGGCTTTCCTTTTTCCTTTTCCATAGCACTTAGCACTTCATGATAGGGTGTATGTATATATTTTTTTATTGTGTCCTCTGTGTATTTTCTGCCTCTTTCTGCTAGACCAGGTAGGTGGTGGCAAACTATGGCCCACTGGTCAAATCCTCCTTGCCACCTGTTTTTGTAAATAAAGTTTTACTGGAACATAGGTCATTTATTTACATATTGTGTGTGACTGCTTTCATGCATGGAGACAAAGTTAAACATTTGTGAGAGACAATATGGCTCACAAGGCCTAAAGTATTGCCTATTTTTCTTTTCTTTCTTTTTTTTTTTTTTTAAAGATTTTATTTATTTATTCGACAGACATAGAGACAGCCAGCGAGAGAGGGAACACAAGCAGGGGGAGTGGGAGAGGAAGAAGCAGGCTCACAGCGGAGGAGCCTGACGTGGGGCTCGATCCCAGAACGCCGGGATCACGCCCTGAGCCGAAGGCAGACGCTTAACCGCTGTGCCATCCAGGCGCCCCTGCCTATTTTTCTTGTACAGAAAAAAGTTTCCTGACTCTTTTGCTAAACTGTAAACCTCAGGAGGGCAGAGATCTTTGTTTTAGTCACTGTTGTAGCCTTATCTAGAATAGTGCTTGGCTCATAATAAGTGCGGAAATATTTGATAAATAAATAAATGATTGAAGACAAAATCCTACCCTGAACAAGCATCTGGAATAACCAGCAGATGTAATAAATGCTATAGGCATTTCTTTGGGGGGAGTGATGATGGATAAGGTATAGCAAGGATTTTTGTAGTAGAGGAAAAATTTTATCATCAGTGATTAGAATTTTCATATTAGCTGATAATTGAAATTTTAGTCTGTTTTTTGATTTATCAAAACTTGTCTTTTTTTTAAAGCACATATGACACAAGGTAGAGCTTTATAAAGATTCTTGAGGCATGTTTTATATTGACTAGTATTTTTTTAAGATGCCAAACTTCAGTGAAGTTGAATCATTTTGTGTTTATTTGAGCAGTTAGGAAATTTTTTTATTGAAATGTTTAGTTTACTATTACATTTTTAAGAGAATCATTTTAATATTTTTCAGTCCTTGAAGCTCTTAGTTGGATTTTAGTCAAAGGTTACTTTGAGAATTAATAGATGGATGAAGTGCATAAGAGTTAAAGATCATGAATTTGTTTTATAATTTTGGGGGGCAGTTTTCTCTCTCTGCTTTGACTTTTTCTAAAAATGTGGATGTGGGTTTTATATGGCATTATAAGAATTAACACGCAAAGAGCTATAAGCATTTTTATTGTGCTTGTGATAATTGTCACGCTTGAAGATTTTAATCACATTGGTTCATAGTACTGCTAAGTAATATTTTATAGCCATTTAGTTTTTGGAATGAAGTGTAAGGTAAAAGAAACTACACTTCACTGCTTTTTAATGGTCCCTTTCAGTAATAGTTAATTACATGCTTTTCATTGCAAATTTCAAATTTGGTTAATTTTTTAAAACTTTTTCCCCAGATGATCTTTCCATTTCAGTGGCAGTGCCCGTATATTCCCCTTTGTCCTCTTTCACTGGCGGCAGTCCTTAGTGCACCTTTACCATTTATAGTTGGAGTTGACTCAAGGTATTTTGATCTTCATGACCCACCACAGGATGTTGTTTGCATTGACTTGGATACAAACATGCTATATGTGTAAGTTGATTCTTTTTATATTATCTCCCATTTATATTTTCCCCCATCTGTAGTTACAGCTTATTGACAGAATCTAGAAGTATGCTATTTTTAATGTTGTTCATAAGTTTTCATCTTTAATACAGTAATTCTCAGTGATGGCAACTATCAGAATTCTGGAAAGTTTGGAAAAGAACATGTTCAACATTAGTGTATATTTTGGTAATAATGTTGGCAATAGGCAGAAAATATTTATGTTTGTCAAAAGAGAATATGGATTTGAAAAAAAAAGTTAAACACTGCTTTCAGAGCTCAAGAGATGATACGCTTTCTAGGTTTAATTCAAAATTCATACGTAAGCTTTGAAAAAATGAGTTTACCTGTTTGAGTTTAGTTAGAATATAGGATAATGTTACGCCATTTCATTAGTTGTCAAGATTTGAATTTTTTAGGGATCTGTTTTATTGCAGATAATTTTTTTAAAAGATTTTATTTGTTTGAGAGAGAAAGAGAGCATGAGCGGGGAAAGGGGGGGAGCAGAAGGAGAAGAACAGACTCCCTGCTGACCAGGGAGCCGGACATGGGGCTCGATTCTAGGACCTGGGATCAGGATCTGAGCTGAAGACAGACACTTAACAGACTGAGCCAGCCAGGCGCCCCTTATTGCAGAGAAGTTTATACTAAAAATCAGTCATACTTTGTGTTTACTGGAGGTGATAAAATGTACAGCAGTGGTGTAACTGGGGATTCAGAGAGGAGAGTATAACATTAATAAAAGCAGCTCTGGGTCAGTGCTCAAGAGCTAGTCCCCGCCCCCAAACCCCCTTGGAAAAAAAAGTGGGAAAGGGCAGTAATTGTTGAAAATTCCTTAGCCTTGGTGCCAAACTCTAGATCCTGGAGTTTTTTTGTTCTTTACTGTTTGAGATTTGCAGAAAATAAATGGGGTAAGAATTGTGATGAGACTTCAGTGGTAAAAGCAATGGAATAGGTTGGGAAACTATCCCTAAATGAACCAAAGGAATATGTAAAGAAGGAGGAAAACATTTGCTATCACTTAAAATGTTTTTGAAATGGATCTGCCATTTATTTTTGAAACTGTGTAATTATGGTAGCTCTTTACTACGTATACTTAGACTTATTTATAGCCTTGAAGTAATGAACCACTGAATATTTCCTGTAGCACACATTTTGTTGTTTTTTAGCTGCTATCCCTGAAAAACAATTATTTTAGGGTTGTATACATTGTGGTGCTTTTGGAAATGATTATTTATGAAGTTTAACTCAGATGTTTGCCTTACTTTAATTACTATTCTGAATAAAATAATATTATGGAGATTCTTAATTTTTCCCAGTTTTAAGTAACTTCTGAAATATTTCTGTTGATCAGAAACTTTGTTTTCTAAAATAACTTTGAACTCTTTGCTCAGTTGTACTTAAATAATTATGAAATGTTCTAGATACCCAAGAATTATAAAGAATAATGTAAATTAACTCCCATGTATCCATAATGCAAATTAAGGAATAGAATATTGCCAGTGAATTTGAAACCCTGGATAGTCCTCTGCAAAATAATTTTGCTCCTGATTTACTGTTATCTTGAATTTGGTGTTTGTCATGATCATTTCCATGTGTTTTCGAAACATTTATTATACATGTATTTGTTTAAATGATATTTAGTTTTGCATGTTTTAAAATTTTTTTGTTTGTATAGTTTCCTGTGACTTGCTTTTGTACTTGGCATTCTTTTGGGGTTCATCTGTGTTGAGACATGTAGCTCTACTTCATTTTTAGGGTTTAACAGTGTTGCTGGGTATTTAGATTGTACCTATGTGTTTTGTAATTTTGAACAAGGCTTCTCTGATTATTATTGTGCATATTTCTTTGAGTCCATGGGCAGGAATTCTCCCGAAGCATGGTTTGTAGACATAGCTAATGCCATATTACTTTTCCAAGTTTAACTCCTCTTTGGAAGCAAATGAGAATTCTCTTTGTTCTAGTCCTTGCCGATACTTGTTATGGTCAGACTTTAAAATTAATTTGATGGTAATGGGATCTCATTGTGTCTTTAATTCATATTTCCCTAATTAGTAGCAAATGGGGCATTTTAATTTCTTTTGCCCTTTGATTTTCCTCTCTGTGAATTGGATTTTCCTTTTTTTGGTGCATTTTTCTGTTAGCTTGTTTGTCTTTTTCTTTTGATTTGTATCACTTCTTTATATAACCTGGCTAATTCTTGGTCTGTTATATGCTTTGCAAACAGCTTCTCCCGCACTGTGACTTGTACTTGCATTCTGTTTATGGTGTGCTTTGATGAGCGGAAGCTTGTGTTAATTGATCAGATTTATCAGTTTCTTTTTATTGATTGCTGTTTTTGGTTCTTGTATATGAAATCCTCTGCCTTGAGGTCATGAAATACTATTCTGGATAGTCTTTCTTTCTTTTTCTTTTTTAAAATTTTTTATATTAAGTAAACTCCACACCATACATAGGGGCTCAAACTCACAACCCTGAGATCAAGAGTCACATGTTCTACTGACTGAGCCAGTCAGGCACCCCTATTGTGGATGTTCTTAAATTTGTAAGGTTTTGCCCTTCTCACTTAAGGGCCTTAATTCAGTTGAACTTGATATTACTGTATGACATGACATAGAAGTACCATTTCATTTTTCTTACCTGAATAAATCTCTCTCATAGCACTGTATATTGGATAACCAGTTCATCTCCTCCCAGTGGTCTTTAGTGTCAACACCATTGCATATCAATTTTTATATTTTACATTTATACATATTTTATATTTTACAATTCCATATTATATATTAATTTGCAAATCAATTTATATTTATAATACACTTATTACTCTGTTCCTTTGGTCTGTTTTAGACTCTTGCTAGTATAACACTATCTTATGGCTTTAAAATCCGGTTGTTCAGGGGCGCCTGGGTGGCACAGCGGTTAAGTGTCTGTCTTGGGCTCAGGGCGTGATCCCGGCGTTGTGGGATCGAGCCCCACATCAGGCTCCTCCGCTATGAGCCTGCTTCTTCCTCTCCCACTCCCCCTGCTTGTGTTCCCTCTCTCGCTGGCTGTCTCTCTCTCTGTCGAATAAATAAATAAAATCTTTAAAAAAAAAAACAAAAAGTAAAAATCTTTAAATAAAATAAAATAAAATCAAGTTGTTTAAGGGACACCTGGGTGGCTCAGTCAGTTAAGCGTCTGCCTTCAGCTCAGGTCGTGATCCTAGAGTCCTGGGATTGAGTTCCAGATGGGGCTCCTTGCTCAATGGGGAGCCTGCTTCTCCCTCTGCCTGCTGCTCCCCCTGCTTGTGCGTGCTCTCTCTGTCAAATAAATAAAATCTAAAAATAAAATAAAATAAAATTAGGTTGTCTTAAACATCAGTGAACCTTGAAAACATTTGTGCTAAAAGAGCTTATATGATCTCATTTATACTAAATGTCCAAGGCAGATCTATAGACAGAGAACGTAGATTAGTGATTGCGTCGGAATAGGAAGATGGGGGAATTGGAAGTTAATGACTGAGGTGGGGGATGCAGGGTTTCTTTTTGAGGTGATGGAAATATTCTAAAATTGTGGATTGTTACACAGCTCTATGAATATGCTAAAAATCCATCAAGTACCACGGTTCAGGTGGGTGAATTGTGTGTGAATTATATCTCAATAATGTTAAAAAAAAATATTGTGAGATGACAAGTCCCTTTCTTTACCCTTGTTCTTTAAAATTGTTTTCACTATATTTGGTCCTTTGCTTTTCTGTATAAATGTTAATATATTGTTAAGTTCCATGCAAAATAATGCTGTGATTTTGGTTAGAATTCTGTTAAATTTATAGATTAATTTGGGGGCACATGACTTCTTTTTTATGTAGTCTCCTTACCCATGTATGTAGTATTTTACTTCATAGATTTTTTACATTTTTTTTAAAGATTTTATGTATTTGTCAGAGGGAGAGAGTGAGCAAATAAGCAGGGGGAGTGGCAGGCAGAGGGAGAAGCAGACTCCCCGCTGAGCCCCACAGGAGTCCCATGTGGGACTGGATCCCAGGACCCTGGGATCATGACCTGAGGCGAAGGCAGATGCTTAACCGACTGAGCCACCCAGGTGTCCTTACATTTTTTTTTTTAATAATCTTTGCAGCTTTCTCCATAAAGACCATGAACATCTTTTGTTAGACTTATTTATTCCTGCGTGCTGTGTGATTTTTATCGTATGATTATATTAAGTGATATGTAAAATATAATTTAAATTGCAGTTTCCGTTTGTTGCTGCATTATAGAAGTGCTGTTGGTTTTCATGTAGTCGGCTGCTGCGTAGTGGCTTAATTGAATTCTGTTTTGTCTGTAGATTCTTGTCAGTTTTCTGGCCGTAAACAATCACATCATGTACAATCTTTACATATTTTTAAATTCTTGTCTTAATTCTCTGGCTAGGATCCCAGCTTAGTGTTGAATAGCGTAGTCATAGTTGGTATCTTGTCTTACTCCTGATTTTAAAGGGAATGCTTTGAGCACTCCATCATTAAGTATGGCTGTTGCTTTAAGCAAGAATTGACATCTGGCCCATGGCTCATTTTTGTAGATAAAATTACAAAATTCATTCATTTACATAGTCTGTGAGGCAGCTTTCATGTTATAATGATACATCTGACAAGTTGTGACAGACCATATGGTCCTCAAAACCTGAAATATTTAATATCTGACCTTTTATAGAAAAGGTTTGCTAGCTCCACTGTAGGGTTTTGATTGCTTAATAATAAATTAAGGAACTTTCCTTCTACTTCCACATAATGATTTTTAAAAACCTCTTAAGTAGTGTTGAATTTTATACTTTTGTACAGCTATTGAGATGAGCATTGTTTCTCCTTTGTTTTCTGTGTGGTAAATAACATTATAAAATCAATTAATAGTGAATAATCCTTACATTCCTGAAATATATATCATCTTATTTTTTATATCCTAGCAGATTAAATTTTCTAAAAAATTTAAAATATTTGCATTGATGTTCATAAATGATGTTGGCTTGATGATGTATATAGTGTTAGCTGTGGCCCATGGTTGATAAATAGGCTTTCATCTTTGTAGAGGTTTTTTGTTTTTGTTTTGTTTTTTTTTAAGATTTATTTATTTATTTTAGAGAGAAGGATTGAGAGAGCATGAGGAGGAGGGGGAGAGGGAGAAAGACTCAAGCAGTCTCCACGCTGAGCGTGGAGCCTGACGTGAGCTCTGTCTCAGGACCCTGAGATCACGACCTGAGCTAAAACCCAGAGTCAGTCACTCAACTGACTGAGCCACCCTGGCACACCATCTTTGTAGAGTTTTAAATGTTTCTTCTTTTTTTTTTTTTTTTTTTTAAGATTTTACTTATTTGACAGAGAGACAGCCAGCGAAGAGAGGGAACACAAGCAGGGGGCGTGGGAGAGGAAGAAGCAGGCTCTTAGTGGAGGAGCCTGATGTGGGGCTCGATCCCAGAACACTGGGATCATGCCCTGAGCTGAAGGCAGATGCTTAACCATAGCGCTACCCAGGCGCCCCTAAATGTTTCTTATTTCTATTAAAATATTTTGACTCGTGCATTATTTAGAAGTATTCCTTTGAACTTCGAAGTTTTTTTTCCCTTAAGTGCTATTTGAATTATAGTCAGAATATGCTTTATATATTACTCTGTGACATTTACTGAGACTTACTTCTAATAGGTAGTTTGAAGTGTTAGTTAAATCTGTCACTTAAAATATTATAAATCTAAAATGTAACTTCTGAAGCAAGACTTTGGTGTTGGATTCATAACTCCAGCCTTGAAAATCTGTGTTAGAGCATTAGAGTGAGATGACCAAATTTAACTGAGGTTGTTTGAGATGTAAAGAGAACTTCCTTGAAAACGATTTATTCAGACTGTGTCAATTGTAATTTGAGCAAAAATGCCCTTTCCATTTTCTTTTTTAATTTGATGTAAGAATTTTGCTAAGTAAAAAGAGATTATAACAGATTTTATTAATTATGCTTTTATTTAATAGATCCGATGAAAAGAAGAACATGAACTGGAAACAGCTTCCCAAAAAGCCGTGCAAAAATCTGCTTAGTACCTTAAAGAAGTTGTATCCCCAGCTGTCTTCAGGTACCTGTGAGGAGAAAGGAATATTTTTAATGAAAGAATAGATATGAGAAAATTCTTCAATTTAATAGGAATCTCATTACAAAACAAAATTTCAGTACTAAAACATTAATATTGTGGTTCATGACTTTTTGAGTATGTTCTTTGTGTCCTGTCTGCTTGCGCCTCCCTGCTAGCTCCTGCCAGTGATTCCTTTACATTAATGAAGAGAGGAACTTCAGGAAGTCACGGGTTTTATTTTGACAGTTTTTCTTAATTGTTAAATCATTACTTGTATAACATTCTGTATTAATGCCGTTTTCTCTTCATTTGTCAGTTCACCGAAAAACTCAGGAAGGCTCAGCAATTGAGATGACTCCAATCGAAGCAGATTTCTCCTGGCAAAAGAAGACAACACAACTTGAGATGGAAATTCAAGAGGCATTTTTGCGTTTTATGGCATCTATTTTAAAAGGATATAGAACATACCTCAGACCAATCACAGAGGCTCCTTCAAATAAAGCCACAGCTGTTGATTCATTGTTTGACCGACAGGGTGAGTGGCATTGAAAATATAGTTACTTTTCATTGAAATGAAAAATGTTTTCTATTTGGTATTGCTCCCCCCAAAATAGTCACTATATAAGTTCTTAGAATTGTATATTAAAATAAATGAATATTTGTGTATTTGTGATCCAGCTCTGGGAAGAATTCCTTTCAACTTTATACCCCATTTTTCCTTGAGAAATCTGAAACTGGAGACCTTTAATTATGAAAAGTCAAAGATGTTGCTTATATCTCCTGGGTAGTCAGTTATCTTAGTAGAACATACCTGGTGATTTGCTTTTAGATGTTTCCTCAATTTTGCATAATTCTTCGATTTATACATTCTTCGCTTTACAATATTCCCTAACAGTTTTTGGAATAAGGCCACCAGATCTTAGATTTTTGAAAAACATAGCTTTGTTTCAGGGGAAAACACTATACTCATATTTTTGAGTGTTATTTTAGGGAATTATAAATACTTCTGTTGTTATTCCACTGTTCTTATGTGTAGTAGCAACCTTCAAATACAAAAAAAAATTCATATGATAATTATTTTATATTTCTGTACTTTACCCAGTAGTTACTTTAAAAAAAAATCTCTACTTTTCTAATAATTCTTTTGACTTTTATCATCTCAGCTTCAGGATAACCTGTCTCTTGAATATTTATTATCTTACCAAGTCTGACTAGTTATTAGATAGGGATATAAAGAAGTGTTAAAATCTAGCTCTATGGGATAGTAAATGGAGACTAAATCTAAAATGCTTTTTAAAATCGAACATGTACTCAAGAAAACAGATTTTATATAATTAATAATTCATTGAGAAGTTCCCAAATTTAGAAAAAGGGAGCATTTTTCCAAAGGACTATTTCAGAAGACTTCATGGAAAAAGAGCATGACTTTGAAGAATGGGTAGAATTTAGATAAATGGAGATGATCAGGAAAGGCTTTCTAAAAAACAGTATGCATTAGGGGTGCCTGGGTGGTTCAGTTGGTTAAGCATCTGCCTTTGGCTTAGGTCATAATCTCAGTGTCCTAGGATTGAGCCCTGTGTCATGGGCTCCCTTCTCAGTGGGGAGTCTGCTTCTCTCTCTGTGCCTCCCCCTGCTCGTGCTCTTTCTCTGTCTCAAATAAATAAAATCTTTAAAAACAAAAACAATATGCATTAAAAGCCAAATTTGAATAGAATTTCTCCTTTGCTATTTATTAAGCCTTTCTGAGGTTCTGTTTTCTCATGAATAAAATGGGGTGATATCTACTTCATGAATGGTTGTGAAGATTAAATGTATGTGAAGCAACTAGTAAAATTACAGTACTCATGACAACAGCTATTATCATTAATGGTAGTAACAGAATGGAAGAAACCTCAAGAACAAATGTATAAGGCATGTGTATTAGTTTGTCCTGTCTGCCATAACAAAGTGTCCTAGATTGGGTGGTTAAACAACAAAAATTTATTTTCTCACAATTCTAGAGGCTTAAAGTCCAAGATCAACGTGTTGGCAGGATTGGTTTCCTCTGAGGCTTCTCTTCTTGGTTTGTAAAGATGGCCGTCTTCTCCCTGTCATGCCCTTCCTTCTGGGTGTATCTGTATCCGGATTTCCACTACTTTTTTTTTTTTTTTTTTTTTTAAGATTTATTTGTTAAAGAGAGGGAGAAATGGGGGCGTGTGGGAAGGGAGAGACTCTCAAGTAGACTCCCTGCCGAGCACAGAGTCCATCATGGGGCTCAAACCGATGATCCTGAGATCATGACCTGAGACGGAATAAGAGTTGGTCACTTAAATGACTGAGCCACCCAGGAGCCCCCAGATTTCTCCTTCTTATAACATTAATGATTGGATTAGAGCCCACCCTAATTACTTCATTTTGACTTAATTACTTCTTTAAAGACCCTATCTGCAAATACAGTAACCTTTTAAAATACTGAGGATTAGGACTTCAACATAAGAATTGGGGGGAGGGGGACGCCTGGGTGGCACAGCGGTTAAGCGTCTGCCTTCGGCTCAGGGCGTGATCCTGGCGTTATGGGATCGAGCCCCACATCAGGCTCCTCCGCTGTGAGCCTGCTTCTTCCTCTCCCACTCCCCCTGCTTGTGTTCCCTCTCTCGCTGGCTGTCTCTATCTGTGTTAAATAAATAAATAAAATCTTAAAAAAAAAAAAAAAAAGAATTAGGGGGAGGGGATACAATATAAGAATTATGGGGTTCAGCCTATAATAGCATGTTTGGTAGAGTTTGACCAAAGAAGAGCTTTAGTGGTGTTGTGAAAGATAAGGCTGAAAATAAGATTAGAGCTCAGATTATGGGTAGTCTTAAGTGCCAGACTAAAGATGTGGAGTTTTTCTAATGGGCAGTCGTGGGTCACTAATTCATACATATTCTCTCTCTGTGTCTCAGTGGGAGAGTGGCATTACTAATGGAATTTAGAAAGATATTTAGTTAGTATCTGAGGCCTAAGATTTTTGTTGTTAACAGAATAGTATTTAGTGTCATGAAGGCTGCAGATATTAGACAGTAACACAAATACTAATTACATTTTACTAAGTATATTGTAAAGGAATGTATTGGCTATGGTGACAGTGCTAGGTCAGGGAAAGGTTCCCTGAAGAAGTAACAATTAAGCTTGGGTCTGAAAAATGAATAGGAATTACCTGTGGGTTTTAGATTGACTTTTCATTAGGCGGACTTTCCCAACATGTATGAAAATAGAATAACGTACTCTCATATAGCATCTTCCGACCTTAGCAGTAGTAGCAATCAACATTTCACCATTTCTGTTTCATCCTTCCCCCCCTTTCTTTCCAAATTCTAAGTAAGACATCATTTCACCCATAAACTTTGAATTATCCTTTAGAATTTCCTAGATACGTATGGTATGTGCTTTTGGCTGATCATATCCCCATGGTGCTATATAACATTTCTTCCATCATCTGTATTTCCTGTAAACTTGTGTTTGGATTAAGAGACACATTGTCCAGTAGAAATGTAATGTGAGCCACACATGTAATTCAAAATTTTCTAGTAGCTATAGTCCAAAAAAAAAAAAAAAAAAAAAAAAAAAGGAAGCAGTAGGGGACATTAATTTTCATAGTTTGTTTTTGTAACTTAAAATATCCCAAATGGTACCAACATGTAATTAAATTTCTAAAATTTTAATGAAATACTTTACATTCTTTTTTCTGTACTAAGGCTTTGAAATCAGCATGTGTTTTATATTTATAGCACATCTCAGTTTGGACCAGTCCCATTTCAGGTGCTAAATTGTCACGTGTGGGGAGTGATTACTGAATTAAATAGTACTGTTCGAGAGCTTGACTAGATTCAGGCTCCGTTTTCTTGGCAAGTAGTGCCAAAAACACATGGTGTTCACCACTTCCTGTTGCAACCCACATACATGTATCGCTGTCCCACTTTTAGTGCTCCTAGGATTGATCAGTGTGTTGTTAGCCTCATTCATTCATTCATTAAAATTTCCCCATCAGCCTTTCATTTAATAATTTTAGCGGCCTTTGCTGATCATCGCCTAGATTCACTAGGAGAAGGAAAAAAGACCTTGTTACTACTTGTGAAGAATAATTTATTTCTATTTTATTTAAGCATTTCTCAACTAATTAGTATCTCAAGGGGATGGAGTGAGGACCACAGCTTGTGGAATGCCCTGAAGCATCAAAGAAAGAAAGGCTGGAGGGAAAAGTGGCTCAAAAACCATGCTTGAAAATGGTGGGTGTGAGCCAAATCATGTAGGATCTTTCAGGACCAGTGAAGAGTTTCTGTCTTTAAGAGTAATTAGAAGCCTGTGAAGAATATTTCAGTAGGTAATAGGATCAGGTTTTCATTTTTAAAAGATCAGTATTAAAAAAATTTTTTTCTTTGCCTTCTATGCAGAGATTGAATTGGAGGCATCCAAAGCACGATCTACCAGTTAGTTGGTTATCGCATTGGTCCAAGTGATCGTGGAAGTGCCCTGGGTTAACTGACGGTAGTATGAATGGAGGAGTGGTGTTTTTTTAGGAGGTAGATTGAATACAACTTGGTGATTGAATAGGGGATATAAGATAGAGGGAGATGTCAAGAGCAGCTTTGAGATTTCTGTCTTTGTCAACCAAGTGGATGGATGGTCGTGCCCTTTATTGAAACAGCAGAAAGAGGAAGGATCTGATTATTTTTTAAGGAAAGGTTTTTTAAAATGAGAGAGAGACTTGGTTGTGCTGATAAGTAACTAATAGAGAGGGAAAATTGTCCTGAGAACACCGAAAGGGCTGGAATCCCAGGTTTGTGTGGGCTTGGCCTTAGATAAGAGGGACGCCGTCATTGTAGAAAGAGGGAAGGAGTAACTGATAGCTGCAGAAAGTCATAGATTTTTGTAGTGAGATAATGATGGTAATTCTCTTAATAATTTTCATTTTCTCTTCAATATAAGGTGTGATCATTTAGAAATGGGGGAGGGAACATGATAGGAGAGAATTAAAAAATTGGAAATAGGGGCGCCTGGGTGGCACAGTGGTTAAGCGTCTGCCTTCGGCTCAGGGCGTGATCCTGACGTTCTGGGATCGAGCCCCACATCAGGCTCCTCCGCTATGAGCCTGCTTCTTCCTCTCCCACTCCCCCTGCTTGTGTTCCCTCTCTTGCTGGCTGTCTCTATCTTTGTCAAATAAATAGATAAAATCTTAAAAAAAAAAGTTGGAAATAGTTGTGAAAACACGGGTAAAGGGAAATTAAGTTGATTCCAGAAATTTAGTAGGATTGCTAGTCAGGAATGAAGGTATAAGTGGTTCTGATCAGCCTAGTCGTGGAATTGTTTTTTTCCCCTTTTAAGTTGTGTTCGGCCACACTGGTATAGGTCCAGAGAAAGCAGGCAATACGTTTCTCCAGGGCTGTTTTACTGGGTGAATTTGACAAAAAGGACAAAAGAACGTAAGAATTGAGAGTGTTGACAAGAAAGTAATTGAAATGATGGTACTCTATGACATGGAATCAAAATTGGATAAGGAGAGAAGTGAAGATAGGAGGGTTAGGTAGAAAGTAAAAGGATATGGAATGATTGTAGATTTCAAAGAGCCCCCCCTCCCCAATACCTGGTAGGAGTACTTAAGTAATAAGCAAATTAGACAAGGGTAATGGGCAGAAAGTAATATATATGTAAATTAGATTTGGGAGGCAGAATTGTTTTGAATGCCAACAAGAAAGGTCCAGGGAGTGTGTGACTGTGTAGAAGTTGGTGACTGAGGTGGGATAGACCATAGATCATTGAAATTTAAGGCCTTAAGAGCTCGTTAAAGTGTTGGATGGTTTGTGCTTGTGGATGTTGAAGAATGATAATGGTAGGAGTTGGAGAGGAGAAGACTTGGAATTATGTGCCCTAGTCTTCAGTGAATGAAGGAGAGAGTGTCCTTGAAGTCAGTAGATGACTACAATTAGCAGGGGAAAGGATGGGATCGCCAGGGTGCTCGAACTGTCACTGAGCTGAAATTTTTACAAGCCAGTACAAGAATTGTCTGGCAGCATTGCAGGGGACGGACATTGACCCTTCTTACTTAAGGCTATGCAGAACATAAAAGAGAAACTCGGGCTAGAGGTTCCTTATAGGAGGTTCAGACTTCAGTAAAAAGGTTAATGGTAGAAGTTAAACTTTTTATGGTTGAATCAGGCAGAAGGAGTGATGGTTACTGGAATATGGTTAGTAAAAGCTTCTATAAATGTGGATAGAGGTGAAGAGAATATAATATAGGTATGTACAGGTTTAACATAGTATTTTGTATAACCTCTAGTTCCACTTTAAGTGTTGAATTTAATTGTAATTTTGTTTTCTTCAGGATTTTTAAAAAGTCGAGATCGTGCCTATACAAAATTCTACACCCATTTATCCAAAACACAGATTTTTATTCGTTTCATTGAAGAATGTAGTTTTGTAAGTGATAAAGATACTGGATTGGCATTTTTTGATGACTGCATAGAAAAGGTAAAAGTTTGTCCTGTGTGTAAGTGTTGAAGAAAAACTTTTAACAGTTTGGCTGCCTGTATAGTTAGTCATCATTATTACTAATGAAATGATCTGAGGGAGACAGGATAGGGTCTGTGTGTGTACAAGTGTCCAGTCCTATGCTTAAAAGAAAATAAGAATACTTCTCCTTTGTGATACATAGCTAATTTTTCTTGAATCTCACTTTGGTTTTGCAACTTAAGTACCAAGAACATTTCATTAAAACTTCTAAATGTCACAGTTTTTATTTACCTAAGTAAGATAAGATTTAGTAGTTCATTAAGAAAGTTTAGCTTTATGGGTAATGAAGTCTTGGTTTTGTTTTCTCTTAACTATTAGGTTTTTTTAATTCAATTACACATTTTAAACATTATACCTTCTTGCAGTATAGTCAGTATATGCCATTTTGTTCTTCTGTTTTAATGTCTTTCCAAATACTTTTGCTAAATATAAATTTTTTGTTTTAATGAAGCATATTTGGAAATATGTTTTATATCAAAGTTTTACTTACCCATGGTAAGGAAATTTAAGTTGATTCTTCACATTGATCACTCACATTTATTTTTCTCATTTTTAATGGAGTTTTTATTTTTGCTAAGTGGATCTTGGGGCTGATTTGTTTATGTAAGCCATAGTATATAAAATTTGAGGTTGTATCTAGAAAAAGGTAGAATATTATGACATAATTTTTGTAGTCTCCTTAGAGGACTTGAATGATTTTCTCCCATTCTACCAATGTGATCTAGAACTCTGGGGAGAAGATTAAAACTATTCAACATTTTTGTTACTTATAAAATTGATAGTCTGACATCATCCAGTTAGAGGGAAGCTTAGATAATATCAATCTCTAATGCAGGGTTTTAATAACAATGAAATTTTTGATTTGAGAAACCATATTCTCCTCGTGACTGGCCGTTATTTGCTTGTGAAAAAGGATTTATGAAAAACCTATTTAAAATAAATTGTTTCTATTCTAATAGCCGTAAGAAAAACATTATATGGTAACCTGATAGTGTAGGGCCCCCAAAATGTATGTGAAGTGTTTCCTATCTGCTATTAAAAGTTTTTAAAATAAGAATTTAAGGTCATCTCTAATAAATTCACAGTAGACATTTCACCAAGAATTCTTTTCTTCTTTTCTAGCTGTTTCCTGATAAAGGCACAGAGAAAACAGATAAGGTATTTTTTCTTAAGTTTTGAAATTTCGGAACTAAATATTGCTTGTATGCAGATTCATTGGAGAAAATAATTATTTTCAGGTTGATTTTGATTCAGCCGAAGATACCAAGTTGATAGAGCTCGATGATTCACAGAAAAGTGAGCACACTGTGTTCATAATGCCGCCGGAGCCGCCGCCCGACGACGGAGAGGACCTGCCACCCAAGTACAGGTAGCGGGAGTTTTTTTAAATTGTTGAGTTCAGCTTTAATAATTTGTTTTGATCTTTTGTGATTATTAGTAGATATGTATATTAGTCATTTGTGAAAGTCATTTTCAGAATTAATTCCGTGAACTCATGAAGATGAATATTCTATGAAGATGTTACCGGCCATTGTAACTTAAAAATTGGACAGCCTGTTTGGAAGGGAAGCCAGATGTTCATCACTCTTCACCTAAACATTTAATCAAATTTTAATCTTTAAAAATTTCATTTCTGGAGAAGAATGAACTTACTTTTGTGAGGTTTCTCCTATGTTTGGGGGGTTTTGTTGTCAATGTAAAGACTGAAATTCTTATTCATTAGTAAGATACCAAAGAAACCTTAAAAGTAGAGTGCCAGGAATCATTATTTATTAAAGTAGGTGATGGGGATTAAGGAGGGTACTTGTCCCTGCTGAGCGCTGGGTGATGTATGGAATTGTTGAATTACTGTATTTTATGACTGAAACTAATACAACACTGTATGTTAACTACACTGGGATTAAAAAAAATAAACTTGGAGAATAGAATTTGGATGGGAACCTTTTAAGAAATTAAAATGTACGTGATTGTTATTTGTTATTATAATTATGATAATACACAGTTTAACAAACTTAGGAAATCAAACCAAAAAAGAAAATTAGCACATCATCTAAGCACCAGTACTTAATGTCTGGTAACAACTGTATGTGTATCTTTCCTGTTTTTGTGCATAAATTTGCATTTACTATATTAAAACAAATATGCGTTCATATTGTACATATTCTTTGTAACCTGTGTCTGCCTTTAGTGGTCCGGACATTTTTCCATGCTAACAAATATTTTTGTGCCATATCGTTTTGAGTGACCATATTGCATGCATTTATTGTGTTTTGTTTGACTAGTCTCTTGTGGAATTTTTTTTTTTTTTCATTTCTTTGCTATCTGTATCCTTGTGTATATACATAGTTTTTTTCCTTAGGCTGCATTCCTAAAAGAATATCTGAGGCAAAGGGAGTATAAAATAATTGTCTTCCACAAATATGGAATTAATATATTATCTTACATAGACTGCATAAGAATGAAGAGTATATACCTGGAACTTAGTGGCTTAATTAAGTGCTATTTTGATCACATGTTAATTATAGAATTTCTTTTTAACTTTGGTTTAATCACTATATATTGGAATCCATGTATAAGGTAAATCAAATAGGGAAAGGCAGTCTCTCCCAGAAGAAAATTGTCCAAAGGCAGGAAGTAGGCAATTTCCAAGAAGAAATCCCAATAATTAATAATATGAAAATATATTAAGTTTTTCTAGTATTCAAAGAAATGCAAACCAAAATGGTGAGTAGAAGCATTTTTAATCAATCAGATTGAAAATAGGTTGTGCTACTATATAGAGTGTATATAAGTATAACCTTTCTTGAAATAATTTGATAGTGAATATAATAATTTTGATTCTTTTGATAAACATTGACCGTAGCAAACTCTATTATTGGGCATTATCCTAAGACATTAAGGAAAAGTTTCACAAAGGTAGAAGTATATAGATCTTTAATTGCAAAAATTTAGATAGAACCTAAAGAGGTCCGACAATAAAGAATGGTGAAATTATGGTATATCCCTAAAATAAAAATCTTACGGATTTTTTTTCCTCTTAAACCACTGCAAGGTACTTCTATGAAGAAAAACAAAATTACAAAGTATACTAAATGTTACTTTTTAATATAAATTATTATTGAACACATGGTTTCTGTTGAAAGTTACTAATTCCTCTATCAAGTAAGATAGCAGGATTTTCTGTTTTCCAGGGATTGGTGGAAAATAACTTACAGGGTGAGGAAGAAGCCAAAGTTTCCATGTAGGTAGTCTGTGTATCTTATAACTACATCATCTTACAGTTTTAAAAAATACTATTTTTCTGTATCCGGACTTTGGGGAATAATATTGGGTACTGTTTAAGGACTTAGAAATACTCACCTGAATTCTGGAATAATATGAAGAGTTAATGTATTTTAAATCAGCAGTTCTATTTTTGCTTTTTATTTTAGTTACAAATACTTTCCAAGACTGGACCTTAAGCTTTTTGACAGACCACAGGAGTTGAAACTTTGTTTTAGTAGACACCCTACTGGGAATAGCATTACAAACAGTCCAGCACTCATGGCTAAGAGAACTAAACAGGTCAGATATTCTTTATCTAATACATGTTAATTTAAAATGTAAAATATGTATATGTGATATGCAGCTCGTAGTTTAGAATTACCACCCATGGCAACCATTTGAAGACCCTCTGTGGTTAAGTAAACTAGATGTCTCGCAACCCTGTTGTAATATGGAGGCTGAAGTTTTTGAATGCTTATGTTTATGCTTTAGGAGAATCCTGGGGAACCAAATACACTTTTTAAAAAACAACTTGATTGAGATATAATTCCTGTACCATACAACTCACTCATTTAAAGTATCCTCAGTGTCTGTTAGCATATTCACAGAGTTGTGCAGCCTTCGCCACAGCCAGCTTTAGAACGTTCTCGTTACCCCAAAAAGAAAGCCTGCACCTCTTAACCTGTTAACCCTCCCATCCATCCCCACAGCCCTAGGCAACCACTAATCTGTTTCGCCTGTTCTGGGCATTTCATAATAAATATTCCACAAATGGAATTATACAAGATGTGGCCTTGTGCCTGGCTCCTTTCACATAGCGTAATGTTTGTAAGTTCATCCGTGTTGCAGCACGTGCCAGTACTTCATTTGTTTTTATTGCTGAATAATATTCCATTGTACGAATATATATCACATTTTAGTTTTTCATTCATGTACACGTGAAGTGGTTCCTACTTTTGACTATTATGCGTAGTGCTGCTGTGAACATTTGTGTACAAGTGTTCGTGTGAATGTGTGTTTTCATTTCTCTTGGGTAAATGCCTAGAAGTAGAATTGCTGTGTCATATGGTATCTATGTTTAACCTTTTGAGGAACTGTTGAGACTGTTTTCCAAAATAGCTACACCATTTTAAATTCCTGCCAGCAGAGTATGAGGTTCCAGTCGTACCATGTCCCTGTCAGTCTTGTGATTATCTGTCTTTCTGATGATAGCCATCCTTGTGTGTGTGAAGTGGTATCTCATTGTGATTTCAGTTTTCATTTCTCTTGCAGCTAGTGTAAATATACTTTATGCCAAATATTAAAGGGAGCTAATTTAGGACAAGTTAGACATCTTGCTTTAATACTATATCTGATTTAGGTATAAAGAGTTAATCTGTGGTTAGCTGTGAGTTAAAACGAAACATCCTTTATACATGTATTGTTGACATATTTGTGGTCTACAAAACATGGAAAATTTCAGAATGAAATTTATAGTTCGGGTGTTACCAATTCGTGTATAGTCCCCCAAATCCTAGAGGTAACCTGAAGTGTTCCTTAATTTCATATAGTACACGTTTCTCTCAATGTCAGAAGGGAGATAAGCATATATATATTTTTTTCTATTACCAGCTTAATAAAAGGTAGTTTTTACAATGGGTGAATTTGGTTACTAAATCTTTAAATCTCATATTCACCAGAATTTTTGTCCCCCAGGCTAGCTGGAAAAGAAAAGAACCTTCCTATCTTAGAAAAACAGGGGACTATATTTTCAAATGTATCTTCTAAGTCTAATGGAAATAGAGGTCATAAGAAAAATTAGTGGGCCAGGACATTTTTATTTAGAACACATCCCAGCAGAGGGATCTTTAGTGTAAGGCACACGATGGTAGTCTGACATATCTGGAACGTTCTATGGTTTCTGGGAGTATATATAGTTGTTTTTTTTTTTTTAAGAGTTATTTATCTGAGAGAGAGGGCGCGCGTGCTTGTGTGCGCGCACAAACCGGAGGGGGAGAGAGAATCTCAGGCGGGCTATGTGCTGAGCACGGAGCCCAACATGGGGCTCGATTTCACAACCCTGATGATAGTCATGAGCTGAGCCGGGTGCTCGACCAACTGAGTCACTCAGGTGCCCTGTGGGAGTACATACATAGTTTGAGTAAAGCTCAGCAGGTGGTTTTGATACCTGCTCTTTTCCAACTAAATCAGAATGCAAATCGGAAGTAGAAAATGTGACTGTCAGTCTGTTGGGTAAGAAAGTCTGTGATCTTTCTCAGACTATGTTGCCTGCAGTGGCACATGTCTTTTTAAGGAGTCGGTCAGTGAAAGAATTAAAGACTGGTGAGGGAGGGCAGAGTGGAAATTTTGGCAGGAAATAGCCTATGGTATCTTAAACATTTTCAGCAGGGAGAAAGGTGGAAAGACTGTCACTTTTCAAGAATGCCATTGAAGGACTGACAAGCTCCAAATGGTTCAAACCCTTTTATCCGTCAAGCATACGAGTGCCTTTTATGTGAAGGGCAACTAATTAGCCATCATTATATTATAAACATATGAATGATCCCCACTTCTAAGGGATTTCTAGTCTAGTAGGAGACTTGTGCTTGCCAGTAAATAATTACAGTGCAGTAACTTCTGTAGATGAATGTTCTGGGCACCACATGGCACTAAGTAGGAAGCCACTCATGAAAGTAAAACTGTGAAATGCTTCATTTTAGAGGTAAATTTTACATTACATTCCTCTCTCTCTTTTCCTTCTCACTTTTACCCCCACTCTTAACGGATTTTAATAAATACCATAGTGTTTTTTTCCTTAATTTTCTTTTTGTAAGTAATCTCTACTCCCAGTGTGGGGCTCGAACTCATGAACCAGAGATCAGGAGTTGCGTGCTCTACCGACTGAGCTAGCCAAATGTCCCAAATGCCATAATGTTTTATTTATTCTCTTTCTAGGAGATAAAAACAGCTCATAAGTTGGCGAAGAGATGTTACACAAATCCACCACAATGGGCCAAGTGTCTCTTCAGTCACTGTTACAGCTTATGGTTTATTTGTCTGCCAGCCTACGTTAGAGTTTCTCACGCTAAGGTCAGAGCGCTTCAGCAGGCATATGATGTACTCATTAAGATGAGGAAGACAGATGTGGACCCCCTAGATGAGGCAAGTACAACGAATTGAGTTACCATTACTAGGGTAAATTTTATTTTTGTATTTTTAAGGAAATTTAGTCTCAGTTGCTTTAAAGTGTTCTCAAGTATTTTCATTAAGCAGGAAAAAGTTAAATACTACTCTGTTCCATGGAGCTGATACTTACTGTTTATTTTTAAATACATTTATGTAAAAATTACTGCTTTGGAATGAAGCAGAGACTGCCTTAGTTAGGTCAGATAGTTTACACTTGATAGATAGAAAATAGAAATAGATATTAACTTCATTTTTTTCTTTTCTTTTTTTTTTTTTTAAGAGAGGGAGGGAGTAGGGAGGGGCAGGGGGAGAGAGACTCTTAAGCAGGCTCCACGCCCAGCTCCATCTCACAACCCTGAGACTGTGACCTGAGCCAAAATCAAGAGTCGGACGCTTAACTGACTGAGCCACCCAGGTGCCTCTGCTTCAGTTTATTCTTAATATAACTTTTTTAGGAAGCAAATAGGGAATAGGCTGTTAGTAAGTGGCTCTCCACTTAGGCCCTGTGTCCTAGGGTGAGTTACATAACCTGTCTGTGTTTCAGATTATGTATCTGAAAATGTAGATCCAGACTTCTCAGCCTTGGCACTGCGGACGTTTGGCCCACATCGTTATTTATTGTGGCCCGTTCTGTACATTGTAGGGTGTTCAGCAGCATCTCTGGCCTCTGTGCACAGATGCTAGTAGCGGTCCCCCTTCTACATGGCATTCAGAAATGTCTGCACACGTTGCCAGATGTCCCTGGAGGTCAAAATTGCCCCACTGATGTAGATAATTATAGTTGGTACAATCTTTATAAGGTTAACTTGAGGTTTAAATCAGCTAATGTACAGTGTGCCTAGAATAGGACCTGGCTTATAGTTCAAGCGCTCAGTGATTGAGATGGTAAAGGGTTTATAGGCACTATCTCTCTTAAGCTTCAGAGCCATCCTAAGAGATAGGTAGTGATACTATCCAGTTAGTGGTTGAGGAGACTGAATCACTTATTTCGCCTTTTTCTTTGCTAGTTTTCCCTCTTAAAAATAACTTGTGGTGTTAAAATAACTGTAAATGATCTTTAGAATCAGATTAAAATTTAAAATGAAGTTGAAATAAAAACTCGGAGTAATGGGTATCTGAAGGGAAAGAGCACAGGGATAGGAGAGAAATGGGACTGAAGAGGGGCGCATTGTGGGCTTCAGCAGTAATTGTATATTTTTTCTTAAAGATCTTAAATGAATATAGCATGTATAATACGAAGATTTGATAATGCTTGTGGGTACACTAAAACTCATTTTCTCTAAGTATTAACTGTATGTTATAAAAGCTTTAAAAATAAAAATAAAATTATAAAACAAGTACTAAAATATCCATTCTCATATTTGATTACATTTTCTCTCGTCTGATGTTTATAAAATTATTTGAAATTAAAAGTACTTGATCAGAATGCATTTTAGTGTTTTAAAAAATTTGTTCTAATAGAGTTAGTTTCTAAGATGTGTTTTAGCTTGTGAAAGGTGTAAAATATTTTTAAAGTGTTTTAAAGTATTCTCTATGAATTATGTTACCGTACTCAAAATTCAAAGCACAGTATGTGGATTAAGTTTGTTTGATAAGTTATAAGTTCATAGCACATATCATAAATTTCCTGAAAAGTATTTTCCTCTATAGGTATTAAAGTTCAGTGGTAGTCTTTGGTACAAGGAATTACATTCTCTCATTTCTAACATACAGCAATAATGACTAGTAAGCTAAAAAAAATTTTTATTAGACTATTTCCCCAATAAACACTGTGATAGGAAGCTTACAATTTAGAGCTTAATTTGTTATATTCCTACTTCTAACAAGTTATTTTGACAGATTTTTTTAGTGTCCTGAAGTCATTACATCTCCACAACTGGAAGAAAGAAATGTTTATTTTAAAACTTAAGAATGCATATTTGCTATGTATGTTTTGTGCGTTTTATCTGTTTATTGATTATATAGAGAGTAGCCTATTAAAGTTTTCACAGTATTTTCTTTGAAACTTAGATGAAATGACACACACATAAGAGTGCCTAATAAGTAAGTTGTCTTGATTTTTAGGTCTGTTCCATTAGAACCCACTGTCTCATTCATATGCTTAATGTTTTCATTTGACAGCTTTTTGTTCTGCATGTTATGTTTATAAAAGGTGTAATAACCTAGATTTTAAAATAAAACTCTTCAAAGACAGAGAAATAGCCTATGCTACATAGACTAAAGTTAAAACGTGTAATGTATTTTGTTTTTAATACTACTTAACTGAATTTTTAATGAAAATGAAATATTTGTGTCCAACTTATTCCTACATTTTTTTATCAGTCTGTTCATATGATACTGTTGTATATTACTGAGTAACAAACCACCCCAGGACTTAGTGGCTTAAAACAATGATTTTATTAAATGTGGCCCTTATTTTATTTGCTGAGAACCCAGGAAGAATTCTGGGTGATTTTTCTGCTCCACACTGCGTTAACTGGAATCAGTTGGTTATAGTCAGTTGCTAGCTGATCTGGTGTGGTGGGCCCGAGTTAGCTTAACTCCAGTGCCAGCCAGGTACCTTGGCAAGGGTGATTGGAATGCTGGGCTCAGGTGGGCCCCTCTCCCTCCACGCAGTCTCAGGACCTCTCTCTGTGGTACTTGGGCTTTTTCCATGATAGCTTAGAGTTTGAAGAACGTTTGTTTCAAGGGGGAGGAAGTGGAAACGGGCAGTTTCTTAAGGCTTAAGCCAGGAAACTAGTACAGTATCTCTATAGTCAAATTCTCTTGGTCATGCAGTCTCAGACGCCCTTCTCCCTCAGTTCAAGGGGAGGGACATAGACCCAGTGGAAGGAGTAGCAAAGAGTGAGTGGCTGTCTTTTATCCACCACACATATCCAAAAGATATGTTGCTGGCAACAAAATACTGCAATTGAAAAATTCTCCCTCTCACATTATTACTCTTTCTTTAGTTTGGTGACTGGCTCTTATACAGGTAGAACTGGGAGGTTGGGGAGCACTTTGCAGACTTCAGAATAAATGCATTGCCTAGAGTGGTTGTAGGATGAATCCCAATTTGACATAGAAAGTGAGTTACTTCTTTATGGCTCACAGAATCTTAAGGGTTGGTAGGATTTCGAGATACTTTGGTACAGCTTGAACCTAAAGCTGAGACGCTCTGCAGAAAGTCTGTAGCGTATGAGCTCTTGCCTGTGCTTGAGTTGAGTCTGATGTTCAGGAAGTCTGTGTGTTTCTTGTCGAGCTCAGTTGCACCTCCCTGTGGCTTTTTTGGAGTTGTACAGACTGCCCCCTTTTCTGTGACAAGTCTTCAGATATTTGAAGGCCCCTCGTGTGCCACGTTCTCTCTGATCCCTTCACACATCTTAGCTGCTTCCTTCAGTTGTGCCTGATTCACGTAGTCGTGTGTAGAGCTGCTCCCACAGTTTCGGACCTCCTGTTCCTAAATTACATTCTCCCTTCCTGGCTTCCAAGTAGTCGTCTTTTTGACCCTCGGCCCTTTCATGTCTCTCTCTTTCATTTCTTCTGTTCTCTTGACTAAAATATGCTTTCTGAGATCTTTTTGCTTTCCCCTTTGGCTGAGAGCACCTTGGCTTTACAGTACCTTTTTGTTACCCAACTCTGTCATAAGCAGAGCACATGTTACAAATCCCAAGAAGAGGATCTTCTGTATGTGTATTTCCTTATTCTCAGACTAAGCCGTAAGAGAGTCTGTGGCCAGACCGTCACTGCTCCTGTCAGCTGGCTCACCTCTTTGCCAGAGCCCTTGAAATACCTGTTTATTCTCCATGCTTTCTACCGAAGTCTTCTAACATGTGAGGTTCTGACTCCGTCTTCTAACTTCACTTGTCCTCTTGTGAACAAATCTCGCCGTCCTCAGTAAACACATATTCTCAGAAAAGCCTTTGCTAATAGTATTACAGTGTTTTAAAGTTTCTTTTTTTTTTTTTTTGAAGATTTTTTATTTTTACAGAGAGCTCGCATGCAAGCAGGGGGAGGGGCAGAGGGAGAGAGAGAAGCAGACTCCCCACTGAGCAGCCACTGAGCCACTCAGGCGCCCCTAAAGTTTCTTCTCATACTTTTCTAAGTATGGGCTTACAAAATCTTTTTTGTTACGTTGTCTTTAATTCCTTTGGCACAGAATATAGAACATGATTTGGGAGAGAGTTATTTTAATCATATTAGATTTAAAAAAATGAATTCCTTCTCAAATTATGGGAAATGATAGTCGTTCTCTTTGTGTAAACTTAGTTGCTGAAACAGATGGCCACAAGCACATAGGTCTTCTGTGATATAGTTAAAGCTGGTATTTTCATTAACGAATAGGTCTTTGAAATCATTTACCGAGGCTCAGAACAAAGGATAAAATAGTGCTTAATGACTCTGAGAAGAAGAACTGAGTAATTTACGGATGTCTGCAAGTCAGTCTAATTAACTGCTCATGCTTTGATGTTATTTTTGGTAGGTGTGCTATCGAGTAGTCATGCAGCTCTGCGGACTTTGGGGTCATCCTGTTTTAGCAGTGAGAGTCTTATTTGAAATGAAAACTGCTAAGATAAAGCCAAATGCTATTACTTATGGTTATTATAATAAGGTAAGTGGATTGACATTGGACAACCTCTGCTGCTTATTAAGATTGATACATTTTTGTACCTTATATTATTCACGAAACTTCTGTTAGAGTTTAAGCTATAGTTATTTATGTGTGTATTATATATGTATGTATTTCTTTAAAAAGTCAAGTGTTCCTAATAATCATTATTTTTAACCGTTACTTTACCTGTAGGTAGTTTTGGAGAGCCCGTGGCCTAGCAGTACCCGCAGTGGTATCTTCTTATGGACGAAGGTACGGAATGTGGTACGTGGCTTGGCACAATTTAGGCAACCGCTTAAAAAGACTGTGCAAAAGTCACAGGTCTCCTCAATATCAGGTAATACATGTGATTGGAAAGATACTCTCTTGCTGAACCTTAAGCTTTATATAGGCATATGAGTGTTTAATTGTATGAAGTAGAAAACATAAATGAAATTCTGGTTGATATTTTCCTATACAACTAAAGATAGAGATTACATTAGTCCAAAATTATCCCCCCCCAAATTTAGAAAGTGTTCTGCAACTGCATATGAATTGTGGGGCATTCGCGTTTAGTTTCAGAGATGACCAGTGCATGCGTTATTGAACTGCTGTTGTCCTTGTCTTTAGCTCCTCAGACTGCCACAGGTGGAAGTGATGGGGACACGGTGAGCCACGGTAGCGTGGATAGTTCTAACGATGCTAACAGTGGGGAGCACGCAGTCTTCGTCAGAGATTTAATCAGGCTTGATTCCACTGATAATCACTTTAGCACAGGTACTAAAATCTGCATTTTACTAACCCTTCACTTACTCTCTCAGTAAGTCTTTCCCTTTTTAAAAAGCTTTTACCTTCCTTTCTTAAGAGTTTGTGCAATGAGTACTTTAAAAATACGTTATATAAATAGGGGAAGAAATTACACCTCTGGTTGCAGATCCCTTCTTTCTATTTCCTAAATATATAAAATTAACATTGGAGTGCTGTGTAAAAGGCTTCAGCGTGGTGCTCCCTTTGTATTTGTTAATCATTAATTTGTGAAAGTATACGATAGAACTGAGGAACTTGAATTTAGTGTTACAACGTGCAGATCTTTTTTTCATTAAGTGGAAAAGATTAAGCTTTTGAGATTACGAATGTTAAAGAGGGAAGTAAAAAAGTCACACACCACGAGAAGGAGTATTCTCTTTGCCTAGTCGTCATTTTAAATGACACTTCTTAAAATCTGAGAAACTTCTGAAGCCACTTTCACATGCAAAGCTACGGGCGTACCCTGAGTCCTCTGAAGTTAGAAAGACGCATAATTCAAGTAGCACATTGAGCGAATATTTGTGTGTTGCACATCCTTCTTTTTGTGTTGTTTTTCTTTTTTGTTGTTGTTATTGTTAATATCTCAAGCTTTTCTTTAAGAAGAATCCTGAGTCTAATTCCTGTGCTTCATCTGATGAACTTGTCTCAATGACTGAAGTTTCCTGTTTTCTGCTCTTTGTTGCTCTGCTTTTTGCTCTGTGCTGTTTCTTGATGCCGCATTTGTCCTTGGCTGTCATGGTGTGGGGTGCAGACAGACTTGTGTGACGGGAAGCTATGGATACACGTGGGCATTAATGCTACCCTTGAATGTTAACCGCTTCAGGTAATTTCCCATTTATTAGGTTAAATTTTGCTGACGTGCAAGGGTGGGGGAGAAACCTTTTGTTGTGTTTGAAGTATTGTTACAGGTGGAAAACAATTTCAGTTTTCTTGACTTTTTCTTCTTCAGATAAGTGTAATCATATATGTACCACTGAAAATATTTTCCTGTCGTGTTGCAAAGCATGTTTGTTACCTTATTTGAACGCACGCCTGCCTTGCTGTAATT
This sequence comes from Ursus arctos, assembly GCF_023065955.2. NCBI lineage: Eukaryota > Metazoa > Chordata > Mammalia > Carnivora > Ursidae > Ursus > Ursus arctos. Next base: position 13,293,522 of record NW_026622852.1, read on the forward strand.
CTCCGTTGGGGTTTGTAGCATCGTTGTATCCAGTGGTTTTGTGGGGATTAAATGTCTCAGTGTTCCAGCTGTTGAGATGCGTTTGCTTGCTAAAACTGATCTGCTAAATTCTGGCGCTGAAAATTACCCCATAATTACAGAACCATCTATAAACCATGGAGAGTCAACATAGAGCTCTAAGTTACAATCCTGTTTGTAAATTAACTTTCAACAGTAGGAATTTTTATATAACTTTAATTTTAGAGAGTCATTTTTATATGACTTTAATTATATGGTTTTAATTTTAATTTTATATGACTTTAATTTTATATGACTTTTATTTTATTTCGTCCTGTATTTGTTCCTAAAACTTGTAAGAAGAAATGGATTTCATTTATGGAAAAAAAAAAAAAACCCAAGAGAGTAATTTTGTGATATGAAACCATTTCACCAGAATAATTATAATTTTAAAAATAGTAATAGATAAATCCTGTCCTTATTCTTCTAAACTTGTCTCCTTTAAGGACAAAGACAATCTCCTAGTAATTCTGGGTAATCGGCATAAAGATTCCAGTAGTTGGGGAAGAAACTTAGATCTCTTTTCCATATATGTTTTTCAAGTTGCATTTCAAATGGCTGAAGCCCTGTTGCTGAATTTACAGTGATTATGGGTCCTTGTGGAGTTTCTGGTGATGTCATTTGATACTTTTGGAGACTTTCAACCCAGGTGCTTAGGTTCCTCTGTCTTTAAGGATTCTCTTGTAGAATCTTCCCACTTGGTACCTGATTTGGAGTCACTTAGCTTGTTGGGGTGCATACCTCGGTTTAATCAGTCTGCTTCGTCCCCAGACTAGTGTCCATTTTATGGCACCATATGCCTTACCAGACTTTCTGAGGGGCCAATAAAAAACTGACAAATTAATCATTCTAACGAGGGGTATATAAAGAAGTTTAGTTCTTTGTTTATATTGCAAACCCAGAGTTTGAGTGGCAGTATAAGCAGCAGCAGGAGGTAGAAGGCACTACAGTTAACTCTTGAACAACGTGGGTTTGAATGGCACGGGTCCACTTGCACGCCAGTTGTTTTCAATGAATACAGTACTGTAAATGTATTTTCTCTTCCGATTTTTGTCCCCCCGCCCCCACCTTTTTTAAAACAATTAAATTTGAGTGTGGTCTATACGCGATGTTACCTTAGTTTCGGGTGTACAGTGTAGTGAGTCAGCTGCTCTCTGCCTTACGCTGTGCTCACCACAGTGTAGCCGCCGTCTGTCATCACACAGCATCACCGCAATACCTGATGATTTTTTAATCACATTGTCTTTTCTCTAGCTTCCTTTACTGTAAGAATACGGTATATAATACATAGAATACAGGATATGTGTTCATCGACTGTTTATGTTACTGGTAAGGCTGACAGTCAACGGTAGACTATTAGTAGTTCGGTTTTGGGGAGTGAAGAGTTACGCCTGGATTTTCGAATGTGCAGGGTGGGAGGGCCAGTGTTCAAGGGTCACCTGTGTGCTCCTGTGTCGTGTTTCACTGACATCCTCTGTGAAGATTCTCTAGGAACTTAGTTTCAGTTAGTCCTAGTTTAGTCTTCAGTCTTTGTTTCCGTTTTAAATGATAGAACTCAAAAGTCAAATAGACTTGTTTAGGACTTTATTTTGAAATTATCTCAAGCTTATGAAAATGTTGCAAGTGTACTACAGAGAACATCTGAGTCACTTCTGTCTAGATTCACTCTCTTAGTTTGCCACTTTTCCTTTGTCGTTTTCTTTCTGTCCACACAGACACACATTCTTCGGCTGAACCGTGTGACAGCAGGTTGCATACATCCTGCCCTTTTACTTTTTAATGCTCTAGTGGTATTTTTCTCTGATAAAACCGTAGTATAGTTAACCAGATTCAGGAAAATATCGATATGCTACTTTAATCTGTAGTCTGCATTCCAGTTTGGCAGTTGCTGTAATGTCCTTTATGGCCCTCTCTTTAGTCTCCTTTATCCTGGCACAGTTCCTTAGCCTTTCTTTGTCTTCATGACCTTGACCTTTTGAAGAATTCAGTCCAGTCATTTTGTGGAGTGCTCCTTCGTTTGAGTTTGTCTGATGTTTCCTTGTGACTAGATTGGGCTGTACATCCATGGCTCTGCTACAAAAGTGATTGTCACGTCCCAGAGGCACGCAGTGTCTGTCCGCCTGCCGCTCGTTGGTGATACTAATTTTGATCCCCTGGTCTTTGTATTTGGTTTCTCCTCATTATCATTCCAGCCCCTGCAGATAATAAGCTGTCTGTGAGGAGACTCTGAGACTATGCAGTAATACCTGCTTTCTCATCACACTTTCTGTTTTAAATTAACATCCATTGATGATTCTTGCCATAACCAGTCTTTACTATACGGTAGTGATAATGGGGCACCTGGGTGGCTCAGTTGGTTAAGCGTCTGATGCTGATTTCCGCTCACATCATGATCCCAGGGTTGTGAGATCAAGTCTTGTGTTGGGCTGTGCACTCAGCGTGGAGTCCACTTGAGATTCTCCCTTTCCCTCTCCCTCTGCCCCTCCCCCTGCTTGCTTGCTCGCTCTCTCTCTCAAATAAGTAAATCTTTAAAAAAAGTAGTGACTTTGCCAACTCTGTCCTACAGCCACATTTATAGGATGGTATTCTGTGTTTTCTGCTTTAATCATTTTACTCAGACATTCCCTGATTATGTTTTTGAACACTTCCTTTCTTACACAACAAATGTTCCTGGCTCATTCTTGTAGCTTTGCTGCCTGAGATCTGAAATCAGCCATTTCTTCAAGGATCCCAGGTTCCTTTCAATGGGCAGTAGATTCTAGAAGCCAAAATCTGGGCTCTACGTATGCTTACGCTACAGGCTATTACTGCTTCTAGAATTTTTCAGGGGAGCTAGAAAATATGTATATATGAGAAAAGAAAAAGAAAATATGTATGTATATTTTAGAAATACCTTCATTTTCTTTCTTTTTTTTTTTTTTTAAGATTTATTTATTTATTTATTGGAGGGTGGGGAGGGGCAGAGAGAGAGAATCTCAGGCAGACTCTACGCTGAGCACACAGCCCAACACAGGGCTTGATCTCATGACCTGAGATGATGACCTGAGCCGAAACCATGAGTCGGATGCTTCACCAGCTGAGCCACCCAGGCGCCCCTAGATATATTTCCATTTTCAAATCAACCCTACAGATTTTTCTTTGTCTTCCTTTGTTTCATTTTTTTAAAATCTCTTTTCTTCCACAGTAAGTATCTTGGCTCCCAATAACCATCATTATGTTTACTCATTTGCTCTGTCCTGCAGCATATATAGAATAATTTCAGAATTGCTACATCTATTCTGGGAGAAAGGAACTTTCTAAAGCGTTCAGGATTTGTCTGTTACCCCCCTTCCCAGGCTTAGGGTATATACTCAAAATACTGTGTTGAGAAGTTTTTTGGAATAGTCCTATCCCCCTCCCCCTGTTCCCCATCCTTTCAATATGTTTATTCATGTGAAACATAGTTGGTCCCATTTGTTTGTTTGCATTTAATTTTAGTCACTACCCTCCTCCCAGTTTTATTGATTTAATTTTTTTGAATATGTAGACATTGATGCATTTCCAAAAATAAAAACAATACAATAAGCCATATTTAGAGAAGTTTCCTCTCTCTTTATCCTTTCCGTCCTATTTCCCTACACCCCTTGTAGTTAACCAGTTTTATTGTTTTCTGATGTATTATTTCTGCATTTCTGTTTGCAAAAGTAAACAGATATATGCTTATTTCCTCCTCTTCCACAAAAGGTAGCATTCTGTAGACATACTCCAAAAGAAACTTTTCAGAACATCTTGTCCAAATCTCTTAATTTACGGATGAGGAAACTAAGGTTCAGCGCTTCTAGATTTTTTAGTCTTTGATGTTCCTGTAGTTCCTGTTCTTCGCTTCTTATCATTTGTTTACCATGTTCTGTGTGCTTCGTGAGCTCTCGTATCTTCCTTTTCTGTAAGTTTAATTGTGTACATCAGTGGAGTTTTCTTCTGATGTTTTATAGCTGGACTGTGAGTGTGTGAAAACATTCACCTGTAAACCTGCGTTCTTTGTCAACAGGTGGTCAGTCTGACCAAGGCTATGGCTCTAAGGATGAACTTCTAAAGGATGACGCAGAAGTTCACGTGCCTGAAGAACAAGCAGCAGGAGAAGGGATAACTAAAACAAGAGTGCAAACAGAAGGTTAAGTACTGGTATTCACTTGCTTTCTTTAGAAAAATACTGTATTCTTTTTAAGGTTTTTTTGGGTTTTTGTTTTGTTTTGTTTTTTTGTTTTTGTTTTTAAATAATCTCTACACCCAACATGGGGCTCGAACTCATGGCCCCGAGATCAAGAGTCTCATGCTCTTCTGGATGAGCCAGCCAGGCACCCCTGTACTCCTTAAGTCTGATTTGATAATTCTGTTGATTTTTCCTAGAAAGAAATGTAAGGTCTGGGCTTATAAGATACTATGTAATGTGATATATGCAGAGAATGAGTAGTTTCTGAATTTTAGAATTGAAGAGATCTTTTGTAGGACTCTGCAGTCCACTGAGGTATTCCTTTGCTAAAGGCAAAGAGCCATTTTGTGATAGAACCAGGACTAAGCTTTGAGTCCTCAAACTTGTGTTGCAGGGCTTGTTTTATTTTAAAATGCTCTTTCACCAGAAGTCCTTCAAATATCTAAGCAGGTATTTTTCATTGGATAGATTGGATACAGTGTCTGTGGTTTTCCTGTTTTTTTTTTTTTTTAATGGGACTCATTGAGGTAGATAAGATTTATAGTAATCATTTTATGGAAATGTGGAGGAATTTTCTGGCTTTATGGTAATAAGATGTTCTTCCTATCCTTTTACACAAAAGTACACTTTTCTTAAATGATGTCACTTAATTTATGCTCCAGAGTGAGCAGAAGCAAGCCTCTCTCCTGCTTTACAAGTGATGGGATTATAACTGGAAGCCACAACCTTTAATTTATTCACAGGAATGCTCAAGTTAGGATTATTTTTGCTAAAATACAGCATTTATTTTCATTAGTACTGGCAACATTTATGGCATAAAGTAAATCAGACACAATAGATTAGTAATAAAATAGTCATGTATTCACCCCCACTTGGGGGGAAAATATAAAAAATATATAAAAATCAGTATATGGCTTCTGGTCAGTTTTAGTAAAAGTAGGAATAACATCCAAATATTTTTTCCCCAGAGGTGTGTGATGTCTCTGCTGGTGTGGCAGAACATTCACAACCTGGTGCGGAGCCACAGGGTACTACTGAGCCCCCCGCGTGGGGCGGCAGTATCGTGAAGGTTCCGTCTGGGATATTCGACCTCGGGGGCAGGAAGAGCAGCACGGGTGAGTCTTCCCATATTGATGGCTAAATATTTAGAGTAGCTTTTAATGGTATTAAATTGATGACTTAACTGTGATGAGCCAGAAGTTTGGATCCTATACATGGGTTAAGACGTTGTTATTTAAAATATTTAGTGTTTCAAAGGAGAGGTATTTATTGTGCTTAATTGTTACTGGGAGTACCTTTTCTTGTTGTAGGGCCTCCTCTCAGTTTGGTCTCTCTTTCTCATGGTAGATAATGAGAGAGGGCCTGCTGTGCTCATGGAGAACAGAGAGGCACTGATGTTACTGAATTCCAGGGGGGCTTTAGGGTGGCAGTGAAAGGTAGTGGAAGAAAAAGGTTCATATCACTATGCTGTGCTACAGAGAAGTACCAGTGCATCTTTAATTTGGCCAGTTTTTATGGCACCCTGAGCAGCTTATTTGTGATGAATAACTCTTTTTTGCGCATGACTCCCTTGAATTTGAGTTCAGTCCTTTCACTTGTGTTTTAGGCCTCCCGAGGACCCTTTAGGCGTGCATCTAAGTCTGATTTCAAAGGACCCAGCGATTGGCCTGTCTTTAGTAGTAGCTGTAATTCACTGCTCTAAAGCCAGCTGTCTTAAGTGTATCTGTTCTATGACTTACAGAAAGTAATTTGCTCAGCTGCTTGAAACCATGTAGGAATACTCCTTATTCCAAAAGTCTCTCCTTCTTTTAAAATTCAGTGTGTGTGTGTGTGTGTGTGTTTGGGGAGCAGGCTGTATTCAAGACATGGAGCTAAAGGTTTTTGAAAAAAATAATTGGTATAATGTTCTGTATCCTATTTTCCCAACCTGTTGCTAGTGGGTTTAGAAAAGAAAAAGGAGGAGGGCAGAGTTTTCTTCATCAAAGGTTTATGATCTTCTCAGAATATTGACATGTATAAGATCTGGGGACTGGTGTGTTTCCTTCCCTCTTTACTCATCCTCTTTCCATGTTATGTCTTGATGTGGGAAGAGTTAGTCTAATAAGAAAGGTAGTAGTGGGGCTTTTGCCAGTATATCAGAGGGTCAAATTTATTTTAAAATTGAAAAAAATGTGCCACTAAATTCTTGGAAATACTATGAGAACCAGTAAATTTGCTAAGATCTGTTTCTCAGATATTGGTATAAGTTTTCAAAACAGGCACAAATTTTGGAGTTGGAAAATAGGTTAATTTAATTCTCGTAAAAGCTGTGAAATATCTGTAAGTGCTTATTCTCTTTAATTGGTGTGATTATGATTATTATTTGGTACCCATTTGGAAGCTTAAAAAGAACCTTGAAATTAATTTGGAAGATGAAGACTTTATTAAAGACAACTTTCCCCTCAAGTCTCCTAGGTCATTATGCCTTTTAAAAAACAAACGAGAATCCTAAATAGGAATGGGTAGACTTAAGGTCTCATAATGATTCGAATAGGAAATAGCTTTTGGTCTTGGAATGGGAAAAAATTGCACGGTAGCAAGGAATACTACTTGCTTGTTGTGAGGCACACCGAGCGTTGTACGTAAGTGATGAATCACTAAATTCTACACCTGAAACTAATGTTACACTGTATGTTAACTAACTGGAATTTAAATAAAATTTTAAAAAATACTAAACAAAACTCTTTAAAAAAAAAAAGAAAGAAAGAAAAGACTGCTTGCTTCCCCTTACAGCCCCTGGCATAATTTTGTTCCAGTTGATCAAACAAGACTGAACTCTGAGAGACCTGGGATCATGTCTGTTTTATTTGCTGTTATATTCTTAGTACCTTATGTGGTAAACGCTAGTAGACATTTGAGTATTTGTAGAAGGAATGAATATCTGTGAAAAATTTGGAGCTATTCACATTTTATCAGCCTCCTTGGAATCAAGTGTAAGAACTCCATTCTGGATTCTTTTACTTTGGGGAATTATTTTACTTTGGAGCAGTAAGTCTTGGGTTTTAGCAAATATATAATCCCTCCATGATTGTGAATTTACTTTGTGCGGAGTAGATTCCTGGCAAATATTTATTGAATTAGATGTATGAAAGCCAGAAGGGAAGAGATTTTGTCTTTTTAGGTCTGTTACTTAACACAAAATATATTTCTTAAATGGAATGTAGAACTTCTCAACTGTAGGATGTATTTCTAGATCTGTATTTGCTCAACGCGATCGATTTTAGTGAACGGTACAGGTGTCTGCAGCACATATCGCATGATTTTTCAAATGTGTATGTGTCGGGGGTGAAAGGTAGGTTCTAACTGTTAACTCTGGGAGGCAGGATTGAGTGGAGGTTTTTTGGTGGTTCTTTTTTCTGTCTACTTTCTTTGTACTTTCTGAACTCTGAAGCTTTTACTCTGAGTATGTGTTACTTTTCAAAAATCAGAAAAGAAACGTTTTTCTAAAAGTTAGATCAGAAAATAGAGTTTCATTCTAATATTGTTCTTTTCCTTTTAGGTAGTACATCAGATGTGGCATTTTCTACTCATCCAGCTGAAGATGCAGTCTTTGGTGAAGGTACCAATCTCAAGAAGAATGGTGAGAGAGGAGATAAAAGACAAAAGCATTTTCCAGAGAGGAGCTGTAGTTTCAGTTCTGAAAGTCGAGCAGGAATGTTGCTGAAGAAAAGCAGCTTGGATTTGAATTCGAGTGAGGTGGCTCTTATGATGGGAGCAGATGCCAAGATTCTCACAGCAGCGTTGACGTGTCCTAAGACCTCTCCACTCCGGGTTGCAAGCACCCATAGCTTTGACAGTGTTAGTTGTCATCTAGCTGACGCTAGGACTCGTGTGTCTGAGAGCACTTGGGATTCAGAGCACAGATCTTCGGTATTAGAGATGCTTGAGGAAAGCCAAGAGCCCCTAGAACCCGTGGCTGATGACAGTGGAGCTAAAACTCCTGTGGAAAAGGATGCATGTGACAGTCTGCAAAGGGATGCTGATGGTAATCATCCCGGAGACTTGAAAGTAGGATCCAGAGATCTAATAAATAAGAGAAGTAGTTTATATGGTGTCGTTAAAGCCGTTGAGAGGGAGGATGTTGAAACTGGACTAGATCCTTTGTCTCTTTTGGCCACTGAATGTACAGGAGAAAAAACTCCGGATTCTGAAGATAAGGTGTCCTCTCCAGTTGTCGCGCGTAACCTGGCCGATGAGATCGAAAGCTATATGAACCTGAAGAGCCCCCTGAGTAGCAAGTCTTCCAGTATGGAGCTACACGCAGAGGGGGGCCGCGAGTCTGGCCCGAGCGCGGCATTTACGCGCCCTTCGGAGAGGAGGTCAAGCCTCCCTTTAGAGCATGGCCCGGCCGCTCGGGAGGATCCCGAAAGTGGAAAGAGCTCCCCTGCCGCAGCCCGGGCTAAACCGTCCACCGGCCGTTTCAAGCAGCCGACGCCCTCGCGAGGTCACAAAGAACGTTCCGCTTTAGCGGCCCTGGTGCGCTCTTCACCGCACGGCTCGTTGGGTTCCGTGGTAAATTCTCTGTCAGGGCTGAAGCTAGATCACATACTCTCAGGACCCAAGATAGACGTGCTGAAATCTGGCATGAAACAAGCGGCAACAGTAGCCAGTAAGGTGTGGGTGGCCGTAGCGTCTGCGTACAGCTACTCGGATGATGAGGTAAGCGTGTTTTCTGCGCATGCTCTGTCTGATCTGGGACGGTTGCTAGGAATTTTTTTTATATGTAAGTTATTATCTTGAGATTTCTGGCACCTTTGGTTTTTATATTTTAAAACTTTATGCATATCCTATTTCTTTCCTGAAATGAACATAAATGTAAGGAAATTAATAATAAAGAAATAGAATATCAGGACTACTTTATAATTCCATAGATGAGTCTGAGTAACACATTCTTTCTTTGAAGGTGCTAATGATTAATACTTTAATAATAATGCCGTATTATATTTGCATAGCACTTCACTTTTAAAATAACTTTTATCTGTTATCTCTTTAATATATATGGAATCACTCTGCAACTTAATCCGTAGATTTCATACCGCATAACAATTGCTAATTCTTTTAAAAATTATTGAAAAGAGAATCATTAGACCTTCCTGTGAAATAGAAGGGGGAAATTTTGCTTACTTGTTTTACAGAAAAAATTAAAATTTCACCTTTGTGTTCAAAGAATTATATAGTACTTAGGTACTTTAGTGGAAAAGACCGACAGCTATAAAAGTTCACTATTATTATTGTAACACTATGTTATAGGTGCTGTCATAAGCTGTGTATCTATTTTGATATATAATTTTCATAGCAGTCCTGTGCCTTGGTACTGTTGTTATCCCCATTTTATAGATGATGTACCTGAGATTCAGAGAGGTTAATTAATTTCCCCAGGTCCACACAACTAATGAGTGGCAGAACTAGAATTTGTTTTTTTTTTTTTATAATGATTTTTTATTATATTATGTTAGTCACCATACAGTACATCCCCAGTTTTCGATGTAAGGCTCGATGATTCATTAGTTGTGTATAACACCCAGTGCACCATGCAATACGTGCCCTCCTTACTACCCATCACCGGTCTATCCCATTCCCCCACCCCCCTCCCCTCTGTAGCAGAACTAGAATTTGAACTCTGGGAGACTGGCGGTAAAGTCCGTGCTCATAAACCGCTACGGTGGCAAAGAAGGAAGCAGTGTCTTAGAAGAGGCTCTGCTGGGGGACTGTTCACAAAGAGCAAAGCAGGTGATATCTAAGTTAGGTTTTGATGGATGAATTTGAAATTTGGGTTAGTGAACGTGGTAAGGCGGAGCAAGGTGTATCTGAGAGGGCCATATGAAAAAGCGTGCAGGCTTGAGACACCATGCGTTTCAAGAAAACAGAATCCATTTCAGCTTGCTAAAGTTCTAAATAGGAAGTTAGAGATAGGAAAGGAAATCAGACAAGTAAGATTTATATGCCATTTGAAAGAAGACTCTATTCTGTAGGCAAACTATTAATTGAATTAAAAGTACAATATCGAGGGGGCGCCTGGGTGGCTCAGTTGGTTAAGTGTCCAGCTCTTGATTTCGACTCAGGTCGTGATTCAGGGTTGTGAGATCGAGCCCTGAGTCAGGCTCTGCGCTGGGCATAGAGCCTGCTTGGGATTCTCTCTCTCCTTTATCCCTCTGCTTCTTCCTCTTGCTCCCTCCTTTTCTCTCTCTCTCCCCCCATCTCTTAAAAAAAAAAAAAAGTACAATATTGAGTTCTGTAAGACAGAGTTGCATTTTTTGCATTTAAAAGAGCTTACAACGTCAGTGAAGGAAAGACAAAATAAGCTAGCTTCAAAAGTATCTTAACCTAGCATTATGTTAAGGTAAACTAACCGAATGAGCCATTTTATTTTTGAAATTTTATCTAACAGTGTTAATAAGAATAATAATTTAAAAACCCGGGGGCGCCTGGGTGGCACAGCGGTTGGGCATCTGCCTTCGGCTCAGGGTGTGATCCCGGCAATCTGGGATCGAGCCCCACATCAGGCTCTTCCTCTATGAGCCTGCTTCTTCCTCTCCCACTCCCCCTGCTTGTGTTCCCTCTCTCACTGGCTGTCTCTATCTCTGTTGAATAAATAAATAAAATCTTTAAAAAAAAAAAAAAATTTAAAAACCCCACCTTTCTACAGAGCACTTTGGACTTGGAATATATGACTATAAATTTCAGGTGGTCACATATCTTAATCTTTCTTTTCTTTTCATGACTATAGCCCTGGTACTAGTGCCTGACAAAGCAAACAGGTTATACCTAATGAATATTTTAAAATGAGGGAATGAATACAAAGTCTATAAAAAATGGTTATAACTTTTATCCAGAATTTAATCTAAGGAAATAATTAGGGATATGTATAAAAATAGCTCTAAGGAATTCATCAGTGTACACATAAAACTAAAAGCATTCTGAATGTTTAAGCAATAGAGATTTACTAAATGCATTACAGTACGTCAGTACACTGGATTAGCTTGCAGGGGTTTAAGTAATTTAGATTTAATGACATTAAAATACATAAGAATAGGTTAAAAACAATATCCTATTTTGTAAAAGTATATATATGTATTTTAAAATGACTAGAAGGATATATATTAAGATTTTGATTATACTTGTGGGTGTTGGTAATATAAGTGCATTTATTTCCTGTTTTGCATATCTAATTTTTTTATCACTTAACATGGTTTTATAACAAGACACAAGTCTTCTATAAAGCAAAAATAAAAAAAGGAAACGGCTTATTGAAATGTTTTTTATCTAGAGCGCCTGGGTGCCTCAGTCAGTTAAGTGTCTGCCTTCAGCTCAGGTCGTGATCTCAGGGTCCTGGGATCAAGCCCCCCGTCAGGCTCCCTGCTCGGCGGGGAGCCTGTTTCTCCCTCTGCCTCTTTCTGCCACTCCCCCTGCTTGTGCTTGCTCTCTCTGACAAATAAATAAGTAAAATCTTTATTTAAAAAAAAAAGGAAAAAATGTTTTCTGTATAAACTAAAGCATCAGTTCTGAGTTCAGAACTATACTGTTTGGAACTTTATTCTTATTTTATGCCTCTAATATTGATGGTGGTTGTTCTGAAAATCATATTGCCAGCTGTAAGTCTCACAACAACTTTATTTTAAAGGACTCTTCTTATCCATATTTTTCAGATGATATAATTAAAAGTTAGAGTAGTTACATAATTTCTGCAAGGTCACATACCTACTACATGATGGGGGGCCAGGACCACAGTCTGTCCGTCTGACTTTATGGCCCCTACTGTGCTTGTGCTGGGGTGCCTGATTCCAGTGGAGACTCTGAGCTTCCTGGAGTTCCTTCATTTTATGATATTGATTGTTGAGAGACACCCCAACATTTTGTTTCAGTGGTGAAACAAAATCTTAAAGTATTGTAGGTCATTGTTTGACTATGGAAAGGAAATTCCAAATCATATTGAGAAGAGTTCATGGTTTTGAAAAATAGGAGGATGATAATTTATTTAAGGATTGTAGAGAAGTTTAATTCTAAGGGCAGATTGAATATGTTCTCATTGGAGAAGATGTTATTTATGTATGTGGGGTTTTTTTCTTTTCAATTAAAGGAGGAAACTAACAGAGATTACAGCTTCCCAGCTGGCCTCGAAGACCATATTTTGGGGGAGAATGGGACACCTAACATGAATATTTCGGGCTTGGTTCCCAGTGAACTTACCCAGAGCAGCACGAGCCTTGGCAGTAGCAGCAGCAGTGGAGACGCAGGCAAACTGCAGTACTCAACAGGTATGGGAGAGATTGTCCTCTCCTGTCATTTATCTGCCCATACCTTCCCCTCCCCCCGCCACATACACAGTCAGCCCCATCTGTTGAATGAGCGGATAGATTTTCAATATAACACCGTACTATCACTTATTTTATAAGATCTCTAAGTATTACAGTCACCTTAGGTGTATTTGTGGACTCTGTCATTGGTTCTCAGACTTTAGTGTGTGTCGAAATCACACAGAGAAGTTATTTAAAAATATAGACAAATGTCCAAAGCCCTAGGCTAAAACTTTTGAGACTGAATTTGTGGGATTGCAGCCTTAGGAAAAGATATTTTTAAGCAGCTCTCTGGATAAATCAAATGTATACCAGCGTTTGAGAATCCCTGGGCTGTCACTGAAATTTCTTAGTGCTGTGTTATTTTACGAACTTTTAATTCTGTTTATTTTTTCCAACATTCTGTTATGAAAAATTTCAAATGTCCTGAGTAGTTGAGTCATATGATGAATGATATTTTCTCCACTTACATTTAACTATTGTTAACTTTAGATATATACATACAGAAGTTTTTATACTGAACCGTTTGAAAATAAATTGCAGACTTCATGATACTCCCTCTAAATACTTTAGTATGTATTTCCAAAGAATAAGGACATTCTCATATAACGTGTTATATTGATTTCTCTTTAGGTGAACCTCCATTTCCGAGAAGCATAAAAGGGCAGGACTGTGAAAAATCAGACCATGGTTCTTCTCAAAATACCAGCATGTCCAGCATCTATCAGAATTGTGCAATGGAGGTAAAAGTTCTGTATTCTTCCCATGATAAAGTGGCTGTAAACATCTTTCAGAATGGCACTGTAACAGAATTCTGTGATACCCTTGTAGACAGAAGAGTAAATCATTTTGTTGAATTTGCTTCATGTCTCATGTAAGTAAGACAATAAACTGGTAGTTTTATCTGTAAAGTGATTGAACTGTTAATTCCAAATTTGATCAACAAAATAAATAAAATTCTGTGTCTCAAGAGGATGGCCTGTTAAGGTGACTTTTCACTGTGGAGGTTCTCAGTGTCTGCACTTTTCTACTCTTAGGTTTTGATGTCAAGTTGTTCACAGTGCAGAGCTTGTGGAGCTTTAGTTTATGACGAAGAAATTATGGCTGGATGGACGGCAGATGATTCAAATTTGAATACAACCTGTCCATTCTGTAAAAGCAACTTCTTGCCTCTTCTCAATATAGAATTTAAAGACTTGAGAGGCTCTGCAAGGTTAGTATTGTAAAAGCTCCCTTAAGAGGTGAGTGCCGTCCCAGAAGGCATGACTCCTGGGGGAAGAGTGAAATAGTCATGGCACACTCCAGCTGTCCCTTTCCTTTCTCTCCTTCACTCTCAGTATTGGAGTAGAAAATACTGGTAATAGAGGAGATACACAATTATCAGTAGTAGGTAATTCTTGGCGCTAAACCTTATAGATCTTTCAGAACTTTAATGTTTATCATTATTTTAAACTTCATTCTCAGTGACTTTATATCTTCTAGAAGAAAAAATAAAGGTGTGAGGGATGGGGTGTTTTGACTCTTCTCCTAACTTCTTGCCCCTTTACAGTAGTGTTCTGTACGGTGAAATGACCAAATTCTAGGCAATAGAAAAGAGACTAGGTGATCTATAATTAGTCATTAAGTAATTGAGAGTTTGGTAACTGCTTACTTAATTACACTTAATATTCTATTTGTTGTATGGAGCAGACAAACTTCATATTATGATCTACCTTTAGCGGCTTTTAAGTATCTCTAATCGTACAGGTGTTTCTTCTTAGCTTAGTTTTTCCGTTTAGCTTTAGGCGTGGAGCTGAGTGAAATCATATTCTAATTCCTGATGCACTATCATCATTGCTTTGTGCAAGGATCCTCTTACTAGCCCTACCCCCAACCCTGCCCCCATTCCCACTCTCATTCCTTTATTCAACAAAGACATTGTCTCTACCCTGTGTGATATGTAGTTGAATATATACCCTCATAAAATACATTGTTTTGCACAATTATGCATTTTTTAAAGATTTATTTATTTATTTATTCAACAGAGAGAGAGAGACAGCCAGCGAGAGAGGGAACACAAGCAGGGGGAGTGGGAGAGGAAGAAGCAGGCTCTTAGTGGAGGAGCCTGATGTGGGGCTCGATCCCAGAACGCCAGGATCACGCCCTGAGCCGAAGGCAGACGCCCAACGACTCTGCCACCCAGGCGCCCTCTGCATTTTTAACTTACATAATTAGAATACTGATAATCTCCATTACTCAGTTTAAAAGCTGAGTTGCTATATGTACATCTAGCTTATTCTTTTTCTCCTGTAGAAAGCTAATACCTCATTTTATTTATCCATTATCCTGCTATTGCTTCAGTTGCTTCCAGTTCACTGTTACTGTAAATATTTCACTGCAGTGATGGAGTGAACTGTAAAATATGTCTCCTGAGCTTGTGAAATAGTTTCTCTCAGAATAATAGTCTTAGAAGCGAGGTCATGGAGTCATTTTCATACATGATTTCAATAAACAATGGAAGATTGCTTCCCAGATGGCAGTACTCCCACTACTATACTAGTGCCTAAGAATTCTCATTTCTGTATATCCGTACCAGCATTTGGTATTATTTTTCTATTTTTTGTATTCTAGTGAGTATAAAGTAGTATCTTATTTTTGTTTGAATTGCTCTGAATATTAGTGAGTTTATCTCTTCACATACTTGTTAATTATTCCAGCATTTTCTATGAATTGCCTGTTTCTATTTTTACCTTGTCCATTTTTATATTAACTTTGCCTGTTTCTATTTTTACCTTGTCCATTTTTATATTAACTTTCTTTTTCTTGTTGATGTCTGTCTTGAATATTCTTGATATTAATTCCTTGAAATCATTCATTTTGATGTTATTATCCATTAATTTTCCACGTTATGATTTGTGCTTTTGGTCTTGTTTTAAAGGTGGTTTCCCATCTGTAGGACATGAAGAGTGTCTCCTGAAGTTTCTTTTGTTAGCTTTATATTTTTACCTTTGATATTTAGGTCTTTAATCTGGACTACACCCTTGTGTTTGTGTATGATGGTAGAAATACAGCTTTATTTTTCTCCATGTGAGGAGCCCGTTTGCTATCTTTTCTTCATTGATGGGTAGCCTCACCTTTATCATGTATCAAGTTCCCATGCACAACCTCACCCTGCTTCTGTGTTCCCTGTTTTTGGGTCAATAATCAATTTTTATTACTCTTTGTATTACATCCGGTTGATAGGGTAAGCTCCCTGTCATGGAATTTTATTTATTTTGCTTAGAGCAACTTTAGTCTCCCCTCTCCCCCCACAGCCCCCAAATCCAGCTGGAGTTTTCACTGAGATTGCAGCATTATATGTATAGGTTAATCTGGAGAGAATGGACATTTTCAGTATTACTCTTATCTATGAACAAGATCTGTATCTCCATTTTTTTAGATTGTCTTTTATATCCTTTTAATAGAGCTTTAAATTATTCTCCATAGTCTTATACTTTTTTGTTGAGTTAATTGTGTTTTGTAAGCTAGTGTGTTAAGTACCTTATATTTTCTAAGTAGGTAAAAAGGAGCATTATTGATTTTCCTCCCCAATATGTCATTATGGAAAATTTCAAACTTGCAGCTGAGTTTAAAGGTTTTTCTTACAGGGACACCCAAATAGCCATCTCTCCAATTACTATTTTATTGTACTTGCTTTATCAACTGTCTGTCCCTTCATTCACCAGTCCATCTTATATTTTTATTTATTTAAAAGAAGATGTAGACATTAATATACTTCTCCCCCAAAGACTTTAGCATACATATTAACTAAAGTTCAGTATTTGTTTACAGTTTTTTTCTTTTGCGATAAAGATGTATACAAAAAAATCTGCAAATTTAAAATGTACCACTTAAAAATTGAATGCACACATTTATGCAACTCTAACCCTTAAGATTCAGAACATTACTATTACCTCAGAGAGTTCTCTTAATGTCCCTTGCAAGGCCCACCTCACTCCATCCCCACCCAGAAAGAGGACAGAGATAAGATGAAAACAAAATAATGAATAAAGGGGAAGAGGAAATGACTAGAGACAAAATGGATATTTAAGGGGGAGAGGATACTATACACACTTATAGGTTAATACATGCTAAAATGCCATTGCTGCCGTGTTTTTTTTTTTTTATTGTGTTCAGTTAGCCAGCATATAAGTACATCATTAGTTTTTGATGTAGTGTTCAACGATTCATTAGTTGTGTATAACACCCAGCGCTCATCGCAGTGTGTGCCTTAATACCCATCACTGGGTTACCCCATCCCCCTACCCCCCTCCCTTCTGTAACCTTCAGTTTGTTTCCCAGAGTCCAGTGTCTCTCATGGTTTGTCTCCCTCTCTGTCTTGTTTAACTCAGAAAATTAATGAAATATTTTGCTTTCCATCTTCCTTCATAGCTTTCTTTAAAGGATCTTATATTGAACTGTAATGACTTTGAGACCTTTTTCATTTGAAAAGTTTACGACAAGAGAAGAAGATAGAATGATAGCGGGGGTGTGTGGGTGTGTGTTTGAAAGAGGCAGTAGTTCTATGGATTGTATAATTCATCAGTGACTGCTTTATCGTAAAGTATTTCTAAATATGAAATTTAGAGGGTTCTAGGTTTTTAAAGACTTTTTTTTCATTGCTCCATATTTAGCTTTTTCCTGAAACCAAGTACCTCTGGTGACAGTTTACAAAGTGGCAGCATTCCATTGGCAAGTGAACCTTCAGAGCACAAACCTGTATCTAGTTCAGCAGAACCTGACTTGATCAACTTTATGGATTTCCCAAAGCAAAGCCAGACCATAACAGAAGAAACCACGTCTGCGATTGAGTCAAGGTACCACAGGGCACAGAGAAGTCTGTATTATAAATTGGGCACCCTTGTAAAAATTCCATCTTTACAGATAACCTGATGCATGTAGGCATAAGTTCTGGCATTTTAAAAAATTCGGTCTTAACTTTTTTACTATGATACATTGTTTAAGTATCAAATGAATGAATATGATGATAAACTATTTTTGAAATCATGTTTAATGTTTTATAGTGTCCTTTTACAAAATGAACTTCTCAAGAGTACAGAGTATTTTCCTTTGTAGTGTAGTCACTGCCAGTTTCCAGATCGCGTGTAACACCCAGTGCTCATCTTTACTGTGAAACATACTGCTTCCTCTTAAATACTGTTTGAATCAAACATTTTTTGAGAGCCTGTTGTATGCTGAGCATTATGCTAAGCACTAAAAATAAAAAAGTAAGCTCTGGTCTCTGTCCGTAGGTTGATCATGGCCTGATAGAGCTTAAATACTTATGAATGAATCCATAATACTTAGCTGCATAATTCTAGGTGATTTTGGCTAATAATGATGAAGTAATGTTTGAATAAAGCAACTGAATGGGCACTTTGTCTTTTAAAAAGAATATCTATTACCTACCCTTTGTCGTCTTCCCACCCTTCATCAGAGTCATCCACTCCGTCCTGTTCTTCTGACTACTCTTACAAAAATGTCTGAAGAAAATGTAAATCTTACAAGGTGGTACTCATTCTTCTCCGATACATTCAGTAGACTCAAAATTCCTTGTAGAAAATATTCTACCTGGACAGCTTTAGATTGTATTACAGCACAAACACGGCATTTCTTCATTTTTTTAAAGTGATGAAATAAAGAGAGCCAGTGGAGAAGTCCAAACTATGAAAATTTCACCTGCGCCTAATAGTTTATCAAAGCGAAATGTATCTTTGACTCGAAGTCACAGTGTTGGAGGTCCCTTGCAAAATATTGACTTTTCCCAGCGACCGTTTCATGGCATTTCAACAGTCAGTCTCCCAAACAGCCTGCAGGAAGTTGTGGTATGTAACAAGATTATAATTATCTGTGTATTCATGTAAGTATTTATTAGAGCAGCACATAATCCATAAGTGATAAGAATTTTTCGTAAGCAGACTAAGAATTTTAAAATTTCAAGTATGTACAAAACTAAACAGAAGAGTATAATGAGTTCCTTTGACCTGCCATCTGGCTTCAGTAATTTTCTCCTTGGGGCCATTCTTCTTTCATGTATATCATTATTCAGTTCTTGCCTAGATTCCTCTGAAGCAAACTTCAGACATCATATATTCCACTTGTAAATATTGCAGTATACTGCATAGTTCCTAAGAAATAAAGACTCTTAAAAATATAATGCCATTGTATGACTAAAAAAATAACAAAGTATTCAATCTGTTCAAATTTCTAATGGTTTAAAAAATGTCAAGTTTGTGTGTGCTTTGTAGCTTGACGAATGGTCAAATAACATCTCTGCATTGCAGTTGGTTGATCTGTTTTTTTAGTCTTTTTAAATGTGTAGCCCCTTTTCTTAACCTTGCAACTTATTTGTTGATTACAACCCTATAAATGGGTAATTTTATCTAGAAGCTTGATCAGATTCAGGTTTTTGTTTTGTGGTTTATTTTGTAAGACAATAGCAGTCCCTCAATAGAAGACTTGAACTTTCTTTGTGGCTACTAGCTATTAATGCCTCAGTGCCCACATCGGGTTATACATTTCCAGCTGTAAAGGGTGATAGTCTAACTGTCTTTATTATATGGGGTATACCAAAAAGAGAAACTTCCCACATGTGTTCTGTTTGCTTTTCCAAAGACACAATTTATTTTGGGAAGGTAGAATAACTGATTTTTTCCTTTTATTTACCAATTTTCAAAATAACAAGTTGGGTTCCTAGCATTCTCCCAGGTGATCAATTAATTTGGAGGAATAGGGTATCATTATGAACGCATTGATTTAAACATTTATGTTTACATCCATTGCTGTTGTTACCCTTATTAATACTTACATTATCCCAGGCACCTGGGTGGCTCAGTTGGTTAAACGTCTGCCTTCAGCTCAGGTCATGATCCCAGAGTCCTGGGACTGAGTCCCTCATTAGGCTCTCTGCTCCGCGGGAAGTCTGCTTCTCCCTCTGCCCCTCCCCTGTTCCTGTCTGTGTGTGTGCGCACGCACACGCGCTCTCTCTCTTTCAAAAATAAGTAAAATCTTAAACAAAACAAAACTTCCATTATCCCATCTGTGATCAGCGAGAAGCCTCTGCACATTGGTGCTGTAGCTCCTTTGACACAACTCTAGTAGACTTTTTGTAAATTTTTTTAAAGCTTCCTTGCTTTCTTATGTGACAAGATGTTTCATGCTCATGTGATAGATTCTTTTCTCTAGACCTAGAATCAGCCATTTCTCTAAGAAACCCTGGTTCTTTTTAGAGGAAATGGTATTTGGAGACCTCAGCCTGGGCACTAGGGGTACTCATTGATGAGTTGGTCATAGCATTTTATTCTGATTATAATATGCACAACTTACGAAGACTAAACTGGATTCTTTTTTCATTTGTTACTTGATTTGTAAGACTGCTCTTTAACTACTTTAGTTTTCGTTGCAATCCAATGTAAAAACAAGCTTTTTACAAGTAGATATAATTGTAAGAGGAGTCATCAAATAGTAACACAAAGATTGCTGCATCTGTTTAGAGTTTTAGAAAGAAGATAAAGTCAGCTTTTTGGGGGGAATCACCATAAAACATCTGAAATGTGGTATTTCTTATAAAAATAGAGAAACTCAGTGTTTAAAATAAGGTCTGTTATATGGATTATTAATTTTCTTTTGTAATCCTTGACATTTATGATTAAGTATTTTTTTCTTTTTTTAGGTTTTCATTAGGGTATACTGCATGTAGCAGTGGTTCTGAAATCACTGATTTTGAAAGGATAGATAAAGCATAATCTCATTGAGAAGTACTCTTAAACATACAGAATAGGTAATATTCACTTCTTTCTGTATTTTTATTTTTTAAAGGATCCTTTAGGAAAAAGACCCAATCCGCCCCCCGTTTCTGTGCCCTACTTGAGTCCTCTAGTGCTTCGTAAAGAACTTGAATCTTTGCTAGAAAATGAAGGTGATCAAGTGATTCACACATCCTCTTTCATCAATCAACATCCAATCATTTTCTGGAACCTCGTTTGGTATTTCAGACGTTTGGACCTTCCTAGTAACTTGCCAGGACTCATCCTCACATCTGAACATTGTAATGGAGGTGTACAGGTAGGGTAGCAGCTTTGATACTTACACTGCATTGGGGTTGGTTAGAATGCGGCTTAGCTTCTAGTAACAGAGCATACAACAACAGTGCCGTAACAAGATGTATGTTATTTCTCTCTCACATAAAAGTTCGGGTAGGTGGTCCTGGAATGGTATAATGTTAGGGACTTGAGAGCCTTCTGTCTTTTTGCTCAGCGGTGCATAACCTCTATTTCCAAGTTCCATACCTGGTCCAGGATGCCTACTCTGTTTCCATCACATCCACATGCCAGCCAGCAGTAAGGATAAAAATGGATGGAGAAGAGCACATCTTCTTTCTCTAGGGATAGTCCCTGGAGTTGCAAGTAACATTTATCTATGTATCTGTTTGGCCTAAATTTAGTTACATGGTTATATCTAGTTGCAAGGGTGGCTAGAAAAGATAGTTTTTATTCTGAACTATCAAATCTCCAGCTGAAATTCTCACAACTCTATTTTTTTTTTTTTTTAAGATTTTATTTATTTATTTGACAGAGAGAGAGACAGCCAGTGAGAGAGGGAACACAAGCAGGGGGAGTGGGAGAGGAAGAAGCAGGCTCCCAGCAGAGGAGCCTGATGTGGGGCTCGATCCCAGAACGCCGGGACCACGCCCTGGGCCGAAGGCAGACGCTCAACGACTGAGGCACCCAGGCGCCCCACAACTTTATTTTAAAGGCCTCCTCTTATCCATATTGTTCAGATGATATAATTAAGAGTTAGAGAAGTTAAGTAATTTACACAAGGTCACATACCTACTACGTGCTGGGGAGCCAAGACCACAGTCTGTCTGTCTGACTGTAAAGCCCGTACTGTACTTATGCTGGGGTGCCTGATTCCAGTGGAGACTCTGAGCTTCCTGGAGTTCCTTCATTTTATGATACTGAATACTGAGAGACACCCCAACGTGCACCAAGGGCACAGCACAATCTTTGCTTTAGTATCACACTCTCTTTTGACTCATTTATTTTAAGTAGCAGTGTGCACGACAAGATAGTAGAAACTATTGTACTTTCTCCTACCTTAAAATTTGTTGTCATGGTGACTGCTCTTTCATGTGGCCACTGTGCCCAGCTACCAAGTTGTCTTTGCAGTCTGGAAATAGGAATGATAAACCTGCACTTCAGAAAATAGGAATATTTATCATCAGGTACAAATAAAAATTAAAATTTTTGCTTAGAATTTTAGGTCCATTATTGGGGCGCCTGGGTGGCACAGCGGTTAAGCGTCTGCCTTCGGCTCAGGGCGTGATCCCGGCGTTATGGGATCGAGCCCCACATCAGGCTCCTCCGCTGGGAGCCTGCTTCTTCCTCTCCCACTCCCCCTGCTTGTGTTCCCTCTCTCGCTGGCTGTCTCTATCTGTTAAATAAATAAATAAAGTCTTAAAAAGAAAAAAAGGATTTTACGTCCAGAGTTTTTAAAGAACTCATTTGTTTTATATAATAAGCTTTGCTAGATCCACTGGTAATCATTATTCTGCTTAGGGTGCTAATACTTTCTGTTGATCTCTTTTAGCTTCCTCTATCATCTCTGTCCCAGGATAGCAAACTTGTGTATATCCAGCTATTATGGGATAATATCAACCTGCATCAGGAACCAGGAGAACCTTTGTATGTCTCGTGGAGGAATTTTAGTAAGTAAAATAGAATTAAAGACAGACGCAAACTAGAAACAACCCATATATCTTTCCACAGGTGAATGAATAACAGGTTGTGGTACAATGCATACAGTAGAAAATTATTTAGCAATAAAGAAGAATAGACTACTGGGGTAAAAAAATAAAGGAGGTGAGAGAAACAAATTATTCTGCTTTATTTTAAAGTTTTTCATACATTTTTAGTATCTCTTCCATTTTAGATCAGATTGATTTGCTCTTATACTGACCCATTTGACTGTGTCAGGGAGTGGAAGAGTATTTTGTGATTTTTCTGTTGGATGCCAATTCGGGGGGCATTGGGAAAGTAAGTGCGGTTAGTGGAAGAGCAATCTGGATGTGCTGTTGGTATAGGATCGTAATTCCAACTATGTGGATACTGATCTCAAAGATTCTGGCTTCATTTTCAGTCTTATGTTTAGGACATATTTTTCCAGGGCTCTGAAAGAAGTACCATCCAGTATTCCAAAGTCCTTCGAGTCAATAAGACAGCACCACCTATGGGATATGTGAGCATATGATATCAGTAGGCAGTTCACGGAAGGAACATTTCATGACTTATATTAGTTTGCTAGGGCTACCGTAACACAATACCACAGACTGGGTGGCTTAAGCAACAAATTTGTTTCTGTCTGGAGACTGGAAGTCAAAAATCAGGATGTCAGTAGGTTTGGTTTCTCCCATGGCCTCTCTCCTTGGCTTGCAGATGGCCTTTTCCCTCTGTACACCTGCCTCTCTCTGGTGTCCTTTTCTCTTCTCATAAGGACACCGACTATAGTGGACTGAGGCCCCCCCCCTTATGACCTCATTAACGTTAGTTACCTCTTTAAAGACCCTGTCTTCAGATAAAGTCACATAGGGAGTTAGAAGTTCAGTGTTACAGATTTGGGGGGAATGTAATTCAGTGCATAACACAAACATGAAAAAAATGCTCAATCTCATTATTTAGTGAACTATCAATTCCTTTTGTTAAAAAGGGGAAAGTACAAACTTAGTTACATCAGGATGGCAAAAGACCTTCTTATATCCAATCTTTTTGAGGATATGGAGGAAAAGAACACTCTTGATACATTATTAGAAGTGAAAATGATACAGTTCTGGAGAAGAATGTGGCCTATATTGTTCATATTTAATAAGTGGATACCCTTTAACTCAGCAGTCACAGTAAGACAACTCTGTTCTATAGAAATACAGTATGGAAAATTGCACAGTGATGCTTACTGTGTGATTATTTGTGATAGTGAAAAACTTCACGTAAATACCTAACAGGAGAATTGTGATAAATCCATATTATAAAATGTTGACATGAGTCATTTGCATATGAGTGCCTGAAAAGGATGTCATGTATCAAGTGGAAAAAGGGCAGCTTTTGGAACAGTATATGATCTTTCTAATTAAACAACAACAATATATGCATTTAAAAAGGCCTAAAACCACTATTAACAGTGGTTCCTCAGATGAGAAAGGGAACAGTTCACTTTTAATCTTCTACTATTTTGTACTTTTAAAAGAATCTATTCCTGTTTTGCAATTGGGATTTTTTCCAGTTTAAGTACAAAAAAAACAAAACTTTTTTTCCTTGAAAATGCTAGTCACAAAATTATGGATAAATATATTACAAGCTTTTTTGTCTTTTTGTTGTTCAGTTCTGATTTTTTTTTAAACAGAAGCAGAGTAACCTTGAAATTTATGCTAGAAAATAATAGAATTAGGGGCACCTGGATGGCTCAGTCAGTTGAGCATCTGACTCTTGGTCTCAGCTTAGGTTTTGATCTCAGGGTCATGAGTTCAGGCCCCATGTTGGGCTCCACGCTGGGTATGGAACCTACTTAAAAAATAATAATAGTAGAATTAAAGTTCCTATTTCTGTAGTTATTTTCCTACCTCTCTTGAAATGCACAAGTATTCCAAAATATTCTATGATTTGTGATGGGAATAAAATTTAGAGCTCCCAGTGGATTGATTGGCTGCGTTAAATGAAGAATTGGCAAGTAAATGACATTAAAAGACATACGACTTAAGTGGGTGATGACTTCTAGAATGGTAGTGGCTTCCAGTGATTTCTGGAAGAGGAGCTTCAGAGAGCCTGCTTCCCAGCAAAACAACCATAATTGGTAAAAAAATATATATATATATTAAAGAAAAAAAGGGAGAAGGGTAGAGGCAGAGTAGGAGGGTCCTGAGTTCATTTTGTGCCACTGACAAACCAAGGCAACAGCTACATCTATTGTACTAACTCTGAAAATGACCTGAAGACTGGCAAAATGGATCTTCCAAAGCTAGTTGAAAAAAAAGGCCATATCAGAAAGGAGCAGAGGGGCGGTTGGGAACCAAACTCCCAGCACAACTAACCAAATGGGAGGGACATCACAAACATGGAGGAAGGAGGGACTCAGACCCCACCCCGGCCCTGGGGACTTGGACTGAGAAGACAAGTCCCCATAACATCTGGCTTTGAAAATCAGCAGTGCTTAACTCCAGGAGAGCCAGAGGATGGTAGGAAACTGAGTCCCCACCTTAAGAGAGCCAGCATGCTAAGTAACTTGCCAGGGACATAGCAAAGGAGCAGTAGTTTGAAAAGTGCCTAGGATATATGTGAAAGGGGATTTACTGACTAATTTTAAGACATGTACCAAAGGGGCAGGGATCTGCATATTTCTCTGGGAACAAAAGTGCTTGCCCTCCCCCAGCCTACAGCGCTAGACACTTGGAGCCAGCATTAACAGTCTCCATGTACCTTACCAGCACTGCATGCCTCTCCCCGACACTCCCCTTCCAACCCATTTGCCTCACCAGGTGCCCCTCCAAAGTAGCTTCTGCCCTGCCACACCGAATGCAGCCCTGGCTGGGAAAGTTGTCCTTCCAAAGTGACTCCTGCCCTGAGGAGCAGGGGGGTAAACAACCTCACACATCTGCATGTCTAGAGTTCCTGCATTCAGGCCTCTTCACCGGCTGCAGAGGAAGCAAGCTTTACCCATCAGCGTGCCTGCAGCTGTGGTACAGGCTAATGGCAGGCAGCTGGGCTGAGTGCCAGCCCCACCCACCAGTGGGCTCGTGGTGGCTGCAGCTGACCTCTCAATCCCTGCCCAGTGCACCTACAGCGGGTTATTGCAGCCAGCTGGGCTGAGGGCCAGCCCCAGTCACCAGCATGCCCACAGCAGTCGCAGCTCAGCCACTACAAGAGGACACATGGAGCCCACACAGCAAAAACTCTTGGAGTACCTGGTTCTGGTGACCACAGGACCTCTTCTACACAAGGCCACTACTTTCAAGACCAGGAGGTACAGCTACCTACCTCATATAGAGAAATAAACAGAGTTAGACAAAATGAAGAGACAGAGGAATATATCCCCAATGAAAGATTTTTCCTAATCTGGGGAAGGACATAGACACCTGAGTCCAGCAAGCACAGAAAGCCCCTGAAAAGATGAAGAAAGGAAAAGAGAACTACAAGGACAACCAGAAAACAATGAACAAAATGGTGATAACTATATACCTATCAATAATGACTTTAAATGTAAATGGATTAAAGGATTAAATGCTCTAATCAAAAGAGGGTGACAGAATGGATTAAAAAAAAAAAGTTAAAACCCATCTCTATGCTGCCAACAAGAGACTTATGTTAGACCTAAAGATACACAGAGAATGAGAGGGAAGGGATGGGAAAAGATACTTCTTGCAAATGGAAGCAAACGAAACAAAAGCAGCTAGGGTAGCAATACTTTTATCAGACAAAAAATAGACTATAAACAAAGACTGTAGCAAGCGACAAAGAAGGGCCTCACATGATGACAGGATTAATCCAAGAATAGGATATGACAGTTTTGAATATCTAAGCACCCAATATAGGAGCACCTAGATATATAAAGCAAATTTTCACAGACAAAAAGGGAGAGATTGAATAGATACATGCAGAATATTTCATCTCAAAACACACATTCTTTTCAAGTGCACATAGAACATTGTCTAGGACCAGTGTTGGGCTGCAAAACCAGATCTTGATAAATCTGGGAAGACTGAAGTCCTATCAAGCATCTTCCCTGACCACAACAGTGTGAAACTAGAAATCAATTACAAGAAAAATACTGGAAAAAACAAAACGGAGGCTAAACAGCATTCTCTTAAGCAATGGGTCAGTGAAGGAAATCAAAGGAAATTAAAAAGAAAATACTTGGAGATAAATGAAAATGGAAACACAGTAGTCCATAATCTTTGGATTTTGCAAAACTGCAAAAGCAGTTTTAAGAGGGAAGTTTACAGAGCCACAGGCCTATGTCAAAAGACCACAAAAATCTCAGTCTGACCTCTAACATCTAAAGGAACTAGAAAAAGAAGAACGAAGCTCAAAGTTAAAAGGAAGGAAATAATAAAAGAGTGGAAATAAATGGAGACAAAAAAATAGAAAATATCAACTAAACCAAGAGTTGGTTTCTTGAAAAGATAAACCAAATTGAGAGACCTTTAGCCAGACTCACTAGGAAAAAAATCAAGTAATGTAATACACCATACCAATAGAAGAAAGGACAAAATCAATCACCCTTTGTTAAAAACACTCAAGTTAGGAATAGAAACAAACTTCCTCATTCTAATTACAAGTATCTACGAAAACCCACAGTTGACATCATACTTGATGGTGAAAGACTGAATACTTTATCCCTAAGTACAGGAACAAGACAAGGATGTCTCTTTTCCTCAGTTTTATTCAACATTGTGCTGGAAGTTCTTACTAGAGAGCAGTTAGGCGAGAAAATAAAAGACATCCAAATTGGAAAGGAGGAAGTAAAACTAGATTTGTAGATTATGTGATCTAACCAAAATTTTAAGGAGAATACATATACTATATGGAAGTAGTAACTTCAGCAAAGTTGCAGGATATACGATCAATACATAGAAATTAACTATTGGGTAGGGGGATGGGGTAACTGGGTGATGGGCATTAAGGAGGGCATGTGATGGGATGAGCACTGGGTGTTATATGCAAATAATGAGTCATTGAACACTACACCAAAAACGAATGATGTACTATATGCTGGCTAACTGAATTTAAATTAAATAAAATAAATTCATTGTATTTCCGTATACTTTTCAATGAATAATCCAAAAATGAAAGCAAGAAAGTAATTCCATTTACAATAGCATTAAAAAGGATAAAAAAGAGGGGCACCTGGGTGGCTCAGTTGGTTGAGCTCTTGATGTCTTTGGCTCAGGTCATGATCTCAGGGTTCTGGGATCAAGCCCCACGTGCAGCTCTGTGCTCAGCGGGGAGTCAGCTTGAGGATTTCTCTCCCTCTGCCCCTTCCCCTGCTTGCATGCTCTCTAAAATAAATAAACTCTTTTTAAAAAAGAATAAAATAGGAATAAATAAAGCAGAAACACAAAACTAGAGAAGACCTAAATAAATGGTAAGAAATTCCATGTTTATAGATTGGAAGATTTAATATTAAGATGGCAGTGCAGTATTTCAGATAGAGCCACAGATCCAACACAGTCGCTACCAAAAATCCGGGTCGCTTTTTTTTACAGAAATTGACAAGCCTGTCCTAAAATTCACATGGATATTTAAGGGACCCAGAATAGCCCAATCTTGAAAAAGAAGAAAGTGGGATATTGGGGCGCCTGGGTGGCTTAGTTGGTCAAGGGTCCGACTCTTGGTTTGGGCTCAGGTCATGATCTCAGGGTCCTGAGATTTAAGCTCTACATCGGGGTCTACACTGGAGTGTGGTGCCTGCTTGGGATTCTCTCCCCCTCTCCTCTGCCTCTCCCTGCTCACACACTCTATTAAAAACAAAAACAAACAAAAACACAACAATTTAAAGAAAAAAAAGAAAGTGGGATACTGGCATAGGGAGATACCTATCTATCTGTCTCAATAGAATAGAGCTGAGTTTCCAGAAGTAAACTCTCATATGTATGTAGTCATTTGTCTTTCAACAAGAGTGCCAAGACCATTGAGTGGATGAAGAATAGTGTTTTCAACAAATGGTGCTGGGACAACTGGAGCAACATGCAAAAAACAACACCCCAAAGTTGGAGCACTTCCTCAAGTTATACGTAAATGGATCATAGATCTAAATGTAAGAACAACGGAACTCTTAGAGGAAAACACAGGAGTAAACGTTCATGACCTTGTATAGGACAGACCTCCTTAGATACACCGCCACCAAAAGCACAAGTGAGAAAAGAAAAAAATAAATAAATTGGACTTAATCAAAATCAGAAACTTCTGTGCTGAAAAATAAACCATCAAAAAATGTTAACACACAGAATGGGGGAAGCATCTATGCAAATAATTCAACTTAAAAAAGATTTACACTCAAAATGTTTGAAGAACTCCTATGACTCAGCAATAAAAAACCCCACCTATTTAAAAAATGGGCAAAGGATCTGTTTTAGTCCATTCTGGCTGCTGTAACCAAATACCACAGACTGGGGGGCTTATAAACTATAGAAATGTATTTCTCACAGTTCTCGAGGCTGGAAGTCCAAGATCAGGGGGCCAGCGTGGGCAGTTCAGGGCCCTCTTCCAGGTTGCAGACTTCTCATTATATCCTTTCAGGTGGCAGAAGGGATGAGGGAACTCTGGTATCCCGCCGCCCCCCCTTTTTTTAACAGGCACTAACCTGTTCGTGAGGACTCTGCCCTCATGACATGCTGCTTCCCAAGGCCTCCGCTCCAGATACCATAGTATTTGGTATGAGGTCTTTCAACCTAAGAAATGTGGGCAGACAGACCTTCAGACCACAGCAGGATCTGAATAGACGGTTCTCCAAGGATGTTGTAAATGGCCAAAAGCAAATGAAAAGATGCTCAGTATCACGAGACATCAAAGACATGCAAATCGAAACCGCAGCGGTGTACACATCTCACTTGCCAGATAGGCCGTGGTCTAAAGGGTCAGATACTACCAAGTGTTGGTGAGGATATAGAGAAATTAGAACCCTCTGACACTGCTGAGTGGAAGAAAGAGTAGCTGCTTTGGAAGACAATTCATGGTCCTCAAGATGGCAGAATTAGCACAAGACACAGCAGTCGCACTCGGGTATATGCCCGAGAGAAATGAAAACATACATATAAAAATTAGTACACTGGGCTTAGCAGCATTTTCTTACAGCCAAATAATGGAAACGGCCTAAATGTCCATCCACTGAGGAATGAATAAAGTATGGTACATCCATACAATGGAATATTATTTAGAAGTAAAAGTAATGAATATGGATACATAGTACAATATGGATAAATTTGAAAACACAGAAGCAGCCAGTCACAAATCACAGAAAATAGGGTTCTTTTCTATGAATATCCAGAATAGGCACATCTGTGGAGACAAAGTAGGTTAGTGGTTGCCTAGGGCTGAAGAGCTGGGGAGACAGAGGAGAGACTGCTAAGAGATAGGAGGTTTCTTTGGGGGATGAGAAATCTTCCACAATTGATTGTGGTGATGGTTACACAACTTCACGAATATACTAAAAATCACGGAATTACACACTTTAAGTGGGTGAATTGAATGGTTTGGGAATTATTTTTCAATACAAGTGTTAATTAAAAAACTAAACTATAGGAGAAATAGCGAAGTTGCAGATTCTGTTTGGGTTAGGTTCTAAAATCACAGCATAGCATAAAAATCAAATATATTCAAAGGTCATCATGTAGCAGGTGTAAGAGCTAGACTCAAACCCCATAGCAGCCAGTCTTTCCTCTTGTAACAGAGAACTTTATTTCTTTGAACGCAAATGAAGTTCTGCGAGTTGCCTTTACTAAGAGGCTGTGTTGTATGAAAAATACAATAGCCTGTTTTATGACAGGCACTCGAAGTGAGGCTGACGAGGGGGCTACTGGATACGTATTCCCATGGCAACTAGCGTGCGTATAAATAAAATTGTATGGTTGCTGGAATTACATGCAGTATTAAAGTTTTCCCTTCTTTCTGGGCCAAGCACCCTTTGTTGATTTTTTATTATTTTTTTGAGAGAGAGAGAGAGAGCATGAATGGGGGGAGGGGCAGAGAGGGAGGGAGAGGGACTCTTAAGCAGGGTCCACACAGCAGAGCCGTATGCGAGGCTTGATCTCACCCTGAGATCATGGCCGCAGCTGAAACCAGGAGTTGGATGCTTAACTGACTGAGTCACCCAGGCACCCCGATTTTGTGTATTTTTAATGTTAGCGTGATTAAATTCCAATATATACTGAAGCACTTTTGTAATTTATGAAATCTATATAAATATTTGTTCTTAATAATTGTGGAATTACCCTTGTATCAATTAGGATTATACTCTGCTATATTTAATAGCAAATAACAGAAGCTTAAACAGGTGGATTATTCTCTCACATAAAGAAGTTAGAAGTAGACACTCCAGGACTGGTAGGCAACTCCTCTCATCAGCGACCCAGGCCCTGGTGTCGTGTCTTACTTCTTCATGGTCACAAGATTGCTGCTGGAGTACAAGCTGTCACATCCCAGCCTGAAGAAGGAACCCCTACATTCAGGGAAAAGGCAAAGGGATCCTATCTGAAGAAAGCAGGAAAAATATTTTTTAGCTGGTCACATTGACACATAATTTTACTGGTAGGGAGGAGGTGAGGTTGAATAAAAGACTAGAAAATGCTACCACTCTGGGGGAAAAAAAAACTTTTTTTTCCCCAATTTAGAGTATTCTTACTTACTGTGTTCTTACTACTAGATTCTGAAAAGAAACTGACTCTCCTGTCAGAGGAACAAGCAGCAACAAGCACTTTAGTAGAAACCATCAGGCAGAGTATTCAACATAATGATGTTCTGAAACCCATCAATCTACTTTCACAGCTAATAAAGCCAGACATGAAGAGACAAAGGTAAGAGCCCAGTGTTTGCTTCATGCCACTCAAGATAATTTCATGTTTATTATTTTTAAAATTTGTGTAGTTGTAAAAGGAACACACTCACTATAGAACACCTGATTGTTTCAAAAAGTGTTGCCCAAATAGATCTGCTCCTCCTTGAGCAAACATTATGAAAGTTGTGTGTGGAGGAGTAAACTTGAGGAGGTCATTCATTCATGTCTAAAATGCCCTGAGTCTTTGGGAAACATTACTGCTGTTCCCCAGAAGTCTACGAATTTGTTAGCAGTGATGTTATACATAGGTACTACTGGTTCAGGCCCTGTCAACCTGCTGTCTTACCTTTTATTTTCTTGTGGGACATTAAAAAAAAACAAAAAACCTGTTTAGGAATAGAAACAATTTAGAAAAGTGATGGAAACAGTAAATTACAAAGGACATGGAGCTTTCCTGATCCTCTTACTGTTGTTTGCTAACATGCGTAGACTAGTACTCATCCCAGTCTCAGTAGAAGTGAATTTTGCAGCGGAAACCTCAGAAAAGGTGGCATAAGAAATGCTACCAAATACTAACAGTCTCCAGGTCCTCTGCAAATTTCTTTGGTCATGGCATCTTTGAAGATAACCTCAGAAGTGATAGAGCATGAACTGATTATGAAAATGAATGGATCCTTTTGTAATCTCAACAGCTGAGATAGAGATGATCTTTGCAGTCTAAAGAGCAGCTAGTTTCAAGCATCTGTAGTTTAAAGGCAGGGAAGGAAAATTAGAAATGATACGTTACGGCTTCTGAAGCTTCTAAACAAAGCTATCTGAAGCGTTATCAGAATCAGCATTACTCTAATTTTTTTTCTATGTTAAATACTCTGAAATCAGTTCATTTCTTAAGCTTTCCTTCATTTTTAACTGAACTATGAAGCTCATTTCGAAGGTTTGATTTGTAACACTTTTATGTTCACAAACCAGATACGGTTTATCCTTTATCATGGGATTGAATAGTAAAGTGACCACACCACTTTTCACAGTGTCCAAGGGTTTTAGACGCCCAACTTACTTAAAAATTAGTGTTACTTTGTCAGGTGGCAGAAGATGAGAGGAGACTCTGCTTTTGCACATTTTAATTGCAAAGTAGACTTAAAAGAGTTACCTATTACAGTTAACCCCCCATGCAATCGATAATCTGTATATAATTTTTGACTACCCCAAAACTTAATAGCTGTTGACCAGAAGTCCCACCAGTAACATAAACAGTTAACACATTTTGTATGTTGTATGTATTATATAATGAATTATTTACAATAAGTTTAGCAGAGAAAATACCTTTACAGTACTCTGCTGTATTGGAAAAAACCCCAACATATAGGTGGACCCATGAAATTCAATCCCATGTTGTTCAAGGGTCAGCTGTATTTATATTGTTAAAATATTATAATAAGGTTAAAATAAGCTATTTAAAATAGTTTTTAGTGTGAAGCCTTATGTCCATAACTTTTTAATTTGAAATAGAAATTCAGAGTGAATAGCAAAAAGTAGCACAGTACTCACACTTTTCACCCAACTTCCCCTAAAGGTGACATCTCCTAACTGTATTGTTGTATCAAAACCACACTGACATGGATACATTATTGTTAACTATAGAATTTAATCATTTTTCACCATTTTACAAAACCTTCATGTATTTTTATGCTCTGTGCCCATTAACTTTAAAAATATTTGTTTTATAGGAGTTTATACCGAGAAATCCTCTTCTTATCATTAGTATCTCTTGGAAGAGAGAATATTGATATTGGTAAGTTGGCTAATTAAGGATCACTAAAGGAGGTTCTTTCATTTTCTAAAGTAATTTACAAAATTGTAATTGGTAGGGGTAAATACTGCCCTTACCCTTCCAAAGATTTCTCTTAAAGATGCAGTTTATAGATATATATGAAATTACTTGATTACCATTTTTCAATTTATGACTTCTGTTTAACAAATTACTGCATTTTTGGAAATGTCTTTCAGAGGCTTTTGACAATGAGTATGGACTTGCATACAATAATCTATCTTCAGAGATTCTTGGGAAGTTGCAGACAATTGATGCTCCGCCAAGTGTCAGTATGGAGTGGTGCAGGAAGTGTTTTGGAGCACCCCTCATTTAAGTAAGATTTCACTAGATATTTGACACACAGCGATTGAGGGAATAGATTCAGTTGGCAGACATTCAAGGTTTGTTCCAAATCCTAACAACTGATGAAAGGGAAATGAAGTTAACTCTTGGGACAATATATAATGAAACGTAATCTATACTGAATCATCTCGCAACATAAAAATCCCATAAAAATGCCCCAGGGTTAGTGTCTGAAGGTTTGCAAATTCTGAGTGGTTCATCTGCCTCTGCTTGAAAACTGTTTTTGGATTTCTCAGTATATGCAGTTTGATAATGCGAAACTAATCTTGGCAGTTTGTTTATATTTGAAGTTGTTGGCCTTGGGGAATAGCAGTTTAATGTAAACTTGCCTAACCCCAAAACAAATGAAATCTCAATTATAAGAGCAACCTTTTTGTGTATGTGTGTATATATGTGTGGCTGTGTAGGTATTTTTATGTACAGCCATATTATATTTATTAAAATTCTTAGACTGCATGTTGCAATACCATTTTCTGAAAGGGGTCTGCAACTCTTAAATGACTACTGTTAAACTCAGCTGTAGTCATTAATCAAAATTACCTTAAAGTCTGATGACAGTCTATTTCTTCATCCATCATATTATGTATTCTCTTCCTTAGTGGATTTTATCTTGAATATCCACCTTACTTTTCATCCTCTTCCCAAACCATGTTAATTTGCAACAGCTTTAAGATTGGAATAAATGAACCAATCATAGAATTTAAATGCAGTTAAATCAGCCTCATAATTTACAAAATTGGAACATGCTTAAAATGCTTGTGTTTATTTTTTTGGACCTGAAATTGTTCAGGTACATTAATTGTTGCTATTGGTCACTTTTAAAAACCTGTGGGATAAACTTGCACTGCACACAGAAATTTTATTCTTGTATAATATTTAATTTGTATGCTTATTATTTGTGCATTTGTAAATAGTTTTTTTAGGATGGATCAATTAAGTCTTAAAACATTAAAGCTTATTGAGCTTGCTGCCAGTAGGTTCAAGAAAATCATGACCTCACATGCCTCTCTGACATTTTATCATGCCTTTCATTAAGAACAGCCCTTAGGAACAGTTAAGTTTGCCTTAACTCTTCAAGGTTTAAAAAGCCAATGGTTATGTGTGCTTTTACAGTAATTATGCAGATGACTAAATCAGTTGATAAAAATATTTCCAGGGGGTACGGTTAATAGCACAAATCTCCCACCTGGTGTAATCTTTTAAAAAATTACTATACCAGTCTTTCAACATTCAGGGTTAATCTAACCTACGCAGATTTTGTTTCAATTTATTATGAAATTGCTGAGTGAAAGAACTTGTCAGAAATTATGTACAACTCTCATTACCTTAAAAATGGATCATTTGCACTATCTCAGAGTATATATTTTTGCAACGTAACACTTGGTACTTAACACTGCCCCAACAGAGTTTGGAGTTACCTTGCATATAAGCTTGAGGTTGAATAAAATGGAAAATTCTTAAGTTTGCTGTGCTTGTCTCTGTCCCATCTTTAAGGCTCCTGAAATATGTACAATTCTAACCTTTGTGATTTTGAGTTCATTAACTTGAACTAAACTACTTACCAAAGCATTTCCTACTAGTAAGTGTAATGATGATCTCCTTACACATCTAAGATTTGGCTATCCTGTACCAAAGTATACATTTTCTGGTAACTTCTTCGAACATTCTAAATAACTCAGCCATTATACATTGGAAAACTTAGCCTGCTGCTTTCATTTAGAAGTAGGGGCTGTTTTGTGTTCAAAGTACACAAAGGCCTTTTTCTAGCACCTACCACAGAAAGGGGACCACTAAAAATTTACTGCAAACGAAACCAGAAAGCCAGATATGCAGTCATTATCCATACATTTAGAAATATCTAGAATGATTTGTAGCAATGTATGAAACTGGAAAGCCTGAGAACTTCTGCGAACAATCTTTCAAATTAGTCCGGATGTTTAGCATTACCTTACACTCGTTTTGGATTTGAGAGTCTGATTTGACTTGAGCTGCATTTTGTCAATTACAGCAACCTGCATGGTTAAGAGTTAATAAGCAGGCAGAACATAAGCATAAATGACTCCTATAATTGTGGGATAGTCAGTTGTTGCTCTTTTATTAACTTCATTCTTGGTACAAACTAGTATTGCAGGATTAAACATTACTGCTGAAATACTGTCTAGCATCCCCCCCTTTGAAAAGTAGTTTCCATCATAAATCTGCCAGAATTAACAAGTTCAACAGCCTAGCTCAGTCGTTATCTGTCTGTCCACTTTAGTGACTGCACTCCTTGATACAAGAAAGCATGGTGGTGGTTCTCCTGTCATATTAGAACCAACCAGGTACTGTTAGTACAGAACTCTGGGCTGTATACCAGACTTGCCTCCTGGCCTTTAAGTTACCCATGACTGCAGTGTTTATTCCTTTTTATTTTGCGTTATCACTTACAAATGCTACATTTTCCCTTTTTAGTTTGACGTTAATTTATAACATCAACTGCCAATTACAATTTTTCACGTTATGTAACTTCCTAATACCACGTATTAAGAGCAACACCGATCTCCCTTTTGTCTAAGAATCTACTCAGCTAGTCTAGTCCAGAGACTGGCATTATTGGCATTAGCTGGAAACTTAATTAGTAATGTAGAATCTGGGGCCACAAATCTTGTGAATCACAATCTACCTTTTGGTCAGATCTGCAGGTGATTGATAAGCGCATTTCAAGTGCAAAGCACAGCTTTAGTCTCTATGTTAAAGCAATTTGAAAATTTTACTCACTGATGGTTAAAACGTATACTCCAGCAAATAAGGAACTCCCAGTTCTTCACCCTTAAAGCCTAATGTGCCTTTTTAAGAGCCTTCTAGTCTGTGAAGTTTAGTTCTGACTGCAATTAATATAGAAACTAGACAGGCTACATTAGAAAAAGTATACTACTTTCTCTTTGTGCAACCTTCATTGATCCAAGTGTTTCTTAAAGGCACAGTGTGAAACTGTAAAATGCATGAATAACAAGTCACTGAGAGTTGAAAGCTTTTGTTAATACAATTTGCACTGGTTTTAAAAGCTTTGTGAACTGTTTTAAAATGATATCTGTTAACTATACTTTTAACAAGGTATCTTTTTTACGTATGACAAATGTCCATCTTAAGGGCACTTTTCATGTATTGTGTATAGATCTTTAAAATTGTATTCCTCAAAATAAAGTGTACAAAAGATGAATAGTCCTAGACCTTTATTTCCCCCAAATTGTTCCATGTCTTGCTGAAAAAGCAATAGGTACCTTATGCTCAGAATCCCTTTCCTGAGCCACGCACCCATCCCAAAAGAAACCCTGTTCTGGCCATCTCACCCACTGTTAAAGTATGGTCTCAGCCTCTAACCTCGAAAGATATCACTTTCAAGTATCTCCTACACACTTTATCCACCATCAGACTGCTATATACGATACTCCCTTATCGATCTCCATTTTCTCTCCAGTTATCTATGTTTTGTCATCAATGAAAAGTCAATAAAGGTGATTTGATGTCTGATCTTATTTATTTGTCACTCTTAGAAAATCTCATTTTTGACTGGACTCAGACTTAGAGGTAGAAGCTCTCAGAGAGGACAGCCTCCGTCTCTTGGCAATCTGTTCCTGGCGTTTTTCTTTGGCCTCCTGAACAAAACAAAAAAGCAGTTATAGCTTGTCTGGCTTAAAAATCCAAAGTCGGGCCTGACTTTTCCTCCCCCAGTCTTCCTGACTTACCTTCATTCTCTTGGCCAAAAGTTTAGCATATTCTGCAGCCTCTTCCTTATTTTTCTTAGTGCGCTGTTTCTTCAAAGCAATACGCCGACGTTTGTGTTGGAGGACACGCGGAGTAACAAGACGCTGAATCTTGGGTGCTTTGGTTCTAGGTTTCTTACCTGAAAATTCAGATGATTCAATCACTTCTTAAGAATACCCGTGTTCATTAGGATCCATATCTACATTTTTAAAACATTACTAACAGGACTACGTAGGAAAACTTACCTGTATGAGACCTTTTAGGTGAAATCTACACTACTGTATAACTTAATAACTACTCTGCCAACAAAAAGCCAAGATGGGTTAAAATAGCAACTGGAAAGTCCTTTTGAAAAGTGAACAGATTA
The DNA here is from genome assembly GCF_023065955.2 of Ursus arctos. Taxonomy (NCBI): domain Eukaryota; kingdom Metazoa; phylum Chordata; class Mammalia; order Carnivora; family Ursidae; genus Ursus; species Ursus arctos. Next base: position 13,330,943 of record NW_026622852.1, read on the forward strand.
ACTTTGTCTACTAGGTGCCAGTGTTTTCCTGATTAGCACATTTAATCCTAAAACAGCTCATTAAACTACATCTCTAGTTGGGATGTCAACTTCAAGACTGTAAATTTAGGCTACTCCGCTTGAGGGAAGTCATACCCCACGCTTTTTTCTACTCAACTTTGATTTCCCTTCCACCATTAGATTGTCTTCGTAGGGTATTATATATTTTTGTACTCTAAGACACAGGTGCATTATTTTAAAACTGTATTAACTGTGTATGTGTAACTTCTTATCTATGAAAACTAAGTAAAGCTCTATCTGCACCACCACCCTAACCACACTCCGGAATCCCTTATGCTTGAATCTAGTATTTGCCAAAGCAGATCCTGCCAATCTGGGGAACGAAACCATTAACATTAGAATGTGCAGCACACAGTCCACAGAGTACCTTCACTTAGCCTGTGTGCTCTTTAAGTCCCAACTCCTATGTAGTACAGATCTGCTCTGGAGCAATAGTCTCTTTAGATGCAATCATTTGAGTTTGTAGACACCTAGTGGGAGTGACAAATAGCTCAGGCAAAAATTCTAAAACTAATTGTTCAGGTTTTGCTGAAGTCGAACACCTTAATTAACCTTAATTATAAAGCTGTAAGAACCATGCTATAAACACCTGTTAACTAGAACACACTACACTGGTATTGCCAGTGGTGTTGATAATGGGCAACTGCCACTTCTTAAGTGTAAACTGCAGGAGAATAACTTGTCCTTTTATACTATATCCCCAACACTTTAATACCTCACACATAGGTGGTTCAGGTATTTGGAGTGACCCATGAGCACTCGCTATATGCCAGGTGTAGGTTTTTAAGTCCCCGATGCCAAAACCCAACCAAATCTTTTCACAATTGTCAGGAAAACCCGACCTGAACTGACATGCTCTTTATTCCACATAATGAAAATAAATTTCCCTACACTTTACTAGAGACAGTCACGTTACAGAGCACTGCTGCGTCACCAGTGATGGGTTATGTTCCCTAACCATGTTATCTACTATATACCACCTCAAAATATTAAAACTCCAAAACCCCAAACACCTGTTCCTAAGATTTTGAATAAAGTATTTTTCTTCTAATGGCCACAACTCCTACTATTGCTATCCACATCTCAGATTAAGAAAATAAGGGCAAGGAGTTACAGCAACTTCAGCTGATGAAAGCATTACTTCTGTAAAAACAGAATCTCTAATATGTAAAGAAAGCAAAAGTGGATAGGAAGTGAGCGTGTTCAATCATAGAATTTTCTATCATTTTCCCGACTCCTACCCAAAAGTAATGACCTTTAGGTCTGATAAGTTATCTTCAGATAAATATATATCAGTATAACTCAGGTAAAATTTCAAGTAAAATTGTAATACTCTAGCTAGAAGCATCAGACACAAGGATTAGTAACAAGTGCCTATCCTGACCCTCTTCCCAGTCTTTTCCTAAGATACTTAAACCAGTCAATACATAATACATGGACTCTCTAATATACAAGATGCTACAGACAAATGAAATTAAGCAAACCCCAAGTTGCATAATCTTCCCTACCTTCTTTGTTTAGGGGCTTTCTCACAACATACTGGCGGACATCATCTTCTTTAGAGAGATTGAAAAGCTTGCGGATTCTGCTGGCTCTTTTGGGCCCCAGGCGACGAGGCACAGTAGTATCAGTGAGTCCAGGAATATCCTTCTCCCCTAAAAGAGGAAAGTGATCAGACCTTTTTAATTCCACAACTTTCTTATAAACAATAACTGTTAATTACTGTTTATGCATTGGTAAAGAAACAAGTCCACTGGTCAAACTGTGGATACTGCAAATGAAAAAGCATTTGGGTAATCAGCTTTTAAATTGATGTCAACAGAAACCAAACTCAAGAACGTAAGTAAACCTTACCTTTTTTTACAATGACCAAGTTGAGAACACTGAGATTGGCATCCACAATGCAACCCCGTACGGATTTGCGTTTTCTCTCTCCAGTCCTCCTCGGCCTATAGCAGGAATGCCCCTTACTCAGCAGCAGGCGGACACGGCCATGGGTCAAGACACCCTGCTTCATGGGGAAGCCTTGTTTGTCATTGCCACCACTGATTCGAACCACATAACCCTGTAGAATACAAAGACACCTTGTAAAATAAAGGATTATGGTCCTTAAATCCTAGGAAGTGTGCTAAAACCAATTTGAAACTTACAGTTTTCTCTGGTTACTAAGTTTGGCCTAGATCTTCAATCTGGCAAGATCAATTAGCAAATTCCCTTCAATCAAGTTCTACTTAGGTTTTACTACATGTAACAGTTCCAGTGAGGTAAAGATGTTAAGAAACCAAAATGCAAACAAGCAACCAACCAGAAACAACCCTTGTGAGCACTTCTTTAAAAACCTGAGGTCTGTTTTGCCCTTCGATATACATAGAACCCCGCAAGGTGATAGCTCTACTTCGAAGAGACAAGTGGAAGCAATCCAAGGTCAGAAGACAGAACCTGGAGTCTGAACCCCGCTATATACACCAATTTCCAACAGCGCTGACCATCTCAAATAGCTGAACAGTTCAATTCAGTACCTTCCATTCTTCACCCAGAGCATCGGCAGCAACTTCTGTGGCCATACGCTTCTCATAAAACGTACGAAGTTTGCGTTCATCGTCCACTTCAATGAGTTTCTGGCAGCCAGTAGCTGGGAAGGAGATGTTCAGCTAAGGATTAAAGGGGGGGTGGGGGGGGGGGAGAGAGTTTTAAAAAACGGCAGAACCACCAGAAAGCCTTTTATGCAACCCCCAGACAAGGAGCAGATACCTTAACATGTCGGTTTTGTTAGCTGAAGCATGTGTGCGCGTAATAACGCACAAGCACCGCACTAAAAATCGGGCTGATTTTGCCTCAAGGAATGACTCCGGGGGCGAAGGGTCCTCCGCAGCCTTTCAGCCTGTCAGAGCCCGACCCACGGGCCGCCAGCGAGGCAGGAGGGCCGCATCTGCCGGGCCGGGTGTGAGGACGCCACCATGGCGCTCCCCGCCCGGCGCGGCTCCAGCCGTAATCGCTCGCCATCCGCTCTCCCAAGGACCCCTGGACCCGAGAGCGGCAGGCTTTCTCCCGCCTCAGACCCTTCTCCACCTAGATCGAGGGCTCTGGGGAGCCAGGACTGTGGCAATGCAGCGTTCTGGGGCTCGATCCACCTTCCCCCGGCCCATTTCGTAGCCTCCACCACTTCCTACCTTCATCCTGAAGCAGCCTACCGCCTCCGAGGCGCCACGAAAAAGAGGCCCGACTTCCGCTTAGCCCACGTCTCATAGGCACTTCTAATTCTCGCGAGATAAGCGGGCCTCTGGGATAGCGGAAGTGATCGCAGGTAGGCGGTACTTCTGGAGGCGGGGTGAATTCGCTTAGGGAGGTCGGCTCTGCTGGGTGTGAGTACTGCGGTGAGTTTGTTTCTGAAGGTTAGTGTCTCCGGAGGTGGGTCTATCCCGCACTGTCCTGAGCGAGGGTAGAGTCCCCGCTCGATCCTGGAGACTCCGCCTTTGCTGGTACCATGGAAGAAGGGCAGGACCGGAGTTCAGCTCTCTTGGCCTCTCCTGTACCTTAGACACCGTCTGGAGATTTTTAGTTCAGAAGCTTGCCCTGCTCTGGTTCCGGCTGTTCACAGCAGGACGCCCTGAAAGCCGTGATTTGTTTCTCTGCCTGTCCTCCAACAGCTCTGCCGTCATCGTCGTTCTGTCGCAGAATAACACCTTCCCTTTCGCGCAGGCCAATAACCACAATTGCCCTAAGTCCAGGCCACCATCGGTGCGTCCTAAATGGTCTCCCTGGGTTCTGTTTTGCCTCTGCATCTTTTTACAACGCAAAATTATATCACTCTTGCTGGAAATGCACCATTGCAGTTAAATACTTTCCAATCTCCTGTCCCTGACCTCAAACTTCCAACAAATTCACTTACCGTCATTTGTTAATATCATGCAGGTTATTCAGATTAGATGTCCCTCCCAAGAAAAACCTTTCCTGGCCAGGTTACCTAAAATAGTATCCCACCTTTTATTTCTGGTAGAGCACGGTTTTTCTTTCTCAGACCTAATGGTACATAAATGGTTTGTTTATGGTCTATGCCCTCTACTAAATGATAAATTAGGCCAGGGATCCTGTCTGAACTTCACTATGGAATACTTAGGACACAGCAAAAGTGCATGGCACATAAAAAATAGGTGCTCAGTAAATATTCGTTAAATTATGATAGCCTCTGCTCTGATAGGTATTAGTCTATTGCAGTGTGGTAGTATGGAACCAGCCAGTAGAGGGAGAATAAGTGAATGTATTATAGTAAATCTTGAATAGTACACAAGACATGAAAAAGATACAGTGCATTTGATAGTCCTCCAGAACATTCCTGGGAAGACAAGAATGGGAATCCAGGTGGTCTAACTCTGAAGCCCACATTCAATCAGTATCCTGAAGGAAGGAACATTTATTGTCTATTATTTACTCCGTTTTTTTCCCCCAAGAAATAAAAACTCCTGCATTTCAGGTAAACAATAAGTTACTTTCCAAGATGATTACATCCTATCTTCCACTTAAGTATCACAAAAATTTGAATTTGGCCCGTTGCACATGCAAAATTGAAATAGTTTACTAAATCCTGTTTGATCATCTAGCATTAATGTATAGAATGCTGGTGAAATGTCACATTTAAAACCTGTGGAATTTTTTTGCAATGAGGTAAAATTCATATAACAAAATTAATCATTTTTAAGTAAACAATGCATTGGCATTTAGTACATTGACAATGTTGTGCGTCCACCACCTCTATCTAGTTCCAAAAGGAAACCCCGTCCCCATTCAACAGTTGCTCCCCGTTCCCCTTTTCCAGCAGCCAATGGCAACCACAGTCTGAGTTCCGTCTCTATGGATTTACATCCGTAAATGGAATTCTAAAATATGTGACCTTCATGTCTGGCTTCTCGTGTTTTTGAAGTTCATCCACATCATAGCATTTATTAATACTTCATCTCTTTTTATGATTGAATGATATTCCACTATATGTATAGCCTATAATTTGTTTATCCATTCATTCATCCATTGATGGACATTTGGGCCATTTCTAACTTTAAACTTGTGAGCAGCGCTGGTACATTTGGGTACCTGTCTTTAATTCATTGGGGTATATAAATAAATAAATCTTTAAAAAAAAATATATATATATATATAGAATGACATTATTGTGAAACAGATCCTCAGAACTTTCTCATCTTGTCAAGGGAAATTCTATACCTATTCAACACCTCCTCCCCCTTCCCACCCACCCTTGGTAACCACCATTCTCCTTTGTTTATGTGAAGTATCTCAGGTGGTCAAATTTAAAGAAATGGAATCACATAATACTCGTCTTTTTGTGATTGGCTTATTTCACTGGACATGTCTTCCAAACTCATCCATGTTGCGGCATGTATAAGCCTTCCTTCTTTTAAAGCTGAAGGATGTTCCATTGTATCTATATACCACGTTTTGTTTATTCATCTGCTGATGAATACTTGCGTTACTTCGACCGCTTAGCTATCGTGAATAATGCTGCTGTGGCAGGTGAGAGTTCTACCACTGAACCACCAGTGCGTGAACAATGCTGCTGTGAACATAGATGTGCATGTACCTGTTTAAGCCCCTGCTTTCTGTTCTTTTGGATAAATACCCAGAAGCGGGATTGCTGGATCACATAGCAGTTCTATTTTAAATTTTTTGAGGAAACTCTGTACCATTTTCCATAACAGTTGCACCATTTTATAATCTCATCAGTAGTGTACAAGGGCTGCTTACTCATTTTGAATTAGCACGTCTTGTTGAGTTGCAAGAGTTCTTTGCATATTCTGAATATTACAGCTTCATTAGATATATGATGTGCAAATATTTTCTCCCGTTCTGTAGGTGTCTCTTTCCACTTTCTCGATAATGTCTTTTGATGTACAATAACTTTAATTTTGATGAAGTCCAATTTATTTTTTTTCTTTATGATCATGCTTTTGGTGTTCTATCTGAGACAAATTCATTGCCAAGTCCAAAGTAATGATGATTTACTGCTACATTTTCTTTTTTTTTAATGTTATTTATCTCAGAGGGAAAGAGAGTACATGCACGAGTAGGGAGGAGGGACAGAGAGAGGGGGAGAAGCAGACTTCCTGCTGAGCAGGGAGCCTGATTGGGGGCGGGGGGACTCAATCCCAGGACCCTGGGATCATGACCTAAGCCAAAGGCAGACACTTTACCCACTGAGCCACCCAGGTGTCCTATATTTTCTTTCAAGAACTGTACAGCTTGAGTTCTTATATTTAGGTCATTGATCCATTTTGAGTTAATTTGTTAATATAATGTGAGATAGTCAATCCAACTTTATTCTTTTGCATGTAGATATCCAGCTGTCCCACCACCATTCGTTAATGAGACTATTCTTTCCCTCACTGAATGATTTTGGCACCCTTGTTGAAAATCAGTTGGCCATAGATGTAGGAGTCTATGAGTCTGGACTCTCAGTTCTATTCCATTGGCCTATATGTCTATCCTTATGCTAGTACCATGCTGTTTTGATTTGTAGCTTTGTGGTAAGTTTCAGAAATCAGGAAGTATGAGTCCTTGATTTCGCTCTTTTTCAAGATTGTCTTAGCTTTTTGGGATCCCTTGAATTCCATACGGATTTTACGTCCGTTTATACAAAATGTGCCCCCTTGGAATTTTGAGAGGGATTACATTTAATGGATAGATCAGCTCTATCATCTTTACAACATTGAGCCATCAATTCATGAACACAGAATGTCTTTCCACTTATTTAGGTCTTCTTTGATTTATTTCGGCGATGTTTGTAGTTTTCGGCTTGCAAGTCTTCTACTCCTGGATTCATTTGATTCCGAGGTATTTTATTCTTTGGGATTGTTTTCTTAATTTCCTTTTCAGAGTGTTCAGTGTTGGTGTGGAGAAACACAACTGATTTTCAGGTGTTCATCTTATTTCCTAAAACTGCTGAATTTATTTATTAGTTTTCTTGTGGAGTCTTTGGGATCTTCTATTTATGATCATGCCATCTGTGAATGGAGATAGTTTATTTCTTTCTTTTCTCTATTTATGATCTTGTCATCTGTGAATAGAAATAGTTTTACTTCTTTCTTTTCAGTTTGAATGCTATTCATTCCATCCTTCCTTCCTTCATTCATTCCTAATTGCTCTGCCAAGACCTTCCAGTACAATGTCACCTAGCAGCGTTGAAAGCAGGCATCCTGTGGATGTAGTCTTGTCAGTTTTAGAATCACCTGAAAACTTTTGAGGAATAGAAACAACAGCTGGGATTCCAACTCTCTTTTCTATTTGGTCTTTTTTCTTCTTCATTAGTAAAACTGAAATTATAAAAGCTTCTCTTGCAAGTCAACTGAAAGCTTTTAACTAATAAATGTCTAGCGCCTGTGTACTTCCTGATGCATAAATGGCTCACACTAACCTTTGCCCTGAAATCTGTCATCGCCCCCAAGGGGCTTGGATGTGTCTACTACATTTAATTGCACTGTCTGGTGTGTGACAGGTAATCTTTTGCATAAATGGCGACTTTTTGTTTCAATACTGCATCACAATAACTTTAAGCATATGGTCAACAACAAATGGCAATCCAAAGTATGCAAAATTGAACTTCATGACACTGCTCTTTCAAGTATTTCAGTTGCATTAAGAAGCAAATGAATAGGAAACTGCCCAGGAGAGAATGGTCACGACTTACCTCTCTGCCTTGTGGCTGGTAAATTCACTTGACACTGATTTAAGCCTGGTTTTGATGTTGAAATGCTGAAATAGAAAGGAATGTGAGTCTTAGAATTAAGAAAACATGGTATGTTGCATAAAAAAAAGAAGAATGAGGAATAGCTCTTAGAAAATACATAGCCTGGTTTCCCAGATATTTTTGAGTGAGAAAAGTTACTTCTTTTTTTCAATAAGAAAGGGAATAATAGGGGCGCCTGGGTGGCACAGCGGTTAAGCGTCTGCCTTCGGCTCAGGGCGTGATCCCGGCGTTCCGGGATCGAGCCCCACATCAGGCTCCTCCGCTGGGAGCCTGCTTCTTCCTCTCCCACTCCCCCTGCTTGTGTTCCCTCTCTCGCTGGCTGTGTCTATCTCTGTCAAATAAATAAATAAAATCTTTAAAAAAAAAAAAAAAAGAAAGGGAATAATAGAGATGTATTTGTCAATTGATTACCTAATTAAATCGATTACCTTTACCAAGTGGCAATAAGATAGAGGGAACAGCAGTGACAACAGGACGTCCCCGGCAGTGCAGGCATGGATTGACCTGGCTCCTGCCAGGTCTCTGGGTGGGCTGGCTGGCTCTCTGACCATGGCTAGAGGGGCCAGAGCCAAGAATAGGGCCCTTTCAGGATCTCCGGGTCACAGACAGGAAGATCTCCTGCCAGTCCTCGTGCCAGCAGGACTGTTCACAGGTTGCCGCTGGGATGGGCTGGAGTCCAGTTCCAGGGCTGTTTCAAAATCTGCCGTTTGACCAAGTTTGACAGGCTTACTTCCAGGGGCTTCTGGATCCCAGCCGAGCGTCTTAGAGCCAGTTCATAGGCCACTTCAGGGTCTGCAGCCAGGACTGAGGTCCCTATGCCTGTTACCCAACGCACCAGTAGGTGTAACTCCTCCCAAGTCCTTAAGCATACGGTGCTGCTGACAGAACCAAAGCCAAATGGGGCTGTAGCCAAGTCATCAGGGTTACAGAGCTGTTTCTGCATCTGTGGCCATGACCACCGCGGGTGAGCCAGCAGCCCGGGTGCAGGCCTGCCTTCTCAAAACAGCTCTCCTAGGCCTGCATCAGGGTTTCACAACCTACCTGGATCTCAAGGCTCCCACAAAGGCACTTTTGTTCCTGGTTGGATGCCAAATTATTGTTGATGGAGATAGAGATATGAGCAAGGGATGTCGTGGGTTTTTTAAAGATTTTATTTGAGAGAGAGAGAGAGAGAGAGAGAGCGCGCACAAGTAGGGGGAGGGGCAGAGGCAGAGGGAGCAGCAGACTCCCCGCTGAGCAGGGAGCCCAGTCTTGAGCCGAATGCAGACACTTAACCAACTGAGCCACCCAAGCACCCTTAAGCAAAGGATGTCTTACTTGGCCATCTTGCTGACATTAGTACTCTAAATATTCCTTTTATAAAGGTTTAACTTCTATGTAAATCTTGTAAATATTTTAAAAAACAAAAGGATTTTTTTAAATCACTAAATTTAATATGCACAGAAACAAATTGACTATCAAATTGAAATATAATCAGATAAGAAATTTCAAGAAACTTTTGAATACAGTAGTCTGTGTATTCCTGGTGGGGGATATATTCTAAGGACCAAAAGAAGTGCAAGAAGATCTTAAATTTTACTTAGTAAGTTTGCTAATGATAGTTGTATCAGTCTCATAATTCTGAAACTATTTTGTATATATTGTAAGATATAGAGCAAATAAATACATTGATGGCTTAGGAACCAGGATTTTCGCTGTGGGATATGTAAGTGTAGAAAAAATATAGAATCTTGTGGCGTTAGATTTGCATTCGAGGTATTGGTATCGTATATATATACACACACACACACAGACACACAATCTGTGTGTGTGTGTGTGTGTATTTGTGTGTGAGAATGGTGGAATGGGGAAGGGAAAAGGAAGGGAAAGGAAAGGATATTTGAAAACAACTGGTAGGGGCGCCTGGGTGGCACAGCGGTTGGGCGTCTGCCTTCGGCTCAGGGCGTGATCCCGGCGTTATGGGATCGAGCCCCACATCAGGCTCCTCCGCTGGGAGCCTGCTTCTTCCTCTCCCACTCCCCCTGCTTGTGTTCTCTCTCTCGCTGGCTGTCTCTATCTCTGTCAAATAAATAAATAAAATCTTTAAAAAAAAAAGAAAACAACTGGTAAAATTTAAATGTGGATTGTATATTAGAATATATTACTTCAACAATGTTAGGTTTTAGGTACAGTAGTGATATCGAGGCTATGAGGCAGAAGAGCCTTATTCTTTGGAGTGCATTCTCAAGTATTCAGAGATGAAATACCATGGCGTTTGTAATTTATTTTCACATGGCTCAGGAAAAGTTTATATATACAAATATAATATATACTATTATATATATATAGTATATATACACAGGAAAGTATATATGGGGGAAGTGGAAGCAAATATAAAAATTATTAAATGGGGGTGCACCTGGGTGGCTCAGTCAGTTAAACCATCCGACTCTTGATTTCGGCTTAGGTCGTGATCTCAGGGTCCTGGGATCGAGCCCTGAGTCAGGCTCCTTACTCAGCGGGGTTGGAGTGGGGGTGGGGGCAGGAGTGGGCATCTGCTTGGATTCTCTCTCTCCCTCTCCCTTTGCCCCTCCCCCAGTGCACACATGCGTGCGTTCTCTTTCTCCCTAAAATAAATAAATCTTTTTAAAAAATGGTTAATTTTCACTACATTCTTTCCAGTTTTCTTTGGTTTTGACATTTCAATGCAAACAAAAAGTTAAGAAATGAAGAGATTCCAGGGGTAGAATGCGCAGAACTTTATAACTACTAGAAGTGGGAACGGAGGAACAGCTGAATCAGGAATGGTACCTAGATTTCTGGCTTGTCACAGGGGTGTCGTCGCTGAGATGGTGAGCTTTCAAAGGGCAGGCATACAGAGAGTGACGAGACTTCTGCTTTGGACACACCGGGTGTGAAGTGTCTGTGGGATACACAGGTGGGAACATCCAACAGGCTGTTGGCCGTACAGCTCTGGAGGCCGAGTGACATGGTGAAAAAGGTGAGCTTTAAGTTGGGGGCCTGTATTAATCTTCCAGAGCTGCCGTAATGAATACCACAGACTAGGTGGCTAAACGGCAGAAATTTCTTTTCTTACAGTTCTGGAGCTAGAACTCCGAGAACCAAGGTGTTGGCAGGATTGGGTTCTTCTAAGCCTCGCTCCCTGGCTTGTAGGTGCCCTTCTCTCTGTGTCTTCAACGGTCTTTCCTCCATGGGTGTCTGCATCCTAATCTCTTCTCCAGTCAGATTAAATTCGGGCCCATCTTAAAGATCTCATTGTAACTGAATTACCTCATTAAAGACCCTGTCTCAAACTAGTCACATTCTGAAGTACTGGGGTTAGGATTTCACCTTAAGAAAGGGGAGTGGGGAAACAATTCAGCCGATCACAGGGCCTGAAGGTAGTCTCTTGACCCGAAGAAACCTGAGCAAACAGAACACTTTCTTATATTCAATAGCATTAAGTTAAAGTAACCTCCAAGAGTGATCAGTAAAGGCAAAATTTCGCCTAACTCAGTGGTGAATGAGTTTTTCAAGTGTGTTTGGGAAAAGGGATATTTTCCAACGGGAGGCATAAAGACAGAAAGGAAGAGAAGTGGTAAGGGAGGAAATGAGTTTGTGCACTTCAGCTGTCTCCTATTTGGCCCAGGTTGAGGAAGCAGAAAAAAAAGATCATTTTAGACACAAAAAACTAAATTTCAAGGGCAATTTCTACTTGTAGGAAGAAACTAATTTTAAGCATGCCCCACTGTGTTTGGGAAAGGAAGTGAAATCAAAGAAATGAAGTTAGACAAACTCTTTGGCATTATTTCTGTAACTATATCCAGGAGCAAGAATTACAATGGATTTCTCACCCCTTGGGTCAGGGACTAAGGGATGTTTTTGCAGAGTTGTGGCAAATAAGCTCTGGCATATATTTATGAAATATTTGGTGGTGGGCAGGAAGAAACAGGAATGACAGGAAAGGTAAAAGAATAAACCTGGTTTTTTGTTTGTTTTAATCAAATCAAGTCATTATATTAGGGCAATCTTTTTGTCCTATGCAGTTTCATTCCTTCATAGCTGTGTGACCTTGGACAACTTACTTGCCCTCTCTGTGTCTTAATTTCCCCATCTGTTAAATGGTGGTAATACCTTTCTTCTAGAGTTCTTGCCAGGGATAAATAAATAAACAAGTGAAAAAGTTAGACAGTTCTGGGTGTGCGACAGACTTTCCATGGAGGTAAGTAATCCTCCTCATCCCTACCCCGCATCGTCATCATGGGCAATAGCCAGGTCCCTCTAAGTTTTTCATGTCATTCCCTCTGCTGGCAATGCCTTCCTTTCTCCTCTCCATCTGCTTTAAGTTGTGCTGGTTTGGGGAGTGTTTCCCTGAACATGTGAACCGACGGTGACCTCACTACAAGGAGGAAATGGAAGTCTGAACTGGGGGCCGAGGTGTAATGAATGGACTGATTCAGATGGTGGACAGCCATGGGGAGGGTCTCCAATGACACCACTCAACAAACACGTGCTGAGCACCTACTTTATGTCGGAGCCATGCTAGGCGCAGCAGATACAGAGATGGGAAAGGACGGGCCTCTTTTTCAGGGAACTTCCTATCTAATGGGAAAAGAAACAGACAAGCAGGGGCACCTGGGTGGCTCAGTTGGTTGAGCGGCTGCCTTCCGCTCTAGTCCCAGGACCAAGCCCCCGAATGAAGCCCCCATGTGGAGGCCCCGCATGGAGTCCCCCATCATCCATCGGGCTCCCCACTCAGCGGGGAGTCTGCTTCTCCCTCTGTCCTTTGCCCCACTTGTGTGCTCTCTCCCTCTTTCGCTCTCTCTCAAATCTTTAAAAAAAATCTTTAAAAAAAAATACACAAGCAGACAAAGTTTTAATGGAGATATTTGAAAGGTTCACTCCTATAGCAAAAGGCAGGATACAGTCTAAGTGTCTGGATCATTCCCAACAGCCTGAAAACATGCTGAATGTCTCCTAGCTCTAAAAAATCTCATTTTGACCCACACAGCCTCCTCTGGCTGCCATTTCTTTGCAGAGCCCCAACCTCTTCCTTATTGGAAAGCTGTAAATAATGGCGCTATGGATTAATTGTTTGTGTCCTCCTAAAACTCGTATGTTGAAATCCTACCCCCAGTGTGATGGTATTGAGAAGTAGGGCCTTTCGGAGGTGATTAGGGTGGAGGGTTTTTTTTTTGTTTTTTTTTTTTTAGATTGTATTTATTTGAGAGAGAGAGAAAACTAGTGGGGGGGGGGTGGCAAAGGGAGAGGGAGAAGCAGACTCCCTGCAGAGCAGGGAGCCTTATGCAGAGCTTGATGCCAGGACACCCGGGGTTCACATCCTGAGCCAAAGGCCGATGCTTAACCTACTGAGCCACCCAGGCACCCAAGGATCAGGGTTCTTATAAAAGAGTCCCCAAGAAAGCTCCCTTGCCCCTTTGGCCAGTGAGGACACAGAAGGAAGACTGAGGATAGAATGGTGAGGCCCTGAACCTGCCCGTGCCTTGATCTTGGACCTCCTGGCCTCTAAAACTATAGGAAAGAAATTCCTCTCGTTTCTAAGCCTCTCAGTCTATGGATTTTTGTTGTAGCAGTTCAGACTATACGGATAACTTTCTAGGCTTCTTAGTTCCACTTTCTCACCTCACACTCCTTCGTTTCTAAAAAAAAAATGTTTAAAATTTCAAAAAATTACAAAAAGCTATACAGCTTTCTCACCCCACCTCCCAGTTCTACCTCACGCCTCCAGTTACTTAGTGTTATTAGTTTGTTTATACATTCAGAGGTGGGTTTTTCCGGTTGGTACAAACGTATCCCATCTTCCTTTTTAACATAAATGACAACATACCATGTATGTCATGCTGCCCTATTTGGTTTTCCCTTAACAATACATCATAGGGAACTTTCTCTTTTCATACAGAAAGAGCTTCCTGTTGCTTTAATCGGTCTCCTCCTAGTTGACATTTAAGTTGTTCCCAGTCAATTACTATTACAAAGAAAGCTGCAATTACACAGCGACCCTGCGGGTAAGGCATTTCCCGCGTCCGGAAGTAAAAGTGGTGAATGACTAGAAGTCGATATGCGTGATCTAAGTGTACGACATTTGTAATTTCGATAGATCCGGCTAAGTCGTTCTCCATAGGGTTGTCACAGTTCACGCTCCCACTAGCAATCAGAAGAGTATCTGTCCCCCCAACGAAAGGCAAGTGTCCTCGCACCTCGCACCTCGCGCACCCTGCGGGCTGCAGGCTGAGAGGAGCCAAGCCGGGAGGCAGGCGGCCTGGGAAACACGGCTCCAGGGGTCTCTCGTGGCCCCTTTGCCTCTCTGGGAGCTAGGAGCGCATTGCTTCTCCCAGCGGAGCTCCTAACCCCCTTTCTTATCGAAGGCCCTGGGGTGGAGGAGAGGGGCGCCCCCGGGCGCCCCCCCCCCCCAATCCTCTCCGACTTCCAATGTTCCTTGCTCCTGGCCAGAGCCTCCCCGGCTTCTTTTCCCTCTTCCTCCCCTCTCTCCTCCCCTGCAGCCTCCATTTCCTTAAGGGGGAAGGGGGTCCCCACTCCCCAACACACCCTGGTGACGCGCGACCGGGCAGATGGGGGGGGGGGAGTAGAATTTTCTAAGAAACAGCTTCACCCAGATGCCCAGGGCCAGGCAGAGGTCTGATGACGAGAGCTCCAGCCCCAGCCGCGGTGGTTCGGCGGTGGGCCCGCAGGAGCCGGTGGGCCGGTAGGGGCCGGTGGGCCGGCAGGGGCCGGCGGCTGCAAAGCCCGACGACCACGAAGAAGGAAAGCTTTCCGCCACCCTGCGGAAGAAAACCACCACGCTCTCTCGCAGAACCGGTGCCCGAAGGACTCAGGAGGAAGTGGCCGAAGCAAACCTCAATCCTCCTTCTAACTACACTGCGGGGCCTAAAGCAGAGAACTTTCATGAATGGAGGCCTGCTATTCACGGCCCCCAGGTTCTGTCTAGGAAAGCGGGTGTTTTTCCTGGGTATCACCTTTTCATCCGACGATCCGTTTCAGGCGGCACAGGTTCTGTCTGCCCCAGAATCGATGCAACAGCTGCAGTCCCGCTTGGACCGTCGCAAAGGTTTTGCCGTTTGTTGGCATTTGACACGCGTTGTCCCTGCGGATCCTCTGGCTGCAAGCAGAGCCGCGGGGTTGGCCCAACAGAGCGGCCCACGACGCGATGGCCAGACGGCGGCGGAGAGCCAGGCGGCCTCATGCATGATTTGCGCGCGCTGGGAAGGAGCGAAGGATTCTGCTCGCTGTGCCACCCGTCCTAGAGCTTTTCCAGGACGGACTCCTGTGTGTACGTTGGACCGACGCTGCGTTTATCTAACTCTGGAGCCTGGAACGCGCCCCCAAGACGTAAGGGCTGCGGTCAAGAGTAGAACATCGCAGCTCTAGAGGGGTCAGGTTTACCAGCCTCCTTGCAAGTCTGGCTGTTTTGGGGTATCAGAATGTCTTTTGTGGAGTACTAAGTCTACGGATCCGGCCTTTTACCTAATTCATTATCTGGATAAAGTTATAAAAGTAGCCAGAGAGGACTAGGAATTAGGCCATTTGTATAAAACCCAGATCTACTTGAGTGTGTGGTCACGCTATTGTGAAGACTGTTTTCGCTTCACTTGTGTGGGTTTGTAATGAGAGGCTTTCCTTTACCCTTTGCAGCTGAGGCAGCACCTGACAGATCATCTCAGACACACACACGCTCCTGAAAAAATAAAAAAATGAAGTCCTGGCAAGTGTTACCTCACTTTGGGATGTTGTCAGTCCGATAGATGAAATAACTGTTATTTTAACGTAGTTATAATTCATAGCTCTATTACTAGGAATTAAGCATCTTTTTATATATTCTTCTGTTCCATCTTTTACCATTTTCCCCCATTGGATTATGTGTATATATATATATATATATATACATAATATATATATATATATATATAACATATATTATTATATAATAACTGTTTATGTAAGGGATATATATATATATATAACATATATTATTATATAATAACTGTTTATGTAAGGGATATATATATATATATATAACATATATTATTATATAATAACTGTTTATGTAAGGGAAATTAGCCCTGCATAAAAGTTCCACGTGTTTTCCCAGTGTGTAGCATTTTCTTTTTTTCTCCCTCCCACCTTTCCCTTTTTTAAAAAAGCAGCTTTGTGATCACAAAGACAGCATGGTACTGGCACAAAAACAGACACATAGACCAATGGAACAGAATAGAGAACCCAGAAATGGACCCTCAGCTCTTTGGGCAACTAATATTTGATAAAGCAGGAAAAAACATCCGGTGGAAAAAAGACAGTCTCTTCAATAAATGGTGCTGGGAAAATTGGACAGCTACATGCAAAAGAATGAAACTTGACCACTCTCTCACACCATACACAAAAATAAACTCCAAATGGATGAAAGACCTTGATGTGAGACAGGAATCCATCAAAATCCTAGAGGAGAACATAGGCAGCAACCTCTATGACATCGGCCAAAGCAACCTTTTTCATGACACATCCCCAAAGGCAAGAGAAACAAAAGATAAAATGAACTTATGGGACTTCATCAAGATAAAAAGCTTCTGCACAGCCAAGGAAACAGTCAAAAAAACTAAGAGGCAGCCCACGGAATGGGAGAATATATTTGCAAATGACACTACAGATAAAGGACTGGTATCCAAGATCTACAAAGAACTTCTCAAACTCAATACACGAGAAACAAATAAACAAATCAAAAAATGGGCAGAAGATATGAACAGACACTTTTCCAATGAAGACATACAAATGGCTAACAGACACATGAAAAAATGTTCAAAATCATTAGCCATCAGGGAAATTCAAATCAAAACCACACTGAGATACCACCTTACGCCAGTTAGAATGGCAAAAATAGACAAGGCAAGAAACAACAATTGTTGGAGAGGATGTGGAGAAAGAGGATCCCTCCTACATTGTTGGTGGGAATGCAAGTTGGTACAGCCACTCTGGAAAACAGTGTGGAGGTCCCTTAAAAAGTTAAAAATTGAGCTACCCTATGATCCAGCCATTGCACTACTGGGTGTTTACCCCAAAGATACAGACGTAGTGAAGAGAAGGGCCATATGCACCCCAATGTTCATAGCAGCAATGTCCACAATAGCTAAATCGTGGAAGGAGCCGAGATGCCCTTCAACAGATGACTGGATTAAGAAGTTGTGGTCCATATATACAATGGAATATTACTCAGCTATCAGAAAGAATGAATTCTCAACATTTGCTGCAACATGGACGGCACTGGAGGAGATAATGCTAAGTGAAATAAGTCAAGCAGAGAAAGACAACTATCATATGATTTCTCTCATCTATGGAACATAAGAACTAAGAAGATCGGTAGGGGAAGAAAGGGATAAAGAAAGGGGGGGTAATCAGAAGGGGGAATGAAACATGAGAGACTATGGACTATGAGAAACAAACTGAGGGCCTCAGAGGGGAGGGGGTGGGGGAATGGGATAGACTGGTGATGGGTAGTAAGGAGGGCACGTATTGCATGGTGCACTGGGTGTTATACGCAACTAATGAATCATCGAGCTTTACATCGGAAACCGGGGATATACTGTATGGTGACTAACATAATATAATAAAAAATCATTAATTAAATTTAAAAAAGCAGCTTTATTGAAATATAATTCACATACTGTACAATTCATCCATTTAAGGTATGCAATTCAATATTTTTTTTAAAAAATCCCAGAATTGTGCAACTATCACCACAATCTAATTGTGAAGTATTCTTCTCACCCCAAAAGGAAACCCCGTACCACATAGTAGTCATTTCCCATCTCTGTTTATCCAAACTACCCCACCGCCCCAGCCCTAGGCAACCACTAATCTATTTCTGTCACTATACATTGGCCAGTTCTGACATTTCACGTAAACGGAATCACACAATACACCGCTTGGGTAGCTTTCTTCTTTCACTTTGCTTCTATTCTTTCTCAAACCTGCTTCAGTCTGGATTCTGTGTTCACTTACGCTACCCTTTAAAAGGTGGCTAACTAAGGGCTCCTGGGTGGCTCAGTCCCTTAAGTGTTTGATTTCAGCTCAGGTCCCAATCTCAGGCTCCTGGGATCTAGTCCCACATCCCCTCAGCCGGAACTCTGCTTCTCCCTACCCTACCACAACCCTCCCCACCCCTCCCGCTCCCCTTGCTCCTGCTCTTGCTCTCAAATAAAGTCTTAAAAGTAAAATAAAATAAATGGTGGCTAACCATAGCTATCTTACATGTTTCTGCTTGTCCTCCTGTCTCCCCAGCTGTGTTGCCTTCTTGCTGCGTTGCTATTTCCTCTTCCTCTTTCCTCTGGACTTGGAATCCCCCAGACGCAGTCCTTGCTCTTCTTCTCTCTTCTATCTTCACCCCTTCTCGGCCACTCATCCAGGGAGACCACTAGCTTGCTCTAAAAATCTGTTCCTCTAGAATTCTGGTTCCAGGAATAGGGAATAGGCTTATATTCCCTATTCCTCCTGCTAAATACAACTAAAAACTTTGGACATTGTATACAAAACAAACATTCGAAAGGTGGAGAGAAGAAGGCCAGCTGGCTAGAGATGTTGGGACCCAGGCAATGGTATGATGGGGAGTTCTCTGCATTTCTTCTTGCTTCATACATCCCAGAAAGGGAATTGGAGAAGCCAGCCACTCAAAATGCTAATAGGCATAGACCAAAAATTCCACAACAAAAGCTTGTTTTCTCTTGTCAGAGAACAAGACAGGGGCAGTCTAGCCAGGCAGAAACATGTAGATAATAACATTCTACTCCAGCCAAACACCGCAGGAAAAACAAACAAACAAACAAACTATGGCCCAACCCCAACCGCACAAGCAAAGGCTGAGTGGAAACCTAGTCTTCACCCTCATCAGGCTATTCTGAGGTTTTCCACCAATCCTGCCAGGGGGGTGTCAGAGAAAGCTCAGTAGGGACTTGAACTTTCAGCCCAGCTGGCCAGTCAAGAGCCTCCCCCACCCCCCTGAAGTCAGTGGAGACTCTATGCAGAACTTGGACGTCCACCCCTATCATCAGTAAAGAAGAGTCCCCTCTCTGGTGTCAGTTGGACAATCTGGAAATCAATCTCCACCTGGCAGAACCTCCCCTTCCCCTTCAGAGAAAGCCATCTAAGACAGAAGGTTTAGATGAGAGCCATAATTTGTATTATGCAAAGTTATGCATAATACAAAAATATTGAGGCTTTGAGTTTAAAAAAATCACTCATTATACCAAGGATGAGGAAGATCTCGAAGTGAGGGGGAAAAAAAAAAAACACCTGTAAAAGCAGAGATGATGGAGAGGTTAACATTACCGGACAATGATTTTTTTTTTTTTAAGATTTCATTTGTTTATTTTAAGTAATCTCTACACCAATGTGGGGCTCAAACTTACAACCCTGAGATCAAGAGTGGTCTGTTCTACAAACTGAGCCTGCCAGACACCCCCTCTCTGCCTGACAAGGATTTAAAAACAGCCATGATACAAATACTTCAATGAGCAATTAAGACTATGCTTGAAATAAATGAAAAAAACAGAAGGACTTAGCAAGAAAACTGAAAGTCTCAGCAAAGTAATGCAAGCTATAAAGAAGAACTAAATGGGAATCTTCGAACTGAAAAATACAATTACCAAAATAAAAAGCTCGGTGAATGGGCTGGATGGTAGAATGGAGCGGATAAATGAACCAATGAACTAGAAGATAGAAAGATAGAATTACCTAATGTGAACAACAGATGAAATAGATTTTTTTTTTTTAAGATTTCTTCCTTATTTATTTTTTGACAGAGAGAGAGATAGTGAGAAAGGGAACACAAGCAGGGGGAGTGGGAGAGGGAGAAGCAGGTTTCCCGCTGAGCAGCGAGCCTGATGAGGGCCTGGATTCCAGGACCCTGGGATCATGACCTGAGCTGAAGGCAGACACTTAACGACTGAGCCACCCAGGCGCCCCTGAAATAGATTTTTAAAAATGAACAGAGCCTAAGGGAACTGGGAACTACCAAAAACAAACAAAACAAAACAAAACAAAACAAAAAAACCTCTCAAAATCTAATATTTATGTCACTGGAGTCCTGGAAGGAGAGGAGAGAAAGAGCGAGACCGAAAAATTACTTGAAGAAATAATGGCTTGAAAATTCCCAAATGTGATAAGAAACATAAACCTACAGGGGCGCCTGGGTGGCGCAGTCGTTGAGGCGTCTGCCTTCGGCTCAGGGCGTGATCCTGGCGATCTGGGATCGAGTCCCACATCAGGCTCTTCCGCTGTGAGCCTGCTTCTTCCTCTCCCACTCCCCCTGCTGTGTTCCCTCTCTCGCTGGCTGTCTGTCACATAAATAAATAAAATCTTTAAAAAAAAAAAAAAAGAAACATAAACCTACAGATTCAAGCAAACTCCAAAGGGACTGAACCGCAAGAAATTCACATGAAGACACACATAATTAAGATTCTAAAGACTAAAGACAAAGAAGAAAAATCTTAAAAACAGCCAGAGAAACACAACGCCTTACTTATTAGGAGAAACACAGCTTGAAAGACAGTGGATTTTTCGTCAGAAACCATGGAGGCTAGAAAGAAGAGGTGTAACATTTCTTTTTTTTTTTTTTTTTTTTTGAGATTTTATTTATTTATGTGACAGAGAGACAGCCAGCGAGAGAGGGAACACAGCAGCGGAGTGGGAGAGGACGAAGCAGGCTCCCAGCGGAGGAGCCTGATGTGGGGCTCGATCCCGGAACGCCGGGATCACGCCCTGAGCCGAAGGCAGCCGCCTAACAACTGCGCTACTAAGGCGCCCGAGGTGTAACATTTCTTAAGCACTGGGTGGGAGGGAGGTGGGGAAAAACTCAACACAGAATTCTATACCTAGAAAAAGTATCTTTCTTGGATGAGGGGGGGAAACAAGACATTCACAGAGGAAAGAAAGTTTAAAGAATTGTTGCCAGCACATCCACTCTAAAAAAAGAAAAAAAAATCCTTTAGTCATTCTTTTAAAGATTTTGTTTATTTCAGAGAGAGAGTGAGAGGGAGCACAGGCAGAGGGAGAGATAGGAGCAGACTCCCCACTGAGGGGGAGCTCAGGTGTGGGGCTCGATCCCAGGACCCTAAGATCATGACCTGAGCGGAAGGCAGACACTTAATCAACTAAGCCACCCAGGTGCCCCTAAAAGGACATTTTTAAAATAGGAAGTAAATAATAAAGGAATAAAACTTGGAACATTAGGGAAAAAGAATAGAGCAAAAATATGGGTAAATACAACAGACTTGCCTCTTCCTCTTGAGTATTCAAAATAATGTTTGGTGGTTTTTTAAAAAAAAATTTACTTATTTTTGCAAGAGAGAGAAAGAGAGCGAGCACAAGCACGGAGGAGGGGCAGAGGGAGAAGCAGACTCTGCACTGAATGGGGAGCCTGTTACAGGATTCGATCCCACGGCGCTGGGATCATGACCTGAGCTGAAGGCAGTTGCTTAACCAACCGAGTCACCCAGGTGCCCAAATGTTTAATGGTTAAAGCAAAATTTATAGCACTGTTTGGTGTGGTTCTAAATGGATGCAGAGAAAATATTTAATGCGATTATATTATAAATGTGGAGAATAATAACATGTAAAAGGAGGTAAGTTTCTGTACTTCACTTGAATAGGTAAAATGACACTAGGAGCCTATGCTAACATACATACCACCCAGAGCTACTACCGTGTATAACACCCAGAGCACCCGTATATAACTACACAAAGAGATACACTTAGAAACACTGCAGACAGATCCAAGTGGAATTCTAGAAAATGTTCAAGTAACCCACAAGACAGGAAAAAGAAAACTGGTAAGCAAGCACAAAACAAAACAAAACAAAACATGAAAGGGCATAATTAAGCCCTACATACCAATAATTCCATTAAATGTAACTTTGAGTTATTTATTTACATGTATTATATATATTTATTTACATGTATTATATAATATATATTATATAAAAGATCAACATACATAATGATAATAATAATAATAAATCTTTATTACACACGGTGGCAAAAAACTTTTTTCAAGGAATTGCTGAGGGCAGAGCTTTCCTGGTCACTTTTATCATGCAAATGGAATTCAGGTTCTTTTCTTTTCTTTTTTTTTTTTTAGATTTTATTTATTTGTCAGAGAGAGAGAGAACATGAGCTGGCGGAGCAGAGGGAGAGGGAGAAGCAGGCTCCCCACTGAGCAAGGTGCCCAACACAGGACTTGATCCCAGGACCCTGAGCAGAAGGCAGACGCTTAACTGACTGAGCCACCCAGGCATCCCTGGAATCCAGGTTCTGAGCCCCTTAGGAGAGTGAAGGCTGTGTCTAGTTAGAGGCTGAAGGATGACCCTCCTGGGCCCAGTAAGCTCAGATGGCAATTCTGGGAACAGTTGTTCCTAGGGTTCCAGCAGTTTCTTCCACGGGTGGAGGTTGAGAGTGGGATTGAATCTGGTTGACCCCATTATCCAGTAGGAAATCACACGGATCCCTGGAGCAGTGCAGAGCAGGCGGAACTGTGGCTCCAATCACTTCCTGTTCTTGACTGACACTGGAACAGGGGCCACTACGAAAATCCCTGAGTTGTGGTCATGAGTTATTATGTGTAAGGAGATGCCCAAGTTATTCTCTAAGATTGTTGCTACAAATCCTGTCCACGTTTTCTTCAAAATGCTCATCCTAAAAGATGTTAGCAACTTTTTCATGCGAAAAGAAATTGTAACATGTCCATTCATTTGGGAATGAACTATCAAATATTTCTAGGATTAAATTTCTTCCAATTTTCACACTTGAGAGGAGAGTCAAGGTCCTCAAACTTCTAGATCATGTGTTCCCAGGCTGCATTGCTAATGAGAAAGGTGAAAAGATCTTGGTTCTTCTTGGTGCCTTGTCTGGAACTTGATGACTATCCCCATCTATAGAATATACTAGATCCTTGCCTCCAGTTGCTAAAATGATTAGAGAATTTAGTGGAAAAGGATGATCTTCTCACTGGCTTCAATCTTTTTCACTTTCTTCAAGCCTCTGATCTCATATATGGGCCTCTCATTTTTAGACGACTTTTTCTCCCACTTCTCTCAGAAGTATGAATTGCCCCAATCTTCCCTCATCCTCAGTATGTTTCCAGGTCTTCAGATATACTTTCTACATTCCCCCCTTCCTTGGCATAGAATTCTGTTAGGATACTTGGTTTTAAGTCACAGTAACCCAACTCAAACTAGCTTAAGAAAAAATGTGACTTTCCTATAAAAGTCCTGGGGTGTCTTGGGAACATTTGTATGTGGCTAGGCCCCTGGGCATAGCTGGAGTTAGGGACTTCTTTTCCATTTGGAAGACCACTTGTCTAGACAACTCTTTCTGGGACTGCTTCATTATTTCTTTGCGCTGTTGACCAGTTTTGCCAGCTCATCCATCAATCTGGTGAGACAGGTCATCAATAGCGCCCAGATTCAAATTTCTATCCCATTAGGGAGTCAGAGCTGCAAGAGCTCAATTCTGATCCCAGATTCCCACTGATGCATTCTGATCAGCCAGCTTGGGTCAAAACCCACTGCTGGACCAAGGAACTCTAGCCACAGAATCGGGTCACAGTGTGTTACCGTGACTGTTCTTATAGCAGCCTCCTGAATGGTGTAGGGGCAGGGGAAGGTGGGAGGTGGACAGTCCCCATCAAAGAAGCCATGGAAAGTCCCAGAAAAGGAGGAGACATTGGAAGAGATAAAACAACACATGTCTACTTCACGCCTTTCCTCCTCTCCAGGCAAATTGCAAGCTCCTAAGTTTTCAATTCTACTTTTTTCCATCTCCTTGAGGATCTAGTTTCATGAATTACCCTTTTATTTTTCCTTTACATTTTAAATCTGTTCCTATACCTGGGTGCCTTTCTCTTAGGCTGAAGTTTGCTCAAGATTCCCCCAGACTAAAGGAAAGTCCCATAACTCTTCTTCAAGCTCCTGGCCAATCTATGTACCTCTCTTTTTCACCAAATATAGGTCACCTGGGTACTCCCATTTTACCCCACGTGACCTTCTTCATCTTGACTTACTCCACCTTCATTTCCCCAAGGTGTTTCTTGGCTTTGCAAGGCTGAAGACAAGGCAGAGTGAAGGAAGCATGGCGTTTATAGGCCATTGTGATGCATCCCTTCCAGTGGGTAGAATGTCTGATGTGCCAGGGTCAACTCCCTCAAGGTGTATCTGAGGAATCGGAGAGCCTAGCCCCAAGGGTTTGGGAGGATTGGGAGGCCTGGCACTGACCAGTCCCTGACCTTTCTAGCTTCCTGGTTCCAGAAAGTCTGCGGCCACAGCACCACCTGGACCCCACCCAGGCTGCTGATAGCTTGTTTACCAAAGGCTCCCTGGTTCAAGCGCCTTCTCACGCAAAGGCCTGAGAGAATTCACAGGCCTGAGAGGGACTGTTTGCCATTTGCTTCCTCAGGTGAGGGTAACTGCCTGCCATCCTGTGCCCTCTGGAATGAAGGGGACAGGTATCAACCACAGGTTCAACCAGAAATGCTGCTTTAATGGTAGCCATTGCTAAAGGTTGAGCCCTTCGCTCTCACTCACCAACCGCCTTTCTGGTGCTCTCGTCTACATGGGTGCTTGTGGGGTCCCCCCATTTAGTGAAGTCCATTGCTTCTTTACCTTTTAAACTTATGGAAAGTTTTCAACACACACAAAGTAGGGAGACTATTGTGTCTACACCCAGGTCCGACAGTTATCTATTTAAGGCCGGTGTTTTTTCATCTGTACCCTCAAACCAACTTCCTCCGCCATTCATTCATTCATTCATTCATTCATTCATTCTTTTTTTAAGATTTTATTTGTTTGACAGAAAGAGAGCACACATGCTCAGTCAAACAAACAAAATCTTTTAAAAAAGGTAGTAGACTTCTGAAGACTCACGTTTTAAAACATAATCATAGGGGCGCCTGGGTGGCACAGCGGTTAAGCGTCTGCCTTCGGCTCAGGGCGTGATCCCGGCGTTATGGGATCGAGCCCCACATCAGGCTCCTCTGCTGGGAGCCTGCTTCTTCCTCTCCCACTCCCCCTGCTTGTGTTCCCTCTCTCGCTGGCTGTCTCTCTCTGTCAAATAAATAAATAAAATCTTTAAAAAAAACCATAATCATCATACCATTATCAATATCTCTCCCAACCAACGATTCCCAATATCAGCAAATATTTAGTGTTTCCTGTTCCACATTTGTCCGAAAAAGTATTTGTTTACACTCTGACTTAGGATCTAAACAAAGCCTACACATTGCAACTGATTGTTAGGTTTCTATAGGAAAGCCATACGTTTCCTCTCCAGCTTTTGCTGAAGACACTGGGTGGTCCTGAAGAGTTAGTGTCCTTTGATCTGAGTCTTACTGATTGCACCTGCATGTTATCTCCTCCGCTGTTCTCCACGGCCTCGCCACTGCAACGTGGAGGAAAAGTATCTGCGTCACTTAGGAGTTCGTGAGAAATGCAGAATCTTGGACTCCACTCAAGACCTACTAAATCAGAATCCGCATTTTTAACATTTTTACAAGATCCCCAGGTGACTCAGCTCCTGTGAATTGGTAGTGAGAGCCAGAGTTTTGGTTTCGGTCCTGTTTTTTCCCCCCCTTCAGGGAGGCAACACCGCTTTTTATTTCTTAACCCTGCACACCTGCTCCTCTCTCGCCCGGTGGGACCGCTCGAAGGGACCGCGCCTCCCTGTCACTCAGGCCTCCGTAAATGTGGCCACGCCCGAGGCTCCGCCTCCTGCCCGCCCCCATCCTCTGGTCCCGCCCCCATCTTCTGGTCCCGCCCCCATCTTCTGGTCCCGCCCCGTCCGCTGAGCGCATTTACCCACAGGGCTCTCAGGGCTGTCTTTGCTTGCCGTGTTCGCACGTCTTTTGTCTAACCCTGACCTGCCCTTGGTCTTTCAACTTGCCTTTTCAGTTCCTGAGAGAATAGATCTTTCGCGGAGGTTCAGCCTGCACCTTTAACTCAACAAGTCCAAGCCTCAATCACAATTTTTCCCCCTAGCTTCCCTTTTGGGTTAGTAACCCGGCCATCTTCCGATGGTTCAGGCTAGACTATTAAAAGTGGTCTTCTGTTTCCCCCTTCTTTCATGTCCTACCTCTAATTAGTAAACTATTAATTCTCCTGTATTTGTTAGCCTTCATTAGGTCATGCTGGAGTAAAACACAGTCCCCCAAAATCTCAATGACAAGACTGTTTGTTTGCTGACATTCTAAGTTGGGGTGACTGCAGTTCTGCTCTGCTCTAGGTGTCGTCTTCATTCCAGGAGCCAAGGTTGAAGAAGCAATCCCGATCTGGCATATGGCAGAGGGCACCTAGGAATGGCAGAACTAGGGATCGATTTCAAAGCCTCTGGCAGTCACGGAGCACATCCATTCCACCCATATTCTATTGGTCACAGCCAATGACAAGGTCAAATCCCATGACAGTGGGTTGGGAAATATGTTCAAGTATCTGGAATCAACAGTACAATCTGTCAGAACTCCTGTTTTATATCGGAATTGCATCCCTTATTGCAATTCCCTTTCCCCTTGCCTTAAACTTCCCTTCTCTCAGGTTAGAATCCACCTGCTCTGGGAAGCCTTTCCTGACACCTTCAGACAAGGTCAGAGCCACGGCCGTCTATTGTGGTACCTGCACTTTTTTACGGCACACTTGTAATGAATTATTTATGTTATTTATGCAATATTCAATGTCTGACTTTCCCTCTAGACTGCAAACTCCATGAGGGCAGAGACAGCATCTGTTTTGCTCACCACTTTCCCCTCGGCCCCTAGAAAAGTGTCCAGGCACGTAACAAGAATTCAATAACTACATGTAAATGAATGAATGGATGCTTTCACCAGGCTCCTCTCATCCCTCACCTGGATTATGGAAAGACCTCACCAATTGTTTCTGATGTCTGTGTACTCCTCCGATCACCTATTCGTCTTCCAGCTTGGCCTCCCTTTCTGTCGCTTTTCCAGCTGAAACACAGTATTTGAAGTTTCCTCAATTATCATGCTTTCTCAGACTTCCATCCTTTTGCACATGCTGTTCCTTCTGTAGCATTCCCTCTCCTCACTGCTGTTCCTGGTAAAATCCTATTCATCTGGTACACCTCCGTTCTGAGGCTATCTTCTCTGCCGGGCCTACCTTGGCTCTCAGTGCAGACTCGGACCCCTCCCCCCCTTGCTTCCACATTCGATGCGCGCATCTTCATTTTAGCAATTACCACGTAGCAGTCTGATGTTTTGTGAGCCTCTACTAGACTCAGCGCCAGGAGCCCAAGAGGAGTATTTTGTCTTTATATTACGCAGCACCTAATACAGGGCCTCGCACAAAGCAGGTGCTCAAACTCGTCCTATACCCTTGTCCCCTTGCAAACTAGTTCTTTAACAGAGCAACGCCTTCTCTGTCGAGAAGCAGCAGTCAAATCCCACGTTAACAAATTCCACGCACGGCAGGCACAGGCGAAGCCTCAGACTTCCAATCCGAATTGACGGACCTGTACTGTATATACATCCAGTCCTAACAAATTGTTTGTGGCTTTCCAGTGTGGATTAGAGAAAGGAGAGGGGCCCAGGGACAAAGGCAGCAAGTAGCCTCTGACGGCCTGTCCGTAAACTACAGCAAATGTGTCCTTGTCCTGAAGTGGCCGCAGTAGCGTGTGGGCCTGGGGAGTCCCTGCTTCCTGCAGCCCTCTCCCACAATTCTGAGCCTGGGGACTTTGTCTTAGATTAAAAAAAAAAAAAAATCCTTGCTCACCTATCTTGTTTCCCTCCTAACTGAAGAGGGCGAGCAGACTCTGAGCCCCTGGTTTCCTGGTGATGAACCAGGGGCCAAGAGAGGACGATCTCTCTCTGGGCTCCTGTCTTCTTCTTCCTTTCGCTGGTGGCGGCAGTCTTGGCTTGGATTTGATCTTTCGGGGAAGCAAAGCACACGGTCTATAGTGGCGTGTTGCCCTGCCGTGCTTCCGCTACGATAGTGGTTCTCCAGTGTGAGTGTGGGTTGGAATCTCCTGGAGGATTTGTTAAGCCACACATTGCTGGACTCCCCTTCCAGAGTTTCTGAGTCAATCAATCAGTCTGGGGTATGGCCCTAGACATTTGCTTTTCTAAGAAGTTCCTAGGTCATGCTGCCACTGCTGGGCTGCGGGGCGGCCCTTTGAGAATGACTAGCCTGAAAAAAGAGCCTCAAGGGAGATGGTGATGAGAAACTCCGACCGGACAGGAAAATGCAGAAAATTCTATCCGTGATCATGCACTTTGGGCTTTATTGGCACAGGTGCCTGAAATTTTTTCCAAGGAAGACTTTGTGACTCGGTGATTTCCACTTGGAGAACCAGTTGAACTGGATATTTGTTATCAGATATTTACTTAGACCAAATAAACATGGTTAAAAACTCTGTAAAAAGGGAAGATGCTGGCATCGTGACTTCCCTGCAGGGGTGGCTCCCTCAAACCTGCTCTTCATGGATCTCTTTCACGGACTCACATTTAGACCCAAAGCAACACAAGCAAAGTCATCATCAGAACTCAGCAGTGCCCTGTTGTTGCGGTCACACCTCCCACCCCGCTCTCCCCAGGCTCTCTGCCTCCACCTGATTTCAGAATCTTCTATTGAACCACTAAAACTAGTTGCCAAGGCATAATATTAATAGAAATCAATTTCAAAATTAATGAACCTGTGACAGGTCCTCATGGTAATTAGGTTATAGTCATTGAAAAAAATGACAACAATGGGGAGAGTCGAGGACAGCATCAAAAAAACTTTAACGCAGTCCCAAGAAGACCAACACTGATGTCTTTGGAGAAACATCCTTTGTGTCCCTGATGCCACTCACCAATGACCTTTGGCTTAGCACTGTGTCTCTGTGCAATTGTAATTAGAACCCAGGTGGCTGGGTTTGATCTTGAACTAGGATGGTCATTGCCAATAAGAGTTCCTGAGTGGGAGGAAAACTCCTCATCGGCCCCTAGTAGGACCTGCAGAAGGAGGATTTATATCCGGTGAATTCTATACTGCAGTGCTGTTAAAAGTTACAGTATTTTGCATTGTAACATCCTGAAGTCCAGATACATCTTATGGTGGATGGCATTTTATAATCAAGGTTGGCCAAGTGGGGGTCAAGGTGTGTTGTCATTGCCTGAACACACACAAACTGAGTGGGTTATCCTGGTGGAATGATCTGGCAGCTGTCATCTTCATGTTTCTTTCAACAAATCACCTAAGGACTGTCTGGAAAAGAAACATGATGTCAATTGTCTGAAGACTTTCCCTTGCAACCTTCAGGTAAGTTCAAGAACGTGCCAGCATCAAAATATGCACACTAGCATTCAGGAGGGGAGCGCAGCTAAGAAATGCTGCATCACCAGTGCCTGATAATTAACAACACGAGGACACCAGTGACTCAGTTGAAAAATGACTAAGAAAAAGAAGAGAGATTCTAATTATGAGTTCCTTAGTAAGTTTATTGTGCTTATATGTTCCTTTTTCTGTACACACAAGAGTGATATAAAATAACTATGTCTAAGTCTAAACGCTCTCATTCAATTAATACTTAAAAAGCCTAAAAGATAGGGGTGCCTGGGTAGCGCAGTCGTTAGGCGGCTGCCTTCGGCTAAGGGCGTGATCCTGGCGTTCCAGAATCGAGTCCCACATCGGGCTCCTCCGCTGGGAGCCTGCTTCTTCCTCTCTCACTCCCCCTGCTTGTGTTCCCTCTCTCGTTGGATGTCTCTCTCTGTCAAAATAAATAAATAAAATCTTTAAAAAAAAAAAAAACCTAAAAGATAAAAAAAATTACAACGAGTTTAATTGGGTATATCTTTTTTCCTAACAGCAGCTCTCAATCTTTTTGACCTGAGGACTCCTTTTATACTGAAGATTGAGGATCCTAAAATTCTTTTGTTTAGGTGGTAATATCAATATTTATCATATTCAAAAAATTTTTTGAGAGAGAGAGAGTACACATGTTCAGGTGAGGGGCAGAGGGAGAGAAATCTTTTTTTTTTTAAACTTTTTGTTTATTTATTTGAGACACAGAGTGTGAGTGAGCGGGAGAGAGAGCACAGGCTGGAGGAGGGGCAGAGGCAGAGGGAGAAGCAGGCTTCCTGAGGAGCAGAGAGCCCGACGCGGGGCTCAATCCCAGGACCCTGGGATCATGACCTGAGCCGAAGGCAGTCGCTTAACTGACTGAGCCACCTGGGTGCCCCAAGGGAGAGAAATCTTAAGCAGGTTCCATGCCCAGCACTGAGCCCCAAGTAGGGCTTGATCTCACCACCCTGAGATCATGATCTGAGCCAAAACCAAGAGTTGGACACTTAACGGAGTAAGCCACCCAGGTGCCCTTTACATTCAAAATTTAAAGAGACTTTTAATACCAAAGAATACCCAAACACAGATTCCATTAGCCGTCAGAGAGATAATGACATCACCTAGCCTCTGAAAAGCTCCAGTGTGCACTGGTGAGAGAATGAGACCCAAAGGGGGAGACCATGTTGCAGCGTTCACAGGAAGAGAGTTTTCACCTTGTGGATCACCTGAAAGGGGAACCGACTTTGAGAATCACTGGTATATGAAATAATGGTGTGTTTTACAGCAGTAGAGTTAATACAGATATATTTCTACCTTAAGTACCGGAAGGAGCACAACATGGAAAACCAGCGTTGGACAATGGGTCGTGCTGTGAAGCATGGAGAAATTAGCTGCTCTGTGGCCGCGAGGAGTATTCCCCCCCTCCCAGTGACGTGCCCCGCTCACACTGGGTGTCCTGCAGGCCTGAGTCATTCTGACCTTAGGAGAAGGTACCTGTGTCCCTGCATTCCAGGACCGTGGAACCGGCTGTCCAGGAGGAGGACAGAAGTTGGGACAGAGGAAAGGAGTGTGGGTTGCTCCCCACGGGAAGAACGCTGGATTTTTCTGGAGACGAACATTGGCTTGCGGTTTCTGGAGATCTGGGGAGGCCAGCAAACGGCTGTGTGGGTATCTGCTGATGGACACCGGAGCGCCAGCCAGGGTTCCCCTGGACATTCAGGCCCAGAGAGGGCAGTGCCCGGGGAGCTGCTGGCCTTCAGAGCACTGTGCAGGTTGGAGCAAGCAGAGGCTAGTGCCAGGCACCACGGATTGCTGACCAGAGCTGCTTCTGCCACTGTGCTGCCCTGCCCTGGTAATCCCAGAACCACTCAAGGAAGGAGGACCAGAGCCCCCCTCCCCCATACACACACATAGACACGGACACACACTGTTGACCTTTGTGGGGACCGGATTGGGTTTTAGAATCTACAGCGGCAAAGTAGTTACCAGCAAGTCTGAGATCATCCCGCATGCATTTGATTTCTAGCTCTGCCTTACTGGCTGGAATGGCATTGTCAATAGAACCCACTTCGCAGTATCACCCCCGGGAACAGTAAGTAAGCGATGCATGGGGGCTCCCCAAACAGTGCCTGGCCTATCATAAATGCTATGCCATCATCTCTTGCACTTTCAGTGTCCTGGAGATGTCATATCTGCCACATCATGTGTCCTCCGAGTGCTGCTATGACTCAAGTTTCGCCCTATGTTTATTTGAAGACCAGATTAAAGCCCTACAGCTGGAAATCCGGGGGACCAGGAGCGTCCTGGACATTGCAGAAGTGCGCTACTGAACAGCAGGTGGCAGAGGCGGCGTGGGGGAAAGGCCATGGAGTCGGCCACTCCAGCCTGCAAGGTCTTCCTGCTTTAGCCCGTGGCACTGGGTCCTGCCAACCAAACCCTCACGGGCCTTACAAGGACTGAGGGCTTTTCTTTCTTGAGTGTGAGCACGGGTGTCACACGCAGGGCAGAGCCAGATCCGTGAGCGTCCACAGGGGGGTGGGGGTGGAGGGTGGCGGGTGGCGCCTGTGAGTCTGAGCCGGGGAGGTGGGCGTGGGCAGGCATGGGCAGGCACCGGCTGGACCGTCAAGGCTTCTGCCACCTGCCTGTAGCAGGGCTATCTGGACTTGCCCGGAGCTCTGTCCCTGCTTCCGGACTGCCCCTCCTCCCACACGCATCCCGCCGCCGGGGTGGGCGTGGCCTGCTCCTACCCTCGCCTTCCCCTCAGGGGGCGGAGCTGGGGGAGGGGTCCACGAGCGAGTCACGTCCAACAGGCGGAGCGGAGCACTAGGGGGCCGGCTGGGGAGGCGCCACATCCGGCGGCTGACTCGTTGTGTATAAAGCTGCGGCCGCCGCGTTTGGCTTCCAGCAGTAGTTCTGGACTCTTCTCGGCTGCGGGAGCAGCTGCTCCAATGCCCCACAGCGGCCATGAGCATCCCGCACTGGTGGGACCAGCTGCGGGCTGGCAGCTCGGAGGTGGATTGGTGCGAGGACAACTACACCATCGTGCCTGCCATCGCCGAGTTCTACAACACGGTGCGGGAGCGGGAGCGGGAGCGGGAGCGGGGCTGGAAGGCGGGCTGGAGGGAGGGGACGTCCCTAATCGTGGCTGCGCCTGGAACCTGGACATGGGTCTCTGCGTGTATTTGGGGTATGCTCTCTCCAGGGCCACAGTCGATCCGCGCGCCCCCTCCTCTGCGCTCCTTCCAGCTCTCCATCTGTCCTCTTCTGTCCCTATCCCGACATCTGGGCTCATCTCCCCTTGTCATTTCCTTCTGATGTCTCTATTGTCTTGTTTGACCTGCACCTGTCCCGAAGCCAGTGGTCCGTGACAGCCCCTCGCCCAGGTGGGTGACTCAGGGGCTGGTGAACCCGCCCGGACAATTCCTTCCTCCCCTAGGATCTCTGTGGCGTGACGCACTTGGGTCGCATTGTGCGGTTTCTCCCTGAATACCTGCTCTAGGAGTAGGGGGGAGGGGAGGGGAGTCCCCGGGCAGGTCTCAGGGGCAGGGCCCACTGCCACTGTGCCGACTGGCCCCGCCCCACTAATACGCCAGTAATAGGTCGAGTTACTTTCGGCCAGAATCAAGTTAATTGCTACTAGTTCTTATTTCTTTGCCTTTAGTTTCCAGTCTCAGTCCAGCCCCAAAGTCAACTCCCCCAGGCCTGTGCCCTCCCCCGTGATTAAGCCTGGGGAGTGAGAGGGACGTTTGGGAGCGAGTGTGTGTGTGTTTCGTGGGCTTACCTCGGTCCCTACTACGGGCAGGCTGAAACTTCCCCGCTGCAGTAGCCCGTGTGCTGTTAGTATTTATGGAAGGGAAAGCTTGATGCGGGAAGGAAATGCCTCTTCTTTTCACTGTGCGGTGGCTCAGGATTCTCAGACCAAACAGAAGACTCCGCATGGTCATTTCTGCGGCTGGCCAAACACAAAAAAACAGGAACTCCTGGTTTACAAGTCACTGTGAATTTGAGATTGTTCTTTAGGATTTTCTCCTTGGATTTGCTGGAGAGAATGTACTTGGCATCAGTCAGTCTGGAGGGATCTCCGATGAGCTAGTCCCAGCCCTTTCATTCATTGACGATGAAACTGAACTCTAGAGAAGGGAGCCGTCATGCTCGCGTTTCTGGCACAATCCATAAGTCTGCACTCTTCCTCCTTCCTCCCGCACAAACACTCCTGCTTCTTATTTAGGACCAGGTTAATTCTGCAAGAAAACCTGGCCCTCTGCTGTCCATAGGTCCTGTGTAAGACATCGTGGACATCGCTACAGCTCAGCTGTTGAGCCTCCGTTTTCAGAGCATTCTCTCAGGGGTAGACGCCCGCACACAGGATGGGCTGGGGCATGGCTGGGTACTTCCAGTAGCCCTAACTCATTTTCTCCTTTTCTAAGTGGAGGGTACGACTAAGGATTTCACAAAAAACAAATGACAGGTTGGGGACAAGTCCTCATACACCCAGCAAGGTCATGATCTGTGGAATCCGAGGCCAGCCGAGAGTCAGGCCTGCTTCCTTGGCCAGAAGTTCGTGGGTCTACAGCTGCTCTGCGCCTACCTTGAAAAGCCTCAGAGTGCTGGATGGGGGCGGGGGGGGTTATGTTGTTTTTATTTTTAATCTGGTCCCATTGGAGCAGTTATGGAGTGAGTGCCAAAGTCTTTCAGAGAGGAACTGTTGCTCTCAGCTGCAGTGTCTGTGGTTGATGAGCCTGGCTGGTCCTCCTGACAGACCTTCTTTTTGGAATACTGCTAAACCACAACGGTTTGCTTCAGCCCAGCAGAGAGCTGTAGTCGGTCACCTAACTTTGTTGAGTCTAGGTCCAAAGAGCTTGGCAAAAACTGTTTCCTTGCCCTAGTTATCTGCGAAAGCTTATCACAGGACAACCCGTGCTTATCTCTCTCTTGTATTGAGGAAGACAGTGAACTATTACTTGGTGATAAACAGCTCATTAAATCCTCATTGGAAGGCAGCAGGTCTCTTTATCCATTTTAGAATAACCCTTCCTCATTTTGAGGATAAGTGTAAGGAACTGAAGATACAAAATCAGGAGAGGACTGGAAGAGGGATCTAGAACCTTCTTAATGGGTCTTGGGGGTAGCACCTCCCTACTACGACTTCAGGTACTACTGGCTACTGTGAATTGTTTGCTAGGTGTTGAACCTGTGGTGTGCACGGCACAGTGACCGTCAGTGGTCGGCGCGCATTATTAGAGCCGTCTGATAAAAGGGAAGAAACCAGGGTCTAGAGAGGTGACGCAATTTGCCAAGGTCAAGAAAATGGCAGAATTAGAGTTAGTTGGTCCATTTGACTCTACAAAGTTACTTCTCCTGAAGGTGTCGGTGCCATGTAGCTCCTTCTGACTTCTTTATTCTGCATGGCGTAGCTCTTTATGACTCAGCCACTCTTGAACTGGAAGCTCTTGCATCGGAAGCATTTGATCTACAGGATAAAACTCATGATGGGTGATATGAAAAGGTTTTCGTTTTTTTGTTACAGTTGTTCTGTATTTTAAAATGTTCACCTTAAAAATTAAAGTTACTTTACCAGCAAGCATGGGTTTATTTCAGAAAAAGAGAAACTGCCCTTCAGGGCGAGCAAGCTATAGCCAAGCCATAGGCAAGACGGACAAACAAAGGAGAGGAATGTTATCTTATGGAGAAGGAGGAAGTCGGGAGGGGTTGTTGGGACCCGGAGAAAAGCAAGAGTTCAGGGTGATTGTTTCTCATGGGCTGAGTGGCTGGGGTAGTGGACTTCTTGTGGGAGATACAATGTACATCTTTCCCTGTTGGGGCCTGGAATAGACCATTGGTTCCTGTCAGGGAATCTTCTGTGAGGCATCTGTAATTCCCATTGAGTGGTATGGGCTTTCCGTTCCAGCCTCCCCTTCTAGCAACCCCAGTCAACTTCAGCGAGGTTTCCACTTACTAATTTTCACCAATAGTAGCATGATCATGGTAAAAAATTCAGCGTATGCAAGTTATAAAGTGAAAAATCTGCTTTTTTGTGTATCTTTTCAGACTTCTTCAGGCATTGTACAAAACACATGTATTTGTGTGAGTATAGAAAATGCGTGTGTATAATGCATACACACGATATCTAAGCTTTTATTCAACGCAGGTGACATCACACTACGCAAACTCCTCTCGATGCTTGCACTTAATAGGTCTCAGAGATGGTCCTCTCTTGGCTCTGCGTTATCTTCCTCTTTACAATGCCTAATCAGCGCTGCATGTAATGGATTGACCATGATTTATTTACCTACTCAATCTCTTATGGACGGATGTGTAGGGCAGTTTCTGTTTTATGTTTTGATTTGGTTTCTGAGCAGTGATGCAATGAATATCCTTATAGATGCATCTGGATGTACTTCTACAAGTACGAATCCTCTAGAGGGAATTGCTAGGTCAAGGAGAGTGTTTACTTAAAGGCTGCTAATTATTGCTAAATGGGCCACCAGAGAGAGTACCCTGGTTTATGCTCCCACTGACAGTGTTTGGATGTACGAAGCAGTTCGCTTTGCCCCCCCCCCCCCCAAACCTCTATTGCCTCAAGACCTGTCATCATCCTTGGCTTCAGCCAAGCCCAGACCTCCCTTCCAAGAACATGTCATGTTCTTCTACCGCCTTTTGCTTCTGCACAGTTTGTACTGTTTCTTCCACATACAAGTTCTACTGACTCGAGTTCCTTCTTATGTTTTAAGTTTCCGGGCTCTAGTCACACTGCAGAGAAGGATTCTAGAAAGCACTGCTTTAGAGAAAAGTAGGCTCTGCTTTTTAACCACTGGGCTTAGCTTGTGGGGACTCTGTTGCTGGGCAGGGACTCGGGGTCAGGAGGAAATCCACTGGTGCTGAAAAAAAGTCTGGAAGCAAAATATATGCATAAAGTCAGCCCATTGTCTGTGCCTTTCCCAATAAGCTCTGCCAGCCATCAAGAGATAAGGAAGGTAGTTCTCCTGATAATGCTGAAGCCTATGTCCCTGTAGGACAGAATGACCTATGTCCTGTACCCGTTCATCTCTAGATCTATTCACTGGGCAGCTACTGTGTGCCCGTTACAGAGACCAGACCTGCAGACAGTCATCTGGGTGGTGACGGCCAAACCGGAGAGGTGTACCAGTTGGCAGGGCATTATTAGTATTCTGCATGGGGTTGGTGGACTGTGGGGGAATTTTGCAAGAAGTCTTCTGAGTGGAGTGGCCAACTTGTCCTGGTTTGTCCAGGCCTTGCCTGATTTGGAAGCGGAAAGCCCCATGTCCTGGGGAACCCTCCTCAGTCCCAGGCAGGCCAGGCCAGTTGGTCATCCCAGAGGCAGGAGGGGAGCAATGGAATGGACGATTAGAAATCTGCATACAGTTAAGATGCGGAGACTGTCTACCCAGCCAGGGGAATACCCCTTAGCTGTTTCTGAACCTTCCTGCTCAGAAAATCTTACAGCCTGTTGCTTTGTCAGCATTTACCCTCGGCCTGGGAAAGCGCACACTCCCATGCATCGGGAGGAGATTGCTGTCTGTCCCTGAGATTATTTTGGTGAGTTGTTAAGGAGGAATTCGTGGAATGAGGAACTTCCTAAGGAAATAATTAATACACTTTAAAATTGCGGTTTCCTTTTAATGAAAAAAAATCTGCTCCGCAGACATTAAGCAAATTCGTTCTCCAAAGCAATAGGCTTTAAAAAAATACCCTTGGCTGAACTATTCTTCAACTGCAGTGACCCACACAATAGTTAGGGGAAGTTTCATTTCTCAGAAGAGATGAAGCACTGAATGTGTGTTTTAACCAGGACTTGTTTGCTTCTCCGTGTTTCTTTCGGAGTTCCTTCCTCTTTTTGTCTTGGGGACAGAGGCTCCCTCGGATTTGTTCTTTCCCTTTTCATAGGTGGAGGGCTTTAAAAGGCGTGGTGGAGGCCAGCCGTCACTGGTAGAAGGGCTACGAAGAGGCAAGAAGGTGATTTCCGTGTTATCTGGGGGATGTTCACTTGGTGCTTCTAAGTTGAGCTCTTTAATGTGTGCCTTAAAAAAAAAAAATGTTTGTAGTCCCATGACTTTCCTGCAGGTGTAATGAATGACTTCATGCCTTTGTGAGTAGTGTGTAAATACATTTAAACGTGATTAACACAGAAACCAACATTGCACCGTATGTTACCTAGAATTTAAATGCAAATTTTAAAAGAAAAAAAAAAGATAGGAAAAAGAAGGTGATGAGCGCAAGTCGACAGAGCCTGTTGGGGGACGGCTTGACAGGAGATGGTTGCACTTGGCCGGAGCAAGGGAGAGTGCAAGGACTTGAGACAATGAAGACGTAAAAAGCAAAATGCGTCCTATCCCCCGACACTGTAGGAGGGGCTGTTCATTGGGGCTCCTTCCCCTGGGGGAGGACTAGATAACCCACTCCCACATGGGACACTTACAGCAAGGGAGGTCAGTCTATCTGAACTAAGATGAAAAGGTTTACGTAGCCTATTGTTGAAGGAGAGAAGAAACAGAGCGATAATGTTATAATATGGGATATATATGTATTCATATAAATGCAAGGAAAATGATTCGAAGGCTGTGAATCTGAGGATATCCATTATCCCTCGGGAGAAAGGAGACTTTCAAAAAAATTACAGAACGAAACAGGAGGACACGTTTATGTCTAAGAAAGGAGACAGATCGGGTTTTGAGTTACCTCTGGTATAATAATTCCATTTTCTCCTTCTCCCCCTTCCTTCCTTCTCTGCTTAACAAAATGAGAGCCACATTTGTATCCTATCACAGGTGCACAATGCAGGGATAAGTCAGAATTTTTAGAGAACCCGTGAGGAGTTAAGCCAAGGAGGTCAGAGTGTGGTGGGGGAGGGGGCTTGGAGGTGAAACTCGGCTCTGGGCAATGGAAACAGCTCAGTGTTGGCCCCTCCTCTGTGGGTGATCGCTCTTTGACCTCCGCAGCCAGCCCGGGAAGCCCTTCTGGGCGCTCACGCATTGCCCCTTGCGAAACAAGGGATGGTCTTGAAACGCTCTCATTCTTTACTTCTAAAGGTCTCTCGTTCTTTAAAGGATTCCTTGGAAAGTGAAAGGCTGTGATCGTAATAACGAACAGCAGCTTACTGCTG
The DNA here is from genome assembly GCF_023065955.2 of Ursus arctos. Taxonomy (NCBI): domain Eukaryota; kingdom Metazoa; phylum Chordata; class Mammalia; order Carnivora; family Ursidae; genus Ursus; species Ursus arctos. Next base: position 13,369,197 of record NW_026622852.1, read on the forward strand.
ACCATGCACGCAGACCCTAGGCCCAGTTCCTCCTTACCTGCTGTGTAGTGACAGAGAGTGGCCGTATTTCTAAGCCTGGAGACTGCACCCCGGCTGGGCCATCTGAGACAATTTATCCAAACTCTCACCCAGGGTCACAAGTAGCTCATGGGCCTCTCAGGTGGGAAGGAGGAAAAGATCCCCATCAGAGCCCACCAACTAGAAAGAAAGTACCCCTTTCTCCACAATGGTGCAGCCCCACTGGGGGTTTCAGGCTTCGCTCTTAACCCCAGGCAGCAGCCCTGCTCCCATCCCGCCCCGGACACAGGATCTGGTTCTCCACTCATCACTGATTTAATTTCCCTTCTACCCTCTCTTCCCCCCTTTCTCAAAGTGATGTCCCTTCTACCCTTTCCTGCTCCCAGATGATGAAAGAGGCCTGCCTAGGCCGCTGGCCCTGCCAGTCCTTATGTGTGCACCTCAGGTTCTGGGGTTTGGTCTAGTCGTGCACGTGCACACTTTCCTAGGTCTGGTAAAGCCTCACTTCCCTGGCCCCTTCAGCTCAGCTCACACACCCACCCTTACGGTTCCCTGGGGGCTGCCTCTGTGTTGTTCACCATGGGGGACTGGACTGGTCTTTTCTTTGGAAAGACCCCAGGCCCTTGACTTTCTGGACTTCATCTGCCCCAACCTCCTACCTCCGAAAGTTGTTTTTCTAGTCTTTTTTTGTGGAATCCTCCCACACCCCTTCCCCACGGGTGTTGCTCATTTCAACTTAGCTGTGCTTTTCCCATTCTGCATGCTTCCTCTGGCTGCTGTCCTTTATGAGTCACAATTAGAAAGAAAACTTCAAAAGCTGCATGTCCCCACCACTTTGTACCTTGCAGGATGGCGTTCATTAAAAACAAAAACCACCAGAAAATAACACACGTTGGCAGAGCGGTAGAAATACTAGAACCCTGTGCATTGCTGGTGGGAAGGTAATGTGGTCCAACCACCATGGGAAACAGCTTGACGGTTCCTCAATACGTTAAACATGGAGTTACCCTTGGATCCAGGGATGCCAGATTGGGCATATACCGAGAAGAAAACAAGGACTCAAAAACTTGTATGGGAACGTTCATAGCAGCCCTGTTCACAACAATCCATTAATGAGTAAACAGATGAACAATGTGGTGTTCGGACGATGGAATATTATTTGCCCACAAAAAAGCAGTAAGTATTGAGGAAGTAGTGAACGTGCCACGACATGAACCTCAGACACGTTGTGCTAAGTCAGAGAAGCCAGATGCAAAGGTCATAGTGTGTGTGATTCCGCTTTCATGAAATACCCGGAATAGGTAAAAACTCATAGACGCAAAAAGCAGATTTGTACTTGCCAGGGGCTGGGTGGGGGTGGGGAGGGGAGGGAGTGGAAAGTACCTGCTTAATGGGTGTGGGCTTTCTTTTTGGGGTGATGGAAAGGTTTTAGAACTAGACAGAGGTGATGGTTGCATATTCCAAGGGCATTTAATTGTACACTTTAAAATGGTTTATTTTGGGGCGCCTGGGTGGCGCAGTCGTTAGGCGTCTGCCTTCAGCTCAGGGCGTGATCCTGGTGTTCGGGATCGAGCCCCACATCAGGCTCCTCCGCTAGGAGCCTGCTTCTTCCTCTCCCACTCCCCCTGCTTGTGTTCCCTCTCTCGCTGGCTGTCTCTCTCTGTCAAATAAATAAATAAAATCTTAAAAAAAAATAAAATGGTTAATTTTATGTGATGTGAATTTTACCTTGATTTAAAAAAAATTTGGAAAAAAGAAAAGGGAGCTGGCTATAACCTCCTAAAAACAAAAAGACAACAAAGTAAATAAAAAAAAAAAATTAGAGCTGAGGTTCCAGAGTTACGCTGACCAGTATGGTCGTCACTGGTGGGTGTTGGGCGTGTGGGATATGGCTGGTCCCGATGGAAACGGGCTGTAAGTATGAAGTTCCCTCTGGACTTCAAAGCTTTATGTGAACGTAGCCCGTTAATGATCTTTAAATAGTGATTAGGTATTGAAATGACAATAATTTGAATATATTATATTAGAGAAGATGTATTTTTTTTGAAAAGCTAAATGCCCCCCTTGGATAATAGGCTTAAATCCACACCAAAATCTGAAAGTTTGATCTTTACCTAAAATTAGGTTTGATTAGGGGAAGAAACTGACGAAGGCAGACACGGCAACCAGGAAGCATCCTGCCTTCGTGTGGGCGCCAGAGAAAAGGCTGGCCTTGCTAGCAGAAAAGTATTGGGAGCTGGGGTGTCCAGTACTCACCTCCTTATGAAACTTTTATTTTTTACCCTTACTTAGTGCAGGCCTTGCCTTAAAAATGTATGTGCGAGTAGATAAAATGCATCATAGTTGGTCTTGTGCAGAAAAAGAAGAAGATTCTTGGAATCCAGGGAGGGGGCTGGGCAGCTTTCATAGACTGATCATGGGAGCAGCTATAAAAACGCTGCAAAGAGACAGGAAGAAGCCCCCAAATGGCCATTAAAGAAGGCTTAAATTTCCCTGTGTCTGCAGTGGGGGGAAAAAAAAAAGGAAAAAGACGTAAGAGTTTAAACAAGACGTGCGGCCACATTCATCCCAGTTTGCAAAGCTCCTATTTGGAACACGCTGCTTTATTTTTTTGCCCTTTTACTTAACATTCATCTTTTCATTTTACATTCCCCCCTCCCCCCCCAGATCAGCAACGTGTTATTTTTCGTTTTACCGCCCATCTGCATGTGCTTATTTCGCCAGTACGCAACGTGTTTCAACAGCGGTATCTACCTAATATGGACGCTCTTAGTTGTAGTGGGTAAGTGGATGCGTGTTCGAGCAGGGCCTGAAAGGGAGGAAATGGAATTCTGCACACTTCCTGTCCTATTTGAACATTATGTTTTGTAAACCGAAGTCCGTCTGACTTCTTCGCGAGCTTTTATTTTGCTTTGACGCCAGAAGGAGGCCGCTCCTGGGCAGGGGCTGGGTACCGGGGCGACTCCACCGATGGCTTAATTGCAGGGGAGGCCTTATTTATGCGACAGCTGCTGGTGCTGGGCCAGCGCAATGTTCTGAGGACTTCTGAGGAAGATCACGCAAAAGCGATTGAACGCTGATGAGACTTTAGGCTAATGGATCAAAACGAAGAAAGAAAATTCTAGATGTTTGAGCCTTCATTGTTCTGGGAAATGCTTGTATAGTTTCCATTTCCTTCCACAGGCAGATTGGGCATTCTTAACAGTGAGAGAATGTTGACTTTTAGTCACTGCCTCTTCCCCTGAAGCCTTGGTAGAGGAGGACGGAGTGTTTAACTGTGGCATTATTCAAGTTCTGATGTGCTGACATGGGGGCCCTGCTTGAAATCCTCTTTCTAGGCTTCAAGTCTGCATGCCCAGGCGGTGTGGGTCTCTTCCTTCAGCTGCTGCTTTCAGTGAGAGTGTGATCTGGTGATGGTGACCGTGGTTGTTGGAATGGCTGGCCTTCAGCAGTGTGTTGAATTTGCGAGTCTGTTCTTCTGCGGTGACCTTTCTTTATTGGTTGTAATTGATTCTAGGAATTGGATCCGTCTACTTCCATGCAACCCTAAGTTTCTTGGGTCAGATGCTCGATGAACTTGCGATCCTTTGGGTTCTGATGTGTGCTCTGGCCATGTGGTTCCCCAGAAGGTATCTACCAAAGGTCTTTCGGAATGACAGGTAAGCTTGTGCTGAACCATTTTGTATTTACTGCTGAGTGCAGGACCCAGCATATCGATGCATGTATCAGAAAAACAGCACACAGGGGAGCCTAACCTTGTGACACCTTATCAGACACTTCTTTAATGTCCACTGATTGTTTATTCTGCCAGACCGTAAACTGACGAAAGAGGGAATCTTAGTATGCTTGGCGGAGAATTTATAGGATATTAGGGGTAATTTCCTTGAGTCCAATCCAGTTCTACCATTGGATAAGTTTATAGAATTCCGTTAAGGAATTGGTTCTTGTGGTTGTCAAATGGTATTGGTTTTACCTCTGCTAAGATCTACACACACACACACACACACACACACACACACACACACCCCTCCAAGCTGGAAATCCGGAATTTCAGAAACGGATGCATTTTAATAGCTGTTGTGATGCTTACATGGTTATTCATCCAGTAAATATTTTTTTTTTAAACACTTACTATGCATTTTTTTCTAGGCACTGGGATATAGCAGTAAACAAAACAGCAGAGTCTCTGCCTTCAGTGAGCTCATGGTGAAGTCGGGGAGGCTACAAAGCAATGAACAAACAAGCAATACAGTGTGCTGGGACAAGTGATCTGATAAAAAAAAATGAGGGTGGGAAGGGGGTAGAGGTGACATGGGGGCTCATTTGGAGTTTGGTCAGGGAAAGCCTTTCTGAGGAGCTCTATGAGGTTTGTTAATATCTGAAGGAACCGAAGAGGCAACCTCATAACGATGAGAAATGCTTCTAGAACATAGGACCCACATGTATTTCTCTGTAGGGACACTGTTTTATGTGGATCCATATATATATATGTATATATATGGAGATAGATAGATAGAGAAATAGTCTAAAAACATGGTTTCAGTCAAGCAAGCTGTGTGTACCCAGGGAAGAGCTGTACTAGGAAAATAGTGCTCCCCGCAGTTTTCCTGGTACTGTGAACAGGAGTAGACATTTTGGAGCTATTAAAGACAAGGCTGCTCTCTGTGGATGGAGGTGGGGAAGCGTCTGTAAAACACGCTGGCTGCAAGAAGTACGTGGTAGAACTGTGTGTGGGGTATGGTAACTTCAGAATGAATGAACTCATCTCTTGTCGCGTCTGCGTCTTTGTCTGTGCACAGAAATGCCCAGGGGAGGAGGGTGAACAGCCCCTATCGTTGGCTAGTCAGGCATGGGGGAGGGGTGGGGGAGAGAACTTTCACTTTTACCTTTACTCTATACTGTTGTGCAGGTTTTCTTTTAAGCAAAGAGCACGTGTTGCTTTTTCGCAGTAAAAATGTATTTTCAGTGAGGTAGGGAGATAACATACTTCAGATGAACTACTGTACAACTGAACTCGTGTGTTCAAACGAACACACTTCGTTGTACAGAGCAGGATTTGAATTAAATAGTATTTTCTTTGAGGATCATCGAGCAGGTAAAAAGGATCCTTAAGGTTACTTATCCAAAAAAATGAGAGCGAGCGAGCCAGCTGTTCACAGGAGGTGACAGGAAGGGCCATTCCCGGTCTCCGGAGAGCTGTGGTCTCCGTTTGCTGCGGCCTTCTCCTCGGTGGAGGAAGGAGGCTTCAGTGCGTGGCAGGTTGGCTTGCGTGGTCTGCAGTTTCTAGTCTTGCTGTGCTTGCTTGCTCAGTTTCAGGAGAATGACTGGGGTGCTTAGAAAGCCTCGTGAGGTGGAGAAGGGGAGCAGCGTGAGGGCGAAGGCAGGCAGCGCCAGGCAGGGTCAGGAGGGGACTTTGCAGGCAGGGGCTTTCCTCTGGCTGAGAAACATCATTTACCTTGGCCTTTCCTGTCATGTCGGAAGGTGGCCACAGTCACCTCCATCCCTGCCCTGAGCCGGGTGGGTGATAGGTTGAGAGCTGAGGAACCTCTTTGCTCTTGGATCTGATCTTTCAAGTCCTGGGAGCTGAGTGAGGAGCGGCAGACAGGAGAACATTGCTCGTGACACTGTGGAGATGCCCCTGGAAATTCCAAGCGACAGTTTTTAGCATGTTTGTAGTAGAGAACCTTTTTCTTTTTCATTTCTTCCTTTCTTTCCTTTTTTAAAGTAGGCTCCACACCCAGCTTGGAGCCCAACACAGGCCTTGAACTCACAACCCTGAGATCCAGACCTGAGCTGAGATCAAGAGTCGGACGCTTAACGACCAACAGAGCCACTCAGGCTGCCCCTTTCTTTGTCATTTTTTGAAGAGAGGAGTGAGGGAATGTTATGAGCAGGTGAAAGAAGATGGGGCAATGGATGTAGTTATTAAAGCTTACTACCTTTAGTAATGAAACCATACCGCGGGACAGAGAGGTGACCGCTTAGGACTTTCTATTGCCGGCACCTTTTCTCGGGGAAGACGGGACCCCATTGTCTTCAGCTTGGGGACAGTCCTTTGGAGCCCTGAGCACCACAGATGTCTATGTCCCTGGCTTTGGAGACTCCCTGGGTTTGAATCCTAGCTTCCCTGCTTACAAACGGTGGGACTCGTCCGGACTCTTTCACTTTCTGTTTCCTCATTTGTCAAAGTAGGTAAATAATCCTCTCATGAGAGAACCCTGCAGGGCACCAGAGAGTACTGGAAACATGGCAAGTGTACTACCAATGGCACACGGAGATTTCTGCCCAGCATTCCTGCGACAGACAGACAGACACACACACACACTGAAGGAGAAAGTGGGGACTGTAGATGCGAATTAAGGAAAGGCGTATGTTACGGGAGAGTAGCGCACTATAAATAAGGATTGCCACTCTATTCGTCCGCCTTCAACCTGCCAGTGACAGGGAGAGCAAGATGACCAAACCCCTTTTTGTGGGTCTCACTGCCCAGGACAGGGGGACAGGTGTAGCTCTGAGTCCAAGTGGCTGCCAGACCAAAGACTTCGTGTCAAAACCAGGGTTTCTGTACACCAGGGATCGTGTGGCTTAGCTGTCCAAGTTAACGTCTCTTTTTGTGATCTAGACTTTGCTGGAATATTTCTAAAAATACATCAAAAGTAGTTCCAGTGTGAGATTTCTGGAGGAGGGGCAGAAGAGTGTGGTGGCTAAGTGTATCAGAGACACATGGCTTTGGGGAATGGGGTGTTTTGTGTTTTTTTTTTTTTTTTTAAGGCTCTGGTACCTCATTTTGCTCATCTGTAAACTGCAGATATTAAGAGTACATTGCAGGGTCGGAAATACAGGGGGAAATCCTGCAAGGTGTACAGTGTCTTGTCCAGAGTAAGGACTCAGTAGGGCTAGCAGTTATTAGGAATGGCTAATATGGATAAGTATTTTGGAGAATGTCTGGGTCAGCAGGGACATTATTAAAGTTTACCATATGAATAGGAATAATTGGTAGGTCAAAAAACAAGGCATTCTGGGGGCGCCTGGGTGGCTCAGTTGTTAAGCGTCTGCCTTTGGCTCAGGGCGTGATCCCAGGGTCCTGGGATCAAGCCCCACATCGGGCTCCTCTGCTGGGAGCCTGCTTCTTCCTCTCCCACTCCCCTTGCCTGTGTTCCCTCTCTCACTGGCTGTCTCTCTCTGTCAAATAAATAAATAAAATTAAAAAAAAAAAAAAGGCATTCTTTGGTCTTGCCTACAACGTCCTAAGAATCATCATACACTCAGCTGTTGATGGTTATTAATAATTTTTAGACATTTTTGTTTTGAGAAAAAAAAAACTCCAAGAACAAAGAGCTAGGATACGCTAATTATTTCCATTTCTTAAAGATTTATCCTGCTGTGATTTTTATGATTTTGCCCTCGCTTTATAATCCAATTCAGTTTTTGAATCCTGAATTACCAGGCTGGGGTCTGGCCATTCTGCTCTGGCTGCATGACTGGGGGCCAGGGCCTTAGACTCTGCGGGCCTTATCAGTTCCTTACTTAGAAGAGGCCCAGATGCTGGAATCCTGGGCGTACCATGGGCTAGTTGTTCTATATAGATGACATTTTAGTCCTCCAGGGTAGTTTAAAGCACATTTCCATCCCTTGAGGGGCATCTGGGAAGTTTGTGGACAGGGTTTTGGTAGTTACCGTGATGGAGGTTTTATCATCCATGAAATCCATTTCGCTTCGGAAGAGTAAAGGGGGCATCACCAGGTATTTGCTGTAAAAAAGGAGCACAGGGTCTGACAGAGTTGGAACCTCTGCTCTAAGGGGTGGCTAATGGTGACAGCAGTAGCGGCTTTGTTATGTGGATGGTGTTGGGCTGTTTTGATTTGGGGGAATCGAGGAAGACGGGTGATTGGTTTCCCTGACCTGCTGTTCCCATTGGAGCCCATAATGGGCTGGAAAGAGGAGGACAGGACCAGAGACCAGGGGTTGCCTAGTGTCACTGATAAGACAGCACTCTGTCAGAACCCTGCGCTCCTCAGACATGGCCAGCGCTCTTGTCCCCAGGACCCCTGGTGACTCAGGGCTGGGCCGGGCTGGCTCTGACTCGTGTGGACTTCTGCCAGTTGCTTTGGTCCGCTCCGCCACCGTCTTGCAGCACATTCCTCCGCACCCTCTGGACCGTCGGGGCGGTGTCTGCCTCTGTTCTCCTGAAAGAAAGCAAGTTTCCTCATGCTTGCCGCCTTTGAACTGTTTGGTAATGCCCTCCAGGCCTTTGGGGATTGCCACAGTCCCCCCATCAGGCTTGCCCTGAGGGTAGCTGTTACTCACAGTCACATTATTTAAAATAGCATTTATTCTCGAACAGTGGGAAGGAGAACAGTAACAGTGGATTTGATTAGCGCATAACCACGGTCCAGACACCATGTTAAGTGCTTTAATGCTCATAGGAACATCATGGGGTAGGGGGTCTTCTTTTTTTTTTTTTTTTAAAGATTTTATTTATTTATTCGACAGAGAGAGAGACAGCCAGCGAGAGAGGGAACACAAGCAGGGGGAGTGGGAGAGGAAGAAGCAGGCTCCCAGCGGAGGAGCCTGATGTGGGGCTCGATCCCAGACCGCCGGGATCACGCCCTGAGCCGAAGGCAGACGCTTAACGGCCACCCAGGCGCCCCGGGGGTCTTCTTTTTCATATGGGAAACGCGAGGCTTGGAGGGTCTCGGGACCTGCGGGAAGGTCCCACAGCTACTAAGTGATGGAAGCAGCGAGTGAACACACATCTGTTAGCTGGACCACCTGTGCTTACGTCACTGTCGCCCTCACTAACTCCCGAACCATTGATCTTAGAGAAGTAATGCAATTTAGCGAGTGTTTTTTCTTTCTTTCTAATTTTTTTTCTTTTACCTTGTATCCAATCTGAAGAGGCTGAAAAGCCTTGGTACAGGTCATAGCACCTCAAAACTCAGCGAAAGAGGTATTGTGGGTCCCCAAGGGCCATCTGCATGACGGGGGGAGGGGAGTTGCGGGCTGTCATCCTCAGGCTGGAGCAGGCAGCCTTTCCTCCAGTAACGAAGGATGCCAGCCAAGGCCAGGAGGAAAACAGTGATTCTCCTGAGGATTTGCTGCCTGGACCCTTTCCCGCATACGTATTTTTTTCTCTGGTTGAAGTTCAGGGTTACAATTCCTGTTCATTCCAGTCAGAAAGTTGGCAGCTCGATCAATGATTTCCTGCGCCTTGATGATAAATGGTTTTCCTCTTTAAGAGATAAATTTGTATTTTGGAGGTTTCAATGTACTTTGATTTCTTTATAATGGAATTTCATTCAAATGAGTTTCCCAACTGTGACCTGTTCCAGGGCTTTCGGCCAAAGTAAATTGTGCTAATGAGGAATAATAGAAACTTCAGGAAAATCATGTGCTCCTAAATTTCAGTCATGGATGAGGCCTTGGGGATCATCTAGTCCAGCCTTTTCATTTTATAGATAAGGAAATACAGTCCCAGGGAGAGAAGAAGGAGCATGTCCAGGATCACGTCGCCACTTCTGGCTCTTTCTACTGAAAGTGCATCCACTGAAGGGTGTGAAGATGGTATTTTCTTGTTTCCTTCTTACAGATTTATTTATTTGAGAGAGAAGGAGGGAGCGTGCACATGTGTGTGTGCAAGAGTGGAGGGAGGGACAGAGGAGGAGGGAGAGGGACAAGCAGACTCCCTACTGAGCATGGAGCCTGATGGGGGGCTCGATCTCATGACCCGGAGATCATGACCTGAGCCGGAACCAAGAGTTGGCTGCTTAACTGAGCTACGCAGGCACCCTGAGGATGGTATTTTTTTAAGATCTGTCATGTCAAAAACTTGTCAACACAAAATTCCAGTGCATGCTAGTCTGTGAGTTGCCAGTAAATATAGACAGTCCTAGAATTTTTTCTTAAGACTGTTAGCTATATGTTGCTAGACACAGATTATTTATTTTTTTTTAAGATTTATTTGACAGAGAGAGCTCAAGCAGGGGAAGCGGCAGGCAAAGGGAGAAGGAGAAGCAAGCTCCCGCTGAGCAGGGAGCCCAATGCAGGACTCAATCCCAGGACCCTGGGATCATGACCTGAGCCAAAGGCAGACGCTTAACTGACTGAGCCACCCAGGTGCCCGAATTCTTTCTTTTAAGCTAGGGAGCTTTGTGGTTTGTAAATGGTTCCTGTTTTTCTTGTGAAAGTCCTCCACGTTCACCTTGTAGGACAGGTATCTGCCAGCTGGGTCCTGTGAGCCAAATGGGTCCACTGCCTGCTTTTGCAGATCAAGTTTTTGGGGTACAGCCACGCCCATTCCCTTACCGCTTGTCTCCAGGGGCAGACTTAGGGAGCTAGGGAGGTCCTAGTACTTGCGAAACCCAAGATGATTGCGCTCTCGCCCTTTACAGAAAAAGTTTGCTAGACCCTGCTATACAATATCTGAAAGAAATACAGAAAAAAGTAACACTACAAGAACAGTTAACCATATCTGACCCTTGGGGACTGAGATGGACTCTCATTTTACCATTCTCCTGGCTAAATGTTTGTCCAATTTCTGGTTATTTCCTAAGGATAAGCTGCTTGAAGTGGAATTCCTGAGCCTGTGGGCGGGCGTGGGTTTGAGACTCCCGGTACGCAGTGCACCACTTCTCAGCTTGCACACCTGCCTGCTGTGCGTGGCCAGCATTCACCGACAGACGAGAGCTCCTTAGCTAACAGTTCGGTTTGCTTTCATTGATTCAGGGGCAGGTTCAAGGCGGTGGTCTGCGTCCTTTCTGCCGTTACGACATGCCTGGCGTTTGTCAAGCCCGCCATCAACAACATCTCTCTGATGACCCTCGGGGTTCCTTGCACGGTGCTGCTCATTGCAGAGCTAAGGAGGTGGGTGCCTTTGTTCCTCCCGCCTGCCCCTTAGGCGATCCCTGTGTTGGGAACACACCAGCTTCTGTTTTTTTTTTTTTAAAGATTTATTTATTTATTTGAGAGAGAGTGAGCCTGAGCAGGGGGAGGGGGAGAGGGAGAGGGAGAGTCTCAAGCAAACTCCCACTGAGCACAGAGCCCCACACGGGGCTCGATCCCACGACCCTGAGATCATGACCTGAGCCGAAACCAAGAGTCGGATGCTTAACCGACTGCACCACCCAGGTGTCCAGCTTCTGTCTTTTTTTTGTTTTGTTTTTTTCCTTTTTACTGCCCTCGAGTGTGGAAGAGGAGTTTGAGTCTTCCCAGTAAAGCCTTTGCTCTTTGCGTAAGGATTTTCCTTTGGAAAGTTGTATACTCAAGTTCAGGTTGATATCTATAAACAGTTTAGCCTTGTGTGTACATGATTACTTCTTTAACCCCAAAATACATCAAATCACCACCCTTATCGTAGTGAAAATGCTGCTTTTTCTTTGTGCCCATCTTTAGAAGTGTGTTTTAATTCATGACTTTCTCATTATTAGGGACACGGCGTTTAACCGAAGTTTCCTTTGTATCTGTCTTCCTTTGTGTGAGAGTTGCTCTGTGTAACGTGTTGACAGCTTTCTCTCAGCCTTTGTTTTGAGGGGAGATATATGGTTCTTCCTGCTGCTTTGCCTCTGGGGGCTGCTTTGAATGTTGGCCATACCAGGCAGGGTCAAAGGTGATTGAAGAAGTATTTAAAAGTACTGGCTCGCAGAGGAAGGATGCTGTCCGGTCTTGTCTTGTTGGCTTCCCTCCACAGCCTTGAAGGAGTGGAAAAATAAGAGACTGGTTTCAGAATACCCACAGGATTTTGAAGCTCTTTGGAAAACACACAAATTGCCAATAAAGAGATCTGAAATGGATTTGTTATAGTCCAGGGGTGCTGGCTTATATTAGGCCTAAAATGAATAGAATGCTCAGGACTTAGCTAAGTTTCTTGAGAATTCATTGCAATCCAGTTCATTTTAACTCTTGATACTGTGTTTTAGCCTGAAATTTTGTTAAAAAGTAGCTTAAGGGAAGGGAAAATATTTATAATTTATAATATTTAAATAAGAACAAATGAGAGAAGACAGTGGTTAGGGCAGATTATGGTTGAAATAAATTCTCCCTCATGAGTGTGACCTTTAAGCAGGGAAACATTTTCCTTTATTTATTTTATTTTTTATTTTAAGATTTTATTTATTTGAGAGAGACAGAGAGCATACAAGCAGGGGGGAGGGGCAGAGGGAGAGGGAGAGGGAGAAGCAGACTCCCTACTGAGCAGGGAGCCCGATGTGGGACTCGATCTCGGGACCTTGGAATCCTGACCTGAGCCAAAGGCAGACGCTTAACCAACTGAGCCACGCAGACTCCCACATTTTCCTTTAATACTCTATTCTTTGTACATAATTACAAAGGAAATCATCTGTGTTTCATACTAAAAAGTCTTTGCCCCTGAAAAGCTAGCTACGACTATAGCTCATTGGTCTCCATCATTACATTTACAAATGGCAGCGTCATGGGAAGTAGTCTTCCTTCCTGCTGGGGTCTTTCTACCCATGGATCATTCCTTCCATTCTCCTATACTTACTTTACTCCTCTGAATTGTCTACTGGGTCCTCACCCCTCCTTAAGCAGTCCTTCCCATTGGCCTGTAAAAACACTTGAGCCTCTCCCATCTTCCCGAGCTCTCAGCCTGGGCTCAGTCCAGGTCTGTCTCCAACCACCACCTTGCTCTCTCTCGTCTGTCACAGCCCAACGTCTTAGAAGTGCTTATTATAAGTGATCTCTATGTCCAACATGGGGCTCGAACTCAGGACCCCGAGATCAAGAGTCACATGCACTACCAGCTGGGCCAGCCAGGTGCCACAGCCCAACGTCTTTAAAGGTTGTCTTCATCCCTCAGCTCTTTTCTTCTTCAGCCCGCTCTGTTTAGCTTCTGCCCCATTTCGATACCCAAGCCACCTTTGGTCTTATGCCCAGTGACGTTTCTTCAGCCCTCCTGTATCTTATCTGCTCTTCTCTCAGCTGATTGCACAACTCACCCCCCTCATCCTTGATGCGTTCTTCCCCATGCCTCCCAGGATGCCACACTCGCCGCGGATTCCACTCACTCTGCGGTAGCTTCTCCTCTGTCTCTCATGTGAGCTCCTTGTTTGCTATGCACCTTTGCATGTAGGGGTCCCTTAAGGTGACCTCTCACTTCAGCTTTCCTCCTCCTACACTTGGCCCTGGAAGATCTCATCGACAGTCACGGTGTTCTTTACCGAACACATGCAGATGTCTCCCAGGTGTATGTCTGACTCTGTCCTTCCTTCTACCTCCGCCATGGCATCTAGCCTCCTGTCCCACCTCTGGCTCCACCTGTCACAGCCGTCTCGAATTCAACCAGATTCCTGATCTGCCTTTTCTAGTTCTGGTTCTCTTAATATTTCCAGCGATCGTAAATGAGAGCACCATTTACCCATTCGCTCGAGGCAGAGCCTGGCTCCTTCTTCCTCCCCCGAACATTCCATCGATCACTTTCATTTTTCCTTTAGTTGACATTACAATTGACATCGAGTTCAATATCCTCAACATGGCCCCTGCTTGTCTGTTTTTTTAGCTGACCTTGCAATTAGGATGACGTTCAAAATCCTAACATGGCCCCCACCTGCTGATCTGTCCTGCACGAAGCTCCCCTTACATTCTGTCCTCTCGCTGTTCTGACCTTCCCTATCCTCCAGGTCCTCGTTCATGCTGTCCCTTCCTCTGACTCTCCTGCTTGGCTCACTTCTGGCTCATCGTTGACTCACCTGTTTGGCTTCATTGCTCATAGCACCTCAAACTTCTTTCTGGCACCCCTCCCAATTGTAATTAAAAAATTATTTGTGCTGGTTTTGTTGTTGTTGTTGTTTAGTGTCTGTCCCTTTTCTTGGTGTAGACTCCGTGGGTAGGGATGAGGCCCTTATGTTCACTGCTGTGTCCCGGTTCCCACCCGAGTCCCAGCAAAGAAAGAGAAGATGGTTGTTGGTCTGCTTTGATAAAATTCCCAGACAGGGGACGCCCTTGCTGCTCTTTGCATTTCCTTCCAGAACCTTCCCTGCTGACATTAGTGATGATCTGTAATGTGGCAGCTAAATATTTCTCGTCCAGGCTCCCTCTGCTCAAAGGAGCTAGGGAAGCTCTCTATTTCTCATTAGCCTTGTTGTTAGAGCTTGTTTCTAGTCTTTTCTTATTTTCATTGTCCTTTCTGAACTTTCAGACCATGTGGCAATAACATTGTATTTGGGGTTATGACCGGACATTTACTGAAATTTGCGTTGTCATATTACCAAGTGGCTCAGCTGCATTTAATATATTTTAAAGTAGGTGTTTTTTTTTCCCCCGACTATAGGAGTGAGTCTGTTAAGGATGAACAACTTTGAGAATACAAAAGGGTTAAGAAGAGAACTGCAGATATCAGCTCAGATTTTTTTTTATCCTAGAATAGGGTCCTGCTGTATATATCACTTTTGTTCTACTTTTTCCGTTTAATCTCACATTGATATTTTGATAGGAGCCCTGAAAAGTGGGAATAAAACCCGAAGGAGCTCAGGTTTGGGAAAGACCCAAGTGCACACGGGCCTGGTCAGCAGCAGGTAGCAGGACCTGTCCCTTCAGCAACAGAGGAAGGGACAGTACCAGGCCACCCGGAGACCCTGACTCTGCAGGGCTTTCCCCCTACAGGACTCATCACCTGGCAGGAGAGGCGGGATGTCACAGACGCGCACTGCCTCTCCAGCACACTGAACTGTGTTCTGGTGTGTTCCTTAAGCCAGAGTATCTAGGTTTAATTGAATTGAGTGTGCATGGGTCCTCTTGTACCAAGTTGTCTATAGTTGTTGACACTTGTTTTTGTCTGTTTTCATTTTATCTTTTAAAATAGCAAGGCAAGAGGCCTTTTCATTTTGCCTTCGCAGTGCCTAGCGTGCATTCAGAGAATTTGGTACCCAGTCCACGTGGTTACTGTTTAAAAAAAAAAGAAAAAAAAATCCGGGAAAAAAATGTGCTCCTTAGATCCCTGGAATACAATTCACATCTTCCTTTACTTCCTTGTTTTATTTATTCACTCAGCAAGCATTTATTTCATGCCTGTTGTGGGCCAGACACTGCATATACTTGGTGAAAAGCAGGTGGCGTTCCTACTCTCGTTGAGCTTACTGTCTAGTCGGATCCTAGACGTCCAGCAGATAACTACACAAATGAAAACAATGTCAGCTTGTGCAGTGGTATGAAGGAAAATGGCGGGCGCTCCTGGTGCGGACAGCGTAATGGGGGCGGGGGCCGTCAGAGAAAGTCTATCTGAGAAGGCGCCCTGGAAGCCGAGACCTGAGGTGGCAGAGAAAGCTGAGCCGAGAGAGAAGAGGAGCCTCTGTGAGGGCGAACTGTTCAATGAAACTAAGTAGGAATTTAGTGTCTCCAGGCTGGGCCTCTATTGTTTCAAAAAATTTTTCAAGGACTACATTTAGCTCTCTTACAAAAGAGTATTTCAGTTTGTTTTTTGGAGTAGGCCTTTCTGAACCTACGCCCACCCTGGTTTCACGGATGCTTGTACTGATGCTTCCTCAGGTGGCTGGGAAGGGTACCAACCAGTCAGGCTTTTGACACTTGTTCAACAAATCTGAAACAGCTGTGACCCCTTCTCAGGGGCAGAGGTTACGTTGCACTCTGGGTCCCAAGAGACAGCGTGCCTGACCCAGGAGCAGTCCATGGCGGGAAGGAAACCCTGAGGGAGGGCTGAGAAGGACCCTCAGCCACCAGTTGCCTCTGAGCCTTCCCCCCTAGGAAGGGAAATCACCGCCCTTTATGAACGATTCAGAAACAAGGAAAGGAAATGGCAATGGAAATTTCTTTGGGCTGTTAGGATTGGTTTCTGAAAAATGTTTTGTCCCAGTGTATGTGAGAGCTCTTTCTTTGATTCAGCAAGTAGTGGGAGCCCTCTGTGTGCCCCATGCTGTTCCAGGGGAAGACCAACTGTCAGCAAGTACAGCATCGAGGATGCTAGAGGGGTTATGATCCCTACAGAGATTTTGGAAGAGAGAAGGAGGAAATGGTTGGGGGGGAAGCATCACTTAGGGGGGTGGAGACCCACGGTGCAATTGTTAACGGAGGTCAGGAAAGGGTTTACTGAGCCACATTTGAGCAGAGACTCAGGAGACGGTGAAGCACGTGGATATGTGAGGAAGAGCATTCTAGGTGGCAGGAACAGCCAATGCTAAGGTCTAGGGAACGTGCTGGAACATTCCTATTTGAGGAATGCAAGGATCCCTGGTCAGGGGTGGGGTGGGGCTTAATAAGCAGAGGCAGCGAGGGGCAGAGTATGTAGGAGAACAGGGGTTCATTATGGACGTGGCAAATTCAGGTCTGTGTCACCCATGGGTGGACAGGTCCAGAAGGCAGCCGCGTCTGCGTCCCGAGGCAGGGAGAGGCCCGGGTGAGAACACGGCTTTGGGGGTATGTACCGTGGTAGCTACATCCACAAGCCTGTGGGGAGACAGCACGTTGGGCTGGACCTCCAGTGCCGAGGGGCTAAGGTAGGGGGTGTGAGGAGCCAGAGAAGAGGGGCCAGCAAGGTGGGTGGCAACCCAGACTGAGGATGATGCTTTCTGGATCCCTGTGCAGGTGTGACAACGTGCGTGTCTTTAAGCTGGGCCTCTTCTCGGGCCTCTGGTGGACCCTGGCGCTCTTCTGCTGGATCAGTGACCGAGCCTTCTGTGAGCTGCTGTCGTCTTTCCACTTTCCCTACCTGCACTGCGTGTGGTAAGCCCCAGCCACCAGACGGGGGTCCGCACCTGCCGTTGGGCGTTCTTTTCCCTGCACGGTGCGCAGGGGTGCAAGGGCACAGAGCACAGTCTGAGTGCGCCGCTCTCCTCACAGAGACCTCGGTCAGACCTTCTGGAAGCAATGGAAGGTATTGTCAAAAGCAGCATAGGCTCCAGGGAGCAGGTTAGCCAGAACAGAAAGACCTAATTGTGTGTGCTTCAAGGCTGCGGTCTCTTACCTCTGGCTCCATTACTGAAGCATAAAGGACCTTGAAAACCAAATCCGTAACCTGAGCTCTAGCTAGATCCATCGCCCAGGGTCCGGTGGGGGTGGGGGTGGGGAAGGCTTGGGTCAGAGGTGATGTGGGGACGGAGATGCCCAAGTGACCAGGGGAAGGCATCACAGGTCATCTGGGGACAGTCTCACCCATTCGCTTTACAGGTAGAGACAGCTGCCCAGAGAAGTGAATTAATTGTTCAGGATCGTTCACCTGGGAGTTGGGTCACTGGGAACTGGAGCAGCTGTGCACTGGAATGCTCAGGACACGCGCGGTTAAGTTAAAAAAAAAAAAAAAAGCAGCAAGCAGTTTATTAAACAGCATGCCGAATCCTACACTCAGATGCTGAGGAGGAAATCAAGTGGTTTTTTTCCTATGAACTTCAGCTCCAAACCCAGAGCCCCGTTTCGTTTCCCTGTCCCCCAGAACTTCTGATTGCAAAAGAGATCAAGGACCGAGGGAAATCTGCTTGAGGATGTCCCTTGTAAATTGAGAGCCCCTAGGGAAAATTCTAGTGGTAAGGAGCTAGAAAAACTTTATTAGATCCAAGATTCAGAAGAAACTTGACTTCTATCAGAGATAAAACTCTATGCTTTGAAAGAACTCGTGTGAATTCCCTTGAACGTGGGCACTGGTGCAGATCTAGCATGAGATCCAGCTTGCTCTCAGTTTAAGGCTTGGGGACTCCCAGGACTGTGGGCAAAAGCCAGAACAAAGCAAAACAGCACAAACTGGAGATTCCGGTCTGAGGGCCCTTTTCCTGATATTTTTTAGTTCAACCTTGACTCACACTAGTGAATTTATGCACGGTAAATCTGAGTTATAATGGATAATAAAATGCAGATTTTTAGTGTACACTTTGATGAGTTTTGATAAATGTATACACTTGTGTAAATATGACCTCATTCAAGGTACAGTAAGTACATATATCCAGGTTTCTTGGTAATGTTAGCAATTTAAGTAAAATTCAGATATTAGATTGTACTAACTTTGGCTCAGACTTAACTTGTTTCTAAGTTTGATGTACTTCCTGCTTTTTCAAAGTGAACCATATTTTGTCCCAGTTACGACGTTTTAAGAACAAATTGAAACAGACGTATAGAGAGGCTGTCATAATTCTGTCCACCCAAGTGATAACAATTGTTAACAGCCTGAGGCTAATCCTTCCAAATCTTGAGATTTTTGAATTTTAAGTAATTTCTGTGGCTGTTGTGGGGTTTGAACTCACAACCCCAAGATCAAGAGTCACACACTCCACTGATTGAGCCAGCCAGGTGCCCCTCCTTCCAGATTTTTTTTTTTTTTGAAGATTATTTATTAGAGAGAGAGTGCGTGCGGGTGAGTGAGCACAGGAGGGGAGGGGCAGAGGGAGAGGGAGAGAGAAACTTAAGAAGACTCCATGCTGAGTGCAGAGCCCAACGTGGGGCTTGATCTCAAGACCCTGAGATCATGACCTGAGCGGAAACCAAGAGTTGGCCGCTTAACTGAATGCGCCACCCATGCAGTCCACCTTCCGGATTTTTCATATCTATTTCTCAAATTCTGCTTTTTAAAAAGAAATATAGCGTCATTCTATATGTGATAGAAAGCGTTTTGTTTTTTCTTATATAGGGAATACTAGATTGTGGACAACTTTTCCTACCAATGCATACATATTATCTTCCATTTTTTGTGTCCAATTAATATTTCACAGTATGGATGCTTTAGAATTCATTTAGTCAACCTCTCTATTAATAGATAATTAGGTTATTTGTTCACATGCCTGAACATTTCCTTAGGTTAAGTTTTATATATCTATAGATTATATCTGTATCTATAGATACAAGTACATATATAGATCTGTATCTCCAAAGTATTAATGCACACTTTTTATTAAAGTCCATAAGAGGGATGCCTGGGTGGCTCAGTCTGTTAAGCATCTGCCTTCGGCTCAGGTCATGATCCCAGGGTCCTGGGGTCGAGTCCGCATGGGGCTCCTTGCTCAGCAGGGAGTCTGCTTCTCCCTCTGCCTGCCACTCCCCCTGAGCACAAACTGAATCTTCCTCTTTCTCTCTCACAAATTGAATCTTTTTTTAAAAAAAATAGAAGTCTAAGGTATTATCTAGTATATATGAAAATATGGGTAAAAGGCATTAACTCTTCAATCTCGTTAACCTAATTAAAAATATTTTTATTTTCACGTCTTTGTGAAAAATTAGCATTACTGCTGAGCATCTTTTCCAGCATAAGTTCACTGTGTGCGATTGAAAGGTACCTTTTCATTTGTCTTCCCTGTGCAGTGTTTCTATTTTTAAAAATGGATATCTAGCACCTGGTGTCTGGCACGGAGTAACCAGTCACTACTGTCCAGGAACTGTGTGTATTATGCAAGTTTGCATCATTTTCAACAGAACGTAGAATACTACACTGACCCCTCGTGGAGGCAGCCTCCAGCTTCCGTATTACCAGCCTGAGGCCATGTCCGTCATATGCCATCTTCACCCACTGCCTGCTCCCACACTGGTTGTTTTAAAGGGCAGCCAGGGAAATGCCTAGTTTTTGAGAGTTCTTTGGAATACAGGGATTTTTATTTTATTTTATTTTTTGAGAGCGAGTGCACGTGCACGAGGGGGTTGGGCAGAGGGAGAGAATCCTAAGCAGGCTCCACGCTCAGTGCAGAGCCTAACACAGGGCTGGATCTCAGGATCCTCAGATCATGACCTGAGCCAAGCTCAAGAGTCGGCTGCTTAAACGACCGAGCCACCTGGGTGCCCCAGAATATAGGGATTTTAACTCTTTGGTCATATGGTACAAATAGTCGTGTCCCCCCGCCCCCCGCGTTTTCCATTTTTCTTTCAGTATGTGATGGTATTTTTGTGCCATATTGGTTTCGACAGTCATATTCTCCCATCGTGGGTCTCTTCCTGTAGGGTTTCTGGACTTTGTCATTGTCAGAAAGGCCTCCCCTACCAAAGTTTATAAAAATATTCTCTTCGACTATTTAAAAAAATTAGGTTTTAAATACTCAATTCATCTGGAATTCAGTTTCAGTCTAGGGTAGAGGGAAGGGTTACCTGCTTTTAAATGGTCCCTCATTTGATAAAAGATTCATGTTACAACTTTTTACAGGCACAGTGAAGTAAAAAAATTTCCCTACTAAACTGTAAAAGTAGTTTGGTCAGTATAAAAAGAATCCTAATAAAGGGCATAAACTATGTATAAGCAACGTTGGAGGAAGAAGGCGGGATCTAATCAGATGTTCTCAGTTCCACCTTCTTAGCACCTGTTTTAAATCCTTGGGCCTCAGTCTTCAGGGTTGAGCCCCGAAGGCGTTTGCATGTTTGCTCTGGTTCCCAAGTGGAATATTTTAGAACTTTCTAAAGCAGGCACGTTTGCTGCAGAGTTATCCTTCTCCTGCGCTTCCGGGGATTATTGGTTACCTTCACCCCCTCGCTGCAAGAGGCGCTGCGCGGTCCTTCCCGCCAGGGAGGCCCGGTTGGGTGGGGGGGTCTCGCCCGAGGGCGGCCATCTTTGTTTGCCCCACCCCCCCAGGTGCTCACCTCCTGTGTCCTTTCACAGGCACATCCTCATCTGCCTTGCTGCCTACCTGGGCTGCGTATGCTTTGCCTACTTTGATGCTGCCTCCGAGATCCCCGAGCAGGGCCCCGTCATCAAGTTCTGGCCCAGCGAGAAATGGGCCTTCATCGGCGTCCCCTACGTGTCCCTCCTGTGTGCCAGCAAGAAGTCGCCCGTCAAGATCACGTGATGGCAGGGCAGGGGCTGGCTTCTCTGCTTGTTTCTCGTCATGCACCGGGCTTCACTTGCTGGCAAAGACAGCCGGTGGTTTGTAGAGTTAGGGGAAGGGTCTGTCTTTTTAGTATTCTGTTCCCTTGGGCTCTAGCGTGTCTGTGGCGCACCAGGACTCCATCATGCATGGGGAGGAGTGTCTTCCCCTTTCCCGAAGATGGAAAGTGGAGAGCTGAGGGGCACCAGGTAGATCTTCTCAGCGTCCCTTCCAGATGCCATGACTGGTTGGGCTCTATCCTTTGTGATGGCAGAGCAGCCCCTTGGGGGAGCCTCATTTCCCAGAAGGAGTTTGCTCCAGACCCCATCGTTCCCATGTGCCCTCAGAGTGGACCCTCCTGCTGACAGATAGACTCTGTGACAGACAAGACCGTCTAACTGTTGGAAAATGCCAGGGATTTTCATTTGGGGAAATGGTCCTAAAATAAAACCAAGCCAATGAAACCCACACAGGGCTTGTGTCTCAGGAGGCTACTGGTCCACTCGGAGACTCTCAGTAACCAGATTTTACATGTGCTTGTGAATCCTCTGCTACCTCTGCTGGGAGACGGGGACTTCAGAGGAGGGTGAAGCCGACAGGAAAACCCTCTGTGCCAAAAGCTAACTCCACTTTTAAGCCATTCTTGAAGATGAGCACGATTTCTAAATGTTGACATTGTTGGTCGTCCCCCCCCCCCCCCAGCCCAGTGGCCTCAAACACATGGAGAAGAATAGGTGTGGCTGAGCTCTCTGCACATAGACCCCTGCTCCTTACTGCTGAGCTCTGTAAGTTCAAGGCCTTGGGATGGTCACGGTGGGGATCCTGGTTCAACATCTGGAGCAAGCACAAAGTTCTGGAAACTTCTGCTGGTTGGAAGCCTTCTATTCTGAAGTTATCCTCGAAAACCTCACCTCCTCTTTGCCCTTATTTTCTGCGGGACTCGTACTCCTACCCTCACAGTACAAGGTGCTTCCTGCGGTTTCTCCGAGCATCTGACGGCTGCTTCTCTTGAGCACTGAAGGGACTACACGCTGACTTGTGGGGTTGCTGGTGCAGCGGGCAAGTCTGTTGCCTTCTGAGTTTTTCCTCAGCTCAGATGACACTGGCTACCACTAACCTCTTTCGTGGGCTGAATGAAGGCTCCAGAACGGTCATCAAGGTGTGAGGGGGAATACAGGACCTCAGGGATACTCAATGTAACTCTGACATCTCCTGCTTTGCAACATTCCACTGTGAAAAAGGGCAGGACGGAGGTGTCCCTGTGAGGACGGGAGTCATGTCACCAAGGATCGAAGAGTTGGGGGCAGTACCAGTCTTTGGCATGTCTAGGAACTCTTGCTTTAATTAGAATTTTGTACAGGATCTAAAGTGAAAAGTCCAATAAGGAATAATGAATTGAGAGTTTAAAAATGAATGACTTTGTTCTACTTCTGTGGTTTTCAAGTTATGTTTAACAGAACCCTATTTTTAGTAAGAAATCTTGATGGAACCCAAACGTGAGAAAGGTGTTGTATTCTCTTCATTTATTTTACGGTTAAACTTATATATTTCCCTAATATCATGCAGTGAAAATGCAAGTGAAATTGTGGTTTCCATGGTAAAAAATTTGGTATTAAAGGAGTGTACCTGTTTATTATGGTTTCAAAATATATTTTGAAAAAAAGGTGGGGCTTCTAATGCACCTCTGAGACCTAGGTGGTTCATGGAACCAACGAGAGTTTTAAAACTGCTATCTAGAATTTTTTAAAAGGGAAATAGCAGTGCTCGCTTCAGATGGGTTTACCAAGCATGGATTCTGGGCTCATCCATTCTGCAGTATAAAAATGCTCTGAAATAGGGGGAAGCTTTGATGTACGTCAGGCCCAGCTGTCTTAGTGTGGGAGCATAGATGAGGAGAGGCAGGGGGTGTGGGAAGTGTCTGTGTTACAGGTGAGGTTTAATTTCTGTCTCGAGGTGATGGGAGCATTGTTACAGCAGTTAAGGAGGGACTGTGTCTCCCTGTCAGGTAAAGGGGTGGGTCCCTGAGGAACATCAACTCTGCCTCTCAACTCTTTGACCTTGCTTTTCTGGAAGTTTCTGAGTGTCCTTTGGAAATAGGGATAAAACGTGACTGCTGGAAATAAGGAAATCAGTGCCCCGACTCAGGGCTGTTTCCATCCGTCTTCTACAAGACAAATGACAGAGTTAAGATGTCACAAGGGATGTTTTTGCTGTAAAACAAAAAAACAAAAACAGAAGGCCCTTCTAGAGATTGGTTTTAATGAGCTGAGGGCTGATAAAGAAGTACGAATGGGTATATTTGAGGACAAAAATAGAACTCTAACAAAAATCACTCTAGCTTGTTAGTGTGAAGAAGGTAAATCGAGAAAGCGGGAGTTGAACAATCTTATTTGAAGTTAGACTTATGGCATCATATTTATATTTACATTTATGTTTATAGTGCTTTTCTAGCACAACATACTCTTGAAAGGAAACTGGGAAACTACAGGAAAGTTGAAGAGAAAAAAGTCCGTATTTCTATGGTCCAAGGACAATCATTGTTAATATATTGGTATTTTGGTGTATTTCCTTCTCATCTTCCCCCCTCCCCCCCGTAGGGTTGTAAATAGCCGTCTTTTAGAGTGGACACTTCATCCGGTAGCTTGAATGGACTATAAATGCCAGTTGTGTGTTTTTCATGAGGAACAGCTTTTGGAATACACTGCGGTTAGCTATACACTTGAGAGCTCATCACTGGATTCTGACGTACTGCTGAGTCTTCTTTTTCAATGGAGCCTGGTATGAATAGGTCCTAAGAAATAATGAACTGAATTATAATCTACTTTTGGAGAGGTCTCTGCTCTTGGATCGAAGAGTCACAGGAAATCGCTGGTAAAAATAGGTTTTCAGATTTTTAAAAAAGTGAATAGCGTATTAATTGATGTGCACATCAAGAATCTTTTTGTTTTTTCCCCCTAATAGTGCAGGGGCGTGGAGACTGGATGTTTGGGAGTTAGGTCATGGCAGTCACTCACTGTGACGGTCACATTTTTGTTCTGCTTAGATAGAACTTGCCTAAGATCGAGAACCAGCAGGAATTGGATCTAAGATATTAAACATTACTATCCTAGTTTTCAAGCAATCATTCAGGTCACTAATTCTTATGTTACAGTGTTCGATTGAATGTTGCTTTTTAGAAAAAATCTTTTCTCCTCTTTATGATTATGATTATGTTGTTAGCACTTCAGTGACTGTATTTAAAGCGTATGGGGAAGAGATCCCTGAATCTAGTTGGTAACAGGCTACATTTTTGGGGAAATTGGCCTGTCCCTCTGATGAGTGCCTAAACCATTAACTGTGGATCCAAGATGTTCTGTTGAGGGATCTAAGCTTATGGTCATCAAGCACAGACTTCTAAAAAATACCGTAACTTGTTTTATTGGATTTCTCAGGTGTGTAAAAACATCTCATCAGTTCGTCATGCTTATGTGAGCCAGCGCCATATTGGAGGCTCTGAGAGAGGGGCAGAGTCTTCCTTGGCTCTTCATCCCGCGGGGCTGGCACGCAACCATCTCTGGGGGACAGGGAAGGGCTGAAGCTCCTCCAGTGAGCCCCCCTCTTACAGCTCCTTCTCCCCAAATGAGCTTGGAACCTTTCATTGCCAGCTCTTTGCCTGGGTGCTACCGTTCCAGCTGGCCAAAGAGAATTGGCAGGCCAAATTGGGCTTCTCAATGGATTTCATGGACATCCTCCTACAGATTAAAAAAAAAAAAAAAAGCCTCTATTCTAAAGGACTAATTGTTTGAATTGTTCCTTTCTCTCTCTGTTAAACCAGATTGAAGACTATTTTATAATCACAGTATGTAATCAGAGCGTATATAGTATTTTCAGATATACCCCTCGTTTTATACTTTATAGAGTTGTGCCGTATAAGGGTGGTGTGCCCACTGGCTGTGGTAGCATTTAGTCTCCATTGCTTTGGGAGTGATCTGAAGCCTTTTGAAATGGAGCTTTTGCACTTTACGCTATTTTTGTGAGCTGTGATGGTTATAGTCAATATTAAAGCCGTAAGTGGCATTTTCTGTGAATATGTATGTTTGTATTTATTTACAAAATGATTTCTGAAATATCTGAACATGAAAAATGCATTTAATGGATTGTCAAGCAAAGCACATTTCCCCAATTTGTTCATGAATTTGGGTATCATTATTATTACACATACTTTAGAGTAGCGTAGTTGTTTCTTCTCAGAGCTGTGAAATTAACACACCAGTATTTCCGGTATAAAGTGCCTAAGTGTATAAATTTCTTTAGCAGGAAAATCTGTATGTACCTGTTTTTAATTCCCTATGACCATTTTTTTTATTATTAAAGATTTCATAGGCCATCATATTTTAAAGAACAGTGTGACCTCGGAAGAGAGACTGCATCAGTATTATCAGTATCATTGCAGTGGGTTTTTTTTTTTTTAAGATTTTTTTTTTTTTTTAAGATTTTTTTTGACAGAGATAGAGACAGCCAACGAGAGAGGGAACACAAGCAGGGGGAGTGGGAGAGGCAGAAGCAGGCTCATAGCGGAGGAGCCCGATGTGAGGCTCGATCCCAGAACGCCGGGATCACGCCCTGAGCTGAAGGCAGACGCTCAACCGCTGTGCCACCCAGGCGCCCCTGCAGTGGGTTTTTAAAGACTTTTTTTTTCTGGCCTGGGGGAAGGGGGAAGGGGATAAGGAATGGCCACAGAGCCTTTTGACAATCTGGTGGGAGTCGTGAGTTTTCTCCCTAGGAAAATGCCTATCTATAAAATTGGGAATTCACGTGGCCTTAGAAGCCACCCAGATAAAGAGTTCCTGCAGGACAGGGTGCTAGACCAGGATTCAAATCCTCTCTGGGGCCAAAATTGTTCACCTCCACGGACAGGTCTGCTTTCCCAACTGCCCTCTAAAACCGGGAGCTTACATTCGCCTCAAGCCTCTTTCCTGGTTTATCGTACCAGACCCTCCGTATGATTGTATCTAGGTCTGTCATATTATTCTAGCTTTTGTATTGTCAAATTTTTCCATAATAAAAAATTTAAGAGGTGGAACATTTGGGGGTTTTGTCCTTCCTTCTCTGGGGTGGGGCTCAGCCTCCATCCTGCCCCAACTTAAGGGCGCTGCTCGCAGCCCCTCTCCCCGGCTAAGGATTTGTCTTCGCCTCAAGTGAGCACTTCTGTTGCTGACTGTCTCCAGGTCTGGTGGGTGGGTGACCCCCCACTTACCTGGGAAGTCTCTCTGGACTGTAGCTCACAAAAAGATCAACCTCACATGTTTTTTGATTGGTTTATTTTATATTTCTTACTAAAGCAAAACATTTGAACTGCTTTTGCAGAAGAGAGAACATATCACTATAGTAAAAATTTAACAAATAGCAAAAAATATAAAAAAGTTTAACAAATAGAAATAAAATCAGCTTTTGCATTAAGGCCAGTCACAATAAAGGGCTTAAGGTAAGGCCAGGAGCATGAAGAGACACAAAATGGACGGTGGCATTGGTGACATTTGCTAGCGAAGGAAGTCTGAACAAAGAAAGCCATAGCTGCCGGGTGGGCAGGACCGGGAGAGACTCCTGGAGTAATATCGCCATCTTGTGGCCTTTTCAGGTATTCCTCTCAGTGGCGCCCTTGAACCCCTTCCCAATTGCAAATCACCCCAGAACTCAATATAATTATCTCAAAACTCCCACAAGTCACACAACTTCTTTCTGGGTCCAAGTACGTGTTCCTGCTTTTTTCTCCCCAAGCATCTCTCTGCTTTTCCCCCTCCTCGCTTCCCCCGGCCACTCATTCTTCACCCTCTAGGTGTTTGATCTTAGAATTCTAAATATCTGCAGAATACCATAAAACATATTTTCCTGCACATAAAACTGAGTTAACATAGTCGTGATCTAGAGGGAGTGTTGTTTTTTTAATCCACTGAAGTTTCACTTTTGGGATTAAAAGTTCCGTTTGGCAAATAAATGCCCGGTTTGTACTACGTGTGCTAGCTGCGGAGGGCTATCTGATGAACACGGCAATGTGCCCCGCGGAGGAGAGAAACCACCGATTGATGAAATCCGTGCGTACAAGGCGCATCAACAGCGCCGGGAAGGCAGGCAGGAGAGGTGACATCTGACCAGTGGGGAGTTGCTTTGAGACTTCTACGCCGTAACTGATGGACTGCGAGCCATAGTTAGTAATATATAATCTCAGACCAATGAAAGAATGGGTATATTGCCTAGGAGTACTGTTTTTTTCAAAGCAACCTGTATCTGAGAGCTCAGCACATAAGTTAGCTTTCACACAAAATGGTCTTATTTACTCCTCACGGCTTTTTTGTGAGGCCAGTATTACTATTATTCCTGATTTGAAGATGATAAAACCGAGGCTCACAAAGGTATTTAGATCACAGCCAGTAGGTGGCAGAGTCAAAATTTAGACCCAAGACTTTCAATTCTTCTATTTGGTTCTCTTTCTACAAGGGATTTTTTGATTTTTATTATTTTTAAATTCAATTAATTAACATGTACTGTAATATTAGTTTCAGAGGTAAAGTCAGGGATTCATCAGTCCTATATAACACCCAGTGCTCATTCCATCACATGCCTGCCTTAATGCCCATCACCCAGTTACCCCATCCCCCACCCCCTCCCCTCCAGCAACCCTCAGTTTGTCCCCTTTGTTTAAGTCTTTTATGGTTTGTCTCCCTCTTTGATTTTGTCTTGTTTTATTTTTTCCTCTCTTCCCCTATGTTCCTCTGCTTTGTTTCTTAAATTCCACATATCAGTGAGATCATATAATTGTCTTTCTCTGATTGACTTATTTTGTTTGCATAATACCCTCTAGTGCCATCCACATTGTCGCAAATGGCAAGGTTTCATTTTTGATGGCTGTGTAGTATTCCATTGTATATATATACCACATCTTCTTTATCCATTCATCTGTTGATGGACATCTGGGCCCTTTCCATAGTTTGGCTATTGTGGATATTGCTGCTATAAACATTGGGGTGCAGGTGCCCCTTCAGATCACTGCCTTTGTAGCTTTGGGGTAGATACCCAATAGTGCAATTGCTGGGTCATAGGGTAGTTCTATTTTTAATGTCTTGAGGAACTCCATACTGTTTTCCAGAGTGGCTGCACCAGCTTGCACCCCTACCAACTGTGTAGGAGGGTTCCCCTTTCTCTGCATCCTCACCAATATCTGTTGTCTCCTGACTTGCTAATTTTAGCCATTCTGACTGGTGTGAGGTAGTATCTCATTGTGGTTTTGATTTGTATTTCCCTGATGCCGAGTGATGTTGAACATTTTTTCATGTGTCTGTCAGCCATTTGTATGTCTTCATTGGAGAAATGTCTATTCATGTCTTTTGCCCATTTCTCAATTGGGTTATTTGTTCTTTGGGTGTTGAGTTTGAGAGTTCTTTATAGATTTTGGGGACTAGCCCTTTATCTGATATATCATTTGCAAATCTCTTCTCCCATTCTGTTAGTTGTCTTTTGGTTTTGTCGACTGTTTCCTGTGCTGTGCAAAAGCTTTTTATCTTGATGAAGTCCCAATAGTTCATTTTTGCCTCTGTTTCCCGTGCCTTAGGAGACGTGTCTAGCCAGAAGTTGCTGCGGCCAGGTCACAGAGGTTGCTGCCTCTGTTGTCCTCTAGGATTCTGATGAATGCCTGTCTCACATTTAGGTCTTTCAACTACAGAGGATTTCTTCTTTTCTTTTCTTTTTTTTTTTAAAGATTTTATTTATTTATTTGACAGAGATAGAGACAGCCGGTGAGAGAGGGAACACAAGCAGGGGGAGTGGGAGAGGAAGAAGCAGGCTCATAGCGGAGGAGCCTGATGTGGGGCTCGATCCCATGACGCCGGGATCACACCCTGAGCCAAAGGCAGACGCGCTTAACCGCTGTGCCACCCAGGCACCCCTCTTTTTTTTTTTTTTTTTTAAGATTTTATTTATTTAGTTGACAGAAACAGCCAGCGAGAGAGGGAACACAAGGAGGGGGAGTGGGAGAGGAAGAAGCAGGCTCATAGCGGAGGAGCCTGATGTGGGGCTCGATCCCATAACGCCGGGGTCATGCCCTGAGCCGAAGGCAGACGCTTAACAACTGCGCCACCCAGGAGCCCCAGGATTTCTTATTTTCAAAATGGCAAAAGCGGTACAAGGTTTTCATACAGGTGGGCACCAGCCTGGGATTATCAGATTCAAAACCATCCTGTTAATACACATGATTAGATAAAATACAGAGTAGCAGGGGGCATAGAGGAGGTGCTTAGTAAATGGCAGGTGATAAGATGCCCTATCACCACCAGACAGTCATGGATGTCAGTGTTGTCGTCTTGTGGCCATAGCGAGGACCTGCACCCCATCCCCCACACTTTCCACCCCAGTCATCTTTCTGAAGAAAAATCTAACGAGGTCAATTCACTGCTAAAAGCCCACCAATTCTCCATCACTCTGAGAGCAAAGAAACTTACTCTTTAAAAAAATAATAATTTATTTGAGAGAGAGGGAGAGAGAGTGTGAGTGTGGGGGGGGGGTCAGGGGGAGAGATAGAGAATCCCAAGCAGACTCTGAGCTGAGTGCAGAGCCCAATGTGGGGCTTGATCCCACAGCCCTGAGATCATCACCTGAGCTGAAATCAAGAGTTGGACACTCAACTGACTGAGCCATCCAGGTGCCCCAAAGCAAAATTTCTTTGAGGGCTTTAACATGATTTAGAATCCCCCTCACCATCTGGTCCTTGCCTTCCTTTCCAGTCTTGTTCTGAGGGGCTTTCCTCTTGGACCCTTCACTTATGTGAAGACGTCGACATAGCTCTACCTGGTCTTTCCCTTGGCCTCAGGGCCTGTATGAGTTACACAGTGCTGTGTAACAAGTCACTCCAAACTCGTGGGCTTGACACAACAGATTTACTCCCTTGGGTCATAAATTTGGGAGCAGCTTAGCTAGGTGGTTCTGCTTCAGCTTGGCCACCAACTCATGAAGGATCTATTAGCTGGGGCTGTGGTCATCTGAAGGCTTGACTAGAGCAGTAGGGCTCGCCTCCCAGGTAGCTCACTCACGGGGCTGTTGGCTGAAGGCCTCGGCTCCTTGCTGTGTAAAGGGCTCCGTAGGGCTCCTCCACAAGAGGCCAGATGACTTTTAGACGGAGTGACTGAACAGAGCAGATGGGAAGCTACATCTTTTATGACCCAGCCTCAGGAACTCACAGTCATGTTCGTGACATCCTGTTATATAAGTCAGCCCTGTTCAGTGTGGGAAGGGACTACACAAAGGCACCGTGAGTTAGGGCTCACTGGGGGCCATCTTGGAGGCTAGTAAACACAGGGTCTTTGCAGAAAGGATTCCCTCTGTTAGAATGCCCCATAGCATATCCTCCCACCTCCTGAGACTTCACTTCTTCTCAGGAAGCTTTTCCTATTATTTCCCTCCTTCAGCTCCTTCCCCTTTTATTGCAGGGCTTTTCACACTGTAACATAATAGAGCAAGGGTTAGGTCTTTAAAAATACCCATTTCTTTAAAAAGCTGGCACAGAGTAGAAACTTGTGGAACTCGATTCAGGAAACCAGGGACTAAAGTGGGGCGCCGATTGTGCAGTGAGGAGGGATTACCGCAGACTTGATGAAGGCAGAACCAGCCACTTTTCCAAGGAGTCGGAGTGGAGGGCATGGGAGACGTAGTCCAGAGTGACCCCAGTATTTGTTTGCCAGTTGCTACGACAACTTAGTGGCCCAGAACGATACAAAATGCCACCTTGCAGTTGTGCAGGTCGGAAGTCCCAAATGAGT
Source organism: Ursus arctos (assembly GCF_023065955.2). NCBI lineage: Eukaryota > Metazoa > Chordata > Mammalia > Carnivora > Ursidae > Ursus > Ursus arctos. The sequence continues at coordinate 13,399,732 of NW_026622852.1, forward strand.
TTCACTGGGTTACAATCAAGGGGTCCTCAGGGCTGCATTCTGGAAGCCTAGAGGAGTCTTTGGTGCCTTTCCTCTCTCGGCTTTCAGAGACTGCCTGCCATTCATGGTTCACGGCCCTCTTCCATCTGCACCACCAGCAACGCTGGCCCGTGTCCTTCTCATGCCGCCATCTTTCCCGTTCTTTCCTGCACCCCCCCAACCCCCACCCCATAAGGACCCTGTGATGACCCTGGGCCTACCCAGATAATCCAGGAGACACTCCCAGCTCAAGGTCGGTTATTAGAAACTGCAATTCCATCCGCAACCTTAATTCCCTTTTGCCACGTAACCTAACATACCCAGCCTGTCCCCAGGTGTCAAGTTTGTGTGGCGGGAGAATAATGGTGCCAGGAGTCAAACCGGAGATGTCAGAAGAGGAAGTTACGAGAAGATAGCTCACGTTTAGTGAATGCTTGTTGTACGTCCCCTACTTTACCTGTATCCATTCATCTCATCCCCCAACTTTGTCCTTCTGCGCTAGGAATGGACGTGATGCTGTACCTTTGTGGGCTTTCCCACCAGTGGGAGCTCCAGGAGGGCGGGGCTTGGCCTAGGGGTCTACTGGGCAACGAGAGCCTGAGGCCCTGCAGGAGCTCAGTCCACATCTGTTGAAGGAGCGGACAATTCACTGTGTCTTTGCTCAGGCTGCCGTAAAAGAATGCCCCAGGAGGGCGGCTTACACAATGGACCTTGATCTCTCCCACGCCTGGAGGCTATGAAGTCCAGGACCAAGGTGCCGGCATAGCCGGTTCCTGGCATGGCTGGCGTCCTGCTCGCAGATGGCCGCCTCCTCCCGTGGTGGGGAGACAGAGTGCTCCTTCTCCCTAATCTTATCACGAGGCCCCACCCTCATGACCTCTAAACCTAATTACCTCCCAAAGGCCCCAGCTCCAAATACCATCCTATGAGGGGTTAGGGCTTCAACAGGTGAATTTTGAGCAACAGAGTCCCTAACAAACTACATGAGGGAGGTTTTGACCCTTTGTTTTCTGGATGAAGTCCCGAGGCTCTGTGGAGCTGACTCTGGAGTCCAAGGTCACAGAGCTGGAAAGCAGCTCAACTCTCCCTCACCCCCAAACGTGGGTGCTCTCCTGTCTTTGGAGACAAGGAGGGACTGTGGCCACTGGCCTGAAGGGGAAGAGTGAAGGGTGAGTGGGGCGTGATTAGTGGATCCTGGGGACCTTCTAGGTGTGCCGAGTCCTTCTATTGTTTCAGGTCACTGGTTACAAGGCGTTGGAAACTAGTATCCTTTTTTTTTTTTTTTAAGATTTTATTTATTTATTTGACAGAGAGAGACAGCCAGCGAGAGAGGGAACACAAGCAGGGGGAGTGGGAGAGGAAGAAGCAGGCTCCCAGCGGAGGAGCCTGATGTGGGGCTCGATCCCATAACGCCGGGATCATGCCCTGAGCCGAAGGCAGATGCTTAATGACTGAACCACCCAGGCACCCTGGAAACTAGTATCCTGACATGGAAACACGGACGTTCAGAGGCACCGTCACCTGCCTGAGGACGCTGAGCTGATGAGTGACAGAGGCAGGGTATGGGACATCGAGGCTTCTGCTTGCACATCCCCTCTGTGGTACGTGGGTGTGCTCACATCTTTCAGATTCGAGTTTCCTGTGGCTACAGTAGAAAATGACCATAAACCAGGTAGCTTAAAACAAGAGGACTGTAGCTCTCACGGTTCAGGAGGCCAGAAGTCTGGAAATCAAGACATTGGCAGGGTTGGTTCCTTCTGGAGGCGCGGAAGGAGAATTGGTTTCATGGTGTTCTCCTGCCTTCTAGTGGTTGCCAGCTATCCTCATCCCTTGGCTCGTAGATGGATGCGTTCCTCTATTCTCCGCCTCTACGGTCACGTGGCTTCTTCCCTATGTCTCTGTTGGAAAAGCCTCCTATAAAGACACCAGTCATTAGAGGCGCCTGGGGGGCTTAGTCAGTTAAGCATCCAACTCTTGGTTTCAGCTCAGGTCGTGATCTCAGGGTTGTGAGATTAAGCACCGTGTCAGGCTCTGGACTCAGCGTGGAGTCTGCTTGAGATTCTCTCTCCCCTCTCCCTCTGCTCACTCTCTAAAATAAATAAATGAGGGGCGCCTAGGTGGCTCAGTTGTTAAGCGTCTGCCTACAGCTCAGGGTGTGATCCCAGGGTCCTGGAATCGAGCCCCGCATCGGGCTCCCTGCTCTGCTGAGTGCTTCTTCCTCTCCCACTCCCCCTGCTGGTGTTTCCTCTCTCGCTGGCCGTCTCTCTGTCAAATAAATAAATAAAATCTTCAAAAAAAATAAATAAATGAAGTCTTAAAAAATAATAAAGACACCAGTCACGGGATCTCAGACCTCATCCTAATTCTATCTGCAAAGACCCTATTTCTAAATAGGGTCACTGAGTGGACATGAATTTTGGGGGGACACTATTCAACCTACTGCACTGTCCCACAAGCTGCTTCTTGCATCTGGCAGGAATGTGGGATCCCCTGCACACATGCTTCGTCAAAGACACCAGAATCTAGTGTCTCAGAGTAGCTCGATCCTCACCATACACACGTACACACGCACGCACACCTGGGCTTAGTTCTCTTCTATGGTCCCTGTCAGTTTCTCAGGCACCTTTCAGGTTCCCCCATCTGAGCTGGGCAATGTGTGCCCCACCCACAAGCAGTGGTGGAAAAATACCTTGAAAAAGGGAGGGAGTGGCGGTAGCCATAGGAAGAAAGGCTCATGGGTAGAGTAGGAAAGAATGGGTCTTAGGATGCTTGCCTGGAGCTTCACTTGGCAGAAAGCCCCTTCTCTCCTGCACAGTTGGGGGTTCTGGTAGGGAAAAGCCAGCCGGCTATGCACCACCCCAAGTCCTCCTTGTCGTCCTAGTGCCAGAGGCAGGCCCGGGGCTGACCTGGCGATCTGTGTTTATGAGATCAATAAATTGAGGTTTGAATTCAATCAATCAATCAATCAATCAATCCACCAAATCATAAAGCAAGAACAGCTCAGAGTGTGGTGGGAATACTCTTTGGGACAAGGAAGTCTTCCTGGATTGGAAGGCGGTGTCCAAACAGAGATGTGTAGGATTGATGAGGACAACACCGAGTAAAAGATTTCAGCGGGTGGGACAGCGCTTGGCCGAAGATGGAGCCTTTGTCAATGGCACCTGGTCGGTCTGTCCGGAGTAGGAGTTACTGTGTGTATGTGGGGGTAGGGGGTGGTGGGAGGGTGGAGAGGGTTGTGCAGGGAAAGTCCTGAGACACATCAGCAGGAGCTATGCCTGGGAGTTGAAAATATCAGAAAAAGGGACTCAGACCTGCAAGACCGCTTGTGATTGTGCTTCTCCGTCATGTTGGACAGTGGCCTCCTGCCGGTGGGGACTGGGCTAAAGCAGGGATGCGCTTGTGCCTGGGTGCCGAGCTGGCGCGGGGGCGGGTGGGGTGGTGGGGGGCGGGGTGAGCACGGGCTTCGGAGCCGTCGGCCCGCGCCTGGGCAGATGTCCACCAGGGGGCAGTGCAGCGGGGCACGATGTGGGGCTTAGTTCAGGGCCTGCAAGCGGGGCGCCCAGCCGGCAGGTGCCAGGCAACCGGGGAACCGGCCTCCCTTGCGCGCAGGGGAGGTTCTCATGTGCGTGCTGCTCTCCTCGGTTGGGAGGTTTTCGGTCGAGCTGCGGTGGCGGGTTCCTGGCTGCAGGCACGTGCCTCAAGGGGCAAGGTTTGGGTTCTGTGACTGTGTGTGTCCGGAGGGGATCCTTACAGCTGGACTTCTAGAGTGGATTCACCCCAAAGCTGATCACGTGCTTCAGGGCTCCTCTCTTGCGGGGGTCCACCCAAATGCCTTGTTCATTTTGGAGAGATACCCCAAAAGTATATAAAGTTTCGGGCCCCACAACACCAGGCTTTGCCCCTGGGTGGCTCCATCCTTGAGGATCTCCGTCCCAACTCGGAAGATGCGCCAGCGGCCGCCTGGAGGCCGCCAAGCAGAGCCCGAGGCCGAGGTCTGGGTGAGAGCGCGCGCTCAGCCCTGTAGCCTCTCCCCTAATCTAGTTCAGACTTCTCATGCTCCAGGGGTAGTCCCTTTGCTCCGTGACATGTTTGGGGGAAATCCTTACGTTGTGAGCCTCTGCTCTTTGCTGTCTCGAGTGCCTGCCTTTAGCCGCTCTCCGTCCTCGGCTCTAGGGGTGTTCCCGCCAGGAGGGGCTTCTTGTGCGGGATTGTCCTGTAAATTATGGCAGCGTCGCCGACCTCCACCCACCTACATGACCTCCCTTCCTCCCTAGCTGTGACAACTCGAAGTGTCTCCAGACATTGTCAATGTCCCCCCCCCCAGCCGAGGGGGGGGGTTAAATTGCCCCTGGTTGAAAGCCACCCATGCACTGGCCAGGAGAGCAGACAGCGTCAGCTTTCCTCTTCCAGTGTGTGTCATGGTTAAGCTTGAAGTCTTTTCTAGAAAGCCTGAATGGTGGCCCCTTCTAGGCCCTCTTCCTAGAAATGTCCACCCACAGAGGTGGGAGGTTCCACACCTTCCATTAGTTCAGTTAAAGCCCTGGTCCGAGGCAGGGGGCACTGGGGCTCAGTAGGCTGGACACAGGAGGTGGAGAGCCTGGTGAGGGGCCACAGGCTGCCGCCCCAAGAGCTGCGGAAAAAGCAGCTGCTGGCCTGGCCTGTGGAGCCACACTAGCCTCCCACAGCCTCGGTCCTCCGGCAGTGACAACAGTAAAGCTGGAAGGGATTGGAGAGGCCATGTAGCCCAACACCTGTCCCTTCTCTTTAAAGAAGTGCTTATGAGAATTCTGAGGTCCATGGCCGGGAAGGGCCCCTTCCAGAGTTGCATGGTTAAGGGGTAGAAGCAGGACCAGAGCCAGGTCTTTGGACTTTGAGCCCAGGGCTTTTTTCCTGCTACACAGGCAGCCTCTCCAAGAGTCTTGTGTTTTAAGATTTGTCAGAGAGAGGGAGAGAGAGAGAGGGAGAGAACATGCAGAGGCAGGGGTGGGGGGCGGCAGGCAGAGGGAGAAGCAGGCTGCCCGCTGAGCAAGGAGCCTGAGACAAGACTCGATCCCAAGACCCTGGGATCAGGACCTGAGTCAAAGGCAGATGCTTAATCGACTGAGCCACCCAGATGTCCCAAGATTTTTTTTTTTCTTTTTAAGTCATCTGTACACCCAACATAGGACTTGAACTTACAACCCCAAGATCAAGAGTTGCATGCTCTCTCCACTGGATCAGGTGCCCCCAAGAGTCCCCTGGGAAAATGCAGTCTTCTTGGAAGACACACACCATAAGCTGCAGGAGTGATTGCATACCAAGTTACCCCAAAAGCAAGTGGCTTAAAGCAAGAGTCAGCATTTACTCTCTCTCAGTGTCTGAGGGTCAGCAGTTAAGGAGTGGCTTGGCTGGGCAGTTCTTTTTTTTTTTTTTTTTTAAAGATTTTATTTATTTATTTGACAGAGAGAGAGAGACAGCCAGCGAGAGAGGGAACACAAGCAGGGGGAGTGGGAGAGGAAGAAGCAGGCTCATAGCGGAGGAGCCTGACGTGGGGCTCAATCCCAGAACCCTGGGTTCACGCCCTGAGCCGAAGGCAGACGCTTAACGACTGTGCCACCCAGGCGCCCCTGGCTGGGCAGTTCTTGCTGAGGGTCCTTTGGAGTTTCAGTCAGATGGCGGCCAGGAATTTTGAATAAGAGATCTTGTCAAGAATTCTAAGACTTAGTTTCCTCATCTGTAAAATGACAGAGGTTACGTCATAAGTTCGTGGGTAGGATTAATGAAATAATCTTTGAGTGGCAGAGACTGCTCATTGCCTACACGAAGATCAGTTCCCCTTTTTTCTTTGTAATAGAATTTCCAATTTTTAGCTGTGAAGGTGGCCGTCTGGAATAGAAGTCTACATTTCTGCAAACCCCCAGCCACCAATCCCTTCTCTCTGAAGGGAAGTAGAAATGGTATAGTGGCAGCTTTCAGGAAACTGCCCTTGATGGTTAACTTTATGGGTCAACTTGACTGGGTTACGAGATGACCCGGTGGCTGGTAAAGCATTTCTGGGTGTGTCTGTGAGGCTGTTTCTGGAAGAGGTTAGCATTTGAATCAGAGTGAGTGAAGATGATCCCTTACCAAGGTGGGTAGACATCATCCTATCCATGGAGGGCCGCTCCAGAACAAAAATGTGCAGCAAGGAACATTCGAACTTTGGTGTTATCTGTTCTCTGGCTTTCGGATTTGGACTGGGACTTACACCCTTGGCTCCCCTGGTTCTCAGGCCTTCAGACATAAACTAGAATTACATTATTGGCTTTCCTTGGCCTACATCTTGCAGATGGCAGATGATTGCATGAGCCAGGCCCTCTTAAATCTCTATCCGTTGTTTTTTTTTTTTTTTTTTTCTATTTCTCTGGAGAACCCTTACTACTGCACTTCCCTTAAAAGCAACTTGTTATCTCCACTTGTTCCTTTTCTTGGTTGCCCTTCCACTCTTCTTCCTAGAATGTGGAGATGCTGGCTGGAGCTCTGGCTGCCATCTTGAAAGAAGAGTAAAGCACCACACCCTTGGGATGACAGAAACCTGGGGTTTTCAAAGTTTTGTGGAGCTGCCCTACCAACCCTGGACTGCCTTGTGATACACAAATCAACTTTTATTTGGGTTAACCGTTATTTAGGCTTTCTGGCTCTGGCAGCCAAACCGAAGGTTCACCTCATTACACCTCAGCGAATGCCTGGTAGACAGGAGGTGCTCAGCACAGTGGTAAGTGATTTTTTTCCAAAGGTGGGGTCAGAGCGGTCAACCACCCGCCATCACAAGGATAGTGGAGAAAGTGCACCAGGGCCGGGGGACTGGATCATGTTTTCAGCTCTTCTCTCTCAGGTGCCATTTAATTTTCTTTCACGAAGAGAGGCTGGATAGCACTACAGTTTTCAATCTGTTCTCAGCAGATGGGAGCCCATATATGAAACAGTGGAATTTGTAATCCAGCCAATCCTTTTAGTACTGGCCCTGAACTGCCCTGGGAGTAGGGGGAGTCCCAAGGGGTCTAGGAGCATTATTTGAGAAACACAGAACGGATGGATTCCCCCGGTTGTGTCCAGAAGCCACAGTGTGACCCTAAGACGCTGAGCTGGGACACTTGGTCAGGCTCTCTAGAATGTGCCATCATCGGGGGTAAGGGGAATGGCAAGCCCCTCACGGTCCTGGGTTCCCCAAGGACTCTGGCTCTACGTGTGCTGATGCTGGAGCCTGCGATCCTCCTCTTACAGTGAAGGAAAGATCTGATCATAACCAGGTAACCCCAGGAAGCATTTCCCCTTTGCAGTTCCAGGCCACATAGTTCATTGGATGAGCCAGAACTTGGTCAGTGTTATCAAGAACAACGGGAGCATGTGAAATGTCATGTTGCTGGGGCTGCAGGATTGAAAAGGTCAGCCCTTCTTACCCATCTAAACCACAGATCAAGAAATGGGGGCCAAGACCTAAATCCTTGCCTTGGAAATTGGGCTCTAGACTGCAGTAAAGGAGCACCACTGTTGTACCATGCAAACCTCTCCAGCCCATTGCGGAGATCACTGCTCGTGTCGCTGGGGTGAAATCAGCATATACTTGGTCCCGTTAAGCGAGGGTGGGAGGAGGTAATCCACAAACATTCAGAGACTAGGTCAGCGACTGTTTCTTCAGTGGTCAATAGGGGGCTTCAGTGTTTTTTTTCTTGAGAAGGCTACAGGCAAGGAAGTGAGCCCTTTGAATACACACAAACGTTTGAAAGTTTTAGGTGGTCGGATCAGATCTTTTCCTTAACAATAGCAAACATCCAGGTGTGTGTGCACCAGGCATCCAGGCACGGCTGCCTTTTTAAAGTCCTTTTTCTAGCCATTTTATCAAGTCCTCATCACAACCGGAGGTGGCTATGGTGTTTGTATCCATCTGATGATTAAGCCAGTGGTTTTCTGCAATCCCCACCTAGCATGTCTGTGGGATGCCCTGTGCCCACTGGCCACAGAGCCTCACAGAGGTTCTTTTCCTCTAAGGCAGGTGCAGGGGGTGGGGAAAGCATAGAAGCATGTGCAGGGGGAAAGGCCTCAGGGCAAGGTGGGGGGGGGGGGGGACACAATCTCAGCGACCACTGAGCCAAGTGAGAAAATGCCTTGCAGGAAATTCTGGTAAGCCCCAGGATGTGCCACACATAGGCCCTGACTCTTACTGACTGTTCTGGAAGGACACTGCTGGAGAAACATTCACCAGAGTAGGTTTTGATTGCAGGCTTCCACTCCCCCTAGTTCCTTTCCAAATCACCCCCAATACAGATGCTCTTGCTTTTAGTTTTTCTTCCAGGAGTATCAGCCAACCAGCCACTGGATTTGGCAAGTTGGCTATGGAAGAGAGAGGCTGGAGCTTTGGCTGGAACTTGGGGAGTCCTGGCCCGGCCACTTACCAGCTTTGGGAGTTTGGGCAGGTGGAATTGCTTTGTGCACTATGGAGGCGTGTGTACAGAAGCACAGGGTGAATACTCAGGGCACTCTTTATTGAGTGGCATCGCGAGCCGGTGGCCGTGACCCGGTGTTAACGCGGATGCTGAGAAGTGTTTTTGGCTCTCTTCCCATCTGCAGCGCGGTTTAGCGATTGCCTGATACCCTTGAACGGAACGCTCCTGGCCAGGTTTGTGAACTCCAACACTGCGCACATCTCCAGGCTCCCCGGTCTTCTTCCTCCCAACTATACACCACCGTGTACGGAGTACCCTCCCTCTAGGCTCTGGCATTTCTGTGCCCTAGGCCCAGCTAGCTTTCTTCCCTTTCCCCTTTTTTTTTTTTTTTTTTTTTTGGGTGCAAAATTGGTGGTTTATTAAAGCACGGGGACAGGACCTGTGGGCAGAAAGAGCTGCCGCCCCGGGTCATGAAGGGTGGCTGAGTACATACTATGGGGTGGGGGGAAGGTAAGGAAAAAGGGAGGCTGAGAAAGTACTTTCATATGTTAAAGAAGACTCACAGGATACCAGAGGCCTTGCCATTGTCAAGTTAAGGTTGTTTACCCCTCTAGTAAGGCATTAACATGAAGACAGTTGGGAACTTCCTGGAGGCTGCAGATTATAAGGACATTTAATTTTATCTACCTTCCCTTCCGGAAGCTCGGTTATTGGTAGAAATGCTTCGTTCTTGTAAACTGCTAAGACATTTGTAAAACTGAGGGAGACTTAAGTCTTGCAGGATTGTGGTGTCTATAGGTTAACTATTTCTTTGTCCTTTAGGGCAGCCAGGAGTGCCTGAGGAATGTCACCTACATCCCATGGGGGGGGGGTGTGTGCGGGGTGTCAGTTTCTGCTTTGTCCTCAGCTTGCCTTCTGTTCCCTCATCATTTCCCCCTGAACAATTTTGACCCTTAAATCTTTAAGGCTGTTGAAGGTGGAAGCTCTCATCTTCTGTAACGTCTTCCTGCTGGATAGGGGCGTAGAGACGTTCCTTCCTATGGGTCAGTATTGTTCAGTTGGGAACGTATAGCGGAGTTATGAAAGGGGAGGCAGCTGAATCCAACACTGACAACATCTCCTTGAGTAGAAGGGATCATCTGTCAGCTGGAAGTTATGGCAGTGAAGGAGTCTTGGCACTAGGAAGGGAGACACCGGAAATGACAAAATAAGGTTAACATTGAACGAGAAAGAGAGATCTGAATAAAAGCTCTTTGATAGTTGACCTTTGATAATTTTCCTCCAGTCCAGGAGTTTAAAACAATCATTAAAGGAAAGAGATCATTTAAAGCACCAATTCGAGTATTGATTTGTCAGGTAGAAACCAGATATGTTTCGTGGTAATCTGGACTGTATACACAGCATTCTGTTTTTATGCTAGCACAAGTTTCACCTTATGTAGCAGTTAAAAACATCTAATATTCTGTTTCTTAAAGCTGCTTTACATATTTGTATTACCCTAGCATTTAATAGAGAAACGCTATTTCGAGTGTCATTTAGGGCTTTGACCATGTATGTAAGAGTTTCCATGTGCCAAACAATAGTCTCCAGTCTCAAAGAGAGATGCTAGGTGGTCACCAATGAGACACAGAACATGTCTACTATGGTTTTAAATTTGGAAGGTTGGTAATGGTTTTAATAATGCATCCATGCATCCAGACAAAACCCAAGAGTACAGTGGCCTATCCAGCCTGGGGGAAGCCATGGCCTCAGGTTAGAGCTGCATAGCCATCGGGTCCCAGCCAGGAGCCAGTCATATAATACTGGGCCTCCTTGAACTGCAGTCAGGATTTCAAGGGCTTTTCCACACTTTCAACACCCTTACTTCTACTTGTCCTTCAGGATTCTATTTACCTAACACCTCCTCCAGGAAGCTTTCTTTGCTAACTCCCCCGCCACACCCTCCCAAGGTTGGCTGAGGTGCTCGGTGTTTCCATAGCAACTTCTGTTTTCCCACCATGGGGCACATCAGACCGTATCCAATGGTCTTTACCATGGAGAAGAAGCGAACAAGATACACTCTCCCCAGCAGAGCTACCGGTCCTTCCTAGCATTCTAGAATTCCTCAGTGTTTGAACTGGAAAGGGTCTTAAATGTTCTCTGGTAGCTTCCCTTTACAGAGGAGTAACCGAGCAGGGAAAGATTTCATGATTAGCCCAAAGGACTACAGCTACTCGGTAACAGAGGTGAGCCTAGAACTCAGGTCTTCAGACAACGGAGACTTTTTCCTTTCCACATGGAAGGAGAGAGAGCAGAGCTCGGACGCTCGTACATCCTTGTTCCAGCCGCGTGGCTTTGAAGAACGGCCTTGGCTTCGGAGGGTTTGCGCGTGTGGATACCGAGGACCTAATGTGATTGTGGGGAGGATCGATTAATTTACGGCGAGCCGAGAGCGCAGTGCTTGGTAAGGAATAGGGGTGGCGTTATGAACTTAAGACAAGGCCACTATTCGCTGTTATCTTACATGGGCTGAACTGGATCTGTAATGCAGATGTGACACCATGATTTATATTGTGGGTCCCGCCCCTCCACATAAGCTCCTTCAGGGAGCTGTATGTTCAGCTCACGGCTGGATTCCCAGAGCTTAGAATAGCACCGGCGCACAGTAGGTGCTTGGTAAATGTTGACTGAAGGAGCAGACGAAGTACCAAGAGACTCCATGGGATGGTTAGAGATCGGTGGCCAGTCCAGTGGTCCCCGGAACCTGGCTAGCTTGTGTCCCCAAAGAACCTTCCCTTATCCCAAACTAGAGGACCCCCAGGATTTTCACTAACTGTCCTCAAATGCATGACAAAGAAAGGATATTTCTCTCAAAGAGAAAGAAGGGAGAGCATGCCTTCTCTTAACCTCCAGTGACAAATGGAGCCCGAAACACACACACCTACATGGCTCGTGTTCTCGGGAGAGAGACACAGTAACGTGCATCTGGGGGAAAAAACCCATTGAGGGGCGCCTGGGTGGCACAGCGGTTGAGCGTCTGCCTTCGGCTCAGGGCGTGATCCCGGCGTTGTGGGATCGAGCCCCATATCAGGCTCCTCCACTATGAGCCTGCTTCTTCCTCTCCCACTCCCCCTGCTTGTGTTCCCTCTCTCACTGGTTGTCTCTATCTCTGTCGAATAAATAAATAAAATCCTTAAAAAAAAAAAACCGGTTGAAGCCATATTTGTGTTAATTGCTTCCGTCCATCTGTACTTCCCCACTGGAGCGTAACACGATGACGGTTCCACCCAGTTTTCTGCCCTATGCTTCTTTCCAAAGGAAACTTCGATGGGAAAAGATTTTTAGAAGACACATGGGGAACAAATTCCCAGCCCGCAGACTAGCATTTATCCATTGTAACCTTCTGTGATGGAAATGTTCTATAACCTGCATTGTTTGGCAGGTCGGCACCAACCACACGGGGCTACTGAGCACTTGAAATGTGGCTGGTGCAACTGAGGGAGTTTAATTTAAATAGCCGCGTATCATTAGTGGCTACTGGACATGGTGGATAATGCAGACAGATGAAGGATGGGAAAGGGTCTGACTTGGGAAGTCCTCATTTGGCTCTTTTCCAGGGACCAGAATCAAAAAAAGCCCACTAGCTTTTCCGTGTTTTTAACGTAGGTGCCCCTTGACCAGCTTAGATGAAGAAATGGAGTCCTGTTCCTTTTAGTATTCAAAGCACAGGTCTAAGCCCTCAGTCCCACCTCTCTTCTCTCCTGGGAACGCTCAAGGACTCCTTGGGGGCCTCCTTTGTGCAAGGGTAGGTAGTGCTTACGCTCCCCTCAGGGAGAGAAAACCAGGAATCCCGGCTCTTCTGTTGCTGCCTCTGCCTTGGCCACTAGATGTCAGCAGTGCTCCCTCAGTGGACCTCCAGGCAGCAAGCGGGTGGGAGGGCTGGGAACACACATGGGGGCTGGAGGTGGAGGCGGACGGCCACTTCCTGAATGGTGGAATGAAGACAACTGTACCACAGGCACCAAGCCATGTACGGATGGACGGGGAATGTGTGCAGGAAGCTGGATGGGGCCCGGAGAGGTTTGCCACAGGACTTGCCTAGATTCCTCCTCTGGTTGTCCTGGGGAAGATTTATCACCCATCCTGCTGAAAGAGGAGGCCTTTAAAATACCTGCTCTCTTGACTCAGTGGACGTCAGCTGGCAATCTCCTATCATAGAAGAAAATTGATGTGCTCGTCCTACGGTCGGAGGCCTCAATCTCCATGGTCCTGAGAAGGGAGAGGTTCTCACAGCAGGAGAGGTGAACAGACAGACATGGGTCCTGGTCCCAGCCCCACCACTCGCTTCTGGTGGGTCTCAGGGGGAGCCTTGCAAACCCCTGAGCACCCGTACCAGAGAGAAAGTAAAGCCGGTCACACATTTTTTGCAGCTTTTTGATTTTTGTCTCCAAGATTAGATTTTTAGTTTCCCTGATAGCTCACGGCACCTGTAAGGGCTCACATCGTGATAGTTGATTGAATGCTAGTTTGAGGGTTATTTAATGTAGGTGGGGAAAGAACTGGATTTTTTTTTCCCCTCCGGGTGAGATTCAGTGGTACTCACCCCACCCCCAGCTTTCTGGAGTCATGAGGACTCGGGTTTGACTACAGCCAGACCTCCAACCAGCTTCTTCATTGGGTAGGTCATTTAGTCCTTCTGAGCCTCAGTTCCCTTCATATGCAAAACGAAGGCAATATTTACATTTCAGATGGTGTGATGGCTAATTTTATCCATCGGTTTCACCGGGCTTTAGTATGATCAGATGTTTGGTCAAACATTATTCTGGGCATTTCTGCGAGGGTTTAGGATGAGTAATCCTTAAATCTATAAACGTTAGGTAGAGTGCCCTCCATAGTGTATGTGGGCCTCACTCCATCCGTTGAGAACTCAAATAGCACAAAGAGATCAGTTCCCTTAGAGCAAGAATTCTCCGGCAGACTGCCTTTGAACCTCTCCGCAGCATTGGCTCCTCCTGGTTCTAGAACAGACGGCTTTGGGGCTAGAACTGGAACAGTGGCTCTCCTGGGTCTCCAGGCTTCCCGCCGCCTACAGATCCCTAATGTAATTCCTCATAAGAGATCTCTGTCCCCCCCCTGCCCCACTCCATCCCTCTCCACATACGGCTGCTTCTGTTTCTCTGGAGAACACGCCTATGGAAGGCCACGAGCATTACCAGAAGTTACAACGGAGAAGGACGTAGAAAAGTGCCCAACACACAGAAGAGATGCGACTTTGTTTTTTTTTTTTTTTTTTAAAGATTTTATTTATTTATTTGACAGAGATAGAGACAGCCAGCGAGAGAGGGAACACAAGCAGGGGGAGTGGGAGAGGAAGAAGCAGGCTCATAGCAGAGGAGCCTGATGTGGGGCTCGATCCCGGAACGCCGGGATCACGCCCTGAGCCGAAGGCAGACGCTTAACCGCTGTGCCACCCAGGCGCCCCGAGATGCGACTTTGTTAGCCCGCCTCCCGATTCCCTTGAGCAAGCATTAAACAGACACGGAGGCAGAGGAAGAGTACTTCGAGTCTGGGCCTCGAAATCCCCTGGTCAGTCTGTTAACGTTGCCCACTGGCGGTGGGCCACCCAGCTTCCATCCCTGACGCCTGTGATGCAGACATTTCCCAGGGCACCTGCCTGCTCTACCCGGCTCTAGTCTCCCAAGTCCTAGACCAAGAAGGCATGTAACGTTCTTTGTTCCCTGTCGCTAATTGCTCCTGGGTGGGTAAGAGTGGGAGGAAGAGAATTCTCCTCCTCCGCTATAGTCTCTATTAAGTCACACGTGTATTTGGAACCTGAAAGGTGAGGGGGTGGGTTCATTATGCTTCAGATACATGAGACCTCTTCTCAAGGAGTGCTTCTCACCAATTGGTAGCAATTAGAATTATTTTTAGCGTATTTGAAAACTTTTTTCCCTTATTGCACTTTGGAAGTCTAAAGTGCTGTGCTATTGTGAACTTTCTTCTCCACACCTATTTACAAGTAGTGTTATAATAAAGAAAAGCCCACTTACGCTATTGTGTTTGGGTCATTTTATAAATACTTCTCATGGCTTAGAGTTTGGTCTATGTATTAGCGTTCCCCTCGGCCTAACAAAATACCATCCGCTTAGCAGTTTAGAACAGCACCTACCTCGAATCTCCCAGCTCTGAGGTCAGGGGTCCAGGCATGGTGTAGCCGGCTTCTCCATTCACAGGGTCTCCCAGGACTGAAATCAAGGTGTCATTCAAGTGGTTTTCTCACCTAGAGCTCTGCTAAGTTTATCCAGGTTGTTGGTAGAATTCCATTTCTGGTGGTTGGAGGACAGACGATCTTATTTCCTTGCTGGCTGTCGGCTGAGGGCACCCTTGGGTCCTAGAGGCCACCCTCAGTGGCTTGCCCCTGGCCAGGCCCTCTGTAGGCCCCCATGTTCTCATGCTTTGAAGCTCTTAGAGGAAGGCCCAATGCCTTTTAAGGGCTCACCTGATTGGGTCAGGCCCACCGGGGATAACTTCCCTTTTGATGAACTCCACGCCAACTGATTAGGGATCTTAACCACATTTGCAAAACCCCTTCTGCCATATAACACGGCGACAGGAGTGAACCCCTTTGCTTTATACGGAGTCTGGATCCTCAGGGGCGGGGATGTTGGCTGCCGTATTCATTTCCTGGGGCTGCCCTAATACCTAGTACAAACTGGGTGGCTCAAACAGAGTTTAGGATCGCAGCTCTGAAGGTTAGAAGTTTGAAATCAAGGGGTTGATAGTGGCAGTTCCTTCGGACGGCAGGGAGGAAGAATCCGTTCCGGAATGTGGGGGAACACAGTTCAAGCCGTAACAGGTGCCATCTAGGATTCCGCCTTCCACTGTCTGCAGAACACCGTTGCCATTAGCGTCAGTACCAGTGGTTCCTTCCAGGAGTCGCCTGCCCCCATAGGAATACTCCAGACTTATAGCATTTTGTACCTTCCATTTCCTTTGTCCTTTTCCCACCAGCTGCAGTGAGAAGGGGGTGGGGACGATCACCCTGGTTGCGGAAATAGTTTTCAGCCTCAAATTCGCAACCAGTAGCATCAGAACAAGGACGCTTGAGGTCTCCTTCAATTCGCCTTAGCTTTGGAAGGATCCAGGGGGACTACCCTTTCACAGGCCACCACTGGAGTTTTTCTGCTGTGGCTTTTGCTGCTTTCTGGTCCTCCTGGGGACCTTGATCCCTGATAGGGCTCCCTTTTCAGAGAGGGTTGGGGTGGGCCTTCTCCTGCTACCACATAGGCCGTCTCTCTAACCCCGCTTGCTTACACTCTCTCTTCCCTCCAAATGCTCAATCAGGCATTGGAAAACTGCAGCCTGGGGTCCCAATCAGCCCTCTGCCTTGTCATTGTGGCACCTGAGAGCAAAGAATGAGTTTGTACATCTTCAAGTGGGTTAAAAAAAAAAAAAAGTATTACATCACACCTGAAAATTATATGAAATTCAAATTTCACTTCCCATAAATAAAGTGTTACTGGAACACAGCTGCTTGCATTGTTCCACACCCGATGTGCTCTGGCTTTTGCATTACAGTGCATCGGCCTGACAAAGCCTAGAATATTACTACGTGGCTGTTGCAGGAAGTTTGCCAGCCCCTGTTCTAAATGGTGGTATTTCTTAAGGCAGGTCCCTCAACCCTCATTTAAATTTTTTTTCTTCTGTGCACTTGTTCTTGGTGACCCCATCTGGTCCTAGGACTTAAAGGTCATTTGCTCCTCAAATCCGTAGGTCCTTGTCCAAGGGCTTTTTTTTTTTTTTTAAGATTTTATTTATTTATTTGATGGAGAGAGCGAGAGAGCACAAGCAGGGGGAACAGGGGGAACAGTAGACGGAGAGGGAGAAGCAGGCTCCCTGCTGAGCAGGAAACCCGATGCGGGGCTCGATCCCAGGACCCTGAGATCATGACCTCAGCCAAAGGCAGACGCTTAACCATCTGAGTTACCCAGGCGCCCTGTCCAAAGGCTTTTTACCTCCACCTTCTGGAATGTTCTTCCACTTGCTCTAACAATAACAGATTCCTACTTATTTTTCAGGTCCCAGATTATGCATTGCTCCTTTCATGCTCTTCCCTCACCAGCCCAGCTGTGTAGACTTCACATTCTCCATCCTTCTCCGCTTTTACACATTGCTTTTTCCTTGTTGGAGCCCATCAACATCTGTAATTCTATTTATCAGTCTACTTTTTGTCTCTTTCAACTAGGATAGAAGCTTCAAGGGAGCAGGGAGTAGGTCTGCCTTTGCACAAAATCTTCACTGGCTGGCATAGTGCCTTTCATTTATTAAGTTTGCAATCAATATTTATAGAGATCATTAATGAATGGGAGGCAGAGTTGGCAGTGGTTGGGGGGAAGCATCCCAGAAGCCTTCCTGAGTCACTGAAATGGAGATGCTGTATTTAAAAAAATTACTTTAGCGATGCTTTAGAAATTAATACATTTCATGGTTGTCTCTTCGTGGAAGCCATACATCAGTGTGACAGTGATTTATTCCAAGGCAAACACCTGTGTAACCACCACTAAGTCAAGAAACAGACCTTGACCACCATCCTAGAAGCCCATCTAGGTCCCCATCCTAACCACCATTTCTGTCCTCCCTCCCCTGACAAGCCATCAATATCCCAGTTTCTAGTTGTTTTTTAATCCAAATGTGCATCTGTAGACACTACAGTTTCATTTTGGACATTAAAAATGGCGATATTCTATTGTTCTTTTGTCATTAGTTGGAATACTTTTATGAAGTAAAAAAATTCTCGTCTACTATGCGGTTAGCCAGGGATAAAGAGCAGATAGAAAGCACAGGACACACATCTTTGATTCTCTTATTTACCAAAGTTCAAGATTAAAAAATTGGTTCCTTGTCATCCTTCAAGAAGGACCAAACGCATGTAATCATGAACTCATGGATTTAAACGTAGCTGATGGATTTCAAGCCATTGCAGTTATTTATACTCCAATTGTTCCCTCTTTAACCAGTGAGGCTAAGCTGGTTCTTGAATTTTTCTGACATGACCCTAGTAATTGGCAGTTGCCTTGTTAACCCGTAAGACAATGTGTCCCAGGGCCATTTTGTACATTTCCAACCAGACCTGGACTAGCACACACAGAATTTCAAGTAATGGCTATTTTAGTGAAACACTATTTCAAGACCTAATCTAGGTTCTAGCTAATGGCTTGGTCATGGTTTCTAATTCTTTTCGGTGGACAGAGCTAGTAGATGGATTTGAAAGTCATGAGAGAGGTAAAGCATTACTCTTTGTAAATAGTCCATAATCCCCAAGTCCCTTAGACCTTCTGGACTTAGAAGTTTCCCAGTATTGTTCCCTATGAGAAAGATGGCGGCTTTGCCATTTGAGCCAAACTCCGGTCTTAGTGACAGCGTTCCACCGACCTAAATACTCCCATTACAGCTTTAGTTAAAAATAGCACCACTTTTTCACTCCGTTTTCAACTGCCACATGGTTGCCACACAGGGGCTTATGTGGAAGCTGTGTCCCCTCCCCCAGGGGTGAGATCATCCCTGTAGATAGCTTGAGTGTCCCCAGAGTCTTGTTAGCACCTTCCTTCCGGCCATGCCGTTCCTACGGCGCCTTCCCAGCTGCTTGTCCGCTCCCACACAGCAGGTCTCAGGAAGCCTTCCAGGGCTGCGTAAGCCTCCGTGGACCTCACCTTTCACGTCTGTGAAATGCAGAGAATTGTACCCACCTCATCAAGTTGTGACATTTAGATGAGGTACCAGCTAGACTAAGGCTTAGCACAGCAAGTCTTCGACAAATTTGTGCCTTTCTGCTCACGTTAGCCAGAGACTTCTCTCCCCAGCTGCAGGTTAGAAACATCTGAGACCTTTTAAAAGAAAAGAACGATGCTTTGACTTCTTGGAGGTTCCGACTTCATTGGTCAGGGCAGCTGGAATCTTTCCAGTTCTTGGCGGGATCCTGGAGCAGGGGCTGGCGACCCACACTGCAAACTGTCCTCTCCGTTAGCACTTTGTTGGCCCTGTGAGGGGAGCTGCTTCTGTGCCATTTTAATATATTTTTTTCCTGATTCCACAGCAAACTGGATTCTTTTAAAACCAAAAGAGGCCTAATGAATGCAGGTGCAATTTGTAAGACAGATTACCGGATAGAGTTAGACCTTAGGGAGCACTGGAACCGAAGGTACTTCCCGAACTCTCACCCCATTGTCCTTTCAGAGGCCACCATAGTGGGCGTACTGTTTAATGCTGTCCCCATCTGTAGAGAGACCCGGCTACTTGATTTAGTCATCCATTCTTTTCTTACCACATTAGCTCAATAAATTTGAGGGAAAAGAAATCATGAGCATTGTCTTTTCTACTCCCCCCCATCCCCACCCCTGCCTTTGAAACTAGCCACCGCAGCTGCTAACAGAAGCATCTCTATGTGGAATGTGTTTTGTCCTTCTGGAGAAGACAAAGAATTATTAAAAGAGCAGCCAGCTGCTTTCACTGGCAGGAGAAAGAGAAGAGCTTGTCAGCATTCACTCTTCGACCCTTCCTCAGCTAATCGCCACCATCTTCCTTTTTATCCCTTTTCCGGTCTCACTTTCCGGTCTGGGAATGTAGGGCTGTCACCCTACTCCTGGGCCTCTAACTCTGGGGAGACATAACGGCCTAGTTCTTCCTCTGTTAAACCTGCCTGTGGCTCCATTCTAAGACTTTCAGCAAGCCAGACAGTCGATAAACTCCACCCTGACTCATAAATAGCTCCTCAAGCTCTCTTTCACAAACACAGATCACCCAATGTTCCAACATGGTTATTTGCACCACAGGGATAATGACAGTCTACCTCCTGGAGTTGTTGGCGTGATTAAATGAGATAGGGCCGTGGGGTCTCAAACTTGGCTGAACATTAGAATTGCTGGAAGAGTTTCAAAAAAAAAAAAAAAAAATCCCAATGCCAGGCAGCACCCAGATACAGTAAGTCAGAATTTCTGGTTGTGGCAGCTATCCACGTCAATATTTCAAAAATCTCCCTAGGTATTTCAGTGCACAGCCAAATTCGGGAGCCAGTGAGATAGTACTTGTTATAAGCACTTGACGAATGGTAGCTGCTTTTATCATAATTAAAAATTAAATGGGATTTCCCCACATTTAACAGACTGCTAAAATTAAGGTTTAGTGGGACCAGATTCATTTCTTCTTTAATTCACTCAACAATGACTGAGCGTTTAGTATGTGCTAGGCTCCGTGTAAATTTCCTCCCCCTCCATTTGAAAGTAAAAAAGATGTATTGCCTGCAAGATGAAATGCAAGTTCTTGAAGGGCAATCTGGCCTCCCCCTCCCCCCCACGCTCTAGTACCTGGCAGCGAGATCACCCACATGCTGGTAAGTTCCAACCACTCCAAACTATTTGTTGCACTAGGCTGTGTCTCTGTGCCCTTCTCCATACTCTCCCCTTTGCTTAGAATGCCCTTCCCACATTTTCCCCTCTGCTTTCCCACCTGGCCTGCCTTATAGGATGGAATTCCTGGTACAGAACCCAAAGAGCAGGTGTGGACCCAGCACTCCTTGGCAGTCCTCGGCCATCCCCGCTGTTCGAGCTGGCCGGTGTCCTGCCAGTTTCAGGATTCCTCGAGGATCCTGCAGTGGGTGAATGGTTTGTGCTCAAGATCAGCTCTCTGCAGAGGGGCGGGGCAGCTCTCTCTACGCGCTCTCAGGCTCCCTCTGGCAGAACCCTAAGAGACTCAGGCAGACTTTCTTTCCTCTGTCTCATTCAACGGTCTCCGTTGTTGCCAGACCTCATAGAGCTACTCCCCAGGGCCCCTCTCAGGCAGAGAGCTCTTCCTCGTCAGTCGCCCAAGGGAGCAGGGCAGCTCAGAGCCCACAGCTCAGAGTGGGCCCAGGCCTGGAGGCTGGATCGTCTGGAGCCACCGCATGAAATCCCAGGAGGCTGGCAGCCTTGGAGGAGTCCGAGGACTTTAGGAGCATGGATTATCCCGGAGGACCGGTCTGTTACCTCCGAACACGAGAGACCCTCGGGTGCCCCTGCACTGCAGGGATCAGACAGAACGGGCAAGGGGCTGCGCGTTGTCATGGCTGCCACAACTTCGGCTAACTCCACTGCAGCAAGGGCTCCTGTTGGGGATCCTCCAACCCTTTCCTTGCCTGAGTGGACCTCCAGACTGGCCCAGCTTGGACAGGTCTCAGGGCTGTCTCTGCATTTCTGGGGCTGCCAAGGAGGTGACCCCCAGGGTATAGATTTGCATGTCGCTGGGCCCACAAAGCTGTTTCTATAGGGGCTGACCAGGAAGACCTTGGTCAGTGTTCCAAGTATACACACACACACACACACACGCATGCACACACGCACACTCACCCCCATGCAACCCCCCTCAGTTCTGGCTCTTCTAGCTCTAGACCTGTGCCAAGGGAAGTTAACCCACCTTTCCAGCGAGGCACAGGGGACGCCTCCCTTCTGCTCCATCCTTCAATATTCATATTCTTTTACTGGGCATGGGGAAGGGAAAAGGAATATTTGAGTGTGTCTTTTTTTGGGGGGGGGGCTTTTTGTTTTGTTTTGTTTTGTTTTTACGTTAGCTCACTTAAGCTTTTATACAAATCTTATTTAGTTGGTATGGTTACTGCCATCTTTCCAAAGAGAAAACAGATTCCTCCTGAGGTCACATGGTTGGAATACCAGTTAGCTTTTGCTGTTACAAACCATTCCCCAAAATAATGGCCTGAAACCACCGGCATTTATTTACCTCCCAGTTCAAGGGACTGCCTGCCCGTCAGCTGGAGTGTTGCGAGTAGGGAAAACAGTCACACAATCTCATTCATCCTTCAGAGGCTAGCTGGGGCTTGTTCACACGGTGGCTTGGCAGGTTTCCAAGGGGAAGGGTGAACGGATGCAAGGCCTCTCAGAACTGGTACTGCTTCTGCCAGATCTATCCATTAAAGCGGGTCACGAGGTCTGCCCAGAGTCAAAAGATGGTAAAGTGGACCCCAGTTTTTGATGAAGCTGCAAAGTCACAGCACAAAGGGGTGAGCATATGGGGAGGGTACAGAACGGGGTTCACTTTTGCCATCTACTGCAGCTGTTGTCAGAGGTAGGATTTTATTTTTAATCATGAGAATAGCATATGCACTGAAGAAAAATCCCAAAGGAGGAAGAGAATCTCTTATCGCTGGGATAGGAGCACTGTCTAACCTAGTCCCACTCTCCACAGGTAAACACCATCAGGAGTTTGCCCATCTTGATACAATTTTTTTTGTGCCTATACAGATGGGAGGCCAATATACGCATTAACCTGCACTTTTCACCTAATAATGCAGCTAAGAGCTCTCACCATCGCGGCACTACCAGAAATGTAGACCCTGGGGCACCTGGGTGGCACAGCGGTTAAGCGTCTGCCTTCAGCTCAGGGCGTGATCCCGGCGTTGTGGGATCGAGCCCCACATCAGGCTCCTCCGCTAGGAGCTTGCTTCTTCCTCTCCCACTCCCCCTGCTTGTGTTCCCTCTCTCGCTGGCTGTCTCTATCTCTGTCGAATAAATAAATAAAATCT
This sequence comes from Ursus arctos, assembly GCF_023065955.2. Taxonomy (NCBI): domain Eukaryota; kingdom Metazoa; phylum Chordata; class Mammalia; order Carnivora; family Ursidae; genus Ursus; species Ursus arctos. The sequence continues at coordinate 13,421,698 of NW_026622852.1, forward strand.
TAAAAAAAAAAAAAAAAAAAAAGAAATGTAGACCCTAAAAGGAATGGAACCTAGCGGTCAACCAAGTAAAGGTACTGTGCTTTATTTAACCACATAACCTACTGGTGGATACTTAGGCTACCTGATTCCAGTTTTTGTTGTTACAAATAACGCTTCATTGAAAATCCTTGAAGATCCCCCCCTTCGCATACATGAAGCCTAGATTCTTAGAAATGGAATTGCTAGGTTCGATGCCAGATTTGAGCCTCAGTTTGTTCCCAAAGCCTACGACATTCCCAAGATGGGTCTCTGGCTACCAAGCGTTCTTCCAGCCGTTTCTAGGACTAGAAGCTAACTTAGGAACCACACACCCCGGGGCACATGTCATGTACATGACCCCCTCACATCGGTCCCTTCCTGAAAGGGCTCAAGAGGTCCTGAGTTATCTGTTCAGCTCTTCTAAAATTATCCAGATAAGTGGTCTCAAAAAAAAAAAAAAAAGGTCACGAAGGAAAACAGAAGACATGCACTACTTTGTTATAGGTCAGTGATAAAATAGTCCTAGTAACAAATGTGAGCATACAAATGATGAGTTCCATCCAAGAGAAGGTCTAATGTATAAACGAAGGTTTCACCATCAGTGCACATACAGACATGTGGCAACATAATTCAGCTGAATGAGCACATGGCAGACTACAGGCCTGTTGTCACACTGACTGGCTCTAGTATAGGACTTCGTTAGATTAAATGTTCTATTATGCTTAACAGATTTGTTTTTGTTTTTGTTTTTCTTGTTTTTTTAGATTTTATTTGAGAGGGAGAGAGCATGAGTTGGGGGGAGGGGCAGAAGGTGTGGGAGAGGGAGAAGCAGACTCCCCGCTGAGCAGGGAGCCTGACTCCAGGCTCCATCCCCGGACCCTGGGATCATGACCTGAGCTGAAGGCAGATGCTTAACCCACTGAGCCACCCAGGCGCCCCCAGTTCATGAACTTTTAGTAGCAAATATATCATGAGGTGTTTTTTCCCCCATTCTTGAATACTGTTTTTGGGTTTCTTCACGGAATCCCCCCTCTCACTCCCCCTTGGAGAACTGACATACATCAATGCCTACGTTTAAGGCACACAACATGGTTCGATTTATGTATATTGTGAAAGTACCATAGGTTCAGCTAACATCTTACAGATACGATAGAAAAAATATGGAAAAAATTCTCCTTGTGATGAGAACTCTTAGGATTTACTCTTAACATTCCCATAGATTATACAGCGGTGTTAGCTCTGGTCCCGTTGCACATGACATCCCTAGCACTTATAACTGAAGTTTGGACCTCTTGACCACCTTCCTCCAATTCCCCCTTCCTCCATGCTCCACCTCTATCTAGTAGCCACAAGTCTGATAGATTTTTCTAGAACTTCGGTTTTGTGATTCCACGTACAAAAGAGATCATACAATATTTGATTTATTTAGCAAAATGCCTTCGAGGTCCATCCACATTGTTGCCAATGGTTGGATTGCCTCATTTTCTCTATGGCTGGATAATATCCCACTGTGTCTTCGTGGATCTTGACGCCCACATGCCACCTGTCCAGGTGCTAGCTGGAGACCTGAGTTTTTACTAGGTGTACATGGACTTGATTACAAGTAGCACCTTGGCGATGGTCGGACTCTGGATGTGGCAAACACACGCATGCCTATTTCTTACAGTCCCCGATTACGTCCCCGAGTACATGTAGCCAGTAATTCTGCCGAAGGGAACAACAGGGGGCCCATTTCTGTGATGTGGGGAGTCTCCATTTCAGGACGGTTCTGCAAGTGGGTTAAAGAAATGGACTTCCAGTGAATACAGTTTCAGGAAGTAATTACTTAATGGTTTGAGGTCTTTAGAGAATCATAGGCATGTGCCTCAGACTTCAGAGCAGGGGGTACCCAATGTCCCATCTGTTACTTAATGACAGAGACCCTGCTGCTGTCAAAAGGCAAAGCTCCAAAACATGCCTATTTTTAGAGTTCAAGGAAGACTGCTGCTTTACCCCCGCGGTACAGTGAACAGTGAAGAACTTAAGGGCGGACTGCTCTGCCATCACATTGTTTCTGCATTAACTTCAACATTTATCCATGGAATGCCACATTGCACCAAACACCGTGCTGGGTGTTAGAGATCCAGAGATAAATACTGCAATGCAGCCTCTCCTTGTAGCAGTCAGCTCTGGCTATATGACGAACACCCCAAAACTTAGTGGCTTAGGACAAAAAACGTGGTTTTCAGTGCTCTGGGGGCAGCTGGCCGGTTTTTCAGAGCTGACTGTCTGTGGCCAGGTAGGCGGCTGCCGGTGTCAGGGGTTCTCCGCTGTGGGGGAGGGGGGCTCATGCTTTTAGTAGGCTACCCTCGACTTACTCACGCAGTGGTTAGGCAGATTCCAAGGCAACGCATGGAAGCCTGCTGGGCCTCTTGAGGACTGGGCTCTGAACTGACATGATGTCCATTTAGCCATTCTATTGGTTAAATCAAGTCCAAGGTCAGGTCAGATTCCGGGAGGGTGGGCGCTGGGAGGGGGAAGAGAATACCTCCTGACGGTCATTGCTAAGGGATTTGGAAACGGGGGAATAATGGTGGCTCATTTTTGCAGATGGTCTAGCTCAGTGCTCTTTGGTCTGGTCAGAGAAGAGAAATTAAGTGCTAATAAGTGCTATTTAGAAGTCCCTCCCTTCACCCCCAACCTTGGTCTATCTCTAACAGTTTATATTTCACAGCACAGAAATCTAGTGACTCTAGTTAAACCACTGAGTCAAATGTCTGGTGCAACGCTAATATTGTACATTTCTACTTTTTAACCTATAAGGCAGTTGGAGTGATGCAAAAATATCAACCACCAAGCTGTTGGTCCTAGGGCACAGCTGGTAATGTATCTGAAAGGCAGACCTGTAATGACATAATCAACATTCAAATTGTGCCTAGGTTTTGTTGAAGCACATGGTATGTCCGCATACGTACGTACATTTCTTTAGCTGGAGACAGAAAATCATTTTGTTAAAATGAAGGACTTGAAACCAATGAAAATAAGCCAGAGCCGTGGCTAGAAAAGAGGATTTAACTGAGGGGCTTCTTTTTGACTCTGGAAATAAACCCCTGTGAAGGGATGTGCTAGCGGTGCCAACACCAGATGCGCCTCTTCAAATCCATTACACGTGCTCATTGCGGGACACGTGTCCTCCAGGCCCCCGTGGAGAACGGAGAAAGCCCTATGTGAGTGGTCCTCAAGCTTCAGTGTGTCCAAGAATCACCTGGCAGGGTGGGAGACGATTCTTATTAATACTCTACCCCTCATATCCTCCTAATTCTTCCAGGTAACTTTCACAGGCGGTAAGGCTTACACTTGGGAGCTCACTGAATTTATCTTAGAGAAGTTTTAGTTCCAGAAACAAAGCTCTTAAAGATGAGAGAGAGAGAGAAAGAGCGCATGCAGACACACACACACACACACACACACACACACGCAGGAGGGAGAGGGAGAAGCAAGCTCCCCACCGAGCTGGGACCCTGAACACGGGCTCCATCCCAGGACCCTGGGACCATGACCTGAAGGCAGATGCCCAAAACAGACTGAGCCATCCAGGTGCCCCCAGAAACAAAACTTTTAAAAAGGAATTAGGACTGTCAAACTTTTTTCTTATCAGGCAGAAAGGATCAACCCTTTACGAACTTAACTTTTTCACATAAACTTATGGAGGACCTGAGGTATAGAAAAGCAGTAACTCACTAACCAAAGACCAAAATGCCTTAAAAAAAAAAATCCAATTTATCACAAAGTGGAGCGACTGCAGCTGTGATTCGTGGATGGGCCCAGCGCTTTTGTTTGAATGTCCTCTAGGTTTGTAGATCTGTGAAACAGGGGGGTACAAAGAGAATTTGAGTCCACCTAGCTATACTCCATTCTGTGGACAAAGGAGCTGAAGTAAAGGGGCTTCTCTAAAGTGGCAGAGATGGGACTAAAACCCAGGTCCTTCTGATTCTTTTAAAAATGGTTAGTGTTCTCCAAAACGGAGAGTCTGTAGTACTCAGTCTACTATGAGCTCTTTGGTGCTGGTTCCCTCATGAGGCAGCCAGGCTGGTGGTGGAAGAGAAGACCCCCACCCCCAGCACTTTCTTAGGGCCCCTTTCTGACAGCAGTGCCCCAGACTGGAGTCAGGAGACCTGGCGCTGGGTTCCTTAGCCCCAGCCAGGACGCTGGATGCCCCGCCACACTGGGGACTCTGTCTGGGGGTACATGTGCTAGGGTCACCCTGCCAGCCTCCCTCTATTCTGGGTTCTGAGAGGAGGCAAGACACACCTTCCTGCAAGATCTTCATACCTGCTTAGAGTCTGTGGGTGCTGCCTACGCTTCCACGTTCCTCCTCTTTCCCCACGTGAGGCATCGCTAACCCATTATGACTGTTACTCCAGCAGAGCCAAAGCCTGGTTTCAGAGTGTTTCTCAGGATAACTCTGTAGGCAGCCACTTTGGATCATTCAGGCCGGGAGAGAGGAGATCTGCTTGCGATCCTGCTTCTGAGTGATTGTGTAGAAGAGTAATTCTGAAATTGACATCCCAGGGAGTAGGGATGTCAATTACAAGTCCCCGGGGAGGAAAAGAGCAGAGTCAGGGTTACTGAAGAACAAGGCTGTTGCTCAGGTTCCCTGGAGCAGCCCAGGTACAAGCTGCTGGCCTGGCAGGGGGTGGGGGGCATTCGGGGTCCTTCCCATCCCATCTCCTCTGGTAACAAAGACCCAAGATGACCAGCTGGGCCCGTGGGTTCAGTTCGCAGCTACAGAACAGAGTGACCCCACTGAATGGGGATCACACTGATGTTCTTGGCTTCCCTGGTGTGATTCTCAGCCAGTTGTGCTAGCTTGTGACCAACAGAGAAAGTAAAGGCTTGTGAAAGTAGAGTCCAAAGACCAGCACATTGGCCTCCCTGGGAGCTTGTTAGAAACTAGAATCTCCTGTCTCTTTTCAGACCTACTGAAACACCAATTGAAACTAACAGGTTAGCAAGTCATACAGGTGATTTACATGCACAGGAGAGGGAAATGCACTGGCTTAGAAAAATCACCACATAGCACAAGGGAAGTTCAGACTGGTTATTGTTTTAATGGTCAGCTGTGTGCCTAGAAATGTGAGCTCCTTGAGAGATGACTGGTCCAGTCTTTAAAGGGAGCTCCGTGGGTGCAAAGGCACCAGGAAGAGCATAAACTGGCTTTGCGATCCACGGTGTTCTGGAAAGAAAAACTTGTTTTTGTTCAGCCTTTTTCTTCCTCCACTATGAATCCTTTAATGTTGCTCTTCGTTGTTTGGGTCCTAATATTCAGCTTTCACAGTTACTTCCAACCCTCGTGGTGGCTCGATTACCTGCTTCTCCACTACCTTCCTGTTGGCTCAGGGTTTTGATGGAGGCCCCGATTTTGCAGGGTACACAGATATGGCGTTTCTCTACCTCCACTGGTGATGATCTGCTGATCACATTTAAAAAGACCCAGAATCTTAGGCAATTCAAAAGGCAAAGAAGGTTTGGAGCAGATTTGCATAGTGGATCCTATCTGTTGACAAGTGAAGACACCAAACTTACTTGATTGGTACCTGAATTTGGAGTCCTTCACCTGTACTGGAACCTACTGAATAGCCCCTTTGGGCTGGGACCCTCATCTAAGCAGACACTGAATGGCCAAGTGACAGGTGCCAACTATGTTAAACCAGGTGGCCTGCCCTGTAGTCTTTCCTTGGCATAAAGCTTGCTTCTGAGACTGCCAACTTAGAAGACTGCTTTGCCCAGCACCCAGCCCATTCCTGAAGTAATGGCTAAGATTGCTATAATCCCTATGTTCATTGCCACGGGTCAGCCTCCATGGTGTAACCATTTGACCATGTCCTCTTAATATTCAGGAAAATGAAGATTATAAGAAACAAGCCAGGGGGTCTCCAAAATCTGTCAAATGGTGAAGAGATTAAATGCTAAGATGTTCCATATGCCTTCACTGTCCTCATTCAGGACATTAGTTGGTGGCACAGGACATCTCCCAGCTGCCATCTCTGGCTACTGCTGGCTGCCAACATTTGGAGAAGGTAGGCCTCTTTAAATCTGAATAATTGAGTCAGGATTAATTTGATTTCCTTAACGGAGACACTTAAGAATCTGTCACAATTTCCATTAAGAAAAGATTAATGAGTACTATGATTAATTGCTAGTTATACCAATGCTCCGGTATTTCTTTCGTCTGGGTTATTTGGGTGAAGATATCCATTCCTCCACTGTGCAACATATTAGCCACCAACCACATGTGGCCACTTTGAGTGAAACGAGATGTACTCTGTTGTTGTACCATCCACGTTTCACCTGCGCAATAGCCAGAAGTGACTAGCAGCTACGGATAAAGGACATTTCCACCCCCGGGGAAAGTTCTTTTAGACAATGCTGACAATAGCACAGAATTTAGAACATGGCTGAGTCTTCCGAAGCTCATGTCTCTTAAGTAGCTGAAGGACCTTGGGCAAGTCATTTGACTTCCCAAAGGGCTGTTTCTACATTAATACCACTTGCCCCATAGGGTAAGCTGTGAGGATTAGGAGCGACGGTCCTTCTGAGACGGCTGGTGTAAGTGCTCCGTGTCCTCCTTCCCTCTCTCCCTTTGCCCCTAGATCACCTGCATCCCTGGGAGCCTGGTCTGAGCTTTGCTGGCCATGCTCCGTGTCCTCCTTCCCTCTCTCCCTTTGCCCCTAGATCACCTGCATCCCTGGGAGCCTGGTCTGAGCTTTGCTGTCTGGCCAGGAGCTGAGAGCATTGCCCTTCCCTCACTAGTAGGCAGGGGGCAATGGGGAGGTCCTGAGGCTGTGATCCGGACGCCTGCCCAGGCAGGCTGAGGGAGCATCCGGGGAAGGGAGGAGTTTGGTTTTATTCTGCACACTCTGCCTTGGATCTTTCTCCTCCCTGCCTTCAGTTGCTGCCTGCAACCGACGTGGGGGAGGGGCACACAATCAGTAACATTTGTTCCTGAAGACAGACACCTAAGTTTCAAATGAACGCTGATATTGCCTTGGTTCCTGAGTCTAAGGAGCATCAGAATCAGCTGGGAGGCATGTGAAAACAGTTTGCTGCCCCCACCTCGGGGGTTCCTGGGAACGTGCGCTCGAGTTCGCACGTGCTGCCCGCCTGCAGGTGCCTGGAGTCAGGAAGCCAGGGCGCCGTCAGCAGCAAAGAGGGAATCACCTGGATGCTTGGTTACACAGGGAAGGTCCACAGGCACACCCTTGAGGGCCTAAGAGTTCTGTGTAACATTGTAACAACTGTGAGTTTATTCTCGAAGATTAGTCAACACCTCTTCTAGATCACAGAGGACCAGCTCAAAACCAACTGCCACATGTGATTTTAAGTCCGGCTTTTGCAGTGACAAGGACATCACCAGACCGTTTCCAGAACTGGCAACTTTTTTTTTTTAAGATTATTTATTTATTCGACAGAGATAGAGACAGCCAGCGAGAGAGGGAACACAAGCAGGGGGAGTGGGAGAGGAAGAAGCAGGCTCATAGCGGAGGAGCCTAATGTGGGGCTCGATCCCACAACGCCGGGATCACGCCCTGAGCCGAAGACAGACGCTTAACCGCTGTGCCACCCAGGTGCCCCCTGGCAACGTTTTAACCTTGGTTGTAGTGTTTCCCTAACTGGGTTCTGTGGGCGTCTAGGAGTCCAGGAATCCTCATGTTTAAAACAGAGTCCCAGAAAATGCAAGGTCTTAGGGATTTTCTACAGAGAGCTTTTGGCATTTTTGAGTGGAATGATTTTTTTCCCCCCTGTGCATGACTTTCCCCCTCACTTTGCAGGACATTTAGCGTTGCCGGGTCCGGGTGGTGCTCCAGAGTCACGATACAACCCCAAGGCATTTGCACACATTTTCAAATCCCCTGCGGGGCTGGGGGTGGGAAGGGGTGGGAAAGGGGGGGATTAGTCCTGATAGCTTTTGGGTGAGAACGAAGACCATCAGGCCTGCCTTAAGACAGCTCAGCCTTTGCTCTTTGGGCGGGGGGGGGGGGGGGGGGGGGGGCTACTGGCGGCAGCTGGCTCCTGAGGGCTCTTGGGGGGGAGGGACTTATTCTGTTAATTCTAGGCCACCTGGTAGGACGCGAAGATCGCCCGTCTTCAGGACTCTTTCAGTGGGGCCATCTTCTGTTTTGCCTGAAGAAGGCAGCAACACCAGGAGCTTCCTAGTTGCATTTTAAAGATTTGAGAGAGCTAGCGAGCGAGAGAGCTCTCGCGCGCAGGCAAGCAGGAGCAGAGGAAGGAGAAGCGGACTTCCCGCTGAGCAGGGAGCCTGAGGCGGGGCTCAATCCCCGGACCCTGAGATCACGACCTGAGCCCAAGGCAAATGCTGAACTGATGGAGCCACCCACGCGCCCCTTTTCTGGTTGCATTTTAAATGTGCGAGGGGGTAGCCAACCTAGCCTCTCTATTCCCTCCACCTTGCTTCCCACCTTACCCCTTTTTATTTTTTGGCAGTTACCCTGAGAGATTTTCAGAGTGCCCCTGCTGCCCTGGCGGCTGAGGGCCTGGAATGACTCCCGGCGAGCCGCAGTAGCGGTGGCTGGAGCCCCGGCTGCTCTTCTGGGGTGGTGTGGAAGGCGCGCCCCTCCCCCAGCAGCCTGGGCGTCTGGCAACACTCAGCGGCTTGGAAAGCCTGGGTCTGCCACCCTCCTAGCAGGCTTTTACCCCACGTTTCCCCTCTGTCTTCCTGCCCCCAAGTGCTGCTTCTCAGATGCCAAGTCAGTCTCTTGGTTTTAGAGGAGTTCCTGCTACACTCTGGCAGAGGTCAAAGCGGGGGACAGGAAGATTGTAGTTGCCCCTGTCGCTACTCCAACAAGAGGAAAAATGTAGGAAAAAAAGGTCAGGCAAAAGTCTGAGGAGGGGAGATGGTGCTCTTTGGCTGCTCAAGCCCCACCCCCTGCAGAATTCTGAAGGGGACACAGGAAGGGGGTCCCCCTTGGCTCCCTAGAATAGCTCAGAATCTTTGGATTTAATGTAGCCTTAGAACAAGAACATTTCCCCGTTTTCCCAGAAAGGCCCTAAAGCTTGGCCTACTCCTTTCTAGAAGTCAGCTTTTCTTAGTTGTCTCCGGGACCGCCTGGCCCGCGTACGCGCGCTCCAGCTCCGCCGCCTGCCCCCGGCCGCCCGTTTACCCTCTTGCTGCGGAACAGGCCGCGCCTGCGCGGTCCGTGGTGGCTCCTGGAGCTCACCAGGCTGCACTGCCCTCTGAAGCTCCTGGAGGTCGCTCCGGGGTGCTCCCAGGAGGCCCGGCCGTTTGGGGCCCTCATACTGTACCTCTGTCCTTCCACGACCCCAGGTCCTGGAGGGGACTCTGGGACACACGATGTGACGCACCCAGGACCCAAGATCTCAGACAGCACCGCTCACTGCAGAAAAAACTCATCATCCTGGATGCTAAAATGGGCTTAGGGCAGCCCCGGAGTCCGATGGATGTCCCAGCGGGGGAGAAGGCCATCAGCAGTGGCCCCGGGGAAAATATTCGTACCCAAACCTGGGGGTTGTAGCAGAAGTGGCCTGGCCTTGAGAGTGCAGGGAGCTGATGGCCAAAGTCTGTGTCAGGCACAGTTATCCAGCTGGAGGCACGGGGAAGCGTGCGGGGGGTGGGGGAAGGAGGCCAAATCGTCTTAGGCAGCCCCCACCCCCAGGCCGACCGCCTTCTCCCTCCGCCATTTTACTTCTATGGCCCCTGCTCGTGCAGGCGTCTTCTGCTTCCTCTTCATTCCCCCCAGAACGTTCCTCCTTTCCCAGTGAGGTGCAAATGACTGATGACAGCAGAGGGATAGTGCCTCAGAGCTTTCTCCCAATCACCCTCTCCAGATAATTGTTTATGATGGAAAATTCCAGTCATATAAAAACAGAATACTATAACGAACCCCCGTATAGCCATCACCCAGCCTCAACAATGATCAACTCAGAGCCAGTGCAGTTTCTTCTCTGCCCCCCAAACCCTCCACCCCCAGGGGCATTGTGAAGCAAATCCCAGGCATCATTTCTTTTCAGTATAGGCAGGACTTTCTTGACGACCTGACCACGTCACACGTGGGTGAAGAGTCTCCGGTGGCCTGAGAGAGTGCAGGCAGCCTGGGGGTTGGACAAGGCTCTGTGCAGTCTGCTGCCGCCCACGTTGTCAGCTTCCATCCGTCCATCATTTAGCAGAGCCCACCTACTCCTCTAGCCACGCCAAATATTGTTTTCCCAAATATTGTTTTTCTCATCTGTCATTTGGTACAAGCTCCTCTTGTTAGACTTACGACCCCACCCCTACCCCCAACACACACACACACACACACTTTGGGGCTTTTCTCTGTAGTTTTCTCTGAATTCTGAGATGGAGTTGACCAGGGCCCCCTCTGGGCTCCAGTGGCTCGTCGACACCTGTTTACAGCACTTATCAAACAGAGGGATATTGCTTACCCTCAAATACACACTGTCGTGGGGGTGTTCCAAATAAATACGAACGGATTTAACCACATAAAACAACTCTCATGAGCTTATAGTGGGAAAGTGGGGCACGGAGAGGCTTAGGTCCCCCAGCTGGTAAGTGGCAGAACTGGGGTTTCAAACCCAGGTGATCTGGTTTCTTAACCACCCTCTAAGGCTGCTTATTCTAGTACAAGTCCTGTATTTGTCACATACTTGTGGCCCTCTACAAGCCACAAAGCCTTTGAGAGCAGGGGCTGGGGCTTATCTCCTTGGGTCTCCAGTGCTCATGCCTGTATCTGGCACATTTTGGGCCTGAGCACCTATCGTTGAACGCATGAAGGAGTATAAGGCACTCTTCCTAGTCATTTGGAGAAACTCCAAGGCACGACGCCTCCTAGAGGCAGTTATCATTTCCCCAGGATCGAGGTCTCAGGCTAAACAGTATTCCCCATCTTTTTTCCACCCACCACCACTGTGGGTTATGGTGCACCCCCTTGAGGGAGGGCTCCCTATGGTTCTCACCTGAAAGAGCATGCTTTGGCGGGGGTGGAGGGCAACTGAATGCGGACTGGTTTTACGGGTGGAATTTGAAGAAGCTGCAGGTGTTTTGGATATGCCCTTCGGGCCCAGCGTCTTGGTTGAGAAGCACTGAGCTGGAGAGAGAAGGCACCAAGACAAAATTCCAGGCAACAGTCAAGGATGGGGGGGCAACTTGAGGATCTTGGGGACAGGGTCTTTCTCCCATTTTTCTCCCTCCTCCCAGGCTCTTCTAAAGGCCACTCCCAACCTAGGAATGGTTGACCTAGGCCAACGGGAGTGACGAGCATTACTTTTCTTGCAGAACACATTTTTTCCTTTTCCCCTTAAGTCTAGTGGAACTATTATGGGGATTGATTGCACATTTGAGCGAATTCCTGCGAGGAGACAGGAAAGCGTGAATGTTTACAGCCTCCTCTGACCTGATTCTATTTCAAGGACACGGGTCATTAGCTGCTGGCAGCGGACAGAGCTGTATGCATACCTTCCAACTGTTTTGTAACCACAGTTGGACAAAACTTTTTTTTTTTTTGGTCCCTGAGGTGTTGTTATTATTTACTGGAAATTCTATTATCAAATCCCAGCAGCAAAAACCTTCCTTTTCTTTCTACGCAGTTCTCACTAATTAGAAGCTGTCATTATTCACTGTCTGGCTATAACCTAACTAATGACCTAGCTTAAGCCTTTGAAATGGGAAGACTTCTTATCACGGTTCTCTAGCAAAGACTACAAAAAATAAAAACCAGACCTTAATATCCAGTTGGACGGCTTACTAGTGTGACCTCAGGAAAGTAGCACTGCCTTTGTAGCTCTCATTTTCCTCCTTTATTGGTTGGGCTAGAATGTGACAATTAGGTTTTTTTCTTCCATTTCAGAACTGATGGGTAGTGGCTGCCTGGAATGCTCGGCTGGAAAGTGTAGTGGGAAATGGCGCTGTGATTGATTGTTGATGTCTGCTGAGGGCCAGGGAGCATAAGTGGCATAATTCACCAAGTGTTTGCCAACTCTGGGTTTGCAAGGTCCTAGGGCTGTCCCTGTAGAGATATACAGAATGTACTTAATGTATGAGCTGGCCTTAGAGGCAAGACCGACCAAGCAGGGGGTTCATGTTTCAGTGTGTTATTCGTAGATATAGTCCCCAAAGCCTCCAAAAGATGTGGAAATCCTGAGAGCTTTGGTGCAGCCCAGAATTTTTTATGTCCTGGATGAGCCTGACACCTAGAAAGAGAATTCCTCCTGGTATACTGTTGGTAGGCTTTTAGATCCCCAGGGCCTGGGCACATTGCTGAGTGAGGGTAGGTGGGGGGCTCAGCTCAGGGGCATCCCAGGAAGAGAAGGACTTTCTGTTGTGTGTGGTGTTAGAGTACTGAGACAGACAATTAGGATTCCCGTAATCTGTAAGATTAGGAAGGGTCCAGATAGCCCTCTAAAGGACACACTTAAGACATCTTCTCAGTCTTAGAGAGGTTCTAGAACTTGTTCAAAGTCACGTGGGATGGGGAAGAGGGAGCTGACCTATACTAAAAGCCTCCTATGACCCAGGCACTTCATGGAGTAAGAACTCATCCTTTCCAACGAGCTTGGTGGGAGGCGGGTAGTAGAAATACAGTAGTATTGTTTCTTTTTTTTTTTTTTTTTAAGATTTTATTTATTCAACAGAGATAGAGACAGCCAGCGAGAGAGGAAACACAAGCAGGGGGAGTGGGAGAGGAAGAAGCAGGCTCATAGCAGAGGAGCCTGATGTGGGGCTCGATCCCATAACGTCAGGATCACGCCCTGAGCCGAAGGCAGACGCTTAACCGCTGTGCCACCCAGGCGCCCCAGTAGTATTGTTTCATAGACAAGGAACCGGCGATGCAGAGTCATTGAGTAACCTGCAGGCAGGAGCGGGTGGGTCAAAGTCAGTCTTTCTGACAGCTCTGGGCTCTGATCGCTGCATACTTCATGTCAAGACTTCTGGGTGTTTGGTAATGGTCAATGCCTTTGGACCCCAGGATCTCCGTATTTGTGACAAGGGAGTTTTTTTTTTTTTTTTTTTAAACCAAACATTAATTATATGGGTGTTTGTGGGCCAATGGCTAACCTAAATAGTTGCAAAGGCAATTTTTTTCATAACTTTAAATTTTTACAAATATAATTCGATAAAATTTAATAAAAATTACTTGTGTGACATATTTTCCTTTAATACTTTATGTTAATCAAATGCATACCATAATAGATTTGATAGTTGTTCAAACAGAGAGTTCTCGGGATTTTGGTATTACACAACTTTAAGCTGAGACTACACTCAGAAACAAGTTTAAAAAATGGTATTACCAAAGCATGGGGGTAGTTAAAAAAAAAAAAAAGGAAAGAAAAAAACAACAACCCCCAAACAGCAACAATTAAAAACCCATGCAGGGTTGCTGTGCTGTGGGAAATCACGTGTTTTCACTGCCATAAATCTTTACTGAGGCCAAACCTAAAAACTAGTCCTAGAAGGTGAAGGCATTCTGGAAAAAATACAGCAATTCCAATGTACTATGGTTTTTTCTTTAGCAACATAACCTCCAAAGAGTACAATCTATTCTAGAATTGCAAGTAAAAAAATTGATGGAAAACTTAAATATTCTTGGTGAAATTTAGATCTGTAAAATTGTACCAATAAAAACTGGGTTCAATCAAAATACCGGAGAAGATTCTGTTAAAAAACAACATTTAATCAAGTAAATTTAAAGATCAGATTGGCTTTATTAAACAATTCAGGGATCATGCAACATGCCTTCTAGCAAGTAAGGGGAGCTCCACTGGGCTAAATAAGAGAAAGGTTTTAAAGGCAGAGAGGGGCGCCTGGGTGGCACAGCGGTTAAGCGTCTGCCTTCAGCTCAGGGCGTGATCCCGGAGTTGTGGGATCGAGCCCCACATCAAGCTCTTCCGCTATGAGCCTGCTTCTTCCTCTCCCACTCCCCCTGCTTGTGTTCCCTCTCTCGCTGGCTGTCTCTGTCTCTGTCGAATAAATAAATAAAATCTTTAAAAAAAAAAAAATAAAGGCAGAGAGTGGGCATTTAAAAAAAAAGAAGTTATTGGCAAGGAATGCATTGTTTAGACAAGGTTGCCCTCTTAGGGGCGGTGGAAAGGGTCTATCAGTAAATTTCCTAGTATTGGCCAGGAAATTCCATGTTGACTGGCTAAATATTACATTTCTGAAGGGTTGAAACTGCAGTTAGGTTAGGTATTAAGTCTTGGTTTAATGATTTAGGGCCTAAACCAAAATGATGCTATTTTGGGCTTATGGTTTTCTTTTTTAACAATTCCCAATAAATATTCGCAATAGCAACTGTGGTGGGTAAAAATTTTGATACGGATACAAAACAAAACTTAGTTGATGAGTTGAGCTTCTATTTTATTTTATTATATTTTAAAGATTTATTTACTTATTTTAGAAAGAGAGGAGCGAGTGAGTGTGGGGGTGGGGGAGAGGGGCAGAGGGAGAGAGAATCCTGAAGCAGATTCCCTGCTGAGCAGGGAGCTGATGTGGGGCTCGATTTCAGGACCCTGAAATCATGACCTGAGCCTAAATCAAGAGTCGGATGCTTAACTGACTAAGCCACTAAGGTGCCCCCCATTCTAAAATTAATTCAGCAATGTCTCTATGAAAATTTCAATAAAATAAAAATGGTTAAAAATTGTTCTCTATAGACAATTGATCAAAGATTTAAACCAACCTAATGAGAGTTGCCTGAAATCAGCACTGGTGAAATTAGCATTAATCTCATCGTGACAAAAATATTTACATTCTCAAACATAGATCAAAAATACCATCGGGGCCGTAAACATCACTGCGTTGAATGCAGCGCTAAAATGTCTGTGTCTTTTCCCTACATATAAAGCAGTTTCTAAATCCTCATCTCTGAGAAGTGGGATTCATTTTGGAAGGAAGATGAGAGCAAGCATGGATTTTCAGTTTTCCTTAAAGTTGACTGTTTGCCCTCAGCCCATCAGCTATGCTGATGGAGAAAAAGACCTTTAAATCTTCCTCTAGGGAGAAACCCAGCTATGAGGACAATGCCAGCGGATGTTCATCAAAGAGGCACCTCGGAGCATGGTTTTGGGGATGTGGTATTCCGTGGTTGTGGCTTGCAGAAATCCCTTCCAGAGAACGGCCAAGGTTTGCCCAGGGAGAGACCCAGAGACACAAGAGAGGCAGTCCCCTTAAAGCCAGATTGTATGTGGTAAAATGCCCATCCATGTGGAATGGGCTGAAGGAAGAGTCCCAAAATTTAGCTTCAGTAGTTTCTCTTCACATGGAGACCATTTAAAAATTGAGGCCAAAGGGACTTCTCTGCTTGAATTTTTACATCTGCACTGTTGTGGGTGGGGGATAGGAGGTGTGTGTGTGTGTCACAGAGAGAGAGAGAGAGAGCGAGAGAGCGCGCGCACAGGTGAAAAGGCAACATTGGCTGAAGTGCAGCCACCTTGACCTTGCAGACTGAATTCTACTTGACAGAACTGTAGTGGCTCGAAAGCAGGGGCGATTTTGTCCCCCGCTTCCACCCCTGACCCCCCCCGGGTATGTTTGCCAATGTCTGGAGACATTTTTTGGTTTGTTGAAACTTGTCCCTAATGGGTAAAAGCCAGAGCTACTGCCAAACACCCTATAATACGTAGGACAGCACCTACCAACAAATAATTTCCCAGTCTCCAATGTCCATGGTGCCAAGGTCGAGAAATCCTACAACGGAGACCCCAAACTCAGTCAGGTGCAGCTGGGTGCATGCACTTTCTTACGGAGAAGTGTCAGTTTAGGAAGCCAGAAGACGCCCAGCACTTGCCTGACTTCGGTGTTTTCACCCCGCCTAATGGCCCGTGTGGTCCCTAATTGTGAGTGCTGGGACTTGGGTAATTATGTAGCTCATGGAAGAAGGTAAAAAGTGATCCTTACGAGCTCAGATTTGGGTAACAGAATGACTCAGATTTAGTCGAATATTTTGACACTGTGTGACCTTGGGCATGTTACCGAACCACTCTGGGCCTCACACTTCTATTTATAAAATGGGAATAAAGTGGTTCCCAACCTCAGCGAGTTGTTATGAAGATTAAATGAAATGTATACAAAGTATTTAGCATTAAAGTGCATGCACATAGTTGTCAATAAAGTGTTTGGATTTGTGGTCAGAACAGGTAAGAAAGTTAACAGAATGAAGAACCCAACCAAGCAATAAGGAGAGGAGCTGACTGCAGTCCAGAGGTATAGAGAAACCGGCTGTAACTCAGGTGGGGCTACAAAAGTCATCATTCAAATGAGGAGACCGAACTTGGAGAGATTTCAAGTTAAAAAAAGGAATGGATTGCAAAATTAAACCCCAGCCAGGAGGCTTGGGCTGGGTGAGGAAGGGGCTCTCCGCGGATAGGAAACGGACTTTGACTCAGTCTGAGTGCCACGTGACGGCTGCTGGCGTCAGGAGTTCTCTTGTGTGTAGCGGTCCTGTCTCGCGTTCTGGGGTCCATCCTCTAAACGATAAATAGCGGTACTGTGACGCATGCTCAGTCACCTCGTCCTGCCAGAGATGGTAGGTCTGCTCGTTAGGCGGCAAGGTGATATTGAAATATAGAGATAATAAGGTAAATCGAATTGATAGCATTAATATTTTGGTGTGGCTTAGGAATAAGTTTCATAATCACTGGGATGTTTTGTGTGCATTTGTGTTTTAAGATACTTTATTTTTTTTTTTAAAGATTTTATTTATTTATTTGACAGAGAGACAGCCAGCGAGAGAGGGAACACAAGCAGGGGGAGTGGGAGAGGAAGAAGTAGGCTCATAGCGGAGGAGCCTGATGTGGGGCTCGATCCCACAATGCCGGGATCACGCCCTGAGCCCAAGGCAGACGCTAACGACTGCGCTACCCAGGCGCCCCTAAGATACTTTAAATAAATCTGGCATATCAGGTCATCAGATTAAAATTTGACATGTGTAATTTGTATTAGACTCATATTCATTTTAAAGGTATAGTAGACTTTTATTGTTTGTAAATAGTATTTAAATGTAGGAGAAAATCTGGCTTATAATATTTTATTTGTTTGATGATTAATAAGAATTATCAAGTGTATAGGGAAGATTTTGTTTTTTAGGTTTGTGAGTCTGTCAGGCTTTTGGAGTATTTCAGAAAATTAGGTATGCTAACTGTGAAAAATTTAAAAAGTGCCCAAGGGAATTTAATTCATAAGTGAGGTTAACCATTTAGAATTTAATCTTTTAAACTTATCAGTTACTTGAGTATAATCAAAGAAAACAGTGACTGTGAATTCTTATTTTTATATAAAATATTAAATTTATAACAAGCCCTCTAAATTGAACTTAAAGGCTTAGGAAACACTAGGCTTTTAAATTTCCAAGTTCAATACATTTAATTAATAAAAATCCAATAGTTTGTATAGTCCTTTTAATGTATGAGGTCCGTCAGACATTTAAAAGCTCAAATGACATTAGTAAGCATTCAATAAGTGGTAGTTGTAATGAACAGTAAGTTTGCTTGTCTTTTTGTTACTTTGAATCCCTGCAATGAAACCTTTATGACTGTGTGTCTATTTCTTGAGACCCTGAGGGTCCTGATTAGCTGAAGGTAAGGATTATTCCCAAAACAAAACAACGTTGGTTGTTTTTTTTTTTTTTTTTTGAGTCAATAATTTTATTACTATCATTTTTCACACCGAGGAGACTTAGTTACATAAAGTGATATTCTATGAGTTGATTACTAGTAGTAGAAGCACAAAGGTGTGGAAAGTGTAACAGGAACACAGTGAAGAAACTAACGCCCTTTATCAAATGAAGTTCATGTGACAGAAACACATTACTGCAAACAGCCTATGTACAAATAAATAGAGCTTTCAGTCTATGTACAGACATAGTCACAGAGAATAAACTGACGCAAAATCTCCATATATCTGTCATCCGGTGAAAACTGCGTGTAATAAACAAAACACACAGAAAATGACAAAAATAATTTGGAAGTGCCTCAGTTGGATTCGTTGGGGGTAAAGATAGGGGTTAAAACGCTTCTTTACAATGGAGGCGAACAAAGGAAGTGTCAGATGACATCTATCCCTAAAAAGATCCTTTACAAAAATGGCATTCTGAGATTTTTAATGTAATGTATCCAAAAAAGAGTTTATTTGTTCTCGGGCAAATGGCTACATTGGGGTCAGTGTCGACCACATTTCTCTGTTTTACCAACACGCATAGAACAAAAATATAATTTCTCTTTCCTCTAGGGCTAGCAGCAACTGCATTAAATATCCAGGATGGTAGTTTTTGCTACTCCAATTTTTGATGGCTCTTTGAGCCTGCAGATTGCTTGAAGATAGAAGCTCTTGCTTCTGGAGTTTTCTGACTTGAGCAGAAGAAACATCTGGGCTAGGTGCAGGGCACAAATATGGACTTTGTGTGCAGGGTTCAACAGGGCCGTATGTCAACAGGGGCTCCCGGATAAACTCTTCAGACCACAAAACAGTCCCCAACAAGAACATCACTGGCTCTGGGTCTGGACCCTTTATCTTAGGGCAAATGGCCATTTAAGCATCAAATCGATGGGGTCATTCATTTAATATACATGTTTATTCTCTATTGATTATTTAGGTACCCAGTGAATATTTTTAGGCTATTAAGTGCTTTTTGGTCATTCTTTTGGCTTTCCCTCAAATTATACAGAAAGTTGTGGTCAAGTGAAATGCTGAAGGTTTTAGTTGTGGGGACCTCTGTGTGTATAGGTAAGTAGCCTACCAGAATGGTCAGAACTTGTGTATTTTAGCAGAAGAGGAATGCATTATGAAGTGTTATTTTCTATGTCCTCCCAAGGAAGGTTTATAATGTCGGCATAAGAAATCATCAACAAATTGTATATCTATATTTGCCATTTTTATAAGGGAACTTCTTAGGCCCATCCTACATTTATATAAAAACTCAAACAAACCTTAAGTTTCCCAGGTATTTATTTGCCTAATTATCCATTTCACTCTCCATATGGGTGAACCTTGCTTTACATAACAAATGGATTCCTGAAAAATAATAAACCTATATTTAGAGAAAAACTTTCAGTATAGTATTGGAACTTGCTATGTAAAGAAACTGTGTCACACGCTACTTTGAAGATGAAGAATGCTTTTGTGAAATGAATAATCTCTTTCATTTTCAGTGTTTTATTAAAGTACACATCTAAAATTTAGCAGGTTAGGATTGTCTAAAACAGTCATTGTATGCATTAAAAAACAGAACAGATAAACTCCAATTTACAACAAACAATACAAAACAGGAATGACTCATGACTGCTTATTGATTGACGATATTCAGAAGCCCTGAATATATGTATTATTGGTATTTTATGGCTTTAATTAAGACAATTGTCTCTTATGAAGTACTATAAAGTGCAATATTAAAAAATTAAAAACCCAAAAGGCATCCATTGTCCCTCAGTTTTATCCTGATGAAAAGAATTGGAGATTCATTTAATTAAATGCCAAGGAATTATCTATCCTTACTGCATGCATGTGATTCGATCCTTAAAATTACTTAATTCAGGGATTCAGACTTAACTCACTCCTTGTGTGCGCATGTGACATGATTTAAAACATTAGTATTCTCTTTCCGTGAGCGGACTGTTCTAAGAACTGTCAGTCCCAAGGCCTTCGCTACTTACGGATCCATTATAAAGGGACACGCAGCCCAGCATGTGAGAATGCGGGAGCAAATTCCCATCCTTTTGGTAAGCTGGAGCCCAGTTTGCTGGGCCAGGACCCAATCTACAATCACGCAATTCCTATCCAGCCTAGCACACGAGGAAGGAAATGCACTGCGATACCAGGTGATAAGAGGAGGTCCACCCACCTCTCCTATTTCCTATTGAAGTGGAAATACAAATTCCTTTTGGTAAATCAAAGCACGTAGAGCATCTGAACGATCTCCAGTGGTGTCTCCCCCCCACTCTGAGTTCTTTGTGAGGTGGAATTATGACCTTAAAAATGAAGCTCATTTGCTTGCCTCCCCGGGCCTCACGATCATGCCACAGCCCGAGTTCACACTTTTCTCCCCGGGATGAATGCCTGTTAGTGCTGACGTATCAAAAGGCCTACCGGTGCTCGGAAGGTATGTCTGTGACTCTACTCTCTTATGGTTGTGAGTTCTGTTCACATTGTACTAGCAATCAGGAGGGATTTTTTTTCCCCTAAGAAACTGCCAATTACATGAAACAGAAATTGTTGGGGGCAGGGCCCAGCATTTTTGGATATTCACATTAATGAGGAGGTGCAGAAAATGCTCATTGGACTTGCCAAGGGCAAGCAAACCAGGGACTGCTGGTAAGAACGTTGAAGTGGAGTGAGCACTGCGTCCAACTTGAACTTGAAAGCTGGAAGTGGCATTAGAAATAAACAGACTGAGACTCCAAAAGGCCGAGCCGGGAGTGGCTCATAGGAAAAATGGCTAACCAAATGCACTGGGGCAGCCTGAGAAATGCACCGGCTTCAGCTCAGTGTCTTGGAGAAGAGATACCGAGGTGATAGGGAACAGAAGATGCATGTGAATTAGCAACGAAGTGTGACTTTCTAAAAGTAAGAGCAACAGAGGGGTGCAGGAAAAGGGAGCGAGACATTAGGTTTGCGACGGTCAAGTCAGCCCTGTTCAGAACCGACGTGTGTCATGATTAGTTATAAGGTTCTATAATTTAGGAGCGACCTAAAGCATTTAACAAGGCTGAGTGGAGAAGGACTACAAAAATTAAGAGGGTTAGGAAAAAAGGACTCTGAAGTAAAACTCGAAAGATACTTTTGATGAAAACAGATAAAAGATCACATAGTGGTGTCTCCAACTGTGTCAGGGGTACGGTACATGGCAAAGAGCGCCCTGACACAGTGCTTTTATACCCCTCAAAAAGACATAGGTGGAGTCATCAACTTGTTGGGCTAGGGTTAACCTGTTGGTTGGTAATGTTAATAGCTGATGAAACCCGGTTCCGCTAGGAACACCTACGCCAGGACCCCTCTCCTACGAAAGAATTGTCCTTCTGATGAGGGTAAAAGATGGGAAGAACTGCCTTAGAGAATTAAACCTTCAGCAAACGCAATGCAGATTGCATGGCACTCTTCCAGACTTAGGTAGTTAGCTGTGTTTTCTTTTTTTAATTCTTTAAAGTTTTCCACTCTGTCAATCATTTAGTGCAAGTGCTCTGGCTTTAATGTGGTGTTTCACGCAGTCTCCCTTGTACACTCACTTGAACAGAGTTGTCTCTCCAGCTGTAATTACACGGTCATTTTTGTCTCTAAGAAACTGGCTGACTTGTGGATTCACTTTATCATTTTTAGCTCTCTCTTGCTGTTTTTAAAGGACACTTTCACCGGTCAGATGAAAGACCACTGTGGAATTCAGGTGGTTCTGAGCAAGGCTGGTCCCCCGGGGGGTGGAGAAGGCATGGAAAATGGCAACACAGACATTGTTTGGAGGGGGGTGTCTGGGTGGAAACAGGTGTTACTTCCATACCAAAAATGAGTGCACCTCTGCTTTCTACAGATGCCTGAATTCTCCTGGTGATCACGTGCCATAACCCCAATGAAGTGAAAAGAAAAAACAAAAACAACCCCCCCCTCCCGGAAAAACAAAACCCCCAAACATTGCAATATTGTAATGATAACAGAGTGGTGAGTGTTTATTGCTTTTCTTGTTTGTTACATAGTTCAAAGAATATGGAGCTGTGAAATTAACAAGGATACACAAAGAGACAGAGGCAAGGAGCTAGGCTGAAATAGTGGGGCAGGGGCACATGACCTTTTCGTCGGAAGGCCTTCTAGAGAAGGGAAGATACTTTTCTCTGGGACTTGATGCAGGTTTTTATAATTGGTTGAAAAAATCTGAAATTCGTAATTATTTTAAACTATGTGGGGATATATAGCAATGTGACACTGGTTTTCTTGGGAATTGCAGAAGTAAATAAATTTTTCCTTCCTTTTCCTTATGCTTCATTTTTTCCCCACTAATTCTCTTTCAATGGCAAAACCCTTACTTACTAATTAAAGACAGTACTGTTGAGGGAGGTTTAGGAGTTGAGGATGTGTCTCTTTAAAAATATTAAGCCAGGTGTTTATGTAAGATCTGGCTTAGCAAGAATGAGCATCAGCTTCTGTATCAAGCCTTTAGGAGATAGCCAATTTCCCCAGAAATCACCCTGCGGACAGTTTCCCTTTATTTCTTCTGGAATAGAGCTGCCACTTCTAATATGGCCACTTAATTACTGGAGTGACAATGTGTCCGGGTGCAAGGAAGCATGGCATCCTCGTAATCGTGGGTGTGTGTGTTGGCAGGTGCAGGGAAGAAAGCATACTGAAGCTTCTGGAAATGATTCTATTCAGATCCAGCCTAGCAATCTCAGCCGAGCACTGAACGGAAGTCCCCTCTTCTGCAACCGTGTCTCTGGCCAGCCGCTCTAGCTGTTGTCATTTGCCTGGTCAGCTTTCTGTTAAGGTGGTCTGTGGGGGGGGCCTTCCCTCTATGGCTCATCGCCCACCTCCCTGTTATGGAGGAGTTTAAGAGCTGTGAGCGGCGGTGGGGAGTTTGCCAACTTTCTCCTTGCCCAGGAAGGGATGTACATTAATATTATCAAATGTCTCATCAGTGAGGCAGCTGTGTTTTGCTGAAAGGCCTCCAAACCACCTGATTCATGTCTTTCCTAGAAAATAAATTATAATGGCCCTTCTCAGGTGGCACCTGTTAGAAGCCTTACAAAGCATTTTCCCTGACTATGAATCAGGGCCTGCCTCTTTTTAGAATCTTCTGGGCAAGCCTTTAGGATATTCTGCCGCATCTGCCAAACTGAAAAATAGCCGTACGCCTTGGTCTGTGCACGTGTCCTGTGGCGTCTGATCTATCCCACTGCTGGGCTTGGCTCAGGTCCTGGGAGACCACAGAGATGCCATCTCATCGCCAGCTTCAATGCTCCAGGAACTAGTCGGGTTCAGAAGGCAGCTGGACCCAGCAGGGGCATTTAGAAGGTTCTATTTGGGCATTCTCGGTTTGAGCCAGCTTGCTCTCCTGTGCGGAGGCTGCCCAGGGTGACCAGGGAGGTGACGGGCAAGCAAGGCCGGCTTGGTTTGTTGTGGCTAACTGGAACCATCTGGGCACAGCTTGTTTGTTTTGGATTGGGAGGCAAGAAGGTGGTTCTAGAACTTTTGATATTTATATACCCTGCTACAAGAAAGCAAACAATATCTGCGGTCTAAGCTTTTCTGTTGTGTCTTCTTTGCCTGTACGTCAGCACTGGGGCTATGGCTGGCCATTTCCAAGGTTGTAACTCTACTCTTGGAGTGGGAAAGCATATGGGATGGGGCGGGCTGTGTAGGGTTGTACATACGTGTGTCCAGAACAAACCTTATGAGGTCAGGAAGAGATGTTCCTTTTGGTTGGTGGTGTGTGTGACTTTTCTTTTCCTTCATTACGACAAACTTGATGTGCCCTGCTTTTGAATCCTGAAGGTGACAGGTCAGAGGGTGATGATGTAAGCGTGTGTACATACAGATCTGGTATAGGGATATATCTATATGCATATACACAGGCATGCAGGGGAAGTGCTAGAGACGACCTGCTCAGGAAACTTCCTTATAATTATGTTAGTGATTTGAATGCTTTTCAAGATCCACTGCTGCATTCTAGGCACTGCTTTCTGGACTTGGCCTAGCCCAACACGTGACTTCACAGACGGCCTGAGGCCAGCAGGGGAAGAGGAAGGGGCCTGCACGCCAGGCAGCCAGGGAACACGGCTGTTGTACATCCTGCTTGGCGCTCCTCAGAGGGGCGGGACTGGGCTCCTAAACCCTGCGTCCTCAGGTGCAACTTTTCCTGAATCACCACCACATTTCCTGTGAAGTGGAGCTCCCCAGACAAGTAAAATGCTCTGCGGCCTCTTGGATGGGTCTTCACTGTGAGCTGGGAATGCCTGGGAAGGAGTGCGGAGGTGGGGAAGCATCAGCAAGTGCTGGAACAAGAACGGGGCTACAGTGGGCCTCCCTCATCCTTTTTGGTTTCACGTAGTTTATCTGCAGCTGAGTTAAAGTCACCTATTCAAACCTTGCTTCAAATAACAGACCAGCCAATAATACATACTCACGCAATAACCCAGTTGGCTCCCCTTTGAGTAAAGCCCCAGGAAAACCACCAGAAGTTTTGACCAAAAGTTCACTTACCCATTCTCTTTCCTTCTAAGGAAGTAGCACAGATTCTTGCCTCAATACAACACCCTGCCCTTGATGAAGATGCCCTTCTCACACAAGTGGCTACCTGACTTTTCAGAGTTGGAGAGACTCGAAAGCTCACCTCCTATGCGGCAGCCATCTTGCTTTCCTGTTTTCCGAGGGAGCCTCCGCTCAGAAGCGCCCTCTGCTGGCGAGTGAAGGGCACTGACGGGCACTGCCTGGTACAGCCATGCTCCGTGGAGGGAGCTGGGGTTTTGTGGAAGGAATACTGAGCTTGATCTGGGGCTGCCAGGTCGCCCTTCCTCTCTATTTAGTTGTGAGTCGTGCCTCCTGACTCCCCAGGTTAGGAGGGACGTGCCCACAACAGAACCACAGCAGGCATCAGGGATACAATAGACTGGAGACGAGAACACATGTCGTATAGTTCCCCGTATGTGGCGTGTGCCGCCTCAGATGGAAGATGGGTGCAGAATAACGGGCCACCCTCTGTTTACTTTTTCAACTGATTGGAAGGAAAGCATGACTTGGGGTATGAAGCCTCTATTTTTTCATCAATTTAGTTTGCCCCCCCCCCCATGGTTTTATTTTCTGTAGCCACAGACCTGAGAAATCATACAAGGTGTCAAACAGAATTGGGGGGAATGAATGAAATGAAAATGTCACATGAATGCTGAGCAAAATCAGATCAAAACCTTGGAGTGACTGGCTTGAGGCCAGCGTGAAGGAGTCTTCAGTGGACTCTATGCTCAAAAGAGTCCCACATGGGGTCCCGATGGAAGAAGAGTCACAGATTTTGCACGGGTTTTAACCAAATCCTGGTCCTGGCACCACTAGATGGATGACTCAGAAACCTTCCCGGGTGCGCTGAGTGTTCAAATGCCTTTCCAAACATCTCTAAGCTGCCTCAATCCAAGCAGTATTGATCAGAATCAGTTTAGTTCTATTGGTGGAATAAGGATTTCTTTAGACACTGAAGCCCTTTATGAACCACATTGGAAGATGCTTTAAAGAACTACGCCCTTATATTCCCATTAGGCGGCAAGTTCCACTGAACCTCTCTACTGGATGATATTTCCTCTTACATATCGCAGGCTCTCTTGGCAGGCATTTTGATTATATGTGAGCCCTTAGCATCAAAATACACCCAAATGACAATCAGAGCTAGACTTGTCCCCCCTCTTTTTGGGTGATAATGGGACATGCATTAGAACAATATAGGTTCAGTTTATATTGTCTCGTCCTAGAAGAGCACTAATTTGGTTTGCAGTTATATTTTCTACTTGC
This sequence comes from Ursus arctos, assembly GCF_023065955.2. Lineage (NCBI taxonomy): Eukaryota > Metazoa > Chordata > Mammalia > Carnivora > Ursidae > Ursus > Ursus arctos. Next base: position 13,447,196 of record NW_026622852.1, read on the forward strand.
ATGCTGGGGCAATATATATAAAAAAAAAATTCAAAAAACCCCAACCCTGGTCACCTCTCCCCTGCCCCCAAAGCAATATCCACCCAGTCTGGGTTTTACCTCTGTCTGTCCCAAGTAACCACATGGGTTTTGGTCAGTGCGCCCCAGTGGGCGTGGGTGGGTAGTCTTCACCGTTTGGCTGGTGGGAATGTTTTGGAGGTCTCAGCTCAGGGTCCCTACAGACCCTCTCCACCAAGGCCTCCTTCCTGCAACATATTTCTCTAAAATATCCACCTTACCAGGCAGGATCCCAATAAGTCCAAGGTAGGCTGAAGGTTACAGCAATGATTCTATTAGTTCACCTCTTGCACTTAAGAGGTAAAGCTCAGACTGAAGGTTGATGCCCCTCTTCAAATAGGTGCTATAAATATACTGGAGCTATCCCTGAAAAGATGCATTTGTATTTATATATATATATATGTGATGATTTTATATATATATATGTATATATATATACATAAAATTTTTCTTTCTTTGTGTTCGTATACAGGTATGTATTACTCTATAGGAATGAAAGGAGAGGTATAACACAGGAACAGGCAGGGGTGTGTTCATGTGCATCTATTTATAATTTGTATATTTCGTACGTGTATATAGAGAGAGCCTCTGTCATTGTTTGCATCATTACAATGACTGTACCTCCGACCAGCGAGGAGTACCCGTCAGTGGTGAATGGAGAGAAGCCCCACGTGGGCGGTTCTTGCATGGTCTCTCGCAGGAAGCTGTTCCAGCAGGCAAGGTTGGCAGCAGCTCGTGAAATGAGTGGGGCCAGCGTAAATCCATCCATCCTCCAATCCGCCAAGGAGGGACGCTGTGAAGTGCCCATGGCTGTGTGCCAGCTGCCTCTTCTGGAGAGGTCAAGGAGCCTAGAACCCGGGGCAGGGAGGGACCATCCATGCTGTGAGTTCCAGATATGGCTTTTCCTACTAGATGGAGACAGGGCACACCAGAATTCTGTCTTCGAGGAGGACACTGACCACCAGGAACACAAAGTAGAGGCCGAACATGATGAGGCCCAGCACTTTGTTCATCCGCCATTTGCAGAGCGCAATGGAGAGGATGACGAAGAGCAGCATGATGAAGAGGAGGACGATGGCACAGAAGAGGCCATTGCTGCTGACAGCCACAGGTTGGAACCTGTGAATGATGGTGTATAGGAGCCAGGGCAGTGGGAGCCTGTGAGGGATAGACGGGGGAGGCGTCAGACATGTTGAGGAAGGCCTGTGGCATAGCGTCAGCTTCTTGGAGTCTATCATCTGAAGAGGGTGTCGGGTTAGGTTCACTATGACTTGCGTGAGGTCGGCCCAGGAAATCACATAAGGAAGTCAGGTGAACATCAAAAACCTTTATCTATTTCCTTGATTGAATTAGGGAGAAGAGAGAATTTGTTCTACGGTCGAGTAAGATCAAAGCTGTGACCACTGCAGACGATTTTATTTATTTATTTATAATTTAAAAACATTTTTTTATTTATTTAAAGTTTGATTTATTTTAGGGGGGAGGGGCAGAGGGAGGGGGAGAGAGAGTCTTAAGCAGACTACGCACTGACTGTGGGGCTCGATCTCAGGACTCTGAGATCACGACCTGAGCCGAAACCAAGGGTCCCACACTTAACCCACTGTGCCACTCAGGTACCCCTATTTATTTATTTTTAGAGAAAGAGAGAGTGAGCACATAAGTGGGGGAGGGGCAGAGAGGGAGAGGGAATCTTAAGGATGGAGCCCAGCATGGGGTTTGATTCCACGACACTGAGATCATGACCTGAGTCCAAACCAGGAGTCAGACAACTATCCGACTGAGCCACCCTCGCACTCCAAAAGACTAGTATAACCACCGCAGGTGATTTCTGAATGTGATTGGAAATAATTGTGTGTTTCCTTCTTACGCTAAAAAAGTGAACTGGAAGATTCGTACAGGGCAGGAGAAGGAGCAGACAAATGGAGAAAAGGCGTAGAAATCAGTGGTGAAAATGGCAACATTATTTTTAGGAATGGAGAAAAGAATAGCAATGACTTAATTAACAATCTACCAGCCAGTAAAAATAAATGATACATGATATAATATAGCTGTCTGAGATTTATTTTGGAAAATATGGGAGAGCCTTTTAACTAAAAATTGGTCTTCCTGGAAAATTCGAGGGAGACAGTATCTTACATTTGTGATGTGATTTTTAAAAACTTCATTATGTATTTTTATACCTGTTCTCTCCCTTTGCTTTTGACTTTTAAAAATCTGGTAACATCTTTTGCTTTCTATCCGGAGTGACGACTCCGGAAGACATCAGAATGCTGTCAAGTGCACCCTGGGAGTGAGTTAGGACTGCGAGCGAGAGGAAAATGGCCGACAACACGTGACCCACGTGGCCTGCGCATCTCCAAGCCGCTGGGTGAGACACAGTTCTACCACTGAGCCTAATAATGGAACGTTGGCTGGGGAAACATGGACCCAGCTGCCCAGCTGGATGAGGCTTCTGCAGGATTTTAGCCTTTGGCTAAGGGAGATTCAGTTTTGGCCTGACCTCAGAGAAATGGAAGAAGAGGTGCTCTTTTTTTTTTTTTCCTAAAGATTTATTTATTTATTTATGTGACAGAGAGACAGCCAGCGAGAGAGGGAACACAGCAGGGGAGTGGGAGAGGAAGAAGCAGGCTCCCAGTGGAGGAGCCCGATATGGGACTCGATCCTGGAACGCCAGGATCACGCCCTGAGCCGAAGGCAGACGCTTAACAACTGCACTACCCAGGCGCCCCGAAGAGGTGCTCTTTTGAAGCACAAAGTTCTCCAAAGGAAAAGCAAATAGCTTGAGAGAAATAATGAGGTGAAAGGGGTAGTGAGTTTACACATCTGGTCTCTGCTGCTAGAGGCAGCAGGTGGAGGCAGAGCCCATGAGTTATGCATCTTTGAATACCCAGGGCCTGGCACCTGCAGGCCCCATCTGGGTATATATTTAACCTGGGCCAAGCTGAAGAGATTGGTACAACTGCCTCATGGCGGTCAACACAGGCGTTTTGCTTACTAGAGCTTGGCTGGGAGGCGCTGACTTCCTGCACCACGTCAGGAGGGGACGGGTTCCACAGGCCCTCTCAGGGCACGAGGTGCAATTCCAGCTTTCAGCAAGAGGGGGCAGCCCTGGCATCCTGCCTTGGGTAATGATAAGTGAGGAAAAGAGGGAGTGGGGTGTGTATGTGGGTGTGTTGGGGTGAAGTGCTGGAGAGGAGATGGTACAAACATGAAAACCTCCACTAGGGACTGGTAACGGGGAGCTCTTTTTCCACACTTCTGTCTCTTAGGAAGAAAAAGACCAAAACCACTGTTAAGCTAGACGTGCATATGTGCACACGCACATCCGATTCTGGTGAAGTTGACCTTGATGGCACTACAAATAGGTAAAAACCCTTTGCAGGAAAAATTATGTTTTTTCATGCCTTTTGATCTATCACTTCTCTTGTCAGGGATCAAACATAAGAAATATTTGAAATGTTGGGGCACCTGGGTGGCTCAATCGAATCAACATCCAACTCTTGATTTCGGCTGGGGTCATGATCTCAGGGTTGTGAGATCGAGCCCCAGATCCGGCTCTGTTCTGTGTGTGGCGCCTACTTGGGATTTCCTTTCTCTCTCTCCCCCTCTTCCTCTACCCCTTCCCTGCCCACGCTCGCTCACTCACTCTCCCTCAAGTAAACAAAAAAGAATATATATATGTGTATATATATATACATATATATATGAAATATATATATATTTGAAATATATATATTACTTGCAAATATAATTATTCAGAAAAATGATCATTTCAGTATTACTTTGAGTACTGAAAAATTGGGGATACCTTAAACTCTAATAAGAAAAAGCTAGTTAAGTAGCAAACTACTAAGTCAAGGTAATGTTATGTGGCCATTAAAAATCATAAGCTTATAATGATATAGGCAAATACTCTTGATGTAATTCTATAGTTAAAATGAAGGATGCACATAAAAATAGCAATTTTCAATTCAATTTCAATTTCAATAATGTAAACTATATATGAACTAAAACAGGATGGTGGATTATCCTTGATTTTTATTTATGCTTTGTATGTATTTTCTAAATCTTTTACCATGAGTATGGTTAATATTATAAGCAAAAGGAAAATGCCAGCAAGACTATGAAATACCTTTTATACTTAATATGCTGCTTAAAAGTTCATCAATTGGTATAAACTCTTTTTGAAATATACATCAATAGCCCTTAAAATGCTCATAATCTTTAATTCATTAATATTTCTTGACGGAATTTATCCTAATAAAAATAAAAGAGGAGGTTTTCTGCATAAAGGTCTCCAGTGATGCACCCATAATTGCCAAAAATTGGAAAAAAAAATGTGGCTAAACTGAAAAGCCACAGGATGAAATATTTTGAAGTGATAAACTGTTAATTATGAGAGCTATAAAGAAACTTGGAAAAATAGTTGATTTACTAACTAATAGATACCTACATTGTGCCAGGCATAAATGGCTTTAAAATGGAAAAATAAAAGCCCTCCAAAAGGACAAAACTGAATATTCATGAAGAAAACTTCGTGAAATATTTGGAAGAGAACATACAAAAATTAAATGTGGCTTTTGGGTTGGAGGGTTAGGGGTTATTTTTCTCTAAACTTTCATTTAACTTGTTACAATATATATACACGATGTAAGAACAGTGAACAAAAAGCATCTTGCAATTCCCTAGAATATTTATTTTTCAAAAACAGGACAAGTAGGTCTTATAATTTTTCCCAACTTGTAGGATTTTCTCTCTTTATGCTATAGCATATTTTATTTTCCTTTTTACAGGAGATTGACCGTGAAAACTATTCTAAACGCGTAGGCAGTACAACCGAGAAATACTGTTTCTGCGAGAGACACCCTTCCTTTAAAACATGTACCTTTTAGGGCATTCATTCATTCCTACATTCATTCATTCCGTCTGCAAACATTGGTCAATGCGCCACCATGCATTAGGCATGTATGAGGCTTCGGGGAGCTGTTGCTCTCGAGCGGTTCACAGTCTAGTGCGCAGACTGATAAACATGGCCATGCAAGAGTATGATCTGCAGGGGCGCCTGGGTGGCACAGCGGTTAAGCGTCTGCCTTCGGCTCAGGGCGTGATCCCGGCGTTATGGGATCGAGCCCCACATCAGGCTCCTCCGCTATGAGCCTGCTTCTTCCTCTCCCACTCCCCCTGCTTGTGTTCCCTCTCTCGCTGGCTGTCTCTCTCTCTGTCAAATAAATAAATAAAATCTTTAAAAAAAAAAAAAAGAGTATGATCTGCAGCGAGGACCCAGGAGCAAGAGCCCCCGGTCAGGCCCAAGGGTATCAGGGAAGCTGGGCTTTGACAGTGGTAGTGGAAGTTGGAGTTTTCCAGACAGAAAAGCAGGGAGGAGTCTTGAGTGAGAGGGGCCTGCGAAGGAAGGAAATATGGCAGGAGACGGAACCTTTGGAATTCAAAGGTGGTTAAGACGGTGGGAGCTCAGGGCAGGGTTTTATGCAGTGTTGTGGTGGAGAGTGCAGACTCTGGCCAAACCCCAGCTAGCTCATTTCCTAGTTTTGTGAACTCTGCGCCCTTCAGTTTCCTTATCTGAAAAATGGGGATCATAACACAGATGTCATAGGATCGTTGTGTGGCTTAAATGGATAAAAATCTCCACAAAGCAGGGGCGCCTGGGTGGCACAGCGGTTAAGCGTCTGCCTTCGGCTCAGGGCGTGATCCCGGCGTTCTGGGATCGAGCCCCACATCAGGCTCCTCCGCTATGAGCCTGCTTCTTCCTCTCCCACTCCCCCTGCTTGTGTTCCCTCTCTCGCTGGCTGTCTCTATCTCTGTCAAATAAATAAATAAAATCTTTAAAAAAAAAAAATCTCCACAAAGCAGACACTGAATGAGAAAACACAGGTAATGCGAAGGTATAAGAGAGAATAACATTCAAGATGTTCGATGTGAAAGTAGATCCATTTTAGTGAGTTTCTAAATTCAAGTGTCAAGAGCTCAGTTCTGGGAACAGAAGGATCACATCCCATGTCTTACTTTCTCAGGGGTTCTCATTCAGGGTTCTTTACCAGACTACTTTTACTTCTGGCAAGTTAAATGAAATGACAGAAACAATAGCATCCCACCCCAGTCTGATCCACTTTAGAGATTATTCATATTGAGAACTCCAGTTTGCTTCACTGTAAGAATAGATCTCATCTTCTGACTTTCAAAAAGCCTAGAATATCTTTACCAGCATACGTAAATGACACCAAACCTGCCAGCCCTTTCCAAGGAAGGAGATGGGATATTTTTGCTGGGCCTATGTTTGTTCCAATCTGTTTTATGATCCAAAATCTCACCCGAGGCTGGTGGGGACTTTAATTAGAATTAGAATATGGAAAAAATACAGGAAAACTATACAGCATCTCCATCATACCTGAATACTGAATATTCTTAACGTGTAGCCCATGCCATTATATAAGCAAAATTCTTAAAGTTTTTTCTACAATAGTCACTCCGTGTGCAGGCATGCGTTTCTGCCTATCTAGGGATAACTTATTATTCTTCCTTAAGTTCTCTGGAAATGAAAAATGGAGTCAGTGAAATTGACTGGTACTCCCAGTGTTTACTTTCTATTGATACCAGTTAATTTTGGACTCAGAGATCCTGGTCGTGTCTTCGCAGCCTCTCAGAAGACAAAGACAGTGATAGAACTGACGTGTGCACCTTCACGGAACTGTCTCTACTCACCCTACAGTGATGTCAAATATGTTGCTTCCAACAGAGCTGGACACAGCCATGTCCCCGAGCCCCTTCCGGGCCACTATGACACTGGTGATAAGATCAGGGATGGAGGTCCCAGCAGCCAAGATGGTCAGACCCATAATCTCTTCACTAATGCCAATTGTCTCTCCAACCTAAAAGTAATGACAGGGACACATATGAGTGTTTGAAGTCACAAAACCAACATAAACATTTTCATGCAACTCCCTTTCTTTAAAAAAAGATTTATTTATTTATTTGAGAGAGAGAGAGAACGTGAGAGCACGTGCATAAGTGGGAAGGACAGGGAGAGGGAGAGAGAATCGCAAGCAGACTCCCCACTGAGCATGGAGCCTGACGCGGGGCTCGATCTCACAACCCTGAGATCACAACCCGAGCCAAAAGAAACCAAGAGTCAGATGCTGAACTGACTGTGCCACCCAGGTGCCCCACAACCCCCTTTAAAATAATCCCTCCACTCTGGGGGGGCTGAGATGATAAGAGTTAGCCATAGTCACTGCCGTGGAGGAGTTCATACGTTAATCATATTCAGACCCAAGAGATCGGGAATGTTCACAAGAGTCTCAGGAAAGAGCTATAGGGGCTTGAATGCAGTTTCTATAGGATGTCTGTTAAGACTGGGCAAGGAGGCAGAAGGGAGTTTTTTTTTTTTTTTTAAAGATTTTATTTATTTATTTATTTATTTGACAGAGATAGAAACAGCCAGCGAGAGAGGGAACACAAGCAGGGGGAGTGGGAGAGGAAGAAGCAGGCTCATAGCGGAAGAGCCTGATGTGGGGCTCGATCCCAGAACGCCGGGATCACGCCCTGAGCCGAAGGCAGACGCTTAACCGCTGTGCCACCCAGGCAACCCCAGAAGGGAGTTTTAAAAGCCAACTGGCCATTGGCTCCAGCGGCCAGTGCCTGACAATGGAACCAAATCCTGTTGCGGCTTTGCCTCTGGATTAATAATGGCAGGTTAAGGATGGACACCTAGTGTTCCCATTTTTTCTCTGCCATCTCCTAGTGTCTGTAACCTACTCTTAAAGACTTTTAGACTACTGTTTCCATAGGAAACTGATTCGGGGGGGTTTGGGGTTTGGTAATACATGACTGTAAATCAGCACGGCAGCTGTGGAGAAACCAGCAGTTAGGGAATCACAAGTCCAAGGTCTGGCTCCGGCATTTATTAAGAACTTGACCTACTGTTCAGTTAACCAATTGTGTAAAGTCTTTGATCCTTGCTTTCTTATCCTTAAAGTGGGGATGATAATACCCTTAAAAGGTGGCTGGGAGGACTAAAAAGATCATTTGCAGAAAAGCCCTTCGCAAATGGAAAACATTACTGAAAAGCAATGGGGGATGGTTATTATGTTTTATTTTGGTCTTTGCCCTTTAACTCTGATGAAGTCTATTTTGACAGTTGGTCTAGCTGCAGATGGAGGCTCTCCATTCTCTTGAGCAACTTTTTAAAAGAGTCTTCTTGGGACTTGTAAAAGCTTTATGTATTTTCTGGAGTTGGCAAACTGCAGTTCTGAAAACTTTCAAGATAATGCTTTCAATTTGGTTTTCAACAGCCTACTTGATGACATTCATCATTTTTAGAAAAAAATTCAAAGGGCCAGAGTAGCATGTAAGAATAAGGGATTTTAGGGGCGCCTGGGTGGCTCAGTCGTTAAGCGTCTGCCTTCGGCTCAGGGCGTGATCCCGGCGTTCTGGGATCGAGCCCCACATCAGGCTCCTCCGCTGGGAGCCTGCTTCTTCCTCTCCCACTCCCCCTGCCTGTGTTTCCTCTCTCGCTGGCTGTCTCTCTCTGTCAAATAAATAAATAAAATCTTAAAAAAAAAAAGAATAAAGGACTTTAGGGAATAGAATAAACTCATGTCTAAATACCTTTTGTGATTTATAAGTAATAGCTCTGTTTCCACTGACTTAAAAGCATAGTTGGGAGCTATTTTTGTGTTGATGGTCACGTCTGCTCTAGAGCCTGGCTGGCTAAACCAGCTTATGCTGTCCTCATGGAGCAAAGATTCACTGTTCCCCATCAGAAAGGAAGTCCGTGGGGGCGCCTGGGTGGTTCAGTCGGTTAAGCATCTGCCTTTGGCTCAGGCCATGATCCCGGGGTCCTGGGATCCGATGCTCTTCCTGCTCAGTGGGGAGTCTGCTTCTCCATCTCCCTCTGCCTCTTCCCTCCCCTCCCCCCTCAAATAAACAAATGAAATCTTAAAAAAAAAAAAAAAAAGAAAGGAAGGAAGTCCATGTGAGCAGAATCCCTGCTTGGATCACTGTAGTCTACCTGATACACAGAATATAGCCCGGTTTATTATTATTTATTATTAATAGGTATAGCAAATATACCTATTTGCTGAATAAATAAGTCAATCTACATACTTAGGTGATTTTACTAGCATGTTTTTCACCGATTCTCCTAGAAAAAATTAAATAAGGGTTCTGCATAGGAGTGCCCTATTCTCCTTGATGACCTATTTTTTGGGTTAGCTTTGGAATGAAACATTTTCAGAGACTCTGAAGATGCTGACTGAATGACTGTCATCCCCGATAAATAGGCTGATTCTTCGAGGGAGTTCCACAGCAGCAACTATTCTAAAACAACACTTATATTTAGAGTTTGAATGGCTCTATAGACAGAAAAAAAAAAAAAAGCAGAAAATGAAGAGGGGTGGTTTGGTGGTGGTGTTAAGAGGGATGGCTCGGATCCAGGGGGACCTGGGTGCCAATCTGAGCCTGCCACTCCCAGTACATGGTGGCCAACTTCCCCGAGCCTCAGTTTTCCTCATTTGTAGAATGGGGATAATAATATCCACTCTCAGAGCTGTTGTGATGATTATATGTGATGATGAGACAGCAAATAGCACGGTGTCAGGTATAAATATTCAATAAATATCAGCTGTGCCAACTCAGACCCTACTCCTTTCTCACTCCAACTTAGCAGACGGCAGCCACTGGGCTGGCAGCGGAGCCCGAAGCTGGTTTAGTAGGCGTCAGCCTCTAACGCGGGGCATCACCAGGATGACGACTCTCTGTTGTGCCTCCAACTCCTGGTGAATTTGTACGGCTCCTAGAAACACTGCTGCTGATTGAGAACGAGTCTTCCTAAGCTCATTTGAAGAACATTTCACTGCATTTGGCTTTTGGTGAGTTAGCGGCAAGATGATAGGCACAGGGATGGGACAGTGCTGATCAAATCGGCAGCATCAGAGAAGTTAGAGCTAGAAAGGATGTCAGCCTCTCTTGGGGGGAATTCCTTTGTTTTCTAATGCAAGTAGATGATGGGGCCACTCAGAATCCAAATTCAGTGCCGCTCCGAATATCGCAGGATGCAGTTCCATGCCTTGGCTTAAGGAGGAACTGTAAAAATGTCATATTGCGAAATGAGACACAAGGTTGTATCGGACTCTTAGAGTTAACTGCTCCTATTCGATGCAGGATGGATTTTAACCATATGTTCTCATCACCCAAGAAATTTACTAATTTCATGATGCAAAAACAATAAAAGGTAACAAAAACTAAAGGAAAGTATGCATAAAGCATTTTATGGAAAGGGCATTTATTTTTGGCCAAACAGTAGCTAAATAATGATATTAAATAGCATTTATTGTTGGTAAGACTGTGGATAACAAAACGGTTGAGCACTAAATGGTACATTTGTTATCTTTCTGGCTTTTATAGCTCAAAAGTATAAGAAGCAGAATTAGAGCTAGACTTCTTAGAACGTAAACTGCTATTTTGATCAGCTGTCTGGATGTCTTAGAAGAGCATTTCTATAGAAGAGAAAAGGAAGCTTCTCATTCATTACTAGAAAGTAAGGTTTCTCTTTATGCACTTTATATTCCCGGGCTTTTTGGTAGTTATTATTGTTCTAGGCATTGCGTTTGAATTTTTCTTTTTTTTTTTTTAAGATTTTATTTATTCATTTGAGAGAGAGAGAGAGACAGCCAGTGAGAGAGGGAACACAAGCAGGGGGAGTGGGAGAGGAAGAAGCAGGCTCCCAGCGGAGGAGCCTGATGCGGGGCTCGATCCCAGAACGCTGGGATCACGCCCTGAGCTGAAGGCAGACGCTGAACGACTGAGCCACCCATGCGCCCCTACGTTTGAATTTTTCTACAAGAGAATGAAAAGGAAGTAAGAGTATGGAATTAAGATAATCATTAAAAAGGACAGAAAAATATGAAAGTGTAGAGGATGATGTTTTCTAGAATGGCTAAAGAGAAATCACTAGAAAACAAGTGAGAAAAAAAAAATCCACCACTTTTTTTTTTATCAGTACATGAAAGAATTAAAAAGAATAGAAATTATTTTTTTAAGAATAAAAATAATTATTAAGAAAAATCATTACATGGGGCGCCTGGGTGGCACAGCGGTTAAGCGTCTGCCTTCGGCTCAGGGCGTGATCCCGGCGTTATGGGATCGAGCCCCACATCAGGCTCTTCCGCTATGAGCCTGCTTCTTCCTGTCCCACTCCCCCTGCTTGTGTTCCCTCCCTTGCTGGCTGTCTCTATTTCTGTCAAATAAATAAATAAAATCTTTAAAAAAAAAAAAAGAAAAATCATTACATGTTATAAATGGCAAACAGTCCTGGAAACCTGGAGGCTGAGAAGCAGCTTATCTTCTGCAATGATTTCTGGGTGGTATTGATAGCAAATGACTGTGGAAAATCATGACTTTGGGGCAAGCAGAGCTTCTTCAGTGGGTCAGCAATTGTTTGTTAATATCCAGGAAGAATAATCTGAAGTCAAACATCATAAAATAATAGGATAGGAATAACATAAAGTACCTTGTAAGAATAATACTGGCTATACTAACTGACATTTCCAGTGGATTTTTTCAACGATGTTATATGTTCTTTTTCTTTAAAAAAATTACGGTGTGATTTACATACAGCAAAGTATAATTTTATATCCAGTAAAACTCACCCTTTAAAAAAGTGTATCGTTCTAGGAGTTTTGGTAAATGTATGCAGTCCTGTTTCTCTACATCCTCATCAACATGTCTGGGTTTTTTGAATATAGGCGTCCTAGTGGTTGTGAAGTGGTATCTCATGTTTATTTCTTCAGAGAGACAGAAAGAGCGCGTGTATGCAAGTGGGGCAGTGGAGGGGAGGCGCAGAGGGAGAGGGAGAATCTCAAGCAGGCTCCACACCCAGTGCAGAGCCTGACACGGGGCTCCATCTCACAACCCTGAGATTGTGACGGGAGCTGCAATCAAGGGTTGGACGCTTAGCCAGCTGAGCCACCCAGGAGCCCCTTATGTTTATTTTTAAACAACTCTCTCTCGACATAGAATTTACATACCATAAAATGCACTTACTTAAACCGTATATATAATTCAATATTTTAGCATATTTATAGACTTATAGAGCTAATTTAATTTTAGAGCTTTAATTTAAATTTAGAGCTTTTTATTGTCCCAGGAAAAAACCCTGTACCCTTTTGCAGTCGTTCCCCATTCCCTCCAACCTCCCCAACCCTAGGCAACCATTAACTTTCTGTCTCTACAGATTTGCCTATTTTTCACATTTCATATCAATGGAATCATTCCAGCATGTGATTGTTTGTGACTGTCTTTTTCATTTAGCATAATATTTTAAAGGTCCATTCACATGTAGCGTGTACCAATACCTTGTTCCTTTTTATTGTGGAATAGTATTCTATTGTATGGATAGACCACATTTTGTGTATCCACTCATTGGCTGATGAACATTTGGCGATTACGAATAATACCCCCGTGAACATGTGTATATAAATTTTTGTGTGGATGTTTTCATTTCTCTTGGGTATACAGGTAGCGGAATCACTGGATCATATGGTAACTCTGTGCTTAACATTTTGTGGCCTGCCAAACTGTTTTCTAAAGTGGCTGCGTTACTTTATATTCTTACCATCAATAAATAAAAGTTCCAATTTCTCTACATCCTCCCCAATGCTTGTTATTATATCCATGCTAAGTGAGAGTCAAGTGGCATCTCATTGTGGTGTTGATTTGCATTTCTCTAGTGAATAATGATGCTGAGCTTCTTTTCTTGTGCTTATTATCTATTTGCATATCTTTGGTGAACTATCTATTCAAATCTTTTATCCATCTTAAACATTAGGATGGGCCCAAAGTGGGCCTTGAACTCATGACCCTGAGATGATGAGTTGCATGCTCTGCCCATGAGCCGGTCTGGTGCCCCTTGCCTTTCTATTATTGAGCTTAAGGTATATATCTATCTTATAAGATCTGTATCTATATCTATCCTGGTAGAAGTGCTTTTTCAGATGTATATGATGTGTATTTTAGGACTGTTGATAATAGAGGATAAAAACACAGGTTCCAGAGTTTCAGAGACTTGGGTTACGATCTCAGTTCTGATATTTAAACCTATATAATCCTGAGCAATTTTATTATTAGCTCAAAGTCTAACTCTTTTTCTGTAACTGTGGATAATAATAGCACCTCCTTCATGGGCTTTGTGCCTCCGTACAGGGTGACTGTCAAGATCACGAGGACAAAGTGATGTGAGTTATCCTAGCAATCAACCAGTAATGGTTACCACTATTATCTATGAGAACGTGAAATGTTTGCATTTCATTCTTTCATCCATGTGTTACAACAAATAATTCCTGGGAGTTTATTCTTGTGACAGCCACTAGGACTGGCACTGAGTTAAAAGTAAAATACATCATCATTACAGCAAACTGAGGTTCAAGGAAGGGGACTACTTTGTCTCCACTTCTCTTCCTCGAGCCAGTGTGAAAGGCTGGCGAGAGCTTGCGGTGAGTGGCGGCCCACTCCTGGAGTGGGCAAAACCTCGACATTCCTCCTAGAGCAGGGGAGGCTTGGATTCAGGCTACAGAGGGCAAGAAGTGTTGGGGTGACCTCCTCCACACGGATGTCCAGAGTTATGCTGACTGGACTCCCTGCCACAGGAAAAGGCCAGGAGGCATGGGGAAGTTCAGTGGGGGTAACATCCTTTAGTCCTGGAATATGTACCTTGTCTTTTCGGACACAATATTATTCTGACTTTTTCCCAAAGCAGACACATCAACGAACCCTTTGGCAACCATGAGCAGAACCAGGCAGATGGGTGTTCCTCTCAAGGTCTTACCTGGTGTGCCCACCAGACCATCAAGTAAGAGAATACAGCGATCCAGGTGATGGAGCCAAAGAACGTGATGGGAAAAAACTTTCTTGACGACTGAAAGAGAACCAGGAAGAGACGAGAGCGTCAGCGCCATCCATGAGGTGGACCTGAGAGACCCAAGCTAAATCCACCAATGCTGCTACTCCTCCCCATTGCCTTCCATCTTTGTAGGCTCAGCAATTGAAAGGCCCTGCCTACCCGCATTCAAGCCAGGGCAGAAGATTCTCTCTTGGGAATGTTGGTTGGAGCCAAATCATCACCAAGCTAGTTCCTGAGATGGAAGTCTCTTGAAGAGAATGTCCGTTCCTGCTGCTGGCTGCTTGGATGCCCCCTGCCCTTCCCACGACACCTGGTTTCTCAGCCTGGCCCTCAGTCTCTTGACCACCCCATAGCCTTCCTCCTTCTCCTATTCCCTTCTGCTCAAGTTCATCAGAAACAGTTTCTATTGCTTCACCCCATGCATCCTAGCAGTCCACTGGCCAGAAAACGTAGGTGATTAATTGCTTTTAACAAGAAGGATCAGTAGGTTCCAAAACAGGTTCCTCTTACTCCCCCACAAATCACTGGGAGAGGCCACACGGAAGAAGCCATCACCATAGTTTCTATAGTTTCTATAGGACAGCTGCCCTTCAGGACATTTGACCCACTCTTGTAGAATAGATTAGACAGAGGCCTAGTGCACTGCTTCCTACAGAGGGGGGCAGAGTAGATGATCTTGGGACAGTTTTCTTTCCTGTTCTCCCCCTGACATAATAATGTCTATTTCTTCTTTGAGCACTGGCCTTTGTGCAATCTCAGGCTTACAGTGTGAACACTTTCTATTTTTTTTTTTTAATATTTATTTATTTACTTGACAGAGATAGAGACAGCCAGCGAGAGAGGGAACACAAGCAGGGGGAGTGGGAGAGGAAGAAGCAGGCTCATAGCGGAGGAGCCTGACGTGGGGCTCGATCCCAGAATGCCCGGATCACGCCCTGAGCCGAAGGCAGACGCTCAACCGCTGTGCCACCCAGGCACCCCGACACTTTCTATTTTTAAAATCCAACTATAATGAACAGTGTCAGATTAGTGTCAGGTGTGCAATGCAATGATGCACCAATTCTATGCATTACTCAGCGCTCAGTGTGAACACTTTTAGTTTCTTTCAAATGTTAGCCAAAATCAGACACTCAGAATGTAGTGTTTCTTACCCGACCTCACTACAGAGGGACCAGGCTTGCAGTGGATTGTAGTGGTGTTTTGTTGATAGCTTTTTTTTTTTTTTTTTTGCAAAATTGGGGCTCTTTAAAACATGCTCAGCAGAATGCCCTCAGCCTCTCACCTATTACTACCAAACACTTTTTATCTCAAAGCTTCCACTATGAGAAACAATCTCATTTTTTGCTTTGATAATGCCATCCAATTTTGTCCAGAGAAGTGAATCCTGGAGTTGACTCGGATGAAAGCTATCTCAATTGTCTAAAAAGTCGACCTTGGGCGGTCACACAGAATGCTTTTTTTTTTTTTTTAAAGATTTTATTTATTTATTTGACAGAGAGAGACAGCCAGCGAGAGAGGGAACACAGGCAGGGGGAGTGGGAGAGGAAGAAGCAGGCTCCCATTGGAGGAGCCTGATGTGGGGCTCGATCCCAGAATGCTGGGATCACGCCCTAAGCCGAAGGCAGACGCTTAACGACTGCGCCACCCAGGCGCCCCACACAGAATGCTTTTTGTCATGGCTTTTGAGAGCTTCATTAAGAGGTGCAAACTCGTAACTAGTCATCTTTTGAATATCTGTAATAATAACGAACACAGTCTCTATCGCCCCAAACCAGGCGTACATTCTCTTTACTAATTTTGAGTTTTCAATATATGTTTTTATGATCGCACGTACCGTTCTGTTAAATTAGAGAGTGCTGTCTTTTTGGGGCTATTTGTTAGCTGCAGTGTTTGCAAGACCCGTGGGCTTGATTAAATCGGGGGAGACATCAGGCCACAGTGAGAAGGAGGAAAAGAATTTTGACTAAAGACTCAGGACCCTCCTGGGGGCCTGAGCACTTTAGTCAGTTGTGGGGGGAAAAAAAAGTAATCCATTTTTCGAAGTGTATGTTGAGACATTCACTTCTGAGGGCGAATTCCTTTAAAGCTGAGGATTCAGCTGGATTTTGGAGACCAGATTCCCCAGGTCTTGGAATCGCCAGAGCTAAGAAAGCAAGTTTCCCAGACATGGGTTTAGCTAATTGGAGTCCCCATTCTTTTCCTCTGGTCACAAGTCACTGTTTCAGGACCCTAAGAGGGAGGAGAGTTTCATCTCCTATGGCCAGGCTCCGTCGCAGGGAAGGAAAAGGCCTTTCTTGTGATGTGGGGCCGCACATGAGATTGGAGCAGCCAGCAGGTCGTGAACTTGATTCTGAGCAACCTGGGAGGGAGGGAATGGAGTACCATCTCCCTACTTTATGGTACGGTGTATGTGCTGGAGATCTTGGGAGAGTCCTCATTTCATAGGTTGCTCATTCTGCAGCTTAGATCATTCATTAAATATATAATTATTCTTTAATTTATTATGCCTTTGCACGTCTGTGGATTGATGTGATGTGACAAGTCAGAATCCAATTATTTGAACATATTTCTCATCTGAAAAACATCATCCCTGAACCATAGAACATTCCTAATCCAAAGGTCGAAACTAAGGAGTCAGACTAAGGATGTAAAGGAACCAAGTTCACATCAACATGCTAATGAAAACCTCTCTCAATGATGCTTGTGATTCTTGATCAAGAGGCCAATTAGTAATTAGTGGACATCTATGTGTACCTAGTATTGTATTAGGGACTCAGTGAAAAGAAATTAAAAGATAATTTTTATTTGTGAGTTTCCAGGTCTTCATCATAAACTAGGGGTAGGTAAAGGCCGGGTACCTACTCTGTACCCAAGTCTTGAACTAGACCTGAAATTCAAACCTAGGTCTGTCTGACTATCCAGCATGTATGCCAATATTTAGGTCATACCGATTTGTTCTTAGAGAAAACAGGGCCAACAAGGCTCAAAATATGCCCAGCTATAGACATAATGATGATCATTGTAATACTAGCCTGTGCTCCGAATGTCAGAAGATATAAGGAGCATCGGGGAGACAGAGGCTAGCATTCCAGCTGAATGGCCATCTGCCTCATCCCACCTCCCACATTGTCCCTGATTGGGAAGCATCAACCCTTTATGCATCGGCAGGTCAGCTGAATGTCTCCCAACTGTCCAACTACCTTATCCTTTCCAATCTCACAACCCAGGTAATTCCTTCTTCTTTCGTTTTTTTCTGAATGACTCCCCTAATTTGGACTCTATGGTCTCATTCCAGACATGCTGCCCAGTCGGATTTGTGCAATTATTTCGTTACCAGTCTCACTGGAAGGAAGGAAATAGCCCCTGAAGCCAAGGTCTGACATGTCAATTTTTGGTTAATAATGGTGGCTCTTCCTAACATCTGCTGGGATGGACCTCCTACTAATTAGCAAAAAGCAAATTGCGTCCATGTGCCGGCCATTTTGTTCCCAATGTAATGGTTTACGTGTATAATTGACAGCTAATGTTCTCATTAGAAGCTTTTAGTACATCAGCGTGATACTCTCTTGGCTTGGAAAACATTTCTGGACATTAGCTTGTTGCACAAATTGGCCATATCCTTACTGGTTTAAACTTGACAAATACTCACTGAGCATCTATTTTATGCAAGGTTTGGGGGCATACATGTCTAAAAGCAGTTCCCCCACAATCCTATTAAAGATTAAAAGTGCATTCTCTGGATGAATATGATCGGTATTGAAATCCCTGCTCACCGATTACCAGTGATGTGACTTGAGACAAATCCTTTCATCTTCTAAGCCTCAGTTTTTTCACCTGTAAAATGGGGGGGGGGGATAACAACATCTAATTGTTCTGGGGATTTTGGGTCTGTAAAGTGTCTACCAAAGTGCCCGGCACATAATAAGTGCTCAGATAATAGATGATGTTCCCCTTGTTTTGGTTTTTAAGAAACAAGGAAACTGGAGTTCAGAGAGGTGTACCTGGCTGAGGGTCGTGGCTTTGCCTCTTTCTTGCTGGGTGCGCTTGGACAAGTCACTAAACCTCTCTGGGTCTCAATCACTTCCTTCTTGCTAGAACTGTGCTCGGCACACAGACACAATAAGCACTTGGTGAATGACTCAATGGCTGGTATCAGCTGTGAAAACAGAGCTGACTTCTGAGGCACCTTCCCAGTTCAAATGGTCACGTTTAGATGCGTTTAGATACATTCCTGTTTTGTAAGAGTACCCACCCTAAGTCAGGAGAGAATATAACTTCGGGGGTCTCTATCTCCTTTATGATTGTCCATGTTTACCAAAGACATGCTCCCCATTAAGGTTTGTATGTTAGTTCTTTTGCTTTTAAACCAAAGCCATTATTTTAAGAAAACGATAAAAGTGAATTAATCTGAGCTGGAAGTGTGTATAATCCAACAAACACTGTCATATAATTTGCATATAAATGAAGTGGAAATAAAAACAAGTGGGAGTACTGTTTACCCTGAATCTGGATGGATACTAAAAAATCATGTTTTCCTCGTAATTACTGTCAGGGTTTGGAACGTTCATCTCCATGGGTAATTCAAAAACTACTGCGGAAACAGAGCTGCCAGGCCTTCCGGAGGAGCAAATGTTTATTAATTAATAATTTTCTCCTCTCTTTTTCTTCTCCCTTGATATTTTTCAGGAGGCCTTTGTGGTAGTGCATGCAGGCTGTGGTAGACTGCCAACATGGCCGCAGCACTTCCCAGTTCTTCTTAACAAGAGGCGAGGTCTGCTTCCCCATCCTTTGAATCTGGGCTGGCCTTATGACTTCCTTGGACCAGCAGAATATGGCAGAAGTGACAGCATGCAGATTCCAAACTAGATCTCAAGAGGCTTTGCAGCTGCTTTCATTCTTGCTGCCCTTGGAACTTGGCCATCACGTGAGTCCGCTCCGGCTAGCCTACTTAAGGCTCAGGGACCGTGTGGGGCCGAGATGAGCTTTTCCTGCTGACATACTCCTATGCCAACAAGCCCTCAGCCAGATAGGTGAGCAGAACTGTCCAGCTGAGCCCAGAACAAATGGTCCATTCAAAGAATTCTGGACTAAAAAATTGCTTCCTTTTTTTAGCCACTAAGTTTTGGGCTGGTGTGTTACACAGCAAATGATCACTGATACGAGATCAAAGCTGAAACTCTTCTGTGCTACGCACGATCAAGAAGCCACTTATGGGCTTTTGTATCAACTGGCATGGTTTCTTTCATTTGGCGTTTTGTATACGCAAAGAATGGCCGTATAGGGCATCTGTCAAACCAGCATGCTTTGAGATTAAACTGGGGCTACCCCGGGCAAACTGGGAGGCATGGTCCCTTTAAATTTGCAGTGCTGTGGCGAGGGTTCCCTCTTCATGCTTTCCTTCATCACAGATGTCATGGCCAGCAGGGAATCTAGAGATCTCCCCTCCCTGTACTTCACAGAGGAGGAAAAGTGAGGTCCAACGTTGAGAAGTGACTTTCTCAAGGTTGCACAGCCCATGAGTTATGTGGGGGGGAAACCAGTGTCATCAGTGTGGTAGAATGAGAATGCTTATGGAGCCAGACTCCTGGTCGAATCTAGCTCCTGTCACTGATATGGTGTGCAGTCTTGCTCTATAGTTATATGCCTCGTGTCTTCTTCTAAGTTTAGAGCTCCTTAAAGATAGGATTTGTGAGTTCCGTGTCTTCACCTGTCTTTCCAGGCACAAGCTTGCTGCTTGGCACATAATAGGTTCTCAATAAATATTTTGCTGAGGAAATTTTAAAACAACCAAATGTTCTTAGAGTCACATTTTTGCTTGGGAGGACACACAGCATATGTAGGAAAAAAAAAAAAAAATCCGGTCCAGCCCGGGGATGGCTGTTGGCAGCGTGAAGGGCAAAAGCCTCATTGGCTACCCTGGCCCAGAGGCTGCTCTCGAGGCCTGTGCACAGTGAATGACCAGTCCGTAGTATTACAGACGACAGCATCATGCAGCTGCAGCTTCTTGCTCTCTAACCCCGGGGACTGTAGTGTCAGCCAGCACGGCTGTCGTGATCCGGGTAATTACTGCTATGGTGGAGTCCTGGGTGTTGTCCAAGAGTCGCTGGATCAGAGCTCCTATCTCCCCTACCGGCGTCCTTGTCCTGTGAGCTCAGATCACAGAGACGATTGGCACTGCCAGCCCTTGCCCTAGGAGTCCCGCCCAAACTGCGAGCCCAGGCCTCGATTACTGGCATCTTCCTCCCATTCCTGCACACTTTCCTGACCGCTCCAGTGGCCGTGTGCTGACACCATCTCAGCAGTCCATCAGCCCCCTCCACCCGGGCCACACCGCACTAGGCCTGCCACAGGGATTTAGGAAAGCATGTCTGTCTCTCTGCTTTTCCTCCCTGGGGCAGAGCAAAAGCACTGGTCTGAACAGCAGAACAATGGAAGGAGAGCGAGAGAGCGCGTGTGTGCGAGAGCACACGTGAGCACGCACATCTCAGAAATGTCACCGTGACGTGAGCTGTGAAGAAACTGAACACATTCCAGCTCTTTGGCTGGAGGTTTCCAGGAAGCCAGGCCTCTGCGCGGAGCAGATGTTCTGCAATTGTGTCGTGAATAAAGAGACCTAAGTGTTGCTTTAAGTAAGCCACACCTGTTCCATGTCCCCTTTACTGGGAAACCTCTAATGTTGGGAGTCCTTACACAGAGCGGTCCTTTCCTGGCCTGTATGTGACAAGACATGGCTCTCCACCGGGCTGGATTATTTATAGGCCAGGCCAGCGGGACAGGACTTCTCTTCTGTCTTCTTCAAGTATGGAAAGTGGGATCACCACGGGGCTCTTAAGACTTGGGCTAAATTTCGCTGTAGGTTACCATGTGCCCTATTGTAAATGCTGCTTTCAGAAGTGGTGTTCTTGGACTTCCACTTTCTGGTATCAGGAAATATGAGGGGGGAGCCCAAGCTGTGTGGTCACACAGACCTGGGTGTGAATCTCCCCTCCATCCCCGAGGAAGTGATCAGGCAGGAGTTGGTTAACGTCTTTGTGCCTAAGTTTCTTTCTATTTGTGCCAATAATATATAGCACTATATATAAGTAATATACATATAAACTACGTGTGTGTGTGTGTGTGTGTGTGTGTATACACATTCCTATGCTAGTTGTTTCCTACTGGAAATACATAGTCCATAGTCCATACTGACGCATAGTAGGTACACACCTTTGTTGAATGAGATATGTGGGTAGGGCCATAATAAAAAGCACAGCTACTTCTTATCATTAGTTCCCCTACCCTTTGGGGCACTGGCCCAAGAACCCAGTTCAACAGTAGGAGAGATGTTCTTTTGATCTGATCTCTATTTAGATTGCACTTTGCTGCTCACAAAATGGTACTGTGTTCAATGCGCCTGGTACATACTAACGGGAGAGAAGAATACTGATTATAGTAATGATAACAATACAAGATGGAGAAGATCAGACGGGTAGGCATTTATACTACATGAATGCATTTCTTTAAAATGTTTTTGAGTTGAATGAATAATGTACTCGTACACAAATACTCAATAAAATAAAATGTGGGCTCCCCTCCTGCTTCAAACCTTCAGTTCCTCTTCTCAGAGACAATCACTATGGTGGTTTTAAAACGTGGTTGCCAATTCTTTGACACTCCTTCCGTCAAGGGTGTCATACCCTATATGACACTGATATATTCTAAGTAATTTTTTTGTCTCCTCCCCTTTAATCAAGACAAACTTATGACTGCTTTGACCACTAGACTCTAGTGGAAGTGACCCTCTGTGACTTCTGAGACTAGGTCACCAAAGACTATGCAGCTTCTGCCTTGTGCCCCTGGGACACTCATTCTTGGAGCCCTGATTTCTTATCTATGATGCCTGACTCTCTGGAGGCCACCATGCAGTGAGGGAGCCCGAGTTGCATGGAGAAGCCACGTGTAGGCTCGCCCATAGACCATCACAGGTGAGCCCAGTCTTTGAATCATCTCTGCCCAGTGAAGAAGCCTCCAGATGAGTCCATCCCACAGCTGTTCACAGTCTTCCCAGCAGAGGCCCCAGATGTTGTGGGGCAGGGACACGCCATCCCCGGCATGCCCTATTTGAATTCCTGATCTACACGGTCCCCAAGCGGAACAAAATATCTGTTGTTTCCACACTACTAAGTTTTGTTGTCCATAAATCGGATAACTCGAACCATCACTATTACTGTGCACCTGTCCGGAGAGATCTGAGCCACGCATAAGCATACACGTGTCCATCAGTCACCCCCCTTTTCCTCTTACGGTAGCTGGAGGCAGCCTCGCATACTGGTCTATACTGTGCTGTTCGCAAGAAGTCAACTGCACAATGGTCTACTCACTGGTTTGCGGACGTCAGGTAAGGTGATCCAGAGAGGAAACACTATGGGGAAAACAATTAGGAACGTGACTTGCTTGCGGGGGTTGGAAGGCCAGGCCAAGCTGAGAGGCTGGTCCTCCTCATCTTCACCCGTCTCTGCGGTCTGTTGTACAAAAACAGAGATGAAAGAATAAACACACTAAAAAGACAACAGTGGTCAAAGCCAGGGAGGGGACGCTCAGGACCCCGTCAGGAGTTTCGTTGGGTCACCCCAGCAGCTTCATTATGTGATTTTTAGGTTTGCATGTCTGAATCCTAGGGACAAACAAGACAGGTGCACCCAGGAGGACAGAGGAACTTCCTTTTCTCTCCCTGAACACACTTCAGCTTCTCCCTTAAATGAAGGGATCGTTCAGCTGGAGTGGGCTACAGCTATGATCCATGGACTTTTTATGAGAAACCATATCTGCAGAACAAAAGACCCCAATGCCCACCTTCTCTTCCCTTCTCCTCGAACACAAAGCTATAGGATTCATTATGAGAATCCTTGGAGAGGATTTTTTAAAATTAAAAAAATTAAAATAAATATATATCTTTTTATTTTGTATTTTAAAAAATAAATGTATATGTATTTACAGCATTGACTTTGAGTGGGCAAAGGAAAGTAACCACAGAAGCAATTCAGTAACAATACTCAGCTTCCTTCTCTGGCCCTGGAATAGTCAAGCTCATGGATGATTGTGTGGTTGTGAGTTTTTAACCTATGCAATCATCTTGTTAAATTTTTTTTTTTTAAAGATTTTATTTATTTATTCGACAGAGATAGAGACAGCCAGCGAGAGAGGGAACACAAGCAGGGGGAGTGGGAGAGGAAGAAGCAGGCTCATAGCAGAGGAGCCTGATGTGGGGCTCGATCCCAGGACTTCAGGATCACGCCCTGAGCTGAAGGCAGATGCTTAACTGCTGTGCCACCCAGGCGCCCCATCTTGTTAAATTTTAAACCATTTTAATTCCAGTCGAAGGTTTATTACACAAACATGTGTCCCATCCGCAGAGAAACAGAGTATGTGAGTCGAGGAAGACACAGAGCCTGTGGGGTGTCAAAGGCACAGGGCCTCAGGATCAGGGGTGAACTTCAGAGCTTCGGACTTGGCAGCAAGCGGCCGGGGTTTTACGTGCCCCCTGCTGAAGCCAGTGGCTTCTGAAGTCCGAGAGCTAGAAGGGACCGAAGGTGGCTCCGGGCCCGGCAGGCTGACCATTAGCCTGTCAGATGGGCCCTCCGAGCCTTCAAAACAGCACTGCAGACAGCATCAATCACTCCCTTCCCTGCTTGTTTAAAAATGAAAGTGCAGCAGGAGGATTAAGCATCAGATCTAAAAATATCAACAGGAACTTTTCCACGGATGCTTCCTTTTGAGACCATATAAATAACCCTCATAGGCTTCATGAAGCTCCTGGCCCCCCGTGGCTCTTGCTTCCAGCAGAGCGCACTATTTCCAGCAGCCGCACTGACACCCCCCTCCCCGGCCCCGCACACCCTCTCCCTATGAGGTGGCAGAGGGGGGCAGGCTCAGGCCAGTGGGAGAGGAGAAAAGGACTCAACCAGACACAGGGCTGGGTGTGAGGCCTGACACACTGTGGTGTTATGTTTATTTATAATCTAAACCCTAGTCCCGCCAAAAGGACCTGTAGTGGTTTACACCATCACCCACACTCTCTAAGAGTTAAAACTAAAATATATATAAAAGGAATCTTAAGCCATACTGAAAAAAGTTGGTAATCACAGGTTCTTTCTCTCTGTCCTTGGCAGTGGCTAAAAGAGTTTATAAGCAGCAAATATGAGGGAATTAAGAGGATTAGGTAAAAAGGCAGAATTAAGAAGTTGGCACAGTTTTTGGGTTTTTTTGTCATCTGGATCCTCATTAAATATACTTCTCATGCTCTCCCTCCCTTTGTTACGCACCATGTTGGAAAAGAAGAAAGAAAAAAACAACAATCTATGTTTCCTCTTTAGGAAACTAGAAAAAGGAGAGCCAATTAAATCCAAAGGGAGAAGAAAATAAATAATAAAAAAGTTACAGAATAAATCAATGAAATTGACAAGGAGGGAGTCAATAAAGTCAACAAGACCAAAAGCTGATTCCTTCGCTACGCAATTCATGTGGTTCCATCCACTGCTTTCTTTTCTCCATCCTGAGGGGTCCCATCCCTGATGGAAGCTTGGGCATTGTGTCTCTGGTTCCTCTTCTGAGACAACACCACATCCTCCCAGGAGACACAGCGGACGAAGAGAATATCATTCCCCATTGAGATCACCAGCCTCCCAAGATGTCAGCTGGCCCGCACGAATTCTCTCTGTAATGAGGCCAATGAGGATTTAGGAGACAGGTGCATTTTAATGCTCCCTCCCAGATACGATCTTTCTTATTGAACCTAAATGAACAACTCCCCACCCCCTACTCCAGTAGATGCCTCAGAAATGGGAAGGAATCATGGGATGGTTGAAGCATTGCATCATTCCTACTAAGTACCTCATCTCATACCAGATGGGTGATTTTATTCAGGCAGAGGATTCCAGCACTTCTTCGAAGGCTGATAGCGCTGATCTGACGAGTTCATCGAGGCTCCTCCCCCTTCCAGGATTGACACTCCCCGCCCCCAGGCCCATCTCACACTGCCATCTGCAATCTAGCGACTTCTCTCTAAACTCTAAGCTAACCTTCTTCTGAGAAAAAACAAAAGCAACTCTTCATGACTCATATCATTTTAATGACACCAACAGATGGTGACATTTCATCAATAACCCTTCTGCTTATAACCTACGGATTAGCTCCTTTCTCCATCTGCCGAAGTCACCAGGCAGGCAGTGCCACTAGCAAATAGCAGAAAATAATTGTCTGTTTAGATGCATATGCTCTAAACATACTACTGTCCAGCGCAAACAATTAGCTATATTGTAGAACTGCCAAAAGCTGCATTTGAGGGGGCGTTGCTAGGGCAGAAATGGGCAAGGGGAAGAGCTTGGGTTTCAGGCCATACAAGCAGTGCTCTGCATGCAGAATCCACAGCCCCTTGGGGAACAGTCCTGCTACTGACGACAGGAGCCCGGAACCTTGGGGTGGATTTGAGAGGTGTCCTGGGAGCAAGGCTGTCAGCATATTTTGGGGAAAATTTTCATTGTCGTCTTGCCAAGTGCAATTGCACTCTGGTTCAACGGGCGACAGCTTGCAAGCTGGTTAGAAAAGTGGAGAAAATATACCATGCGAAGGCTGGGGCCGGTTTTGCCTTTGCCCAAGCTGGGGCTGCTAGCACGTTCTCTAGTCTCAGCCCTGGTGAAGGGCCACTGAGCTTAGCGCACGGATTTTTTCAATTTTTCCTAGAGCGGTGGCATCTTGGCTCTGACCTTGTAGCAATCCATCCTCACCTCCTAAACCTTCTGTGGAGTGTCTGCAGCAAACAAAACAATGAAAAATGATCTGGAAAAAAACTCAAGTGACTTTTGATAGAAGGGTTTAAAATAGTTTATGCCTGCAGGGGTCTCTGTAGAAACCTTAGAATTGTGTGAAACCAGGGCCAGCAATCACTGCCTTGGGGCTTCATAATTTCTGATACGGGAAATCGGAGACTAAAACACATGACTTGGAGTTCCCACAGAATGTGTGCTGGTTGTCAGAGCGTGGAGGGATCGGTGCAGCGTGGTGGGACGGGGAGGTGCTAGAGAAGCAGGAGGGCGGGCTCCCAGGCTCTGCTCCTGTGGGATTTCTCAGGCAGTGACCACCATCATCTACAGATTTGCACCGAGCGCCTTTCGGTGTGAGCTCGTGCACTAGGTTCTAACTCTTGGTTCCAAGGAAACTTGGATTTAAAAGAGGAGACAGAACAAATGGCGCCTGGGTGGTTCAGTCGGTTAGGCGTCTGCCTTTGGCTCAGGTCCTGGTCTCGGGATCCTGGGATCGAGCCCTGTGTCGGGCTCCCTGCTCAGGGGTGCTGGCAGAACATGTGGCCAGAACATCTGATTCTGCCTGTTATTCTCTCAGACTCAGCTGTGCCCTCCCCCAATTCCTCTGTTGAAACCCTGACCCCAACACCTCAGGATGTGACTGTATCTGGAGAGAGGGCCCTTAAGATAAAATGAGGCCATCGGGGTGGGTCCTTGTAAAGTGTCCTTATAAGAGGAGAGTAGGATCCACAGACATACACCAGGGGCTTGTGTGCACAGAGGAAAATGCCACGTGAGGACATCGTGAAAAGACAGCCATCTGCAAGTCAAGGAGAGAGCCCTCAGAGGAAAACAACCCTGCCAGCACCTTGACCTTGGCCTTCCAGCCTCCAAACTGTGAGGACTCAATTTCTGTTGGTTAAGCCATCCAGGCTGTGGTATTCTGTTAGGGCAGCCCTGGCAAATTAATATAGTGCCCAGCTGCATGATTGATAGAAAGCTCTTTCATCTAGGCCTAGAATAAAGACTTGGTTTTCAGCCTCTCTTGAAATGAAGTGCAGCCCTATGAGGTTCCGGCCAATGGGAGGTAATCAGAAAATTCCTCTGCAACTTTGGGATGTATCTTTAAAGGATGGAGGTGTGTCCTTCATCTTTCCTTCCTCCTTCCTGCTGGCTGGAATGGGAACATTTTAGCCCGAGCTTTAAGTCATCTTGGAGAAAAACTAGAAAAGGATCTGAGTTCCTGACACCCATCAAGAGCTGTTCTAGCCCTGAGCTACCTATATTGACTTGAGAGAAACAGAAAACTCTGTCTTACTCAAGCCACCGTTACTTGGGTTTGGGTTGCTCGCAGTGGAACCTTACCCTGACTAATCCGATGTCCTCTTTATGAGGAATCAAGGGAGAAAACTATCTTTCACGTCTCAGCACTAGGAAAAGTCATGCTTCTTTTGAGAAACTTCGAAAAATCTTAGAACTACTATGACTCAGGTAAGTGATACTATTTTTCCCCCTTGCTTTGCACTGGGGAATTCAGAGCCGAATTTGTAACCTCCGCCCACCAATCACAGCCCTGGGGGCTGTCTCGCTTTCTCCAGTCCCACTCTATCCCTTTCCTTTACATCTTGTGCTGAATTTTTTCAAAATTCTTCATTTTATCCTTTTTCCTCAGAAGTATTTTTGCAAGCAGCCTTGAATCTTTATAAAACAAGGGAGGGCAGACTCAAAACTCTAACTCCTCAGGGGCTGAACGGAATTATTTGGAGAACCGTGTGTGTGTGTGTGTGTGTGTGTGTGTGTGTGTGTGCATACGTGTGTGTGTGGGGGAGAGGGAGAGTGTTATCCTAAGTGACAAGTGGACAATCACCTTCTAGGATTCATTTATCAAGACTGAAGGTTGGACCCTGGAGGTCTGGCCATCAGAACACTTACAGATAGAAGAGAACAGTTCCAGAAGTCAATTGGTATCTATTGGGAGGTCTCTGGAGCTATCAACTTACTTTTTATTTATCTTGTGAATGGGAAGATAGCCACAGCCTGTCCATTTGTGGCCTACTATCACAAGAATCAATCATCTACCTACCATTTTATTTATTTATTTATTTATTTATTTATTTATTTATTTAAGATTTTATTTGAGAGCGAGAGAGATCACAGAGGGAGAGGGAAGAAGGAGAAGCAGACCCTGCTGAGCAGAGAGCCCGATGCGGGGCTCGATCC
Organism: Ursus arctos; assembly: GCF_023065955.2. Classification (NCBI taxonomy): domain Eukaryota; kingdom Metazoa; phylum Chordata; class Mammalia; order Carnivora; family Ursidae; genus Ursus; species Ursus arctos. Next base: position 13,475,162 of record NW_026622852.1, read on the forward strand.
CAAGACCCTGGGATCATGACCTGAACTGAAGGCAGACGCTTAACCAACTGAGCCACCCAGGGGCCCCTCATGAGGATCTTTTCAGCTTCTTTGCAGGTACGTCTTACACTATTTCTACTTGTGCCTGGTAGGGGATGGTTTGTCCCAGAAGAGGCATCAGGTTCACAGTGGAGGGGCCTGAGCTGGATTCGCCACTCCGGAGGTTGTTTCTGCAGCTAGAAAAGTATTTCTCGGGCAGCAACCCAATTTCTCATTCTTGTCTGTGAAGGGCATTGTGCAAGATTTCAGTGTGAAGGTGAGCCCATTTTTAATGCAATCTCTTCTATCAGAGAATTAAAATGAAAACCCGGGAGACGTCTGAATATAGGCCATCCTCAAGTTCAGCTTTATCGATTGCTAATCGCATCTTATCTCCAGTTCGCAAAGAACGATCCCAGAGGGTCACCTGGACCTGCCCAGATTTCAGCTCGGCCGGGGCTTGATTCAGGCTGGAAGTGAAGTTCTCACTTCCGTTTCCCCTACAAAAGGACGACACACTTCAGCTCTCGGGAGTGCGATTTCTTCTCACTGGGGAGCCCCTTCAGTGTGGCATGACGCTGGAGAGAATAACATACCAGCACCTAAATAGCCATGAAGAAACAGAACTCATTTACTCTAAAGCATCGGGCCATGGGTAAGTTGGGTGAAGGTTAAGATTATAAGTGGTCTGTACTTCTCCTTAGAGAGAATGATCCTTAACATATTTGCTGTTGTTGCTGTTTCTATCATTTGCATCTGTAGAAAAAAATAAGCTTATATCTCCATGTTGTTCAGCCACGTAGATGCCCACATGAATGACCAAACGGGGCAAAGCTCACCAAAGAAATGCGATGCAGGTTAGGAATTACCTAGACGGCCCAGAGGGGCTGAGAGTGGGAATACAGATTCATAAACACATCTGCTGAGCTTAAGAAGTGAGGTTGGGTGGGTGTATCAGGAATGTTAAAAATATCACACGCCAAGAAAGTTTGCAAAAAGGCACTAATGTAACGTGTAATGTCTAGACTGTGTGGGAGGCATTCGTCTATAGGCTGGGGATGGTAACTCTGAGGCAACTGTAGGGTGCACAGTGCCCGGTAGAGACCTGGGGATCGATACATGGCAACCCTCTTCCCTCCTGCCATGAATCTCACCTCTGTGACTAACTGGTGGTGTGACCTTAGGCAAACCAATGGGAATGCTGGAATGGCCAAAGAACATACACTACGTGTGATCTGTAAGGCACCTGGTCCTGGCACCCCTCACTGCATTTTAGGCCCCAGCAGCCCTTAAAATCCATGTCATCGTGAAGCAGAACTTCTTTCTTCCTTGCAATGCTTTATGGTGGGACCACCTTCCTGACCAAGAAGTTCTGTTATTTGGTTTGTCGTATGGACATGGACAGATCACAAGAGACAAGCTGCATTCAAAGTCCTCTGAGACCATGTAGGATAGGAACTTTAGGCTCCAAGAGAAGCAGCCCCTGAATTTCAGGGTTGAAGGGCCCCAGTCCACTGAGACCACCCCACCCTCATTTGACGGACGAGTCCCTGGGATGAAGGGGTATGCTGAAGAAAAGTCACAGGGTGAGGCTGGGCCCGAGTTCCCTCCCACTTTACTCCCAGCTCGAGGCTCTTTTCTCCATTTCACACTGCCTCCCTTCCTTACTCCTAAAAAATAAGTATGCTAAATAAAAATATAAGTGTGCGTTATGCCCAATTCACCAGCTCTATTTGTAATAAATTTGACCTATCAAACCCCAAATGCTAGCTATGGCAAACACTAAGCATTTAATTGACATAATTGTGCTTAATTTTCTTGAACCTACAACTGATTCCTGGTGGTTTGGATGGCCCATATTTCCAGGACAAGGTGATCAGAACATCTGTTCTTAGTTGCCTTCTTTCCCTTTTCTCTGAGTCTGCTGCAGACGGAACGTTTGTGTCCCTCTGAAATTCATGTTGAAGTCCTACTCCCCAGGGTGCGGGTGTTAGGGGGTGGGGCCTTCGGGAGGTGATTAGGTCATGGTGGCAGAGCCCTCGTGATTGGGATGAGTGTTCTTACAAAAGAGCCTCCAGAGAGCTAGCTTGCCCCTTCTGCCACGTGAGGACACAGTAAACAAAATGGCCATTTATGAACCAGGAAGTGGATTCCATCACCTGTCACTTGACCTTGGACTTCTCAGCCTCTAGAACTGTTAGAAATACATTTCTGTTGTTTCTAAGTTATTCGTGCTACAGCATTCTTGTTATAACATCCAGGACAGCTTTGAAGCGGAAATGAAGAGCAGATTTGGGGGTATGTGGATAGCAGGGGCCACTGTGAGGCCTTCTTTCCTCTCTCTCTGTGGGTAAGATCTCCAAGGTGCCAGGTACAAATTTAAAAATGAAATGTGGGGCTGATATCAATGGATGCCGGGACTTCAAACGCAGGTGAAGAAGAAAGACTTGCTCTTTAGCATCTCTGTCCGAGGAACAAGTACTGAAATCTTGCCCGGGCTTCATGTGGGGGGAGGGGACAACCAAGCCGCACCATGGCCAAAACGAGGGCTTGAGATTTGACGTGCACTTCATTGCCTGATGCTGCCCCGATTCCCATCACTGAGGATAATCTTGCCCTAGCTACTTCTAAGATGCACGTCTAGGGGCCATCGTAGAAGACGAATTAAGCCCTTTACAATAATAAACGTTCTTGATACTGACTTTAGCAAGAACTGAAATAGGAGGGGGGTTATTTCCAGACTCCAGCATTCAGTGTTCAAAGGCCAGGAGAACCTCAGGGGAAGAAAACGGACCATAAAACAGCATCGGCTTTAAACAGGGACTGTCTGCTTCTCCTCCTACCTCTGTCCTCTTTCACTATTGAAGCATTAAAAATACTCTCTTTGACAAAGATGGCATGTTTTACTTTACCAATTAGGTTTCCTTGGGAACCACTGAAAAGGTGTGTGTGCCTGTACAGTGTGTGTGTGTGGGGGGAGGCTCTGAGAGAGAGAAGAATCTTGAAGTGCCTTACCTAATGAAGGAATTGCTGGAGAAGGGATTAATAGATAAAGACCCATTTCTGCTCCAGAACAGTCTTTTACAACATTATTGCTGTTATAAAATTAACTGAGATAATTCATGAAAGTCACTTAAAATGGTGTTTGGTACATAGTGAACACTCATGAAAAAAAATACTAATAACCAACATTTACTGAGTGTTTAGGAAGATAATTTCTTCAAAGACCTCTAGGAGAAAGAAGTTTGACTAAGTGAATTATGATGCTTCCAGCAATAAAATTCTATAATTCAATTAGTTGACATAAAAGTAGAAACTGTAATAATTGTGTTCCTCCATCTACTCATTCATCCAACATTTACTGAGTGTTCATTGACGGCAGTGATGTCAACAATCTAATTTATTTTCCTTTTAGGTAAGATGACTAAATAGAAGGCCTTTATAAATAGGATGAAAGGGAAAATTCCACGGCTCTACGGAGAAAATGCTATTTTATTTCAGTAGGTAGGCTGTAAGTAGACTTTCTATCAGAAACAGAGCTTCCGAGCAGATGGCAAGACTCATAATATTGTGACACCTTGATTCTGTGTTTTGTGCAGAGCTAAAAACAATAGCAGAGTTGGAACTCTCGAAGGTAAAGTTGCCAAAAATGCACCGTCACATTTTATTACGGTGAAGGTCTCTGAAATCAACGACTATTTGGCAAGTAAAAGGTATCTCCCAAGAAACATTCTACAGTGCTCTCCATTTTGTAAACTCAGATCACACCAGTGCTTTACAAAGGAAATCTATTCAAAAATGAGATATTTAGGGGCCCCTGGGTGGCTGAATCGGTTGAGCATCCGACTCTTGATTTCGGCTCAGGTCATGATCTCAGGGTTGTGGGACACGAGTCCTGCCTCGGGCTCTACACTCAGTGCGGAGTCTGCTTGAGATTCTCTCTCTTCCTCTCCCTCTGCCTCTCCGCCCCCCCCATAAATAAATAAAAAATTTAAAGAATGAGATATTTTAAAAAGATAATTACCATATGATTAGTGTATTAGTCTGCTTGGGCTGCCTTTACAAAATGCCGTAGACTAGGTGGCTTAAAAAGAAGTGGAAATAGCGATAGAAATTTATGATAAACTCCCACCCATAAATACCATCTGGCTCAGGGATGGATGGTAAGTGATTCTCTTCTCCATTTTTCCTTAAATTAATTGGTCCATTAGTGGGGTCAACATACTGGTGGCCCACTTCATTGTATCTATTACAGAAATAGAACATCATGCTTGAAATTGGCATATGAAAAAGATCGACCTATAAAAATATTCACTACTGGGTTGTGGATCATTTCGGTCTCACAGACCCAAAAATCTGTACTCAAAATCTCTAAGTGACACAAGAAAAAATAAATTTGAGGGACACCAGAGCCATAGGTCAGGATTTGCCAAAGTAAGGTGTGTTGTGATTCATTTTGAAAGCAAACTCAGAGTTCTGGGACAGGTCAGCTAAGGGCGCTATGGCTAAGGGAAACCTCATTTGCCATTTGCTAGGTTTTTCTCTTTGAAAAGGGAATGAAAACAGGAGTGTCTGGAAGAAGAAAAACTGTTAGATCCCAATGATGGAAAACCAGAGAGCTGCATTTGGGAAAAACTGTTATTTACTCAACTCAAAGATGAGTCTGTATTGACTGTTAATAATGAACAGAATGTTTGTGTCCTTGCAAAATTCATACATTGAAGCCCTAACTCCTAGTGAGACTGTGTTTGCAGATGGGACCTCGAAGGAGGTACTTAATGTTAAATGAGGTCAAAGGAGTGGGTCTCTAATATGACAACATTAATGTTCTTGTAGGAAGAGACATCAGAGCGTGCCCCCCACCCTGCCTTATGTGTACAAGCAAGGCCATGTGAGGACATAGAGAGAAGGCAGCCACCTGCAAGCCAGGAAGAGAGCCCTCGCCAGGAAGTGAATCAGCCAGAACATTGATCTTGGACTTAGAGCTTCTAGAACTGTGAGAAAATAAATTTCTGTGGTTTTAGCCACCCAGACTATGGTATTTGGTTATGGTAGCCCAAGCAGACTTAAACACACTGACAATATGAATATTTATCTTTTAAAAATATCTCATTTTTTTCAATACTTTTTTTGGAAGTAAACCATTGTGTTCACTGGCTGTAATTTATTTTGAGATCACCTTTTTTTCACTCATTCTTTTGAGTCTTTGAAAAATTCCTTTACTCTTGTTCTCTTAGCTTCTCAATGCCTTTGCATTTATATATGTTTCTATTTTTACCAATATACCGCATTCTCTCCACTCTGGTTTTTTATCTTCTTTGTTTCTATCACTTTTTTCTAAGAGATAAGTCAAAAAGAGGTAAGTCAGAGCATCTTCTTTTTGGAGGGGTACACACCACCTGAGACATTTGTATTGCCGTCTGTGTAGACATCCTGAACCAACAGAGCTAACGTTTACGTAGCAAACACATTTTTTAAAAAGTGATAAATCTCTGCCCATCTAGTGGTAGGAAATAATTCACTCCCCTTATAAAACCATCATATGGTTTGTTTTACATATAGATGGAAAAATTAAAAAACAACCACCCAAACATCAAGAATTTAACATATGAAAAATGAAATAAGCTTTCACTCAGTAGTGGCAACCTGAAAAAACGTTAATCTGCTTCTACATGACTTTGAATTGAAATCAAGGTTTCAAAGGATCTCGCTGTGAGTGATGGAGCTGTCTGGACCTAAGTTCTCCGAAAGCCAAGAAACCATTTTATTGCAATATAAAATGGCATCTGAAGGGCCTGGTGGAATGCAATTGCTCTTCACTTTGCATTTTGCCCAAATAATTCCGAGGTGCAACCAACGGACAAGATGGATTGCTTTCTGTATTGCTGTTGTAAATGGTTTTTTTGTACCGTGTTCATGGGTTTCGCGTCAATCTTGCCGATACAAATCATAAAGGGTTTGTAACATAAAAGCTACTGGAGAATCATAAAAAATAATTCAAAAATCATTCCCATTATTTTATTATCAAATGGATTAGAATTACTCATAAGAACAGTAAAATTAATGTCAGTATTTTTTTTCTGGGGAGGTAATAGAGTTTTTCCTTTTTATTAATAGTCAGCCCTTAATGTACTCTGCGTGCATGATTAATAGACGTTCTTCAAACTCTTTCAGAAAGCACAATGACAAATGGTGTTATTAACAGAAGATTCTCAGTGAATATATAATTCTTTGTCAATATTCAAATTTAGTCAGAAACTCGAGTCTGATCTTAATTTCATTTTACAATGTGTTTGAAAGGCCTCTGGCTGCATCTTAAGCACTTTGTAATTATTGTTCGGGTCATCAGATACACAAACTGGGTCTCAACTTTTCCATCGGAAAATATATGTGTAGGTTTGAAAAAAAAAAAAAAAGTTCTCTCTTCCAGAAACAGCACGAACTCCTGCAATAAGGTCTGTTAGGTAAGACACTATAATTTCTACTTTCCAAAAAAGATAGTTTGTATTGGGTTTTCTCCAATACTAATGAGTTTCTTTTCTGAGGCGATCATAGTTCCAACATGGCGTGGGCCTTGAAAAGTCCAGTCGGGTGGAGAACCTTTGGATGTTCTTTTCCTTTCACTATCGGGCCTCTGCATCTCCCCCTCTGGCCCCTCCCCAAGCTTTGGCAGCGTCAGGCACACAGACACATCCCACTTTCCACCAAAGCCTGCATTTCTTGGGGGCCAGAATCCTCTTATTATGCTTTACACCTGTTCCAAGAGGTTGAATAATCTCAACAATCGGGGGAAATGCGGTCCTTGGCTCTTTTTAAACTTTCAAAATGGTGAACCTGGCTGTTAGACCTTAGTCACTGAGGAAAGATACTTGCTCTTTGAATCAAACAGGAAGGTTCGAGGTTCATAACCCCCCGTTAAACCTCACTAGTGCCGAGAACATAAACGTTTGCTAACTAAGGGTAATATTTTAGGAAGACATCATGGGCATTCTAGGTACCATCTGCTTCAATAATCTTGGAAATCCCTATCAGAGCTAACGTTTTGGACCAAAATTTATTATGAAGTCTCCCAATGGAGCTCCAAACCCAAAGAACAACAAGAACAACCCGTAATAAACTGCTGCTTTACTAATGATGCCGCCTTTTTTTTTTTTTTTAAACCACCCTCCAAGATCCAAATTTAATGGAAAGGAGATATTTTTTATGCATTTTATCTTATTTTTTTAGAGCAATCTAAAATCACAGTCGCTTCCATCATCTTTCTCTACTCCTTCTTAGTCACATAATACTGAAACGTTTCCATCAGCTCTATGAGGCTTTATGAAAGCAGAACTTAAAAACTCTCCTGAGCTTAGGGAATGGCCAGTGCTCGACTGGGGAGAAATAAATCAGGGCTGAGTTCCCAAAAGGAGAAAGGAAGGGCTTAACGCATTAAGGTGACACTTAAGTGTACAGCCAGCAAGTAAGAAAAAAAGCATGCATTTTATACATTCTCCGTCTGTTTATATCTTTTTCTCCTAGGAATGTGATTTTCTTATAGAAATCTGTTTGTCCACTGGTGTACCAGTGCAACTTTTCACCAAAGCAAGGACAATTCTGATTTCCCTAAGGACAGAGCGAAATTTTAGAGGCAAAATGAAATAAAACCTGCAACATATTAAAAAAAAAAACAAACAACCACCCAGCTCCCGATACATGAACATGTAGGACACAATAAAAAAAAAAGTCAGACTTTCAGATTGCAGAATCTAAGATGTTTGCAAGGCATTGCCCCTTCTGCCCTGTCACCGTGAATGTGTATTTAAACGGTTCGTTCTGCCGTGTCGTGCACTGAGCACTGACATGCATCAAGGTTGGGCAGTTTCATGCAGCAAGCTGCCTAAGTGCCGTCACCCGGCTGCCTAGATCGGCAGAAGGAAAGTGTACGAAAATGCTGGACGGGACAGACTGTTTCTTTCAATTGTCTTCCGAACCTGGATAAAGTCCCAACACTGAAAATTGGGAGGCTCGGCAAATTCTCTGCGGCAGCTCGAATCCATTCTGCATTAGAATGACTGCCCTGTGTCAGCAGTCACCGGGAGGAGAGAATTAGCACGAAGCCGTTTACAAATCAAATTATTTCTTGGTTCCAGAGAACGTACAAATGAAGCAAAAAACCTCCTGCAAGGGGGCTCCCTCTGTGAAAGAGACTATTTTAAAGTGTTCTTCATTGCCAGCGTCAAGTCTGCACTGGAGAAAGCTCCCAGAGATGAGGTGTCAATGTAAAATTAGTTCCCTTGTAAGTAGGGATTTTGAAACAGCAGGTTAATTACACGAGACAGGCTCAAGTCTCCGGAGAACACCAGGAATGTGTGCGTGGTGCACGGGGCTCAGAATTTCCATTAATAAAGTCAGGATGCACACCTCATTCTTCATGTAGCGTGATAAACATACAACTCGGAACGAGATGAAACTAACACCGGAAAGGCACTGAATCGTTTCTGGGGAAGCTGACGTGCTGACGTTACCTCTTTAGTCTGATTCTGGAACCCTAGCCCTAACGTACCCCATCACCCAGTGTCCTCAGCCTGCCAACCTCAGGATCGCCTCCACCTTCCTTTCTAAGTCCAGATCTGCTCAATGCCACCTCAGACCTGGCTCTCAGATCCAGCCATTGCCGTCCATGTCACAGCCAATACTTGGTCTAAGGCCTTGTCACCTGGGCTACTTGATAGATACCATTTTTTAAGTTTTACTAAGTTCAGCTAATCATAGCAAACACCCAGGCAGTGTTTCCTATGTGCCAAGAACTGTTCTAAGAGCATTCTATTCTCACCGCAATGCTATGAAATAGGGTTATTATCCACGTTTCACAGAGAAGGGCAATGGAGAACAGAGAGGTTAAGGTGACCAATGTCACAGAGCAGATAGGTGGTGGATCTGGGGTTTGGATTCATGTGGTCTGCCTCCAGCGTCTTTGATCTTAAACCACTAAAGCATACTGATTCTGTTTTAATTTAACCTATTATTATTTTTATTGTTGTGGCGTTTTTTGGAATAGGGAATACGGTTAACTGGTTTAAAATTTAAAAGCTGTAGAAAGCTGCATACTGGAAAGACTCTTTGCTACTCTGGTTCCCCATCACCCAGGTCCTGGTTCAGGAGGTAGTCAGCATGACCAATTTTTTCAGTAGCATCCCAAGCAAATACGTATGTTATTTCCCTCCATTTCCTCCCCTCATACACATATCCTAGACTGGGTACGATTTGGCAGTATGCCCTTTTTCACTGAACATATATTGAAAATCATTCCATATTAATACAAGAAGAGCTCTTTCTTTCTTTCTTTCTTTCTTTCTTTCTTTCTTTCTTTCTTTCTTTCTTTCTTTCTTTCTTTCTTTTTTCAAGACTGCAGATGGTCTAGGGGTGGGCAAATTTTTCCTGTAAAGGGCCAGATAGTAAATATTTTAGGCTTTGTGGTCCATATGGTCTCTGTCACATATGCTGCTACAGCTTTTTTTTTTTTAACTTTTAAAAATATAAAAACATTCTTGTCTCACGGGTTGAATTAAAACAGGCTGCAGGCCAGATTTGGCCATGGATCATACTCTGCTGATCCTTGAACCGGGAGGCTCTTCCCTTGCCACCCTGTATCCAGTCTTCCCTCACTCTGGCCCCTTCTTAAGCATCCTGAAAGCACTGTCTTCCTCTCTTCTAAATCTGACACTGCCAGTGCTTCCTCTAAACCCTTTGTGGCTCTCCACTCCCAACACGGTGAAGTCCAGACTGCTTGTGGAGCCTACGATGCCCTTCACAATCCACCCTCATGTCTACTGCACTGGTCCGTGCCGCCATCTGCTCTTAGCCTCAACTCCTGCGGTGACGCTGTTGCCCCACTATTGGTCTACAACCCTCTTGCCCCAAATTCACTCTCCACATGGCAGTGCAGCCCTAGGGATGTGTTTAGAAGTGCAGCTCACATCTGGGAACCTCCAGTGACTTGTTGCTGCCCTAGAAAGAAGCAAACTTCCTTATTATGGTCTACAAGGTGAGCCAGCTCTGCTTGGCCCTCCTGTCCCAGCTCATTGTCACCGTCCTCCCTCCCTCTGCTCCCCACCCACCAGGCACATGAACTTTTCTATTCCTCAAATAATTCCAACTCATTTCTGCCTCTGTGGGTGCTGTTTCTTTAGGCTGCCTCCTTGGAGTTCAGCCTCAGCTCAAATGCCACTTCCTCCGTGAGGCCTCCTGGCAGCTCCCAACCTACAGGGTTCCTCCACTAGTCCTCGCCGCACCACCATACTGAGTTTTCTTCTTGGCCCTTGTGGTCATCTATATCTTGGTTTGTATTTGCAAATTCTCTGCTCTGCTAGAACGTGTGGCTGTCTCCCGTGCCCAGCACGGTGCCTGACACATATTAGATGAACACCTAAAATTTTTCTGATTTAAGAGTTGCAGAGTTTCAGCCCCATTTACCTTTCCTAGTGGATCTCTCCTCACTCCTCACCTTCTCCTTCATTAGACATGAACTTCCCTCTTAAGGTTTTACACCTTTGCACTTGTCATCTCCTTCTCTGAGCAACGAACTCCTACTTATCCATCAACACCCAGTCAAATGTTACCTCTTCCATGAAGCTTTTACACTTTCTCTTCTGAGTGTCAACTTTTTCCTCTAGCGGGCTCCCGGGCACACTTTGCACAGAGCTCTGTGGTCACACTGGGCTATAATTATTTACTTACCACAAATGTTAATTTGTTTATTATATCCTGAATACCCCCAGACATTATATATATATATACACTTACATATGAATATATATATTCATATCTGTTTATGTGTGTGTGTCCATCTATCGCCATCTCTATCTATATGTATTATATTTTCATTTTACCTAAATGAGCTCCTTCAGGGAAGGAACACCTTGGCTGGGATTATACGGTAAGTGTGGGCACAAAATAATATAAATAGCAGCATTTAGCTCTGTGCTAAGCACTTTCCATACATTTTCTCATGTAACTCTCCTAATAACCCAAACGAGGCTGGCACCATTATTATCTATAATTTGTCGATGGGGAGACTGAAGTGAGATTAGGTAACTCCCTCCTGGCGGATCCACCCTTCCCCACCAGGCCGACCTGCCGCCAGTGGGGGGCGCTCTTTGGAGATCTGTTTGCCCTTGAGGTGGTGCACAAATCTGTCCCGTTTCCCTGAGACCTCGGGACACAGCTCTGCTCAGAGAGGGGTCAGGTGGGACTCTCTCACTCCCCTGCAGCAAGGTGCTCCCTTGCGGGGGGCACAGATGTCTCTCTGCCAGCCAGATGGAGAGGCACGGTGAGGACGCTGCCCTCCGCACACCTGTGACTGTGCCACCCCCAAGGGCAGCCAGATGTCCTTGGGGCCCGCCTCCTGCCGCCACATGCTGCTTATCCATGTGGACATAAGCTGCTCTGCCAGCTTACCCTTGAGCTAATGCGAAGGGACCACAGGGCTCTGGGCGGAAGGGTGGGAGCCTAGAAGGCAGAGGAGACAGGGCAGAAGGAGCTCCCTTTCTTGACCATTTCCTTTAGTTATTTCTTTTCCGGCGTTACTGAAGGGTAATTGACAAATAAAATCATATCTACTGAAGGTGTACGACGCGGTCGTTTGGTGTATATATTTTGGGAAAAGCACAGCAAAGGGAGCCATTGACAAAACGAAAGGCAATCTACGGAATGAGAGAAAACACTTTGCCAAGCCATATATCTAATAGGGGGTTACTATCCAAAATATAGAAGGAGCCCCTACAATGCAATAGCAAAATAAATAAATAAATGACCGGATTAAAAAATGGGCCAAGGACCTGCATAGAGATTTTTCCAAAGGTGACGTACAAACGTCCAACAGGTACATGAAAGGCTCCTTGGCAGAGTGGATCCTGGCGTAAAGGAGAAGAGGGTGCTGGAATGGGTTTGTGGTAGTCTGGCTTCTATTTGCGGGCACCGTGTAACTTTTCAGCTCATTGGGAAAATTCTGTCTAGAGAAGTAGGTCACACACTTTACAGCACTGCTATTCAAAGTGTGGTCCTCGGATCAGCAGCGGCAGAACCATCTGGGGGCTCGCTAGCTTTGCAGACTCTGGGACCCGCTCCAGACCTGAGACATCCGATTCTGAATTTTAACATGATCCCCCAGGGGCTTTGTACGCACACTGGAGTTCGAGAAACACAGACTGAGGGTACCTCAACGTGAGTTGGGTCGGGCTCTATGCCTTAGAGATCCTGATACATCCGGTGGGGAGGTGATCCAGAAATGTGGCAAGCATCACCTACTTTTGGGTGGTTCTGCTTCCTTTTGCGAGCAGCTGTGGTCCACAGGCAGTGCCGGGTGGTGGCAACAGTCCAGGCACCGTATTTAGACGGAGCGGGGATTGAATCTCAGCTCGACTCCCTACCAGCTAGGTCATCCTGATTAAGCGCTTCATCTTGTCACGCTTTAGCTTTCTCAGCTCTAAAATGGAGAAAGTAAAAGGCCCACACCTTCGGCTGTGAGGTTTAAAGGCAATATATGTAAAGCGCCCAGTAGCAAGTCTGCGGCACAGAGCACGTGGAAGGTTGAGTATTATAACTATTAGATCAAATCGCTATCTGTTGGTTGCACCACCGATGGGCAGAATGGGCCAGAGTATTGATTAATTTCAATTGCGGAGACAGGGAAGGCCAAAGGGGATTAATCGAGGTGTGATGGCTGTAGTTGCTTGGTTACTTACCCTTGATCTTAAAGACACAGAGAAAGAATTAGACTGCAACAGCCATCGAACTTTATCATTTACTAAGAATCACCGGGAAGTGAGTTTCAAATGCGGATACCTGGAAGCTGTTAACCCAAGATCCTGCTTCATAATTTCTGGAATATGGCCCAGCGATCTGCACTTTGATCTCGGGGAGATGAAATGCACGAGGCCGCCCATCTCAGTAGAGAAACAGCGGCTTAGAGAATGTGTGAATTCATTCACTACACGAAGAACTCGACGCACACGGGGCCCTTTGCTGGTACTGAGCAACAGACACAAAGAGAACCGACTCTGCCGGGTGTCTGCCGCGCGGGAACGTGCCCTCCGAGGAGAACGGAAGGTCTGTGCTGCTGTGTTAGGACGTCAAGCGGAGCAGCGGCCCGGAAGAGCAAGGGGAAAGGCCGTACCTGGGCTTCCGCGGCTTCAATGGTGTGGGAGAGATTCCCATTCTGCACAGGTTCTGACGCATCGCTGGGGGGCGTCATTTCCACCTCCGTGCTCGTGCTGTTTGGGAGCTCGATCTTCTCTGTGGTACAGCGTAGACACACACAGAGAAAGCAAATGCAGTCAGTGGGGGGTAAGAGCCATATTGCAAGGAACGTTCTAAAATGCTGGGTTAAAGAAGACCGTGGTCTTGGAGGGGCGGTAAGGCCCAGGGCTGGGGTGGCGGCAAATGGCACAGGATTTTTTACCATTCTCCCCAATACCTTTCAGCGCTTTCAGTCCTCCTCCTCTCTTTAATAGCTCTCTGGCTCTCTCACTCTGGCCTGATATCTTGAGTCCCCTTTCAGCTCCCTTGGCATGCATTCTCTACACTAGGCAAAGTCACCAAGTAGCCATTCGAGAACATGAACACAGACATTTTTCCACCAAAACCATACTCAATCTACAAATCTATATAGTAATATTTATACTCAGGACCATACCATACACACACACACACACACACACACACACACACACACACACATATGGTAGGATAGTTTCTTTTACACAACATTCTGGAAAGGATATTTATTGGCTAGGGCCCCAGGAGACTTGGGTCCAAGGCTCTGCTCTGTCATTATCAGGCTGGCACTTTAAGCAAATCTCCTTTTTCCGGCTCTCAGGAACCCGGAAATGAGGGGGCTCAACTGGTTGACCTTAAGGCCCACTGCTTCCAGCTCTAATTCTCTAGGCTCGTTGCGTGCACAAGTCTGCCAATGTCCGGGGTGGGGGTGCAGGCTCAAGAGCCTGGCTTTCTCAAAATGCCTGGGGAATGACATTCAGCACATTCGACACCTGGGCATCCTATTGCAAGCAAGGGGAAGGGAAGGTGAACAAGTAACAGAGGGAAATGTCTGTCATTCCTAAGGAAGAGGTGACTTCTGCCTAGCATGAGGCCACAGTCAGCAGGTACAGATTCCAGTTTTCCTCTGGGAGTTGAGAAGTGCCTCCAGGGTCATGGTTAAGCACTGGGACTCTCTGACACTGGGCAGCACAGACCAGCCTGGGTTCATACCCTGGTTCTGCTGCTCATGCTGTGGGACGCCTAGCAAGTAATTTAACTTCTCTGAGATTTAGCTTCCTCATCTGTGAAATTGGGGTGATGGACAAATACTGCTAACAACAATACAGTCAAAGGGTATGGCTGCAAAAATTACATAAGGACATGCATATAAAGCACCTGGCACAGAGCTGGAACAGAGCAAGCGAGCAAGAAACAAATATTCTGATCATTAGTGCATAACTGCCTGGCACTAGACAATTTCTTTTGGGGGCTCAGAGGAGCTCCTCAGGTGATCAGTGCTCAGCACCACCAAGGTCTGCCATGACTTCAGTGGGAGCAAGATAGAAAGGTGCTTAGGCCTTCTGGCTGTGCTGGGTAGTTCTTGGATTTCAGGAGACGGTGAGGCCACGTGGCTAAGTGCCAGGCTTGCCGGGAGCATCGTCATGCTCATCAGTGTCAGATATGAGCCGTTACTGGGCCGTTCAGAGAGTGTCAGAATGTTTGTTTCTAGAAACTGCTGAAGGACGACACATTTTCAATCACCGGAAAATATTTCGAGAGTTACCTGAAAATGACTGGGCTCGAAGTGGCCACATTTTGGAAATCATAGGGAAATGTTTCTGTTTACTCATGTATTTAGTGGTGGAATACAGAGGCATAAATATATTTACATATGAAAAGCCACAGAAGCTCAAATTTATTTTATCGTTCCAGGTTTGTAATAGTGGCGGTGTTATGTATGTGATGATCTGCTGTGTGTGGCCCTGCCGGCTAATCCCAACATGCTTGGTCCAGTTATGAAAAATACTAAACACCAAGTACCTGGGGAAATATTAAAACTGGGTTTTGGGGTGTCTGTTGGCCAAACTGAGACGACGTTGAGATCAACCCACGATGGCCAAACCTGACCCCACCAACAGGGTGTGATCAGGTCCCAAAGCGGAATTAAGATGTTCGGGAACAGACGTGAACGGATGAGAAGAAACACCCCCTGCACACGGTATTTAACATCTCAGCTTATTCCCCCCAGGTTTTTCTTTTCATACCCAACAGAATCTTGACTGTTTCTTGGCCAAAGATTTTCTGGGAGCCAGAAGTCAGGCCAACAGGAGAGGCAGAAACTCTCCTAAGGAGTGTCCTGTATTTTGAGTGCAACACTGTTGCATTTTGTCTGCACATGATTGCAGCTTCTTGGGCAAAAACATCGTTTGTAGCAGAGATCCAGATTAGGTTAAATTTAGTCTGCATTTAGAATTAGTGAGTTATATTATAGTTGCAGACAGGAGAGGAGGAACATCATGTTCTGAGTTAAAATAAGATGTCTGAATGTCACGATCTGGTTCACACGGGAACTCAGAAAAAGCCCAAATAGACCTGGGCTGCTATTGCTGAATTCTCGAGAAAGGAGAGAGGTGGTGTCACCTTGCAGGAACCCGGTCACTCAGTCTAGGAGTGACCAAGTGAACCATCTGGGAACCTCGTGGGTGTGGCATAGGCCATGTCCTAAATACGATATGTAAGTACCTGGTTACCAGGCAAGAATCTCAGAAAGGATACTCTCACCTTTTGTTAAACATTAAATCACAAGTGTATGTGTATGTCTTCTTTCTGTGGAATTCCTGAAATGAAGTGACTATTTTACTCTTCAAGGGAAATGCCTGGTTCGAAGCTGGTTTTACTTTAGGCTCCTCAGAGAATCATTTTACTCTTCTTGGAGTTCCCCTAGAGTAGGTGACATAGTGTATCCATTTGTGCCCTGTACCCCCCAGGGGAAATGGGCTCTAGGGGACACCCTGGAACGGGCTGAGCCGCAGGGTTGCGCGTCTGTACCGAGTCAGAGTCAAGGGGGCCCACGCTGGGTCCTGCCTCCCCGCCCCCCTCCGTGCGCTCCGGGAAAGGCATGGGATGCAGGTTTCTCTGCACTCACCCACGTGATTGGCAGCCCCATTCTGCCTCTCGTTCTCATCCACCTGGCATTTCTTCTTGGCGATCTTGTGGAGGATAGAAGCCTTTTCTCTGAACCTCCCTGAAGCAAGAGAAAGCAGTGGAAAGGAGACACAATGAGGAGGAAGACAAAGAAGGGGGCTCAGGGAGAATGGCGAAGCACCGACCCAACAGGCACGTGGCTTCCACAACTTTCTGCTCACCCCAAACGCCCTGTGCCCTGCATGAAGGGTACGCTCTTACCTTTGTGGATTCTTTAGCCCAAATCTCTGTTGAGAATCTCAAGCCGCCAGACCACCAGCAGAAGGTTTGACTTGGACCTCTACCCTCCTTCCCGATTGCTTACAAAATAAATGCAGGCACCAGTCATCGCTAAAACTGCCCCTCCTGCTGCGATCCAAAACAGGTCTAAAGACACGGAGCTGCCCCGGAGACACAGCCATTTGTCTGGAATTAACTGTCCATCCCAGAACTGGCTTTTGGCCATGGAAAGCCAAGCCCAGGAGTCCTTTGGGTTGACTTCGGTTTTCAAACATCTATCTTAATCAGCACTGAAGTTTTTAAACGAGCTGGGAGGATGCATCCCAGCTTTCCGAATTAGCTGAGTCAGCTGCAATTAAAGCATCAGGGAGGGAACTGCTTCCACCTGGGGATTTAGGGCAAAGGACCATCAACCCGGCGCAGCCGGTCAAGTCTGTCGGTGGTGAGCCGCTTAGGGAAAGGTGCTGGAAAAATACTCCAAACTCTCAAAGTCATCATTTCAAACAGCTATACCACAAACAAAACGCTTCTTTTCTTCTCCATTATTGACATAAGTAACGGTTAAAGGCATGCAACAAGCACAGGAAAAAAAAAAGCATGCAAAAATGTAGAAATTAGTGAAACAGAGCCCCTTTTGCTTTCTCTTTTAATCCTTGACTCCCCCCCCCCCGCCCCCGTGAACATTCAAGGTACAAAGGAGCCTCATTTTAAACGGGCCGGGTCTTTTAAGGGTGAGGCCTTCAGGGCACCACAACCTCTACAATTTTCTCAGTAGGCATTCCGTGTTGGCTGGATTCTCCAGCAGTGTACTAACGGGGGAGCTCATTTTACTTTTCTAGTTAGACCCAAACTGAACCAAACCAAATCCAAACCCAAATGTTTCTCTTGGAGGGTCTCTTTTCCTAGGATGGGACGTGGCGGGTTGGCATCTGCTTAGCCTCCCCGCCTCCTGGATGGAAGTCATGGGGTGTGGTCATAGTAGTGACTTGCGTGACTGGGTGGGGGTGACAGAAGCTGGAAGCTAGAGTGGGATCCGCTGGTTCCAGTGGGAAGGTGACACCAGATGGAGCCCCTTCTGCTTCTAAGCTCCGTCAGTCCGGGGCCCAGACACCCCGCTACCACAAAGCAGCCTCGAGGACGAGCACGCCTCGGTGTAGGCGATGAACGTCCACCAGAGCTCACACTCTCGAAGGAAGCAGGGCAGGAAATGTAGCCCAGAGCAAGTAGGTCAGCACGTGGCTTGGGCTTCATGAGGAATGAGAAGGAAGGATGTGGTGACGCGCACGATGTCCATCCCTGGGGGAGGCTGAAGGTCAGCGTTAGGGTCAACATGCTGAAAGGTATTTTGAATTCGGCTGTTCTTATTTAGTTTCTGAGGGAAACTCTGGGAAGAAAAGGGGAAAGAAAAGAAAGCCTGGGGATGAGGAGGAGGAGGCGGTGAAAGGGAAGAAGAAAGGACAGAAAATGAGGAGCAAAAGGAGTTGAAGGACGGAGGAGGTCGGCAGCGGGTTGTGATGGCTGGGAGGTTGGGTGCCAGCCTCTCTCCTGGCTGCCGAAACTAGTCTCATCTGCTTCTCCGTACTCTGCAGCCGTGAGCCCGAAGAGGGGTGCTGCTCGTGGAAGACACCCCCAAGAGGGCCTCCCGTCATTTGCTAAAAAGCCCGGAAGACAGAGAAAGAAGTTCTGAAACAGAAGATGGTGTTTCCACTAGAAAACTGGTCAGTGGTCTCAGGGTCACTGTTTGAAACTTAGAACCTTCTAAAGCTCTGTGAAATGAAGATGACCAACAGTTGCCGTGTACCAATGATAGAAAAATGAGAATAAAGCAGGAAAGCATTCAGAAGACGAGACAGATATAAACAACCTGAAATAACCCGACTAAGGAATGCCCCAAAGTCGGGAATCACAGCAGAGAAAATACTTGACAGGAACAGCCGATCGCCTACTGTGTGTGGTTACGGGAGTGTTTTCAGAGCTGAGATGTAGACCAGAGGGAAATGATAATAAAAGACACCCCAAAGCATGGAAGGGTCTTGCCACTCCCTCTGCCGGGAAACCTCTTTGAGCAGAGTGTTGGCCATGGTCACTCATGGGCTGGCTTCCCCAAATCCTCTAAAGGAAGGCTGGGAGCATAGGGTAGTGAACGATTCTAGACTTGGGATTTCGTAGGTTCTCAAACATTTTCACAGGTCAGCGAGGGCTTTCTAGATAGCGTGTCACTACTTTTCCCACTGCAGCAACACTTGAGATTTTCTAATCTGCTGAAAGGTGGGAGGGGTTGGCTCTCTTTGTTTTCTCGGGGAGGGGGGAGGGGGGGCAGTTAGCCCTAGGGGCAGCCGGACAATGCTGGGAGGCTGGCCGGGACTGCTCCTTTCCACTCACTTCTTCAACTTCTTTAAAATTCACCCTCTGTCCCAGTTAGCATGACCTGATTACCATTCTGCATTCCTCCGCAGCCTGAAAGGATTTTTCTCTTAAAGATGAGTTTCTAGAAAAGCAGCGGCTGAAGTGCCACCTCCAGAATGCAGCACTCAGGTGTGCTCCTCGAGGGTGGTGGGGCAGAGCCTGACAAAGTAAGGCATGCTCCTTTCAGCCCAAGGGACACCCCAGGGATCGCCACAGGCCACCTCCTGGGAAAAGTCACGTGGATGGCTAAGCAGACAAGAGTTGGCATGAGGTCCCCGGGGCAGAAGCCAGCACAGAACCAGTGATTCTCAAAATGACCCTCTGTGCCTCAGGGTAGGAAGGCAAGGCACCTTCAGGCCCCACGCAGCCTGATGTCCCAAACTGGGGAGGACACCAAGTCCGCTGTATGGGTGTTGGGGACAGCACAGTAATGTGGTTATATTTTGGATGTGACTTAAAGGCAGGTAGACCTGGGTTTAAGCCCTGCCTCTTTCACTGACCGCTGGGTGAGTTTTGGTAAGTTCCTGAATATTCCTGAGCTTCAGGTTTGCCATCTGTTAAACAGGGATTCCAATGGCATTGGCTCATGAGTTAAACGCAAGGCTTAAGTGAGAAAATGTGTGCAAGGGGCTTATCACAACGCTTGGCATTGGAGGACGTCTGTAAATAAGAGGAAAAAGAAAAACAAACTAATGAAAACAACAGGGGCAAGGGTGACATGGCCCCGAGCGGCCTTAGGAGAATCACCGGCATCGTCTCTCAGTGTAAACTTGCAAGCCTGGAGAATCAGCTACACCCTGACCCGATGGTTTAAGCCTAGTGGGGCCGGTGGTCAGGCTTCAGCGAGTCTCCAAAGGCAGTTCCAAAACCGATTAGGAAAAGGATCGTTTTGCATTTTCCTGAAATTGAGAGGTCACGTGATAGAGCTGCCGTTGTGTGTTTCAAACATTGATACCTTTGCGATCTGAAAATAGAGAGATGGTGATCAGCTTTCCCCCATCTCCTGGGGGGACAGAGTTCAGGCAAGGCATTACCACTGCACTATGATCTGTGCGCTCCAGAGAACTTCCTGATGGACGAGGGGTTTTAACTCCTCTGTGTCTCAGGCTCAGAATTTTAAAACAGGGATCACACCCCCTTCTCATACAGCTGGTGGAAGGCTCGATGGGTTAATAGACATCAGGCTAATGCACAGGGCCTCTGACATACATTAAATGCTCAGGACAGCCTTCCCATGAAGTGTTGAAAATAAAAAAGATTGATATTCACAACAGGATTAATGTTTAGCAGCCTCGGTGCCGGAGACCTTGGCAGGAAAGGAGCTGCTTCCATAAACTATGGCATTAAGGGTTGACATAGAAGGGCAGGTTTCAGAAACGACTGTAGCTCTGTGCCTGGGGATCAAGGATGAAGACATTTTTGGGTATTTTCAAAGCGAGGGAAGGAGAGATTTTTCACATGTTTTAAGGCAACCTTAAAAAGAATATACTCTGTTGTGGTGCGAAGCCTCAAAGTGTCGTATCTTTACATAGCGGCAGATATTTGTATACTTAAAATCTCGGAAATAGCAAACTCTGCTCAAATCGTGAGGCACCTACGTCAAAACCTGGTACACAGTTTTAATATAGTTTAGTTTGTCCTGAAATTTGCAAACGAATACCGGCTGAGTGTCCCCAGGGGAGAGGGTGTTGAGGGGGTGGTAGGGAAGAGCGGAATAAAAGATCAAAGCATAAGGACCTAATGTGACTAAGAACAAATTTCGAACAACAATCAGGAATCAAAATCCTTGACCTTGTTACCCAGCCAGACATAAAGAAGACCCAAACTGCACAGCAAAATAACTTCTAGAGGGTCTGTTCCTGCAAAGGGAATGAATTTTGTTTCTGTTCTGCTGTTAATGAATTAAAACAGTCCCTGGAAATTCCTTCACCTCTTTCCCACCAAGCCTGTCACAGGCAGTGTGACGAAGGAACCCTTTGGGTTGGTGATCAGATTAACTCCTGGCTGCTGTAGAATATTCTGAGCCTCAGCCATGGAGAAAAGGGACAAAAGAGATAGACAGATGCAAAGGGGGGCGGGCGCGCCTCGGTGAACGGACCTTGGTTTGGGAGAAGAAAAGAAAAAAATGAAACAGCAGGGAAAACTTGAACATAGTGCTTTTACATCTATTTTTGTGTTTTCAGTTTTGCCTTTCCTGTCTCTGTCTTTGAAGTTTAGGACTTGGCAGGTAGCTTAGAAAGCAAAAGTGCAGCTGAACGTCCCTCCTGTTTATTCAATGCCTTTTTTTTCTTTTCTTTTTTCTTTCCTTTCCTTTCCCTTTTCTTTCCCTTTTTCTTTCTTTCTTTCTTTCTTTCTTTCTTTCTTTCTTTCTTTCTTTCTTTCTTTCTTTCCTTTCTTTCTTTTCTTTTCTTTTCTTTTTTTTCTGGAAGCAGAGACTCAAGTCAGAGAGGCCATCAACACTGAGAAGGCAGGAAATAAAACTGATGTGGCCATAAGCAAACTCTGCCCTTGGGGTCAGCTTGGGCTCCTCTCTTCCCCTCACAGCCCACATGCTATCAGCAAGTCTAGTATCTCTACTTCCAAAATATTTCAGAAACTGCCCCCTTCTCCTTCCTCCCCTCCCGGGCCCAGCAACCCTCCTGCCGGTCTACTCACCAGTCTCCCCTTCCACCTTTACCTCTCTGTCTCCCACACTGGTCTCATCCCAGTATCCTTAGTGATCTCCGATCATGTCACTCCTCTGGGCAAAACCCTGCCAGTGGCTCCCCAGGTCAAAGAGAAAGCCAAGGTCATTACAAGGACCTGGAAGGGGGCTTAGCCACCTAGGCTGTCCTGCCTCATCCTTTCCCTCTCTCCAGGCTCACTCTGCTCCAGCCATGCTGGTCCCCTTGGTGTCAGAGCCATGGCGTTTATAGATCCTTCTACCTGGAATGTTCTTCCCCCAGAGATCCGTCGTGTTTACTCTCTCAGCTCCTTTGAGTATTTGTTCAAATGTCACCTTCTCACTGAGGCTTCTCTGAGGAGCCCATTTAAAATTGCAGCCCCTCTTTCTCCAGGATTTGCTATCCCCAGCGTGTTTCCTCTAACATTCATCACCATCTAATATACTCTATCATCGTTACTATGGATTATCTATTGCTTTCCGTTAACAGCCAAGCTCCACGAGGGTAGGGATTTCTATGGGTCTTGTTCTCTGTGGTATCCCCAGAGTCCCCGTAGGGCTTGATAAATCCTTGTGTTTGGGTTTTCAGGCAAGTAGATGAGGCAATCGCTCCTTAGTAGGCTTCATGTTGGCTAATGACCCAAAGTAAATCCTTTCATGTCTACCCAAACCCAAGGCCCCAGGGGGGCTGTGTCTACCTGTGGAACCAACCTGAGATAAATAGGAGAAAATGGCGTGGACTGGTTGTCCACAGCCCAGAGGTGGAAGACAGGGGCACGTCAGTCATCCCCTTCCTGCACATTGCAGGGGCCGACAAGGTGGGTGCTGAGAGGGGCCTTTAGACACAGAGGAGGGGCCGAGAGCACAGTAGAGGGCAGAGAAGGGAAAGCAGGGCTTTGGCTCCTCCTTCTTTATTAAGATGCTTTTCATCAAGGCCTAACTGAAGGCCCAAACTGAAGGCTTCTCTAATGATACCCACACCCCTCCTTCCCACGTGGAAATCCATCACTCCGATGGCACTTTGATTATACCCCATCACAGCCCTGATTCCAGTTTGCTGCCCACAGACCTGCTTTCCCATCAGACAGCAGGCTTCTCTGGGGAAGGGACCTTCTCTCGCCATCTTGTGTCCCTCAATAAGCATCTTAGAATCGTGCTTGGCACATCGTGGGCACTCACTGAATTCCAGTGAAGTTCTCCCTATGTCAGCTCTCTTTGGAAGTGTGAGCTTTGCTTTCAAAAGTGGGTGCAAGTCAGGAACAATCTTCCGCTCTGCAAATATTAACCGAGCCTGCGCTGTGTAGCAGGCAGGGTTCGGTGAACAAAATAAATCTAGCTGGTGCCCTGTAGAGTCATAGCCGAGAGCCAGAGAGCCAAAAAGCAAGGACTTAAGATTCATGATGGAGGGGGCCTTCTCCGAAGGGTGTGGAAATTCACAGAATAGTGAAAGTTCCAAGATACAAGTTACAATTTAGCAGCTTGAAGGAATCAGCTCCTCTTCATTCTCTAAACTGTCCTCATGGGACAGCTTATTCATCTAATAGGATCTGGCCTGACTTTTATTGTTTTGCTGTTGTTGTTGTTTTAAGTAAGTTCTGTGCCCAAAATGGGACTTGAACTCATGATCCTAAGAGTCGCATGCTCTACCGACTGAGCCAGCCAGGTGCCCCCTGATTTTATTCTTAAAAGCAAAACATTGCGAGCACTTTCACCTTAAGCAAAAGGGTCAAGAACAGAGTTTATTTATTCTTGTATCTATTTTTGAAGTACAACCTCTAAATTATTTTTTCTAATTTTTGTGAAGCATCATGTAAAACCAATTATGACTACATTGATACTAATGGAAATTAAACCAGTATCGTAATATTTTGTACAATGTCTTTAGTAAATATTCTGTGAATGAACCATATAATAAGGGTAATCAACATAATTTAATTGTATTTGTATAGCCGTAATCATAGGACTAGTTTCTGTAATTAATGAGAATATATACATAATTGTTTCTCAAGACTGGCGGCCATCATGTAATGAAATGGAGCAGCCAGATTTCCTTATTAAGGTTTAAAAAATAATTTCCCATAAGAATGACCTTTAGAATCACCCATTAAGAGTGGATCTGTCCGCATGTGAATTGAGTGTATCATCTCCCCTGGCAGGGTCACCTTATCATTGGAAACGTGGAGTGCTTTCATAAGTATTTTGGAAGATTTCCAATGCTTTTCAAAAGTTGATCTCTTAAAGATTGATACATTGTCCTTTATTCCAATTTCTTTGCCCCTACAGGGACTTTGCCTACTCACTCATCGTGAATCTTCAATACTTCCTTGTCCCCTCAGCATATAATCCTGGTTAAGTCTCTCCACTGGGAACCTTCCTCTTGGCTTTAGGTGTCCTCTCTAGCCTATGAGGACTCTTCTCTAGCCTTCCCTTCACAGCCAAGCCTCTGGAAGGGTCTGTCTATGCTGGTGCCTCTGAATCCTTAGGGCTCCCTTGTTCACTTCTTCACTCTGCATCCGGCCTTCGGCAGCATCCCTCCACTGAATCCACCCTCAGCCGCTTTCGGCCTCTACATCACTGGGTCTCTCAATGCATCTGATATTCTTCACCTCTGTCCTTGAAGTCTACTCCGATTTTTCCAGGACTCCTGAGAGTGACCCTTAAGCCACTGTTCCCCAGGCTCTCTCCTTGCTCCCTGTCCCCCATGCCCCACATTCTCCCAAAGAACCCAATGGACCTTCCCCTGAATATCGGTGAGTCCCAAATTCAGATCTCTGGCTCCGAACCTCTTCTCCAATGGACTTCCGAACACTTCACTTGGAAGCCCCTTTGACAGTTAAACTCAACATGCCCCACACTCCCACACGTCGTCTTCTTCCTGGGAATGTGCCCATCTGCTTGCATTTTCTATTGGTGATTTCCTCACTCCCAGTGTTTTCCGGCCATCTTAGAGATCCCCCTCACACCCCACATTCAGTGAGTTGCCAACTCCTTCTGAGTCTACCTTTGAACACCTTAGGTCCAATGTTTCCAGCCTGGATGCTGATTACAGTCTCTTAGCTGGTCTCCCAGTTTTTAAGTTAAGCTTCTCGTGGCTTGGAATGCCCCACGCTTATTATTTGCTTGTCTTACTCCTTTTAAGAATGCTCGAAAGCATCTCATCTTTTAGGAAGCTTTCCCTGAATCCCTTTCCTGGGCTGGCAGGCACCCTGGTGCTTTCCTTTATCACAGCACTGACACTCCTATCATACTGGCTGTCACAGAGCCTCAGAGGCATTTTCCTGACCTCTCTCCAGCGAGCGGTGAGCCCCTCCAGGATAGGGATGCCATTTCCCATCCGGTGCCCAGAGCCTCCGTCTTAGGCTGGGCCTTAGTAAGTGTTTATGGATATAACAACATTAATACAAACGACAAAGGGAGTGTGTGTGTGTGTGTGTGTGTGTGTGTGTGTGTGTGAGGTGCTTACAGTGCTTGCTGTATGAAAATCTGCTCATAGCTTATGTTCCTTCTGGGGGCAGAGAAACAAGGAAGGATGAGAAGCACAGTGCGGTTAAGTCACCAGGATCTCTTCCTGGTTAATGTGGTGATTAAGCCTCTGAAGTTAATAGTGTTTACAGTTAGTATTTGTCTATTTTGAGACTCTTAAAAAATATATGATCTAATCAAGTTTTGCAGAATTGGAATCTTACGAACCAAAAGACTTGCAGCGGGGATCAATGGCAGAATCCGGTGTTTCGGGAAAAGAGCCAATTTACTGACCTTAGCTGAGGTTCACACCGCTGGAGAGCTAATGTTCTTTATCATTTTAGGTCACCTGCTTTATTATTTTAGGAACTTAATTTTCTGTAAATTTCTATCTCCTAGACAGATACAAATACACACCCACAAAATTCTCAAAGGGGTTTCTCTGATCTCCGCTGCGGAGTTCTGAGCCAGGGGAGGGGCTGCCGGATGGAAGGTTTGAATGTCTTTCTCTTGTTCCCATCCTTGGCACCCTGCAGACATCAAGAGATAAACAACTAAAGAATCACTTTACTAGGGCAGGCCTCAGATCTCAAGACTCGCCTACATCCAGCCCCACTACCACCTGAGGGGCGCAAAAGATCTCTTCAGAGTCACATTTCAAAGCTCCTATCTTGGGTACCTCTCTGCAAGTGGGTTGTGACGTTAATGTACTCATTTGGGCAAAGTTTTGATTTGCTCACAGCACTTGACAAAGAGTTGGTGCTCAATAAATGTGTATTGAATAGTTACTCTAACTTGTAAATAAAAAACCGGACGTAAACAGTTCTTTCTCACGGTGAGCCTATATATTACCCGATTATTTATCTTGATGTAAAGTGAAAGACTTTAGATCTGGCTGACATCCGCTCAGTAGCAGCCCCTAGATCATGTATGTATATCGTCTCCTGTTGCCTGGATTTCATGTGTCTGGGAACTGTCAATTAATTTGGGTTCCTACTTCCTAGTTTCTTGAATCCTCAATGTTACCTTGTAAACTGGTGTCTGTAAATTTCATCTGGAAGCAGGGGTTTGCAACTGAAGTGCCACACATGCTGAGACTTCTTAACTAACCGCTCCTGAGGGCTTAGTGGTCCATGACTAAAATGAGATGATTCAGTTCATTTCAGATTTAATCAAAAGAGAAACTTACCATGCTTAATTGAACATGCCAGCCTCCTGGTATTACCGATTCCCACTTTTTTTTTTTTTTTTTTAAGAGAAAGCTTCACGGGGGTGGGAAATGATATCATTAACTTATAATAATAGTATTCAAGTTTGACTAATGAAGGCGACTTAACATTTTCAGCTCTAGGGATGTCAGAAAGAGACATAAAGCAGCATCCACAATTTGCCTTCTGCTGCAACTTAACACCTTCTACATATGAAATGTGGCAAAATCTGCCTTTCCTTGCCAGGTCCAATCTTTCTGCTTTTACTGCTGAACAGTTTAGATCATGAAAATAAGATGCAATGAAGTTTGAAAAACTGGATGTATTCTAATTAGACTTCCTTGGTCCTGGTTTTCAGGAAGACCGTGGATTTACCCACACAGCTGGTTTGGTCTTTCTGACAGATCTGATAGCGGTTACTAGCTGGTTAGTCTGGTTATACACACTAGGCTGCTGTCTTCCTAAGATCCAGCCCCAGGGAGATACTTGGAAGAATACATCTCTAAAAAAGTAATGTGGTTAATAACTGGTGAGTCGGTACATTTTTTGGGGGGAGAGGGGTAAGGCTCAGCCTTACAGAGAGCATCTGGTCAAGTGCCTCGAAAAATCCTCTGGTTATGGAAAGTTGGACTGAATGAGTTAAACCATAAACCTGGGATGAATGAAACATATATGGTATTGGAAATGGTGTCTGTGCACAACGGGGGCTCCCCACTTGGTGATTGGAAGGCAGAAAGTTAACTTGCAGTGTACTTTTCAGACATTCTCAGGGATGTCAACAGTCTTGTGGTGTGAAGGGCACATGCTGCAGTGGAAATTGGATATTCTGTGTGGGAGGAATAGCCTTGTCATGTATTTTACAGAGGAAAGACTTCCATCATAACCGTATCATGGCTTTAACTCACCTTGGGTAAAAAAAAAAAAAAATCAGGGTTCTAAAACAAGAAAAGTAAAAGGTAGTTACAATACAAACGCGGATCTGCTTTGTACAGAAGTCAGTGATGAACCAACGTTCAAAGGACTTAGTTAAATTCGTTGGAGGATCTCTTGTTCACCGTTGGTGGGAGCACAAACTGGGGCGATCGCTTTGGAAGGCGACTGGGCAATATCTTTCAAGATGTGAAGTGTGTATATGCTTTGATCTGATATTTCTATTTCTAGGGATTTATTTTATATGTATATAGTCCCTATTCTGTACAGTTTGCTCTATGGCCAAAGAAGAGGCTCATGTCACGTTCTAATAACTGGATAAATTCACAAAAAATGGAAATTTCATAAATGTCCATCAACAGGGGACTGAGGGAATGAACCTCCCATGGAAGAGCCAAGCAGTAGAATACTATGCAGCTACGAAAAGGAATGAGGGCAGCGCTGATATGGACACGTCTGCATTATATGCCAACAAAAGCCAGTGTAGAGAAGAGCATATAGAAGAAAAGAACCTATGTTAAAAACCAGTAAGCGTGGTTAATTCTAAGGAATGAGTGGAATCTGGGGTAAAGGAAGACTCCCTTTTATTGCCTTTCCTTAGGTAGTGTTGGCTTTTTACCTCTGTGTGCGTGTAACGCTTTTATCATAAAAGGAACAATTAAAATTGATTTGCAGCCAGACTTTCTACTGTGCTAAAAGTTTGTATCTACAACTAAAAGGGAAGATAGTTGTTGTTCTTTTAAAGGTCTATTTCACAGGAACTATGTAACGTCCTATCTGCTGTGCATGTAGCCACATTAATCAACAGTTTATCTCTGAACTGGGTCAAATAATACACAAGCCTTCTATTTCAGAAGCTGTGGCCAGGAGCCCACCTACCCACAGTCTTGGTGGTGGCTTAACCAAAATAGAGGGTCAAGTTTTCAAAAGATCTAATCTTAAAAGTAGACTCTAAACCAACATGTGCCATCGCCGTTAGTAAAAGACACCAGGACAGAATCTTGGACGTGGGACTGGAAGGGCATCAAGGTGTCCATTATCTGAACGCTCTTCTGATGGAGGTTTCCTTGGCTTCTCCAGAGGAGGGGGACTCCCTGCCTTTTGAGGCAGGCCATTGCATCTTTGGCCATGTCTATAGGAATGGTCTTCCCGTGCTGGGCCGAACTCTCTCTCTCTGAATTAATCCTTCCTTAACCTTCCTCACCCCCAGCTGGACTTCAGGGGGTCCCCCAGAACTCCCCTCTCCTAGAAAGATAGATCCCATTTTATCACTGCCAACTGCCCGTGGGGCCAATCCCACGTTAGAATTTGTAGCACATTGGTAGTTGTTCCCATTCCATCTTGCATCCTTGTTCAATTGAGCAGACCCTCTGGGGCATCTAACACTGTCCAGAACCCCCTCATTTCCGTGTGGCTCTGAAAATGCCTGGCCTGACTCAGTCTCCCACCTCTGCCATCAGTAAATCTGTCTCTGCGTCTTTAATCTCTGCTCTGAATATTCTCTCTGCCCTTCTGTTTTAGCTGAAGCTGGGCTGTTTCCTGAAGGTCCCTTTTCTCTCGTGCCCCACGTTCCACCCCCTTCCTCATTACTTCTAGACCATTTCTCCGCCCTTCTTTGAAGCACAAGCCACCTCTACCACCTCCACTGCAACTGACTTCCTCAACCCCCTTCCCTCATTCCTGAAGAGATCAGAACTCAGTTCACTATTTACACCATGGCTCCTGTCACCAGCTTTGGTGACTTTATTGGTAAGCCCTGCAACTCTTGGGTCCTCACCACGCCAACATGCTCACCTCCAGCTACTCTTCCCTCCAGTTCACCTTATCCACCCAATCTTGCAGTTAGGCCCTAGACTTCATCATTAGCAAGAACTACCCCACTTTCAAACTCCTAATTTGAAGCATCTCATCACCACTCTTATCTTTGTACTACAATTCTCTGATTTCATTGGTCAATTCATGGAGACTATCACCTTTTCCCTGTCTTCCTGGGGCACAATTCCTTGGCTGCTGGGACGCCATTCTCTCCTGGCTCTCTGGCCACCCCAGTCTTTTTTGCCTGGTCTCCCCCTTCTTCCCGGATTCTAAACTTTGGAGTCCCCGGGGCCAACTTGACCTCCTCTACCCTACTGATTAGTTAGGTATTCTTACCCGTTCTGTGGCTTTAAAGAACACCTATAGTATGATTCCCAAATGTGCATCCATAGCCTTGACCTTTCTCCCAAGATCCAGACTCCATTTCCACTGCTTCCCCCACTCTCTATTTGGATGTCTCACTGGCATCTCAAACTTTACATGAGTTCTCAACATCGCTCCTATAGCTTGCTCTGTTCTCCATCCTTCCCATCAACATACAATTATACAAAAGTGATATTTCTCTTTTGTGGCGAGATTGCCATGTTGCCTATCTGAGTCTCCTTAAAAGGACTAAAAGGGAAGCCTCCTTAAAAAGAAGACAAAACAGCAGGGGAAAATCATGCTGGCTCTTCCTCCTTCCTGGAATATAGGCATGATGGCTGGAGCTCTAGCAGCAGCCATCTAGGACCATGAAGTGCCCTTGGGGTTGAAAGTCATATATTAGGATTGTGGAGCAGAAGATGGAAGGAGCCTGGGGCTTGGATTACCGTAGAGCTTCCAAATCTGCCATGTACAGCCTACCTCTGGACCTCTTTTACTTGAGACAAAAATTGACGTCCATCTGACTAAAGCCACCGTTAATTTGGATTTTCTATTTTATATAGCAGAACCTATCCTGCCTGATATACGAGTGCATATAACACAGTCTTATCCATCTAGGCAAGGATTAAAATATAATGTGAAGGCCACAGATAACACCAAAGACCTGTGGTAGGACGACATTTTCAGAGGATACGTCTTGGGAAGTGAAAAAGACTGTTAAATGGTATTCCAAAATTCAATTTCTCCCTGAAAAAGAACTGAACTATTTCACTGCAATTAAGAACATCAAATGACTGGCTAGACTGTGTGACCTTAAGGCGCTTTTGTTTCTTCGAGATAATGGGGGTTTTCAAAACTCAGCGACATGCCTAATTGAGGACCCCATGATTCAGGTAAGACATTAGTTTTTCAGCTTGATAAAGGGGCTATTGGTTGCCATGAAGCAGAATCCTTAATTTCATTAAGGAAAAGGTCATTTTTGCCCTTGACATTACAACGTTTTATATCTTCTTTTCTTATGCAAATGAACAAAGACTTTTTAGATGATGGAGAAATTTTTTCCTGGAAATGGCTATTCTTAAGTGGCAATGAGTTTAAGACAGTACATTGCAGGTAGCTTTCCCCATACATTGCTTCTTTGCAAAATATTAGTCAGGTTTTCTGTCTACCTACCCTCTACATATCTCTATGAATGTTTGTCTCCAAAGAGTAAAAATTCGTAGTTCTATAGAATGTGATTGGTGGAAAAGTCTCTTCTCCTTTTAATTCATCTGTTCTATCACAGATGTTTGTTTTCTTTTGAACTAGCTTTCTACACTTTCATTTAGAGTAAGTTCAGTAAGGAAGTCAAGTTCAATTTGTTGAGAATTTTCCTGAATGAGAATGGTATGTAATTTGGGTATTTGCAGAAGAGAAAGAACCTACGGGTTATTAATTTATTAAGAATTTTCCAGAATGAGAATGGTATGTAATTTGGGTATTTGCAGATGAGAAAGAAACTATGGGTTATTAGCTTGAAATAAAAATTGGAGATCGCCCTTCCAAGAATATGCAGTCTTACTGCAGGAGGAGATGAGAGGATGGCTGCCCAGGCAGAAGGGTCCAAGGTCATCAAAAGAGCACTTCTAGAAGAATTTGTTCACATCCCCGGAAACATCTTGTTGTAGAAAGAAACACAGTCCTTGGGAGGAGTAAGCCTTAGTAATCTAGCAAGTCTAGCAAAATGGGTCATACAGAGCACGTGCTCTGTTACTATTAAGTGAACACGTTAGTATCAGGTGGCCGATAAGACTGTCATCATCTTGGGATGCAGGAATGAGTCCATGGAGACATCACCTCTCTGAGAAGCCTGCCCTCATTTCCCAAGGTTGAACATGATGCCTTCTGCTGGGCTCCCCCTGCACCCTGGGTCTGTCCATCACACCACTCATCTCGTGGCCCGTGTCCCCCACTAGAGTGTGAGGAGAAGGGTTGTCTTTAATTAGCCCTGAGCCCAGTCTAGTGCCTGGTACGTACTAAGTGTTGTTGCGTAAATGCATTAGGGAATGAATGAAGGAGTGAATAAGATTCTGATTAGCTTGGGGTGGGGAGGAGGTTGGGTGTGGCCCAGGGAGCTGTTCTTACAGTTTAGGTCCTAAGGCGCCTGAAGATGAGGGAGGGATGGAGGTAGGGAAAGGGCTCTGAGGTCAAGGATGCATTTTATAAAAATGTCATGATTTTGTCCAGTGTCTGAGAATGAGTATATTGTTTTATTAAAATAACTTTTTTATGGTGGAGTGTTCAAGTAGGGGCATGTTTTTTTGAGTAA
Organism: Ursus arctos; assembly: GCF_023065955.2. Taxonomy (NCBI): domain Eukaryota; kingdom Metazoa; phylum Chordata; class Mammalia; order Carnivora; family Ursidae; genus Ursus; species Ursus arctos. The sequence goes on from NW_026622852.1 coordinate 13,506,777, forward strand.
CTCCTTGTTGCTCACTCTACGATGCCCTCATTCTAAGTCTGTGGTTTAAACCTTTCCCCTGATTGGTCTCCATCAAGCATTTCTTCCCGCTCCTTCTACCAACACCAACTTGAACTGTCCAGCTCCTTCTACCCGCCTGGGGCAGCAAAGCACAGTGGTGCCGAGAGGGCAGGGCTTGGGCATGCCACAGTCCTCAGTTCAGGTCCCAAGTCTCCACTTACTACCCCCGAGTCCCAGAGCCAAATGCTTTGCTTTTCTGAGACTTAGTTTCCTCATCGAATAAAATACGTCTTAGAGCTTTGGCTTTCTCATCTTGACACGAGCCCACCTCGTGTGGTCGTAAGGATTAAATGACACGGAACATACAAAGCCCACAGCACTGCGCCTGGCAGGTGAGAGACACCCCATAAAGGTTGGTGTGCTCTCATTCTTTGATCCCTTTCTCAGTCTGGTAGGTCAGAACTTACCATTCCTCTTTCCCCGGTGTACCCAATATTTACTGGTCCTTGGGGCCCAGTTCACTTTCTCCACTAAATCTATCCCCCTGTTGAAAACAATCCTTCCTCTTTCTGTGTAGCCTGTCATCTTCTTCCAAATACCCATGGTACCTACCACTTTCTTCCTGGTGGCTCAGAGCTTGCTTACTGTGTTGTATTTCTCTCCCTGTCTGTAAGTCCTGCGGGGGCAAATTGCTCACCTTTCAATCTCGCATTTCCCCAAAGCACCTGGCAAAATAATTTGCATATAGCAGGCGCTTAAAATCATGAGCTGAATATGTGCAGGGCAATTGTCTATATTTAGGAAATCATCACTCAATTCCTCTTAAGAGGTGGGGTGGCTTAGAGAATCCATCTTTCCATTTGTTCCACTTGAGGGGAAAAGAAAAAAAAAACAGGCCCTCATTTCAAGTAGCTGACCTCACGTCCCATCCAGAGAATTTTCTGGAAAGGGCTACAAAGGATGACTAGTCATACGGGCAATTACAATAAAGCCCTGCTCAAGAGCTAGTCACAGCTCTCAAACTGTGAAAAGAGATGCTTCACACGGAGCGCGGTACTTCCTGAAGGCCAGCGAGCCCACGGTGACTGCCCCAAACATCCTCTGTAGGACACCTCCTTCAGTTGTACGACATGGACGAGGCACCGATCATCGTTCTTATTTTTGATGGGAAGAGAGAGGCCCTCGGGGGTTTGAAGAAGTCACGCGTGGCTGTGGCCTTGTTACTGAGCTGGCTTTGAGATTTTGAGACAGAATCCCAGAGTTAGGGGTAAGCCCGGCCTGGCCTGTTGTGTGATCTGAGGCGGCTGGAGAAAGACCTCCACTTCCCAAGCATCCTTTCTGTGGGTGCCTGCAAGGGATGGCTACGTGTGGAGAATGCTTATTTTTAATCTTTCAGAGGTTCCTATTCCAGGGGAAGGAGAGCACCCTTCATTAGCATTTTCAAAACAGTCCCGCAAGAAGCTCCCTGGAAGAGAGAGTCCTCTGATCAGAGAAGTCTAGAAATACTGCGGACTGCATCCATCTTTCTGCCTTCCTCTGAGCTGCAGCAAATAGCTGCGTGCATCACATGGGAAACACAACTATTTAACTTAACTCAGAAGCTCTTCCACTTAGGAAACTATGGAATCAGACTTACTTTTTTTTTCTTTCTGGGTTGTTGCAAAATTCCTAGTGACATCCTATGAAACCAGGACATCCTAGAACACAATTTACAAATGCTGCCTTAGCTATGATTCACTATGACTGTAGGAGGGATGAATGTTTGGCTAGGAACGGGACACAAGGGGATATGCAAGAAGGGATGGGAAAGGGAAGTATAAGAAATGTGAAAGGGGGCCCATGCGGGGGGGCCCCCAAACACAATTTCCCAGCCTTGCTAAGGGCCAGCCACGATCTTCCTTCCAGACATGATTTCGCCCTTGTTTTCCTGCCCAGAAAGCCCGGCTGTTCTCAAGTGGACTCATCGTTTGTGCATCTTTGTGCGATCTTGAGCTGTCTGGTTTAGGGGGGCTGAGAAAGGGAGTGCTCGGGTGGCAACTTTGCTCAAATGGATGTGGAAAGAGGCAGGAAAGGAGCAGCATAAGGGGGATATGGGGCTCCTAAGGCAACAGGGAGGCGGAAGCTGCCCTCACAATGGAAAAGTAAGGATGGAAGGCGGAGGACAGGAAGGAGTAAAGAGAGAAAGTGGAGGGTCGTGACAGGTCAGGTGGAAGCTAACAGACCCACCTGCTGCCCGAGCCACGAATCAGAGGCTGGGGGCTAGCGAGATGTCCGGAGGCTCGATCAAACTACAAAGTCAGTGAGTCCCAAAGCTTTAGCTTCTCAAGCCAACCACCAGTAAAACTCGAAGTGGTCCGAAGACACGGAATAAAAATGAGAGCTGGAACAAGAGCCTTCCTTTAAGTTCTGGATTGCTCTTTCTATCCTCTCGGTGGTAGGACGCTTATTCTCATGGTAGCTTTCCGTCCCTGGTGGCTTTCAATTCCCCAGGTTCTTGGGAGGGTCCTGGGCCATAACGGGGCCCAGTCTGAGATCCCCATCGTGGTCTGCTGCTTTAGAAGCAAGCTTAACTGAGAGCACAGCAAGAGCAACAGGGGAGGGCCTGGATGCTGTACTGAAGCCAGAGTCGTGGGGGAGGCGGAGAAGGGGCTTCCTCTTACCAAGGGCTGTCAGATGTTCGCTTCTTGGATGCAAAGCAACTCGGGGCTCTTTGGCAAGCTAAGGCAACTTAGAAATACTAGAAGCTGAAAACAGGATATGCAACGCATTTGGGAGTTTCTCTCATTTGAAAGACAAAATTAGCTGATTCTCCTTCTAGGCTACCTTTGGATTGCTTGTCAGAGTCAGTGTAAAAATCACATGAAATCCCCAAATGTTCTCTTTGGGGTGACAAATATGGCTTCTGATCCACAAGGTGGAGGTACACGTGGGGCGAAATGGGGGCTGGGGTGATAGGATAACTCCCTTCGCAAGAAAGTAGAATTTTCAAATCGCTCTTCCATGGTGAACTTATTTCAAGAGAAGTGATTTTCATTGGGTCAAGCCTGTGCTCTGGGATAGTGCCTGGAGTTCATCAGTAAATTCATTTAAAAATAAATCTCTGCCAGACTTCAATTACTCAGGGGAAATGGTTGAAATGATACGCTTAATCTCATAGAGTGTGAACCCCCAGTGAATTCAGGTCCGTGGGCCGCAACTGCGGCCCTGGCTTCTCAGACTAATGCTCTTGGATGAGGGCACGGGGTGTGCGGGGGCTGAGGACGGGAGCCCACAGCCCTCTGCATCAGAAGCAGGTCTCCAGATGGTTTCGGGTGGAGGAGTACCTTCCATCACTCCTTCTTTTGTATAGATGGGAACACCCAGCCCCTCGGAAATTCAGGGACTATTAGAAGAAGACTATTGGTTGGGTGTGTTCCTATGTGGTGTTGTGAGCACGTGCAGGAAATAATGCTGACCCAGTGGGTGTGTGCTTGTGCTGACGTTGCTGACACCATTTCTCTGAGCGTGTTACACAAGTGAGATGGTTTGGATCATCTGAATGGAATAACATGATCACCCATGGTATTGCACGTCTCCAATCCCAAATAAACACAATGGCAAAAACTAGACAAAACGTGGAAAGAATAATAAATCACACAATGTCACCGAAGTCATGCAAAGAGGAAAAGAAGATGAAAAAAAAAAAAAAAATGGGCAAGCACCAGACACCATAAATGGAAAAAAAAAAAAAGCCAATGCATACAATTCTAAAATCATTCTTACCTTCTTCAGTCATTGTGTCATAATATTTTAGTTTTCCATATGATCCAAGTTCTACAACATCACAGTAAAAGACACAAAGATAAGGAACGAGCTGCAATGTAAGAGCTTTGTTTTTACACATTCTTAATTAATCAGATTCAGAGTTATACTGTCAAATCCCGCAATCGTAACTATATAGAGATGTGCAAACATGGGCCCATGTGGCAGACAGCTTTCACGGCCCATTTTCAGAAATCACTTAAAATATATTATTCAACTGGGGGTAGGATGTGCCCTGCATGACAGAAGAGGACACGGTTATTTTCACATCTGATGAAACAGAGGACTTGGCAAGAGAATTCACACCGGGTCTAGGCTGGCCCTGTCATTTGTATAGAGGTGACGCTCTAAGAGAAAGGGTTGATCAAGGACAATGTCCGGGCCCCGGGGGGCTTGCAGCCTGGCATTCCCGGCCAGGGAGCCATGGGCCCAGAGCTTCCTTTCACGGCTCCTCTCCAACAGAACCACTTCCAAGAGATCAAGGAGGCTACCTGGGAAAACCCGAAATGCAAAACCAGCTTCTAGACTCCCCTTTCACTCTTAGCTCGTGTTGTAGACAGAAAACAGTGAATACCATGAGCACAGCATGCTGAGAAGAGCTGCGAAAGGGTGCAGAGCGCTCTGGGAGGAAGAGGGAAGCCACCTGGCTCAGGCAGGGGACAGAGCAGTCACGTCTCCCGGACTGAGGTGTCGTCGCCTGCTGCTCCTTAGATGGCAGGGGGTGGGAGGCTACCAGCAGCCCCTCCTGTGCGCCGATCGCCACAGGGCTCCGTGGTCATGGGCCCGAGGACCCCACGGGCAGAAAGCGCAGCTGGGGGTGCTGAGTCAGCTGGGGTTGGGGAGGAGAGGAGGCCGGGATGCACTGTGGCTGTTGTCTTACTTCAGGTCTAAAATAGAAACTTTTATTCTTGTTCATCTGAAAACTCCAGATTGTTTTAAGCAACATTTGTGAGCAGGTTAAAAATATTTTTCCTGGTCATAACAACACTCTCCCAATAAACCTCAAGAAATTAATTAGACTCGAGATATAATCCTGTGATGGCACAGAATGCCTCCCTGGCTCATTAACTTGGGAAGCCCGTGAAAACCCACAGATGAATCAACTAATAATGGATGGGTTTTGTGTGCAAGATGAGGGATCTAGCTTAAAAGATAATAATAGTCTATTTTATATGTATATTACACATTATAAATGTTATATATAGATACATATATATAATGTGTGTGTATTCTTTCTCCATTTTGCCTAAAATTTTACTAAATCTATTTTAACACTCCGATGCAAAATTAAGCCTTAAGGAGAAAAATCCCCTAATCCTTATCGTTCTGCACAAACCTGCCTACTTTTGTTTTGTTAGATACGTGACAAAAGGTGCAAGTACTGCAATAAGAAATTGAATTTTGTGTAAATAACAAGAAAGTCTTTTTAATGACTTCTGGGGATTGCCTTCAGTGGAATATGATTTTTTTTTTTCTGGGTATTTTAAGAACAGTAGTCTATTATACATACGACATTGCACAAGCTTGGAATTCTTAAATGATCTAAATACCTTCATAAATATTAAACACATGTTAATGGGAGCTTTACATAAAATATATGCACGTGTGTGTGTGTGTGTGTGTGTGTGCATGTAAAATCTTATAGTTAAGTGCATGAATTATATCAGCCAACTAATTTTTTTTTTGTAGCCTCTCCTCTTCCCTTGCGGTAAAGCAGTAGCATAAGCAGCTGGTATTCTCAACTATTTGCTCAGGAAACAGAACGTGGGTGGCTCTGGGTTTGCAAAGTGGGATGTAAACCATATTCTCTACAGGAAAGATCCAGTATCACAATTCTACGGATCTTTTTAGAGGCAACCTCTCCATAGGCACACACCTGTTTTCATGGATCAATTACAAACTGTCAAACATGTGCTTGTGGCACGTGTGATTATTTTTTACCCCATCTCTTGTGGAATCAGGTATAAATAAATACAAACGCATTCCTCAATTGTTTTATTTTTACACAGTCGAAATGGGAACTGTTAGTGTCTGACAAGACTCACGCTGCCGCTGCTGTGGCAATGTCCAGATCGTTTCTTAGCTGCTTCCTTGGATGAATGGGACAGAGGGATAAGAACTCAATGGAGTAGACCAAAAATGAGGTTAAAGATGGTGGCAGAGAGGGAGTAAGTGTAGTGAAGAGCCAAGTGACAACAGGTGGCGTAGCACCCCGAAGCACAGGGAGGAAGGAGGGTGAGAGAAGAGCGTCTGCCCAGGTGAAGGGAATCATGTTCGTTGCTTACTAGAGCAAAGGCAGAAAAGAACAGGAAGGAAACCAGCCTGCTAGAATTGTCTTTGACGCACACCGTGACACGATGGTGAGATGCTGGGCTCAGTGTTCCCATGCTCTCAGGTGGTCAGGGCAGCATCCTGGGGTCAGTGGGGTGCATCTCCAAGAGCTGGTGGTTCTCATTCCTGAACCAGGGCGTCGGGGTGAAGGAAGAGGGGTGTGACAGGTGACCAGCATGAACACCACATGCACACGTCAGCCAGAGCACAGCACGCCCCTGGCTGGTGTCCCACAGACCACGGATGCCTCATGGAGAGTGGTTTCGGCCATTGTGGCTGAGAGGGCCTGAGAGGCATGAATAAGGACTCACCTGCAAGGGGCAATGGCCTCCAGTCAGCACACTCCCCACAGAGACTAACCAAGGTACCATGACACCATTGGATTAGGATTCCAAGTGGGTCTCACCCAAGCTGTTTCTTTGGGATAGGAGGAAGTGAGGGAATTCAAGAGAGGGCTGTTTAATCCCAACTAGCAACACCCGTTCTACCAACTGAGCAACAGACAGCTAGGATCGCAAGAGGGACGAATCACCAGTGACTACCATCCTGGTGTCTCTTCACTGTAACCTTTCTCTAAGAAGCCCACACAGCCTCAGGGAAAATTCCAGAACCCAGTGGTTGGTGTTGGAGTTGAGCCTGCAGGCCGATGGTGAATGCTGCCTGTCACTGTGGCCACACCTACTTTCGCGCTCTCTGGACAATTGCAGCCACAGGCATCCACGCTCCCAGATCTCTAGGACAGTTAGAGCCTTTTGTCAATTCCTCCGTCCACTTCTTTCCAGGTCTTCCAACATAACAACCTGCTTTAACGTACCTCCCGATTCCTGTCCATAGTTCATGGCTGGCAAGTCAAGGGAAGGGTCTTATCTTCTGTCTCAAAGAAATCTGTGAATAAGAGCTGGTGTTTTGGGCTCCTAATCTCCTCCTTCAGAACGGTGTGGATACGGATTTCTCCTTCCAACACCGACTTTCTCAGCTCCATGTTTGAGGCCTTTGCCATTCTCAACCCCCTTTCCAGCAAATCTCCCCAGACAGCAGCCAGAGAAAAGTGATTTCTCACTTTTCAGGCCCCGAGATTCTGATACATGAAACAGAAGGTCAATAACAGCATCTATGCTGGGTTCATTGTATTGGAATAAAAAATAGAGGGAGAGAAATCAGTGAGAACAAGTATTGATTACTTAAGTGTTAACTGCTAGGAAAACAAAATGATTACTCCTTTGTTCTTTAAGTCAAAGAGCTTCTTCATTTTTGATACAGGTTTGCACTCAATATGGAAGACCTAAAACTTAAGGCTTTCTCAATATAAAAGGTAGTCTCTCGGTACAGTTGCCTTACCTATCAAGAAGGTGTGTGCAGATAGTGGATTATGTCAACTCATGGAAGGATTATTTTCAGTAGCAGATGGAAGTTAAGGACATGGGCTTTGAAACCAGAGGGGTAGGCCTGAATCCATGGCCTGCCACTTATTAGCTGTGTGACTTTGAGCAAATTGCTTGACCTCTCTCAGCCCC